>NC_082597.1:80679586-81902680 GCF_030936135.1 Gavia stellata | reverse complement strand
AACCAAGCGTGCAAACCCAAGAGACCTCCTCACCGGGCTATGCCTAGAACTACCCACAGCAGCTGAAAACTTAAAGTAGTTCTGTGATCTCTAAACGCACTGAGCCAAATGACTCTTGGGTGATATCCTGGCAATCTTCAACACTGATGATGTGGAAACCGAACTCTTCCAAACAATAGTTTCCTTAAGACTAAGGAGAGACCAACAGCTGAAAGAAATTAAAAACAACTTACAAGGGTCTCCTCATGTGCGTTGGAAAATTTATACTTCTCGCGGAATTTGCCAACTGGCATGCTGTGGCTAGCTGGCAACGGAGTCTGCTAACACAGGTGCCGATCAAAACTTGGGGAGAAGGTGGGCTTTTGTCAAGCAGGAGCTAGTTCAGTAGGGAATGGACTGAGCGCCTCTCATTCCTTGACGTCTGACAACTTAGTCACTGCCGTTCCCTATGCATCATTCCCTTTGTATGCAACAAGCCAATGACATAATATTTTGAGATAAAGTTTAAAGGTCCAGTTCGTAAGAAGGTACCAACAAAACGCATAAATCATGGTCTTACAAATATATTAAATCTTCTTTTTCATCAGCTCTTCCCTTACTTGAAACCCAGCTATGAGCAAGCAGAACTCATTCTACTAACAGTGAGAACGTTTTCACAAAATCTTTCATAATTCAACTGATTGCACTCTTCATACTAAATATAACCTTTACTTAATTTCTGAGAGTTTAGTCAGTCTCCAGCTGGTGGACACTGTCCTTCAGTAATGTGGGAAAAGAGACCGAAGCAAAAGGTCAAATATAACGCAAAGAATCCTGTTCTGTGTAGGGAAGGAAGAAAGCTTGTATTGACATTTTGAAATCTTGATTTATTTGATACTAATGTCACCTAAGAAATTGATAACTGCTTTGCAGGGAAATGGAGAGACTTGAATATTCTTCACTGCCTTATGCAGAAACGATATTTTTAGTGCTTTATTAAGGAAAAATAAGATTAATTAGCAGAATACTTTCCTGGCCACATCCCGTGTATGTATTACAGTGTATTACTGTGCCAAATTATCTGGATCTTTTATGTTTTGCTACCTCCTGATCCCCATCAGACAGCTTTAAGGATTTCCAAGTCTTCTAATTAGTACATCTCTCCCTCTTCTATCAGGATAAACAGACTGAGAAAACAGAAATGAAACTAAAAAGTTAATGTTAAGCAAGCCTGAGCATGCTATTTTAAAATACAGAGATAGATGCAATAGTCTGAAACATATGTATCTCCAGCAAAGACTACAGATTTGCTGCATCCCGAGCCCTTTGGGATGGGAACTATGCAATGCAATAGTACCAGTCAGAAGAGGTCTCTGATCACAGCTGAGTCACCTACAAGTCACCGGAGTGGAAATACATTTTCTGGATTTGTATATGTAAATCAGTAATAGAGCAAACACTCATATCAAACACAGCATAGCAAGGTTTATCCCTCCCTTATGCCGTTAAAAATTCTTTCTTTTATTGTATTAGTGTATTTGCTCATACCCTGTTTTATACACATTAACTAATGATCTCTGAAATACCCCAGAGAAACAAAGTAGATGTGTATTTTATTATTCCCATGATTAGAACCAAGGCAATTCACAGGGGCTGTTAATGAATTCGAGTTAATGACGCAGTGCCAAGCCGCCACTCTTTTGGTCTTTTTGTGAGTTGTGTTCAGTTCTTTGAAATTGTTTAGGTCAGAAGTAACTTCCATTTCACAAGCCAAAGAGCACAACAGCAAGAAAGACCATAAATGCTGTAAAACACATTGATTTTATCAAAATAGTTGTTGCAGTACTGCAATTTCATCGGTATCATGTGCATATGCAAATAAAAAAAGTCTTCACAAAATTTTCGTTGGTTTGTTTTTGGAGTTTTGGTGAGTTTTGGTTTGTTGTTTGTTTGGGTTTTTTGTCATGCAGTTACTCCTCTCACTCCAGAGCACACAGACCAAACGGTGGATTCAGGAGGGAAATGATAATTATATGTGGAAGAAGCCAAACTAGAAGATCAAAATAACACCCTTCCAAATTAGATTTTTCTCGTGAACTGCAAGGAAAATACACTGCTTAAATCTCCTCACTCGGTTTCTGTGGAAGATAGGCAGCAGAGTCTGCAGATTTCTCTCCCCAAAGTTCTCCAAGAAACACAAACATTTACTTTTCAGATAAAGGGAAAAGAGCAGGAAGAGGAAACTAAAGAGAATTCCCTGGAGTTACTGCAAGCTGCATTAAGGAACTTTGCTCAGCACATCAGCGGCTCTGAAAGATGAGGCAGCTGAGAGCTTTGCAGCACTGGGAGCCTTTGAAACACACTTCTCCAGAAAGAAGAGACAATAAAATGTAAATAGAAAATGCCTCTCGGCTGGCACATACTGGCAGAGAAAATTTTTCCTCCCTTTCCACATACAGGGACCAAGTTTTTTCTTCTCCCCTTCTCCAATATTTAGACGACAAGCTGATGAGAGATGACAAGGCACATTTATAGAAGGTCAAAAAATCTTGCATTGAATAAAACATAAGTGCAGCATCAAAAAAGAACGGTCAGGCTGTACTAATGTCATCTAATACATCCTCTGTGCTCTGAAATGCTAGGAGGGAATGGAAAGAAGTAATTCAATGATGATTTGGTTCTAAACGTTCAAGAAAATTTTGAGCCGAGTTTAATGCACATGAATAATCCTGTTGTAATCAGTGCCAGGTTCAAATTAGCGCACACGTGTTTTCCTGGATCACAAATTACCTTCTCGTCCTTAAGCAGCTCTGCATTCAAAATTTACATGCTCCTATAT
This sequence comes from Gavia stellata, assembly GCF_030936135.1. Taxonomy (NCBI): domain Eukaryota; kingdom Metazoa; phylum Chordata; class Aves; order Gaviiformes; family Gaviidae; genus Gavia; species Gavia stellata. The sequence continues at coordinate 81,899,862 of NC_082597.1, read as the reverse complement.
GGAATAAAGTTTTTTCATTACTTTTTTCTTTTTTTTTTCCAGTGACTGACTAGCAGTTAAAATCTTAATTATCTGGTAAAGAAAAATATCCACGAATTTTGCAATGCTGACTTCACCCCCCCAATCTCATCCTACCAGGATCTATAAGATATTCTTCCTACTTCCAGGGAATCCCACACAGCCCTCTAAAAGCCAACCCACAGTTTAAATTTTGGAATAATTTTAAATTAGGCTAGTTACAGATCCAGGAATACATCCTGAAAACAAGATACGGGCGCTGACTTCACACGGCCGTACAGCCTACCTTGTGATAGTGCCTCTGGGTTGATTAACACCTACCTGTCCTCTAAAATGCACAAGACCACACAAAGTTGCACATGGTGTATTAGCATAGCTTCACGTAGCCCAGAGAGGTACAGGAATACATATGCAAAGGCGTATGACATGCTTCAGATGAAGTCAGGTATGCGCCCAGAATTTTCCGTGCAGCATCCGATCTACATACGTACTGAGCCTCACAGCTAGCTGTCCGTCAAAATGCGGCCGCTTTCTCTCTGGCAGCAGTCCTCTGTTAACATAGATGCGGCTACTGATGTTTCAGAAAGTTAGTAACGGAATATACACGAGATGCAATATTTCAAAATAGATGCGAGTCAATTAATTACATCACGCTAGCATAAAACATTGCAGTAAATGCTGTGCTATTGTGCGCCAGGGATTCAAGCTTAGGTACAGAGTGTTGGTGACTCCTGATTATTTTTATTTTTTTTTAAGCCTTTTCCTCTCTTATAGAGACAGGAAATTATTATGTTCCAAGGTAAAGCTATTTAGCTGTCTTGTGACTACATAAGCATTAATGTTTGATCAAACGCAATAACAGAAATAAAGGGCCATTGAGAACCCTTCTAAAAGGAAGTATTTATCCATACCATTTAAGAAAAAATAACTTAGGATGCAAATCCTGTTTATTTTTTTATTATATTTTCCAAGAAATTATGCTCTTTTTGACTTTTGTATGACCTCACAGTCTTGGAGACAAAGCTCCCAGTCTGAGGTTATAAATATCAAGCAAACATTACTGGTTCTGAAATGGAAACACTACTAGGGTGCTTCGGTGCTTTTAGCTCCGTTGCACGAAGACACCCAAAGGAGGCTTACTCTATCTTACATCTCTCTATTTTGTGCACTTAAAATTTGGAGGTGCGGAATAAGCTCAACCACCCTGTTAATTAACTGGTGCCAAGCAGAACGCAAAAGATTTGCATCTGAAGTCAGGTCTCTCAGGCCCCGGATCTTCGCAACGCATTGAACGTCCGAGGTGGGTTCAGAGCCTGTCCTCAGCCCAAACCCCAGAGATGCTGTGAAAATAAACATCAAGTGTCTCGGTGTAACAACATATGTACACGGCAGGGTACCTCTCAAAAATAAACCGTTGTCAGTCCCTGCTTCTCCAAACTGTAGCCCAAAGGTGCCATGCCTTCTTCAAGGTATCACCAATTGCATTCTTGTCCCTATTCTTCAGAAACACATTATTCACCTCCAAGGCTTGCAACATTCTTTGGATACTCTCCATCTTGGATTTTTTACCGCTAATCTTTGGTCCAGATAAGAGTTCTGTTAACAAGGGTTGAAGTGAGTTACACGCAGACTGCCAGGCTGGAAATTCATTGCCAAAATACACAGCTTAATCAGGCGGGGACATAACATGTAGCATGTATCCGCACTAGGCTTGCCACAAGAAAGGAAAAAGTTGTATTATTAACAGCCAAAACACACACTGACCTTGCCAAAAAGTAGTCTTTGAGGCAGGACACTTCCTGCAATACAGAGATATCTATCAAAACGTGCACACAGAGTAAGGCTCCCGCTCAATTACACTGCTTAGGGAAAAGAGTAGTGGGGAACAAACATGCCTACAGGTAGTATCAACCATTTTTTCTCTCCAGTTTAATAGCATAAAAGTGGTACCACTCTGTTGCTTCTGAAAGCAAAGCAAAACGGAACAGGAGAGGTGTTTCACTCTGCTCAAAATTTTCTTTCTTAAAATCTCTGTAGCATAAAATCCTATTTTAGGAGAAACATTTTTTTACCCCTGGCAGTGCAAAACAGCCTGAAACTCAGCATATTTGGCTTCCTGAGAATTTTTCCTGGCTGAGTACCCACAGTCTACAGAGGCTCCCTGTTATCATTTTTGCCAATTCCCTTTCATGACCCCTTCCCCATAGGATGACCAGAGAAAAAAGGTGGCAGTCAGAGAAACAGTATGACCCAAGGATCCTCGGTTTATCAGAAGGATGCTTGAAGCCACAGAAAACAATGCACTGAGGCAGCCTTAATTTGCACTGGAAGCCAATGTAGGTTTTGGGAGATTTAATGGTTTCGCCACCACATCCATCCTCTTTGATCTTACATCAAACACACGCCAAGAAATCTGGATCTTAACAACTCAACGGCAGCAATGTCCTGCAAGAGATGCAGTCCTAAATAACCAGAGGGGAAAGAAATCATGCCTGTGAATACAGAGTAAGTCTTTTGACAGAAGGAAGCTTAACCATAGATACGATAGGGACAAGGTAGGTGATTCATGCTTGGAGAAAAAAAATAATTTAGATGACATTTACTTGCAAATTATTTGATCTAGCTGAAATCTTCTAAAAACACAGAGGATAAAAAGGTTGCCGTCAAGACACACATTTCACATGCAAATTGAAGGGCTGAAGAATAAATGTAATACAGTGATCCTGTGTACCCAAAACTCAAAGAGCATAGAGAGACCACTGCTAAAGGGACCGGATGATCCGTTCCTATCAAATGAAAGTCACTCTTTTTTTTTAGACTTTCAAGAACTTTAGAAAACGTCAGCATTCAAATTCAGGTTAGAAAGTCATAGTGTTTAGCAGGAGAGAGAGAACTTAAATTGAGTATTTCATAGAACACATAGGTCATCCTTACAAACAGTGACAGAAAATGAAAACCAGTATTTACGATCTAAAAGACAAATGACGAACTGCAAAGGAAAGTAGAAGAAAGGCACCTTTGCACTGCCAGGCTTCCCAGCTGGCTGTGAGACGTCAGGTTAGGCAGGCGTCAAATCACTATATAGCACAGACTTGCCCATAGGTGATTCCGAAGCTCTTAGATCTTTACGCTACAGGAAGGATTTTTTTATAGCAAGTTGATCCTTCCAAATTTACAACAGCTGAAGTTTAACTCCGAGGCAGAGCCTGGGCCAATTAATTTGCTAAAGCTGAACAATCACAAGCCATAATTGCAACATTCTTCAGTTCGGACAGTAAGACCGAAACAATCAATGCACTGCATTTCACAGGGGAAAACCATCACCAATCCTCAGCTGCTCTCTTTCATCGATCTCTGGAGCTGCACTGTGGCTAAACGCAGAGGTTTTGGCAGCAGCTTTAGGTTTTTTTAGAAATTCTGACCTTTAGCAACTCAGGCCATATTTTTCTTGCCCCTTCACTTGTGCAGGAAGAATTCTTGCAGGATCAAGTTGTGAGTCAAACGAATTCACCGGACTGGTTTACAACACGGCTTGAGAAAGAGCTGCGTCAGCACTGCTGAGGGTGCTCGGAGACAGCGGTGGGACGAGAGGCAGGGGCAGGAAAAAGCAAGAATTCGTTTGTCCTGTGCTGTTGCCAAGGCCTTCACACCGTGAAACTCTGGCCTCTCCGCAGGAACGTTTAATCTACCTTTTGTAGGAAGTACTCCAATTTTAAAATTTAGCAATCACAACAGTTACAAGCAACTTTCCCCAGGATTTGCACAAAGTCTCACCTGAATAACTTCAAGCCATCTCTCCAACTCCTCGGGGGTGCTTTGCCAATACTCTGCTATCCCCCTTCAAAGCCCTTCTTTTTTCTCCCCTTATTTACGCTTCAGTCCAACCTGCAGTGTTGTCTTCTGAACTGGGAAGCTTATAATAGGAACAGATCCTCCATGGCAACCAAGCAAGGAGGAGTAATACAAAACCCTGGTAGTCACCATCATCCTTAATCCACCGCTTGTACGAGCGAGTCCCAGCTAAGGAGATGGAAACGGAGAAGTGAGGACTGGGGGGGATCACTCAAAAGGGAGAATCCCAGCCCAGCATGGAAGAGAAGGTCTAGCATCACTTACAGAGCAAGGATTTAGGAACATGGCTTACCTGAAAAAATCAGCTTACAGAAGTTTATCTGCGTGCAGTTAGTTTAGCCAGGAAAGTCAGCCAAACTCTATAGCAACACAAGAAACTTTATAGGGTAGGATGGGGACCAGCTAGTCCCCCCTTTCTGTTTGCTACAAGGGAGGTACTGTAAGGTTTGCAGGAAGTAGAAAAGCCATTAGTTATTAGGAAATAAAACGGCTCTAAGATACGTTGGATACACACACTCAATGGCATACTATAAAACACAGGAGATGTGCAACAGCTACAGACAAGTTGACACAATAGCTAAGATGACGCAACATGACCCGGTTTTTATTTGATAGCTCTTTCTAGAAGATACAGCCTGTTCTTTGTGCAACAGACTTAGCATTTTTGTTAATTTGTAGTTGAATGGAAAGATGAGTCACTTAATCAGAAAACAACTTCATTGTAACTCAGGTTTCAGTCTGTGAGAGCAGAACTGCTGTGCACACAACACAATCTACTAAGACAATTTAGCACTCCTCTCCTAATGCCTAGGAAAAAGAGCCCCCTATTCCAGAGTTCATTACATCTTCATTTTCACTGAAAGAGCCTAATATGATGCGTTCGCATTCTTCTCCACGTGTCAGAGCAGACAGGTTTCAGGCTGTAGTTCTTCCTCATGCCCTATCGTAGAGCAAAACCAGTCAGTCTAGCCAGAAAGCAGAAGAAACTCAGAATGAAAAAAAAAATACTTTCTCTCCCCACAGACGATACACGTATCTCAGCTGTATCCAACATATTTCCATGAAAAGCTTGGTAAACTACAAGTGAAAATATGTATGTTTTACTCACACAACTTTTCCTCCTGCTTATAAAGGACAATACTGACACAGTCAAGACGCAGTAAAAGCGACAGGAGGTTGTAGCGAGGTGGGTGTTGGTTTCTTCTCCCATGTAACTAGCAACAGAATGAGAGGAAATGGTCTCAAGTTGCGCCAGGGGAGGTTCAGGCTGGGTATTAGGAAAAATTTCTTCGCTGAGAGAGTGGTGAAGCACTGGAACAGGCTGCCCAGGGAGGTGGTGGAGTCACCATCCTTGGAGGTGTTCAAGGAACGTGTGGACGTGGCACTGCGGGACATGGTTTAGTGGGCATGGTGGGGTTGGGTTGATGGTTGGGCTTGATGATCTTACAGGTCTTTTCCAACCTTAATGATTCTGTGATTCTGTACTAACCTCCTACTGAAACAAGCCTCCCTGAACTCACACGGGACTGTAAGGAGAAAGATGGGAGGAGAAGGCCATGAACCACCCCCAAAAGAAAGGAGCTCAATGATCTCCATCCTGGGTCTCCTGTTTGTGCCACCCATCAACGTGGAGAACCACAGAGACCCAGGAATGGCCCTTGTTTCCTATGGGGCTCCCAACAGCTAGCCGAACACTGGTCCACTCGAGCAAATCTGTGTATCGAGGGACCAGCTCTGACCTGTCTGCACTTCATTATTCCATATCCACCGTAACTTCCATTTCTCATGCAGAAGTCACTTTGGCCCACAGGCTAAAAAATAATCAAATACCAGTTTGACATCTTTGCAGCATGACACCTGAAATGAGATAATTTTTTTCTTTCCTGTTATTGTGACTCCCAGAGCAGGTGTTTTATAGACTGCCAACGAAGAGAGAAATTTGTGCGAGCTTCCTTGGAGGCTTTTTCTCCCTCAAATTTACATAAAGACCATCCTGATTAAATACTATCCCACACGAATAAATATCCCTTTCACAGAAGTATTCATTGCAGGGTAACAGCCGATGGCTGTTGTACAGCCAATGGATGAAGTGCACATGCTGATCTGGAGATCTTCATGATGCAGATGAATTAAACCTCAACTTTATAAATGTCCTGTTTCTCTCTCCATAAAATCTACTTTTCATCTCAATAAGCTTCAATAAACTATCTATTTTACCCTCCTTTTTCTACCTAGACCACCACCCATGCCACGGTTTACCTTTGAGAGCACGCACAGAATTTCCTCAACTTGTTATACACAACATGCAAATATTCCACCATGTCTCAACATACAGTAGCTTTGCTGATGCTACATTCACACGGGAAAGCCAGTTTGGGAACCGATGGGGAATTTTCTCTCTTTTTTTTGCTTTATTTTACAAACACATTTTCAGTCATTTTACTGAAACATTTAGATTATTTCCACCAAAAATGCTGAAGCCAAAGTGTTTCTCCTGGAGCCAAGGTGACTCAGAATCAAGTGGGATCTGTCGTTCTGTCAAATCTTGTCTCATTTTGACACTGATCTGCATCCACCTGTATTGCCACTATGCCAAATGGCAGTTCTAGCTTACATAGCTCTTGCTCGCATTATCACTCTCAGCTGGACCTTGCGATGGACTGCATCTCCCAAGAGACACACACTCCGGCAAATCCTGGCGTATGCCGTGACCTCCACTCTGCTAGAGCTCTTTGGATGCAGAGCGGGAGGCACATAAATGTGATTCACCAGGACGAAAGGGCTTGGCCAGCGACCCCAGCTCGCAGTGCTCAATGAGGACATCTCTGAATTGCCATTCCCAGGACTCATCAAAACCAGGGGAGGAAGACATAATGTCAAATTGGTCTTTTAAAAACAACCCCACACCATCCTTTGAAAACGAACATTTTTCATAACCCTCCATTCTAACACAAAACCAAGATTTTTTAATTCTTATCCAGCATAAAGATAAATGCTGAAGTTAGCAGAATTCCCTGAGGGAAGGAAATGCCGAGTATTAAATCAGCTCTAATTATTCCTCCTCCTCGTTTCATCTCAATCAGTACTTGCTATGTATTCTACTATTAAATTTTCCCTCATACATCTTTCCCAGCCAAATCTTTTACTTAAGCTGTCCTTTAAAAACTCTCTCGGGTTTGCTGACTGTTATCAGAGATAGACGAGACAGAGCATCACGGCTCTCCCTCGTGGGAAAACATCACAACACCTTTGCCTAAAGAGATGAAACTACATTGGGTTCATCTCCGTTTCACTTTTTGCTCTCAGTAGCTTGGGCACTTCCCTCTCTCTCACCACCACACCACAAAGCTGAACTTCATTTTATTACCCGCTGCAACCCTTAAATTCTCTGGAGTGCCTGCGTAGGAAGTAAAATTGGTTTAGGTTGCTCATAAAATCTGCTGCTCATTCTCTTGGAGCGGCGTCTCCCCTCTCATGGCAGATAATATACAAGTTACAGGGACTGGAGAACCTCCTTAGGGCAGGAGATGCTCTGAGCACTGCACTCTCCTGGCCTAGCACAGTCACAGAAGTAAAATTAGCCAGAACTGTAAAGGCAGATTAAGATAAAACTCTTCACCTTGGAAGTAATAAAAAAAAAAAAAAAAAAAAAGATTCACAAGCATTTTAAAACCACTTCAGGTTTCCTGCAACTTAAAGGCCAAATAAAATTCTCCATTTTGCAAGCTTCTTTAGACCAACTTCACACAGAACTGTCTACGTTTAATACACAATATTTTACATTGCATATTTTTATATGATATATGAAAGTACACTTAACCTAAGAGATTTTTCTAATGACCTTTCTTTCTTGTTTCCCCATTTCCCCTTCTGTCTTCTCATTCCCTTTTGCTTATGCACTGTGGCAACTCACACATTACATTCCAGTATAATGGCAACCTTTCAAAAAATCTGATGATGCAACAGCTAACCTTGTCCAGTTTGAGGAGAGTAACTTGGGTTATTTGCAAAAAACACCAAACCCCAATGCATGGGATCTGCGAAACTGGGGTTCCATCACTTTCTTCTTCTGTTTGTTGCTTAATTACTGAAGTCCTGATGACCATACGCAGATATTTGGATAGCAAACCATAACTTCAATAGAGGAAATATTCTAAATTTCTACTCAGTCTGTGCAGAAAATAGAAATTTACAGTCTTTAATGGCAAGTTCTGCCCTCAGACCTGGGCCTGTGTCTCCTGGCAGAGTATGGGGAGCAAAGCGTTACCCCTGGTAGAGGAAGAAGGAGCGAGGGACCCAAGCGCAGCAGACCTACCCAAGTCTGTGGGACTGAATGGGATGCATCCAAGGGGGCTGAACGAGTTTGCCTATCTCATTAGGAGAAAATACTCCAGTATTTTGGGAAGGTCACGTAGACTAAGAACAGACCCATGGACAGTAAAGGGCAAATGTTGAGACCATCTTCAGGATGGGCAAGAAGAAAGACACTTCCCGAGGTAGAAGATAAGCCATTCTATGTTTCTGTAATTATTGATTACGGTGATTATTACCACATCTCATATCGTTTTTCCTTTGAAAAAGACAAGGAAGAAGGAAACAAAGACATAAAAGGGGGAAGGGGAGCTGAAGATTAGTTTTTCTTTGCTGTGCTGGCATTCAGTTTTGCTTGCTGTAAATGGTATGCTGACCTCTGGCAAACATCCCTGAGCACAGGCCTTAGAAACAGTCTTCATTAACGCTTGTGAAGATGATGGGGAAAAAAAAAAATCAAAACTCCATACAAATTATCCTGCAGTTTAGGCAAAAACAACTTAGACATTACAGACGGACATAAACGCAGCTAATTTTTCCAAGCTACATAAAGAACTCTTCCCAGAAATAAATATACCTTCAAAAACATTGAGTTTCATGGAGTTATGCAAGTTCTCTATACATTTTTTACTTAGTGCACTAATCAAACACCTAGCTTCTTAGCACCACAAACCCTGGTTTTGGACAATAGATTACCATGGAGCCTAATAATTATTTTGGCCAGAGAGGCTTTCCTGAGATATCTCAGTCTCCTGCCTCAACCTGCTCCCCAAAAAACAATTCCTTTTCGTCAAGGGAACACTGCCTGCTTAGTCACAGGTTTATGAAAACCCAGATGAAATATTTTTATCTTTCCAGCATTGGGAAAGCCTCCAAATAGCTACCGAATGACTAAAATCAGGGAGTGTCTGAGCAGGGAGATTGATTCAGAAAGCAAACGGCTTTGCCTTCACTCTCTGGAAGCCACAGCCTGTGACCTGGCTTCTTCTATTCCTTTCACCCTGGGAGCAGGTTTTTCCATCTTTCTGAAGTGCTATTTTATTGGAATGATAACCCAAAATGTACTCTTACTACTGCAATCAAGCTTCCGTGCAGGTTTCTGTGGGAAGCTGGGATGAGCGGTGGCTCCTTTGCATGCACAGCCAGTGCTCTTCCTTCTCCTGGCTGCCTGTGTCGATAGCTCTGCTTGCTCCCTCAAGGTCAGTGATGGGGACAACCCCCAAAATACAAAATAAAAAAGATACCAAAAACCGCTGGAAAGAGACTCTAACTCTCCTTGTTGGATACCCCTATCTCTCCCCACAGAACACCTGAGGAGCAAGAACTATTTGGCCCGCTGAGGGCCAAAATAAATGCTATCACCAAAACTGCCAGGGAATACTGACCTCTAACTGCTAACAGAAGAAATAAATCAGTTTTTGTCTCACCTAGAGCAGACAGATGATTAGAGATGAATGAGTGTTTCAGATAAATACTATATACAAGAGGTTTAATTGAAGATATTCTGATGTGTCAAAAAACAAAAGCAAAAAGGTAGTGATCAGCAAGTTCTTTTCTGAGTAGTCCTGCAAAGTTTTTTTAAGGGAAAATATTTTCCTGACCTGGGAAAGATAAATAAAAAGATATTTTGTCTTTGCTTTGTGAAATCTTTACTAGTTGTCTTGGTCGTTCTCTGTCTCTCTACCGGCCATCACACTTCTGCTGCTCTGGGCTTCTCTCTCCTTTTCTGTAGATCTCTTTCCTTCTCCCCTGAGTGCTTTTTCCCTTAGCTCTGTAATATTCCACTTTTAAAATAAATACAGAGAAACTGCTGTTTCCCTAGAGCATTCCCAGGGCCAGCTATACAGGAGTTTCAATGAAATGCCGCTTCCTGGGTCATCAGCCTGACCTGACCCTTTCTTTCCTTTTTTTCTTTTCTTCCTAAAGTCAAACCAGAAAAGATGCAACATTTAAAAGCCCTGTAAAGTGGGAAACCTACACGGCTGAAACTCAGAACTCTTGGATTCTCAGCAAAAGAAGACTGCAGAGAAACGGTACCATAAGAAATGATGAAAGCTGAGTTTCCAGGGAGCCTGAATAGCTTTGGTAGACTTTAATTAAATAATTGTAAAATGCACAAAACATATCTTTGTTGTTAAGAAGTGCAACAGTGTACACTGGAATGAGATTTACATAAAAAATTTTTCATACCACTCCACAGCCTCAAATTTTCACCCTCTGACCATCCCACATACTCTGAGGAATTTCATAGTTAAGGAATAAGGGAAGGTATGTCCATCTACTTTCAGAACTGTTAAAGCTGCAAGAGAGCTGGCTGTATTTATTACAATATACACTGTAATAATGAATTTAACCTCATGATGTGAGCTTTCACTTCAAGACAAGACCCTACAACAACTGGGCTCTAATTCTATTCATTGCACACTTTCTGGACAACTTTACCCAAACCAAATCCACAAAAGCTTGTCATTTTTTTACTAACACCTCCCATATTTTGTTCTTTTCTAATCCAAGCAATACAAAGCAGTTTCCAGCTCACTGCATCATTATAAGGTAGAGAAATCATGTTGTACTTAATTTAGATTTAGGCACTGGGAAATTAAGGGATCTGATGAGAGATGCACAGAAATAGTCTGGGAGACAGCTGGAAACCAAATGGGAGAAAACAGAGCAGAAAAGATCTGCTACGGTGAATTCCATTCTTCTACAGGATCCATACGGTGCCTACTAATTCTGGCTGGAATGAGGATGTACCTGGTTTGGGGCGCATTCCCTTGGACATTTTAGGAACACTGCAAAGCAAGAAACTTCTGCAAAGCATACGCAAAACAGTTTCTTAGTTGCTGCCCAACTATGAGTAAATCTTCGTTCTTAGCTGCTCAGAGAAAATAGAGGAACCGAAAAGAGCTGCTGGAGTTGCTGAAGATGCTGAGGAATCGTTGGGTAAAATTCTGATGGCAGTTAATAAAACCAGGCTGCATCCTGCATGTGCAATGGAAAGAAGCCAGGGGGAAAAGTGCAGAAAGAACTCATACAAAATGGTAGTCAATGTGCTCCCCTACATTTTTATTCCCAAACTACAGCTGTAAATGGGGTCCACAGAAGACATCCGAGGTGAGAAAAGATAAACATTTCCAAAACTGCCTGTAGAATCAGCGCCACACTGACCCCTCATAGTGACCCCCCCCCCCCCGCCACCTGAATTTAGGCAGTGGTTTTTGTTATTATTTGTGATATTAATAAAGAAAGGAGCTTATTATTTCTTCCCATACATGTCCACAACGCCCACTGTATCCTTTTTTTTTTCCTCTATATGATTGAAGGAGGCCACTTTTGGTCAAAAGGCCATATGGGCTTTGATTCCCTTACAGCTTCTGTAAGAGGATGGAACCTGCCCTGTCATGAAAAATCTTAATATACATTTTCCAGTTACTGTAAATCCAGGCTTGTTGTTACCTGTTTACAGCCCAGACAGAAGACAGTGAGGGGACCTGTGAATGTGCAGCAGTAAGGAATGATACTGCAGAAAACAAAAATTTGTGGACAAAGACTGAGGCTAATATCCTGCTGGGGGGATGTGGGGTGGAACTGGGAGCCTTTGGGCAAAAAAACCCAGCCTGGTGTTCAAGGAATATGGTTTTAAGGAGGGATTCCAGAGTAAGCTGGAGGAGGAACAAATCGGGAGCGAGAAGCAGAGGACAAGGAAGCGTTAACAGGGCAGACAGTTTAACACACCAGCTGTGTGCTTTGGGGAGCTGCGAAAAGAGAGGGCAGACGGCTACAAAGCGAGAGAAGAGGAGAAGAGAGGGTGACTATACGTGCAGGCAGAGGTTGCTGGGGGCTAAATGAAGCTCAGGGGTTAAGGGAGGATAAGTAAAGTCACTGACCTCTGAGGAGTCTTCTGAAAAAGAAAAAAAAAAGCATTTTTCTGTGCACTTGAAATACTGGTTTTCTAATTGTACAAAGACCAGCCAAAGAGCCTGTCCTGCAAAGTTAATAAGCTCAAAAGGCGTCATTAAGCACGCAGTTTCTTATCATTTTAGACCTCTTTGGAGGAAGGAAAATGGGAACAGGATGATAACATGACTCATGACTTTCCAATATTAGGTGCGACAATTCTGTAGTTGTAGAGGCTGAGACTGGTGTACCCTACTTCTTCTAACTCTGAAACTGAAACAGCCAAAATTGCCAATGCAGCTGGACAGGGTATGTACTGGTTTGCCCATTCTTTCCCCAAAGCCACACTTAGTTTGGAAAGGTAGCAACAGAGATGGGTGTTCAGCTGCTACCTACACTGAATAACTGTACTCTGAAATAGGATTTCCTCACCTGTCCTTCTGGTTAACGTGCCACAGTCAGACAGCATTACGCACACCTCAACCCAGCCATCGAAAATGACATTGTACCTGCCGCTCTTCCTCCTCAGGGAGGCTGCTGGTACTCCCAGATACTTGGGTATACAAACAGATTTCATCAAACTTAACAGTGGCAAAAGAAAAATCTGTATATACTAAAAAATAACATTAAAGCAAAGTGACATCAGAGGGACGTTTCCTTCAGATCACTTGCAGCGTCAAACCTGTTCTTAGGCTGATGCTCTCTGCAGTGAGGAACGAGATGAATTTAGCCGAGCGTCGGGAAGGGAAGCTTGCTCCGCCGCGCAGCATTAAGCACTGATACTACATTGAGGCCAGGAAGGGAGCACGGAAGGGTAAGGAGGAGCAGGCTGCAAGGTGGGGAGATACATGACAGAGAGAAAATAAGAGTGGTTCAACAGCATTCACCTGGAAACTCCAGAAGGTTAAAATCCTGATGTTCACGGCCAGTGAAGCTGCTCTGGAGATGCTGATCCCAAACTCCCTCACGTGGCATGTCCCCCATCCAGAGCTGAGCTCCGGACAGGCCTAGGAACCGTCCCCAGTCAGCTGCTCCGACAAATTCAAGCCTAGGCTTATGGTTGTTGTAATTCAGAAATGCAGGTAGTTAGAAACAAGAATTTGTTGGATAACCACATCTGGCAAAATCTGTGAAAAGCCTCAAACTGCCTTCACATGTGTACTGAAAGTGGGACTGGAGAAACCAGGCTTTTTCTCTGTCACCAAGTATATATTAAAAACACTGGGTTTAATCTTTTGGCAGTTTTAACAGAACCCTTTTTCTTAATGGCCAGATTCATTTAAGGTTGGAGAACAGTCAAGTAGGCAGCTCTTCGAAAAATCTGATACAACACAAATATTTAATCCTTAAGCAAATCAGTTGGACCTTGCTCCACTACTCCCAAGACTAGCATCTAACACATAAGCTCATAGAAATGCAACACAACAGGAGCTATAAAGTTCTGTCCCCATTCCTAAGACACGAAAGGAACTCCTCCAGGGGCCGGGTGTTCTGCAAGGACATTCACACACAGCAGTACACACGGGAGATTTTGAGTCCAGAACTCTTCACATGCATCAGCAAAGGGTACACTCACACACGGACATCCGTGGGATGCAGATGAGATCTGCCAGTCAAAATTCACTGCAAAGGTTCACTTGGCAGCAGCACATTTAAGCCAGAGAGGTATCGCTTTTACTCCAGGGAAGGAGAGGACCAGTACTCTCAGATATAGACAGCCTAAGACTGCTTTTAAAGAAATACTTCAAACATTGGAAAGCTTAAAAAATTTACTTACTTCATAATGGTACAATATTTACCATTTCATCTGAGCATGTATTCTCAATCTTTCCTTGAATTTCTCTATTCCGAATATCACTACAAAATAAAATACTCATTACCTCATTAAAATAATCCTCTTGCTGTGCTTAGAAAGGGATAAAAATAGGATAAAGGCCTGTCGCTTTTACTTAGATCATAATTGGGTGCTTACTGTATTTCTTGTTGATTAAATTAGAACAACAGTAAAGGTACTTTAAGAAGTCTTCCATCCTCAAAATCGTTGATTTTCTCTGACGTGAAAGTTAAAGCTATTAAACACGGCAATCTGGTCATCCTACCTGTTCAAAGGGGCTTTCCAAATTCATTTGTGCAAAGGAACATCTGTTCAGGCAAGGCAGGTTTCCAAATCTGCTGGTTTGTCTGGCTGCCCTAACAGCTACATTGTCATCCATCACCTGCCACCAAAGCTGCGAACGACCAAGAAGTTCGTTAGAGAAAAATGGTCTTATCTTACAGCTGCCCGTGGACAATACTCAACTGTAACTGAAAATACTAGCAACGCTTTCTCTCCCAGTCCCTTCCTGAGATCAACAGATGGTGAAATACACAGAGACACAAAAAGCCTGGCTCCGATGCAGTCAATGGTGAAGGACTGCTCCTTTCAGCAGAACCAAGGATTCACGCCGTATCTCCAAGCCACCTGACATTTGCCACCACCACAAACTCCTCTTCAGTCTTTTGCAATAGCCTGGAAAAAAAGGCGTGGATTTGTCTGTTTTCAGTTGCGACAGTCATCTAATTGGGAGGTGATTTAAAACCTTTTGTTGCCCAAGACAGTTTGTGTGGCATTTGAAGGTGCTACTTCCTTCTCTTCAGCAAGGCCCTCCTTGATCCACTGCCAAGGGGTATTAACTGCACTTTCAGCAGGAGCCCATTCTAGCTGAGGTCTGGTCTTCTCTTGGTGCACGTCTTTGACTCTTCTCGTGCAGCGAACGCGCTCATTTTGCCGAGCACCAGCTGCGCTCTTCAGAAATCTGATGTCACCGAATTGCTGTGATTCTCCGCAGTGAATCAGCTGCGGTCCCTCACAGTGTGAGGTACGGCAAGTCCCGTGTCACTGTATGCGACCAACCATCGTGTTAACCGTTGGGTCACTGGCCAGTTTTTAAATCTTTCACGCAAAAAGAAATGCGACCGTATGATCCGTCCCCTTGCTGCTGGCAACCCTGCCTCCTCCTATAGCATACCTGTAACCTTCCTCCTTCTTTCCCAGATCTTAGGCTTTTTTATCTGCCCCAGCTCAAAATGCAGCGGGGTGTGGAGCAGAAGTAGCAGGAAGCACCCAGGAGCCCTGGGTGACTGCAGAGCTGAGCCCACCCAGCAACAAGGAAAGCACAAAGCCCTCTGCCAGTGAACGAGGAATATTCTAAAGTATTTCTAGAATATAGAAAGAAAGGAACGGTGAAGAGGGGTGAGAGCTGACCTTGCTTCTTCAACTGAATCAGCAGATTGCAGCTAGAGAGAAGGGGCATGTTTGTTTTCAAAACAATAAAATACAACCAGCACACATCATTCCACATCTACCATCCTTAACGCACAATGCTCTTCTGTTACGCACAAAGAACAAATCCTTTGTTTTTTAAATAAAAAACCAAAACACCAGTGTAAGAAAACAACAGACCAACCCCAAAAGACAATCCCTTCTTCCCACAAAACAACATAAATGCCCGAAGGCTATCGAGTATAGTCAGTACTCTGAAGACAGATACACTCACCAAAGCAAAGAGAGCTGGCTTTCTCTAGAGCTGTGTTTAGCAAACCCTTTCATTTGTAGCACCCGAACCACAAGCCAAGGCAAGAACGATGACTACATCCCACTGTAATGACCACAGAGCACACCGACACCTCGCAGCAGCGGACTGCAGCAATGCCCTGGTCTAGCTGTGTCCAAGCTGCTTCCAGAACCGGGAGCGATAAAATCAACTCCAAGCAGCGCTGCTCCTTGCTTAATTAACGTTGCTGCTGTAACCCACGTGCAGTGCTGCCAGCTGACACTTTTGAACACACCTTTGAAGATCTAAGCTCGTAACATCCCATGGCGCTGCTGTGACGCAGACAGAAGTACAGCCCGATGACTGCTCTTCGCACGGCCCTCCACCGTGCAGCCCAGACATACCCTTAACTAACATAACCTCTTTGCTGCCTTTTGGGTTTTTTTTTTCCCATCTTGATCTAACAGCGATCTCCTTACACAAGGCACAGAGCATCTCAGCCACCAAGTGCCACAAAAGTGAGAGACTTGGAGCAAACTGATCCTCCTGAAGCCAAGGGGAGCAATGGATTTGGATGGGCGCCCAGTCATTTTGGGTAGGTACGAACAATAGCGTGGCTGGAAAACCAACAGATGTGATTTGAGAGGAAGAACGCAAATGTGAATGCGTGCAACATTTGGGGCTGTAAAAGACTTAGAGCTGTGGGCAGCACCTTACTATTTTGACTATTTTACATTCAGGGAAATGGGTCTTTGCAACAGGGAGACAATTTCTCTTCCTGACCAGGAAGACACTTAATTTTTAAGTCTTATAATACTTTGACTAGATGAAACTATGTTACCCGATGAAGGTATCAAAGGCAACTCCATGCCTCTGCCATTTCCTGGGCCTGCCTGTTGAATGTCCTATTCACCAGCAACACCAAAGAGCAAAGTTTCGTAAAGATAGTTAAAAACCACACCAACACACACACACAAACAACCCCAAATCTTAGCAGATTCTGCCAGAAGTTTGCCAAGCAAAGTGGGGTGGGAGAAGCGGCGGTCTTTCCTCCTCTTTGCATTGTCAGGATAGATTTTGTCAGCAATTCAGGCAAAGTTTAAATAACAAAACTTCTTTTTTGCTTAGTCACAGCTTTATTTGAATCCGGTAAATGTTCTGATGAGGAAGAGCATGTAACTACATGGGTAAATTCTGCCCACTGAGAAGTCTTTCCATATGGGTACCAGCGTTTGCAGTGGCAATGGGACGGGAACAAAATATTCTCACGAGGAAAACAAATGCAGCTCAGTTAGGAGAAACGCAGCTGCGAGAAAAGACACAAATAAATAACATTAATACTAGAAGGGATCATCAAACAACCTCGTTTTACTCAGTGCTCCTGGTATTTAGAGGATGTTGGAAAACCTGTCCATTACCTTTTTCAAAGTTTATGATATTTTTAGATAAACCTATTAGAATTTTGGTGATTTTTTCATAACAAAATGAAAGGTTTCATTTCTGGAATATATATTTGGGGGAGTTTTCCCATCCTGAAGGCTGCATTCCAGTTAGCAGCAGTGTGAGTAGTGTCAGTGTGCTCAGCCTAAGATACTGTCTATTTACGGTCGTATCAAGGGCATGGTGACAGGGATGTTAAAGCTTGTCACTACAGGCCAGCCCTCATACTGAGGGCTCTCCCCAACATGATTGACCTGGAAACAGGTATATCAGCTATTGAGTCAAACCTAGATGGATATGATCTGATTTTGGCTACAGAAATTAAAGTGCCTTAACCATTGCAAACTAATACTTCTACCAAAATTGACCTAGGATCTTTTTCCTAGATTGGTCCATACAGAACTGCTCTCAGGAACCAGTGCCCTTCTGAAAATGCAGCAGGAGGGATCCCCAGCAAAAGGGAGAGAGGGATGAAGATATAATGAAGTTTTGCAAGAAAAAGGGTGTAGGAACAGGAAGACAGCTGTGATGCACCCTGTAATGAAACATCATTCAGGTGCAGGGAGTGAGCCATATGATCTCATTCTCAGCTGGCAGACAAACGTGTTTCCAGCCCTGAGGGTTAGCACTACATTTCAAAAACAGCTGGCTGGCTATATAGGAAGTTTTCCTAAGGTGAGAAGAATTTTCCCGGGGCTGACTGAAGGACAGAATTGGTGCTCCTTATCATCTGCTGGGATGAATTAGGTCTACAGGCTTGATTTAATGCAAAACCTGGATGATGCGTTTACTAGGGCATTGTCCTGGTGTGGAAGGAAGACAGACCAACCTGTGATGCTCCTACAAGACTACATACCTGCTCCTTGAGAAGAAATTGAGAAGCAAACCAGAGTAGATTATACAGTAGATATCAGAGAGTCACAGTTTCGCTTGCAAAGCCAAGACAGACAAGCGTCTAAATTGTCACTGCAATCTCTGTAAAATAAACAGATATTCTCAAAAAGATCTTAATTATATGCTGTAGGTTAAGTACTCCAGAGCGATGAAAAGAAGCTCAAAGGCTAGGGAGAGGGAAGATCTTACTAAGCAGATGATCCTAAAATGTTGTGTTGGATGAGGCGCCCGTTGGACTACTAGGGACAGGTGGATGGAGCAGATGAAGTGCTCCAACATGGAGCTACATCCATAGTCTTCGGCCTTTACGCCCCTGATGTCCTCATCAGAGTACACTGTTATTGTGTGAAACAGGCTGCACAGGCAGTGTTGTTTCCTTATGGTATATTAACTAAGCGTCAGACATGACATGTTGCAGAGAGCACAATATACACGCACCTTGAAACAGCATCATTGGCACTGAGCTCAGGCACCTCAGATTTAAAAGTAATCTGATGCATCCACTGACTTCTACCCATATTTTGTTTTAGCAGCAAGCAAGAACTTTTGAGTGACATTTTCTTGGTGAAAAATGAAGATGTTGGTGATGTCAATGTTTGTAGAGTTATGTCACTTTTGGTGTCAGTTTCGTATAATTATTGGGGGGAGATTAAAAAAGCCCCCCAAACCCTAAATATTTTATTTCAAAATTTTAAAAATGAAACAGCTTTGGTTTAACATTTATTACTTTTGTTTATCTCTTGGGGGGAGGTGGGGCAGCAACCTGAAGAGTTTATTTTAACCAGAGCAGTTTTCCTCCTTAAATTCACAGGCCAGTGATTTTTCCTCTCTGATTTTTCAGAGCTAGCACTGATCTGAACATTGATTACCCTGAATTCTTTAGCTACAGCAGCGAACAGCCCTTATCCACTGCACCTTTGCCTGTGTAAACTGCCCAGAGATGAGCCATATTCTTTCACGCTTCAAAAAGAACTGTCGAAAAACATCCTGTCTAATGCTTAGGAAAGGAAAAGCACAAGATGCCATATAGCAGTAGCTCCTTTCCATTCTGCCCAGCTCCCACCTGCACACAAAGACGTTATCAGGAGCAAAACTGGGGGTGCTGGCCCAGAATGAGGGATGGAAATGTCTCCAACCTGTGCCACAGCCATCTGCATTGCATCCCAGTTGCAATGCGTTCCCTCCTCCTCCCCAGATGGGCGTGAAAATCAAAACATGGAAGAAATACTTGGGCTCTGGCTTCTCTCAGCTCACCCGCATAGGAATGCAGCCTTTTCATTTATCTCCAGGCTTTTGTTATCTGCCAGTGCAAGTATCATGGTGTAGCAAGGTGGAGGACATTTAACAGACATGCTAAAATAAGCGACAATCTTTGAAAAATGCTATTAAGAGCAGAGACTCTCCCTTTCTGTACCTCCCCTGTTAATGAAACATTCCTTTAGCCAACAGAAAGTTTACAAACTGTATCCTATTGCTTCTGCTATTTTAGCTTCTTGAAATAATAGGCTTATATTACATAGGTGCCTTCAACTCTAGTTTAAGATCATGGTGACTCCAAAGATGCAACAATTTTAATAAAGTAAAGCTCTTCTAATCTTGACTCCAAGGATATTATCCTTAAATATTACTAACACAGCATAAGTGCTGTCTACCTCCTATTGCACAGGTGGCTATAGGCACTTTTCTGCTCCTCTACACCCAGCTGCACACTTTGTTGGTCTGACGTGAAAGCTGTGATGGCACAACTCACCTGAACCTTCCTTGCCTGTTACATCTTGTGCTCAACTACCTGAAATAAAAAAAAATAAATCTTTCCTTCTTAGCATTCCCAACTGTGCTGATCACCTCTGAAATGACTGATCTATAAAGAGAACGCTCACCACATGCACACAGTTCTAGGATTCTCCAACTGCTTACTGATATTTACAAGGTGACTAAATGGCCACCAGTAGCACCCAACTTTGCTGGCGTCATTTTTACACCCCCGCCCATCACCAAACCCCTCCAACAACATGCCAAGAGTAACTGGTTACATGACTTTGTTTGTATGGGTATTGTTGCACAGACTAGGCGGTCTCCGTGGGTAAAGACAGGCTCGCTCACGCAGCAGGAAGAGGGTCCCAGTATGGTATGAAGCAGACTCCCATCCCGAAGGACCTTTGCTGACCTTGTGCAAACACCTCCCAAAAGCAGGGAGGTGGGGAAGCCCAGTGCATAGCCATCTGAGAGGCTCCAGGTGGTCTTGGTCATGTTTGTCAGGCTTTACTAGCCAAGGCAGTAGTCTCAAGGCCTTCAGCAAAGAAATGGCAGTGATGGCAATCATGCCTGCGAGATGTGAAAAGAATGGAGAGAGTAGGTAGAGGAAAAACAAAGAGGGACAGAAACTGAACCAGTTAAGTACAGAATATAACCAGCTTTCTCAGGTAATAATCAGAGAAAAGAAGGACAAGACTCATCTCCGCTGGAGCAAGGTAAAGCATCACAGGTAGTTATCCACACACACTCATTTTGGCTCGTACACTGCTGCCCGTGGCTTAGCACACCAGAGGAGAAACTCATTTTTGGTGTATCTTTCACTGACCAAATGGCTGAAAGATGAAGTACCTGCTTCTAACTGTTAGAGCCAACATCTGGGAAGCATCTGCTGAGCAAAGTGGTTGGCTGGTTATAGACCATCAGAATACAGGTCTCCCAACACTGTTTTTCTCACTTGGCGTACAGGTCTCCACACCTAGAGGAATATCACCACAGGAGGCTGCAGGAAGAAGAAAATGCTGGAAGCAGGTTCCCTAGTTGCATTGCTTCACCATGTCATCATGCCTGAAACACAGCTGGTGAAACAATACCAGACCGGGTTGAACCCTTCACATTGCATGTGGAAACATGGAGCAAGGGAATGATTGTGGCACTGCACTGAAAAGCGCTATTGAGGCACAGATACTACTCCAGAGCTCACATGCAGTGTACGAAACTTGTTTAGTCTGCACGTATTTACAGTATTTGTTACACCCTCACGTGTTTCACAAGCACCCTAAATTATGTTAGGAACTTTGCTTTATCATGGGTGTGTGCTGCTGCACCCACAGAAAGTGGATGGACAGAAAGGCAATTTTTTTTCAAGCAATCCCAAGAAGGGTGGACTGAATCCAGGCATCAGTGTCTTTGTCATGTAGAGTTTATAGCACACAGCCCAATTACGATAACCTGTCTTGCTGGGGTGGAAGGATGAGCAGTTGCTTCCTGATAGCTACATCTAGATCACTTTCTCCCTTCATGGAGAAGCAGGATAACAAACCACTGCATCATACAAGGATGATGGTTCTGTCACAAGAGCTACCTTGAGGCTCTTGCCTCAAGGCACAGCTATTCATAAAATCATAGAATCATTCAGGTCGGAAAAGACCTTTAAAATCATCCGAGCCCAACCATAAACCTAACCCTGCCAAGTCCACCACTAAACCATGTCCCTAAGCACCTCATCCACACGTCTTTTAAATACCTCCAGGGATGGTGACTCCACCACCTCCCTGGGCAGCCTGTTCCAGTGTCTGACAACCCTTTCAGTGAAGAACGTTTTCCTAATATCCAGTTTAAACCTCCGCTGGTGCAACCTGAGGCTGTTTCCTCTTGTCCTATCACTAGTCACTTGGGAGAAGAGACCAGCACCCACCTCTCTGCAATCCCCTTTCAGGTAGTTGTAGAGAGCGATGAGGTCTCCCCTCAGCCTCCTCTTCTCCAGACTGAACAACGCCAGTTCCCTCAGCCGCTCCTCATCAGACTTGTGCTCCAGACCCCTCACCAGCTTTGTCTCCCTTCTCTGGACACGCTCCAGCACCTCAATGTCCTTCTTGGAGTGAGGGGCCCAAAACTGAAGACAGTATTCGAGGTGCAATCTCAAATTATCTTCTAGCATGCCTCCATACTGCAGCATGACCCCATGTCATGCACTTCACAAAAGGAAGGTACTGTGCCATGGAAAGATGCAAGCAACCAGTACGACAATATCAAAGCTGCAGATTAACATTATGAGGCTGATAAAAATGGATGTGACCATAGCGGTTGATAAAGGGATAGAGTGGTAAGACCATGCATAACAAACAGTGATGCGTATGGAAGGGAGGAGGATGACACGATGAAGGGTTTATTGCTTTGTTATTGCTGTTGTCTGACATCAGGAGGAAAAAAGGGTGGGAGAATACATTATAGATATCTGATACAAGATGCATAGTCCCTCCCAATTTACACCCCCTGCAACCTTAATTCTTAATTACAGTCTTACTAGTAGATTGATCAGGTGGGAAAGGAAGAAGAAAAATAGCTGGCAGGCAGAGTTTTTATACAAACACATAGCTATCGGTATTTTAAGAAAAAAGGACAAAGAAAACAATGGAAATATATGACAGCTAAGTGCACAGAGTGTTCGTTAACCATAAATATGCTTTTTCCCAAGGAAGACCTTTAACTCATAGCCTCTTCTTGGAGTAAAGAGAAACAACTTGCAACTCCAGCTATTAATTTTTTTCAGTGATTTAAGAAGCTTCCCTTCTAACAGTTTGGTGTTCTATGTGCATTTGGGCTTCAGTACCTAACAAATGGAGATGACTATGAATCAGGTGATTTAGAATCATGATTTCTTTACAGCCACATTTACAGGAGTGAAACTATCCCTTCCAAGGGTGAAAAGGTGCAGTTCTCAGCCCAGCTAAGAATCCACACAAATCTAAAACCCAAGGAGATGACATTATGGCTGGCAGAAAATTAAAACCTGTTTTTCTTCAGTGAAACAGTGTTTTTCATTCTCTTAATCTGTTTTGCAAAGTTTATTTGCTTGGTGCAGAAAGCTGATGAAGAAAACCTATTTTTCCAACTCGCATTGCTAAATTGCAGCCATGGGCCCAGCACCCATCACTGATGTCTGCACCAACATAAACCAAGAAGACGGTTCTTGACCAGAAGAGCCCGACTGTTCAAAGCAGTAGCTGGAGGGATGTTCCGACAGAAAAAGTATGCATATCTGAAAGGAAATACATTCCAATTAGCTCTACTTAACACCTCATAGCAGGAACAATGATTTCTGTATGGCAGTTTTTGTAATTAATTGTGTGTACCTATTTGACAGACCCAGTGTGACACAGTATCACATAAGCTTTTATAATAGCTACCTGGGAAAAAAAAATATACCTGTAAATACCATGTATTTGTAATCTTCTTTTGCTAGCAGGGAAACATGTACAGAAAAGAAAAACGTGTTTAATATTTGCTATTCAATAAAAAAAAAAGAGCCACAGGCCAGCAATCTACAATCACAGGCTTCCACTCATTTTAGGACATTGAGGGGGGAGCAAAGGAAAAGTTTTCTGTAAATCTCATTTATGAAAAATATGGCATTACATAAAAAGCCAATCACAGCAGGATTCCTTCCATTTCTCAGATACCATTAAACGCTGCTTCTCCTTATACGTGGACAGGTAGAATTAGGAAGTCACATTAAGAGTTGTTTTTAAGAAAGATTTACAACTTGTTAACGACTTCTAATTAAGCCTCCCACCCTTCTACGGTATTGCTACGAAACATCTGAAAACAGCATTCATCAAATGCCTCCAGCTGTCCCTGCCTGGCTGCTTTTTAGCTTTCATCTTTCACACAGATACTCTGGCTACTATCGAGAGTAACTTCCCGAAGCTTAACTCTCAAGTTTAAAAAAGCAATCGCTCATTTTTCCTTCCAGCTGGTGGGGAGACATGATAGGTGACTGAAACCGTTCGTTTCTTACCACCTTCAGCAACTACATTTGTTACGTGCACATCCTGCACATTAATGACAATAAAACTCGAGGTAGTAGCCTTTGATCTGCGAAATCAGTGGCTCTGAAGGGTGAGCAAGGAAAGGAGCAGCTGCTCAGTCTTCTCTACTGGAAATGACTCTTTGTATACCTTACGGTAAAGATGTTCTCAGCCTGACATGACCAAATGAGCAGGCAACAAACACTTTTCACAGAATCCTTAAGGTTGGAAAAGACCTGTAAGATCAAGTCCAACCATCAACCCAACACCACCATGCCCACTAAACCATGCCCGGCAGTGCCACTTCTACATGTTTTTTGAACACCTCCCTGGGCAGCCTGTTCCAATGCTTCACCACTCTCTCAGTAAAGAAATTTTTCCTAATATCCAGTCTTCTTTCATGACATCTCTTTCCTGGTTCTCTGCCACTGATCCAGACGCCCTAGACTGCAGCCAAAGACTACTCCTAAGAGGGTGTCTACCAATGACTGCCAAAATCTAGAGGCAGAAAGAATATAGAGATGTATATATTTTAATTTTCACAAATCCAAAAAGGTTCAGAAACACTGCTTATGCCAAGCGGATCAATTTGCTGCTTGGGAAAAGAGTGGGTTCATACTGTTATACCACACCAGGTGTTGAGATTGGAAGGCTGGGAGACTACCATCAGGTACCAATCTGAAGATTTTATAGATGCCGGTACCTTCTGCTCTTTTTCACGTCATCTTTGCTTGGGGCAACATGAAGCACATAAAACGGCCAGTAAATTGAGTAGATGACAAGTCTTGGCACTTATTTGAACTTGCCATGTCTTTGCCCTTAGGTTTGATGTTGTAATTAAAAATTGCTCTCATGTTATCACTCCTACATACTCCATCTAAACATAACCACCCTTGACATTTTTGTGCCAGCATTTGTTAATAAATACAAATGAAAATATTCTGATTTTCCTATTTTGGTAGATGCACAGTTTAGAGAGAAATATAAAACAAAACAAAACAAAACCAGGGTCCAAGATGAAAAAAACCAAACCAAACAGCTACCATTAAATATAAACACAGTTATCTTTTCAGGCTCTCTGAGAGAGAGGTCACAACAACCTTGATGTATTACCACCACAGAGACACAAGATGAAGTTCCCATGGTGTTCCTGTTGTCACATGCGGTTTGCTTCTGTTGAGCCTGTCATGCCGGCATGCTGCATACACATTAAGAACTACTGCTTTTCACCAGAAAGGTAAAATACAATGTTTGGCAAAAGCTGAGGCAATTCTTACTACATAATGCTTGGGGCCAAAAAAAGTAAGATATTCCTTCTCTTCTTTGCTTCTCCTTTCTATGGTGAATATTCTTCAAAAGCCAGTAAAAGAGGGCATTCTTGTTGATCATCTCTTATGCTAACCAGTACAAAGAAAAAAAAAATATCCCTTAATAAATAAAAAGATCTCAGGAAACACAAGACATAACAAATATGAAACATAGCCAAATGAAAAAATTTGCATGCGCCCTTCCTAGTTTATTCACCTTTGACTTCTGTAGAAAGTATATTTCCATCCCTGAGACCTGCTAGAGAGTATAACATGTGGGAGGATAATGGGACAACTGAAGTTGTATCAGGATTTAAAAAAAAAAAAGAGAGACAAAGCGGTATGCTCCAAATTGCACGATCACTGCTAAAGAACAGACAAAAGTAATGCGTCAGCCTGAATACACAGCCATGCTTGCACTGCAGTTAAATGGTACATTTCTCCCTAATTCCAATAACCATTAATCCTAACGACTGTTCAACTGAACCAAAAACCTTTAGAGTTAAAAACAAGGGTTAGCAGCCTGGTAGGGCTGTAAAAAAACCCCACCTTCTATCCTCTTATAGATGTTACACAAATCAGGAAAGAGGTGTTCAGCATTCATGCAGGTGCACATATACATTGTATGGCCATGCTCTATTCAGTGCTAGCTTGCAGCATTACTATGCTCCTGTAGATGGATAGCCTGTAATTCCTAGGTGAAGACTTTTCTTTACTAATTATTTGTAATTACTATTTTTATCAGTATTTGTATTCAAAAATGCTACTGTATATTCACAGCAAGACATAGGGAACACCCACCAGCTCTCAGCTGCGGTGCCCTTCCAGGAAGACTAACACGCAGTGCCAGGAGCAAAACAAACCCCCAACCCTTTAAAATAAAATAAAATTTAAGAAATGGACAACAATAACCAAACGACTTTTTAAATTATGCCAAATACCTGCAATTCCAGTTTTGACACAGTCTGCCCCATCCAAGAAAAATCCACAAACATCTTAATATGTAGGTCAATATGGCCTCAAGTTGCGCCAGGGAGGTTCAGGCTGGATATTAGGAAAAATCTTCTTCACTGAGAGAGTGATGAAACACTGGAACAGGCTGCCCAGGGAGGTGGTGGAGTCACCATCCTTGGAGGTGTTCAAGGAACGTGTGGACATGGCACTGCCGGCCATGGTTTAATGGGCATGGTGGGGTTGGGTTGATGGTTGGACTTGATGATCTTACAGGTCTTTTCCAACCGTAGTGATTCTGTGATTCTGTCAAGGATCCTCAGGAGTGATGCTCAAAGCTCCCAGCTCCACCACTCCAGGGAGGGGGATGCTCGCAGACGCAAGGGCTAAGGTCGAAGCCTCCCCATGAGCTGCGGCTCCCGGGGTTTTGGCTCTTTCCCTCTCTGTGACGAACAGCCCACAGAGCAACAACGTTCAGGCGCCGCGGACCCTTCGGAGCCAAGCAGAAATGTGCCGGAGCGGACAATATGCAAAACTTGTTTTACTGGAATTTTTCCAACTAGATCTGATTATCAGATCTCCTTTTGCCGTATATGTAAATGTATTGGCTTAGGCTGTAAAACACAGCACCTGGGTGCATGGCCAAATGTCAAAACAGTTTCAAAGGCACCGTTTTGAATAACAGTGACTTTGAAGTTAAGGTCGTTGTTTTGACTCTCCCTGGCACTTGTGGGGAGCGGGTCTTGGTCAAATGAAATGTATGACAAGGAATTGTCTGATGTTTATAAATTCAGAAATTGTTCAGAGTTAAAAATCAGACAAACCAAGTTACTATATTCTCTTCAAGTCAAACTGAAAACTGACCTTCCTAAGGAATTTTCCCTTCTGCACAGTTCCACTTAGAATTAGTAAAATACAAATTCCTAACTTTTCTATCTCTATTCAGAGCCCGACTTGTGAAATGGATTTTTAACAGTAGCTGTAAAAAACTGTTCAGTTGTCCAAAAGGAAGCCTATGAGAGATATGTTCCATAACGTTATTAGGTTTTAGCTGTCCTCATTAATCACAGAAATAATACAGTAGTGCTCAGCTTCAAACCCAGTTAGGAATTATGGAGAGGATACTGCCCTTTCAAATTTCCAAACACACATTTACTAGGTCTTGTGGGACTTTTACAGGCTAGTGAAGTTTTAGTTCTAAAAGATACAGACATATAGCTTAGTGGAAGTGGCATCTTCAGCCCTTCTCTGTTTTCTTATCTTCTCAAAAACAGCTTTGGGTGCTAAGCACATGGATTTTGCAAAGCACTGCGCTCTCATCTTCAATTTCTATCAGCTGTTCAGCTTTGAATAGCAGTTTGGCATTCGCCATGTCAGCAGTACTGCCCTCCAGGAGTAGCATCTCTAGCCAAACCTCAAAAGAAAGAATCACTTCTTGGCATAGGCAGCTCCTCCAAGCGTGCTCTGCTTCCTGCCAACCACTTTCGGTTCAGCCTCCAGCACTCAGCGACAGAAGATGCTGCCAACAGGAGCACAACTGATGCTCTCCACTCTTCCAGTCCCCCTCTTGTCTCAGAGCTGTAACCAGAAATAGCTGCAAAGGTCTGCAGTGACCTAGGAGAGGAGCAACTCATGCTCCAAGAGGATTTTTAGGGCTCTAGGCAACCAGAAGGCATCTTCTCGCAGTCCCTTGACTTTTGCCTTGGAGAGAAACGCTCAGTGGAAGCTGGTTGCTTTTAACACCCATTCCACATCATCACCTGTGGCATCCAAAGTTTACTAACTCAACAAGCACAGTGCGGAATTCCTCTCTGTTGTCAAGCATCTGTTTGACTCAGATGACACTGAAGCATGTTTTGCATGCATGTGTAAAAGATTGGGATAAAAGTGGTTTTGCTTTCATATGCTGCTTGGCAAGGGAAAAAAAAACAAAACACAAAACCCAAAGCAAACCACATCCGAAACTAGGCTTAACTGTAAACTAGCAAGGACAGTTGAGTGGCAATTAGTGCTGCCACAGTTCAAGGTAGAAGAGTCAATGGTCCACCACAGACTCAACCGAGATACATAATTTTGTAATTAATGAAACGGTTTTCTGAATTTTAGGGTACAGTGTTGTATCACTCTTCCTGCAGTGAAACACAGGTTTTGTTTTTTGGTTTTATTTAGGCACATTGTTGACCACAACTAAACAACAAGAAATTGTGAATTATGTTTACTCTACAAGAATTTTTTTTGAGAAGTCTTCCAAACTTCCCAACTACCAGGTAAACAAATCAAACACTGTAATTCAAGAATGCCATAGACTGTACCCTACAGAACAGCATGCTATTTATTAGAGTAAAAGCAAAGCTAAAGAGAAAAACCTCATCATCGGGTTAACTGTTTCCACTGGAAGAACACAGCAGAAGCAAAAGGGTAAGCAGCAGCAAGCTTATCTCAGGAAGTCTGGTGAAAGCCTTGGGGCTTGAAGTGGAAGGATGTTTCCAAGTCCATCTTGAACTTCTAAGGTTAGCACTACTAAAAACTCACACAAGCGAAAGATGAAGGAAAAAAAAAAAAGAAAAAAAAAAGCAATTCATATGGGGATAAAGCCCCAGGCCTGTTGAAATGGGTGCTGGTGGTCTATGGCTAGAGTAGAACTGAATTCCCAGAGGTTCAGCTGCTGTACCGAAGTCATAGCTTCCCTTAGCCAGCTTGGTGACACCTTCTTTCTCCTAGAAATGGATGCCCTTTTATTATTTCTGGGTAGACTGCCAATCATCTTTAAGACAGGTGACATTACACACAGCTGCGGTAAACGCTCCACAACTAACAGTTACATGGCTTTCCACTTCAATATTATTTTCTGTACTCATTTCTGAATTTCTTGCATCTGGAATCCATGCTACAGCAGAATTTTTTAAGCTTTCTATGAGCATGAGGAGTTTAAAAAAAATCATTAAAGAATGGACTCTGTTGTAAGGAAACCTCTTCAAAACAATTATAGAGAAATTTCATACCACTCCTTTTTGGCACCTACTTTCTCTTTGCTTGAGTATCCTTCACAAACTACAAATTGGTTTAATTTTATTGGCCTTGTATCTGAAAAATCACTGCTAGATTTTCAGAATGAATGAGCTCATAAAAGAATTAAAAGGACATAACACATGCCATAACATAGCAAGGAATAAGTGAGGATGCCCTCATTAAATCCATGATTTTGGAGAGTGTTCCTGTTCAGGACAGTACCCAAAGCACATCGTTCAAGTGGAAACAAATGATAAAGTTCTAAAAGGTTTTCACTTCAAAGAGATTTAGAACTATATGTACCTGTTTAGACAATAGGACTTTACCCAACTACAAATCACAGGTGTAGACAGAAGACACAATATACAAAAGCCCAAAATGCTTAAGCATAAAATATTAATAAACAAAATACAATGCTGTCTTTAACTCCTGCGATAATTCATACTTTGAATGAACCTCAGCATCTTTGTACTTTGCAATCGGATACAGACCGCAAGTCTGCATGAAAAGAAACAGGTTGACACTCTAAATGGTTGTTGCCATGCATTTCCCCCTGTAGTCCTTTCTTTTCCTGCTGATGAACGCCTGTCTGCCTTCTCTGAGAGGAAACTTGTCAGACAGCAAAAGCAAGATGTTCCAAAACTTTTCATTCCACTTGGGCTGTGGCAAATAGTCAAAACAAAGATTACATCACTACATGCCAGTACAAATTTACAACTAAAACCCATTAGACTCAAGGATTTTTTTAATGCACATGCAAATAAATTTTGTAAATCAAAATGCTACATATCAGAAGTTCTTAGAACAGAGAGAATAAACATTCCCTTCTCAAAAAAAACCCAAAAAACAACAAAACAAACCCATTAGGAGATGCTTACACATAGGATTGGGAGATCTTAACTTTAAAGTTCACCCTCACTGTGTTGCAACACCTGATTCTAGGAGCTGTAAGAGTAATTAAGATGAAATCATCAGCAGCTAAATGGTGTTTATTGGAAAAGAAAATTGCACAATGCCTACAATCTCACACTAGAAGCCACATAAAGTTAATCTGGTTTGAAATGTTAACCACCCAGACTAAATTTGCTAAAAGGTGTTTAGACCTATACTTCTTAAATCTGAAGTTTACAGATGATTGTTGTGTAAGGCTGACTAAAACTTGTTAAATTTCCCTTTCTGTCTTTGGCAACGTTCAAAAGACAAGCTCAAAATGAAATACAGGGAAATAAGGGGTTGCAAGAAGACTGATAAATTAAGATTCTTGCTCATGTGTGAACCAGTTGGCAACAACTAGCTCTTCTCATCCCCTTCTACTTCTAACATACAAGAAACCAAAGCCTAGGCTGCAAAAGAGCACTTGACTGCATACCACCAAGAAGTCAGGGTTATTTACGGTATTGGCTTTGAGCTAACACCAAGGCAAAGTACACTGGGCTCAAAGGAAACAAGGTGCTTAAGTTTCCCCAAACCAAACAAACCAGAAAGATCAAAATGAAAGCTATGCAGAGTCCAGCTGTCCCTTGTCATGGTCTTCTTGGGTTGGCTGTGATTGTATTTTGCACCAAGGAATAACCCAGAAGATAAAATAAACTACATTTTCTGGCATGTTTTGTACCCATCGCGTAACGATTTTTGCAATAAATGAATCGTTATGTGATTTCAGTAGCTTCTTCCCTCAACTAAATGAAAAAAACAAACTTTGCCTCACTTAAAAGCAAAATGAATTAGCTTGTGCATGGAGAAAGCTGCACAATATTTAAGAACCAGTAGACATCATCCAACACAACATACATTGTTTTTAGCTATAGCTAAGTATCTGTTGCAGACTATGCCCATAGTATAGTATTCCTGTCCTTAGTAATACCAGAACAATCCTTGCAGTAGCGTTTTTGTTGAATAGCCAGTTCCTGGACTCCTTGATTATATGTGAATTCTGCTTTTATAGCCTCGATTACTGCAGCGAGAAGACTAAAGATCATGAATTCAAACAGACTTGCTCATTTGTCCTATTGTTTTCTTATTCAGTCTTTCGCATGGTTTTTGAGGACATGATTTAGGTTTCCTGAATAGCCGAGCCTGGCAAAACTGGTGCCACTTGAAGATAAGAGAATCCAAGGAGAATCACCCCTGAAGCTAAATCAAAGTGTCTATGAGTCAGGTACAGAGGAAGTGTTCCAAGGTTGTGTGCTCCCAACTCATCTGCTCTGTTTATAGGCTTCATTAAACAAAGCAAAATCTGCAGTGGACCAATTTAAAAAGAACAGTGACCATTTACTGCCCAGTTGTATTTAGGCAGCATTTGATACACTTCTTTCAGCTAGAAAATGAAGCATTCTCAACAGTTTCAAAAAACCCTAAACTACTACAGCTCCAAGTTTAATACCTGAATGAAAACCATGTACTTGAATCACTTAATAAGATCACATTCAGCATTGTAATGCATTTCCCTTCCAGTTTGCAGCATACAGGAGCTTTGGAGGAAATGCAAAGCAGTTTTGAGGTATTGAATCTATCCCTTTAATTAACAGGTAGGACAGTACACTCCCTTTACTGAGGTTTCGAATTATTCTGGGTGATAAAAACAAGCTGACTGCCTTCACAATTATGAGATTTAGTAAGACAGTAGACTCTAATAAAGAAAACCAAAGAAAGTTTTGCCTTCAAACTTTACCAAATTGTGTTTCTGCAGTTTGTTGCACTTGCAGGGTACAGACTGACTCCATTTCACGGTAGAAGGCCACGGAAATGCAGATTGCTGGTCTAATAATGCTTTGTGGTTTGGGTTTTTGCTGTTGCTTAGTAGTTATGAAAACAATCCACTCGACAAGGGCAGAACTCAAGATCAAGAAATGTGGTGAGCAGAGCACTAGGTGCATATAGAGCCTTACCTTGTGAAGTATGAGCTAAGCGCTTAGAAAGAACATTGCCATAGTCATGATATTAAAGTTAGAAATATTGCATTCTCTAGTAGGAAATCAGAACAAACATTGACACTTCTTTGTTTCCCTAAATCATCCTGCACTGTTGCACAAAAAAGATTTCTGTAGCCTGGTTATCAAGTTCTCTGCAACTGCAGTTTCCTTAAACACCTTTTTTAACCAGATGAAAAAAATAAAGCCAAAACCTTCAGTTGCCATAAACCAATGTATATCATTCATTCTGCTGCACTTTCACTGCAGATCTAATGCATTACTCCTAAAAATACTAACAAAATATCACACGACATGATCCAGGTTATTCCAACACCAATGTGAGAGGCAGACTCTGCAACAGCATAGAGAAAAGATGCGATACATCAGGGTCCTGTGATGCATGCATTAAGTTTTCAGATCACAAAGAAAGTGAGCGTTCAATGCCCAGCATCACATAGGTAGTTTTGCTGGGAGGCAAAACCTGGCTTGCAGCACGGTCCAGTGTAATGACGCTTTTCCAGCTCCACCAACTCTCGCCATCAGGTGTAGCCTGGAGCCAGAGAGAAGCCATCCACAGAGTTTTAGGGAAGAGAGACCAACGGACCGAGTCTCACACATAAAGCATGAGACTTGATAGACCTGTGTGATAAATGGCTCACTGCCTTCGGGACCCATTTTTAGGTATGTTTTTGCACATAATTAAGTTTTGCCTACAAATGCCATGTTATACTTTGTAATCACATGCTGGTGTTTATATAAAATTTCCGTTATGAGCAATGTTCCAGATATGGCGCTGACTGTACGCTTATTATCTGTATGAGGTCCACGCTGACTCCTGTGATAACTAGCTTGTAACCAGCTTAACGACAAGATGTAGAGACATTGGTGTGCTTCTGATGACTCTCAGATGCCCACACAGTGCTGTCACTAATCACACAGCAATCAGCTTCGTTTTAAACATTTTCAGGTTCCAAAAAACATCAGGATGCTCCCTGATTGTATTTTCAGGGAGGCCCTCCGACTCCCTGGTCCGTCAAGATTCCAGAGAGCAGGTCCCATCGGGGGTGTCAAATTCTGTTACTGAAAATCGTAACCAAGAAAACTCTCCAGACCAAATGATAGTTTAGAAAGCTGACTTTGGTTTATTGCAGCGCTGGGTGCATGGGGGATTTCTCCTCTTAGTATGCACGCCCAGTTGAAATCATGACAGGTATTTAAAAGAGTTAACAAAGTTAGTTACGCCTACTGGTCCTACCCCTTAATTAACTATTGGTTAGTACCTTTCTTACTTCATCTTAAACATTCAGTTCTCTTTTCATTCACTACGCATGCCCAGAGAGTAGGGGGCTTTTTTGGGTTGGGGGTGTTTCCTAGCTAGGAGGTGTGGTTTTCACATTATAATGAGATTATAATGAGGCAGGTCAACCTTAGGACACCATTTTGGCACTCTATTCCATTTTTCTAGAATTCGTCCTTGTGTTAATTGTTATTGCTAGTTAATGGAAAGTTAGGGGAGACAGTTTTTATGTTCTGTAACATGATGATAAAGCGTTAGCCATATGCTGCACTCCCTCTCCTTTTCTCCAGAGACGCAAGTGATTTTACTTCTACTCTATGAGTTTTTATGGCATAACAAGAGTCTCTTTTTTTCCTTATGGTCTAGGATGCCAAGCGCATCGAGAGAGAGGTGTTACTGGGGCTCTTCTGCAGGGGCAATTTCAGGAGGGGAGCAACTAAGTTACAGCCTGAGGTTTCACAGACTCACAGAATGACAGGGGTTGGAAGGGACCTCTGGAGATCATCTAGTCCAACCCCCCACCAGAGCAGGGTCACCTGGAGCATATTGCACAGGAATGCGTCCAGGCCAGTTTTGAATATCTCCGGAGAAGAAGACTCCACAACCTCTCTGGGCAGCGATGAGTCTGTTCTCAATAACTCATTGAAAAGAGAGAGAAGGGGTGGGATCATTATCAAGTGTCCCTTCGGTACAAGGGGCCCAGGAACATTTCTTCTTACCTGTACTGTGTAGACAAAGGTCCTTCAGTAAACTGTATCCACATCCCAGCTTGAGAGCCTTGAATCTTTCAAATAAAACCCAATCCAAAGTCTAAGCACAAAGTGGAATTTAAACCAGCCCAAACCAACAAGCCACACATTACAAGATAAACAGGAGCAAGAAATCCAGGTAATGTTACAATTTATTTCGAAGGTATGTGCCTATCATCCGTTACTGCAAACCCTGCTGGGCTTTACTGGCTGGGTGGCTTGGAGGTTTGAAGAAATGGAAGATCATATCCAAGGAATTCAAAAAAGAACTACAAAGCCCCAAACAGGTTTATGCATTTGTTTTCATAACA
The DNA here is from genome assembly GCF_030936135.1 of Gavia stellata. NCBI lineage: Eukaryota > Metazoa > Chordata > Aves > Gaviiformes > Gaviidae > Gavia > Gavia stellata. Next base: position 81,865,598 of record NC_082597.1, on the reverse strand, counting down.
ATGACTCCTCAGCTTCTAGGTCAAATTGTGATTGCATGCTATTGCACTCCTACCTTAGCTGCTGTCACCCTGTGGTTTTTAAGTTCGTTTCACAAATGCTCTTGCATAACGTATGGGGTTTAATCAGAATTAGGTTTATATATTCTAATTTCTAAGGGCTTGGGTGTTTATACGCATCGTCTAACAACCAGGTTTGGATTCGCTGGCTCTAGTCAAACACAGTTCACATTCAGGCAGCATATCCAGGATGACAGGTAAGAGGTGTATTAGGGACAACAGTGCAGAGTCACCCAAGCAGCAGGAGAGGTGGCGCAGATGAACGAGCAAACCCAGCCAAACGCAGAGTGACGCCTGCTGAAGTGACTGAGCTGCTCCCAGCAATGACTTACTGAACAACACTTGCCTGGACGTAGTGCCAGATCAGATACAGCCTCAAGCTATGACAGCCCCCAGGACCCAGACCACACTGCAGAAGAGCCTGAATTTTGCTGGTTGAACTTAGGAGTCACCACTAAAGGCTGACGGCATGTGGCTCCATACAAAACAACTGGAGATCTGCATTTTGACCCCCGTCGACTCTGTTCTAATGCCTCGTAGTATGGAAACTCCCCAGCTGGCAGAAGGCTCTTGGCTCAGGCTGCAAGGGAAAGCTGCAAAGCTGCTTTTGGGCCAGCAGTGGCCCCGGGGGATTGAAGAGATGCATCAGCATGGCACTGCAGTGAGTTAGCACCCACAGGAGCCAGCACGCCTCTGTGGCACGCTTTATCTGAAACCGAAAGCTGAGTCATGCGCTCTTCTGAGAGGGCTGTCTCATTGCATGCACTATTTGTATTGCCTCTGCAAGACTGAAGCGCACAAGAAAACAGACATTTCTCTCTGCCTAGGCCTAAATCATACATCTGGACGCCCCAGCGAAGATCACCAGAACAAATCTAACCTCTTGGTGCCGATTTGCTTCCCACACTCTCTATTCAGACAGCTCTTGTGCATACACTTACTCCTTGGTTGCTGCTTCTACTTCTGGATTGAAAACAAATATGAACATACACATCCTCCTATTACATGAATAATGAGATTGAAGTTTACACGAGAAATATCCATCAGGAACATATTCTCTTTGAAATACATTTTCAAGATATTCCTCATGTAAATGATTCCTTTTTTCAGATTTGTCTCCTCGGAGATCTAGACTAGGTCCTAATTATCCTCTTGTGCAAATTTATTCAGCAGAGGCAGAGACATTCCTACCAAAAATCTTTCCAGTAAAACTGCTGCAGCAAACGTAGATGCTTAAACTAAGCTGTAACAAACATATTTAATCCTGAGAGAGAAAAACTGTGTTCACATCTAGCAACAACTTCCTGAAAAACTGAGAAAGGAAATTTCCGAAAAATAAAACTATTTTGTCGAAATGAAAATCAAGGTTTGGTGGGGGATGAATAGGAAAAGCAAGGTTTGGTGGGGGACGAATAGGAAAAGCAAGTATTTATTTCATTTGACATTAGGGTGTTCACTGCTGAATATAGATATAATTTACCACATGTAAGATCAATGGCAACTTTTGTAATTGCAGCCATGGTTTGGAGGGAAGTGTTGCTATAGCAATACCAACCATAGGAAGGAAATCCGCATCTACTCAGAGCATTATTTCTACATATCATTATTTTTTACGGCATAGCACTCTAGCAGAAAAGGGTGCAGTAAATCAATAGCAAGGCCTATTTTAATCACATAGGCATAGTTTGGAAAAGTATTTCACAGAAACACACTGAACAAGGAAATGAAAGACCATGACCGCACGTTAAGTAAGGTTTTGTTTGTTTTAGTTACTGGAGTGTTGTTCCTTGAATCAGCTTACGTCAGCTGAAGTCAAGAGTTTAATTCCAGGCTTTCCCAAACCGACTCCTTGTGGATTCAGAACATAAAAAGTTTTGTTGGTTTTTTTTTTTTCCCTCGTGTTCTCTACATAATCACGAGTGACCTAAATGAGATCTGATACCCCTAAACTGGTTCGACTCCCAGCAATCTCAGGTCTGCAGGGTTTCTTGGCTCAGGCATTAAGTGAAAGAAATAAAACTGGTTTGGGACTGGAATCAGCCCTGAAGTGATACAGCCACATTTGCACTGCCCATCCCCCTGATGCAGCTGGCATTGGTGTTAATCTGGGAGTCAGATAAACCACAAAGGATGATGGAGAAACGACTGCAATACCTTCTCCTGGCCAGCCCCAAGGGAGGGCCGGTGCCCAGGGTGCACTGTGACACTCCCACCCACAGCCTTCCAGCAATGGGACTTTGGCTGCGGGTTTGGGGAACCGGGACCTTGGGTGGTTCTTTCTTTCTTGTGCAAAGGTTGACCCCATTCTGTCTGTCTCCACTCCTACCTTGCCTTATTGATAAAATCATACTCCCAATTAGCCTGGCTTTTAGTTGGCTATTTTTTTCCTGTCCCGTGAGTTGGCTTCTTCAATTAAATCTTTCAGCGCTCACAATTGCAGTCAGATTTAAAAGGGGGAATCAACTCAGTTGAAAACAAACAAATAATCAACAGAGACCTGTGAAAACAGATCTATTATGATCCTGACAGCTGATTTTCTCATGTCTCCTTCTTTCTTATTTTTGACAAACTAGTTTGAACAACAGATTTCTATACATTTCTACAGCTCCTAACACATCTAGGAGGAGAGAAGGAATGGCTAAAATAGATGTAATTCTTAAAAAATAATCTTAATTCATCTGAAATAAAAATGACTCGGATTCCTATGGTCATGTGAACATTGTGGTTTTTCCAAAGGCATGTCAGAAGAGCAGAAAATTTGAAAATGGCTAAGCACTATAAAACCACATAATATCATATAGAGTTAAGGATGCCTTGTACATGGGTACAATTCAAGCTGAAAGCAGGGAGGAAATCTTTGTAGAAGAGGGGCTTCCACTGTCCACCATTCCACATCGACCAGTGTGGACATACAAATGTCACAAACTTACAAAATTCTTCCTCCGCATCGCGCAGCCCTGCATGTCCTGGGCAGACTCGAACTTCTTTGAAGTAACAATCACAGAAAAGCTGATTGGAAGAGACCTCTGCAGATCACCAGTTCAACTCTCTGCTTGAAGAGGGGCTGTCACCAATGCTAGATCAGGTCACCCACAGCTTGGTCCAGCTGAGTCTTGAAAACCTCCAAGGAAAGATTCCACCACCTTTCTGGGTGACATGTCAAAAGTCCTGCGCTACCCCCTGGTGAAAAACTTCTTTCCTAATGGCCAGTCTGAACTTCTCAAGCTGCAACTTGTGACAGTTGCCCCTTGTTTTTACGATCTGCCACTAATGAGAGTTCAGCTCCATAGTCACTGTAACTCCTCTTCAAGCAACTACAGGCTTCTATGAGATTCCCCCTTAGCCTCTTTTTTTGGTCAGACTAAACCAGCCCAACTCCCTCAACCTCCCCTCACAGCTTATGGGTCCCATGGCTCCAATCACCTTAGGAGTCCTCTGTTGCATCCTCTCCCCATTTTTTAAACATCTTCCTTTCCATTTGAGGAATGTCAAAACTGACTGGAGAACCAGAGTACTCAACAGTGCTGAGGAGGATAATAACTTCCCCTGATCTGCTGGCCATACTTACCATTTGCTTTGTTTGCAACGAAAAATGCATCACTGCCTCATTTTCAACCTGGCAGCCACCATAATATCCCATTGCTTTCCCACCGACGTTCTGTTCAGCCAGTGGTTTCCCAGCTTGTATTGTGGCACGGAGTTAACCTACACAGGCACAGAACTTCACGGTTATTCTCACTGAACTTCATGAGGTTTCTGTCAACCCAAAGCTCAGGTTTCTCAAGATCCAGCTGAATTGAATTTTGACCGTTTGGTATATTAAACTCTCTCTCCTGCCAGTTTAATGGGATCTACAACTCTTCTCAGGGTGCATTCTGTCTCACCATCTGCGTAATTAACAGAGATGTAATACTACTGGTCCAATCCCTCACAGGCCACTTGTTGTTTGTCTCCAAAGAGACACTGAGCTATTGAAGACTACCTTTGAACCCAGATATCCAGGCAATTTTCAATCAATCTAACAACCTATATCTCCAGCCCATACTTCCACAGCTTCCTCAGTGAGAGATAACAAAAACCTCACTGAAGTCAAAGTCAGGAAATGCTATATCCACTGATGTCCCCTCATCTACATAGTCAGTCATTTAATTGCAAAAGGCACTCAGGGTAGTCAAGTACAAGACGCCCTTGGTATATCTGGGTCAACTGTTCTTGATTACCTTCTCATCATTCTCACATTTGGAAACAAATTCCCTGAGGACATGATTCGTAATATTTCCAGGGACTGTGGTAAGGCTGACTGGCCTATAGTTCCCTGGACTCTCCTTCTTACACTTCTTAAAGATGAGTGTAACGATAGCCTTTTCTAGTCTTCAGGGATCTCTCTGCCACCTTTTTTCATAGATAACAGAATTGCAATTGCATCGCCCGTGCCCTTCAGTATCCTAGCATAAATCCCATCCAAATGGGATGGGATTGAATGGATGGATTTGAATATAACCAGCTTTTCTAGGTAGTTCTGAAGAGTAAAATACTCTTTGTTTCCTGTGCAGCACTGCTTCGTTATGATCTCCTAGGCAAGCTTTGCTTTTGTACAAAATCCTATTTGGAATAGGAATTTATCATGCCTCTTGCTCGGTGGGTGATGCTGCAAGACAGGTCATCTCTTGCCCGCACACTCAATTCCACACTGCCTGGGCTCTGAGAACACAGTATTTATCCTCACCTTGCCCTTATAAAATAGGAAAGTGCTCTACCCTCTAATCTTAATGAGCAGCCATCTAACAAAAAATACTTCTCACAAGTAGCCAGTCACAGAATCACTAAGGTTGGAAAAGACCTGTAAGATCATCAAGTCCAAAGTCAAGTGATATTGGAAAGAAGAGAACCCAACTCTTCAGAGCACTAGGCCTTGAAATACTGGTTAAGGGAGAAGAAGAGAAAGCTGAGAAATGCCCACAGCACAAAGAGAAGACTTTTGACCATACCCTTAACAGTATCTCCAAAATAACTGAAGGAATGAAGACAAAGAATAACTCTCCGTTCTGACACATGACCTTATACTTGCCTAACAGGGCTAAAATGACTAGGTTTCATTCGGATTCTGCTAGAATGTGGTTCCTTCAGGGGAAGAAGGGAGACCCAGTCAGAGTCCCCTTCACTGACATTAGAGATCTCACTGCGGCCTTGACAAACCTGTGAGGTAACCTTCCTGAATGCTCAGTGCAAGATTGCTCCATACCCTTTCTTCTGAATTCACCAGGGACCTACCATCTGCTGCAGACCTACGGCTGCTTGCTTCTGAGCTGAGGAACAAGAGGACCCAAACGTTCTCTAGGGCATTCCTTCCAGAGGCCTTCAGACAAATGCCACTTCAGTGCTAAGTTAGAACAAAAGAAGGCAGTTTTTAAACACTCCTCCCTACACTATGTGTTAATACAATGCATTTGTACTGTGTTAAAAGCATATTCATTGCTCAGAGTGAAGCGGGAAACGCAAGTGCAAAGCACTATCTTGCTCCTCTTCATCCAGCATACGGCACATTGTGTCCTTTAATATGCCCCCCTTTGCTTTCAAGTACCAATACCACAATATTACAAGGAAAATGCACATTGCCATTGAGCATATCAGTAAACACCAAGTACAACTGCAAGAGGCTTACTATACCAATAAAATCACCAAGTTCTGGCAGAAAACATTCTCAAGACGATAGAGACCACTTCACCTGTGGCCCAGAATATTTTCTTCTCATATCATGCAGTTCTGCTGGAGATATATTAATACAATTTTTACGTATATCCTAAGACGTCAGAACATATGTTCCCTTGCTAACACTACGTCAGATATTTATTTGCAATATATTAAAAGGCTGATTTGAACAATGAAGAAACGCTCAACACAAAAAAGCAGCTTCTACAGTTGTAGGTTTACAGCTTATGAACAGGAGGGCAAAGAAAACAGAAAGCTGATATATTTTATCTTAATTTTTCAGTCAGATTCTTTCAGGATTCGCCTTTTAAAGAAAAGAAAGTAAATTTTCAAACTGGACAGAGTAATGAGCTTGATTGGAGAGCTAGCTCTCCCAGTGACAGGGTGGAAGGAGAAGTATGGAAAACATAGCATTTTAAAAAGATAAGGCAATGAAGTTTGACCTTTTCTTCACAGAATTATAGTTATCTTTAATGTATTTTCCTGGCCTTAATCTTCCTGAACCTTCAAAACAAGCATCATATAGATCTAACACATCTTTTGGTGCAAGTGGAAAGATCTGGTTGGGTAAGATATTTGCACAACACTGTACAGAATAAAAACCAGCTACCTATGGGATACCCTAGTGAAAATTCTATAATTAATTTAAAGGAAGCTGCTGCTAGCAATTATGAGCACTTTAGATTAAAAGTATACCAGAGAGAATATTTTGGGCACTATATTTTGCATGGAGAGGACACAAGGTTGCACACAGCAGATAAGAATTGCAAAGACGGAAAGACAGACAAAAAGAGAAAAAAGGAGTGTAAGGAGGTGCCCATTTTAGTTTATAAATGAGTCAGCAGTACGGGGTGATAGTTAGACAAAGCCCTGAAAAAAGACCTGTAAGGACCTATAAGACTTGCATGCATCACATGAAAAAGAGTCCTATTGCCTTGACTTCTTCCAAGTATCAGACATAAGAAATTTAGCTTACTCTTGTTACCCATGAGACAAGATACAAGTTTCCTGCTATAGATCTAGGAATGCTACGAGACCTACTTCTATAATTCCACTTTTTATTTGTATAGCACTTTAAGGGCTCACAGTCACAATCACATTAGTCACATTAGGTGTAGGCGTATGTGGAAAATAAAAGAACTACTCTCTTTGAAGGCACCCTGTCATTTAATGAAAGATAGCTTTACTTTTACAGTATGGTGACTGTTTTAACATTTTGAACACATGAACCTCAGATCAGAGACAAGTATTGTGAAGGGCTCCGGATCACCTTACTTCATCTCCCATAACAAGAGTCACGTAGGTTGCCATGGAAATTAAATGTTAGTGACAAGTAGAATACTTATTTTTTGATAAATGCAGATTATGTTGCTTCAGAAGGCAAGAACTTCCCCATCGTCAAGGATGCAATCTATGATCAGCAATGCCAACTCCAGCATTGCATATTATTTTTTCATTTTTCAACTCGACTACCCAATTTTTAAGGTGAACTACTGATAGTTAGGTGTGACAGCCTACAACCTGTAAGACTGAAAGTTTAAAATCGTATTTAACTTGAAGAGCAAAGCAGAGTCAGTCACAAAGCAACCTGTCCTCCTACGTATGTCACCATCCTGGTCTGGGGGAAATCCAGCCTTTCAGAAAAGCGTTCAGCATTCATGCAGTTTCAGCCTGTTTATGATTCACCAGCAGAAAGGTGGCTGCTGAAATGCAACCATTTATTACTTGAAAACCAAAGTGGCAGTAAATGTAACATTAACAGGCAAAGGTTTTCCGAGAGGAACCTGAGAAGTAAGACCCCTTCCAAGTAGAATAGCATGAGCAGCTAATGCATCTGCATGCTGTGACTGACTTGCTGTCAGATCAGAGTTTAGTTTTGCGTATGTGGTTGGTTCAACAGTATCACTCTGTTGGTAGAGTCCAGAGACCTCATCGTTAAATATGGGATGTTATCGCATCATCTTGGAAGCATATAGATATATTATAACCCATCCCTGACTTGCTTGCTGGAAATTCTTTGTGGCTGAGCTGATCAGCTGTAAGCAATGCCTAATCAGTTCTTGAAAAACCTTGAGCTAGCCAAAGCATTGGTGGAGAATTCAGTGTTACCCTCTGCAGATAAACAACTGCTTCCATGGCTGTTGTATATGATCCAATACAAATACTCAGCAGAAAAAAAATGCTGGACCAAAACACTTGATGCCCCATGGGTGGAGCATTCCAATACCAGGAACTGAAAATCTCTTCTCGGCATATCAACCGACTTGGGCCCTGTAGCAAACAGCGGGGCACAGGATTTGAGCCAGGTGCCTGTAAAACATTCATTTTGGCATAAATACAAGACAGCTTCAGAACATGGTGGAGATGGGTTAAATTCTTTTCCGAGCCCCAGGGATTAATACAGAGCTAGCAGTTTGCCTGACGCTACATAGCAATGAAGGGTCGGTCATAGGCCAAAATGAGGGTGAAGTGATACATCTCAGGCATGAAATCAGTCTTTAAGGACACAATTAGACCTCTTATCTCCTCTGTCAGCTTAGTGATGCCAGAACGAGGCAAAGGAACAAACCAAAATGCCTGGGAGAGAACACAGTGATTAGGAAATAGGGGAGATGAAGAAAATATTAACTGAGAAATGCATCAAGATCCAACACTTCCCATCAAATCAACATATTGTTTAGGATGCCCTGAAACCTTGAATTCAAGTATAGTAGAAAAACACAGGCTGCTTTGAGGATACACGGGACAAGGCAGCAGTCACTGAACATAAACATAATGAAGAAAAATTAAAACTACAGCTAGACAGTGTTATGGCAAAAGTTACTGGTTACCTGCAGAACCCTGAAGGTTTTTCACTGAGTTGACAGGTTTGACTACTGCATCTAGGTGCAAGATTTGATGGTTGTTTTGATACATACAAGAGAGCATGGCATAAACACCCGGGTACCTCTGGGCTCATTGCCCTCTCCTCTCTGCAATGGTGACATCAAGTTTATTTCAGATGCAAAGAAAGACACACAAAAAAGTGCAGAGGGGATCACTGACATTTTGTTCCATACTAGGAGTGTATTAGCTTAGTCACTTTGCTCTGGAGTATCTAATAAAGATAGCAGCAATAGGGTTTGAGGAGGTCACTGGTAGAAGACAGTGTCATTCAATGTCTGTAACATCTTCATCTGAGATTTCATTTCTTCCCGCATATGGCAAACTGAACGGCTCCGTAGGGAAGTACAAGCAGAACCACGTCAAAGCAATAATGTACGTTACTGGAGAAAGGATCATAGGGCATGTAAAGAGCTAGGCTGAGAAGTTCCAGCTGCAGTCACAGGAATAAAGTGGAATTTACTGCATGCAACATTAGATTACATGGCTAGCAGAGCTCCAGAGGTTTGCATAAACAGATCTTTTGTCAGAAAAGCAAGCAAATTATTTCTTTGCATTCTGCAGGATCAGAAAGCAGTAAAGCAGTGAGGCTGCAGTTATATGAAGCGAGGGTTAACTAAGGGTATAATTCTGTCTGTCACATTCAATTTAGAAATGCGAATACATGAGAGTTTGGGTGTCTTATTAATGGCCTGGGGACCAACAGTCTCAGAGTCTTCATAAATTTTTCGTCCAACAAAGGAGTTGGGTGCTTTACAGCAAGGACATTCAATTCAATAGCCAGAGGAAATCTAGAAGCAGTCCTGGACTGTGACGTTCCCCTTGACTTAAAGCTAGAAGCTATGAATAAGCCGATGTCAGTGCGTGCAACAGAAGTTTTGCTAAGGGCTCCTTCTGGAAAAAAATTTCGCCCTCAAAATTGTCCTTAAAATTAGGTTTAAACAGAATCATGCCATCCATTTCAGACCAGCTGATAACAAAAATACGTCCCATTGACAGTACTGTGAGCATGTACATTATCAGAAAGTCTTTTATGCTGGGCAGGCAAGTCCTTTTCTCTCTCTTTCTCCCCTCCTCTGCCTAGTGACAGAGCACTTCTATAGTCCTCTGCTTGAGCTATGGGCAGATAATGGGGGCATTTCAGAAGAAACTTATTTATTTTTATACTTAAAGAGAAAGATTTTTAATACTAAAGCCCAATAAGACTGCGTGTTTGTGAATAAGCAATGACAGGTGGTAAAAGCAGATGGTTTTGAAAAGATTTGCGGCAGTCCCTGGCTCCGCTGTCCTGGCAGCTCTGCAGGATACTGGCAGGGAAAGCAGTTCCCCTCCTCTTCTTCCCTTGCCTCACTCGAGAAAGCCAGCAGCAGCTGACCTCGCTGGCTGCCACAAAGCCAGGATAGGACCGGCAAAGCTCACTCACTCACGTTTTTCATCCCACCTCCAAGCTGCTTCTGCCTCGCTGCAGAAGCCCAGCCCATCGCAAGCCATTGATACGGGCTAACCAGCCGGGTGATCATCTGAGAGGAGCCACAAAACCACCTCTGTGTTTGCTGGTCCCAACCAGGAACCGAGCGGGCAGAGTTCCTGGTTTCGGCAGCCAGGCACTGCTGTTACTCACCACAGATCGTGACCACTTTGCTCCTGGGAGCTGCTTCTGAATGTGTTACTTCTGACCACACCAGAGGAGGATATCTAAGAGGGAGCATCACTGATCGCTCCAGTGCTAAAGCCGAGCAAATACCTGCCATCCGGTACAGACCTCTGTTGAAAGCACTAGCTCTTGTTTCTGAAGGCCTCGGTGATGAAGGAGGCATCTCAGGTGCTTCAACCCTGCACAACCCACCAAACTTTCACTAGCGGTGAATAACCTTGTGTCATTACTCATAGAGTGACACTGCAATGGGGAGCAAAGCTCAGAGAAGCACAATTATTCATATTAAAAACTCAAAACAGAGAGAGCTGTAACAGAAAAGTATATTTCCAAATGAGCGTTGTGTGTTTGGCCAAAACAGTGCTGACTGCTGTAGCTACAGCCTTCTCCAAGTTATTGTTACTTGTGCTTAGGGAGCAAAGACTAATGAGAAAACAGTGCTAGCTTCAGGCTGTCGTCTTCTGCACGCTGCATCAGCTGTAGCACACCACTAGTTAAAGTCAGCTGTAACTCTCTTTTGAGAGACCACAGTACACCTGTAAAGATGACTCAGGCAATTTCATATGCCACCAATGAATCATTAAACGGTACCACCTCTGGCTACCATCAAACCCAGCTGTACAGCCCCTTGTTAACTCCACGGTACACCCATCTCCAAGAACCTTTCAGAAGGCTGCTGTGCTCTGCTAATACCTACACATTTTGTGAATAAATTAAGAGTCTCTCTTTTAGGATTTACTAAGGTGTATTGTAGGAATTACGCTTGTGAAAAGGGCCGGTACCTTTTCTACACAGCATCTCTGCTTTTCAGATTTTCCTCAGGACCAGGTCTGATTGACTCGATGTCAACATAACACTCTTGTTTTCTGTTTCTTTAAACAGTATTAAAAAACAGTACAAAGCGTATAGCTTTGTAAGACTCTTTCCCTTATTGTTCATCTACAGCATTGTTTACAAAACTGCAATCAATTTACATTTTCATAATTTCACTCACAGTATCAAGGTAGTTTCTGAAGGAATATTCTAGAGACAGTTATGACACTACAGTGCATTTATGTTCAGTATCCCCCGAATAAGAAAAGGCCCTCCTGAACCATCTATGGCAAAATAAATCCACATTCTTTACAGGAAATCAGGGAACCTTTCAGTCAGCGGGGTTTATGGTTGCTTTCAGGAAGATAAAACCAAAAAGGGAGTTGTCAATGCAGCTGGCCCCAATTTTATACAGCATTGCAGAAACAGTTGTGAAAACTGAGTTTGCTATAGAGGCAGACACAAGCCATTCAAACCTGGAATCAAAAACTTACATTTGTTTCCAGCAAACACCCAATGGTAAAACTGCCTCTCACCTCTGGGCATGATAAAAACGTGGATCTGGGCTTGGATAAGGCAAGGCTGAAAGCCAGCTGTAGAAATTACATTGTAAGCAGTCAGGTTTGTGACCAGTCCTGTCATTCTTGCATGCTTTCACTGGTCAGTAAGTTTTGTATTCGTTCTGTTAACCCCACAGGACAACTTACTGCTTCTCAAAGCAGATACAGGTGATGGATACTGGCATAATGGGTTAAAAATGAAATGAAGTATGAGAAAAACGTATAATATGCATCTCTTACGGGCACAGCTGCTCCACAGTTACTTTCAGCAAGGAGAAAACATTAAACACAGAAGTGTATTTTTGTGGCACAAGGTCTCTTTTTCTCTGAGCATGGGTGGAAGAACAGAGCCCTATGCAATTTCCAGGCACTTGAAACTGCCTAAGCATCGGTACACACACAGAGAAACACACGTACAAGCAACTCTCGCAAAAGACAGCTAATATCAGCTTAGAACTGAACACAATTACAGTCAAATTACAGGTATTTTTGCCAAACCTTCAATATGCCTCATGCTTTAACAAAAACGAACGGAGCCAGAGATTTGAGGGAGAGGGGATTTCCAGTTTCCAATAATTACCAATAGAACATTAATTACATGCCTACACACAAGATCCTAGCATTGACTGTTTCACTGTGTAAAGACCTAATTAGCTGTAATTTTAACACTGTATATCACCCAGACAACTACATTTTCTAAAGGAAACCTGAGAGCACTATTAAGATGAGAATTTAAAAAAAAACAACAAAAAACCAAACAAAATGTCCACCTCAGATAGTGTTAAAAAAAACATGAGTTATAGGCTTACCATTCAAAAATTGAATGGAAAAAAATATAATAAAAGACAAAGCATCTGCTTTAGTATGCTCTTTGCTGTGATAACAAATGAAAATGAACTTTTGCCGGATATGGCTGCGTATAAAAAGGGCTGAGATGCTACAAGTGCACGGTGACCCATGGTGGCACTACACAGCTGTCCACGGGGACTGAGTCGCAGAAGTCCAGGAGACCTCACCAGAGCGAGCAAATGAGGGACATGCTCCCCCATGACTGCTCCCTATGGCTCTGACCGTCCCGTGCTGAGAAACTACTGGTGTCGATATCATCGTAGCAACACGGAACTCGCGCCACAAACCTGGGCTTCGTCAGCACAGGCCACGTGCAAACACAGAGCAAGGAAGAGAGGCTCGGAGTTGAAGTAGTCTGCAATTTAAATACAGGATAGGCAGACTTAGAAGCGACAGGAATGGTGGTGAGGGTCTAAATCGGGTCAGTGGCAGAATTGATCCCAAAACCTGAATTCAGAGCTCTACATCCTGAGCAGAGGGAGGTAATTTTTTAGCGTGCCAGAGTAAGGCTCCACCTCCTTCATGAATACAGGTATTTAAAACAACCTTTTGACCTTCAAGTTTCCTTTCGCTCCGTTCATCAGGCCCTTGAGGAGTATGTCTACACAGGTGACTGGAGACAGACAGGTACCTCTCCTCACGCTCCAAATTGGCCAGATACAAGCCAAACCCAACCTGGAAGCCATGCAGAAGCGTTAACATAGCCCTGAGTGAGCTCGTTAGGCTGCAGGTCCATCATCGTTTCAATCTGGTCCAAGCAGGACTCCTACCAAGCGCGATGAGGATCAGCCCACTCTTCCCCCCCCAGGTGTACGTCTCTGCTGACTCCTCAGTGCATTTTAGTCACGCGTTGAGTCAGACCCAGGAACTCATCCAACTGAAAACCAGGCCAACAGCAACACCAAGAGCGGATTTGCATTTGGCCACGAGTGACGGTACCAGCACAAGCGAGAGAGAGCAGGAATGCGTAGCCAGAGGTGAGGCAGGCAGGCCGACCCTTTGGCAGGAGCCCACACCTGCGGCGAATTAAAATGACCGCTGAACCACACCCTTTGCCTTGCAGAGAGGCAAGTTTTGGTTAGCTCCAGCGCAGCTTCACATTAATACAAGTCCCGGACAAGGACTGCCTTTGTCTAACAGCATGTTGCGCCAGGGAAGTGAACGTGCTTCAGATGATATTTATTTTTAGGTACGTCTGGAGATGCCCATCTCTTTCCATGACCTACCGCTAATAACGTAGATAACGTTAATCTTGTTGGACAGCATTGCAGTATTCAAACTTCTATTTCTTAAGCCTCCTTTGTGGACCTAGGACCCTTAGGGAAAAAGAATGCTATAATTTATAATAGTAATAATGGGATAACAATGCAGCTACAGAGCAATGCCAACATTATCTCCTGCAGCAATTATCCCCAACGTTTTCCTGCAAATACAGCAAAACCAAACAATGCAATAAGAGAAGCAATAGTCCCCAGATGAGTTGAGCACTCCTCAGTAGAGCTTCCTCAACCCCACTGAGTTACTCTCCACTGCCCTTCAACTCCTATGAACTACTCAGATCTGTGGTATCACCAAAATAAAACGGGTCTCTCCTCCCTTTCCCACTTCAAAACACGTGTTGTTTTTTTTCTCCTTCCCTATGCCCTCATTTACATGATCTGTCCCTTGTATAGTCGAAAATTACTTGTCATTGGGGAAAAAAAAACCCGAACTGGCAAATTAGTCAGAATTAGCAGCTTCTTACGTAGAATATAAGGAAAAAAAATTGAAAAGTTTGTTACAATGACAGTCTAATGCTGCAGATCTCCTGCTTGGAGCGAGGATCTACACCCTGCCACAGGACTTGAAACCAGCAATATCCGAGAGATTTCCTAAACCACTGGCGGCTCATTCGTGTTCCTCTACCCTACCACGCAGACCAAACAGCAGTCTCTGTGCCCTTGGTCACATTACTCGTATTCCCTGCCACAACCCTTCTGCCTTGTCGTTACCCATGTTCTCCCTGCCAGCACCCCCACACCTCACCAACCTCCCCCCCCCCGCCCCCCCCCATCCATCCGCCCCACCGAGGTCCAGGTCTGCCGGATCGGGAGTGACTTTAGGGATAAAGCATGGGAAGTTTATCAGTCAGATACAACAGAGCTACTAACTTTGTGCCTCTGTTAATAGGCCATTCCCTACTACTTTTCTGGCACTCTATCTCTAGATTCTTCTTTTTTTTTTTGCCCAGCTGAGATGTTATGGGTTTTATTTACTCAGGCTTTTCTTCCATGGTCTTCAAGATGTTTTAAAACTGCATTTCCCCATCACTAATCTAAACAAGCTTTAATAGGGATTAGAATTGAAACCCAAATTGGCAGAACTGAAGAATTTGCAGCTTTGTTACCGTATCAGATGCACTCTCAAACATCCTCTAAATATAGTAAAAGGGTGGCCTAAATCTGCTATTGCTTCATGTTTAATTCAGCTACCTTGGAGTGAGCGCATCTCTCCCCCCCCCAAATTTTCTATTCTCATCACTTATGTATTGACATTTATGGTGACTTTAACTTAGACAAACACCCCAAAACACAGAGGAAGTGTTTTTAAAACTTATTTCTACAAAACTGTAGTTTATCAGAGGGAGAGAACACAACAGATCTGGTGATTAAAGCTCGAAATTATAAGAGAGATTTTACAACTTCTCTAAAGCAACTAGCTGTGTAATTTTTAAACTATGTAGTTACTTTAAAGAAGAGTACATTACACGGTAATGAACAGAACTTGCATTTTTCTCTTCAAGAACATTACAGGTAAGCAGGAAACAATGTTGTTTTTGATACAGGAGATGAAAATGAAAACAAACTCCAGTAGCAGCAGATCTCTGAACTGCCAACAGCTTCTTATCAAGTGGAGAAGAAGGTTCCCAGAACGCCAGCGCACGCAGAAAGTTACACTCTCAAGTAACGTGCCAAAGCAACGTGAGCTTTGGTATTAAAAGCTTCTGAAAGGCCACGCATTTTATTACACCTTTGGGATCACCTAATAGTTCAGTTTTACATTTATTTTAATACAAATTCAAGTGAACCGGGATTAGAGCAGATAGGGATTCTGGAGTATGTTTTTCTAGCCTAATAACGACCTTCACAGACAGCAAAATCTCAGCCTGAAGGAAGATGCCAAACTCGCCTTTTGATCGAATTTATAGCGCAACATATCTGGATGAAGCAACTCCCATTTAGTTTTACTGCTTCCCACTGCAAGACAATGGTCTGCCATTAGTTATTCGTCTCTCTAGTTATGCCCTTAAAAGGCTCCGAGGCAAACACGTAAAAGCAAATTGTTCTGAGTAACAACGTTAGTGTAAAGGACTGTATAAGACAAGACAAGGTCATGTGTCTCTAGTTTCTAGAAAACCGAGGATATCCTCACAGGATCCTGGAACAAAATTCGGGGTAAATCTTTGCGACACCGTATGGGTGGGTGGGTGGCTGGGTGGGTGGGCAGCAGCGGTGTCCAGTAATTTCCCAGTCAAGAGCCAGCGAACAGCACCAAGGGCCAGGATAAGGAGCCCTCCTCATACACCTAGAAGTCTATTGCTGTCTAATACCACACTCGGGAAAAAAAATACCTATGGGCCTAATAGCAGGGAAAAGGAAAAGGCAAGCCTCCCCGACAATTACATTAGCTCTTCCTATTTTTTTTATCGCAGCCCACTGAAGATTGCCCCTAGCCGGAGCAAACCCTGCGGTGACACTGAGCGGGAGCCGCTCACCGCGCTCCTCCCCTCACTCACGGGGTCACCCTCCGCCTTCAACTTTCCCAAGGAGAAGCCGAAGCGCCGGCCGGGCTGGGGCCGCCGCTCCCCCCCCGGGGGCACCGCCCAGCGCCGGGGGTCCGGCCCGGCCCCGCTCCCGCCACCCACCCACCCACGGCTCCCCGCTGCCCCAGCCGCGCTGGGTCGGGGCTCGCCCCCGGGCCGCGGTACCTGCCCGGCTCGACCCGGCCCGGCCCCGGCGGAGCCTCCCGCCCGCGCGGCGGGCACGGGCGCTGCGGCCGGCCCGGCCCCGCCGCCCCCGGCCGGCTGCCGCCTTCCTCGCCCCCTGGGCATCCCTCCTCCTCCTCCTCCTCCTCCTCCTCCTCCTCCACCCCCTTTTTTTATTCGGTTTTTTGCTTCCCCCCAACGTCCCCCAGCAGGTTGTTACCTTCAGGCACCGCTTTTCCGACCGATTCCTGTCACCAAACCGCTGCCCCCACCTTCCCTTGCACACAAGCAACTCCCGGCAAAGAAAAGGAGGAGGAAAAAAGAAACAGAAGGCAAGGAAGAAAAGAAAAAAAAAAAAAAAAATCACAAAGCTCTCCTCCCCCTCTGGGTCTGATACTATATATCCGGCCGGGGGAGGGAGGAGCAGCGCCCCCGCTCTGCCTTCCCCTCTGCCGCCTCTCGCACCGCGCGTACCCGCGGAGGAGGCTGCCCGCCCGCCCGCCCGCCAGGGGATGCGGACTAGCTCAGGCCGCCCGCGCTCGCCTCCTCTCCTCCGCCTTGCCCGGCCCCGCTTCCCTGCGGCCGGCCTCAGGCGGAACGGCAAGCGGCGTGGCTCTGCAGCGGCAGCCGCCAGGCACGCCGAGCCCGGCGGGGGAGAGGGGCCATCCCCACAGGACTCGGCCCCGCGCCCGCCCCCGCCTCAGGCCGCCCCTTCTCCCCCGGTCCCCGCCGGCAGCAGCGAGGCAAAGCCGCGTTTGGCTGCCCCCCCTCCCTGCGCAGCCCGCCTCCGCCGCCGCCCCCCCCCCCCCCCGCCGCTAGCCGTGCCGCAGGGTGCCCGGGCACGCCGCAGCAGCCCTCGGAGGAAGCCAGAAGGAGCAGGCAAAAAAAAGGCCGGCTCCCTCCCGGAGGGCCCCTCTCCTTACCGGGGTGGCGGGGCTCCTCTGCCGGCGCGGCCGCCTCCGGGCTCCCCGCGGCCGAGGGGGCGAGCGGCGGCTTCTCCTCAGCGCCTCCCCGAGCCCCTGCCCTCGTCCTCCGCCCGCCGCGGAGAGCGGCAGCGCCCGCCCTCAGCGGGCGGCCGGGGCTGAGGGGCTGGGCGGCAGCCCCCGCACGGGTCCGGGGGGGAAGGAGGCGGCCGGGGAAGGGGGGGGACCGAAAGCCTTCTAAATCCACGCCGAAGGGGCAGGGCGAGCGGTCCCGCGGGTGTCCCTCACGGTTGTTACACCTCCTTCTCTCTCCGGCTTAAAGCAGAATTTGCCTCTGCGTTTAAAATGATCAGGAAGGGTGTTGTACACAGAAACGGAGTTATAAAATCGGCGTGTTAAGTTAATTGCACGATTTGCCTTACAAGCATTAGGAAAAAACCGAGACGTGCAGCATACCTACTCAGCCGCCGAGACCTACCTTTGCCACGATTATTAATTTTCTCACTTCAGCTGCAGAAGATACACCCTTAGAAAGATCTTTTCAACCCAACATGAGAATCAGCACGATGCGGCGCTTTTATATCCTCTTATTACACTTACAGTATGTACAAGCATTAATTAATTTTACAAGGTTGTGTTTATCCAATTACTGTCTTCAATTTATTAGCGCTGAAAAAAAGCCAGTCCCAGAGAGGTTGGGTAAGATGTCCACTGACGACTGACTCGGTAGCAGAGCTGTCGGCAGAACTCCACACACAAAGGGATTACGTCCTACACCCACAGTTGCAGTTCTCCAGCGTCTAGCTCCTTTCTTGAGAAGCTTAAAGGCTACAGGTGCCTGCCATTGCCACATGAGAGCTCCCTGCGCGTGTCTGTTGACACACCTGGGCGCTCGTAGTTAAAGCCTAAGACTGGGTTGAGTCTCCAAAGCCTTCACTTTTTCACCTCATTCTGGCTAGAGTCCTTACGGGACACATCCCACTGCTCTTAATGTGACACTTGGGCATAGGGCTCTAAGACCGATGTGGACCATAAAAGTCCAAATTACCCAGGACACAAGATCTACGTCAACCGTGCTCCATACGACAGCTACAGAGTTGGAACAGGGTTGTATGTGTGGGGTCAGCCAGAGCCGTGCATGGAATTCATCCCACGCAAACGGGCGGGATGTAGAGTAGGTTGGCTTCATCATTTGTACAGATGGAAGAAAGGCTGCTGCCCTCACGAAGAAGTAGGTGCTGTCTCGATGGATTGGAGCACTCGAGAGGAGAGTGGAAGCTCTGGCTTCAATTTCATTTTTTCCTTTACGAGGAAAAACAACCTACAACTTCTTTTACGGTGGGACTCGATGATCTTGGAGGCCTTTTCCAACCTTAACGATTCTACGATTCTGTGATTCTAGCAAAGGAGTTTCGGATTCATTCATTAGAAATGTAGCGGGAGGGAACTTGAAAGGAAAGAAACCACAGGAAGCAGTTCTCACCTGAGGAAGTCCCAGCTATTTGCAGAGAGGGTCTGATGGTTGCTGGGGTAATTTGGAGTAAATAGGGTTTTGGTTGCCTACATCTCAGGCATATTTTTTAACATAAACATCTGCCGTGACAGACTGGCCAGGCCTCTGTCTAAACTGAGAAAGCCATACCTGAACTGCCAGCTGAAGGCGACTACTTGGCACCAAAGTGGGGAACAAGTAGACAAAGATGTGAATTAATAGAATAGGCAATCAAGGGTGGCTTTGTTCAAAGACCATGATCGTGCAGGCTGGAAAATAACCAGAAGGAAAGTTTCTGGGAAGCACAGAATCGGAGAGAACTATTGCTAGCATTATCTTTCAGGATGTTGAATAGAGATCTTGATAAGCATCAGTTCTTGCACAAACTCTTTCAAGTGGCATTGCACGGGAGGCAAAGTACATTCAAATCTACGAACCTCTAGAAATTCCTTTGTGAAATTTCAAAAAAGCAGGCAGGCTTGAAGAACAGTTCTCAACCAAGAGCCAGTTAGGACATTAAACAGGTAGCGTGTCAGAGATGATTCATGACAGCTTCCCAGAAATCTCTAGAAAAACGTTGAGGGGATAATTTGGTTAAGGAGATGAAGAAAGAATCATTAAAACAGTGCCAACCTGAGAAGGTTACCCTTTGAACTGATGAACTGAAGATAGTAATGCCGCTCTCAAATGTGTCAAGGGCTGGGGGAAGTCTGGAGGCTTGGCTGAAAAAAATGCCTTTTAGCTATCACAAATGCTTAAAAGGAGTGAAAAACGTAAACTCTCCAGGGTCCTCTGCCCTCAGAGAAAAATGAGAGAGATTAGCCTTCGTTGCTCATTCTTGACTAACCCTCTTAATTCCGTCATTAATTGCAGCGACTGAGCTGGAGAAAGAGCAGTTGCAAGCCTGGGACTTTAGTGCATATCCCAAGGATGAGGCATGAGTTTAAAACTGACTTTGCTAGAGATTCGCCTGAACTTCTATCTAAAGCAGTGTAAGGAAGAAGTCAAAGTAGGAAAGTTAAATTTTACATCAAACTACCATGAAACGATTTGATGCAAAACTGCTTAAGGGAAGTTGCCTGACGAGGGTCCGTGAAGCTGGTATTGGAGCAGCCCTTCCCTCACTTCCTTTGAGAATGTACCCTAACTCTACGTCTCATGGGTTACCGAGGGGCAGAAGGAAGATCAGGATGAAAGGGTTGAACGTTTGAAACACATAACTGAGTATCTTTGGGACAGATCAGCCTCAGTACAGTGATGAACTAAGGAACTTTACAATTACTTCACAGAAATTAGGGAAGGTTGAGCAGCTTAATTCCTTCAAGTTCAGTCAATAATCTTTCTGTCGCAATTGCAGATCTGTACCGATGCAATGATGCCTTATTGTAACCTGTTGACATAGTCTTACCCAGTGTCTCATTTCAACACAGGCCAACGCACAAACATCACCTGGTGAGGACTTGTGGTTCTTTCCCCCTTCGTATGCCAAATTCAGGAGAATGGTTTAGGTATGAAAAGTTTTGTTTCGAATAGCCCATGGATTCAAAATGAAGTGTACCTCTTTTGCAGGTTTAAATACCTAACAACAAACCTCAAGTCACTCACAGGCCATTAGTGAAAGAATCCTATCCTAGCAGGGGTATAGTTTCATCTAAAAGCAAGAGTGAAGTGCTTAATCTGCTCATTTACACAAGAAAATGAATGGCATACAATTTCTTAAGAAATTACTTTCATTTATAGTCAAGTAACTGGCCTAATTGCAGTTTACCTGTGATACATCTTAGTTTTACCAGAAAAAAAATCCCACAACAGCTGATTAGTCTAAAAGTCATTCTGTGATGCTGATGTCTCTTAATAGATGGAGCACTAAAAAACTTCCATTGCTGTTAAAATAAACATCACTGGCAGTAACTCTGTGTGGTGTCCATACTTGGTTGAACACCCAAAATCAGTTTGGTACTCATCTCAAGTCTTAAAAGGCTGGATAGAACATTTGTGACCAGCTCTTGAAAAAATATTATTGCTTTTTTTGAGGTTATCTGTTAGCCTGAATGTGGAGTTACTCTTAGCCACAAAAATCTTTTCAATAACTTCAGAAATAATAAGCACATATACGAGGTTTTGTTTATTTGTTTGAAATACGAGCAAAGCAGCTTAGTCTGAAGAAACAGTACAAGAGTGCAGATCATCTATAAACTGGAAAAAAAAAAATCCAGATCCTTCAGGCTATCAACATATCAGAAATCTAAGGGAATCTAAGGGTAAAGGTTCAGCAACCATTTTAATAGGAATCTTTATTTTTCTAATAGAAATTGCTAAAGTTGTCCGACTGCTGAAATTTGTTTTATCCCTGCTTTTTAGTTGCACTCAACTTTCTTCAACAACTTCTTTTAAGCTTGCCTTTTTCATGCCTCATTTCAACAGAGAAAAATACTTTTGCTTTGTTGAAAGCTTGAGGAAATCTAGTTGGATTATTCTATAAAGTGTGCATACTCTCAGATATGAGTACTTCACAGACTGAATTAGGTGTTATGGACATGGGCCTCAGAAGCAGTAGGAATTGGGGTCTTCATCCTTAGTTTGTAAGGAAGATTTGATGCCCTTTACACCAGCCAAGGAAGTGTTAACATTTCCATTCCTACTCATTAATATCTATGTCCATTTTATTTGTTACATCTGAGTTCGTCCTGCTTCCCCTGCCTGAGACCAGAGCTCAACAGAGGAGTCCTCAACTTTAACAAGAGCATCAGCAAGGCGAGAAATGTAAAGTACTTCTCTTCTTCCCAAATTCAGCTACGTGAGGGTATGAAGGCAGGTCCTTGGTTCAGATGAAGACTTCTCCGACGCCTGGCTTTAGCTGCAGTGCTGACCAGCGTCCCTGGCTTACCATAGACATGAGAATAACCACTTTGGCTTTTGATCCACAGACAGAAAAATGGTTTGCTTTATCTGGGCAAAGATATGTTATAGTTTCCCCACTTGAGATCGCGCTTCCAGGTAAAACGATGCTGTCTTGCATTAGATCCTGTTGCCACCTCAGCATACACTACTCACCTCAGGAAAGAGCTTAAAATGTTGCACGCTCTGCAGGTTTAACAACTATCTTATAGAGAGCTTCACTGCCTGCTAGTTAGTAGATGGGGAAATCTGGGGTTCACATCATATCCAGCAGCCCAAAACGAAACATCTCTTCATTCTCGGGGGGCACACTGTTAGCAAAGGCTCTCTTAACCAAGATCAAGAGCTAGTCAAAGAACATCTCAAGAAGCATGTGAGAAAATTCAGGTAGGCAAGGATTAGATCACGTTGTAAAACTCTTTCTCTTCATTAAATATGCACAGCTCACACTGTTCGTGGCACAACCCTCTGGGCAAGAAAGAGGCCACACAACTCTCAAATTTCACAGTGAAACACCCTTCACTCTTTCTCCAAGCAAATGGAAAAAAGACATTGTGACAACATTTCTGCTTTTATACTTGCTTGAGAAAGTAAGCTTTATCAGAGTAATGAATATGTTGGCGTTCACAAGGAATGATTCATAACATTTTTAAGGAATTATTTTCCTAAGGGCATTTGATGCTTCATTTTGTGGCCTCTCTTTTAGTTAAAAGGACTCATTTAACAGTATTGAACTTACGCAATGAGTACCGTTTCGAAAATACCCTTTAAGAGAATTCTGTGTCAGTCTTTACCTTGTGCTTCCATCAAGGTAAGTTTTAATGCTGCCTTCCTCTCTCACATCAAAATGATTTTCTTCAAAGTCTCTTGAGTAAAACAGAACCTGGGGAATAACTCAGAGGTAGGGGCAGGTCCGGCCGCTGCTCCTGCAGCGTCTCCACGTGTGGCGGGGGGTCCGTTCCCTTTTTAGGCGAGAACCTTACCCGATACTAATCGATACAGTTCTGCCGATTCCCTTTTACCAGCATAACCGAGAGGGAAGGAAGAAAGGCAGCCGGCAAGACATTTGCAGTATAAAAACATAATTTAGAGAGACTGGTGCTGCTGTCATAATCATACAGTTACTGAAGCAAGACCATCTCCTGCGGGAGCATCCAGGAGATGCTAAGCGCAATGCACACATGCAGTCCCTCATGTACACACCGTTCGGCATGGGTTTCTTTGGTTCCCAATTGAGCTTTCCCAGCTGGCTGCGGAGAATCTTTTTAACCAAATGCTTAAAAGGCCATGCCTGAAATATTTATTTCAAACTCGATTTTCTAGTCATGATTGATACAAATCACAAAGTTTATTGCTTGCTTAGAAAACTACAGCATCTGTAGTAGCGCCGCCTTATTTTGAGATTGTATTTCTGTCTAAAGAACCCCAAGAGAGTGTGTCAAGGTCTCAGATTGGGTTGTTCCACATGCACTATCCAGATGCTGATCAGCTCAAGAAGCAATAATAATCTGTCTGAAGTCTTGTGGGACTGTATAGAAAACAAGCGTTACATGCTTTTTTAGGATAAGATGGACAAGGATGAACAGCATGAGCACGGCATGGAGTCAAAACATCTGCAGTTTCCTCTGAAGGGGACTGCAAGTACTTTGATACACTGGGAAACTCATGCTACAGGTTCTCAAAACTCACTTTTGAGCATCAATTTTTGTGTTGCTTTGTTTTCATTTTATTGAAAGATAAGCTTTCTTTGGCTCCTTCCCAGACGTCAGTGTTTCTCTTAGTTCTTGACAATGAGAGCGATTCAATCTTTGTGAGCAAAGCAGTAATTTTCCGTTAAGCATCCAGAGGGGGAAAGATATATAGCAGAAAGCATACAAAATTAATTAACCTTGGCTTTTCCCCCAGAAGTTTTTACCTGTAGCTTTAAAAAGTTGCAGCTTGACCTATGATATTTACAGAATCACAGACTCACAGAATGACAGGGGTTGGAAGGGACCTCTGGAGATCATCTAGTCCAACCCCTCCACCAGAGCAGGGTCACCTAGAGCAGATTGCACAGGAATGTGTCCAGGCAAGTTTTGAATATCTCCGGAGAAGGAGACTCCACAACCTCTCTGGGCAGTGGTCTGCCACCCTCAAAGGAAAGAAGTTCCTCCTCATGTTTAGATGGAACTTCCATGACCAAGTTTGTGCCCGTTACCTTGTGTCCTGTCACTGGGCACCACGGAAAAAAGACTGGCCCCATCCCCCTGGCACCTACCCCTTTAGTATTTATAAGCATTAATAAGATCCCCCCTCAGTCTTCTCTTCTCCAGACTAAAAAGACCCAAGTCTCTCAGCCTTTCCCCATAAGAAAGATGTTCCAGTCCCCTAATCATCTTTGTAGCCCTTTGCTGTACCCTCTCCAGCAGCTCCCTGTCCTTCTTGAACCAGGGAGCCCAGAACTGGACACAGCACTCCAGATGTGGCCTCACCAGGGCAGAGTAGAGGGGGAGGATAACCTCCCTCACCCTGCTAGCCACACTCTCCCTGATGCACCCCAGGATGCCATCAGCCTTCTTGGCCCCGAGGGCACACTGCTGGCTCATGGCCATCCCGTTGTCCCCCAGGACTCCCAGGTCCCTTTCCACAGAGCTGCTCTCCAGCAGGTCAGCCCCTAACCTGCACTGATGTGTGGGGTTATTCCTCCCCAGGTGCAGTACCCTACACTCGCCTTTGTTGAATTTCATAAGGTTCCTCTCTGCCCAACTCTCCAGCCTGTCCAGGTCACTCTGAATGGCAGCGCAGCCTCCCGCTGTGCCCGCCACTCCTCCCAGTTTTGTGTCATCAGCAAACTTGCTGAGGGCAGAGTATATCCCTTCATCCAGGTCACTGACGAATGTATTGAACAGGACTGGACCCAGTACTGACACCTGGGGAACACCACTTGTTACAGACCTCCCACTAGACTCTGTGCCACTCATCACAACCGTCTGAGCTCTATCTATCAGCCAGTTTTCAATCCACCCCACTGTCCGTTCATCTAACCCACACTTCCTAAGCTTGCCTATGAGGAGCAGTGGGAGACGGTGTTGAAACGGTGTCGAAATTTATGTTGCTTCTAGGTTGAAGTTGACCTGTTACCACTGTGATACAGAAAGGGAACTTCTAATAGGAGCTGATTTTAGGTAATATATAGTTCTACACTCATCTTTCACTTGCGTTTTGATAATATACTGCTTATTCAGATGAAGATTCTGAACCACAGCTAGCAGGATCACCTGCTCCTAGAGCACATGTATAAAACAGTCTGCAGAGCAGCACGGAGATAATTTAGCTGTCGTGAAAAACTGTGCGTGGAGACCTACGTGAATAAAAAAACCCTAAAAAATCAAATCAAATAACTATCAAGTTTATTCTAAGCCTTGTTTGATGATGCCAGAAAATCATGTCTTTATTAAAATAATTTTAACCAGCCACTCACTCCTACTTATGGCTGCCCAGCTTCGTTGATCTGAGTGAGGGATGGGGTTGAAATTTCTTTTACGTAATACTTATTTAGCAACCGAATGTTAAATGAACACCTGTTATCTCTATGGCTCCCAGTATACAGTTCTGATATTTCTGACTTAGCAAGTCAGCTTGCCCTCTAATCTTTTCTCCAATACGGTTGTTACTCTGGATTTGGAAAGGGTATGTCTTCTGCAACTTTTATAAGACCGACGGTTACAACATGGCCAGTGTGCACACACATTACACAAAACTACCATCCCATCAGTTTTTAGAGTGCTGCTAATACCATTTTTATTAGGTCAGAGTCATGATCCGTGTTGCTGGGTGACGGCACAAATGAAGAAGCAAAATGAAGTAAATAAAACTTGACTCAGGACTTGTTCACCTGCATTTCTGCTTTGCTGCTGTGCGTGCGGGAGGCTGGAAGCACACTCACCGAGTTGCCAGCATGGAGCTTCCAGCGTGGTCTTCTTTCAAGGCTGTGGGGACCTCAGCCAACTTGTCCTCACACAAGCACTCACTGGGTTATGGCTATGCTCCAGTTCCGCTGATGTGACAGCAGTCACTCAGATGCGCAGTCCCTCTTTCCTACCCACGCTGAGCCAGGATACGTCAGCTAATCTTCAAAGTTCACACCCCCATCACTATACCCCACCCAATACCCATCACCATACCCCACCCCACCTTTACAGTTGGACTCGATGATCTTAAAGGTCTTTTCCAAACTAAACAATTCTGTGATTCTATAATAGACACCAAATGAGTGAAGCAAACTGAAATGTAATGGAAGATGCGTTTTTTGAATCACCTTTTAGACAAATCCTAAAATTCTGATTAATGGAGTAACACACATTTGAAAAGTAATAAATGACTCAAACTCCAAACGAAAGATTAATTGCCACATACTATGAACAAGTGTTAAAATATCATTTTGCTACTGATATATATTTAGGGGTTTTTTTTCTTTTTTTTTTTTCCTTGGGGGAGGGGAGGAATTAATTAATTTAAGTCATGTTGCTTTTTGTTTCTTAATACAAAGAATTCACATTTTGCAGTTTCATTTTTTTTCCAATAATTTATTAGCCTTCACCCAGGGTACAGGTGAAGATTATGGACTCTGAGAAGAAACTTAAAAATTAAGCCTCCAATTAATGTTTAAAAGTACGAAGATGATATTAACAGATCTTGTCACCTGTCAGCCAGATTGAATTTAATTCAGACCTGCTGTTTATAATGAAGGAAAATCATAGATATGCAATGAAAAGTTGCCAAGAGACTTTGGGCAGGTAGATTTCTTAAATAACAGTAATCTAACCCGCTTACAACTTCCTCATGTCATCATAATACATGAGAAGATAGAGAAGATGGCAAGTTGTGAGTGCAAATAAAAAAAAAAAGACAGATGTTGATTTTTAAAAAGAATCCTACTAGCACAATAACTGCAGGGCACAGAAGTTTAAAGGTTAAAAAGTTTCAAGGAAATCAGAAATTTGAGACGGTCAGGGTAATGGTCCATGATGCATTCCTGCCGGCCACACCATTTCTGATACAGGCCAGGATGCCGTTGGCCTTCTTGGCCACCTGGGCACACTGCTGGCTCATATTCAGCCGGCTGTCAACCAACACCCCCAGGTCCTTTTCCACCGGGCAGCTTTCCAGCCACTCGTCCCCAAGCCTGTAGCGTTGCATGGGGTTGTTGTGACCCAAGTGCAGGACCCGGCACTTAGATCATCCCCATGTACTTGGCACTGGTGAGGCCGCACCTCTAATACTGTGTTCAGTTTTGGGCCCCTCACTACAAGAAAGACATTGAGGTGCTGGAGCGTGTCCAGAGAAGGGCGACGGAGCTGGTGAGGGGTCTGGAGCACAAGTCTGATGAGGAGCGGCTGAGGGAGCTGGGGTTGTTCAGTCTGGAGAAGAGGAGGCTGAGGGGAGACCTCATCGCTCTCTACAACTACCTGAGAGGATGTTGTAACAAAGTGGGTGCTATTGTCTGTTCCCAAGCAACAAGTGATAAGACAAGAGGAAATGGCCTCAAGTTGTGCCAGGGGAGGTTTAGATTGGATATTAGGAAAAATTTCTTCACTGAAAGGGTTGTCAGACACTGGAACAGGATGCCCAGGGAGGTGGTGCAGTCACCATCCCTGGAGGTATTTAAAAGACGTGTGGATGAGGTGCTTAGGGACATGGTTTAGTGGTGGACTTGGCAGGGTTAGGTTAGTGGTTGGACTTGATGATCTTGAAAGGTCTTTTCCAACCTAAATGGTTCTATGATTCTATGATTAGCGGCTGTTTTTCACCGATTCAGTGTCAGCTCTGAATAGTGAATAACCAGCAGTGAAACGTCATAGCACTGCAAAGAATTAATGAAATACCTCGGGTTTTCAGGTCAAATTATGCCTAAACAAATAACACTCTGTGCATGTCTGAAGTGCCTTACATCACAAAATATCAAGCCACTTCGCATGAAGTGCTTGATGCCAGCCAGAGATAGGGTCCTTGTCACATAAGCCTTAATCCTGCTTTTTTAGCCATAGACATTACAATGTTTATACTGTAATCTTTCAACTAATATCTCTCTAATTCAAAGGTGGAATTGCTTATTTCCTGATCAGCTGATCTGTAAATCTGTAAGTCTCCAGGTGACAGACACACGTTAGCAGTTTTCTGCTGTAGCATATTTTTTATTATTTCCCCACATTATTTTGATCTTTATCCAAAACAGTGTGATCTGGAAATCAGATTAATACTTCACAGAAATATGAGCTGACAACACCCCAATATTTCCTGTGTTTCAGGAATGAAACTGAGCTTCAAAAGCCTTGCAGAAATCAATCCAAACATCAGTTCTGGGGTATGCATTTACAAGGCTTTTTCGTTCTATTGGATTTTTCCCATCCCTGAATACCATTAGATACATATCACAGGGAAAAAGTTACTATGAGAGGACACCTAGTGGTATTTTGCGGAAAGTCAGAGACGTGCACTAGATTTTCTGAAGGCACTCAATTCTTTATATATGAGATCATGCTGTTCGTCATTCCCTACTGATGTCTAGGTTATGATATGGACTACCAGCGACTCCTTAAGAATATTAGAGAAAGGGTCAGATACCTTGGCAACTACAGAAAGCACAAACCCAGTTTATTCATACAATTACTACAGAATATTGTATCATTCTGTCCGCACCTTTGGGGATGAAGCATTATTCCATAACAAAAGGGCTTCGTGTGTGAGGCCACTACCCACCGGCAAGCGAGACTGAGCCCAGCTCTGAGAGAGCCACAAAGAGCAAAGGGAAGGCAGTCTAACCTGTAGTGAGCTACTGGGTACGCTTCGTAGTTCCAGTTTTGGAAGAGCAAGAGTGACGAAGCTGAAGGCAACTGTGCAGCAGTGCCGTATTTAGACAAGGAGGTCTTTGGCAGTGATGGAGCCATCACCCACTTCAGTGCAGTGGCGTCTAGATAAGCTAGATATACAAACAACCCAGAGAATCAAATAAAGGAAGCCAACAGCAAGGTGCAACAGCACAAACAAATAGATTATAGTCCAATAAGCGTACTGGCATTAGTCTGTGAGGCCTAGCAAGCCATGCAAGATGGTTTGAAAGCCCCTTCTCAGTTATTTGTAATATTTGTATGGCATTGTAAAACAAGGGACAGGCAAGAATAAATACTAGCACAAAAGACAGTTAAAGTGACTTGCAAAAAGAGAAGCTACAGCAGATGTCTTGCTAGAAGCTTGCCAAGGAATTCGAGTCTGGTGGAACTACCATGGAGTGAGTCAGCAGGAGCATCGTTCAAGGGCTAACTGCTCTTGCACTTTTGAAGTACTTCTGCTAGCAAAGATACAAATTAGTGTTAAAAAAATCCAGATTCACATTAGAAATACAGAGTTCTACTACAATTTTGTATATAAAAGAGAAAGTATTTAGCACGTTCATTAATCCGATTTCCTGGTTCTCATTTCTATGTCTCATTTGGTAGCATTAATTTCTTACATGTGCAGATGTTTTGTCTTCATGCCGTTTGATAGCACAGGCTCTTTCTTCAAATACTTTCTGTTCCTTACTGGCATTTCTTCCTGATGTAATCCTTGCTGTAAACTGTCTTGGCATGAGTAGGGAGTTTCAGCGTTTCAGCAAAAGGATTCAAAGTGTGACAAACTCTTAGTAAACCACTAGAAGCAGGGTTAAAACCCAATTAACTGGTAATATTATTAATTACTGGGCTCCAAACCAGCTATAAATTTCCAGAACAAATGACTGTTACATGTTCTACAGTACAAGGGCTCACCTATCCCTGACCATTAGCCCCCTTCTGAGAGGCACAGGCTGTATGACCTTGGCTAGCTTTGCCAGAAGAATTATTTTGTTGATCTGTAGAAGAGCATCCCATGCAAGATAAGAAAAGAGAAAATAAAGACCCAAGTGAAGTTGAGACAGGGATAGTGACTCAAGAGAAAAACTAGCAACATGGAAAAGTGTCAGACCTCAAGATAAAACATAGTAAATTCAGAAGGCAACTCAGCAAGAATAAGGATGATCCTGTATAAATAGCACAGGCCAGCAGTTTCCCATCGGATTGTCAGCTGCCCAGCCAGCAGACTCAAGAACTGCCTGCTTGGGAGTGGCAGGCATACTAGTGCTTAGCCTACTATCACATTAGTTCTAGCTATCTACTATGAGTATTAGCCAATAAGTGATTGATGTGTACCTAAAAGTTCAGTCCTGCTTGCAGGGACTCTGAACGTATGAAAAGACGCTCAAATAAAAGCAACCAGTTGGCAAAGCTTACAGCAGGGTTGTGTTACAGAGAAAACAAATTTTTTCTTCTTTCCTGGGGTCAAACATGGTGATAAACTTGATGAATAAAGGACTAAAAAATGAAAGGTTTTGGTTTGGTTTAATAGCTTCCCGTTTTGCAGCTTTGATTCTCAAGTAGCCTTCTCAAGAAGATTTATGTTGCTCCTTTGGCTCTGGAGATGTCTATTCCCAGCATTTGCCCAATCCAATAAGAAGAAACAGAGAAAGGAATATGTTCAAAGAGATCACCATCCTTTTGTTATTGACAAAAAATCACCTAAATCAGTGAAAAGGGCTGTGTGTGTGTTTTAAGGAACACCCTGAAGAAGCACTGCTCATCATTTACTTTTCTTTAATGGGACAATGGCAATTGCTAGCTTAAATCACATTCTACGCATCCCAACAGTCAAATCCCTGGGCTGCCTGAAGAACTTAACTAAATAAAACTCTTTAATAGCAAATGATTGAACCTAAGGACTGGATTTTTCAGGCAGCTTAAATTGCTCTGATGAGCTTCCTTCATTCATTGTTTTCACTGCAGTAACATAGCCAGTCCTTGTGCAGATCACAGTAAACACAGCTGAACCAAGATAGCCGCAGCTTAACAAAAGCGAGCTTTAAATTACTGGTTATGCAAGACTGCGGAAATAATTTGCCAGAAATACAACTGAGATCAAGGGTTTTTCAGTTTTCCATTTTTCAGAATCCAGTAGGCCTCTCAGCTATTTTGGCTATTCTCTTTCAAAGTGCTCTGGTTTTGAACTGGTAAAAATCAAGATAAGATGACTGGAACAAGAGGAAGAAACCATATCCAATCAACTGTGCAACTGAGACAAAGATCAGAAAGCTCAAGTACCAGTAGTAATTTGGACAGAGATGACTGGATGTTTTCTCTTTTTAATTATCACTCAACAGCAACAGAGTGAGAGAAAGTATATGTACATATAAACATTTCAATCCTACAGATTGCATCACAGACATGACCTTCTTGGTTCAATGGGGTAATAGGTACAGTTATCAATATTTCTTTCTCACGTGTTACCCAGGAACTTTTCTTTCTTAGTCTGGTAGCAATGTTTTGTATCATACTGACAAATCATTTTTTTGCCTTTGGAGAACATCATTGATAGCATACAATGACAGCTCCATTCCAAATCAGCTACTTCATTCTCTTCTATGCTACTGTATTTAGTGACTACAGCATGATCAAGTATCGTGAATTAATGAACGTTCTAGCTTTTGGTATTAAAAATTCATTTGTATTTGAAATAGTTAACAATGGAAGATACCTGCAGAAAGGGGTGCTGTTGCTCAACAGATATCCATATATTTTATTTATTTCAATTTGATGGCAATTTTTCTAGTGCTGCACAAAGTCTGGTTAAGCTCTTATCTTCCAAAGTTAAAGGCATTTGGGGGTGGTGAAGAAGTCATGTTCCTGGGGGCATTCAATACTTCAGTAGGCTGTTTATTGAAGCATGAGAGTCGATGGTTATAAAACTCGTTTCGAGTCATAAAGCAAGCAGGGAAGACAAGACAAGCAAATGCTATTCGTTTCCATCTCAGGCCACCGTGTGCACCCAAGAAATAACAGAGCACTGAGCCCAAAATAGCTCAGAACAGGGTGTGTGAGGGGACTTTCAGCAATTCCAGCATTTACTAAATCCTACCATCTCTTCAGCTTCAAGTGATGCTGGTCAAATTTGTGATGAGCTTTGTTACTCAAGCCCCCATTTTGCCTACATTTATGTTAAAATGTTTTGCTGTAACAGAAGTTGACAGGATGGCACATGGAGTCAAGACGTGTCAAACCTCAACTAAGCTAACAGGAGCCAGTTGTTACGGGCAACATAGCAAGGCACTAAGTAGACATTCTCATAAGGCAAGGAGAGAGGAATGCATTGGCCTATACATAAATACTTTCTTACCAAGTGCTTTTTGGTCTATCAGGATACTTGGCTCTTGCAGAACATATATAGGACTGGAAACACATTTACTGATAATTGTGGTGCTTGTCAGGCTCTACTGTTTAAACTGTACAGGCGTGGCCATAGGATGTTTCTGAATACGTAGATCTGGATTGAGTTTTAGCGCTTACAAATGCAAAAGGCTCAAAGCAAAATAAAATAAAAAAGAACTCCAAACTGCATGTATGATTTTGTAATTGGTTATGGAGAATGCCCACCCCAACCTTCTTGCATCAAAAGAAGTTGTTTGTACATGAGAAAAAGAAGGAGAGCTTGAGAGGATGGTGAATTTGCTTCTCTAGCATCATACAGAAAGAGAGGGGAAGTTAACTTTCAGAAATTATAGATAACAAGTGTAGAAAGCAAAGAAACTAACAAAGCGATAAGCTTGCACTCATTTCACTATTAAAGCAGTTGGGAAAAAAGTATATTTCAAAAAAAATTTAAGAAGTTTCATTGTTGTTTGCAGCTTTTTTGAGTTTAGAAGTCTTTATATAATGAATTCTGGACATTGGAGGCAATTTCAGCAATCCAGGCTTTTTGCGGGATTACTTTTCCTACTTCTGAATCAAGTCTGGGAAAAAGAGCAGATTTCATAGCAAAGATGAATGTCCTTACAATTCTGGGAGGAGAGACCATACTTGAACAGATTTATTCCATCATGTTCCAGGAGGATGCTTGGGAAAAAAAAAATGATCACCAAAAAACCCAGGAAAAGCTGTTTGTGTGGGAGGTGGGAAAGGCAAAGGCTTAAGACGCACAGGTGTCCTTCGGTAAAACAAGTGGATTATTAATTTTTACTGCAATAACAGCCAGAAACCTCAATGATGGGTCAAGGCTTTACTGGGAGAGGCACTGGACAGAGCAAGACAAGAGTCTTTGCCCCGCCAAGCTCATAGTCCCCTGGAAGACGGTCTGTAAAATGCTGAAGTGGATTGCAGGCGTGGGGCATGGTGATATTCACGGAGTTTATAGCGTTAAAGCTGTATGACATTTTATTGGGTGTAGGTGGCAAGATTTTGGTAGCGCGGATGGTAGTGCAGTGAATCCGTCCCAGCATGAGGCAGGGGTGTTTAGCACGGGGGCAAAGGTTTCTGTTTTGAGAGTGAAGTTTAACATTTGCAACTGATGCTACTGCTTCAGTTAAAGCATATAAACATCCATTATTTAAGGTAATACAGTGCCTCTGTTAGACAGGTTTTTATAGCGTTATGATGTATAAAAAGGTGTCAGGAGGGTTTTGAGTAACATTCCTTACTGCATTCCAAAATTTTGAGTCTAAACTTACGCTTCTAAAATAATTTTGTCTTTCTTCGCAGTTTAGTACTGAACATCCAACAGCTGTCAATGGTGGTGAGTAGGGTTCAGTTGTGAGCGCAAAACAATTGATGTTTTGAAAGGCTGTGTCCAAAGGAGTTTTGTTCTGCCTAATGGCCAAGGGGAAGATTTTCAAAGATCAGTACGTAAGCTGGAATTTAACAGGAATCAAGATACTGGTACAGATTTAGTTTGGGGGGGAGATGCTGAAGAGAGCCATAGAAGCTGTTAGACCCTACCTGGGGTGGCTGGCGGACTTTTGCGTTATCTGACGTGGGCAGAGCGCCCCATCTCTATCCACTCCTGGTTCAGATCACAGCTAGGTCTAGCTTTGCAATATACAGCTTAGACATCGCCCCCCTTAAAATCTGCAATGTGAAAGGCCAAGGGCTCCCCTTCCTGAAGGTTGGGGGTCTGATGCAAAAAGGAGGGTTACTTATCATCCAGCTTTGAAAGAAGTATAAGAAAACAATTGCCTACCCCTCAGAAGGAAAACGCATTGCATGACTCCGCTTTCCTATTTAGTTCCTGAGAGTAGTTTGGGCAAAGACGCTGAAGTATTGAGCAAAAGAAAAAGATGGTTCTGAGCAGCCTTGCGTGCTGATGACATGGTATCATTTAAACCTTTCTGCTAACAGTGGGCTGAAGAGCAGGGGATATGAGTCTTCGGGACATAGGCAAATGTCCTACATTTATTGGACCTCCAAAGTATTAAGAGAGCATTGTTTGAACGCTCCTCATCGTTAGGCAGAAAGGAAGGGAAGTCCTAACCAAGGCAGGATGACAGCTTTCTACTCCCAAGGGGAAATATACTTGGCAACAGTAGCCTCTCTTCTCCTGGACTCCTCACCATCCTCATCCCTACCAGTCACCTGGCATGGGCTTTGAAACATCAAGTCATCATTATTCACTGTATTCTTAGCATGACATTTTCTTCAGCAGAATTTCATATGGTTTCTGTGGCATTTTGTTATTGTTTCTTTTATGAACGTTAGTAAGATTTTCTTAAGGGGAACTGGAAAAAAAAGAAAAAAGAAATTGAGCTTCTGAGGTAAACAGAAAGGAATAAAACAAACAAACAAAAAAAAAAAAGGGAAAAAAGAAACCAACCAAGAAAAATATCTCTAGATTTTTATATACAAAAAATCTAGCTTTGTCTACTTAAAACTAGCATACTGAAGCATTATCCCAGTATCTTACACTTGAAATGTTAATACAGAAGAGCAGAGAATTAGTATCATGTTGACAATGTAAGAAATGTAAGTAACTGAGAGAAGGGTTGTTAAAATGCTTAAAATTAAGTTTGTCTTTCTTCAGTCGTACTACTTTTGAGATTGAATTCACATGCATGAAATGATACCACCACTAAACACTTATCATCGCTATTGCTTCAGTAAAAATGTGAGGGTTCAGTATCCATCTGTGAAATGCTGCTGTCCAAGTAGGAAAGCAAGGAAAATCTAACCTAATGCTCCTGGGACTTCTGACGGAAGGAAAAAGAGCGCTCCTGCCTTGACTTTAAACTGCAGTGAAAATATATGCTTTCCCTATTCACCACTACGAAGTTCAAAGCCATATGAAAAAGAAACTGAAACCTTCCGCGTATAAAACGACGTTTTTCGTCGTACTGCAGAAAAACAAAAACGCGTATACACAACAGCGGTTTGTAAGTATACATCAGGTCATCATACGATGCCGCATTAAATATGTTTCATAAGGGTTCTGCTGGTGTCGGTTCACGGGGGGAGACGTACTTCTCAAGCTTTCTGCTCCTTCCAAAGCAGCATCTCTTGCATTTCTCTGTCTGTGCTGTCAGCCTTTGGGGCTGCAAAATAATATTAGCTTTGTGCTGTGATGAAAATGCGCCCTTGGGGCTAGCGTGCTCCCATAATGAATTACTTCCAATTTACCTTGCCTGACTATTAGCCAAAGCTTTGATCAGTCTTGAGCACAGAAGAAGAACCTTTGATATGGCGAGGGGGGAGGCAAAGTAGCTAGTTGGTTGTTTTTGACTGTTGTGCATTTACTATGATCCCTTTGCTTTGTCTTATTTAAACCTCAGTTTCTCCCTCTGGAAAATGAATACATTAAACGATATCAGCCTCATAAATGGGACGGGAGGATTAATCAATCTGCTTCTACAAAAATCCTCAAATGGCGCATGAGAGAATAGGAATTTTTGAAATTGATTACTTCAGAAACTTTTTTCTTCTTTGGCTGCCTACCATTCTCAAATATGTTGCTCCAGCTTTTAAGAAACATTTTTTTAAGCTGCAGGTAATTTAAAGCAGAGGAA
This sequence comes from Gavia stellata, assembly GCF_030936135.1. Classification (NCBI taxonomy): domain Eukaryota; kingdom Metazoa; phylum Chordata; class Aves; order Gaviiformes; family Gaviidae; genus Gavia; species Gavia stellata. Next base: position 81,829,920 of record NC_082597.1, on the reverse strand, counting down.
AATTCTAAAAATACTCTCAATGTGTGAATGTAGCCCCTCAAAGATTATTTTCTTAGCTGTATTTACTAAAGCCATAGCGCTTTGGGAATGGTGTAAAAATATACATGAAGACTTGCAGACATTTTTCTGACATACGCTCTTCCTGACAAACAAAACCTGTGAACCTTTACAAGTGTATTAGCCAAAACTGTACAGCTAGGTACAAGTTCATGTGGATTTAAAGGTCTTTTGGATCAATGTCTAAATTCTTTTTGAAAACATAGGTTGCTATAAATAAGCAAGACTACCTCTACTTTGTAAGAAGAAAATCCGTACACACACCCAAGCAAGCAGACTTCCCGAAGTTTGCAAGAAGTGGGAAATATCTTGTTTACAAGCACAAGCACAAGCCTTATGAGGAGCGGCTGAGGGAACGGGGGTGGTTCAGTCTGGAGAAGAGGAGGCTGAGGGGAGACCTCATCGCTCTCTACAACTGCCTGAAAGGGTGTTGTAACAAGGTGGGTGTTGGTCTCTTCTCCCAAGTGACAAGTGATAGAAAGAGGGGAAATGGCCTCAAGTTGCACCAGGGGAGGTTCAGGCTGGATATTAGGAAAAATTTCTTTCCTGAGAGAGTGGTGAAGCACTGGAACAGGCTGCCCAAGGAGGTGGTGGAGTCACCATCCCTGGAGGTGTTCAAGGAACGTGTGGACGTGGCACTGCGGGACATGGTTTAGTGGGCATGGTGGGGTTGGGTTGATGGTTGGACTTGATGATCTTACAGGTCTTTTCCAACCTTAATGATTCTGTGATTCTGTGATACATCATTCTTTCTGAAATTCAAAGGAATTTCCCCAGGAGAGACACTATACATATATGGACATGCATGTCCCAGCAGGGCTCTGAGGAAAGCTAGGTAAAAATTATCTCATGATTCCAGTGGAAATAGTAACTAAAGGTAAACCTTGGACATGATTTTTAGAACTGAGACTTTAAAATCATGCCTAGTGGTAGCTTTGGCAGCTTGAAAAAGGAGACAGCTCAACACAGAACTCAAAAAAACTGCCCCAAACTCATTATTAAGTGGATTAAGACAAAAAATAAAAATAATCTGTACATCAAGAAAAAAAATGAGGCTTGAAAAAGCCTCATTGGGCACAAGATGCCCAAATGTCTTGGAAAGAGGCTCCAAAAGGAAATACCAGATAAAGATGCTGTTTCAATTCTTGCTGTGAGTTCAAGGGAACAGTTAACAGTGCGAGTTCAATACACCACTGATATACAATACACGGTGATGTTTAGGCATACATTTGGCGACCTCCAGCTACCACAAACCGCATCACATTCTCAGAGTCAAATTTAATATCTTGGGCTGGGGTACCTTCTGCCCTCGGAGCCCCATTCTTCCAGGTTCTGTAAGGAAGGCACTTTGTTTCTTTAGATTAATTTAGTGGATTTTTTTTTTTAAGTTTTTCTGCTTGTTGCTGTGAGTTAGATTGCCTGGAAGCAGAGCTTTTGTGACTCACTCATTTGTATATTCCAAGCAGAGATGGGGAGAGGGGAAGGAAGTAGCATGAATAAAATATAAAAATAAAACACATTGCTTTGTCTGACCTGCTTGAAAAGCCAGATTAATGTCTGCTTGATTTAGTTCTTTTTTTCCCCTTGTCTATCTAACAAATAGTTTCATAGCACTGTGTTGAACACAATTTATTTTTACCACTAAAGCCTTGGAGCCCTGTAGGGGCTATTAGTACTATGACACGAGTTTTAAAAGCTCAATACCATGAACACAAATCCTTTTAAAGAGGAAAGATTTCATGTGCATCGCTCCTGAACCTACTTAACTCTAAAGCACCTTCTCTAAATTGGAATATGTTTCCTATTCATTTCTTGAGCAATTGTGTTTAAAGAAAAGTTTCCTCGTGGTCCATTTAGTTTTACTACCTGTTCTCTAACCACTAGACCAAGAGACCCAAAGACCTGGAAGTCACGATGCCTGCTTTCTGTACCCGGCTCTGCCGTCCTCCTAGCCATCCCCGCTGTTTCAATTTCCTCAGCAGAAAGGGAAGGGGTGATAAAACTTTCAGATATTTAAAGCAATTTATACCAAGTTTGTGGTTGTTATTAAATTCCAAAAGGTTGGCTTGTATTTTGTATCTTATCATACCAAATTCCAGTGCAGTTCTCGGGACGTTTTACAAGTGATAAGTTTATTGCAACTCTTCTGTGAGAAAAAAGCCAGAAGGGATCATATAAAATAGCCGCACAATAAAGAACTCTGCAGAGATTCATTGGTGGAGCTGATTGATATTTGGATTTCAATTTTCTGATTAAGTTTTGAAATTTGTCTTTGTTCAAATTGGGAATGAAAATGAGTTTGTGGAACCAATTTTCCTTTGGTTTTGTTTTGCAGAGCTCAGAAAATGTCATCTAAGAAAATTGCTTTAGGGAATTTGCCATTTTTAAAAGTGCAGTTTGAAATATGAAGTGTCAACCAGAACATTTCTTTTTAAAAAACGTATTATTATTTAATGCTTTTTCATTAATAACAATAACAACATTAGACCAATAGTAATGCTGATGATCTAACTTGATGTGAAATAAAACAGTAGAGGTTTTTTTAAGCATTATGAGCAGTTGTCTCTTAATGATGACTGAGATATCTTCTTCTCTAAATCAAATAATAGTATATTAGACCAGTTGTTACTAGTATTACTGCAGCATAAACATGCAAGTGCTTAGAGGGGAAAAAAAATATTTCACTTGGCATTAATTAGCTGCTGGATTTAATTATCTTGTGAAGAAAAGGAATATTCCAATATTATAAGAAGACATTGAAATGATGCAATACGTCATTAAGATAAAAATAATACGAAAATAAAACCCTATGCATAAACAACAAAGCTACTTCTGGATTGTATATTATCTAAATTAGACAATTCTTTTGAAATACACAGTTTTCCTCTTTATCTGGTTTGCTCAATCCTCTTGAACCACTCCATTCATTCTTCCCTTCCACTCCTTGCTCAGAAGGTTTCCTCAGCTGGGGTGCATGGCATTCTCATCCAGATTCCCACATGTAATTGTCAAATATATCTTTCTCAGCAGGAAAGTAATAACCCAAGATGTCATCCAAGCCTCACCTCTGCAGCCACCTAATGTCATCTCTGAACCTCCATTCAGTCTGTCTTTATGCCTCCTACCATGCCAACTTTGTATGGAGACAGATCTCTCACACTACAGAGCACTGAGATAATAGCAAGGTCACCTTTGACTAGAGGTAGTTGAGGCAGAGTTCATACATGCTTAACATGTGTTGTAAAACATGACTAGTCAAGAGAACATCTTATCCAAGTGATTGTGGTGTCCTTTGTCTGATCTGAGTAAGGCCAAACGAAGAGAAAACAAACAAATGAGAAAAACAAAGTGGGATAACCCTCCTCCCCCCCTCCCCCCCAATATTATTCATTAGATAAATAAAAATTTGCATTTAGATAATCTATGAGCAAATTGTTCCTTTTCAGGAAAGGAGAGGGATGGGAGTGGTGGTGTATGTTAAATTTCTGTGAAGTGTAGATCATGATTAGAGTGAAAGATTAGGGTAGTAAATGATATATTTCTTCTTCTTTTTGTTTTTCCCCACAATGGGTAGCTTCAGACTGAGCAGACCTGTCTTTACATAGCCCTTCTACAGTTGGTGAAAAGAGGGAGGCTCCTCTGACATCAGTTCAGTCCTGAACGGCATGCTAGAGCAACTTCTCTCTTTTTTCTCACCCGTAAAGCAATAATCTCATCCTGTGATCCACCGACACTTCTAAGGCTGCTGCAAGGTGTACCTAAGAGCAACAAACCTTTCCACAGTGTATTTGAATTCCATTTACAGGATTTTGCACCTGCAGTGAAAAATTGTTAAGGACTGCAACTAAAAGAAATTGAAAATCACTGCTCTAGATACAGCCTAATAAGATTGTCCTTGTGGATCTAAAGTTAGCTGCTGTGAGAAAGCCTTGTATGCTGTTTTCCATTTTAAAAGCTGTACAAACATATAAGATTTAATCAACTGAATGAACTCTGTTAGGTGACATCTTAGGCCATCCTGCAGCATTGCACTGCACAGTCTGATGCACTTACATAGCAGTTCTAGGATGCTCTCAGTTACCAATGCCTTCCTTTATACTCTGGTTTCAGCTTATTACCCTGCCATGCTTTGGTAGACTGTCTGTCTCCTTTTATTTTTCACCTTAAAAGGATTCTTTGCTGCCATCTACTTGACACAGTCAATTACAGCAGCACAAAATGCTACCGAAACAGAATAGTAGCATCTAACCTCCATTTGAATAAGGTGCAAAGCAACTGCACAGAATATTTTCCTCTGTTCTGCTTCTTGTCTTGAACTCCTCTTAATTACAGCCAAATTCACTCAGCAGAACACTGAGGTGACTATGCTGCTGCTGTATAGTTCATCAAAAGCGTTTTTTGATAGTGCTGGAGCAGGGCACACCTCCTTTGAAACCTATCATAATTTACCGTTGCTTTGTGCATTTTGGTTTGAGGAGATTCATTTTCCATTTTGCTTTGTTATGTTTTCAAAACAAGGTGTACTAAGCTGCATCGTGACCCGTTTGCTTAGATTTTATAACCATCAGAAGGCTCAGTGCTTAAACCTCCCAAACAGCTTTTTCGTGAGGATATACATCTGAGCCACAGTACCCATCCCTTTGCACATGCAAGGATGCAACCCAGTGGTATTGTTAATGCAGGAGAATATCTGGGCATGTATGAAGACCTGATTCTTCCTAAAGCTAAGGAGGATACATCAGTGGGGATAATTCACCTTATTCACCAGCATAGAATCATAGAATCATTTAGGTTGGAAAAGGTTAAGATCATCAAGTCCAACTGTTAACCTAGCACTGCCAAGCCCACCACTAAACCATGTCCCTAAGCGCCTCATCCACACATCCCTTAAATATCTCCAGGGACAGTGACTCCACCACCTCCCTGGGCAGCCCGTTCCAATGTCTGACAACCCTTCCAGTGAAGAAGTTTTTCCTAATATCCAATCTAAACCTCCCCTGGCACAACCTGAGGCCATTTCCTCTTGTCTTATCACTTGTTGCTTGGGAACAGAGACCAGCACCCGCCTTGTTACAGCCCCCTTTCAGGTAGTTGTAGAGAGTGATGAGGTCTCCTCTCAGCCTCTTCTCCAGACTGAACAACCCCAACTCCTTCAGCCGCCCCTCATCAGACTTGTGCTCCAGACCCCTCACCAGCTTCGTCGCCCTTCTCTGGACACGCTCCAGCACCTCAATGTCCTTCTTGTAGTGAGGGGCCCAAAACTGAACACAGCATTCGAGGTGCGGCCTCACCAGCGCCGAGTACAGGGGCATGATCACCTCCCTGCTCCTGCTGGCCACACCATTTCTGATACAGGCCAGGATGCCGTTGGCCTTCTTGGCCACCTGGGCACACTGCTGGCTCATCTTCAGCCGGCTGTCGACCAACACCCCCAGGTCCTTTTCTGCGGGGGAGCTTTCCAGCCACTCGTCCCCAAGCCTGTAGCGTTGCCTGGGGTTGTTGTGACCCAAGTGCAGGACCCGGCACTTGGCCTTGTTGAACCTCATCCAACTGGCCTGGGCCCATCGATCCAGCCTGTCCAGATCCCTCTGCAGAGCCTTCCGGCCCTTGAGCAGATCAACACACCCTCCCACAGAGGCGTGTAGCCACAGTGTATGCAAGGGATTCACCAATGAACTACTTTCTCCATCATATGCCCCTAAAGGTGCACCCAGGAAATGTTAACGAGGGACAAGAAGTGTGATATCAACCCCTTTAGTCTGTCTAGTTAACTCAGTCCCAGCCCAGACAGATCACTAACCTTCTAGCTCCCGCATCCATCATCAGCACAGCTGGCTCTGCCAGTTTTTGCAGTGAGGTCCAATTAAACTCTTCGTAACAAAAGGCATCAGTCCAGGAGGCAAAAGCACCTTTCCCCTCGCTGGCTGTCTGTTTGGAAATCACAGGGCATGTCAGAACAGCCCTGCCTGAGAGCTGTGCCTTGGTCTGTAGACACAAGAGGATGAATGAAATGTGGTGTTTCAGAGTACGGCTCCTTTAGAAATCAAACCCAACCAAAAAACCAACCCCAAACAAAAAAAAGGAGGTGCTTACCTTAGATAACTTACTCATGTTAAATGACAGTGAAGATATAAGGCAAATCTTGTTTTATCTGGGGTTAGACGCTTAAGCTGTCACAATTAGTTTGATGTGCTTGATGGGCAGGGGTGTTGAGAGAAGAGGTTGTCCAGCCTCTTCCCTATCATGTGACACAGAGCATGCATCCCACCAGATTATCCCAACGGAAGAGAGGGAGCTAACATACGTTTTTCACATACACACTTTGTAGCTAACCTTTCCATAAAAGTAGGCACCTTTCAACTGGAAGACAGGACACAAACACATCATATAAGTAAGGGAATTATTTAGGGGTCTTTTGGGATTCATATAAGTGCAGAATCTCCTCAATCCTCTAAAATAATGTTCAGAAGATTGCTTTTTCAACAACAACTCTTAGCCTGCAGAACAAGAACAGCAAGAGAGCAGCATCACATGCACCACGTGTATTGCCATTACCTATTATATGCATTACCAAGAGTGGATTTGAGGAATGCTATCAGTAAATATAAATTATATAAATATAAATGATAAATAACCATTTTTTTGGATGTTTTGTCTACCTAGGAACTTGAGGAGCTAAGAAAATCTTTCACCAAGGGATGTGAAGTGTGCTGCCCCTTCCTTTGCCTTTTTTTTTTTTTCTAAATAAGTTTAGGGACTTTCCTGTTCTGATGTCAGTAGTTTCTGTTTATCTGGTCTGTTCCTTTATTAGCAGGGACATTCTGTGAGAAGAGGATGCTTGTCACCATCAAAACCTGTTATATCACACTGGCTGGTGATTGGTGATATCCCATAATAGACTCTGGAGCGTGTTCCAGAAAGCAAGCTTTCAGGCATCTCTAGTAGACTGCCTAGTAGCCCCCCTCTTTAAGTTCTCTGATTTGAGCTTGGTACCTGCAGCATATGAGAAGCCAGATGTGACCAGCTTCTTTACAGGATATGTGTGGGCAGGGAATGAGACGAGGAAGGAGGGAATGAAAAAAACCCCACAAATATTAAAGACAGAAAAGCCCCACAAAGCATCCAGAAAAGCCCTCAGAAAACCAGAAGAAAAATGAACACGATTAACAAGGATAAAGTGCCCAAAGACAGACAGGAGAGGAGTGTTGGACAGCATACAGACTCCATGTAACTTGTGAAGGAGAAGCTGACATACAAGAAATGGCGACACAATAAATTCTGTAAGGGATGTGCCATCTCCTCCTCTCTTCTCCTGCATCAGGTCACATCACAGGTGGCTGACTAAAGCACAAAGGCTGCCATCAGATCTCATTAGAGCTCCATCCCTCACTGTAGGACCTCCCCTTTGCCCCTGGGACTCTGGGGAGCCCCAGGGGCTCCCTCACCCTTCTCCAGAGCTGCCTTTGGAACCCAGGGCTGAGGAGGGATGTGGCATGTGCCAGGTATAGGACTTTCTGGCAGCTTGACAGGTGCTCAGAAGATGGGCCAGATGAGCAATTCCAATGCTGAGCACACGGCCAGGTCCAGGCCAGACCCCAGGGGTGTCCCACAGATGCCCCTCGGTGCCCTTGCTCTGGGGAAAGCGCAGCATCCTGATGTCTCTGTATGACTATGAGGTGTTGACTCAGTGGCCCGAGACCACTGGAAAGCCAAGAGAGTATTTTCATATGGCCACTATCTCTGAGCTATGGAGGGGCTGGAAAAACACAAGAGGATCCTCATCCACAGCAATTTCAAGGTGGGGGAATAGAGGTATGAACTTGGGATTCCTTGCAGCTGGTCTATACTGAGCTCCTGCTATGCATGCATATATGTGGTTTGAACCTTTATGAGTTCACTTCCACAACTCAACTTACCTTGTTACTTGTGCCAACATGTGAAGTGCCATCTTCTCTCTCTCATATGACCGGCAATCGTAGTATGGAAAGGTGTATATTGAATTACGCTACATGCATTCCAAATACCTACAGCCTTCCAGGCCATATGAAGTTGAAGAATCACAGAATCACAGAGTCGTTAAGGTTGGAAAAGACCTGTAAGATCATCAAGTCCAACCATCAACCCAACACCACCATGCCCACTAAACCATGTCCTGCAGTACCACGTCCACATGATCCTTGAACACCTCCAGTGATGGTGACTCCACCACCTCCCTGGGCAGCCTGTTCCAGCGCTTCACCACTCTCTCAGTAAAGAAATTTTTCCTAATATCCAGCCTAAACCTCCCCTGGTGCAACTCGAGGCCATTTACTCTCGTTCTGTCAAGAAGCTGCAGCAGTATGCTGCTTTCCAAAGAAATTGTCTTCCAGTGAGGTACTCCTAGAAGGAAGATCACCACGGCACTTCTCCTAGTTCACGACACCACTCATCGGGAACAGCTCGGAATCTGAAAGAAGCCCTGGCAGAGGGCTCACACACAAGGTGGGAGCAGGAGCAAGGCAAGGATTCCTGCTGAGTGACTCTTGCTGCTCAGGGCCTGCCTGACCTTCAAGCTAGGTGGACTAACAGTAGTGAACGAGTCTTGAAGAAAGCCAGCTTGCACTCCAGCTTAATATACACTTCCTCTGCACAACCCCAGTGCAATGGTTGAAATAAAACTACACTTGCAGCAGTCAGCTAATGTTTTCATCTGCAAGGCTGGAGGATGCCAGGTCTGGTCACTTGGCATGAGCATTAGGGTTTCTAGTACCCAATGACTTCCATATATGTGTAGGTACATATGGAACCTTGCTCTTAGAGGGAGACTGCTAAGATTGCCTTTGGAGCTATAATGAAACAAAGATACACTTTTTTGATGGAAATTAGTAGCATCATTAACTGGACTAGCTTCTCCTGTTAAGTTTACAGACATACAGAGGACAAAATAAAATCTTATGCTACTGAATAGTATGGAAAGAAACATATCTGAGCATAAAAGTGAGGTTTGAACTTACTAGTGTCATAATTAGAAAGGTCTATTCTTTATCCGCATACTTTTGGGAATATTAGAAAAATAGCGTAAGCTAGTAGAGCAGAGATAAACATTTGACTTGGGTTTGTGTACAGCAAAAGATGTACATTAAACAAAGGCAGACATTATTTTTATCATTTGTTAGAAAAAGGCTAAGCCTCAGTATTAATTGAAAGAAACTGGACAAGTAATGAAACTTCAGTGCCAGGTATCTCTCTGCTTTTAAATAACACACCCCGCCATATAACAAGTGATGAACAACATGAATAACAGGCACCATCCCTTTCAGTAACCACTTGTAAAACACTCTGGAAGTGAAACCAATACAGTTACATCAGTGAAAATTTGCGCATCCCTTGTGGCTGCTAATAGACGAGCCCTGACACAGAGCCCAGAGCTAAAAAGTGCCAGCTGCTCTCAACATAGCTTCAGCAGGAGTTTCACTGCAAAGGCACCCAGAAACAACCTTCCTCTTGCAAGGGATAAGTAATTCTGAAATGCAAATGGCAGAGCAAGCACAAAGGAGTCGTGGTGAAAGTTGGATGAACTCCCTGCCAGACAAGCAAGGGGAAAAAAGAAAGAACAAGGAGGCAGGAGTAAATAAAATGCTGCTAAATTTACATAATATGATGTAAAGACACTTTTCTGCTTCAATTATCCCTGTGTCCGTAAAATCATCTCGGTGTTTCCCAGCCACTGGCAATCAGAGTCAGTTTATTCAAATACTAATCCTATAAATGGAAATGGGAAATTAAATCCCTTAAGATTGTGAATAACTAGGGTGCTGCATCCTGAAACATATGAAATATTAAGCAGCACACTGCCGTTTCCTGGGGAAAAAAAAAAAACATGGAAATTCTAATTTGAGCATGAAATTCTTCCCTTTAGAATTGCTTAAAATATAATCACTGGGTGAGATACTATTTCTTAAACGTATTTGTAAGTGGAAGAAGAATCCTGGCCCTGATGCCTTGAGGAGCTACAAAAATAATAAATGTTAAATAATAGCCAGAATCTGCATAAACAAGTACATCTGTCATTAATTAATAGCCCAGCCATGGCACTTGGAAAAAAATAATGAGAAAAAGACTAAGACATGAAACAAAACAAGAAGAGAGAGAACAAGATGCCACAAAACCCGATGAAAACCATATGTTCAGCTAGAGATTTTTGCAGTCTCTTCACATCACAAACAGGCATTGTACTGGGTGAGCCAGCACAACAGCAGTGCTGTCAACTACAAAAAAAAAAAAAAAAGAGAATAGGTTCCTGTATCTGTATTTATTTTGAATGTTTGTATTGGGTTTGCATGGCAAGGTTTTGGTAGCGGGGTGGGGGGGGGCTACGGAGGTGGCTTCTGTGAGAAGCTGCTGGATGTCTGATAGAGCCAATGGAACTGGCTCCAAAACAGACCTGCTGCTGGCCAAGGCTGAGCCCATCAGCAGTGGTGGTAGCGCCTCTGGGATAACGTATTTAAGAAGGGGAAAAAACTGCTGTGCAACAACAGCAGCAGAGAGGAGTGAGAATATGGGAGAGAACCAACTCTGAAGACCCCAAGGCCAGTGAAGAAGGAGGGGAGGAGGTGCTCCAGGCGCTGGAGCAGACATTCCCCTGCAGCCCTGGTGAAGACCATGGTGAGGCAGGCTGTGCCCTGCACCCATGGAGGTCCACAGTGGAGCAGATACCCACCTGCAGCCCATGGAGGACCCTACGCTGGAGCAGGTGGATGCCCGAAGGAGGCTGTGACCCCATGGGAATCCCATGCTGGAGCAGGCTCCTGGCAGGAGCTGTGGACCCGTGGAGAGAGGAGCCCACGCTGGAGCAAGTTTGCTGGCAGGACTTGTGACCCTGTGGGGGACCCACGCTGGAGCAGTCTGTTCCTGAAGGACTGCACCCTGTGGAAAGGACCCATGCTGGAGCAGTTTGTGAAGAATTGCAGCCCGTGGGAAGGATTCACATTGGAGAAGTTCATGGAGGACTGTCTCCTGTGGAAGGGACCCGACGTTGGAGCAGGGGAAGAGTGTGAGGAGTCTTCCCCCTGAGGAGGATGGAACAGCAGAGACAAAGAGTGATGAACTGACCGCAACCCCCATTCCCCATCCCCCTGTGCCACCCAAGGGGAGGAGGTAGAGAAAATCGGGAGTAAAGTTAAAGCCCAGGAAGAAGGGAGGGATGGGGGGAAGGTAGTTTTAAGATTTGGTTTTATTTCTCATTATCCTACTCTGATTTTGATTGGTAATAAATTAAACTAATTTCCCCAAGTCGAGTCTGTTTCGCCAGTGACGGTAATTGGTGAGTGATCTCCCTGTCCTTATCTTGACCCACGAGCCTTTCCTTATATTTTCTCTCCCCTGTCCAGCTGAGGAGCGGAGCGATAGAGTGGCTTTGGTGGGCACCTGGTGTCCAGCCTGGGTCAACCCACCACAATGTTTAAGTGACTCTTCCTCAGAGGCCTTTTTGTTCTGGAGTTGTCTTTCATTTCCAGAGGCATCAGGGTAGAGGCGTGGATCCAGCTCAGTGGAGACACACTCTTACGACAACAGGAGCAGAGTCTCAACCCTGACTTCCAGCATTCACCAGGAGCACCCAGTTTGCCAAAGAAACCTGATGCTCTTATGCTAGATATAAGATTATTGTCACAAATGCACACCAGACAGCGAATCTCTCCCACAGCCTTTAGAAAAAGTGATCATCATCATCCCAAAGTGAGAGCCCAGGGACTGACTGGTCTCTCTGCCTTCGCTTAGTCGGATTAAGTGGAGGTGGTCAGACCTCCCCCAGAATCATCTAAGCATGGCACCTGGAGCATCCCAGGAAACAGGCAGGGAATTGCTTTCTACCAACACAAATTAAAGACTGCTCAGCTATACATGGTATGCCCGCTACTGCTAACTCCTCCAAACACCCACGCTAAAGGAGTTAACTTCAGAGCAAAAGCTGCTATGTCCCATGTCTCCCACCTAAAACTCCCCAGAGGCGTGGTATGCAGCACCACACCAAGGGTGTGCATCTGCAACAGCTCCAGCTCCAGCCCCAACCCATGCAGGAGAGGGGCAAGAGTGGGGAATAAGCAATGCGGTTGGCAATGCTTCATGTGATGTGGCTCATGTTATTATCACCAGCTAATTACTAGTGATGAGACTCCTGGTGAGTCTGGGTTTTTTTTTAAATCAATTACAACTTTCATGGTACTTAAACACATTGTCCTGTCTTCTACTAAAGAAATTGCTCGGGTCAGGATTAGGATCTAGCATGTGCTTGTAGCTTACATCTCATCAGGATTTGTCTGTGTGTTTTCACCAGCACAACAGATAGCTAAGTGAATATTTTTTGAGACAGCCAAGTCCCTGAAGTTTGCAATTTAAACTTTGAAGGATGATACCAAATAACTTACAGCTTACTACAAAAGAGATAAACTCTTAACTTGGACACTTCTGCTGGGCATTGCTAGACAACCTCTTCTTTAGGATGCAAAAGACTTAAAGCAAAGAAGCACCCAGTTTTAGAGCTCAAACCTCATTTAAGTTTGGAATACCACATGAGCAAAACAAGTCATTGCATATGTATGTTATGTTCATCAGTGCAAGTTTTATTACCCACCCCTGCAGTGCTTTCACCCCCAAGAAGGGCTCTGCTGCGTCGGGTCACCATTTTTACTAGCGTCGGTGTCCTGGGGCTGCCACTGTGGTAATGCTACCCTTTCAATAAAGCCAAAGCTTTCACTGGGTGAGTGTCGTGCCTTGCCCCTGAGGGATCTGCACCTGCTTTTTTCTCGTAACACGGGGCTTTGAGCAACCTGATCTAGTGAAAGATGTCCCTGCCCATGACAGAGGGATTGGACTAGATGATCTTCAAAGGTCCCTTTCAACCCAAACCCTTCTGTGGTTCTGTGACAAGGGGATTTTGTTGGAACTATTGTCAGGGTTTGGGAACAAAAGAAATATGGACACAATAATTTGGTGCAAGATGAAGAGGCTGAAGAAAGCACATTTTCTCTATCAGGCACACACATTAATTTTCTGAATCGCTACATTGAGAAAAGTACTTCACTGATAGCTCCTTTAACTTTTAAGATGCAGCCAGCTTTGTTGAGGTTACCCAAGAATATGGAAAACAGAAACTGCTTCTACTTTTTGTTCCCGGGTTGCGCCAACAGCGGGATGCTTCATATTTTTCCTTGCACAGAACAATTAATTTTGTGTAAAACAGAATTATGCTTAGTGGCAAGATAGCAATAGCTTCTCTTTATGACAGGCTCTCTGTCAAACCCCATTTTAACTGCTCCCTTCTGGAAAAATCAGTACAATTCACAAACTCATATTCTTTTCCTCACTGAACATCTTTTCTGTTTTTTGCAGCAGTCACGCAGGGAGCACTCCCTCTGCCTACAGGCTGTCATGATTTGCTGATTTGTCTCAGCTGCTCCATCCCTTCAAGACTCCTCTGGACCCCCTTTTGTAGAGCCTTTTCCCTTGCCTGTCTCCAGACAGATCTACCTCTTTTCTGCTGACCCTCAACTTCAATATCCCTGGGGGAAAAAAAAAAAAAATCCAGGTTCCTTCATGGACAACAGAACTAATGAAATGTGGTTTCCTATTCCTTTAGTTTCAAAGTGGGCATCTCCGGAGTGCAAAATTTGAAGCTTTAGAGGTGTGTGTCCCCCCATGTTGATTCTCTAAGGTCTTGTAGGGACTCACAGCTCTTCAGTGGGTTCCTGAGAGGCTGTCTTCACTCTTCCCAGCCATTTATTTCCACAGATTTCAGGCTCTTACTCCTCTGTCAGATTTAGCTGACACGGACAGCGTGATCACCTCATTTTCCTGGTTGTTTTTGTTTGGTTTTTTTTTTTTTTTTAATCTCCACCATTGTCAGTGTACTTTTCCAGAGGCACATGTTTTTATGGGCATGATCATAGTTACAGAGTGCTTTTGTTCAGAGAGGTTTTAAATTCAGTGTATGGCAGCTTTCTGTTTGGGGCAGGAAGGCAAGAGGGCAAGTCAGGGTTCTAAAAAATGTTGACCTCAGCAAGAAATGTATTTTTCCTGTTGAAAGTTGGAAAAAAAAATGCAATTGCTCATACTACTTTTATTGCAAGTGGTATTTTACTTTTAGGTTTTATTGCTTTAGAAAGCCTAGCAGAACAAACATGACATCTTTTGGGATTAAAGTCTTTGTACTGAGCACTCTATACAGGCACAATTGTTCCATTTTACATTCCTGTTGAATAGCTGCTCCATATAAACGGCAAATTTCTGGCCAACTCCTTCCATCCTCCTCCCCAAAAGACAGTTAAGTAAAATCCAGGGCAGGAACCTAATCATGAAGTTGTTTATGCTGAAATACATACCTAATTCTAATGTTGCTTCAGGAGTGGCTGCTTGTTAATTATGTCTTTTTTTTTTTTTTTTTGGTTGTGGAATTTGACTTGCTACTCTCTGTAATACCTGTATGGTGTTGCAAATAAATACCTCATTGCAAATACTAAGGAGTAATTAGAAAATGAGAGTGCTAATCTGGATTGCAGGTGAGCACATTGACTACTAGCCCATGGTGACTTGTCTGATCACTATGGGAGGGACAATATTTTCATTTTAGCTTGTGAAACCTTTGTTCCAGGATTAAAATTTCTTAGCCAAATATTTATGTCGCATTTTGTTGGAAAAACTGTAGAATTTGTACATCTTTTTTATGGAAGACATTTGCACATCTTAATGTAGGAACAGAATACACATAAGCAATGGCATGTCAACAACACCCTCTAAATTACCCAGAACTGTTATCAAAGGAGTACTGCTCCTGGAATAGGGTAGCATACATCTAGTAGGGCCTGCTCCCTGAACTTCATGCGGCTAAATTCTGTGAAAGTTGCATCCACAGAACAACTGCATCACAAATACCCACATTCCGCAGGCCATAAAACATCTTAACACATCTAACCAAGCCAAACAATTTACTACAAAAGATTCAAATCCACAAAAATAATATTTCATGGAAAGAGAGCAAGAGACATTTTGGGTGTAGCAATGGCTCTCAGTCCTTTCAACACCGTGGAGTTTTCCTAGATGAAGATGTTCGCCCAGATGATGTCAACACTATCTCCCATAATACCCTCAGGAACAAACAGTGTTGTGTGATTTGGTATACTACTTATATAGAGCTTGCTTAGCATAACTTGCTTAGCATTAGGAGCTAAATTTGCTGAAGCCATAGGTTGCAAGCTGTGAACGTTCACCCAGATATGCTGAACTTTTACCTAGTTAAGTAAAAGAAGGCCCCAGAGCCTGTTCGAGCTGTAAAATAAGGAAGCAAGGAAGGCCGCTACGATCATCAGCTGACGCAGCGACCTTAGAGGTAAGAGAAGAAACAGCCCGCCTAGAGACAATGAAGGGACCCAATGAAGAACGGGAAGACCCCCAGACCCTAATATTGCTACTGGTCAGAACTGTTGCATGAGGGGTGGGGAATTTATATAATTACCCAGGGATTTCTTTGTTTAGGGTCCTCATTCGGAGGCACCCAGCTCGAGCTGCTCCACATGTCGGTTAAATAAAACACTTATTTACTCAGTGGATTGACGACTCCTCTTCTTCGAGCAGGAACCTATGGCCAAGCCCTGTGGACGGTGGCATAATTCCTGGCAGGTGGCCTCATTTCCTCAACAAACAGTCTAGGTCAGTGGACAGTGAAGTGAATTAAAAACTGGTGAACTACTGAGCTCAAAGTGTTTTGGTCAGTGGCACAAAGTCCACCTGGAGGCCAGTCACTAGTGGTGTACCCTGGGGGTTGATACTGGGTCCAGTACTGTTCACCATCTTCATTAATGGCCTGGATTAATGGCACTTCATTAATGGCACTGCTCTGCCCAGTGCTTGGCTCCCCATAACAAAAGAGATGTGGATGTATTGGAGCAAGTCCAGTAGAAGGCCAAAGCGATGGTTAAGAGTCTGGAGTATCTGTCGTACAAGGAGAGGCTGAGAGAGCTGGGGTTGTTTAGCCTGAACAAGAGCAGGCTCGGGGGGATCTTAGCGATGTGTATGAATACCTAATAGGGCAATTAAAGGAGGTGGAACCAGACTCTTCTCAGGGGTGTCCAGGGGTGGGCAAGAGGCAATGGACACAAATTGCAATATATATTAAAAAAATCCATTTAAACATAAGACAAAAATGTTTTTGCTGTGAGAGTGATTGAGCACTGGCACAGATTTCCCAGAGAGGTTATGGAATCTCCACCCTTGGGGATATTCAAAACATGACTCAACATATTCCTGGGCAACTTGGTCCAGCTGACCTTGCTTTGAGCAGGGGTTTGGACTATGTGATCTCCAGAGGTGCCTTCCAGTATCAGTACTTCTGTGATTCTGTGATTTAGATATACTTGTAGGTAGGTAAAGTTTATGCAAGTGTTTTTTTGCATTAATAAAAATAAACAGATACAGAGTTCATTTATAGCCATTCTACCAAGCTTACATGGTATCATCAAGATCCCATTGTAGCAATCATTAGCAAACAGCTTCCCAGCTCCACTCAAAATCTTAGAAAATCACATGAAACTCCCTGACTCATCTGTTTTTACTTTGAAACAAATAATCTAAAAAAAAATACTTGGAGGCAAAGCAGACAAAACCAGAACAACATACCAAAAATAATAAATAAATGTACCCCTCTGAGCAATGCATACCATTTTGAAGTCTCTTTCTGTGATTTCTTGGCAGGAAAACTATGTGGGCAGCTGGCTGTCAACCCCCTGCTGTGACAGCAGTCATCTTAGAATCACAGAATGGTTTGGGTTGGAAGGGACCTTTAAAGGTCGTCTAACCCACCCCCCCAATCTTCCTCAAAGACTATTGGCATCGATTTCTGAGGCTCTGTTATCTACCCCAAGATGCCTGCTCAGGGAAGATCTTTACAAACTGCAGTTCCTCCTAAACCGCAAACCTCCTCCAAAGTGCAGTTTTCTCCTGAAAGAGGAGTTAACTGCTCTTCTTCCTTCCATTTTTTAGTGACTTTCTGCTCCTCAGTAGGAGAACCACCCCATACTTGATCACTCACAGGTTTTACTGCTCTCAGGAAGCTTAAACAATTTTCCTCTTTTCTTCAGTCACTGCTCTTGCTGCTGCTGTTATGATAGATGAGGGGGACTACTTACCAAAAATACATTTAGGCCTGGCAGGTTTGCCCAAACTTTTGTAGCTATATAACTGTCGTCTCAGCCTTATGACCTGATTAATTTTGGAGATACTTTCAGTGTATCATAAAATAAAGTCAGACAAACATTTCATGGTCCGTGGTCATTTCATGACCAGTGTTGGTGCAAGCAATTTATTGATTCCGCATGAAAGAAAGAGCTAAAGTCGTCTCACGTTTGTGTCAGTACAGCACAGCTTAAGGGGAAAATACAGACCTACAGTTGCAATGACTGATGATGAGCTCTATCGTTCAAAATTCTGAGATGTTGTTTAGTGACTCGTGGCTGGAACTTACTTTGTCACTTCAGTTGACTTCCCTGATGCGTTATATGGCGGGCCAGATATTCAGCTGGTTTCTATGGCTGTGCCTCCATTGATTCAATCTATGTGCTCAGACTCACCACAGCTGAGGATCTAGCCTACAGTTTTTGAAGCATCATTATAACCTCTGAAAGGTGATGTATGCTGTGTTCAGAAGAAGGGTCAGGAAGGAAACACTGAGAACATTTACAGTGAATTTTAATATTTTCAGCCAGTCACACCGAGGGAATGACTTGAAAATACACTAATTAGTATCTTCATTTGCCTCTGAAATATTCTTTAGCTTGTTTCAGACTCATTTCATCCTTTCCCAGATTGCATTTATTACTGTTCGCATGTAAAATCCTTGGAGTCGTTCGACTGTAAAGAAGGAAGAAAATGTTGACATCTGATAATTGCTTCTTTCCTCTTGAAAGACATTTTAGCACATGAAGTAGTGGTTTGTTCACTGGATGGAAGATCAGTTGGGAACACGTTAAACCTAAAGAAGGACATACAACAGAGTATGACTGGAGTGCTCTCTCCCACAGAAACTGAAACACTAGCAGACTCAGGGAGCCTCAACAGAGTGTGCAATGTGGAGAAATTCGGCTGACTGAGGACAATGTGTGGATGACTCCTGCTCTTTCATTTACCGCCTCAGACTGGAGCCCACAGTCATCCCACTAGTCCCTCTTGCGGGTCCCCACAGGACCACTCATTCCTCTGGTCCCTTCCCCTTTATTCCATTCTGAAGGCATTGAAAGGCATTCAAGGCACTTCTGCCTTGAAAATGATGAGGTGCATCATGGCAGGTTTTGGTGAGGGTGGTCCCTACTCCATGTGCCTATGGCCTGCCTGATGGAAGGGGCGTGCCAGATGACCATTAGTTTACCTAGAATAGTTCTGTCCAGCCTCCAGGGTGTCTGGAAATGCTGGAAAAGGTCACAACTTCTCAAATTCCTGTCAGACATGATAAAACTTCAAGGGAACTAAAACATTTCCAGGACACTTGCTTGTCCCCATCTTTGATTTGCATATCAAAAGACAAATAGATGAGTGAAAATAGTGAGTAGAGACACCACTACAGCTTATTTTCACCTTTGCTTACCAGCGTCCTCCATTGTATCATCCCTGCTGCATTAAATGAATGAGAAAGTTGTGGGTAAGGGAAAAAAATCTGGCTACAGAGAAGTGTAGATGAACATCTGCCCAAGTCATTTTTGTGTGTGGATCCTTCCCGAAAAAAATAGAGAAAACATCTGCTTGGTTATAAATGGAAAATGAAAAAAAAAAAGAGAGAAGAAATTCCTTTTATTTTTTTTTCCCTTGTGGTAGAATTGTATCAAAAAGTTAAAGATGGTTCAGAAAATGCAAATAATAAACATCAGAGCCCAGACATGGGTCTATAGTACTTAGTCACTTAATTATTTCATTTTGAAGCCAATGTGAATTAGCTGTCTATTTGATGTTTGGGGGACCTGGACTCCAGCTCTGGTTTTCCTGCCACACCACTGCCTACCTTTCACTCTAGCAGCCTGCTCAGCACCAGACCGGTGGTGAGGCTGGAAATGCTTCACAGACGGTGTCCTGACCCGAAAGCGCAGGCCCTGGCTTCTCTCTAATTAGTCACCACATGGCCTCTCCTGTACAAATACCTCTAGCCCCCCTCTCCAGCCACAACCTACGGTGCCTTGAAACAACTGTGACACTGAAACCAAAGGTCCAGCTAGTCCACTGTGCTGTTTCTGACAGTGCCCCACAGTAAAAGCTTTGCAAAAAAGTCTTAGAGCAGAGCAAGGATGGAGATAACCCTTACCCTGCCAAACTTTTGCAGCCTAGAGCAGGAGGTATTTTAAGGGCTTCCTCAGGAGAAGGTTAAAGCTGGAGCATGCCAATTAAATTACTTTTTAGGGGTCTATTCTCCATAAACTTATCTAGTTTCCCTTTTAACCAAACTACACTTTTGGCCTTTACAAGATCCCATGTCAATGAGTTCCACAATTTATGCTTTTGGTAAAGGAGCATTTCCTTCTGTTTGCTTTGGCCCTTGGGCCTGCTAATTTCCGTGGGTGTTCCCTTCTTCTTGTACTACGAGAAATAGCAAATAATAATTTCTGAATTACCTCCTTTTCTGCCACCCATTAGACAGGTGTTTGTCCTGTAGCCCCTCCACCTCCTTTCCCATTATCTCTTTTCCAGGCTGAAAAAACCCATTCCATATAGTTTCTATAGATATGTCCTGAGTTTTAGATCCTTCTGTCATGACAACTGGAAGGCCGTCATGTGATGGCCAGGTATCACCGGCATTCCTTCTCATGGTACAAGTCCAGCTTTTCCTGTAAAACTCAACCACGGAGAGCATCCATCGGAAGGTGCACAGAATGGCTAAAGGGGAAAAGATACACAATAGTCCAAATGGGCCCAGTGGCCACAGAGGTCAGATCCAGGTTTTGGGCCATCCTTCCTGCCACAGGCCAAACCCTCCCAGCAGCTGTCCTCCCTCCATCCAGCCAGGAACTTATGCCCACCTCTCCACTGCACTGCCACATTCCCCTCCTCTGCCGCAAGCCCCACGTCCTGCACCTTCCAGATGGTGATATCATGAGCACGGAGGGAGAGATGTGGACAGAAGTGCAAGCACGACTGCAAGACAGTGGTGATACAAATTGTATGTATTGTGAGGATGGTGCTGGCAATGGCATCCAAATGCTACTTGAAAGAAGAACTTCTTTCTGTTCTTTGACAGATGATGCCTGTATATTTTACTCTTTTTTTTTTCCCCAGTCTCTAGGGAGAAAAGGAGGTAATTCAGAAATTATTATATCCTCTAACTTCGCACTTCCCTGTGTGCAGAAACTGCTCCCTCACAGCTTTTTCAGCAGTGACTTGGGAGCATTGGTCCAGTCACATTTCTGTTCAGGAGTTGAAGATCCTCAGTTAGATCTTAGCACTATCTGATGGGTAATCCTATCAGTATCCAGCCGTTGCTGTTAAAGTTTTCTCAGAAGGAAAGACAGTGCCATATCCTGCTCTGCCTGGCTCCTCATACCTCCCCCCACCCAGCTGGGGACCCTACCTGGGCACCACAAGCTGCTCCTTAAAAAAAATAAGTGTATCATCAGAAATGCAAGCTTTCCCACAGGAATTTTGGATATATCACGTTTATGAGGCCTCCATGGGGTCTGGGCAAAATAGACTTTTGGTCTGGACCTAGACAAGTGCCGTTGGAGCAGTGCTGCTCTGCGGCGTAGCTGGATTTTTCAGACCAGCCATCTGTCAGTGCTGTATAAATAAAGGACAGTGGATTCTAGTATTTAAGTGGCCTACACAATTCTTTGAGTGATGTCTACCCGGTATTATTATACGTCCCTTCTCTCTATGGACACAGATGCTAATGTTTATGTTAGCTGGTCTAAATTTTCTACTACCATTTATCAGGAAGTGAGCACTAAGCTGAATTTGGGAGCAGTTCCAAATTCAGCCAAGGCAGTTTATTTTCCAAAGAAAACACTGTTGACAATAGAGTTGGGGTTTAGAGACCTCATCTTCTGAATGCACAGACAAATTCAAAAGTTGCTCCCTAAAATATGGAGCAAGTACGCTAATTGGCCTCTACATACCATCCTTACACAGTCTCTGTGTATTTGTGTACATTAGACCGTACTTTTTCTGGTGCTTTTGAAAAAGACTCAAGGTGAGGGATTTCAGCAGTTCACAAGGTTTAATGTTGCATGGCACAGTCTGATTTTTGCAGGTTTATATTGGCCAATATTTATTGAATTTTATTGAAGAACTGTATTTTGTTTACATTCTGGCTGGGATTTTGAGATCCCTTCGCCAGACACCCACAAATACCTTACTACTTCTAAAAGTACAGGTTGTACAAAGAGAAGCAATATGCAGCCTGTCAAAACCACGTTAAAGGGAACAGGCCGTTACTGAAACTCAGAAGGATCCAAGGAGCTCCCTGATCTTGCAATTTCGGCAGCACTGAGGGGCTTTGCACTATCTGCTCAGCCTTGGTAATGTAGCACAGACCGCAGGAGAAAGACCATTCAGCTTTCTGAAGTCTCCAGGAGCATACAACGGCAAAGAAAGAGAAGGAAGGACAAGGCTATAGCCGGGGCCCGACGCCTCCTTGCCGCAGCACGCTTGATACCCAACTGGTGAAGAACGGCAAAGAGCCATTCCTACCTTGGAATCTCTCAAGGAGCAAAATCACGGCCAAACAACAATAGGAAAAGAGCCTTGAAAACTTCTTCTTATTTCTTAAAATAGCTCTCCCCCGCGTGCCCCCTCCCACTCCCTCCTCCCCATTTTTGGCAGGGAGCTGGCTGTAGCAAGTAATTAAAGAGGGACTTTCATGCTGGGACAAACATGCAGAAACGAAAACATTTTACATTTTTCTTTGCCAGTACGTACATTTCTGAGTAAATATTATTAAAGATACTTGCAGGAGCAACAGAGCTTCTTCTCTTGGAAGCCAAATTACTTTTTCTGGTTTTATTCTGCAGTTAACAAGGTCATGTCTGATCACAGTTTTACTGATGGAGTAACTATTCCCTAATAAAATTCTAAGGCAAGGCTTCGTTTTACAATTATCCATGAAAGGTGGGATGGAGGTGATCTTGTACAAATCAGAAAGAGCGTTTGTCAAATATCAGTCACTACAACGTATCGCACAGAAGGGAAAACTGACTGACTGACACTTTTTTTAAGACTTGGCCTTGGCATTTTCATTTTTTATTTTAACTTCATTTTTGTTTTGAAATCATAAAAATTTGCCTCAAAAATATATGGTTTTAGGAGACTTTTTAAAGCAGCATATAAAGCAAAAATCCTTTCTAGAAAGAATTTTGCCTGGACAAGGGAATCAGGACCACTCCTGGTCGGACTGATGCCAAACCCCTTCAGAATCATTGGTCTCCTCGAAGGATTTCCTTTATTTTCATAATGTAACAGCACATCCCAATCTCCCACTTTAGTTTACTGCTTTTTTTGTGATGGGAAATTGTCCTTGCACAACAACAACATCAGCCCTAATTTTGTAAATATCAATCTGCATAATCAAGATTTATGTTTATAAAAATATTTATACTTCCTCCTCTCTGTTAGGAGAGGAAAATTATATTTTATAATTAGGCAGTGGCAACAAACAAGGTGTGTAATTGCGTTATTAGCATGTGTGAATTCAGAATGGGAAGCCCTGTGAAACTTCGCTTGGGAGAAAAATGTCCTGGGCTTGCACAGTAGGTGACTGTTAACTTGCCAACTGTTGCCAGTCTCAAAATACCAAGACTTACCATAGTAGTTCACTATGGGTTAGATTCATTCCTCAGCAGCAGACACTTACGCGTTAGTTAAGTTTCACTGAAGCCTCTGATGGTGAAACATCAGTGATCCCTAGGCCTTTTCCATGTGATCTCCTCATGCATGGACTTCTCTTCCAGATATCTTTGCATAAAACCAAAGGAAGACATAAAGGAAGAAAAATCAAAATATCATTAAAAGAAAACAGCATTAAAGAGATCTTTATTTATGTATCTGTGCATATATATTTGTGCATGTGTTTATCTACACATCAGGCAAAATCTTACCTTCACTCATTTTCACAATTAGCTTTACCAAAGATGCAAGATCATTAACTCAGAGAGATTAAAATACCTTCCAGAACATTTCTTTGTGGCTGACTTAAATTTGATATCCTTTAATACAGCACCTAAGATCAGCAAAACGGTTCTACTTAATTGTCGGCGTTTAGTGCTACACACCAAAATGATGGTTTCTACCCATTTCTCTGACGGGGTCAGGTGTCCAGGGCGTGAGTAAGGGAAGACGGCAGCGCCCGGCCATGCAAGATGCCTCGAACTTCTGCAGCTGCAACTCACAGAAGATCATGGTGGCTAATGATACCACAAAGAATAAGAATAAAACGTTGGTTTATCACAATAAGAGGCTGTTGTTCTGCAATATAAGAAGGCCTTACGTTATCATACTAAATAGAAGATTAAAATTTGGGATCATTTGACCCTTAATCAGTCGAAACATTTAAACCTACACTTTAAAACTTCTATTCCCACCAGGCAACATGCTTTGCGCATGGCTAGTTAGACAGAGATTTAAATGGTTTGCCGTGGCCTCCTTAGCAAATTCATTAGTCCACTCATGGATCTGATCATCAGATTCTAGCATAACGCTGGATAATAGGGATTTGACTGGGAATACACGGATTTATTCAAATCCACCTGATCTGCTCACTTTCTTCAGGCACCCTGCCTTGCTAGCCATTCGACTGGCCCAAGTGAGTCAAGCAGTCAGAAAGCCTGTTAGCCCGAGCAGGAATGCTTAGGTATCCCAAACAAAATCTTCAAGAATTTCAATCATTTTGAAAAGAATTAGGATTTTGACTTTTTTATCCTAGCATGCAAAATATTTGAAAACCTGATGTTTTATATGACCTGGAAACTTCTCTATATCAGTATTTCAGAGATGGCATTGATTGAAGGAAGTGAAACGGTATGAATTCCCATTGTTTCAGCATTTTAAAGATAGCTAGTTTTCTACAGATTCTTTTCTTAGCCTTAGAAAGCACTTTAGAAAGTGTTCACAGGGTTTCTTCTTAGTCTTCGTAAGTGCACATAGAATACTGTCTTATCCATAAAAATATGTCTCTTAATAAAAGTAGCAAACGCTAGGACATAGCAACTTCTGTTAAAAGAAAGCAACCATATAGAAATATGTCATATTAAACCTCACTACCAAGGAGACACGTGAGAAACTGGAGGGTGCCAGCCTCTGCTGTAAAAAGAGTGCATTGAAAAAAGCTACAATAGACAATAAAAAGGACATTTGGTAACAAAAATGAGTGATCAATACTTTCGATCCCACTTATGGTATTAGACGGCTTTGTTATGTAAAGTTCTTTGGTCACTTAAAGCATCATTATCACTGTTCTTATTTTGAGCATCTAAGATAAAAGCGGGTCTTTCACATCAAAATTCCTGGACGCAGCCTCTTATGCAATAATTACATTGAGGTTCAGTCCTTTGGATGCTGCTACCTTGAATAAGCAAACTCAAATTTGTTTAAGCTCTAGCTTAACCAAGTGAGTTTCAGAACATGGTCTGGAACCTGCATAAAAGTGGGTGCTGGTTAACCAGCGTGTACATTTGCAGTGTGTGGCAGTATGTGTTATTTCTGTTCAAAAGGCTTTTTGTTTGTTCATTAAAATTTAACAGTTTTGTAACTTTGAACATAAAGATTCCAAAATTCCTGTCTTTTCTGACTCTAGAGAGATGCTTTTGAAGTCTTCTTCTTAGGGAAATATCAATAACTAATAATTGTCTGTTTCAGTTAGAGCA
Source organism: Gavia stellata (assembly GCF_030936135.1). Classification (NCBI taxonomy): domain Eukaryota; kingdom Metazoa; phylum Chordata; class Aves; order Gaviiformes; family Gaviidae; genus Gavia; species Gavia stellata. Next base: position 81,805,003 of record NC_082597.1, on the reverse strand, counting down.
CATCGTTGTTAATAGATAGAGCCATTACAGTAGGTTGTGCATACCAATGCGGGCACGCAGCCACCACCCTTAGAGAGTGGATTCATGACCAGCTTATGTGGTTTTAAATGTGTGATGTTCCCAAAAGGGTCAGTCCTGCCTTCCCTCCACTCACAAATACTGAAAAACCAGTATTTATTGTGGGATTATTTTTCTGCACCCTCAGTTGACAAATATGATCCGCCCGGGGTGGCCAGAGCTCAAAGTCTCCAGTGCAAACCTCAGAGGCAGAGCATAACACCAGGGGCTGTGACAAAACCAGCCACTGTGAATTCAGCGGAGAATGAAACACCCAAGAGCCACCCGTCCGACCACTCTGCACAGCTTGACGGGTAATTAGCCCAGCTGTAAATCCCGTGAGCACTGAGCGAACTGGGTGGGTGGCAATCCCTAAACTCCAAAGAGAGTTTTGCTTTGGCTGTATCTGCAGTCCTTTGCCGTGTGTGACCACAGGAGCCCCCCTTGGCAGTACCTGCATTGACACCCAACGGGAGGGAGCTGCCAGACGGCGTGAGGACCGCTGGTGGCACTTGCCCTGTGTGCTCTCTTGTAACTTCTCAGCCTGATTTGCAAATTCACCACCAGCAGTGTGGGATGGCTTCAGGCCCAGCCAGGCCATCTGGCTCTCTTAGAGGCTTCAAATAAGTCCTGTTATCACACATCAGCTTTGGGCTAGACTTCTGTGCTGGGGTAACTTCACATATAGCATTCAGCCTTCCTCTGCTGGCTGGTTCACCTTGACACTCTGGGTGCACGGAGAATATGTCTTACCCTCAAACCTTTCAAATAAACAGGAGCGGTGGCTCTGTGCTTGCAGTCAGCGCATCAGACTCACACAGGTGCAAATGGCTTCAATGTTCAAGGTTAAGCCTAATTTGCTGAGTTGTCATAGGGTTGGTCAAGTTAAATTTTGTGATCTGCCCAACACAAGCAACGTGTGGTTGGCTTGCCCGCTGGCATTTAGTAGCTGTGTATACATGGACGCTCATACCCACCGCGTACAGATACAGGTTTCTTTTATGACTATGTTGCTCTCTACTTGGATTTCAACACATTTCTGGTGACTGTTTTATCCTGGTGAAAAACATCCTTCCGAAGAACTACCACAGGAGGGCTCCCACGTTTAAGCTTTCTAGATAGGAACGCCTGTGCGCATTGGCAGTACGTGCAAAGGGCTTTATTTCCCCCACTCTGCCCTTCAGCACTAGCGGCGTCTCGCTCACGCGAGTTAGGGGACAAAGAGTTGTCCTTTGAGCCACTTGTAGTGGCTACTATGAGCAGTTCATGTGCTAGGTCACGCTGAAGCTTGCCCTCTGTGTTTTACCCATCATATCATCATTCTCCCGACCTACAGCATTTCCCAACATTTCCAGGCTTGAACTCCTTGGGAGGTAAGCTGGATAATGTTCTTAAAGAAATGCGTGATGGAGGCCTGTAAAATGAGTTTGCCTAATTGACTTTCACCGGCCCAAGCAATTTCTCTGCCCCAGGCAAATCAAATGCTATTGCTTTATCCCCCTGGTCTCCCCATCACATAGAACTAACCGTGCTGATCACTCCGAAGCAGTCAAATGAAGCAGGAAGGAGTTCCAGAAATGTCGCAGCCCACTCCTCTGTTTGGTTTGTCCATAGGATAAGAGAGGTCAGCCACGCCGAAGGCTCTGGGCTGGATCCCCATGGTAAGGGTTAGCTCCACAGAGTGATTTCATGAAATAGTTTCTCATCCAAAGACGTAAACACTAAATACCTTCTTTGGAAAAGACCCATTTCTTTAAAGGCTAGAAGACCAAAAGCAGAAAAAAAGTGATGTGGAAATGTGAACTTTTGCCTGTTTTTTTTTTTCTTTTTTCTTTATGAAAACTTCTAGCACATCTTAAAACTTCTAACACAAGAGCTTTTTCATTTCTTTCTCACTAAGTCAGTTTTTCTCTAGACTCAGCAAAACAAGCTCTGTTTATTAATGTGAGCTCGTCCCAAGATCTGGTTTTGCCAAGTCTTGAGCATTAGAAATCCCCTAAAAATCCTTTCCTTCTCGTCCATCCTCCTAGCCTTCCTCTCCCACAACATACACAAGGCACTTCCTTCAGGTTTGCTCTGAGATCAGAGTTTCCTCAGGATGTTCAGCCTCAAAGCCTGAGAAACACTGCAACACATTAGTCACCACCGTCACCACAGTTCCCAAATACACCAGCAAGCCAGACTTCCAGCTGATGCAATTCATCAGCATTACCCTGTCAAGTTTCACTGGAGACCTGATCCACGGCGTCCACCGCAGCAAATGACTACACCAAGGCCATTCGCCGGCTTTGTTTTGTGGGTAACTTGAGAGGCACCATGTCCAACACCAAAGTGTGGGAAACCCATCTCTTATGTTTAGGGTCATCTGAATATTAAATTTTTGCTCAGAGTAAGGTACAGATAAAAAGAAGGGGATGTGTATGCCTGGTATTGAGATTTATAGAAATGTGAATAAAATAGTATTATTCTATAGGAATATCTATTTGCATCTTGCGTCCCTCATTACCTAGCGATAACATAAGCATGTGCACAGAAAGTCCACACAGGGAGTACATACCAAATAATATTTATTTTATCATTATCATGTGTGAGAGCTCTGCATTAGATATAATTAACCCAAGAAGAACTAATTTTTTTTTTTCCTTGTGTCTTCTCTGGATTTCCAGGTTTTGAATGACACAACAGGACAGTTTGTTCGGCTGTCACGAAGCGGGGCAGCTCCTACACCTCATGGCACAGGCCAAAGGGTAGGGACTGTATGTGTTGCGTACGCAGCGATGATACTCACGTTCCTCTAAGTAACATCTGCATTCACAGCACACACCAAAAGATAACTCTAAGGCCATGGTAAAATAGTATCTAACTCTGTTGTCACCTGAATCAGTACAAGTGAAGAGTGAAATCAGAAGAGCCACATCAGGGTAAATCTAGTATGAGTGAATGGGGAATCATGTCCTTAAAAAATTCTAATCAGCTTCCTAATTGAAGCACAGCTGTGTTTTCTGCTCCTGTTTTCCTCACTGGGTGTGCAAGTTAATATATTTCTAAATAATTTTCCAGAGCAGTTTTGTTTTGTTTTCCACCTTCACAGAATGGTTGAATGGATTTTCCTCAGACTTTCTCCCAGAAGCCATTGGCTGAGCTCAGTGATGGAAAATTTCAGCCTAGAAAGTAGAACCTTTCAGAAACTCAGGAGCAAGAGAAAACACTGGACTTGGAGCAAAAACTGTTTTGCAGCCTTGACTACAATACTACGTCATCGCATGTGGATGCGATGATACAGACATAGCATTGATTTACAGATGCAATTTTTGAAGCTGAGGCAATCCGTGTTAGTTATTTTATTGACCAGTAACACAAGAAAAACAGAAGATGCACACAGCTGGGATATGCTACTGGCCTGATTTGACTCACCAGACTTTCTCAGGAAATGCTTGAGCATGTTTCGTTCGGTAGGTGCAGCCGGCATGCCTGGACATAGCACACTTCTTCTGTTTGATGTGGCTTCGTAGGGCTTGCACATCCTTTGTATCGCATAGGCCTGTGGGCGCTCAGGGCAAAATGAAATTGGCTGATGATTAAATGGCAAGCGTATGCAGTGGCACCCTTCAAAAGTCCTCTGATACTATAAGAACATACCGATCAGGGCTCCGGTGACAAACTCATGTCTCACAGTTCTGAGCCCCCTGTAACCACACGATGGCATGCAGGATGAGAAAGAGCAAGTCCAAGGCAAGAAACTTCATAAACACTCATGGAATTTATTTCTCTGCAGGGACACCATCATTCATTTCCTGGATGAGAATCAGGAGAGATCTAGCTTGTGGAGGCAGGCAGCAAAATCATTGGGAGACCTCCTAGTTGTGTGACATAGCCTTTCCATTTTGCTTTTCACCGTCTGTGAAACACTTCTGTTGATATGTAAGACAGGGCTTGCTGACATAGCCTTAGCGATTTGATTGCAGCTCACACTGAGCACCTACGCTGGTTCGTATGAAAGAACTCTTTAGACTAATTGGGCAAGAATAAGTGCCTACAGAGTAGCAATTACTGTGTCCTCCCATGCCGTGTGCCAGTTATTGCTCCCTTAGAGCACCAGCAGCAGCTCAGGAGAAGCCAAATTGCTGCTGATGCAGTTTGCAGCAGGAAAAACAGCTAATCTAAACAGAAGCAACCTAACGGTGGGCTCTGGCCTCCTCAGAGGCCAGAGCTCCTGTGCTAGCTTACAGCTGGGACCACAAGACGCCAAGATGCCATTTAGCCTTTCAGGTTGGTGTTTTTGGATTCTGAGTAGAAGGTGGTTATTTTTTGTAAGCTTTGATCCGCAGTGAAAAAAAATTCTTCTCCGCTTTACATTAAAAAGGGCAGAATATTCAGCCATTCCTTTGAGAATGGGAGAGGAATTGATTCTTGCATAAAGTTTAGCATAAATACTCAGAGAAGGGAAAATGCATGTTCCCTACTGTAGCTGCCTGTGGGTGCTCTTTCCTTCTCGGTTCCATTAGAGGGTGCTCTTGTTTCAAAAATTCCCCAACCGAGGTTTCTGCCATCAAAGAGTTGCCTTTAAAGCAGGTCTTCAAGTTAGGTGGTCCAGTCCAGTTACTAAATGCTAAGCAAGGTAGGAGACAGCATGATTAAACAAGATAGCATTACTTATTTTCCCTGCTGTACAAGTCAGGAGCGCTGTAGACATTAAAGATCAAGAGGCAGCAGCTGTGTAGAAACTGTTCTCCTCGGAGTCTCTCATTACACAGACCCTGCACAGAGCCTCACCAACAGGCTAAACCCACTTTTCACAGTTTCGTTCCTTCTCTCTTTTAAAAGGGAAGAGGCAAAAGGACTGTTTACATTTGCATTTTAAAGTCCATTTAAACAAAAGCCTTCCAGTTTGTACAGACGATTGGAAAGAAGCTGAATCCGATATTTATAAGACTTTACAAGTAGATGCATTTTAAACAACCCAAATAAAGCACAAACAAGCACAGGATAGGTTTTTCTACTGTCACATTGGCAACGATGACTCAATGCAAGCTATTCTCTGCTGGAAGAGGAGACGCTTGATCTCCGCAGCTGTCCCTCCCGATAGCCCGCATACGATAGCCTCCTTCCCACAGAACCTGCCATCTAGAAGTCAGCAGAACGTTACTTGGGGGAGATGCTGGCGCGTCGCAAAAGGCACAACACAGCCACTTGGTACGTGCTTCCTGTGGCAACTCATTTCCATTCCTCTCTTCACTTCCATTCTTCCCTTCACTGTTTCTGTAGGTCATGAGAATTGCCCTCAACAGCCCTCAATAGCTGGCCTTCCTCTTCATCCCAGCACCAGGAGTCACGAAGCCTGTAGCCCAGCTCCATCCTGACAGTCCGTACGGATGCATTTTTTTAAGTGCTCAGACTTGAACGATTTTAAAAGAAGATAGCGACAGTAACAACAGGTTCCTGGAAGTACAGTGTTGGCTAAGCACTGTCAAGTTTTGAGGATCTTACGGCTAAACATGTCTGCATCTGCCTCAGAGAAGAGACAGTTGACCCTTCAGGCGTTGGGGAAGGCTCCCCCTGCAAAGATCCAGCTGCAGACTAAGGAGAAACAAAACTCTCCCACCGCTTCTGTTGCAGGCTGCTGCATTTACAACTGACACTCCTGGCTATGATTTCTACTAGCGTTTAGCAGCAGCTGTGCCCCCAGCTGGGAGCTTTCACTTTCTATTTTTAAAATCAGTGAAATCAGGAGCATATGGGGGCTATAATTTACCATGTATTTTTAATAATAAAATCCACTCAGCAGCGTATCAGACTGTAATTCTACCCTGGAGGTGCTTTGCTCCCTAGGAGATCCTTTATCAGGGCTTAAGATACCTGATTATATTGGGTGCGTGACATTCTCCGCAATTTGCTATCATCAAAGTGCACAGTATATCACACAAAAGCCTGTGCCATACAGTGTTTGTTCCCCAGGACAGGCTCAGAAACAAAATAAGTGACAAGAGCTTCTCACTTCAGTGCAAAATTGGAAGTCGTGCACGACAGCTAGTTGCCTTCAAGATACCTTCTTATTCCTGTGTGAGTTCATAAGTTAGTGAATACGATATATTTGGATTCATAGCACATTTGTCCATGTAAATGGTTTGTGCACTGAAGTGCATATCTATTTTAAGCAAAGCTGTATTTTCAGGAGGCAACTCTTTCCAGCTAGAAGACAAAACTAAATAGGAGAATGAGGAAGAGAAAGAATATAAGTAGTATCCGGCTAGGAGTGAGAAGAAAACGGAGATGGATGGCAAAGGAATAATGTAGGTGATATAATTTTTGCTTGGCATAAACAAGAAAACAAGTCTTTGGGAATTACAGAGTCAATTCATATTGTTCTGGTTTTCCCCTTGCCTGTTAAAACCAAGACCACTTTTCTTCATTTCAGTAGAGACCTACAGCCTAATCTGGATGTCCATCAGAGCTAGGCCTACTCCTGATTTAGACTGCTCTAATCTTTGCATTGAAAGGTTTGGGAATTCTTTTTTTTTTTTTTTTTTTGAAGTCAGGAGAGTTATACTGATGTATAGCTGGTAAGAAATGCTAGAACGGCAAATCACGCTGGTCTTGAAAGTAAGGTCTGGAAAGAAACATGGCAGTTTCACAAATGTGCTTTTCAAGCACCTTTACATAAGCAGGTAAGCAACTAATTATACAGCAGCCCTTCTGGTGTTCCCATGTGTGTAAAGATTTTATTTTTTGCCAAAGGACCTTTTTGTGTCAATTGCCTTCCATGTGGGAGCTTAAAAAGCCACCCAGAGCTTTCTACATTCTGTCCCAGGGATGCTTAGAAGGCCTAAGTAGGCTTATGACATTCTGGTTATGAATGATCTCTGACTTTCAAAAAGTACCCATTTCTCATGCGTTTTACCTTATTATGATCTGGTGGAATCAGGTAACCCTTCAAGGTTTCCTTCAGGGAATACCCATCGTCCTTTGAAGTGCCAGCACAGAGGAAACACGTGTCCCTGAGATGCCTCTAAACTGTGAAGGCACCAGCCCTTCCACAGGCTTCTCTGACATTCTCTATATTTGCTGTTGGACCAAGCCATCAGCCGAACAAGCTTTCCTCTTCCTGGAGATATTTTGTAAATTAAAACCTGGTCAGGTGTCCATCACTGGTGTACCTGATGATCGCCTTATTAGCACTAATAAAATGAAGCTCAGCTACAGTTGGAGGTGAGCTACTTCAATGACCAATGAAGTTTATATTAAGTTTCTCAGTAGTGTTTATATTACACTACTACACTATATTATAATTGTTGTCGTTGCTGCCTGGGATGGAGAGTGGAGAAAGGGGTAGAAAAATCCTCCTTACCTGTGTGGAAGTAGTTACCTGTCATATCCCATTTATAATTTCACATACTACGTTGCAGGTGACAAGAATAAATGTTCAGAATGATCGTTCTAGGGCCTTAAAATCGAAGGATCTGTGAAACGATCACTTTGATCTAGTGGCTTGAGGATGAATGAGATGGGCAATGAGTTCTGTTCTCAGGACTAGGACATCCTGGCAGGATGGAGGCGGAAGCTTGTTGAGCTGCTGCCTAGCTCATAGGTATAAAGAGAAGCCAGCATCTAAGACAGAAAAGCCAGCACCTTTCAACAGTTCTAAATTCATGTGAAATAAAATTATGTCAAATAGCAAAGCCTGGATCCCGTTGGCAAACACCAGGAATGGAACAAAACCAGTGAGAACAATGTGGACAAAGATACTGAGCTGAACACCCCTTGACCTTGGAGCCAGAGTCGTTTTCCTAGCGTAGTCTTCCTTGCTGCGAAGCTTCTATGAATGCAGTTGCCGACTGGTTTAACCCAAAGGTTAACTGGTGTGAAATAAACAAATCCTCATAGCATCCTATTTGGTTTCTGCTCAGTCATCAAGTTCTGTTTGTGTCTTATTCGCTTCTCCTCTCAAACCACCTCTGACTTCATTGTCTTGGTTTTTTGGTAGTGGTTTTACCTCTCATACTCGGCCAGTTACCTGTAAAACTCACCGCTAATAACTACCACTGTTTGGGGTGACACCTATTTACAAGAGCAGTGCTCATCATCCACAGCCATCTTGACAGCTGAACCAGGCTCTGGAGGACCAAGCAAATGCTTTAGCTTTTAGATCTTTAGACTGTTCTTCTCTAGCACTATCCGATGTAGATACAATCGACTCACTTAAAAGACTGAACTGGAAACTGAAAAGTAGCGTGGCTAATAATGTCCCATTCTTGAACTTGCTTTGGCAGTGGGGTAGATAAGATTACTTCATAGGGCTTTTCCATCTCTGGTTTCTAAATTCCCCACTGATTTCAGGAAATGGTGAGTCAATAGGTTAGCAGATACTTCTGTTTGTCTGTTTTGCTGGCTACTTTATTTACTCTATATCTCTTGGTTGCTCTGGGAATAAAAGAAAACCCCAAAACATATGATGCAAGGAGGGAGACACAGATGTCAAAGCCAAACGAGGTTAAATAAAAATTTCTTACAACACGGTTCAGAACGTAATGACTTCTGAGCAGCTCTTCAGGTTGTCTGGGGGATCTGGCTCAAAGATTATTTCTTCTTCCTGAACCAGACGCATGGTTCAGAAACAGTTTTCATCCATGTCAAACGCGTTCCATATCAAGAGAGTAAATTGACTGGCTTTCAGACCACAAAGGCAGCATCCCGCCCATAGCTGGACATGCATGAGGATTGCCTGGTTTTTATTAGTCAGGATAGGAAAGTGAAGGATTAGCACTTGGAGTAAGAGTTAGTCAAAGTCCTGGGATAGTTTGTGTACAGAGATATACACAACCTTGCCAATGCATGAGAAGTTTTCTTGTGGTGTTTGAAGCCTGAAGCTTTCCTACACAGAGGTTACCAGCTGGTTTCATTTCTCTGACAAACACAAACCTACGAGGAGCTAAGAAGAAAGTAACCTAGTTATTTACACTTTTTGACCTGAGGTAGAAGTTCAGCTCATGTTCCTGGCATTGAAACAGTCTCAAAGCAGCCATCTTCTGCGTCACATTTATAGTGATGTTTCAAGAATAAATAAAGACAAAAGAGCCCACCCATCTCATCAAACATGACTTTAAGGTGATTAAACCCTCTGGTAAGACAGAGAAAGATGAATCGAGGTTGAATATTGGGACAGAGGCTTCCAAATGTCAGAATTGCTGGTACAAAAGAAAGAAACTGGACTGATGCACCTCTTTCTTATCTCCTCCTACGCCAGGAGAGGCTACCACTCTGATGAAGCAGTGGAAGGGCAGAGGTATTGAAGAGACTCTGAGCAAAACTGTGAATGTGGATGTCTGCAGCAGGCAAGGCAGCACACGGCAGAAGGCGCCAGGCCACTCCTGTCAAGCTGGCACATCCACACAGCAGAAAGCCTTCCTGTGGTACTAGATCAGGTCCAGAAGTACAGCTCAGCAGCCTTACCTCTCCCGCTCGTTCCATGGCGCCGTGAAAATAAACCCATTGTACCACTAAGGCTGAAATGCTGAGCCATTATTTTTCTTTCATAATGTCCGTTTCCAAGCTGGCTATGTTTCTGTGCCAGGGATAATGTGGGTAACATTCACTGTGAAACACTGGCAGCGGGTGGTTTTCTAGGAGGCTTCTCTGCTCATTGGCAAAGAGAAAATACCTCCTTCACACTACCACGCATGCCCTACCAGAGGAACAAAGAACAGAGCAGTGCCTTCTCCAGACATACACTTGCCAGGTCAGTCCTTTAAAGGGCCTGCAAGTCCCTGGGAGCACCCGAAGCACTGCCCTGAACACAATATATATCCCAGCTTACAAGATGCATCCACGCATGGATGCGCAGTCCTCCCACCAAGACTGTGTGCCTGCAGCCTCTTCTGAGCCCCCCTCCCAGGAGGAAACTGCTCCTGGGCTGCATGTCCAACAGGAGCCCCGAAGAACACAGCGTGACCTCGCCAGGGAGCACCGACCGTGTCACTGACTGGTTGTACACTGTGAAACTGGAAAGCAATATCCCTCTTTCTCCACGTTACCACTTCCACCTCTGGCTCTGACCATGGTATCATCTGCTCAGAAGCCGGTCAGGGGAGCTCTGCAAAACAGAGCTTTGCCTCTCACAACAGAGGCTGAGGAGGGAGGGAGATGCTCTGCATTAAGCCTGTTTAGAAAGATTAGACAATAAGGAATATTAGGATATTTTGTTTCCCACCTCCCTTTGTGCGAGTAACTGAGGTCTAAATGGCTTCTGAGAGGGGACAGAAGACCTCAAATTAAGCACTTTCCAGAAAGTAAGCAAGCAAGCCCCCCTACCCACTCACCTCCCCAAGTCTGCCTGCTAATGTAAATTTTCAGGAATTATCCTTTTAAGAGATAAAGGGGAGAGAAGGAACAGAGAATATGATTGTGCCTTGCAGCCAATTTGAGAGGGGAGCCCAGCTGGGTTTGGCATAATGCCAATTTGCTGGCTCAAATTTCACCTGTAAAAGCCCTGTAGACATTAAAAAAGCATTCATTATCCACCCAGACACAAAAAACTCATTATGCTCTATTTTTCCAGTCCTGCTAACTATGCATGAACTGTTCCTGCTGAAGGACAGTATTACCTGCTTCCTTCAGATTACTTGCCGATCACAGCAGCTCATGGGGTTTTGTTTTTAACGAGATGGAAGGTTCTTTGACTGGACTTCTCCCAAATGACCATGGAGCTACATGTGTGGATTCCTGGTTCCTCTTTGAAGGGCTCAGCTACAAGCATGAGCCCAAGGCCTGCTCATCTCTCCCACTGCTTGGGACGTTCACACGCAACAGTCAAGTGACTTGTTGCTCGTAGCCATATGAGTTGAGCTAGAATCTGGTAGTCCCTGAGTGAGGCATTTTCCACCGTTTCTGTGTATAACAAACCTTGTGCTGACTATCAAAGGATACTAAATTTCTTCTGTAATGTATTTAGGCATTTTTGTACATGCTGCGTGCTCTACACGCTGTACGTTTCTGCGTGCTACAGAAAGGTCTATCTTGAATTTAACGATGAATGTAGACATTCCTATTAAAAGGCTTAGCTGAACCCTATAATTAGATTTATTTCAGTTCCACATATACTTTTATTAGCACTTTGGCTTCAAGAGGAAATGTGTTGTAGCTACCCTTAGCTATGACATCACAACTGCTAACACAGCAATCACCTCTAAGCACCACAGTTAGCGCTTTTCCCGACGCGAAGGCAACTGTTGTATCTGGTGGTCAGATGCTAAGATGAACTTTGGCAGTGAATTAGCAGGCTGCATCGCACAGGTGCTATGCTGGCTGTGCTCCCTGCCAGTTACTTACAGGCTGAAACCAGGACCCTTGCGATTTGAAGACGGCAAGTCCATCTGATTACCCAAAGGAGTGCGTAGGCAGGACCTTATCTCAGCGAACACCTGGCTTTGTTTCCGTCAGATGACTAGTAAGGAATTTCCACCCAAGTTACACTACTGCAAAATGCCACCAGTTGTTCTGTGGCTGCTATGCAAAACTCTTACACCAGAGCCACACTAATAGGAGAGAGGAGTAAGTCTGCGGTATATGGCAATGAATTTGCTCTGAGGCCGGGGTTCCCAAAGAGGTGGCATGTTCTTCTGTGAGCAGCCAAATGCCTCCTCCTGCTCATGCATATATGTGACAGCTGCTGCCTGTTCTGATACCAGAGCCAAGTGCTTTTGGGAATCCTCGCTCTAAGACATGTTACAGCTTTTCCCATGAGACCCAAAGATAATTTGGGACCCCATTTTTTTTCTAAGGAAGGTTACTTCACAGAATCACACAGAATCACGGAATCATTAAGGTTGGAAAAGACCTGTAAGATCATCAAGTCCAACCATCAACCCAACACCACCATGCCCACTAAACCATGTCCCGCAGTGCCACGTCTACATGTTTTTTGAACACCTCCAGGGACGGTGATTGCACCACCTCCCTGGGCAGCCTCTTCCAATGCTTCACCACTCTCTCAGTGAAGAATATTTTTCCTAATATCCAGCCTGAACCTCCCCTGGTGCAACTTGAGGCCATTTCCTCTCATTCCATTGCTAGTTACATGGGAGAAGAGACCAACACCCACCTTGTTACAACCCCCTTTCAGGTAATTGTAGAGAGCGATGAGGTCTCCCCTCAGCCTCCTCTTCTCCAGACAGTCCCCCGCACAGTCACCCAGCTCACATACACTCTTCCATGCAGCCCTGGTTTCACAATTCAGGCACTGGCAGTGAGCAATGCTTAACAAAACACCTAAACACTACCCAGGTTCCCGCAAAGTGAAGGCACAACAGAAACAGAGGGGTAGGGCAGGCTTTTCTTGCCATGGCTAAGGGCATCCTGCACCAAAGGTGTTTTTCTCTACGCAGATTCCTTGGAAGACACTAGGACGGTAGAGTCAGAGGGATACAGTCTCGGTAGATGAATCACCTCTTATTCGGAAACGCAGGTCCCAGACTGGATGCTTGGCCGGCCAGTTGGCTCCATCCGATATAAGAGGGTCCTGGAGCCAGAGAGAAGTTGCGATGTGATGCTAAGTGAAGTGCCAGCCCTGCAATGAGGGGCTGTGAGACAGGAGCCAGCTGAGGGAATCTTCAACCAGAAACAGTGAGACTTGGCAGGTCTGGGTTTGGCACTGCAAAACTGTTGCAAAACTAGCCTGAGGTGACAGCGGGGTGTATGAAGAATCTTGTATTCTTCATACTTACAAAGACTACAGAGAAATCACCAGCCCCAGGCTTTCTTCTGCTCTACGGTTGCTTGAAGACTATAGCAAAGCAGTATTTTGTGGCAAAGACAAAAACCTAATGAAGTGAATGGAGAAGATCTGTCTTCCTGCAGCTTTTGGTCTGTGCCTCTCCAACGAGGTGGCTGGATTCTTGTTAAAGAAATAGCATGGCAAATCTTTGCACGTACATGCATCACGTGTGAGGATTAAAGCAAATGCTCATCAATCCCATGTTTATTTCTCCGAAGGGCACGGAAGGAAACGGCAAGAAAAGTCTTGAACAGTGAGAAGTATTTGGAGCTGGATCCCCTGCAGACACTTCCAAAGGTTCTTTCCCTCCATAGCTGCCCTCTTCTCCCACACTTGGCCTTTATCTGTTTTTCCTCTTGATCCCTAGTAGTTTTTTTTCACACAAGTTCCCATACTGTACCCTTACAATGCTACAATTTAAGAGTAGGAGAAGAGAATTCCTATTTTTAGTTCCAGCATATAAAATGTTATCTAGGGACAGGTCATTTTGTCCTAAGTGATCAAGCAGAAAAAGGATATGGCAACAAATAAAACCTTAGAAAGGATATTCATGTGGTTAAGGCATTAGCCTGTTAATTCAGGAGATTTGTGTTCCTTTTCTGGCTCTCCTACAGTCTCCTTAGGCCCCTCATGGGTTAATCTCTATTCCTTACTTCTCTTCCTGTAGTATGGGGATAATGTTAACCTATCTAACAGCTTGGTGCAATGAGGATAAATTAATTACTGTGTGACAGATTTTCAAACACATTAGTGCTTACTGCCATAACAAAGCCTTTTATGTAAACAAATACTCCTGGGAAAACAAGAAGCTGGATTTAAAGGTTGCTTTTGAGGTAAATTCCGATACCAGCACTCCCGCCATGGGCACACACCCACACCAAAGGAAAAAATAGGACAAATGTACGGTGTCATGCTTTAAAGGTCTTGAAAATCAGCCAAATCTGTAAAATGCTAAGGAGACTTAATGCAATACTTATACATCCTGGGGCTAATTCTCAGGAATGCTGAGTACCCTCTGCTCCCCACTGACTCCAGTTGTGGGCACTCAGCAAATTCAGATGTAAAATAATCATTTAATGAACAAAAGGCATTCAAATGAAGCCTTATTCCTCAGTCTGCATATTTTCACAAATGCAAACACCCTTACCATAAGAAGTTCCACCAAGCTCAACTGCTGCACCTTCTGCATGCTAGGTGCAAAACTTGGAAAGCTGTAGCTTAAAATACCAAAGGAGGTAGGAATTATCTCTTTTCTCCCTACCTTATTGTTGCCCTCCAACCCATACATATGTACTAGTGCAGCTCCGGAGAACACAAGTCAGGAAGGAAAAAGGGGTGAGGATTTTGCCATTACTTTCTCCAGTCTCTAGGATGGCCTCGGGTCTCCCCTTCCCTCTCATACGCATCCCTGAGTCCCAAGAGCTCCAGCAGCATGTGAGCGCACTCCAAAAACCATGGGCAGATGGGAATCCTTCTCCCTTGTGCCGGTTTTCCTCCATAAGGTGCTGGGTGCAGGGCGTTATTTTCCACCCGGTCAAAACCAATATGACAGCTTTGAGTGAGGGAGGCATTTGGTCCTTTCTCAGAAAAGCAGCTGGTTTGTTTCTACTTGAAAATGGAGCTTAATTCCTCGCTGAGCTGAGACAGGTTTTAAAACTCAATTAACAATAACACTTGGCTTTGGGGGATGTGATTGAACCAGCGCTTCCCTGCCTGAAAACACTTAGCCTTTGAGGAAGTTAGCATCCAGACCTGCGCTCGGTGTATAACCATAGTTAAATGCTTCCTTTGAGGGTGTGTGGAAGTCGGTTTTTATAGGTGCAGGAGAGGCACCGAGGTGCGATGGTGTGAACTGCGAACCAGGGAAGCGGTGTGCGACCGGACTTGGCCGCACAGCGGCTGGCGGGCCAACGTGACAACACAGCGGGGTGCGATGTGTCACCGCTCCCCTCGCCGGCAAAGTCTCCAGCCAAGCCCAGGCGGATCACAACCTGAAAAACAAATCAAAGTAAATTCCAGCCTGAAAGGAGCACAAAGCTCGTGCCCAGTACGCGAGCCCCCATCCTTCATCCACGCATCACGGAACGTTTGTTTGTAGCAGCGCGCGCCGAGCGCGCAACGCGCTGGAAGGGAAATGCCGGCGGGGCAGTCAACACTGCGGTCCCTGTTTGCCAACCGGGGCGCGCTCCTTCGGGCTTGGCCGCGTCACCGCTCCTCGCTGGTGACCAGCTTCGCCTCAGACCCACCTCAGAGCTCTCTGTTTTTTTTGGCGGGGCCTGCGACCCCGGGCAACCCAGCCCGGTGTTTGAGCCTTGCCCGGCGCTTTGCAGAACGGAGAACACATGTTTTTTTGTTTCAGAGATATTGCTTAAAATAACTCCATCTCTAGAAAGTTGAAGTTGGACACCCCCCCACCGCCCCCACCCCTTTCTCCTCACTTTCCCCTCTTTGCACAGCTGTGACTCCCATGAGGACCCAAAGACAGATGTGCCATGAGGATCTGGTTATCATTCCTCCTTCCCACCCCCCGCCAATAAAGAAATATATATATATGTATATTTCTTTCTCTGGGCTGCTGGACAACAGCAAGCGTCTGTGAGAAGAAGGGGGGAAGGAAAGCATTGGCTGAAAAACATCCCCTGCCCCGTCTCCCCCTCCCTGTCATCCTGTGCTCTCTTCAAACACGTTTTTAAACATACCAGTTTGGGTCTGGTTTCCTGGATGGCACATCTTCATGTCTAGCTGGGCTCCATCCATTACCTCATGAGACAGGGTAGGACCAAGGTGACAAGATTGATGAAACGTTTTGAGCAAGGGGAATGGGCGAGGAAACCCTCCCAGGATAGCAGTGGAAATGGGGCGAGGGGGCACTTTTATATTTTAAAGTCAGCAAGCAAATATGTTTCAGGAGGGAAAAGGTAATTTATATTCTAGAGAGATAATTTGGCATTCCCTCTTGTTTGTCCTACCAAAATGATGAACTGATTCGTTTCATTTTATTTTATTTATTTTTTATTTTAAATTCAGTACCTGAACTTGTCCATGTTTCATTTTTTTGCGGTTTGGAGGGGGGTGAGTTAAAATGCCTGCCTTACCTAGAGTTCAGAAGCAACCAAGTTACTTCCACTTCTGGAGGGTCCTATATTTTATTCCAAATTGGCACAGGATCTGTTCAGTTATTCTTAGCCTTGCTGACACCTTTTTGCTTTTGTTACATTAATGCATGGATGTGAAGAGGGAAGGGACTCTGAGTTCTGGATCCTGTTCCACTGAGCTGCTAATTCACATTAAGAAAGGTCAAGTCTAATAGAGCACTGCCTTATGCTGAGGCCAAGAGGAAAAGGAATTCATTTGAAAACTCACTTTCCAGGTGTATTAACCCCTTCAAGTGCCATTAGGCTGCATATGTGTCACAGCGGCAGCTCTTTCATGGAGGAGCCCAGATAAACTGGCTTATTACTCAGCTTTCAACTCCAATTCTCTGTAGCTCAGATCATAGCTCGGCTACGGTTCCTACTGCCGCTTAATCTCACCTTGTATCAGGCTGTTGCCTGCCAGGAGTAAAGACACTCCTCTCTACGAGGGTGTACAGTTTGTACATGTCTGTTTATATATCAGGGCACTCTACGCAGAGTGAGGAAAGGCAGCAAACCCAACTGTACAGGATCGTTTAACCAAAACTTTTCGGTTTTTGTAGGCAAATGCAAAGGTACCTTGCAGATGAAGGGGAAGACTTTTGCTTCTTGGGGTAGGCGAGAAGGGTGAGGAGCTACCATGCAGAGGGAGGTGGTCTTTGCTACTTGTATTCCAGCACAGTGTGCAGTAAAGGACCTGAGTAGCCTAGAGGTACTGGCTTCTGAGGAGTGTCTGCCTGAAACCCTACGTATGTGGTTGCCCAATGTGAAGAGAAAAGAGAGAGGAAGGCTATATAGCTGCTCAGAAGGTGCTCAGGGAGGTGGAAAGAGAGTTTACCATTTGCTAGCTGATGGACAGAAACACATCTGTTTACCTTGAGTAGGGGTAAGAGGTGTAGGGAGTGGAATAAAACTTGCTTTTGTTAAAACAGAGAAATACAGATTATGGTATTTGGCCGCATCACAAAACCTGAAGCTCGTTTAAACACTTTAAGAAAATAAAACTGTGGGCTCAGCCTCAAAGGAAAGACCAAACAATTTACTTTTCACTCTGTCTCAGTTCAGACCAAGTTAAGGAACCCTTTCCTATGAGAGGGGCAGAATGTGACGAAAAAAACAAAACAAAATCACCACTACCAGAGTCCGGGTGGTTCTATGCAGAGCTTGGTATTGATCTGACTTCTGCAAGGGGAGAGCCCCGGCAGTCTAGTGAACGTAGATGCACAGCCAACATTGGCTTGCAGGGCCCAAATTAACTTGTTAAACTGCAAAAAGACTGCAAAAGGAAATGAAAACAAAACAAGAGAGATATCCCATCTCTGTATATTCTGCTCTTTCAGGATGTCTACTTCTACAGGGAACATTTTTCATTAACCTCAAAACAGTTCATTTTCAAATCTTCTTTTCTGAAAAGGAGCTACTTTAGTGATGGATTTTTCTTCTAAACATACAAAGTTTAATTTATGGCCCCCGTGTGACTACATGTGTGACATAGGCCAAATTTTTAGTACCTATTTCTACGCACACGGAAACCTAACAGTTCCTGAAACATTTAATGAAAGCTGTGTATGATCTCTTCTAAAGCTTCTCTGGACAGTGGAGACCTCAAATAAAGCCTAGAGCTAGCACAAGCGTTGACACAGCACACCAGAAAAGCCATGCCTTTCTTCATGAGCAAGGGCAGGAGAGAAACCACGCTGATCAGGTGATAGGACGGGAGACAGGGGTGACGTTGTGGAGGTGCCTCTGGAGAGCAAAGGGATGAATCCCCAGTGGTGGCACACGGCGCTCCTGGTCAGCGCTGCCCTTTTCCAGGCACTCTGATGCCCCGTGAGGCTGGAACTCCCCTCCCGGAGGGGAACTCCCTCAACGTTGGCTAGGAGAAGAAATTCAAAGTCTTTGCCCTGTGTCCTTCGAGAAAACAAGAATCTCTCAGTTTGCGTGTATGAGAAGATTTCACGTTTCATTCCAGCTGGAGGGAAAAAGAGAGAGAAAAAAAACACGCCCTTTTCTTAGCCAGGCTGGAGGTTGTCTGCGCACACAGGCTGGGACTGTAGGTTATTCCATAACGGTTTGAGTGTACCCCACTTCCCACCCCTGCCGAGAAAGTCTCAGTCCCAGGGGAAAGCAGCACATCCTATGGTGTAAAGGCCTCGGAAGAAGGCAAAGCGCGATGTCTGGCTGAAGCAGGCTTAGTGCTGCTCCATTTGGCACAGCTAATGATAAGGTTCCCCTTCGGCTTGCCAAGAGGGGCTGTTGCCTGCAGAGCACCTTCAGCATGTAGCTCAGCTGTGGCAATACGCACGTTCGGAAAGTCTGTCCGGGTCCCTCGTCACTGGTTATTAGTTACACAAGGGCTGAGGCGTTTTTACGCAGAATCAGAAATCCTAGAAAGAGTCCCAAAGTATAAAGTTGTTCAAGATTTGAACTATTTCTGGGGGAAGAGGCTGAGTTCAGGCCATTACGGACTGAGGATGCCAAGCCTGGATCCAGACACAGCTTTCTGGGAAGGATGCTCGGGTCTGGGACTGCAATCTGTTCCCCGGAGGAAATAAGGGTGAGACACGCAGTTCAAGTTTTGCCACACCTTATGTGTTCATCGACGTGAAGCTCCAGGTGAGACCTCTCTGCTTAAATTAACCAGGGACCCCCCAGGTGCAGGGACAGGACAAGAGCCGGTGGTCCAGCTGCCTTCGCAGCCCTCTCTAGCTTTGAAGGGCAGGATCTGCTTTGGAGATGAATGGGAACCAAGATGGGAACAAGATGGGAACAAAAGTGACCACTGACTGTGTGGGAGTGAGAGACAGCAGGAGGGTCCAACAAATGTCGTCGTGAAGTCCCAATTCTCCCTCGTCGTCCTTAACGTGCCGCTGTGAGTAAAATACCTGGAAAATGTCATTTTGTGTCACCCCTCTCCCTTCTCCCTCTGCCCCCCCCGGCACCCCTCCATCCCTCCTGGGTAAGAAGAGAGTGTCTGTTACAGCAGTCTGGTCTGCACTAGTGGGTGGGTAAGTGGTTTCATGCAACACCAGCTGTGGGCTCCAGCAGGATTATGTTTAAGCTCCTACATGCTATTTTCTCTACCTTCTGTTGTTATCCTGCATTCTGCCGGGGCCTGCGGCAAGGGCGGGGAGGAGGGCAGGACGATTAGATTCAGAGCAATAACGATCATGATAAGAAGAAGAGCCGATGCTGAATGCAATTCCCATTTCTCATTACTATGCTACTGTAGCTATG
The DNA here is from genome assembly GCF_030936135.1 of Gavia stellata. Classification (NCBI taxonomy): domain Eukaryota; kingdom Metazoa; phylum Chordata; class Aves; order Gaviiformes; family Gaviidae; genus Gavia; species Gavia stellata. Next base: position 81,785,809 of record NC_082597.1, on the reverse strand, counting down.
GTTTGGCTCTCCTCCTGGCCTTGGCAAACACGATCCACTTCATCTCCTGCTTCTCCTTGTTGGCCGGGCTCCCATCCTCCTCTTGGCTCCGGCAGCCGAACTCCTGGCTGGCTGCAGTAATCCCACATAATATTTCACGCAAATTTATATGAAGCCCGTTACAAAGCTCAGCAAGGAGACACTGTTTCTTTTTCTTAATACAATTAATCATTTGTAGCGCTGCTCCAAGGACCAGCCTGTCTCCCCTGTAACTGCTCCTTTCTGTCAGAAAGGCTGAGAAAGCGCAGCACCCAAGGGAGGGCAGGGAGAAACCCGGCTTTCCCTCCCTCCCTCTCCCACAAAACCCCGGCTGAAAGCACGCCGACTCTCGCAAAGCCCCCCTGCCTCCCTCCTACCTGTCTTCCCCCAGCGCCTTGCTCCGGGTGGCACCGAAGCCGGCGTTGGCAGGCAGCGATCCCCCCGCCCCGGCCCGCAGCCCACCCCACCCTCCCTGTGGCGAGGGCTTGGCCGCCCTTGTTGCCCTCCTGTCTGCTCGACGCCGCGGAGAACGCGCTCCAGCTGCTCCCATGCCTCAGCCCGCCGCTGGGAATATTGCACGGGATTGCTCTTGCCTCCTTCTCTTCCCGTTGCTTTGTACCATCCAGTTAATCTCTTGGTACACCTCCTTCTTCTCCCCTCCTCTCCCCCCGCCTTTTTGAAGTATTTCTAGTGTTGTGGCTGTTTTTTTGGAAAAACAGAAAGCTAACCCACAGTATAACGTTTCTGCGGCTAAACAGGAGACCCAAGTCTCGGGACTCGTCAATCCAGGACCTCACACTAGAACTGAAATTCAGAGAAACAGAAAAAGGGGATCTCTTTTCTGCTTCTAACCGTGGGTGTCCATCTCTTCGCTCAGTATTTCCTCGCTTGAGTCCATCTGGCACATCACCCAATTTCTCCTCTTCCTCCTAGTCTCGAATATACCATCAAGGATATAATTAAGAAACATGTGCTTAACAAAAACCTATATCCCCCTTTTTAGCATTACGCACAGAAAGGGGTTGAAAGCTGCGATCTGTTTCAGTATCTTTTTTCTGGTATTCCTACAAAATTCACGGTAGTCTGGTTCAACAGGAGATAGTAAAGGAAAAGGCAGTTTCATTATGTGTTTAATAATTCTTAAGACAAATACTAGAAGAATTGGCTTTATTTATTTTTTAAGCTAAATACCCAGAAGGTCCCATTTTCCCTCCCAGACCAAACTCAGGCCATGTGTGGTAAAAGAAGGAAACTAAATAAGAAATTGGCCTTCTTCTCTTCTTTCCCACCCCACAGTTTCATTATGGGAGTATGCTGTGTTTTCTGAAGCACAACCACTGATGGCCGTTGAGTGAATTACTCTTGCCCAATAGCTGCAGTTCCTCTGTTCAAAGCATATTTCCCAGTTCCCAAGGAATCTGGGGAACAAATTTTGAATCTATTATACTCCAGAAATCTTTTCCAGTTGTCACCGGCTGACCTGCCAGATAAGTCTTTCTTCTCAGCAGTTAGTTATCTTTCACCGGCTCTCCGCATTGATGCGTTTCAGGATCCTATTTGCAATGGTCCCTCAGGAAGAAATATGCGCCTGTTTCTTATCCCCTTTTGGAAGTAGATACTACTGTCCACTGCCAGAGACAAGATACTGGGATTGAGGGACCCTTTTGGCCAATCTCATTTTCTTATTGTCAAAGTTACAAAATGCTTGGGGAGGGGTGGTGGTGTTTAATCTTCTGGTTTTTGTTTGTTTGTTTGGGGTTTTGGGGTTGGTTTGTTTGGGTTTTTTTTCAGTCAGCAGCAACATACTTTTCTGTCAGCTGCATTTTTTTTAGTTACTAAGCATATATTTCATTCACATTATTTTCAAGTTTTGCAAATTAAAAAAAAAAAAGCGGTAACAGCTTTTCAGTTTCTATCATGTCTTTGTAGAGCAGTTTTTACCACCTTTAGGAATGGCCTACACTAGAAACTTTTATCAGAACAATTAAAACAGAGAAATGAACTTTCAGGTCAGTTTTGATAAAAGGAGAAGGAATTAAAGCCAAGATAGAGTTATATACAGTGCTATGTATTTTCCCCAACGTGTTTTTGGAGGCTAGCAATTCCTTACCACTCTTTTAGTAAAAAATACCACAATCTTTTACTTTAGACTTAGACCTGACCAAAGTTAGGAGTAAACTGGTTATGACAGGACCCTGAATCAGCCAGAAATTTGAGGGAGACTAGCTTGTATATTTTCCTTAAAGCAAGAATCCCCCCAGAACACCAGAAGGAATTTCAAAACTCTGGAGCTGGGATTTACGAGAACCTAAACTAAAGAAGGGCTCTTTTTACAATGTAGAGAAATAAGATCTTCAGGTTAACTTGAACCAGAACGAAGGAATTTGACAAGAATTCTCCCTGCCGGTTGTGCATGGTGCCTGTTTCCCTCAGGCCTGCTCATCGCGCAACATCGTTTTGCCGTGCAACGTCTGCTTCCTGGGATACAGCAGCTCTGCGCAGACTTCTCCGGGTCCCTGCCGCTTGCAGTCCCCCTACTCCGGGATGTATCCATTCAGATGCTCTCAGGGAAGGAGCAATCTTCCCACTTTCTCTCTTGTCCAGCAGTCGGGACAAGGAAAAGAGGCAGTTCACCTTTCTATTGCCCAACCGCTCCATCTTGAAGGTGTGTACCGAGGAAGACTGTCTTGTACTCAGAAATAATAAGTTGCCAACAAATAAAACAGAAACTTCCTCTCACAGGGTAGAAAAAGTCCTCATTTTTTATTCTTTTAAAGTAGTACCCTCTATACAGAAGCCAGTTTGGTGTCCTCTCCCCCTTCCTTCGGCTTCTGACCAATGTATCTTACTCCAAATATTCAGATCTTTGCAAGATAACTGCCTGGTAACTGTTTTATACATCGGGAAGTTCCTCAAGTGAGAGAACTGTCCCAGTGTCTGTTGTCCTCCTGTCCAATGTCAGATGAAAAATTGCAAATGGCATGCTGCTTTCCTGCATCTAGGCTCTGAAGCCTGCCTCATACTCTCTCAAGGGTGAATCACGAGAGGTCTGATCGTCAGGAAAAGATTTTTAAAAATGTTGTTATGATATTTGACTTTTTTTTTGCTTCTTGTGTGGCAAAGAGAAAAATAGCATTGCACAAGAAGCTGTTGATCTCTCAGCTGGGAAGGAGCAGTAATTGTCTTTGATCACCATGGTTGGGGCTCCTGATTCCTGTAGAGTGAATGTTGCCAGATGTGCTTGACCTGGACGATGTATAGAGAAACTGAGGAGGGGCTCCTGAATGTAAACCAGCCAGTACACCGTGAGAGGAAGTAGTTAGCCCAGCCTCTATTTCTGAGCCAACCGCCTGTGATTTCAGGGCTACCTAGAGATTTAGCTTAAGTGCTGTCTTCCGTACATCAAAGATGTGAATCCAGCCTGGATGATATAGAGAGCCATTGCCTGCAATATGATATACGCATCCGCTTCAGACATGCCAGGAAGCCCATCTGTTTACTTAACTTTTTATGAAAGCGGTTGGGAGGAAGAGCTTCTATTTGACTGGGGAGTTATTTTATTTATTTATTTGCTCATATTTATTAAAATAAGTACAAATGATGTGAAAGAAACCCCCACTCTTCTGGTAACAGAAGTTATCAAAACAGTCTTTCAAAGAGCAGTGTATAGCAACAGGAGTGACAGTGACACCGCTAAGATCTCACAGCAAAACATGACCCACCACTATTTGTTTCTAAGGAATTACCTTCACAAACTGCACTTTCTCCTTCTTTTGCCCTCTTCCTTCCCTAAGGCCATCTTTTTCCCAAGATACAAGCTAAGCTTTGCCAGGCTTCCAGGATGCTCGTAGGCAGCATACTGGGGAAGACTGGAAGCAGGAGCACACAGCATCTCTCCAAGCAGAGGAAGGCACATCAAAGAGCTGTATGTCACAGGCTGTATCTGATACCAAGTCACTTGATGGTAAGGGACCGTGGTAGTTCAGAAGATGGAGGGGAGGTTCAGGGGACAGTGCTGCAGAGCAAGCTTCTGGCAGGACTTCTCTCAATACAAAGCACTTGCTAGGGCAGCACATCACCAGCTACAGTGTTGTGCTACTCCTTTTTCAATACTCTGGGTGCCACAGGCTCTGTTTGTGACTTTGGGCAGTTCACTTAATGCTGCAATATTTCAACATCCCATCTGTCTCTGGACACTGACAGAAGACTCCTCTGGGAGTAAGTTCTGTCAATTTGAGATGTTACTTCTCCCAGGGATGACCCATCCCAACATGGGGCGTCGCTGCTCTGTGGCAGGGGTAGAAGAATGGGCTACAAGTTCTTGCCTTGCATCATCTTCATTTGTAATCTTCTGTACTGCAGAAGAAGGAAAGCTTGCATTAGTATTTGGGACCTTGAAATGAGTAGTTTGAGCCATGGACATAAGTCCTATCCCACCACTCCCTCTACTTGGCAGCAAACTCTGCCAGATGGCCATGGCATGCTAAAGCCATCAGTGCATATGAGTCTGTGCCTTGAATAACCAAACGGTGGCAGCTGGTTACTGCACTGCATACACCGTGACAGGAGTAAAACTTCGAATGAAACAACACACTTTTTTAAATATCAGAACTGTTTTGAATAGCTTTTGGGGAAAAGTAAAAAAGGTTATTGCCATCTTTCCAGTAAGAAAAAAAAAGGAGTTCACTTGTTGAGATGTAACAGGATTTTGGCCGGAAAAGAGGCTGTAGTTATTTGCACAATTTTACTTGTACAGACACCCAGGTACAGATGCTTTCATGGAAACTCTGGCTACATAACAGTATTAATTTTGGCTGAGTCCTGAGACTATTTTCAGAAACTTTCAGAAATCTGCAGGAAGTACCTTTCCTTTTCATTTATGTACGGCGTTATTGTTATTTTTATGTATTAAACAAGCAAACAGAGATACTATTACTTTGCTTCTACTAGATTTCACGCTAAGAAAGGAGGTGTGGTGGAGGGGGAGAAAAATTTTGGCCTAACTAGCTCAAAAACAAGGCTCATGGCAACCCAAAAGTTGAATGCTCTTTCTAGAAAACCTGGTCTTAAGAGCAGTGGTCTCCTCTGAGACTGCCTGGGCTACTGCTTGTGTTGTGGCAAAATAAACAAACAAACAGAGTAAGTAAAGATGAGAAGGTCCCCTGAGATTCGGGTCTTTTGCTGTCTCTTTCATGATTAATGAACGGGGTGACCGCACAGACTTGGAAAGCCCTGCGATGCTTGAATCTGCTGCTGACTTTCAAGCAGGCGGAGTGCAGGATTATATGGGATTCACTGGCAGTATTAGGGAGTCAATTAGAGGGGCTTCAAGGTAAACCAGGAGTTTTTATTACTCACACACGGGGGAAAAAAATTTAACAGCTGCTCTTTACTCTCACCAGTGGTATGTAAGCTGAAATTTGAATTATAAAAGAGAGTCCTAAGAAACTCCTGGAAAGGGCTTCTCTCCAGCTTGGGTGTCCAGATCTGCTGTCTTGAGAACCTTTTATGAGTATGAATTCAATTCTCAGCAGCAGTAGGGAAACTCCTGTTCAACAGGCCCACCTGAGGTGACCATATATCCCAAGGTACTTTCCCATTCACCTGGGTGGTCTCAGCCCCCTGAAAGGAAGACTCTTTCTACTGAGAAATGACACACAAGGTACATGGAGCACATGTTGGCCAGTATAATAATACAAGGTCTCCAAACATAAGCACGCTGTGTTAGACTGATCGTGGCTTTTTGTTCTGTTTTCTCCTTGAGTTCTCTCAACCTCTTCTCAGAGCTCTGTAATTAGGGCTTTAAGGACTTACTGGAGCAAGGAAAATGGGGCCTTTCTTCCAAGCTACACATGGAGTTCTGTTCATGAAGGTAAAAGATACTATCGTTTTCTTAGCACGTGGAGGATTATACAGTATTTGAGTTAGTTGTGAAGATGGAAGACTTTCTAGAAGTGCCTCGTGGTGTAGAATTCAAATAGGTACTCTAAGGGCAGCAGAAAGAGAAGATTTCTGTCTCCAGTGCTGTCATGGTCTAGTACCTTTCATGAGCAGCAAATAAGTTTTTCAAACCACTATAAAGAATAGAAGGTCAGAGCTGATAAACATTTTAAAATACACTATGAAAGAAAGCCAGCGTTAGAAACACACCATAAAAGAAATCCAATTCCCTTTGAAGCAGGCAACAGTATCATAAGGAGAGAAAAGTATAAGAAAAACGGGGAAAACTAAATCAAGTAATTAATGACTAAAAGAAAACCCAACCCTAGAGCTGAAACAAAAGGACGCTGCACGCTGAAAACCCTACACGTTGAAAGAGGAATTAAAACAAACCCAAACAATAACTTTTCAGTCTCTTCTACTAGCACAGAGCTCGTCCTGACCACAGTGCTCTATGCCTGGTGGGAATGCAGAACAATGGAGGGCTTTGAAGATTAATGGTTGTTAAAGTCAGAAGGGACTTGTTGGACTTTCCACAGAAAATAAGTTATGGATCCTCAGCCAGTAAGAGGCCACAAAATGTCACTCATTATCAAGCCTAAAATATAAAGACTGAGGCTTTAGGTTTGTTCTGTTTTCAACTAACTATAGGTTTCCCAAAGGAAACTAGATAGCTAGATATAGGAAATTTACAATAACCGGGACTGCTATTTATGAAGTGAATCATAATGACTAATCCCGAATCCATTAGGCTGGCCTTAGTCTTTTTTTCCCCAACTGCAAATGGAAAGGATGTTTTTTGTTTTGTTTTGTTTTTTGTGGTCAGAAATATCTGGCTTTCGGAAGAAAATCAAAGTTGCAGACAGTCATAAAATTTTGAGACCAGATTTATTTTGTTGAAGACCACTTCATATCAGAAGACAGTTTTTTGAAGAGCTGCTTTTCCCCCAAACAGATTCACCTCACTAACTGCTAAGCTCAGATGAATATCAGCTAAATCTCTCGAGACCTTAGAGATGATAGCTGATTATTCATGTCTGCTGTGAAAGTAATAAGGAATAGTGGATCTTTGCATTACTGTTTCACGTTGCCACCTGGAACACCCTCTAACTGTACAGCGAGGTGATGGAATTACATACATGCTTTCAGCTCCCAAGGGTTTGGGAGAGAAAGAGAGTTTGCTCATCATAAATTTGAGCAAAGACAGAAAAATAACCAGCTTTCTCAGCTTAATCAAAACCTATTCCCTTGAGGAAGGCCAGCAGAAGTACTGTACGATACGCTGAGGGAAGTCTCAGCAATATAGACACCATGATGTGACTCTGAGCCACAGATACTCCCCTTCTTCCTCCTTCTTTGTCCTGATAGAGGTATGGGCTTTAGGGTGCTGGCAATACTGAGCTGTAGATGGAGATGCCCACGGTTAAGCCGTGCAGTGATTTGCAGAACAGCAGGTTACATGCTGGGTGATAATGAGCAACAGTTAATTGTCGGGTTCTCTGGAGCATGAGGAGCAGGCATAACTGTGGCAGGCTTCCTTCTTGAATGAGGAGCTGACATTCATCATTAGTAAGAGGCTCAAATGCCCTCGTCTCTGTCACTAACCAAAGGTACAGTACACAGCAGAGTCACTTTTTCTGCAGTGTTTCCATGACTTTCTGCTCTTTGAACCAGCTGGATTCAGAAAAGGAATGTTTTATGTTATCTGGCATACATCCATTGTCCACTTCCAAGAGACCATCTCAGGTGTGGATGATTATCTCTGAAAAGTGGGATGTAAGTATTATTCTGAATCAAATGCCCAAGGCTGGTGTCCATAATACACAACATTACTGCATATTGGAAAGGAAATCAACTTTTATTTCTCAGAGCTTGCTGACTGCCATAATATCTTGACTTGTTCAACACGTTCCCTACATTGTACACAGAGCCCTGAGTAACCTGACGCAGTGTCACAAGTTAAAATAAGAAATACTGCTTTAATTAAAACACTAGAGTGAATTTGTTCAATAATTAGCAGTTGCATTTGTCAGGAAGGTGGTAGGGTCTACTGTGTATGTTCAGAAAGGGACCACAGGCTAACATATACACTACCTCCCTTGAGGGCATGAAGTAAATTGAATAAACAGTGCCACAGGTCATGCTAAAATTTATAGCCAAGGTCTCTAATGTGTTTTTTGAATGAAAGAGTAATACCCCTATGGTTTTCACTTCAAAATTTTTGGCAAGCTCCTTATTAACTCCGCTCACATGCCAGCATGGTGGGCAGTACTGGGAGGGTACTTTATTCTAAGGTACTAAAATCTGTGATTAGGCAATGATTTATGGCTTTCCTTAAACTCTGAAGTGACTTTTTTTAATAGGAGTATTTTTGGCTGGGCTAATTGAAGTAAAAGTTGACTGATTTATGATTTAATTTACAAAACCTTTTGCCACACCTTTAATGATGAAACCTCTTTCTTTTTTTTTCCACTGAGGCATATTTTCCATTACTGCTATACCAGTATGGCATTAGAAAAGCAGTTGCCATCTCAAACATCACTGAAAGGCTCCATTTCTTCTTGGAAGCTGATTAAATTATATATTTAAACTCCTCTTTCCTCACCTCCCTCTCTCCCCAAAACTGCAAAAAAAAATATTCCTAGAGCATTTTAAAAGCTTGCCTGAAGCCTTACCTTCTATCTTGAATAGAGAAAGTCAGTGAGACTAAGGCTTGGTTTATTCTCCTCTTTATAGAATATGTGAACTTCTCGTGCTCTGGTACGTACACCCAAGAGGGTTACATTTTATGAGCAACTTCTTTAATAAACCACTTCAAGCTGCTGCAAATGCGTAACAAAACTCTTTCTTCTCCAAAGCCAGTTTAGCATGGTAGTGACTACGCTATTGTCATTTAGTGATTCCAGGGTGGTATATCTGAAGTGAGAGGGGGGGACAGGCATGACAGCAGGCTGAAATCTGCCAGTTCCTTTGGCCTACAAATGAAGCTCTTGAAAGTCAGTCTTGATGTAGCAAGTGCTCTACTGGAGAGCGGCAGTGACTCATCCCTAACTGGCCCTTTTCCTTGAAGCTGAAGTGTGGGAGGATGACAAGGAGTAGAGGATGCAAAGATTAAAATCTCCTGCTCCCCTACATGAGTTCTGTCAAGTCCATGTCTTTTGAAAATCTGCCCAAACCTTTTGGGGACCTACCCGGTTTTAACTATACTACCGGCATTTCAGACACTATGAAATACAATTTTACTGTTTTACAAACTTTTCACAGTTCAATTCTTACTGCTCATCAACATTCCTGCTATTGGGCTTTAACATTCACCATTCAGCCAAGCAATCACAGGGATCCACACGTTTCAGAGACTCTGACTTAAATTTGTTAGTTATGTTTTGCAAAAGGATGTTTTCTGCTACCAGTAAGCTAGCATTTGAAGCAGATTTCCATGTTGGGTAATACATGATATCAGCAGTAAAATTAACTGAGTAATTGAAGAACGGAGCAACTCTGGTCAAGTCAGTCCCTCTAAGGTATGTGCAGGGCAACTGATAATATTTTGAACAGCACCTTAGTCTGTATCTGTGAACAAAAGATACCAACCGTAGAGAGACCCTCAGATGATAATCTGATTTTTGACAGTAATTACTTTTGACGTACTTGCTGTTTTCAGTAGTTTCTGGCTACTACATTACAGAACAGCACTAAAGACATGAGAAAGGGAAGCACAAGCAAAATGGTTTAAAAACAAAACTATAAAACATGTTGTTTGACTCCTCTAAGGAAAGCTCCTGAGCTGTAAAAAATGGGCCTTGGGGAGTGTTGAAAGCAGAGATTTATGGCAGAATGCCTTGCAGAGCTTGTCAGGAGTCACAAAAATCAGTAAATAGAGCTGTGACACACATCAGAGTCCAAGACAACGATCAGTATTTGGAGAAAGACAAGAGGACTCTGAGAAATTTGACTCTCAAAGATTCACATTCGTCAGACAAATTGTTCATAGCCGGAATGGACCATGAGCCTGCAAATGAAATCAATTTCTTTTTAATCGTCCAGACAGAAAGCCATTCTATCTTTGCAATAAAGCTACAAGGTAATAGAAGTTAAATAGGTGAAATTAGAGGCTAACCCACACTGAAGAATAATATCAACTAAAAGTAAGTAACTTCATGGAAAACCCACCATTTCTAATATTGCTTTGGGAAAAAAATGGATGAGGAGTTAAAAAAAAAGGAGTGACAAGGCTTTTTTTTTGTTTGTGTGTGTGTGAATTTACTGAAGCAGGACAGCGAAGATTTTCTTTAGAGAGTGTATACCAGAAAGGACTCAGGTGTCCCACATTATGTCCTTTGTGAGTGTAAAGGAGATACAAGAAAGGTACCGTTGCAGGTAAGGTCGTTTGCTGGGAAATTGTTAATGCAGAGAATTTATAGAAGAATTTACAGAACTGATACAAGACCTGGTGGAAAAGAACAGAAGCCTTAATTCTGGTACAGATACATATAACCTAAGAATGCAGACCTCTATATGGAGCTATGTCTTTGGAGGAAAGTCTGGTGCTAAATATTTTTCTATATCTTCTGTGCATTTCTATGCTAGCTACGGTTCTTTGGAAAACAGAGCACCCACCTGTGTGCACATTAAGTTCCACTTTTGGACAGCACTGTTGAGGCACTGTGGCAGTAAAACACAAAAGCAGAACTGCCTGTGAATATATCCAGAGCTGAACGGCACAAATGGAATGGATAGATTTACTAATTGCTTCTGTTGGACAAAGGTGATACTGACAGTTTAGGGAGACCTGAAGATGTAAGCCACAATGCAAGGTACTGCAGGAACCTTACTAAGCAGTGCTGGCTGGCTATTTACTTGACTGCATATAAATATCTGGAAAGTCATATAATATTAATTTTGATTGTTAATTACAGTTTTTATCACGTTTGGCCTGGAAAGGAGTATGTGAGGACACTGCACCTTCACAAAGCATCGGTGTGAAGTTTTTGGAAGCAGCTGTGGCACACAAGAACAACGAGAGCTTGGACGCTGAGTGAGACTCCCAGCCTGCAGCCATGTGTCCGCCTGACGGTGGGTTTCTCAGCTGTAGTTGTTAATAGCTCAGTTAGAGAGGTGAAACTCAAAAACAACTGAACTGAACAACTTAAAGACCTATCTGGCTCATCAGTGTTAGTGAGATTTTAAAATCAGGTTGTGTGGAAAGAGTAGTCTCAATTACTACACAATTATGTGAGAAAACAAAGTCAACAAATCTTCAACACCTATATCCCTTAATTAACATCCTCCGAAAGTGCATCAAGGGTAAAGACTAGAAATGTCTTACTGTGTGCATTCAGATAATTGACTTTAACTCTCTTAATATGATAATAATGGGACCATTTTCTCAAACTTGGCACTATTCACAAAATTAGAGTTTAGGAAGCAACATACCTTGAAGATATTTACTTCAGCCATTTTTGAACTTCCTCACAAAGAAAGAATAGTCTCTTTTCTATGGTTTTTGTGTAAGAATTCAAGAATGAGGGGATGGAAATGCATTTCTTTCTGGCATAAGTTCTGAAAATTACAGTGTCAGAGAAGAAACGTATGAGCATCTGAAAAATAATATTACAATGGATTTTGGAACTTAGCTAGAGCAGATGTTCCCTTCACCTGTTATATTTAACAAAACGAGATTTGCTTTAAAGTATTGTATTTACTTGCTGCTTCTATTTAGAGATTATTCTGTATCATTGCAGATGTAGTATGTAGGAGAAAAAGGGGAGTACAGAGCAGCAGCATTGGTGGTGTGAGTCATAAAAGGGACGACGTAGCTCAAGATACTGTGGGGACAAGAAAACAGGCAGTGCTGTTGGGTAGAAAGCTTTAAGCTTGCTCTTTGAGAAGTCAGTAGCAGAATTCCTATTAACTTTGCTGCTGTTACAACATCACTCTTCTAGTCAACAGCGATGCTCAGGTCTCAGATTTTCAACCTAACTTTTGCCAAAGTTTGGTTTCATAATTTTGAAAGACCATTGCAAGCCAATTTCTTACCTGTACAGCAGTCATCGTTTTCTAGTTCACCTATACACCAGTCATAGTTTTCTAGTTCTGGAGGAAGAAAGATCCATCTTTTTTCATTCCTTATTTTTATTTTTTTTTTTAACAAAAACCCCACTTGTTATACAGCCTAAACAAAAGTTATATTTTCATCAACTGCTTCCAGGTCTTACTAAGGACATCGGAACAACTGCCTAGAGGGAGAAAAGAAGGAGAATTTTGATCATAAGATTTTTTTTTACTAGTGACGGGGAGAGCTGATGATCAGTCAGTACTTTCACAGTACTTTACCTCCGGTGAGTGGAACAAATCACATATTTTCCACCCAAGCAATTCAGTTTAGACTTTTAGGGAAAATTTTATGTCAAGTAAATAATACTCTTCATCAGAAAGTCATAATTTTTTTTTTTTTTAAACACAAATTTTTTAAAATAGTACGCCAAGAAATGAAACCTTCTGAGATAATTGCTGATAAATAGCAAAATCTTCAGAGAAAACAACAAAAAAATTCTCTTTTATCTGCCCTTTTCACAAGAAAAGAGTCATCTCTAGTAAGAGAGGCTTTTTGGGCATTCATGCAGGTACAGTGGCGTACATCCCCAACACGTACATTTGGGCAGGCACAGGCAGATATAGCCTTGGGCAAGACACACATTATATCAGAAGGCCACAAGAATGCGCAGAGCATTGGGTAGTGCTGTAGAGCAAGAATTATAGTTCCTGCAGCCTCTGTGGTAAATTCACAGCGAGGCTGTTTCGCACGCTGTGGTGTTTGATGACGCGTTTGCTGATAAACCTTATCAGTACCATGTTTACCTTAGAAACTTCCTCCAGGATACCTACAAGCCTGTGGTTACAGCAGATAGAGATCTCTTTCTCATCTAGACTTTCACTGGTCCTTGGAGTGCGTTGACTCTGATTTTTTCTTTCTTCTTTTTGGTGTGGGTCCTACTTGCATTGTTGAAAAGAGTGTGCTCAGATGCTGTGAAACTGATGTGCAGTGAAAGGAAAATCAAACAGAGAGTCATACAAGAGCAAAGGCATCTCTATGTGTTTGCAAACAAGGGAAATTGATAGGAAGGCTTCTTTGTAGGCAGCTCTTCTGTAAAGGCCTTTATAGTTTTCCAGGGGAGGACTAATTCAACAATAGCTTTTATTCCCATTGCATCCAGGCTTTGTCTGTGTTTGATAGGAGAATTTGCCTGAAATCTAGAACCTGCTTTAAACATTTTAGCTGAATATTATTTATTAAAAGGTCTTCCTGCTGAGAAAGCTCAAAGACGTGTTCCCTGTTGATTTGTTAATACTATTAGCAGTCCTGAGGACCGTAGCCAGCAAGGCAGGCCCAAACAAGGCAATTTAGCAATCTAGCAATTTTAACATGCTGTAATTCATTCAAGGCCCATTTGTCACAGGGGATGAATGGTCTGAGGTGAACCTGGTTTTGTATTTAAACAGGGACAGCTAACTTCCCATCTCTAAGCAGATGGAATTCAGAAAAGAGGAAGGGGAATGGTCTCAGGAATAGAGAAGAGATCAAGCAGAGAATGGTTCGATACAGAGATTTCCAGTTCAAACAGGAAGGATGGCCATGGTGAGAAATGCTTTCTCGTTCTGCAAACACATCCCCAGAACCAATTCCCTGTGCAATTCTTACTCTTAGAAAAGCATCAGATGTTGACTTTCACCAGTGGCCTTTACTATCTCATGAATTTTTCTTATAGGTGAAGAAGTGAGAGACTTTCTAGTTAAAAAGATTAACACATTGGCATAGAATTAACTAAAAATAAATAGAGAATAAAAGCTCTCTGTGATGGTCCCAATATGACAGAGAACACTCTTGATACAAGATCTGACCATCCCAACCCGTTATTGGAAGCTGCTTTTTTTTTTGATTCAAGCCTCAGTGAGCTTTCTTATTTAATTTCTGCATTATCCTCCCCGCACTCTGAAGAAAGAATTTATGATTCCTATTTTCTAGCTGTGAGAGAGGAGAATGCCCCCAAAAGAGATCCAGACCAAATTTTGGACAGGATCTTTCAGAAGAGCCCAGCTTTGAAACTTTGGTAGATGGGCACCTTTGAAAATGTTTCTGGGCAGTCTGGGCATATTTACGTGACTGGATATCATAAAAAAACTTGGCTTGAAATGCATTGACTACCATCGTACAGAAAATCTTTAGCAGGAGAAGGCAAAGAAAAGGGGGAATCTCCCAAGTCCACAACTAGTCATCTTTTTTCTTGATATTGTATCTGACAAAAAAGCAGAACATTTAAAAACTTGTGTGTGTATGTATCTATCTGCTTATATCTGTCTGTGTCAGTAACCTAGATTTATAAAATTTTGTTCAGAAAGTCATGAATCAAATACCTCCCTGCCATACTTCATGGATCTGACAGAGGTTGCACAAGGAATTAATCAGACACAGTAAGCTTCAAAACATGTATTCCATTATGGTTTTAAAGTTTTTTTTTTTTCTCCAGATTTTAATACAGTCTGGAGATGTGTCAGCTTCTTGCACTTGTGCAATTTAAAGACTAAATTTCTAGGATTAGCGGGACACTCCCAGCTAGGTCAGAGCATGTTATTATGTGTCAAAGTCTGAAGCAGCAAGGAGCAGTAATTGCTGAGTTTTGACTGCATCCTGTCTACGCTCTGGGCGGTGAAGGGTGTGTATATGTGTATTTGTTTTATGCATGTCTGTCATAACTTGCTTTAGGGATTCAACCAACCATTTGTCTGCAGCCTGGCTTAGTAATAACTAAGACAGAGGAAGGAGGGGGACCTGGGGAGGGGGAAAGGTAAGACTCTACAGAAGCTTGAAAAATATAAACACTAGAAGGGAAAGAAATTACTTAGAGGGTTCACACTATGGAGCAATAGGATTTAATTCAGCTGGGAAAAATTGATGAGAAATAAGGAAAGAACTCCTGTCACTAAAATGACGTTTACAAACTGCTCTGGACAAAAGTGTTAGTAAATGTAGAGTATGAAGCCAGTTTAAATAGATTGCCTGATTTTCTTATACAGCCTTTATTATAATTATGGAGACCTATGTTGAAACGGAGAGATTCAAGGCCTCTTTCTTTCTCACAGTCAAACTACTGTCCTGCAGTTGTGCAATTGCTACATCACCCAGCTTTGCTTCATCATCCAGCCTTTACACATGGCATATTTGCCTGTCAATCCATCTATGGAAAAACACTGGCTAGCATCCACCTCTTACCTCACACAAAAAAGGCTCTGTGGTCTAGATGTTTTCAAACATGCATGAGACATGGAGTAAGTACCCCGCATTATTGCTCTTCTGCTTGCCCCAGGCTTGCCCGAGGGTTTTGTAATCTGCCTAGCTGTGTCCCAGCCCCTTTTCAGCCAGGCAGCTGTGCTCGTACTGCTGCTGCTCTCCCTTTTTTAGCCTTTCTGGAAGAGCACAGTAAGGGACTCGGGGGACAAACAGAAAGCACGTGTATGCCATTTCATGAACATAGGCTGATGAATATCTTGGTGGCCAGGGGAGCCGACCCCTTTGTTCATTAATGTATGCAATATCAAAATAAACCAAGAGTTTCTAGTGGAGTTTAAAACCTGGGTGAGCAAAAGAGCAGGCACATCAGCTCAGCTAACCGGCCCTGTATTTTGTCTCAACCAGCAAACTGGACGCCTAAGGAAGAGTGTAATAGCACAAATACAGTGACACTTCCTCAGAGTACTCCCCCATGTCTCCAGCAATTCGGGGCACAGGGGTTTCCTGGGGCAGAGGCAGTGGGGGATGCAGGAGGAGCTCAGAGCATCTCTTGGAGAGACTGCCAGCAGAAGTGGCAGTGGTGCACCCCAGCTCCTCAGGCACTCTAATGGAAGTGAGCGCTGAGTGAAGTAAGGAAGAGAAAACAGATGTCTTTCCCTGCAGCATGCAAAACAAATAAAATTTGGGGAGGTAGATGAGGGGAAAGATGTGAGAAACAGTTGACTATTTGCATTCCTTATTTCTACCACCAGATGTTTAAAATTTTAGCATATTCACACATACAGTAATTGATTCTATAACTCTTCCAGATTTTATGCTCTCTTTCCTGCACCTTCACACATAAGAGCAAGTGTACTCGCATATTTTAAGCATATAAGGATTACGCTTCATTCTTCCTGCCTAAACAGTGCTTTATCTGCGTCATGTTTTTCCCTCTATTTCACAATGGCACAGAACAGTAAGAAATTTTTATTGTCTTTTGCAAATAATACAATGTACCTGTGTGAAGACTAGACCCAAGGCAAGCGAAGGGTCACTCAGTGGAATTACAAAGTGGAACCTTGCATGGGTTCATCTCCTTCAACTACAAACACTTGGCTCCAGATGCAACAAAAGCAGTCATGGAAAATTTCAAATCTAGGTTATACCCAGGCTGCCTAATGATCCAGTGCAAAACTCTAGCTCTAACTCATCAGTTATGTGAGAAAGGTGTTTCACGTCCCAAGCTGCACTTGTTTCATGTCTACCTTGAAACAGAAAAAGTCAGCATCTGGAGTAGAACTCTTGTAAAGTAATGGAAATAGCCACAAATACCCAAGAAATGCTGCTAGTATCCTTCTAACACAGGTCTATGGGACTCATCTATTTGTTATGTTAGTAGACTGTGCCCTGAGCTCAGAAGTCCAGCCAGCTGTGGCTAGAAAAAGCAGAAGAGAAACTAGCAAACATTTTAGTTACCCCTTAACAGTTTCAATAATGTGTTAAGTCCCCTTGTTTATTCTGTAGCGTTGGCCGGGCAGGTTGTTCCTAATTTTCAGATATTTGCAAACACTTAAAGTAAAACTATATGGAGACTTCTTTTTTTCTGCAATTGAGTAAGCATTTGACAGTGTGAGAAGTGGCAGGTGAGGATTGTTGAGGGGGAGAACTAGATATTGTCCTACAGATACGCTTGATGGGGAAAAAATTTCCCCATAAAAGCAGACTGCAGCAACCTGAAACTGAGAATACTTGAGATGAAGCCAAGACTGAGATACGTGGTGTTCTGCCCTGATCTGGGGGTGAGTAGTTTTCAGGGCCTGGCTGAGGTGGCTGTCAAGCGTGGGGTAAAAGTTTTAGCAAGAAAAGCTAAAACTTCAGTCTAGGATGCAGAGTCAGATTTAATATAGAATTTAACTCTACCCACAACTTTGCTCAAAACGTTTTAATATATCAATTGCTGAAATAAGAGAAAGGAACAGTCAAACTTATTATCACTTGTTTCTGTCTACACTGGCTTCTTTGGGAGGGTGCATTCAACCTCCAGTCATACTGACTCATTTCCTAGGAACTTTACACCAAGCATAAATAGATCCAGATGGCAGGTTTAAGGAGGGCAAGGGGAATGTCTTCCTATTCCTACTGTGCCAAGAACACTTTGGCTCCAACCACCCAATAAGTAAAATAATACCTAGCAGGATCTTAGGTTTCCCAACAAGCAGTTGTAGGAACCTGGTTGATATACACAAGCCGTTGCTGCTGTGCTGTGTAGCATGGCTCACCTTGGTACACCACCTTAGGATGACATTGCCTGACTGGCCAAACTCTCTGTGAGCAGCTGGTTGGCTGGTTGGACACCAGTTCTTACTCAAACCAAGCTCAGTACCGGTCAATCATCACTGTAAGTATCTTTTCACTGTCTTTAAACTCATGGACATACATGTCATGATACAATGATGGCTACATCAGTCCCACTAAGTGTTACCGCCTAAAACTTGTTGTTGCTTTCTTTAAATCTTTCTCAGAAAGAAAAGTTAAGAAATTAGGAAACATCACAACGAATCCGTGAGGTTTCCTTATCTGTTGTCTAGGCCAGAAGTTAAGACCTAAAGCTGCATTTACTATCTATTCAGCCTTCTTGTTTTAGGAATTGGATGTATCACTGCTGTGCAATGTGTCTTTTTTCCATAAAATTATTTAGCCAGATATAGACAATAAAGAGCCAACATTATTAAAGTCTTCCATATAATAGGGAAATAATTATCAGCTATTGTTTCTAATCTTCGATATATGATGATGAACCTGCCAAAGTGCAGATTATTTATTGGTGCCTCCCCCACACCCAGATGAATAAGTAAGCAATTTTGCTATTAAAGAGTAAAGCAAAAATTCCCCAAACCTCCTGCATTATATACATCCTAGATTATTCAGAGCGCTTTAAATCAAAAGTCATATATTCAATAGTGGGTACTTCATCATAAGCATTAAATGATTCTGTCTGCACTGCATCTTTTCTTACATTGCACCGATTAAACTCTCAAAGACCTGCCCACGCATGCTTTGAACTTAATTAGTAGAAAACTTGAGAGGAATTCTCTTGAGGGGCAATCATTTGTTTGGCTCTTTCAAAGTCACATGCAGGAATTAGAAGGGGATATTTTGTGAGCATTGTGCTTAGAATAGGAAATAACCATGTAATACTGACTGACAACTTATTTCTGAGGCACAGCCATGTTGTGGGAACAGGGAGACAGAAGATAAGCAAGCAAATACTCTAATATGGATTACCTTCTACCATTCCGGCTACGTAACATTGATGGCTCTCTTGGACTTCAGTACACTGAACCAATTTGCAAAGAGTTCTGTAGAGCTAGCTGTTGATTTTCTGTTTTTATTTCTTTGGTAGGGAAAGAAGGAAGGAGAAGATGGGGGCAGAAATATAGCCAAAAAATGCAGTTAATGCAAAATGGAATACTTCTTTAGGAAAATGCCTCATTTAGTATAAGTTCTATCTTTACGCTGATACCACTTTTTACAGTTCAAGGGACATGAAACATTGACACAGCACAACGAAGTCTTTTAAGACTGGTTCCACAGTTAGGCAAGTAATGAAGGCCAAGTACCATGCGTCCAACTGGTAAATTCTTTGCTTCTGTGCATGTTAAAATACCTGATATGCCACTGGCACAGGCGAAGCAGGTTTGATAGCATCCGCAGGAAGGAGGCCACTTATTTTTTCATGCGTAATTTATCACCACAGGTATTTTTGCCTACCTATGTGTCCTCTGCTTAAACTCATGGTAGCACGTACATTTGCAGCTGGACGTGCTGTTGCTGTAGCAATCGTGCTCCACCCTTCAGCTCACTGGCAGATCCTGAAACAGGATGTCAGCATGAGGTGCCTCTCTGCAGAGCTACTGTCTATCAGAAAGAGACAGTCTTGAGACACCCTGTGGGGCACTGTTTTAGAGGAACATGGGTAATTACTTAGGATATTTAAGTATAACATTAAATATTTACTTCTCCTGAGAAAACATTTAAAGTGGCAGTACTTTATACGATTCCTGCAAATGCAAACTCACAAGCTTGACCGGGACATTTTTCTCTCATTCTTCATAAAAGTAAAGTTCCACCTCTTATTTCACGTACATCTACATTTTTAAAGTTTATTGCTTTTCACTAGCCACCTTACCAAATTACATTTTTTGTATAGCAAAGAGAACAGTTCTGAAGCCCTCTTTTCATCCCAGACTTGAACCTGTTTGTCAAACCTCTGTGAGCTTTGGGGAGTTTTGCTTCTGATCCGCATGGCAAGCTTTTCATTCTCTTTGCTTTAGATGTAGGCGCATGCGCCCTATAATTATCACTGTGCACCTCATTTTGCCTTGCTTTACTGCTTTTGCCTCGCCTTATCATGAAGGGGCATGGGAGGAAGTCATAAAGATCGCTGTAAAGGAGATGTGATGCATCTGAAACACAACTTGTATCTCCGAGTACGTGTGTAAGTGCACACACCCCTTTGCTCCAGACATAACTCACTGTTCTTTACAAGCCTAACCAATACTCACTGCACTCTCTTCCCACACACTCCAAGTACTTCCAGTCTGACACGTTATCTATTACAGCTTCGGTTGTGAACAACCACCCCCCTGCCCTTTGTATTATAGACTTTAATGACTGGTGTCTGTTGTGACAGGCCAGCTGACGAGGAAGAAAGTCATAACACATCTATTATGTACCTTCCTCCACCTAGGAAGATTTTCCTCCATCTATTTTTTTGGTGACTTGGCTTGTGTGGGAAGATTTAGGGAGTGTTGAGACATGGAAAGTTAAATCTCCAATTATCGAGAGGTCATGACAGTCAGCCAAATTGTGTGCTTCCCTTTCCACCTCTACACCCACTACACTGTCCTGCTGCTGACCCTGAAATGGAAAGACCACCCTCCTTCGAAATGAAATCAAATCCTCAGAACTTGCTCATCCTTGGGCCTCTCCCAAACGCTCATGCTGCCAAACATGCCTAATTCGGCAGTAGTTTCATAACCTGGTGGGCTTCTACTCTCTTGCGACCTGAGCTGAGGTCATTGCATTCATTTCCATTTACGAAGTTGTCTTGCATTTAAATCCACGTTGTCCCAGAGGCAAATGTGCGTCTGGGTTTTTCCCACTGCGTATGTGCTGCCCTCCTCACACAGATGAGGTTTTTCTGGCAGCCTTCTGTCATGTTGTTATGCTTTGAATAATTATTTTTTTAAAACTTCTCCAGTCCAAAGTTCACTTTTTTCCCTTCTCTCATGCTCTTCCCCCCCCACTTCTTTTTGACTCCATCGCCATCCTCAAGCCCTCCAATTTATCTCTGTGTTATTCTTGGCCTGTCTAGGTGCCGGTTGGGAGCTGAGTTAATTTAGGTGCTTGTCTGCTTGCCTGTCAAGTTCTATCAAGAGTAGAAAGAATGGCAAGTTAATAAATTCAAAATTATGTCTGGCATGAAGCAGACTCTTATCCCATGCTGTTTATCTGGCAGCAGGTGAAAAAAAGACCAATAAAAGAGAAGAAATACGGCCTTTCACACGCACACCCGGACCCACACATGCACACACTTTGAGAGGAAAGCGAATGGCTGCGCGTTACTGTCAGGTGGCCAGCACGGAATTAGCTGGTGGTCTCAGGCCAGACCTTATGGGGCAGGTGTCCACATTACAGAAACCACAAGCGCTATTCGCAGGCTTCTTGGCAGCTGCAGCGCAAGAACTGACGTGCACGCTCGCCGGTTCAGGAGAGTCACTTGGTGAGAATTCGGGGATGGAAGTGGGGAGGAGAAGAGGGCAAGTTTGTTGTGCTGCTGGTCAGGCACCATTTGTACCATTAATAAAAGACGTGGCCTCCATAGAAAACAGCTCTGGCATCTGCTAGGAAAATGGGACCCGCGGAGTTGGCCTAGACCTTGGAAGAGCATGTCATGGATTCATGAAATTTGGAGTGAGCACTATTGTACTAGAAAGAAAAGCCTCAAACAAGGCTATACAAACTGGGCTTCTGGCATTCTGGGGATTTCCTTCAGCTTCCTTATGAAAGTTAAAGTTAAGCTTTGTCAGTATATTTTAGACAGTTCAGAACAATATATATTGGGACTAATTGTAGAAAAGATGCTTGAGGATGGCAATGTATAGGAATAAGATGGGTTTGGAAATGTCTAGAAATCTACCCAGATTCTGAAGCAAACAACACAGAATTACCCGAACAGGAGCGGGGCGGGGGGGGAGAAATCCTCTCTCACTTCCCTTTTGGTTTGCTCTACTGAGCTTCACATATGTAATTTCCCTTTCTCTTCACTGTGAGAAGCCTAAAGGCATGCCTCCCAGGCTTCAGGGCATGGTATTTCTCAGGATTAAGGAAGAACCTCCTTCCCTCGGCAGTTGTGTTATCAGTTTCTCCTCACTCACGTCCTCTTTCCCTGCTTTTGTTCCTGGAAGAGAATGGAAAGCTGTGTCTTTCCTTACAGCTTTGGACAAAGTGCCCAACATGATCTTGGATGAGGTTATCGCTCCTACCTAAGGAAGAAGCTATGACTTCAGACAACCATAAAAGTAATATATTTTTTGTTGCTGCATTCTTTTCCCCTTCCAATGTCTACCTATTTATCTGCAGTTATTCTAGGCAATTGACTTACAAAATCTCAGCCTTGCAAATAAGTGAGAACATCTTAGTGATACCACTGCCAACGCATCCAGCTTTTAAGGACTAAACTGCTGAACTGCATCAACAATCCAAATTTCCAGTGGACTTAATTGAACGCAAGATCAGCTTTGAACAGCTGGGTAGTTACTGAAAAATTAAACTTTAGTATGTGAGAAGAAGACTTCAAATGTTTGGCATCAGTAGTGGGTGGCAAAACATATGCAATTAATTCATAGATCACAGAATGCCTTTCAGCAGCATTGAATAATATTTTTGATTATGTATTTTATCTGTGTTTATATGTGTATTTATAACTATATAAATTAGATATGTATAATTATGTATAATTACATACTTTTCTTTACAGATGTGACTGGGAATTTCCCGTAACTGTTGCTACACTCTTGAAGTCACACACTAGTTGATAAAGATATAAAAGCGCCAATACCATCTGGAAGTTTATACAGAATATCTTTGATTTAGACACCAGAGGGATGCGCTGAAAGCGTTACCAATTTATTTAGTGTGCCGTGGACAATTGCATGCAAACCACGAAGAAAATGTACATTTGGGGTTTATATATATTAAGCTCTTACTTATCATGAAAATTCTCGTTAATATTTAAAACCTGTCCAAATGACAGGTGGCCAGTAATGACCCCAAGGGGTAAACCACAATCTAAAGAATTCTTTTTTTTTTCAAGATTGTCTTTCTGTTTGTTTGTTTTAACTTCTTTTTATTGGACTTCATTTTCCCTATTGATTTTTCTTTCCAGTTCCCCAGCAATGTCCTATCTATCTGGTCATGCTGAGCCTTGCTTTTACCCACACCATGACTTAGAAGTGAAGAAACGGAGTTCCTAAAATCCTCCCAATTCCAAGTATTGCTGTTCACCGTGACTACGTATTTCAAGCACTTCCATTAATAATACCTGCCTTGCGAAATAGGCTTTTGATAAGATGACAAAATTTGCTCCAAAGGCAAAAGTGATGGAACAACTACAGTGAAGGCCATCTTAGCTGAAGAATACAAACTATCCTGGTTTTCTATGGAAATGGGACTTCTTTGCTCATGATACCATCTGCATCTTTCTAACAACCTTTAAACCCACAGGCTGAACCCATCAAGTAAACCTGACAGAGGAACAGTGGTCAGGAAGCTGGGCAGTAAGGACAGTAAGATACTATTACTTGTGAAAATTGGTATCTCAGGGGCAGGAGGGAGGAAGACAGCCTGACAGAGCCCTGGAGGAAGGGCTCGACCTTTACTTGCTGCCTTTGCTGCATATAACAAGTGAGAAGGAGCAGTCAGTCAAGCGATCAGGAAAGCCATAGTCTGAAACTCACAGTACTGCCCATCTCCTGCTGAGCTAGCAAGGCTCCCAACGGTAAGTAGGAGGTGAAAAGGGCTGAAGGTGACATGGGAGTGGGTGGTTTGGGCAAGGTGGAACAAATTACTGTAACATTTGGGAAAGTTCTTCAAGGTGGTGGAAAAGGCTGGGGTTACTGTAGTGTGAGGATAAAGGGCATGCAGAACATGTATTCGTAAGAAACTAGGCTTCGTCAATCCTAGTGCTCATAGACCAACCTCTGTTTTCAAGCTGCTGGGCTCCAGTTCATCACAGCACTGTGGTGGGTGCTGGGCTTTATGCAGCTTAATGGCAATATTGGAAACAGTGGGACTGCTTCACTGCTTACAGGTTTTCTGCAGAGCGTTGTTGGATTATGGCCATAAATGACCACAACAAAGAGCTGCAATGTGTCCTACAGATAAAAGATATCAGTTCAACATGTGTAAACAAGCATAGTGTCTCTTGCATTGAATTCCACTCTTATTCACCATATCGTTTACAGCAACAGACCTCATCCCTGTGGAGCAATTTCTTTCCAACTTGGTCTGCTTCTGATTAGTGTAAGAGAATGACGTACAGAAGTGACACTGTAATAAAGATGATGGATAGTCCATGAAACAGCTGCAGATTAGGAGAAAAGGAAGCTGACTACTGAAGTTTGGCTTAGCAAAAAAAAAAAAAAAAAAAATAACGCAAACAACAATATAAGGTTCTAACTGTGCATGTAAAAGCCACTTGAAATTCTACTCGTATTCTTACTGGTATGCCACTCATAGCATGTAGACTAGTAATTTCCCAGTGGAAGCAAAGTATTCAAATGCATGTTAGGGGACTAAATGCCTTTTAGATCTGGCCTTCAGATCAAGCACTTACCCTGAAATGCCTTCATCTCCTCTGAAATTCATACTTCACAGGGAATAGGAAAAAAAGATGAAACAGTTTTGAAATAACCAAACAACATTCTCTTTAGATAAAGCTTTTAGACTAGGGTGTTAGTAAGTCTGTGGCTTCCTTAAGCTCATACATGGATTTTACAGACCAGGCTGAGTCAGCCTAGCGTGGGATGACTGGATGACTTTATATCCTTAATCAGATTTTGAGTGAATAGTTATTTTCCTTCTGTTTGCACCTGAGGAAAAGCTTACAAGTGTTTGCACCACCTTCTAAGCAAACAAAATGAATCGGGCAACAGCAGCCTGGAATACTTTACAGTACTTCTGATTCTGCAGGGATCTTGCCCACCTTTGCTGTGTTTTAATCAGAGGTAGCCTTCTGTTTTAGAACGTGGTTCAGCATGCCATTTTGGAAATGGGGGAGTGGAGTAGAAGAGAGGAGGAGACGGCGGCGGGGGGGGCACAGAAATTTTTACTTAATGAGTCAAATAACTCAGCTGTCCAAAAATTTCCCTAAAGACATTCACTTCTCATGTCTGTGTGAGCTCCTACAGAAAGGAATGGAATGTGCCATAGTTTTCCATAAAATGCTCCAAGGAGAGGATTGATCCACTGCTTTATGCTGTGTTTCTCTTCTAGCTACAGCAGACTATACTACTTTAAGGCCATGGCCTATTTATTGAATTTCTTGAATCTGATATATGCTCATAAATGGATTTAATATTATGCTGTTCTGCGGCAGAACTGGAGATGATGGTAGGTCATCCAGTTCTGTTGCTCTTTTTAATGCTTTTCACTGTGCTGAAGTAACACAAGATCAATCTCATTCTGCAATCTCTGGATGTATTGAAGAAGCAAATGTGTTTGACCACGCAAAGCAAAGAACTACGCACCACATTCAAAGGGAGGACACATAAAAGGGATAGGAAGTGTCAAATTATTTTAAGTAAATCTATTTCAAGAAAGTGGTTTAGTGCTTGTTAAAGAAGCTGGATTGACGGCCCAGTGATGGGCATCTGATTGACAGAGCAAGGTACCAGGCATTAATTTTTCAACTGCGTCATGAGGGATGCTACTGGTCAATTTACCGCCTCTGTGAGCAATGAGTCTTCCTCAAATGGTAAGACTGTAGCTAAGATGTCATTTATTTATTCTTGCACTTTCTCTTCAGATTTCTTATGGCAGTGCACTGTTGTACTAATGATATTAATGTTAAGGAAGAAGCCTGTCTTTAACGTGATTGTGCCAACATTTATTTCGGATAGTTTACTGGACAACCATCACAGATTGCTGCTTTTGAGTCATTAGTTTATCTGAACTTAATTAAAACATGGTAATGCAAGTCCTTTCAGTTCAACTAGTTGACTCCTAGCTCCACAGCTGTAATAAATTTTGACATTCTAGTGGGGTTCTGTGTAGTTTACAAATTTTCTGTAATTTCTTATTATGCACTCTAAATAGTTGAGGCGTTGCTTAAGGTCATTAGTGGTTTCTCTGTTATGATTTTTAAATCAAAACCAGTGCCAGCCAATGTGTCATGTATCTCAGCACATGTAACCAGTCCCTAAAACAAACTGATTTTCACACTCTAGCACACATGAACGCTGTTACAACAGCACTTGAACAGCATGTCAGCTGGGAACAACTCTATTTCTGGAGCAGCACTTCAATGACACACTAACATGTATGCTCCATTGAAATTAAAACATGTTCATGAAGACACAGATTTTTCAGTTTCAGGATTCCCAAGAGCTGCTATAGAACAGCTGAGGGTGAAAAAAGTCATTAACTATTTCATCAAGAATAAATCAAAAATCCTTTGAATGATTCCATACATCATTAATGAGTAAAAGTTTTGTAGCCAAAACATCTCTAGCATTCATGGAAATTCACCTCATGACACTGGCTGATGAAATTTTGCTGGCATCATTACTGGTTTTGTTCAGACTCAGAAGTGGTCAGAACTGAAAAGACAAGCCTACACTAACTTTTAATTTAAAAATAGTTTTTGCACTACCCAAATGCTAAACACTCTTTTGTTGTTTCTTTTTTTCCCTATTGGATGGTTGTAAAATGTCCCTGGGGTGGGGAACAGTTTTCTTTGGTATTTTGTTCTGGGAAAGTCTGAAGTACAGGGAAAGTCTATCAAGTTGGCAGACAGAAGTGTGAAACTTTGTTTAAGTTAAAGGTCAAGAGCCTATTGACTTTACTGGACTGCAGGTTTTGCCCCATGACCTAAATCATACTCCTCTGAAGTCCTTCAAAGACTTCTATCTCAGCGATCACACATCAAGTTTTCAATACAACTTCTTAGACCTACTTTTTGAGAAGACAAATTACGTTTTCTGGTTGTAGACAGATGCTCTCATAAGCAACTGGAGCAGAACAAATGGGAGAATGAAGAACATTATTGAACCAAACCTGATATGCCTTCTCTTTCAGGAAGTTTTGGGTTATATCCTTCCACCACTGCCTTGCTCCTTAGCCCAGCCTATTTTTGACAGTGGAGGGAAGAAGAAAGTTTGAAGGTTTTTCTGGGGTAGCTGCAGCAGAATTTGATCCTAACCTCACAAGGAATTTTATTCCCATAAACCATCCCACTCAATTCTGAAGAACCAGAAAGGCTGAAAGTCTTGAATAAACTGTAAAGTTGTTGAAACAAACCTTTCAATGATGCTTTAAGTTCTACCTCTAAATCTGTGTCAGGTCATTCATTATCACTGCTTGTCCACTTATGAGAACAGAATGACACAGATCCCAAAAGCTCAGTCAAAATTACGTGAGCCTCAGTGACACGTTCTGTCTCATTTTCCTTCAGGGAATATTGAATGTATCACTGGATAAGCCACGAGTACACCATGATTTTGGAAAGTAAACAGGAGTGCTCCACATTTTCTGTACCATAACAACATTAAAATTTGACTCTGCACCTCCTGTACAGATTTACTGCTGTTGAAAACAGGGGTTACTTATTAAAAAAAAGCCATTACCTCTCTGTAAGGAAAGTCAAAGGCAGGGTTAAGGTCATCAGCCTGAGGTTTTCAAGGGGAAGGAACCTGACACCGAGGTACTCAACCTGTATCAATACCTAACTGCCATCTTATCTTTAAGGTGCCAAGTACTTGACAGCTTTGAGATCACCAGCAGCTGCTTAAGAACCAACCTGTTTGATAGTATGGAAGGTGCTTTAATATTTTAGGCATAATCCTACGCTTCACATTGTTTTAAAACCTTTGCTGATGGCTATTGGCAAAAATGCTATGCTTTCAGGAAGGGAGGTGGAAAGGGTCATAATTTGGTCATCAACATTTGATGCATCCCAGAAGAGGACACAAAAAGGTCTCACACTAGGAGTGATGTGTTGTTGTTGGCTGTCCTTGTCCCCAGCTGTGATTGAAATGGAGTCAGCATTTTAGGAGTGAGAATAAAAAAGTAAATTGTTAAGTCCCCTAGCTGTTTTGTGCTTGGTTTTAAAAATTATGAACTACTGTGATTTTCAGTATGCGATGAGACTATTTTGCCTGTTTGATCACTTTGAATATTTACCAGTGAGATTTCTTTCAGTGGGAAAAAGACCACAGCAAATGTCTTACTTTACATATTTAGATTTAAATGCAAAGTAAAACAAGGCACCTCTCTGCCATTCCAGACTCCATGGTACTCTCCATCTAGAAGTAACTCATGGGCAGCAGAGCAGCCAAGAATCTAAAGCAGCAAAACATAATCCATCCTTCCCACATCTTCTAAAGTGTGACCTTCCCCAAAGTTCTTCACCTTGCCTGTCTCTCCAGTGCTATTTACGTACTATGTATTACAGAAAGCCTTGTTTTTCGTTAGTGTCCGGTTTCCTCCTTTGATGTCTTTTTAGACTTAATGTACTATTAATACCTTACTGATTAAAGATGCCAAGTCAGGAGTGATGGACAGGCAGGCCAGTTCTCTAGCAAGACCAAGTCTAGCTTTTGCATTTCAAATGATTGCCTGAAATGATAGCCTGAGTACATCCCCCTTCTCTCATCCTTCTCCACATAAATCCTTTTACCTTTACTGTCCCCTCTACAAATGTGCCCTGAAAAGGGGCAGACAACCTTGTCACAGCTGAGCCTAATCCTCAGCTTACAACCTTGCTGCACGCATCCCAAAAGGTGGCTTTGTACCTGTAACCGCCTTTGATCATTCCTCCAATTTCTTCCATTGAAGCCATCCATGACAGTGGCTTGAAGGATACTGCGCCTGTTCAGATGGAGCTAGTTTCACAGACAGACAGCTAGACCAGACAGACAATACTTCAGACAGACCAGTGGTCAGATTGTCAGCAACATTTGAACAATCTAAGCAGGACCTCAAGTAAGGATTAAGGGTGAAAAGCTCTACACCAATGAAATCTTGCTCCCCTGACTAGCCCAGCTGTAAGCATGCTACAGGGTGGCTGGGATTGTGTGGACTGGTAAAGTCACGGGGGCGAGAGCTCAGCTGGGACAAGAAACTGATTTATCTCAATTATTTGGAGCTAATGCAGAGCAGAAATGTGGTTCATAAATTCTCGGGAACTAGAAGAGTATAAGAAGAAGCAAGAGTCTGTTTTGGGGTGGCTACAGGTCTAAAAGATCATAGTTATATTTTTTCAGAAGGGCATGAGTTCACTTACTCCTTGAAATATTCAACTGACTCCACAGATTCATTTATTTTTGGCTGGGGAACTGGAAGGAGTATGCAAAATGGTTAAAGAGACCCTATCCTGGATTGCATTGTATTTCACATGTTGCCTTTCCTTCTGAGGGATCCTATAGCGCTCTGTGATACTTTTAGGTGAAATCACTTGGTCCAGTCTCTGTAATGGATTGGAGCAACAAGCTGTTTCTGTATAGTTCAAATTTTACTATCAGACATGATGGCATAAATGCTGACAAATCTATGCAATTCTTAAAGGTTTCCTTCTATTTCAATTTTTTGCAGCAGAGAAGCGCGCTCAGTGGGACTACACGCACTACAGAAAACTAGCTCAGAAAATTCAGAACAAACCAAGTTCAGCTAAAACTTCGAGTGAGCTCTAGGTAGACAAATTACAGTTACAATGGTAACATCCTGGTCTCTTTGATTAAGAGATATTATAAATTGTGGTCAGTACTTGAAATACTACATTTTAATCAAAAGAAAGAACCCCCAGGAAGCTTTATTCTCTTCATAACAGCTCTAGGCATTAATGTAGTACCACCCACTCAAAACCCTCTCCACAGTATGCTGTGGTTTGCCTAGAAGGCCAAACGATGACATACACAAGGTTGGTTTGTCAGATCTGAAGAGATCCCACAGTGAAGTGGGATGCATAATAAACTACTTTGAAATCTTTGACTTGAATCACAGAAGTAAACCAGCTTCAGTTTGAGTATTATACATGGAGTGAAGACATAGAAATATCTTTCGTTGCCCACCTCATCTGCCCACCCACAATCCCCTCCTTCTAGTGGGGGGAAGGCAAACAGATTTCTTTTTTATTCTGCCAGTAGTTCATCTTGTCTTGCTTGCCTGACAGCAGATGAGCTGGGAAGAGAGTAGCTTTGAGGGACAGAAACTCAGGCTGGCCATGAGAATGTACGTTCCCAATATGCAAAGGCATACTCACAGCTTTAAGGCTTGGAGTTTCTTTTTAATCCAACGATGTGCATTGGGTTATTTGGAGGTGTGAAAGGCAGGGAGTAGGGAGACTTCACGTGAGGACAGGCAACACTGCTGGGTTGCATCTGGAGATTGTTAGTAATGCTATTTTCTATGTGGACATGCCCAACTGGCAACACCCTTTGGGGCCCTTTCTTGCTTTGCAACCTTGTGTGCAAGATGTGGGGAGTTCACAGGTGAGGCAACCAGGTACATCACAGAGCGAGACATGCTACAGAAGGAATTGGGCACGTACAGGCCTATTTGCATGACAGTGAGAGTCTAAAAGCTTGTTTGAGTCTCACTCTCCATCACTAAAACTTGTCCAGTCCGAACTCTGCCAACAAAGGATCTCTGTTCCCCTCCTCTGCTGCACGAATTCCTTCTGCTAACCTCCGCTGCCACCCGCTATGCTTTCCATTTCACCATTGGAAGCAAGACACACTCAAAACAGAATAAAACAGCAGAAATCAATGGCAACGCTAGGTATCTTCCCACCTGTCTGCCTCTGCAAGCATTCACTGTGCCTCCTGGACAAAGCCAGGCAAAGGATGGTCCAACAGCCCAAAGAATGTCCTGGGATAGCAGAGTCACAGCAAAAGACAGCAGGGCACAGACTGAAAACATGTCTGTGCATAGTCACAGTGGTTCTTCTGAGCAGAAGGCAGTGGTGAAGCCCAAACATGTCCACAAAGCAAGAGAGCATTCTCTGGTGAAGACACAGCATGGTGAGGATAAATGCATGAAACTCCAGCTCTTGTCAAGATGGCTATTAACTTCTGCAAGACTAGGATAACCCTTCTTTAAAACTGGAACCAAAAAGTTGTAGCTGACGTCATCTAAAATTGCTGTCATTTTCAGTCTTTTCTGACTTTCCCATCTCTTTTCAGTAGCTTGCCTGTTTGAAGAATACGAAGACCTTAAAAAATCAGCTGCAAGTAATTTCTCCATATTAAAAACAAACAGAAATTCTGAAATTAATCCCAAGGCAGCAGCAGGCTATGAACTAAGATCTAGTTCAAAGCTGGATCTCTATCTGCTAATACAGCCAGTTCAGCCAAAATAAATCTTTATTTTCACCAGATGCCACATGTGGCTTAAGTATTCCCACACATCTGCATTAGAATAATTTTCAGAGAGAAGATAAGTCCTTCCCTGGACAATATAAGTGTACCTTTTGTGAGCTGGTCTTAAGATGATCCTTGATTTTCCACTCTTTTACACAATCCTCTGGCCTTTCAGGGATTAGCACATTCAACAAAGGTGGGGTCACCTACTAGACAGACTTGACTGTTGTGCCCAAATGAGTGCTAATCACGATCCAGACAGGTTACATTGTGCCAGCTAACATCCACAAGTGCAGTTGAGTGAAGCAACATGACAGAACTAAGACTAATCATTTTGGTGTGTTAATCACACTTTTTGAAGTGCTTCATGTGTTGACACTTCTAAATTGTTCTTATTTTTGTTATAGAAAGAAGAAGGGTCTGACTTCAAAAGCACCTTTTCAGAACGCACGCTGGGGATATGGTTGAAAGAGATGGTGGAGGAGATAGTTACCCAAGAATTGTAGTGCCCTGGTCAATAAACGGGTTAATCAAAGTGAAGGAGAGATGACAGCCAAACCTCGGAGCCCTCCTGAGACCCCATGTTCATAGAAGATTTACTTAAAGGCCCAGTCTTCAGCATTCTGTTTTCTCACGATAATCTTAAATTGAACTGCGAGCAGTTCTCTTCAGGCCATCACAGCTTAATAAAGAAAAACTAGAGGAAGCCTGGAGACCCCCTTAATTGGCTTACAGCCTTAAAAACTTAGTTCTCAAAATACATTTTCTTTAAATCACCGGTTTCGTAAGAAAGAAATGTTGCTTGCAGGACAGTGGGAACGAGGTGAGAACCTGGGAAAAAGCGTATTACTTTTTACATTAGGAGAGGGATAGCTGGAAGAGCATTCAAATGTATTAAATAAGAGTATCCAAGACTCCCTGTTCATTTTGATCTGCCCTACTAGTCCAGGACCTTCCTTTCCAAGGTGGCAACAGGCCGTTGGCGTTTGCTGCTTCACCCCAGATTTGAGTATGTTAGCACTTATCTGCCATAGGAATATGAAAAAGAAGACAATGCTCTCAAATTAGATGTGCAAGGCAAGAAACCATGAAGAAAGCTGAAGGTGAGATAAAAAAGACCTGAGTGCTGTGAGGGGAGATGTTAGTATCAGAGAGGCTGCCCAGAAGAAAGACACGGTGTTTGAATGACATGAGCTTTGTCACCAACTTTAATTCTGTGTATGGAGATGGGAAGATGGACTTCAGAGATAATCTAAAGAAAAAAAAAGAAAACCAGCAATTTTGACTGACAGCTTTAGCAGTGAATGAAAATCCCCAACCCTTCTGTGAGATGTGGTGACTGGAAAAAGTAAATGTTAATGGAAAAGTTAGAAAGAAGGACTTTAGGGAAAAGAAGTGGTTGTCATCTATCCAAAATGTCTGTCGAGTACTCTGAAAATGCAAGTTTCAGAGTCCCCAAGCAAGACTTCCAAGCCTCTGGAATGGCCCAAGCCACATGAATGTTAGGGAAGTGTACAAAACCACTGCTTTCCTCTGGCCCATTCACCTAGAGTTGTTAGAGTTTCCTGCCTAGAGAAAAAGAATCTGCTACAGGGAATTCAGGAAAAATAGCTGCCTGGAACCACTGTCGCTTTTTTTCTAAAACTATAATGATGCCCAGTTCACCAAAAAATAACCAAAGTGTTTTAACCAACAACACTGGGTTTCACTGATACCAACACCAGCCAACACAAAAATACTGAACTTATTAGGAATGCTTCATTAATAAAAATAAGACACTTCTCCACAACAACAATGGAATGAAAATGAACATTTAATTCTACCTTTCACACTCATAAAAAGTCATGCTTCTATCAATCACTCTTCCTGCCTCTGTTTTGTACTTCGCCATACCTAGATATGAGGCCACGTCCTCACAAATGTGGCTTAACAAAAAAATGGAAGTAAAAAGGGATAAGGAAGAGGAGAGGGAAGATAGACTGCAAGGAATAAAGTACCAAAATCTACATTTTTACTGAACAATCTTACTTGTAAAAGGTTTTTCCGACCAATGTAGCATTCAAGGAGACAGAGCAGGAGTCTTGGTCGTGAAACCTGTTCATAAATCACCACAAGCAAAGCAGTGAATGGCTACTCCAGTTTCTAAAGTCGTTTTGTCCTGTACGGCTCTTACAGCATTCATTCTTCCCCCTTATCCAGATGGAGTTCAATGAAAACAAGGGATGAAGGTGACCATCTACACTTTGAGATTGCTTTTTTGTTCAAGCTTCAGTTTGTGATTCTTATTCCCTCCTCCTCATCGAATGGACAGCTTGCCTGGATCCTCTGTCCTGTATTCCCTGCCCTATCCCATCTCCCCCCTAGAAGCTTTCACTTTATTTAATTTCTGTAACAACTTCCTTTTCCATCTCCTCTACCATTCTCCCCCTCTGCCTTCCTAAGGCTATATGTCTCCTCTGGCTCATGCTTCAGGCAGGCCAGGAACTACTTTGGAAATATCCTCCCAGCCCCTTTCCTGCAAAGAGTTAAACATAATGCTAAAGGGAACGCTTCAATTTTAAATTTCAAATTCTGTGGCATGCTGTCTGCTTCAGCCAAAGCGTCTGAAAGAAAAAGGTTGTTCAGAGGATGAGAGGTAGCATGTGATAGTTTTTGATTTCTTGCTGGGGAATGCATAAACTGGGGCTGAAGTTTGCAAAAAACTGAAGCTGCAAAAAAGTGGCAGCAAAAATGCACCTCTGCAAAAATCTTGTGTTCACTGAAGAGGAAGTGAAGGGATTGCCAGGAGGTCCCAACCGCCTATTGATACGCCGTCAAACTTTTCACCCTTGCCGTTCCACCACACCCTATTTTAAATCCCAGCTCAGATTATTTTTATTTTTTTAAAAATAGCTCATGATTTTGTTGGGCCTACAGCTCACGGAGATTGTGTTGCCACTAAAAACACATAGCTAAACACAAGCGGGTAGAATTCAAAGCAATGAAGCAGATATATTTATTTATAATTTATTAAAAAGCTCTGAACACAGATTCATGTTCCTTACTCAATACTTTTTTTATTGTTTCACCTGCTATACAGTGGGAATTGAAAAGGCTGACCGGTCATCTAATCTGGCTGTAGCTGCTTGGAGTGTCTGAGGATCCTCTGAGGAAATATAAACTAAGAAACCACCCACAGTAACACCTCCCAGCTGCCCTCTGAAGGTCAAGGCTCCCCTTAAGAGAGCTCCAGGCTCTCCCAAGTCACAAGCATGCAGCTTCCCAGGCACCCGATGTCGTTCACCTCTTCTGCTAGCGTTTGCCTGCTCTGATCAGAGAAGGGGGCACAGACGTGTCCTGCCATTCATGCAATGAGCCAGAAGTCTTACCCCGCACTCCCCATAGCTGCCCTTCAAAGTGCTCACTACATTTTTATGCACAGGTTTATTTTTGGCCTGCGTCTGGAGGCCAGAAGCAGCAAGCTCAAATACGGCATTTTCACTCGTCCTAGCAGGCAGATGCAGCACCTGGTGCAATATTTACTGAATCCCAAGCAGGGGGCTTTGTTTGGAGTTCTTTGTTAGTTATCCTGTGTTATATCCTTGCATCTTTCCTCCAGGATCTCTTTCTTTTTTTCAGGTCTGTTCCACATAGTTAGATGATGATGGCTCCTCTACGGCTTCTTTCTTTTTCTAAGACTGTAGTGAATCTTATTTTTGTCTTTGCTGGGCCTTCTCTTGATTATCAAAGACTGTGTTACAGTATTCCTAAAGCCAAAGTACCCAGAACGGGATATAATGTGTTTTGTAGGGGAATCTTATTTTTAGTATAATATTAAAAGGCGCTGCGTGCAGCAATTGTTTTACTTCTGTGAACTCAGGCTCTGTAGAAAAAAGTCAGAGTATTATTTCACTCCATGGTGACCTCCGTATTTCCCCCACCAAAAACATCCTGCAGACTCATTGCCCATTGTGCACACATGAAGACTGTACACTATTCTTCTCTCCTGGTTTCAAGTGCCAGCTGTCACCTAGTAGCTGACCTTGATGTTGGCTGAACATTCTTGGCTTTGTCTGGAGAAGAATCATTCATGTCATGATCAGGCTTCCAACGGTGAAGAGTATTTCTTAATTAGAGTAAAGAAATGTCAGCTATTAAAATCATTAGACCTCATTCCACTAGCAAAAACTAATGGCTGGTAGAATTATATGTTGCATACCTCATGCTAGCAAAGTCAGGATTTTTGTTAGAAGGAAGCAGTCCCCTTTTCCTTTTGCACTGGGGCTATAGACTCTGACGTTAGACAAATGAGTTATACAGAAAAAGATTTAAAACTATAGCACAAAAACTAATGAACTTTTGGGTTCAACATGTTCTGTAACAACAAATTAATCTATGGAGTGTCCTGCCCAACTGGGAAATTATTATTTTTTTTAATACAACAGAA
The DNA here is from genome assembly GCF_030936135.1 of Gavia stellata. Taxonomy (NCBI): domain Eukaryota; kingdom Metazoa; phylum Chordata; class Aves; order Gaviiformes; family Gaviidae; genus Gavia; species Gavia stellata. The sequence continues at coordinate 81,750,516 of NC_082597.1, read as the reverse complement.
AAAAGCCTCTTGTGGACTTTTGAACCTTTAAACTTTTTTTTCAACAAAATATCTAAGTTAACAGGGGAAAAATAAAGTTTCTAAATAAAGTCTTCCCCTAGGACGGCATTTTTGTCTTGCCAAATTAAACTAACCAAAACTTTTGTTTCTCTAGCAATTTAGCTTCCCAAGAAAAATACACCTGCAGCTATCAGAAGCTTTGCTTGAGCATGCAGGCCTTCTATTTCATGAACAACATTAGAGGGCACTTCTGCATTGTGGTAGGCTTAAGTCAAAGAAAGGGACAAGCCTGACCTTACCGGCTGAATTGCACTTCAATTCAGAGGCAACCTGAGATCTGCTCCAGCCTTACCCGGATTAATAACTTATTCTGCAGGCAGCCTCTTTGATCTCATCAGGGCTGATCCTGGAGTAAGGCATGACCTGCTCTGAGGGAAGGTGGGACCTGGTGCTTTACAGGTAGGTCAGTGGTCGGAGAGGTGAGGCTGAGACGTGGGCTCCCGTCCTGCCCCACATTCCCGTCTCCCTGCACCGAAGTGGCTCTGCCCCTGCGAGATCCCACCCCGGGCTGGGGGTGATGGACGAAAGGCGGGTGTGAGATCTGCAATGCGGGGTGCAACAGGCAGATGTCACAGTTTTGGCAGCTTCACTGGTTTTGTTTTGAGTCTTTCTACATTTAATGCTTTTACAGCTTCAGTTGACAAAGGGACGTGATTAAGTTATAATCTCTGCTTTCAGTGAAAAAACCCACCAAAAAACCCCTTCAACCTGTGTGAGCATAGAGGAAAGCTTGAAAAGGAGATCTAAAAACTTAAAAATCAGAAGGTCATTGGGAGGGAAAGTGAAAACTCACGCCGTATTTATTTATTTATTTTAGAAATGACATGATTTTAAAACTAGTTTCCTTGTTTTGAGGGTCCTGGCTCACATTCTATGAAAGTTTCAGGTTAGCAATGCTGACATAAGCGAACAAAAATCATCAATGTAATTAAACAGCTCTAGTTTATCCGAAAGCCTCTAAGCAGCCTTTTCAGTATATGCTTTTCTTCAATGATGTGATCCCTTTGAAATAGTCACAAAAAATTCTCAGCACATGCACAGAGGGCTCACTGGGCTTATTTTCCTGTGTACCGTTTTTCAAGGCCTGACCTACAGAACCAAGCTCCTGAACCCAGACTACTGCTGACATGGAGATACGGTTTATCCTAAGCCTCTATCCCCATTAGGAGGCAGGATTTCACAATATGCCTCAAGAGCAGTCTTCAGCGTTTATTGTTATACAGACTAACTAGGCAAAGCCTGCTTGGTTTAGGCATCAAATTCCCCTGTTTGCTTTGAACCTCCCATTTCTCACTCATAACGCCAGGGAAAAGTTGTAGGAACTGTTTGAGTGTTCTCTCCCAGTCTCACCTCAGGGGCGAGGAAGTGAAAAAAGACAGAGCATCGGCCGGGCGTTACGAAAACGTCAGTCATTCCTTTCCGGAGTGAGTGACCATGACCTCTCCGTGGACAACTCAATATTTAGACCTAAAATTCAGTTTGCACAGTCCTATCCAAGAACAAGCAGCTTCTTACTGGAAATTATTTGTTAATCATTCAAGCCAAACTTAACGCTTAGCCTTCTCTCCAACACTGCAGGTATGCCTAAAATTCGGGAGCCCGCAAAGACTCCGCGGTAGGCTGTGTTTTCTTGCGTGCTGCCTCATTTGCTGGTGGGGGGCTGCATCCCACCTTGCATCACTTGTGCTGCATCCATCGCATAAACAGAGAGCGCAACTCGGTGTGGCAGCTATCTGAACGTGTGACTTTTCCTGGGCAGAGGTACAAGCTTCGCTATGGCAAGAGTGATTCAGATTTAAGATTTTTTTTCCCGTCCTGGTCTTGAAGCCATCGTTCCATATTTAGCAAAATTTGGAAAGCACAGTGAAGGGGAGGTATGAAATCTCTCATAGAAGCAGGTCAGCTCTGAAGACCTTGCTGTCTAGCTGATGCCGGCATTCACCCACGAGACACGAGCAGCAGTCCTACAGAAGAACGGGGGCCTGTTTTGGCCAAGTTCAGAGGTGAACAACAGCCTTGTAGTTGTGTCACTAAGGTTGCCCGGTACAATGCACACGCCTCTGAGGGAGCGCGAACACTTGTACATCTGTTCATCTCCTCCCCCCGTTCAGGAACATGTCTGCCCCTCGTCTTGGCAGCCGCTTTCTTCAAGTTTCAACCATCTGATTCATGCAGCAAAAAGTCTCCCCACAGAAAACATACTGGCTGAACCGCTTTGTTTTTCCTAGAGCAGTGCAAACAGTTATTGCAAGGGGAATTTTAAGAAGATTGTGCCTGGCAAGGAAAGCTCACTAAATAAATACGTGATGTTAATTATCCTTTGCCTATTTCAAGTGAGCATTTCAAAGTGCTTTGCAAGCCATTAATTAAGCTGCAATTTAGTACCATGAGGCAGTTAAATATTATTAACACTGTTTTCTGCAGGTGGGAGACTGACACAGAGGGTGAAATGACCTGGATGAAGTCTGTCAGCAGCAGACCGGAGCCCCAAACCTACAAATTTCAGCTCGCCAGCTCCCTGCTTCGTGTTCTATACACATACACAATACAAAGACTTTTGTATTGTGAAAAGACATGGTTACCTCGTGGAGTACGATGAAAGCGCGTGAAAATTTGAACAGCAAATCCGGAAGACGTGTCGCGTGTCACCCACACGACAGAAGCGTGGCCGGCAAGAGGAGCGATCCCCTGGACTGTGCACGGCCTTGTGTTGTGGGTCCCCCAGACCTTGGAGCAGCTCTTGACTAATTGCAGCTTCTGAAGTTAATTACAGCCCTGATTCTGGTTTGCCCAGATACTCTGTTGCTAACACCTCTGGTGCCAGATTTCACAAACAAGTCAGGCATTTAAGCCAGCTCTGTGCTCTTGACAAATTTTTGGGTCTAGTGTTTCTTTGAAAAGGCTCTACCTGTTTCAAGTGCCTCACACAGCCTTTCCCCTCCTGCTTCCAGTTAACTCCTCCTTCTGAATAAGTGGCTGTGGTGAAGTGTCTCAGCTGAAATGCTTGCTGAGTGCCAGAAGCCGAGGCACCGAGGGCTGGCACTGAGAGATGCTCCCAGGAACGCCTGTGCTGGCCAGCAAGTCCCAGCCAAAGGAGAAGTCCGAAGCTGAAGACTGGCTCTTTGGAAAGAGGTGCCAATTATATCTTCCCAAAAGCAGGACTTGGGTAGCGGGGCTGTTTCACCAGCTTCTTTTAAGACCTATGTTTCATTATCCGTTTTTAAGTCCTGCCTTAGACACCACTTCTCCCAGCAGATGCCCCACCAGTTCCTATATTCTCCCATCTTAGCTGATCACCTTCCTTTGTTTAATCACCTTAAGCCTATTCTCAATGGAAACTAAATTGATGAAAGGATAAAAAACCAAGAAAAGTTAAGAAAGAAGCATTCAGCTTTGAGTGTTCATCTTTGGAATGAGCATTTACAACAAAGAAAGGTCAAAGTGCAAAAGCTGGGGGGCTACTTCCATATTCAGCCGTCCCTCTTTTTCCCTGCCGGCATGCGTTAGACTGTTTTGGTACATATCAACTTCCACTCCTTTTAAGAGATGTATAATCCCCGTGACACCTTGGAGCCACTCATGATCTACTGGGCATGAGTTTTCTGAAAAGTCAGCTCCTTTTTGAGACGAGTCCATGCAGCAGCGGAGCAGATGGCCCCTGAACTGCCAGCATCGCCGGCCAGCTCTGAGGCAGCCCCAGCTGGTGACAGTACTTCCCGAGCAGCCTGGAGCTGTGCCCAGTACCTACACCCAGGGGATGGAATTTTCCATGTACCTTATAGACTATGCTACCTTGGCTGCAACCCTCCCTACCACCCCAAGTTTGTTGTCTGTGCACGGCAGCTGCCAGTCGCCCAAATAATGCCCTAGTGATGCTAAACACCTTTTGAAATCTGCCCTGTGCTCTATGCGTGCGGGTGAAGATACGCATTTGCTTACGTGTATTTCTACACATACGCGTACCCCTATTTACACATTTCTCGTTCACTTACGTACACAGATGGGCGATATGGCAGACGTACAGATGTAGTAAGCCACTAGATGGGGCTACAGGAGGAAGAAGATAGATGTGGGATTGTAGGCAATCCATCAGGATCAAGCCGAGTTGCGTGTTTAGTATCCTGGCCTGTGTGGGATCTTTATTGACAAAGATCAACCATAATAGCAGCGTGCAGCACCTGTAATCTCACCACGGGAAGGGAAGCAAGCATGCTTTTCAAGCCAAAATGCACAGTATTTTACCAGGAAAAAAAAACATTGTATCCCTTCAATAATTGTAAACGCCGGGTGAATGTGCTTATACATTCAGAACATGAGGCAGATGGTAACAAACCACATGCTTGTGGATTATCCCACTTTTTCCACATTTGCATTCTCAAAACCACTTTTGGTGCCCGTGGTTTAACCTCTGTTTCCCTAACTCCTGTTTATGAGTTGAGTGGTCACATGTCATCATGTTGAGTGGGAAAGTGTGTACAGGGGATAAGGAGGTAGAAGTGGTTCCATATGGTGAAAGAACCGACTATGCCAAAATATTAAAAAAATATAGGAAGAGGGAAAAGCAAGAGTAAAATCTTTTGAGGAGATCAGGAATCTAAAATGCTTGTGACCTCACGTGAAGGAAACGGTTGTCTGCATGTGAAAGGGAAACTTATGATTTGGAATGCTGATAATATAGGTTTCAGCGTTTGGAGCAGGGGCGAAGGTTAGACAGATTTACCTTCCTCTGCTCTACGCACGATTCAGGCTGAAGGCTGAAAGATTCCAGTCAGAGGATGGGAGGCTGCTGAGAGACCGTGACACTGACGGCTTCAGTTCTTCTTCCAACTTTAAACTGTTGATCAGAATGACAAAAAGTACATCAAAAAACATTTTAGCTCCATTTACAATGTATTATGAAGTTGCTGGCACGGTACTAAGTATGTGCTTGTGGTTTCTTGAGACAATTCATCTAGCAAAGTCAGAGTCCTTATGCTTCAGGGAAAGGAGAACAAAACACAACAGATGTCCCTTATTCAGAGTGGGTAGCAAGGGTCAAATTTATTGTAATAGTAGATAATAAATGAAATACCATAAAATCATGGGAAAAAAAACCAATCCCAGGTTTGAATAAAAAGCAGACAACAATGACAAAAATCCATTATTGCTGGATGGGGATATAGTATTCTCTGTGCTTGCAAAACCAGCTTACAGAACCCCTTTTCCCACCATAATCAGTTATCAGTCCTGGTAGTGTTACTTAAAAAGATCAACCAAAGAAAGATGAATGGGAATTCAACCCAAAACCATACTTCTATGGTGTAAGCATTCATTGGTGGTGTGTGCTGCAAAAAATCGATAAATGAAAGGATGTTTCAGTTACAAAGAGTGACTGAGGTATCCAGATTTTTTATTATATACCATGAAGCAATTTAGGAAGTCAAGATTTTTAGATGCAGGGACCCTTCTGAAAATCGAGTGTCTCTGACAGATTTCTAGCTTGGCGCCCAAAATGCAATACATTTCTGAATATTTAGGTCAAAGGTCTTTGGTTTTGAGAGTCAATTCTGTAATCATAAGCCAGTCCCAAAACGAGGTTCAAAGACCAGCTTAACTGGCATTCATACAGTTCATTATTGGTGGTCCTGAGGACTACAGACTCGAGTTGGAACTGGTTTCAGAAGTGAGACTGAGAAAAGCTGCATGTGGTTCAAAAGCACTTAGCTCTGCCTTCAAGGGGAAGCAGACTTTCTGATAATCTTTGCCAATACAGCAGATAATGCATAGACATCGGGGTGAAATTCCAATTTCTCTTTGCCATCAACTTCAGTGCGGCCAGGATTTAAACCCAGTTGTTTTAGGGACACATCCAACACTCATTTTATCAACTCAGAGGCTTCCATTGACTTAAATGGGAGATGGATCGTACTAGCAGAAGCCAGTTTACTCATAATCACAGCTCAGGAAAAAGTACTCCACTTCACAGACTGGAGTGGGGAGAAAGCAGAATGACAGTCACAGGTCAAGACTACTCCAGCTAGCACCGGGGTGGCAGAACCAAGCCTGCTTCATCCCTGTGAAATAGAATTGGATTTCTCGTAGCAGGTCTGAAACTTTCCCTGCGGCAGGTTTAAACCTGCAAATTGTACAAAAACACTTTCCATCCGCCTAGACATCCTATTACAAACCTGTTCTATATTCTGTAAAGCTGGTGGTGGGTGGCTTTCAGTTGACTTCCTCCCCACACACACACTCACTGCCCTTCGCTGCCAAGTCAGAAAGCCGAAAAATCATATATACTTGCATTCACCAAGTGATCTCCAAAGCAACTTAATACTGGTTCAAGTCTTCCTTGTCTTATAAATCGGATTCTTTCTGTAGATTGTTTACCTACCACTTCTAGTGTGTCTCCAGCAAATTAAAATCCGCTGAAGTGGTAAAATGTACGAAAGATATAGTGAATGGTCTGCAGGCTGTACAGTGGAGCCATTATTCTAAGAGGAAGTAGGAAAGGCAATCATAAAATTTTGAAAAATTATGCAATAACTTTGTAGTTATTGCCCATCTGTATTCATTACAATGATCTACTTCACAGGCATATAAATAGAACTGGCAAGCAAAAGATGTGCTGTTTGCCTCCAGACGTGGCACTGGGCTTCAGCAAATGAAATTCAATTAAAGACTTTAGAAAAAATGTTGTAAGTGTTCATCAACAGAAGGAATCTAATCACCTCTCCCACCTCCCATTTTACATTCCCCCATGCTTGCTCTTACCCCTGCTCAGGACACCTTTGGAAGAAAGATGACAAAATTTAATTGCTTCGTTTGCAGGTCAAGCCTGATACACTACATGACTTCATTCTCACAAGGCAACAAGTCCCATAAATCACACCTACTGAGTGCACCCATTAGAGCTCCAGTATGACAACTTTATGCCTAATACTCTCCAAACAAGGACCACACAAAACTAGGACTGTAAAATTGCCCTTGACTCACAGCGGCTTTTATAACATGCACTTAGCTCAAAAAGACTTAACTTATATGGTTTTTAATCATGTTTGGGCATAGGAGACCTCTCACTGATTCAAGACAACATATGTTAAAAAAAGAAGAAAAAGCGGAATATATTTGGCAGAGCTCTTTCCCTTGCAGTTCCCACAGAGAAATATGTCAGTATAATGGAAAAATGATTGTTTCATTTTGTAAAGAAAGGGAATCCTGAGAAGTGTTTCTTCCTAAAATTAAAATAAAAAATGGTATTTTTTGTCTCACTGTGGGGAGGGAAAGGGGTAGGAAAGGTGGTATTTCTCAGTTAGATCCTCAACTCGTATATGTCTGCACAAAGCCATGGAAGCAGCTAGAGCTACACACACTCGCCTGGGAGTCCCAATGCTGCAAGGGTACATCCTGCCTCCAAGAATATTTGCACCATCAGGCCAGCGAGCAATCTACACTGGTATGGCCCCACTCGTGCCGAATGCAAGCACAGGCACAATTGCACCGACAAGCTACAGCAGCACGCTAACACCAGAGAGGAGTGAGCCCCAGTTGAGGAGCTGACTGATGCTATTCACAGAGTTAGATAAACAGCTGGCATGAAGTGTTGGATATTCAGAAATATCCTGGCCGCACTGCCCCGCGAAGCCGGGAGCCTCTGGTGCAGAGGCTGCCGCTGCCGGCTCCTGCGTGAGCAAAGGGTGCAGAAAGGGCTCGCAAGTGGATCTGAAGGTTTTCATTTGCTTCAGACCAGGGCTCCCATTGCTTCCCTCCAACAATGTGATGTAACAATGCATCACCACATTTCATCGCGCAATAGTGTTGGGGTTTTTTGCCACCCTCCCTACAGCTACAAATGAGACCGAGGGGGCAAATCTTACACACTGTCTAACGGATTTCCTTGCATTTGGAAGGCAAAAACGAAGGGTGTATATAATCAGGCTAACCAGTTGAAATTACAATGGTGCGTTAGCATATATTCCTTAAGTATTCAAACCACAGCGAAAAAACCATCCCCTCCACTAAACTACAAGGGGCTGACTGAAACCCACAAAAGCTGGGAAGCACGGTAAGGTCTGACTGAAAGCCTGTCCTTACTTCACCCCTGAGGAAAAGAGTAGAGCGTATAGATAATATTGGCTGCTTTTCGGTGGGCCCCAAATACACAGCAGAGCTATTAAGTCCCACAAACTAACTAGGAGGCTTGCAACCGTATCCTCTCTCCCATTTCCACATAACCAGACCTCTAACTCACATGTTTGCAGGGCAGCCGCTTTCTTTCTGTCCAGAACCTTCATTGCCACAGGCGCCAGTCTTGGCTCTGTTTCCCCGTTTTATAAGTTTTAAGTTAGCACCTGCCATGCTTTTCTCTCTCCATGCCCTTGCCCTCACAGAAGGAGGTTTCAATAGCTCCAACACAAGAGAAAACAACACAAAAAAATGCGAGCGAAACAGCTCTGGATGCCTGGTTCCCTATGGATTAATGCCCTGTCCCCTGTTCCCATATTCCCCATTCCCACCGTCTTTATCACATCCACAGCATCTCCCCTCCTTCCCCTCTCCATGGTGGCATGCCGTACATCTTAGCAGTTGGCTGGGACAGTGGTCCCAGCTGTTTCAGAGCGATGCATGTGCTGCCTGCTCAGCTGGTTGCTACTTTTTCAGGTGGATAAGTTATTATTGCCTTTTCCTCAGTGAATGCACTAATCTGAATCTTCTTCTTCTACCCAGATACTCCTTTTCATGAAAATTCATGGGCACTTGTCTTCACTTCTATCCGCTGCCAAATTGAGCTGAAATGGACTAGTGAGTTTAAAAGTTATTAGGAAGGATGGATGGACAGACCATATGCTCACAGATAGATTATTTCTTTAGAAAATCAGCCTAAAAATAACCCTGTCACAGAAGACTTTAAGACCAGCGGTAAATGAATCAAAACTATAGAGTTATCCACGGATGCACTGATGAGTCAACTCTGCAGACATGGTGGGTTTCGTTTTCACCTAAGATTGACATAACTAAAGTTACTCGCCTGTGTAAGGCTCATCTACGTTTCTCTGAGTCTTCCAAGGTGGCTGCCAGGGTGATCAGTGAAGAAAGGTTTAGATTCCTCTGGGTTTCCCATCTAAAAATACATTAACGTGTACACACATGTGCCTCAGGTAGGTGCACAGGTAGGACCCACCATCCCTATTTCTGCATAATTGCAGGTTCCAAAGCTCTTCACCATCTTTCATGCATTTTCTACAAACCATATTTTCTACTCTGTAAGGTAGGAAAGTAAATTTTTTTTCTGTTCTTTCAGGTGAAGAGCTGAAGGCTCTTGAAGATGCGGATCCTAGTAAAGTATCCAGTTTCTGTGTTTTTCAGGAGTATTTAGTTACTTATGTACATCTGAGAAATTGGGATCACAGGCCTCAACCAAAGACTTACCAGAAGTTCATGGAAAAGAAAGGAACTGCATGTAGTTCCAAATCCCAGATTAATGCCCTAGTTCCATCCTCTTCCATCCATCCTTTAATGACCTAGAATGTAATTAGCTGAGGGTGAAAAAAAAAAAAAGGGAAAAGGGATAAAATAAAGAAATATTTCCATTTTACTTGTACAGTTTTCTAGTCCTGTGTTACATATAGTCTAGACTCAACCATATGCTGAGGACAATTTAAATCACCCTAGTAAATTAGAGAGGTCTTGAAGAAGGCAATTTATAGAGGTTTTGAAGAAGGCAAAAAATCTCTTTTTGCCTCCCCAACCCCTCCCTAGCTACCATTATTTAAAAGATACTTTGCTCTAATGAGAATCAGGTTTTAAGTCTCAAAAAAACCCAGATTAACATTATGAGAATATAATTTTTTCTGTAATGCTATCTTCTGGAGGGGAAGCAGCACACTGTAAGGATGGAAGCAGCTTCGAACTTTGCTTGAAGCTGGGGAACAAAAGTTTCTCTGCAAACAAAGAAACATAAATTAAATTAAAACAGCAATGTTTCACATTCTTTATGGGTTGGCGTGAGCCTGCAGGCTGACAGTTTGGGACGCTAAAGCCGTGGGTGCATCCCATGAAAGACAAGCCAAAATTTCTGACACTGAAGCATAATGGTTAGGGCTATTCAAATATTCCATCTGCTTTGCTCTGGTTTTAAATGAGTATATGTGAAATACTTGGGTTTTTTGGTTTTTTTCCCCTCAAAGCAAGAGAGGGTATTGTTTAGCTGTTAGACAGCAGAGCTGGGCAACCTGAGGACACATGGAATAAATAATGCAGATATTGTTATAAAGCCACTTACATCACATGTGGTCTTATCTATAACCAGTTCTGCCTCAGCAAAGATATTGACTAGTTTCCAGGTTTGGAAAATCAGGGAAAAAGAAAGGATTTCTTCACTTCAGAGAAGAAGTAAATAACAAGGGACAAGAGAAGATTATACAATATCACAGATGCTCTGAAAAGAGAGAATAGTCACATTCAAGGAAGTTAAATGTTAAGTCACTTAAAGATGGTGAAAGTAAACAGTTTTTAGCAGAACGTATAATTGGTCCTTGCTACGGATGTGCTTGAAACAAAGAATTTAGCACGATGTAAACAAGGTTTATATATACATGAATAACAACTTTATCGCTATTATTTATTGATACAACAGTTAATGACATCATTTTGGGGTTGGAGAGCTGAATAAAACTGATTAGATTTTCACACATTTGGAAACTTTAAAAGCCACAAGAGACCACTGAATCATCTCCTGTATAGAGTTGCTTATTAAGTGTCACCCAAATCCCCTCATACTAAACCCAGACACTTGAGCTGAAAAGTTTCTGTTCCCAAGAGATCAGTCTGAATACCGTGAGTGGAGACCAGGAGAGATCAAACTGTCACCAGTGCCCGAGGCCTTTGCAAAGACAAGGAGCTGAGGAGTGAAACTCTGTAAAGGTGTGGCTGCAGCTCTCAACCACAAGATTGGAGCGAGTCAGCGGGTACCTTCTCTTTGGGTGTTTGCCCTTCAAAAAGGTTCAAGTAAAGTGGACTGGGGAAAGATATGTATCAGAAATACATTCTTTTCTAAAACACTCAGCATTGATTAGGTTCTTAGGAGAGTTCTCAAGATAAATGCATTCTGCAGAGATTTGATGCTGTCTATTGTTTCGTGTACTGTACCCATAGCTTCTGCAAGATGAGAAACGGGACTTTACGTGAAGCTTGCTTAAGACCCTACCTCTAACCCCCACCCTGCCCCACTCTTTGAGTATGTTCCCCTGTAGCTTCAGCTGCTATTTTAACTCCGCCATTAAGAGCCGCACTCTTTAGCAACCCTTATATGCAAACTGGGAAAGAAGAAGGAAAGAGACCACCACTGTTAAGCCAGCACACTCATAGAATCATAGAATTCTTTAGGTTAGAAAAGACCTTTAAGAACATCGAGTCCAACCATTAATCTAACACTGCCAAGTCCACCACTAAACCATGTCCCTAAGTAGCACCCCAGCATGCTTGCTATGTATCAGTGGATAGCACAGGTCTACAATAACTACTGTTGGCTATTGAAGAACTTCCTACCAAAAAGAGCAATTTAAGCACTCTTAACTCAGTCTTCGTTGCCTCTTCTTCTACTGTACTGGTGCAAAAGGGGCTTAGTGAGGACTCAAACCTGAGCCCTACTCATGCTGGATGCCTTCACTGGTGTCTTACAGTGTATCAGTGCAAAGACTGACTTGCATGCCTATGCTCACTTACTGTACTAGGGCAAATTTCTGCCTAAGAGCCATGGAAGACGTGATGTACATGCATGCATTGATTTATGCCAGGTCAGCTATAGCACCTGTAAAACTTCTGTCTCAACTGAACCAGGGATGTTCTTACAATCAAGCAAGTATTCAAGACCTAGATCCAATAAAGAACAAAGTGTCTAAGTTACAGCACCTTGACTCCCAAAGGGAAACACAGGTGTTTCTGTTAGCCATCTAGGCCTCCACAAGACTGAATGAAGAGAATTAGGCACCTCCACATAAGAAGAGAAAATTGCATGCTAGTGGGGAGCGACCTAGTAGAGATTCTAGACAAGAAATGCTGAGTATGGGCTGTGTATCAAAGTTTATCCCTTACCAGAGCTTAGATGCGTGAATTTGCAGCCTAGAGTTAAAGTCCTCACCTGGAGAAATAAATATCCTAGGTTCTGCAAGCCACTTGTCTACTCTTTATTTTAAAAAAAGATAAAAACAACAACAAAAAAAAAATCCACAAATTTTAGTTAAAGTAATAAAAGAAAGAAAGAGAGACCGAAGAAACTCTCCACAGTTTTATCACCCAAGCGATCCCAAGCTTTGGCCAAGTTGCAGTGTCTCTGAATGTGTCACCGGAGGAATTCCAAGCAGAAATCTTAGCTGAATAAAGTGCTCTCTGTGGCTGTTCTTCCCGTTTGCCACCAGCTGATGAGGGCAAAGAATTTTTTTTTACTTTCTAGAACTTCATGGCACAAGGTTTGAAAATATTTAAGATGACTCACTTTTTCACTCAGGAAGAACTGCCTTTCCTAGAGAATTTGAGAGTTCTCAGCCTTCACACTTTTATACTGAATTTCACAATAAAATCTCCTTCTCTGGAGATACTCAAAACTCGCCTGGACGCATTCCTGTGCAGTCTGCTCTAGGTGAACCTGCTCTGATGGGGGGGTTGGACTAGATGATCTCCAGAGGTCCCTTCCAACCCATATCATTCTGTGAGTCTGTGATTTGTCTCACTCGTAGTCTTGGGGACACTTGCCATTTTCTGACTTTTACTTTTTTTTTTAGAGAAACTTTGATATGGTTGAAAACTCAAGCGGCATAAAAAAGGGCCAAGCCTTTATCACATAAGAAAATTTAATTTGAAGAAAACCTCAATGCTGTAAGGAGACTTGACTTACTGTATGGAAACATTTAGGAATAGCAATACAAGACCTCATTACATACAACTCTTCAAATGTCACTCAGTCTCTTGAGATTCCGAACAAGAATGCCTGCAGGGAGAATAATTTTATATGAAGGACTCAGGTCCTCTGGTTTTATAGAGGAAATGTCCATGCATATACCTCAATTTGTTCTCTGCAGGTGCCTTACTACTGACATGCATGCACATGTACAGGTCTCTAGTTCCCTTAAAAGTCCAGTACAGTGTGTAAATTCTCATTTATCCATAAAATAGTGGGTGCTAAAGTCCAAACACTTCACCATTTATCAGTGACCTAGAGGAGAAGAGGGAATGCAGTCTCACCAAGCTGGTTGAGGACAGTCGATAGAGTCCTTATGCAGAACTGTCATTCAGCTGGAGAGTGGGCTGGAGAAGCTGGAGGAATGGGCTGACTGGAACCTTCTGAAATTTTAAAGGGACAATTGCAAAGTCCTGCACATGGGGTGGACAAACCCCATGTAATTGTACAGCCAGGGGACTGACTGGATGGGTAGAAGTTCTGCTGTAAATGACCCAGAAGTCCTGGGGTCCTGGTGGATAGAAGGCTGGACAGGAGTCAGCATTGCACTTTGGCAGCAATGAAGGCTAACAGTGTCCCAACTGACAGCAACAGGAACGCAGTCAGTTGATTGAGGGAAGTGACTATTTCCCTGTACTCAACACCTGTTTGGCCACATCCAAAATATTGCACCCAGATTTTTCCCCACACCTCCCTACCCCCTCAAACAAGAAAGATCGTTATAAACTCAAGCAGGTCCAGTTGACAGCCACCAAGATAGCCATGGAGCTGAGACCCATCAACTATGAGGAGAGACTGAGGGAGCATGGCTTATTTAGCATGGAGAAAAGAAGGTTTGGTGGGAGGAGGGGAGACCTAATAACTGCCCATATCTACAAGGAAGTTATTCAGAAAATGGAGCCAAGAATTTAGGAAGGTGCACAGCAGGAGAATGAGCAACAGTGATCATAAACTGAAACAACTGAGGTTTAAGTTGTGTATAAGGGAAAAAAATATCATGATAAGGACAACTAATCACTGGAACAGCTGCCCAGAGATTTTATGGAATATCTGTCCTTGGAGGTTTTCAAGGTCCAACTGGACAAAGTCTTAAGCAGCCTCACCTGAATTCAGTGTTGATTTCGCTTTGAGCAGGAGGTTGGATTAGGTGACCTCCTGATTCCTTTCCAGTCTGAACGATTCTGGGATTACGACTGCAATGTACAAATGGAACAGGCAAAGTCACGAGTTGTAAGCAGAAACATCTAATCAGTCTGTGTTCACGAGAAAGATGGCCATGGGAGCCAACCTCTGGAAAAGAAGTTGTTCCAACAGTTTTCCAGCATACATTGTCGAAATTCTTGACTCAAACTTTCACTTACGTTTCCAGTTTTTCAGTCCATTTCTGATTCTTTTTGCTTTCTGAAGTAGAGCACCTATCCCTGGAGTAGAATGTAAAATGGCGGTTTTGCTGGAAGCAAAGCTGTAGCCAGAGAAAAAACTCTCCAAAGCTTTTCACCCACAGAAAGGGAGGAAAGGGAAAAATCTAGTGCCAGGAAGGGAAAAAGGGACAACAACGTTCTTTTTTCTTATTCTGTAGTTGTGTCATTTCATGTTCCATGGAAATTAAAGCATTTGTATATAGTAGCTTCCCATCTCTCTTTCCCACCTAGGCTTGGCATAGGTGGGAAATTCAAGTTCTTGAAAATGGCAACGCCCTGCTCCAGCCATCCCCTTACCCCCCTGGCCAGAACTGGCACAACTGGTGCCATTCTTCAGAACCTGGGATGAGGCCCAGCTGTCTCACAGGCAGGGAGAGAAATGTTTGTAAGTACCATGGTCTCATAGTAATCTAATCTATGATCTGCAAAACTGCTGAAGATTATTTTTTTGCTCCAGTATGAGTTTTGCAAGCTGCAGAGAAAAATGTCATAGAGTTTACACTTATTTTTATTAATTCAGGCATGTCAATGCCCCAAGCATATTTGAAAAATGCATTCAGACTTTTAGCTTGAGACCCAAAGGCGTAGTTCCCATTGTTTGGTATGGAATATTGCAAGTCATACCAGTGTGGATAGCTATGGCCTTAGACTCTGGGATTATAAGAAAAGAGACTACAAGAATAATTACAGAAAAGTACTACATAATTAGGACAATATTTGCTTCATTAGAAAATCTCATGTAAAGTAGAAGAAAATACTTGTGAATATTTGTTAAAACACCTGCACAAAAGTCTTATAAACAGGAAGGAGAAAATAATGAAACCAGATGATCTGCAGGCTGATTCAATGGACTGTGCAGAATATGTGCCTTCTGAAGAGAATGGCGTGCTTTTAACTACACTGCCTAGAACAGTTTTCTCCTAGCACATGTCTTCACAGCTAGCAATATAATGAATTAGGTGAGAGCCAAAATTTATTAGCAGATGGGAGTGAAAATTGTCATAGAGACGTGGTTTTCACATTTGAACCATTTTCTCTGTGTTTGCAACATTCCTAATGTGATGCTCAGAGCCATGTCACAGTGTGGGAAGGGGTATTGTTACCCCATTGCATACAATAAAAGATTTGCAGCAAGACTTACCCATTTTTCCCCTTCACTTCATGACACTCTGCCTAACCACTTTTGCAGTGCACAAGGGTTGTGCGTTCCCCTTGAAACGCCGTTGGGCAGTCTAGTAATGAGCTGTGGATAGGGCCCCTTAGCAAGTCTGTCTTCTAGACAGCTTGGAAATGTCCCTTATTTCTGACACACTCCACCCGTACTGCCTGCCCTAGCTTTGTTAGCTCTTTCATCTGGCACAGAAAAGTCATCTCACTTGCTTTCCTTTGGTGGCCACTAGAGAGTTAGAGAGGCACAAGAGCAGGACTGAGCCACATCTCAGAAGTCCTTACCAGAAAGCTAGGAACTCCACCTGCTTCTAGAAAGTTTTGCCGTGTTGACAAGTACAGAGATATGTGTGCCCCTTGGAGCAACATAACCTCTCACTCTTCTTGCAAGTGGTCGCAGGACAATAAGAGAAGTAACTAGGGGCTTGACCCTAGTATTGTGAGAACCATCCTTCAAAGTCTAAAAGGGAGTGCCTGAAGAAGGGAAGCAGTTCTGGCAGACAAGGTTCAGGTATGGGTGAGTTTGCAAAACCTCATGAATGGCCCTGAGATATTTTATGCCCTTTGGTTATGAAAATGAACCTTCTGCATGTTAGATGGTAGAGGATCCTCACAGACATCTGTCACCTCCTGTTTAATACCATACTGAGATACCGCCCTTCCTTTCTGGGGGATACTGGAACAACAGATGAAAAACCCCTACCTGTTTAAATCCTAGTCCATAGAGTTTGTTACAGGGACACTTTCCGATACCTCTGACTGTATTCCACCTTTCATAGTAAGGGTGGAATTCTTTTCATCAGGTTTTAAAAGCAAGGTGCCTAGTCAAAACACGATGCTTTTGTGTCAACAAACAGACACGTACATCCCAGAGCCTTCTTATCCCAGACGTGTATTCTAAGAACCTCTTGAGAGTGATCATTTCTCTTCAATGAGCATAGAAAGACTCTAGACAACTACTCTAGAAAAGATTCCTAACATAAAAATGGGAAAAGTTAGGTCATACGAACCGCATCTTTACTGTGTAGTGTTGTTTGTGCATTATATATTACAGTATAGCTCATCTGGCGGAAGAGGCTGTGGCATTTTTTGCACAACCATCATTTCTTTCTAGGTGGATTTTACGTTGCCAGGAGAGCACTATCAAGAACTGTACTGCCTTCTGCCAGAGCACCTCTGACCAGAGGGTGGAAGGACCAGCTGTACAGGGCAGAGCATGAGAACAGTCCCCAAAGTTAATTATTCAATAGTGCCTCAGAAGCATTCCCCCGCCTCTGATGCAGCAAAGATCCCTCCAACGGGAGGAGGAAACTAATGGGTGGAAATAGCAACCTTGCTACTGCCTCTAGAAGGTATTTGCCAGTGCCCCTGATTTAAGGCGACAGGCTTTCTAAGCATGTGGATTTGGTGGGCATCAGCACCCTTACCACGCTCTGCGCAGTTGCGCTGAGTTGAGGACTGGTGCAGAGTGCAGGGAGTGCCTCACTGGGAACTCTGGGACTTTTTGTCCAATAAGCCAACTTCTTAAGGTACAAGTCAGTTCAACCTGCCTTCTGTCAAAGTATCCAGCTCAGTAGCCAGATGGATGAAGGATTAAAAAGAGCACTGGTAACTGAAAAAACATTTGCAGTAAACGGCTATCAAAGTTTGAAAAATTCCAAATACTTACAAGACTGGTAGTCTTCTTTCCTTCTCAGTCATATCAGTGGGAGTAAGGGCTGCAGGATCTGGCCCTCCATGGGTAATAACTTTTTTAATATCCCTTTTTTTTTAGCACGATTAAATAGATTGGTCTTTCTCTCCCTATGTAAAACCATGTTTCATCCGTCATGTCAAAAGCATCATATTCATAAATATACCACCGTGCCTGGTGTTTTCCACTGAAATTGGCAAATGTACTTAGAAAGAAGTGAAATGAAAATTTCAGGAATTTCCAATTGGGCTTAGCAAGTTGTGAAAGAAGAGTGATGACTGCTATCGATGTAAAGAGTTACGAGCTGCCTGGTTCTTCTGTTTTATGGAACAGCTTAGCCATAGAACATACCTACTTCACTGCCACTGTGGCCTGGTCCTGGCCACGGCCTTAATTTTTCTGAGGATGTTATTCATAAATGTTCTCTTAATCAAGCTCAGGCCCAGAATTTTACTGTAGAGGCCAAACTAATTGCCAGGATACACGAGATGCCAAACCCTAGAAGGTAAAGCTAAAATTTGTGTGTCCTGGCTCGAAGAACCACTATGTTTCAAACCTGAAATAAAAAGTGGGTTTTTACATTTCTTAAATAGTTGATTTTTCCACTCCAACAATTAGAACTCTGTGCTTCTGAAAGAATTTACACTGTGAAGAAGTACATCTCCTTCATTTTTTAATTTGACCAAAACAAAAATCTATCTCTCTTTTGAAAGGTTTTTTTTTTTTTTTTTTTTTTTTTTAAGAGAAAGAAGTAAAGATGTATTCCAAAATTATCCCTGGCTAGTGTGTATGGTTACCACACTGAAACAGACAGCAGTTTTCTGGGTGAAATGGCATTGCCCCGGGTGCCAAGACCCACATGGAAGGTATGCCAAGGACTGTGAAGATTTTTATGTCTCTCCTGCCATCATAAACAGGAATGTTATATCTTTCAACTGGGCAACTGGCATGTTCCCCATTGATTACACCCTTTTATTGAGAAAGGGAGAGATGAATGATTTTCTTTATTCTTTTCACATGTAAAAGCTTCTAAAGGATTAGCAGTCTCTTGGTTCTTGATCAAAACATGGGCTCCAACACAAAATGTTGTGAGATCTTGTAATATCTTAATATTATGTTCATAATATGATAATAATCTCATACTGGAATAATCTCACTCATCCCTAAGGAACTGAAATGCTATTCAATAAGCAACATAACAACAATGCTGGGGCTTTTAAGTTCAAAGGCTGCTAGCCCTCACTTCTGTGACTGTGGGAAATGTTTCACTTTGCCGTTCTCAGTCACATGAGTAGGAAGAAATGAGATGAGGTGACGTGAGATACAGTGTGTGGACAGAAAAGCTGATGAATCGGAAAGCCTGTACACTTTTTCTCTTTGTATCATCACTTGGTTTGACATAAGAAGTCCACAGCTCCCAGCAAACCATGCATCAGGTCCCTGAGCACATCTCCCCATCCCAAAGAGTTTTGCTGCCTGGGTCCACTGCCAGCTCTCTGATGTGGCACAGCCACATTATCCACTGCTTCAGACGGTTGTGAAAGAGCAGCTGTGGAGAAAGAGCTGCCTGCTCTTGTGGGGCTTTGCCCCTCCTGTGCTTGGGGACCACTTTTATGCTCAGGCCCTTGCCACTCACCTGAGTTATGTTGCTGGTACACCTGTGCACGGTTTAACACCTTCCTAATTTCGGCCAGTATCCCAGCCCACTGATTGGGCTTTCGGGCTTGATCTCAGACCTGCCTCATCACTGTGGACTTTTTGATCGGTACTCTTGGCTGGCTGTGGTTACTGTCACTGGACCTGTTTGGGTAGGGTGGAGCAGGTCCCTTCTTGGCAAGGTCCGTGCCCCTGCCTACCTTTCTGTGACTCTCAGCTCCTTAAAGAGCAGCCTGTCTTTGGTGCTGCATGGTGCCTTGCAACACTTCATCCTTTGATCACCATGGTTATAAAATACTGCTATGAGAGTGTATGGGATTCTGTGACCTTGAATAAATATTACTGATTCAGTAGGAATCCTATCCTATCGCCAGGAAAGATTCACAACCCAGCAATCCACTAGGCAGATGCATTAGACAGATATCTTCATCCTAAAGGAATTACTCCTACCCACCTCACTCCTCCACAAGGTAAACTTAAACTTAACTTAAACTTAACTTAACAAGGTAAACTTAAACTTAAACTTGTCCCCTGGAGCCCTGAAGAAGACTCTTTTGTGCTGAGCAGATAGTTCAGGACTCTGAAGGCTGGGTCAGATGAGGAAACACTGGAAGAGCTTAGTCAATGAAGGAAAAATCTGTAAAAAAAACCCACCAAAACCCAGCAGAAAACAACGAAGAACACTAATTCTATTTCCTTTAATATCAAAGCCAGAAGGAATTTTGCCACAGACTTGACTAAGAACTGTTGAATGTAGAAGTATGTTCTCGTCAGCAATTCTTAATTTATCCTTGCCTGTATTCCAGAGTAGTCATCTAACATTTTGACACTAGGTGCAGGACTGGATATGATTGAGTACCATGAGCCATTTGCAGCAGGCATGAGTTAGACTTACTGTGTGTCAGAAGCAGCCTATGTCTGAGTTAGATCCAAAGCACTCATACTGAAGGTTACGTTCTTCGGCAAAAAAGTCCACTCAATGCAGCATTGCTTTTCACTGCCCTCTTTATCTGAGAAGTGGTGTCCAAACCTAAAATATAAGTCACATTGCTTTTGACTATGCAGTTAAAGATTCTGGCGGACCATTCGAAATTCAAACTATGATAAAAATAATGCATTATCCATGAGGATCCTGCTAGGAAAGATCAAACATAAAAGTACATAAAAGTGTACAATGAAGGAACTGAAATACACTTTGAAGTTAAAAGAATAGCTATATGACAGATAGTGGTTTGTTTTATTCACTCAAGTCTGTAAACATACATGTTGTTATAATAATGGATAAATACGAAAAACACTGTCCTGTGATTCTGGATAAGCACTCAGAACTGTCAGTTCTCGTCCAAGTTATCTGGATCATTTAGGCATGGAAAAACTGGGTGGGGAATTGCATGAGATCAGAGAAGAAAAAAGGAAATCTCGTGAGAATAGAGCTAAGAGGATTGCTGCTTATGGTATTTTGGCAGTTTCTCAACCCAGAAGCACACAACAAATGAACAACAGCAATAACCAGCTCCAGATACTGTTGGGAATTAACTGAACCACCAAGAACATGGCAGTTCCTGGGACCCTACTCACAGTTAGAGAGGCTTTGTGGCATGCCACCCCCCAGTCAGCTGCTCACAAAATCGTACAGGGATGGTGTTTACTGCTGACTCACGCTGGCAGACAGACCTTATTTATTCCAAGCATGATATAAGAGGATTTGGAGTGTGTTGTTGGAACAGTGGAAACTTGCAGCTGCAACAGAGGAATCCCCCAGAGAAAGCTCCAAGAACAGTTAAGCTTGAAAAGAATAGTTGGGCTCTGTCCTTACTGTGGCTATGGAAAAGCCAGAAGCCGGTGAGGGGGTATGCCTCAACCTGCATCATGTAGAGTCTGCTCAGAAAAAGGTGGTAGTTTTAGCTGCTTACAAACACCCATATCACTCATGTCTAACAAACTGACAAATCATTTGCTATGGATCTCTTGATAAGTATGCTTTGCAGGAGGAGATGGCATGAAAGGAATTTGTCCTTACATTAGGTCATATTCTTAAGTGGCACAGGTTGGCACAGCCCCAGTAACTCTGATGGAACCACCCAATTTACACCAGGTGTGCAGCAGCCCAGTGGGTTTTACAGGAGTGCGTTAAAAAAAACCCTCCCACTAACAAGGTAAGATCATGTGTTGGCATAGTCTCAGAACATAAAAGATCTAAAAGCCCCAGCTGACATGTTACACCACGTTACTATGAATCATAGCAGTCTCTATGTAGCACACAGCAAATAAATACATTAAAAAAAAAATTGGACAGACCTCCACCAGCCAACTGCGTGCTTTTCTGCCTCTACCACCAAACATCGCCAGCAGAGTCAGGGCTCTTGGTCTCAGGGATCAGCAAGACTGAGGCTGCTCTGCAAAGGACAACAAGCCCGGAGCCAGGGACAACCCCAGCACAGGCAGCGATGGTGCCCTCCCCAACCAGGGCACAGTTCTGGAGCATCTGCACAACCAAGTCAGAGCAGGGTGCTGACAACAGGGTCCATCAACAGCCTAAGGCAAGGCAAGGTGATGAGTCAGGTCCGTCCATCCATTCCCAGTCAAAACCAGCAAGGTGAGGCCAGGAGCAGGAGTGGAGAGGAAGCTACCTACAGCATTCATCTAGAGTCCTTCAAGGAAGTCCCATGAGTAAGCAAGCAGAGGCAGGACTGGACACACAACGGGGCTAGGAGTTTAAATGGAGCTGCTGGGGCAAGGGGCAGCAGGAGGGTAGGTGGAGGTCCCAGGTGAGGCTGCTCAGGGAAATTAAGGCCTTTCAGTGCCCTCAGTTGGGTTACAACAGCAGACAAATCTTTACATGAAACCATGACACAAACCTAAAGCAAGCCGGCAAAAATACGCTTCTAAAAATTTGTCTCTCTCCAGAAAGGGCAAGATATTCTGCTTCTAATTTTGTTGAAAGATTCACAGTTTAGAAAAACTTAACACAAAAAAAATTGTTAATTTGAAAATTGCAGGCACAGCTAAAACCACATTAGTTTTAGGCTATGCACCACATTCCCAAGTCAATCAGCACACAAATGGCGTGGAGCAGTGGGCAGGGACTGTATGCCTTTAGTCCGAGCTTCTACTCTTTGGTACTTTTTTTCCTTTCATAAAACTAAAATCAAGTACGGCTTAATGAAATAGTCATTTGATGAAACTTGAAAACCATTTCTATTATTTGGATCTAAAATGAAGTTTTTCTCATGCTTATGAACAGGCGCTACAGTTTCCTCAGATGACAGAACGATGGGCTGCACTTTCAGTATCACTATTTTCAGATGCACAGTAAGTTAATTTGTTATTAAGTAAAACTTGAATGCTATCTCACGATACAGCTACCAACTTTAAAAGTCACTTGGATTTGAATGAGAAAGATTCTCCTCCTTGTCCTTCAAAGACAAAATCATCACAACATGTATTTCAAGCAAAGGGAGACTCATATAAGCTCCTGCTGGCAAGTGATTGCAGTATTTTCAAAGACATCTAAATCAAAGGAGCAAGGAGAGGGAGAGGAATAATCTCTTAGCCTTTATTGCTATATAATAATAATATTGATATATAATTATTGAAGGCATAACTCAGAAGAGCTAAATTAAAGGATACTTACTGTCTTCAAGAGTCCATTGTCTAAGAAGCAAATCCAAAGACACTTGATCAAGAATAGCAGGTTATACTTCCATTTGTAGCTCCTGCAAAGTATTAGATGAATCAGGACAGACTATCTAAGGACCTGAACAGAGATCTATGCAGCTGGAGCCCAGCCATCATGCAAAATGCCCCTGAAATATTTATTTTAGGTTGGCTGGAAGGAACCATGTTTCACCTTGCTGAAGTGGATCGTAGTTTGTCAGCAGGTGTCTACATCATCTAGAACATCATATTGTAACCAGATTTAATAGCAATCGAAGACATGTGACTCTTGATTGAACTCATGACTACAAGGCAAAAGACAAAGAGCTGCTCTTGGAAAGAGACAGGCCCCCAAAATCTCCTCTTAGAGATACCTGAACAGAAGTAGCAAGGAATTTGACAATGAAGTACTTTTTTTGTTAACAAATATCTACACTTTGAAGCCATATCAGCTTTGGTGAAAATTTTCACAGATTCTAGAATAGAATTTCTGGCCAAAATAAGTAAGTGAACAAAACCAGCCAGTATTTAGGATATACAAGCCCACATTCAGGTACTGTTTTCAGGCAAGGACATAATGCCAGACTCCAATGTCAAAAAAGATCCCCCAAATTACAGGGGAGCAGGGAATCAGCTGGGGTCTGCCACATCTTGTATGAAATCATTCTCTCCAACAGACTACGAAGTCCTCCTCTCAATTGTAGTAATTTCTGTGTTTACTTAGCTATCTGTGTTTACTTAGCTATCAGTTAATCAGGTCAGGAGTTTCTCTTTGTAAAAAAAAAAAAAAAAAAAATTAAAATTCAAAAGATTTTCAGTCTCTTCTGGCATGAAACTAAATCAAATGCCAAAAGACGCACTAATTTTCAAAATGAAAATCACTGTTTATCAACAAGTACTGTTACAGGAGGAAGTCTGTTGCTTCTGGTCAAGGCAGAGAGGTGTAAGGGCCAAGAGAGCTTCTCCCCTGCCAGAGGGTGGGCTGCCTGGGCTCAGGGCTAGCCCGGAGACAGCAGAGCTGAGGGCAGCCCCCTTACCTGGGTGATGTTGGGGAGCAGCTCACAGACTACTTTACTGGGAGGCGGCAGTTGGGACTGATCCCCTTCCTGTAGGAGAAGCTTTTAAGCTGAAGCTCTTAAGTGCATGGACCCTGCCTGAGCTACTGCTTCAGCTTAGGCATCTGCTTTTCCAAGTTCATTTTTAGACACCCAGTTTGTGAAAAACTGCTGTCCCTTTGCCTGAATTTAAGACCCTCTGGGAACTGACTATGGACAAAATGCTAAGATAGATTTTCATTTCCAAAGTGATTCTACCTAGCAGGCATTTATATAACTCTGAGGTGATTTGACATATCTCTTCTGTTATCAGAATATTGATATAGCATGGGGAAAAAAAGGCATTGCTGCTGTGTTCATTAATTTAATGAATTAATGCATTAATTTAATTTAATAGCAAATTTTCTAATGAACTGTTACAGCTGGTGTCATTTCAAACAAAGTTGTGATACTCAACAGGATTATCATTTTGGGGACAGAGTAAATCAGGTTGTAGAAGCTGTTCTGTACAGGACATTAAGGAGATATCTCCTGCCCTGTAGTTGTCCGGCGCTGGTGTGTCTCTAGGAGTACTCACAAGTCCAGCTGTGGCTGTTTCCAAAGGAAACACTGATGGAATTTTGTGCTATTTCTAAGCCACCATCATGCTGTGACTTTAAACGTTCTGTTTCCCCAGAGGTGAGACAGGTACATTTGTTTCAAAGAAACAACATGTGGGGTTTTTTCCCCCCTTGGAATAGGTCTGCACACACAAATTCTATCCTGATTCAATAAAAAAGCCACATATACCAACAATTTAGGGGAAAGGAATAAAAAACATAACACTGTTGGTTTTTCCACTTTCTTACAGCCAATCACAGCAAAAAATTGCTGCAGAATTCGTGATGCTTGGGTTACAGTAGTTTAGAGCTTCAGCCAGTTATGTATGTGATTCCTTTTGCTTGTAGATGGATATAATCATCCCTTTGACAGGACCAGAATACAATTATTTTAAATATTGTAAACATATTGTGGCCCTCTCCACCCATGATAGCTGAGACTATGGTGGTCAAGATGCCTGCCATGCAGAAGGTTTTAGAGTGGAATTGGCATTTGATCTGAATTCTCCTACCTCCCGGTAGATTTCTTTATCCCCTTGATTACGATGCTTTTGTGCTCTCACATCTAATGAAAAAAAAATTTGATTTTGTCTCTCTTAGGAATACTTTGGAATTCTCGACCATTTTGCCAAGACAGGAATACCACTTTCTACCCAGCTTTGCGTTTGCCCCTTTCAGTCTTATTTCCCCATCTTGTTTTGAAACTGGCATGTTTTGCTTAAAGCATTGATATGTCTTTGCCAGACATGATGACCAAGACTGCTTTGCCCTCTTTCATTGCCAGGTGCTGCACCTGGCTGAATTTTGTGCTTCTGCTGAATGTCTGGCCCAGAGCCCAAAGACCCACTGTTATCCCTCCCCTGAGTGGAATAGAGTTAATTACTAGTCCTGCAGAATAACAGGAAACCCACAGAATTTCTTACAATGAGAAATCATAATAATTTTACCATCTGCTGAAGTTTTTTGAGCCACAGCAGTCCAAATGCAAGATTTCTGATGTAAGTCCGCCAGGTATTCACAGTTTTTATTTAATTAAAAACCGTAAAAGCTTTTACTCCACTGGGTCTGGGCATGAGAAAAGCTAAATTATCCATGCTTTGAAAACATAGAAAGATCAAATGAATTTCAGGTTGTCATGGAAGCAGATTGTTGTGCCAATAGCAGACCTCTGTAGTTGCAGATAATTAACCTTAATTACCCTGACGTACTGTTACTGAAAATATTTGGTTACCTATGATGCTTGCAGTGCATACGATTGACAATTGCGCTCACTTTGGGCTGTGTGGTTTGATAGCAAAACATATTTCAGTAGTGGAGTTGACACAGAAATTTGCTTGTGTAGAATGACAGCATTTTAGCAGCCATGCTCAGTCTAACAGTCCACCTTCTAATATCCCTGCATCTGAACAAACTGAGCTCTACATGCAGAGGCAAAATATTCAGAAAAAAGTGGTAGTTTCATTTAATATTCTTGAGATATTTTGCCAACAAATATACAGCACTCATCACCTAATTCTTCTTCTTTACTAGCCTGGCAGAATGAGGAGGAAAACAAATTTTCCAAGTTCCAAGTACCAACACGAAAAGCCTGACAATCAAAACCCTTTTTTCTTCAAGATGAAAAAAATCAATTTGACATTTAAATAACAGTGAGATAGTGACACAAGAACAACAAAAGCCACCAAACTCCCAGCTAAGGCCGACAGCTTGCCTACTGTCATGCTGAAGATCTCATTGTTTTCTTTTTCCTTTTTCTCCCTTTGCATTTCAAAGACTGGCATGTCAGTCCTAACCCCAAATTTTTATGGCTTATGCAGAATTGTAACACAACTTTTATGTGAAATAAAGAGGTTTGGGAGAATAGAATTAAAGCTAGTTTTTTAGTACTTAATTTCCTCCTTTTTCCTGGGACGGGAGGGATCCAGTAATAGAAGGAGCAAGCTTGGGATTCAGGTCACATTCCTGACGTTGACTTTGGACAAAAGATGGAGCACCTACTGACGTTAATGGGGTATTTTGGGTGCTCGGTCTCTGTTTATATTTTCCTCTGCTTTCCAAAGAGTTCTGAGCAGCGACTGAGATTGTGCTTTGTGCTGCATTCTGTAATTTGACCTGAGGTTATTACACCCCAGGTCACGCTCACCTCTCTGCCTGAGGACCTTTATTAAAACTTTTTGTCTTTTCTTGCAAAATAAGCAGTTCCGAGCCCCTCCTGCTGGGAGCCAAGATAACTTATTCCTTCTCATGGCCACAATACAATTGTCAATTGTAACATGCAAGTTCCCAAAATACCAAAACTAATCTACATCTTTAATCTTAATGAGAGGAGGATCAGCCTTGTCTTTGAGTGCCTATCAATCTTTTCATGCATTTCAGCACATTCCTTAGATAGTTCTGATGAATTTGTAAAGAATAAGGTGAGTCTCAGAAATGGACTAACTCAGGACTTTCGTTTAGAAGTTGCATTATTAATATGCTATTGGGTTTATGACATTATGGTAAACCCTAGTTAAAGGTTTCAAGTTCTGAAATCAAATCAAAATATGGGAAGAGTATTAGAAAGTTTCTAGTAAAAACCTTGTCTAGAACAGGAAAGTTATCTGCCACTCACTCTTGGCATCAAAATGAACACAGCTGACAGCTGGCTGCTGTTTAGATGAAAGTGTGGATGAGAATAAAACATATTTACAGCTGTGCTCTGGGATAAATATTGAATATGGCTTGTCTTTGTCTATGCTTGCAGTGAAATGATCTTCAGTGTTAGTTGTGATGTAATTTTCAAACCCAGGCAAAATTGAGAAAAATAGATGATAGTAAATAATGGTGAAAAAACCCTGAAATGCATCCAAGAAACTGCACTAAAGCAGTACTCATGCCATTTTCATTTTGACCTTTGATACTTTCATGGAAATGTAACACACAGTATTGTAGCCAACCACTTCTGTGGTTGCATCAAGTATTTTATATGAGGAAAGATCATCAGGTCACTAGGACCAAGTCTTTTAATCCATTTCTCACATATGTCTTCCACAGAAACAAATGGAGTTAGAGTATGAAGAACTGACTGTAGAATTTGACCCTTACTTAGGTCTTCTCCCTGCTTGTTCCCCAAACTCCCAACAATCTAATCCACAGGACAGCTCTTCAAGTAAGATTTTCAGTGATGATCTACAATTACAGTTTATTTACAGAAAGAGGAAAAACTGAATGGTTTAGTCTTAAGGCTGAGTTCTGACATAATCAAAGAAGTTTCATTTACAGAGGAATTATCAGTCAGCTATTGTGACATAAATTATTCTCTAATACCAGAAAATCTTGAAGTAGATGTCATTCTGAAATGAAAGACACTTGCATCCCAGAATAACTGATATACTTCTAAAATGGAATAATTATTTGAAAGAAAAGAACTCGAAGCTGGAATGGTTCAGAAATGGTCTTTGAAGAAGCATTTTTTCTTCTGTAGTTATTCCAGCCAATTTCCTATGAAGATAAGATCTTCAGTAAATAAGAGCAGTGTCTCCAGTATTCAATAAAGGCAGAGATCTTTGTTTCTAACTTTCTTGGACAGATTTCTTCTTCTGTTACAACAGTGTGGCTGTAGAGACTCAGGGTTCCTGTGGTCTAAAAGCAATAAAACAGACATATGTCAGAGCGTGTAACATCTTTGGGCCAAGAATCTTGTCATTGTCTAATGTTGTACAGTAGTGGGGAAGAGAAGCTTTTGGATTGTAATAAAAGAGAGTGGTAACTGAAACCTGAAGCAAGTAGTATTTATGCAGGTAAAACAATTTGTGTTGGGTGCGGTGCTGCCCATTTTTGTTCCTTTCACATGAGTATCCATATGAACAAAATTTGCCACCAGGAACATTCTCAATAAATTTTAAGGAACTCTAAGACAGTACTCATAAGCAGCAAACTCCTAATTCAGGCAGGCTGAATGAATTCAGAATGAATTCGTTCAGAATGCTCATTCAGTACAAACCTATTTGAGACCAAACAATGCCATGTGACTCATGCATTCAATTAGAACTGGGCAACAAAGATAAAATTTAAATTTTTAATGGAGCAGCTATCTAAGACATTTATAGATGTGGCTTTACAGAACAACTAAGCAACAAATGAATTGAAGAACATTCAAAGTTTCTCATGGATGTGCCACAAACGTTAGGAGAGATTATATTAGGTTATTAGGGATTGTTCACAAAGGAATAATAAAACATTTTACAGCAAGCTGTTGACTCAGACAAACAGGAGAACTAGAGGCTGAGAAAAAGGTAGATTTGTGCAGAGTGATACAAAGAAAGCCTGGCTTCCAGCAGCCTTGTGTCTCATGATTGAATTCCTTGGTGTTTAAAGAGGGAGGAGCTCATAATGCATCCCTTTCCTCAGGGAGGCTTTTTCTAACCATTGTCAGAAAAGTGCAAAATTCATGTGGTTAAGACTGCTACTCCATGTCTATACTCAGCTCATGATTTCTTAGCTGAATTAAAAGAGCACTGGGAATGCAATGGATGAAACCGCACACTTTTGAAGCTGGACTCGGATGCACCAATGAATAGTGCACAGCATGGGAGAGACCTGGTTTAAATGATGTTCCTCCCAAGGATGCTTAGGGCCAAGGCAGACTTCAGCTGCCCTGCAATTGCTTAACCCCGTTCACACCTGTGCTGACATACAGTCACCCATGAACCCTCCATATGTTAAATTTCTTTTTGAGAAGTACAACTCCTTCTAAGAAGGAGCTGAATTAAGGTGTAAAAATGTGTATTTCAAACAGATAAATTTATGGATCTGAACTCTGAGCTGGCAGACCACAAGCCTGGGAATGAGATATTACTGCTCTTGGGAGAGAGAGAGAGTGTTGATTTTCTGTTGGGTATTTCTAAGCATTAATGTTCCAGGCAGGAGAGTCTTTCATAGTTATTCATTAGGTTGGTTGCTTCTTGGGAGGGCCGTTAATGCCTCCCTCACCTCCATGTTCCCTCTCTTCCTCTCAGCCTCCCGTAGAGCTGTCTCCAGCCAGCCAGGATGCTCTGCCTGGGTGTCACCAGACGGAAATGCACGGAATTCATCCACATACTTTCCTGTAAAAGTGTAGGGAAGAGCAGGCATGATGGAAAGGCTGCAAGATTACAGCTCTAGAGAGGGAGAGGTGTGCTGGAGCAGTTTTGCTCATGTTTTCTACCACCTACCAGAGTCATGCCGGGTATCCTGTCGGACAGGTTCCGTTTTCTTTAATGTGTGCTTCCATAATAAATTTATAAGGCCACCAGAGACCTGTTAGCTAGAAACGAATCTCAAATCATTATGATGCTACAGCTATTTGCTCTTTATTATGGAAATAAATCAAAAGCAGGCTTTCAGCAAAAAAACCCGTGGCTGGAGTAACCACTGCTGGGTTCCTGAAGATGCCAATACCCCAATGTCTTTAGCATTTCAGTGTATGTTTTGGCCACTGGAGGCTCAGTTTTTCAATTAAGGATCAAAAAACCACCTTTGGGTAAATTTCCCAACCTAGACAATGGGATTCTTGTTCTTCAAGAAAATTTGTATTTATTTAAGCTTTGAATTTGTGTTCATATTTACTTTTAAAGAGTGCGGTGGTGCTGGAACTGGGCTGTATCATGTTTAAAAAAAAAATTACGGAAACCTGATTGAAAATGGAGCAAGAGACTCACATGAAGATGCTGACGATTATGTATCATAGGACAAGTAGCCCCAGGGAGTGGGGAAGTGAAGGCTCTTTTGCTTTTCTGCTGTCTTGTTTGCTGGGCTAAGGAAACACATTCCTTGATCTACCCCAGTCACTAGCTCTTACAGCCCATGAGGAACGCTTTGTCACCCTGTCATTGACAAATAGAGAAAAAAATGGGAGGTGTTTTTTTTGCAGCAGGTAATGGGGCACCAGGAAGAGTCATCCCATCAGTCAGAAAAGGAATTATATTCAGAAATCCGCATTAGAACGGCTCTTCAGCCTTGTATGCTGCAGTCAGGAATAGAAAGGCATCACTGTAGTATATGTAGTTGCAAACCAGGTTTTAGTTACCTCTGCAGTAATGAAAGCAGGCCACCTCCCTCCATAGGAATGTTAATAGTGCACTATGAACTGCAAACCATCCAGCTGATTTTGATGCATTTTCAGGATGGCTTTTGCAGTTTGGAGGGAAACCTCTGGTTCCCCCCCAAGCCTTTACCAATCTGCAGCAGTAAAGTTGAACCAATCATCTCCCTTTTTTCGCTTTTTGTGTAGAAGTATTTTTCCAATGATTTTCCAGCAAGAACTGGAAAACTGCAGTGCTGTCTCACGCAGTGGTCAAAAGTGGAAGAGACAGAAGCTAATTTATTTGCAAATAATATGACAGTCTGTGATATCAGTGGGTGTAATACAGCAGAATTAGGGAAGAATATTTTCACCTCCTCTTTAAACTCAAGAAATCTGAGTATGCAAATACTTACCAGTACCAAATAAAAACATGAAAAATTGTGTACTGGTTAACCCTAAGATTTATCAAAGCCCATTAACCCTTTCCTATCCTCAAATATTCAGCCTGCTTATAGACAAAACACTTGGCTCAGCTTTGGTAGCAAAAATTGTGAGACTCCACTTATATGGGATTTCAAGCCCTGCTTCTTTGAAGCAATTACTGATATCTCAAATATCTTAACATATAAAGTATAGTTCTCATTTGTAGGCACTCAGGAATTCCAGGTTCTTTACATACTTTCCACTATCCATGTGAGATGTTCCAGTATCCATATGAAATAAATAAAGAGATTGTTGCTGTGGAGACATTGGTGTTGAGTGACTAGAAGTAGATAGTTAGCCTGTATTTAATACCCGGCACCAGAAGAAAATATCTGATTATCTGTGTCATTAATTGCACATTGTCTAACTACTATAGTTAATGAGGCAGACAGGTTAATGTGTACTTTGCTACACTTTAAGAAACAAGAGCCTTGTGAAGAGATGCTGTTGAGACTGGAACATCGAAGATGCTAAAACATAAACAAGAAAGGTCGGAGTTTGGACTATACAGAGAAGCTTCCTTTCAATTCAGATTTTTTCAAGGGGGAAGGAGCTTGCTAAAGTTTTTTATTTTTTAGTATAGAGTACTGAACATGCTGAAAAATACTTTTTTCAGAATACTGAAAAAAAATTGTGCCTTTCAAAACTGTCTGCTAGACAGAAGCAGAATACTCAGATCTGTACAATACGCTTATTCAATGATGAGGTAATTCCCTTCTCTACTTACAGTGTCCTCTCACTTTCCAAATCATCCTGATTTTATTCAGCTTTTTCAGAATGACAGATCATTTGCTAGGGGGAAAAAAAAAAATCTATACTACAATGAAGGATGTACAGTATCTGTAGTGTGACTTTAAATGTAAAAACTGAGCAAGGTCAAAGAAATATTTCAATTGTGTTACAGTGCAATTGCCTGCATTAAAAAGCCTGCACCCATAGTCTCAATAGAGCTTTGATGGATCTTAACAAAAGTGGTGGCAAGTATGAATTTGCAGTCAATGTGGATAGGAAAGCTAGCATTAAACAGACTCTTAGTCTCTTCATATGTTCTGCCTGAATTTTTTCAAAGTTTTCCACAAGGTTTAGATTCCAAACGTTTCAACCTTATTTTTGAAATTCTTATTTATATAGCATGTACTGTAAAGAATTATCACATACTGACTACTTTATCCTCTTTTGCTCTCATTTCCTAAATATCAACCCAAGTAATTAATTTAGTTATAATTCTTATTTCCATCATAGTCTCGCGATTCTTGATGATTTAAAT
Organism: Gavia stellata; assembly: GCF_030936135.1. NCBI lineage: Eukaryota > Metazoa > Chordata > Aves > Gaviiformes > Gaviidae > Gavia > Gavia stellata. Next base: position 81,718,481 of record NC_082597.1, on the reverse strand, counting down.
CCCACCACTTCTAAAGTTGCTTAATATTCTTACTCATCACTATAAATCACTATTCTGTTGGTTGAGTAAACTGAATATGTTCTGTGTTTACTGGTTATTTATAATTTAACAGTAAGTCTAATTGAATGAGAAGAAGCCTCAAGGAAACAGATACATTTTCTTTCTGAGGGGTAATTTAAGAATGAGTTCAACGGTAAGTAATTTTCTAGTCGTGGCCCTGATTTAAATAAGTAAACATTCTGATAGTGAACAGCATTATAAGATTTGCTGTCAAGCTATTGGTGTTTTTTTTTCCTCCCTCTGAATCATGTAACTACATATTGTTTAGATATCTTGGAAATGAGGAAGAAAATATGAGAAAAGTAAGGAAATACCTGACAAATTCTTGAAAGAAGGAGCTTGTGGTAAATGTGATATTAGATGCAAGGTAGATGCAAACACTACAACTGTTTGTGTTTGCTTTGTTCTTTAGCAATCTTCACAGAAGGGTGATTGGCAAAGAAGCAAACTACAAAAGAGAAAGCGTATTTCATAATTATAAAATTCACAGCTCTGTTCCTCAGATATGACAAGTCTCTAATAGGTCTGCTACCAACCAGGATGCCTAAGAGGCTGAAGCACTGCTGTTATTTACTTGGAATCTCATGGACGCAGTTTGTGGTTTCCATCACTTCTCCAATCCCTCCATTTGACAGGACAGAGAAATAAATCAGAAAGGATTGACACACCACATTAGCTGAAAATTTAGAGTTTAACGCTGGAGTCCAACAAATTACTAGCCAAAATGTCTGTTTCTGTAAACAAACAAACAAACAAATTGCCACAAAAAATAAACCTAAAGTACCAACATGAATATTAAAAAGGTTGGAATTGAACAGCTAGGTGATGCAGTTCACAAGATAATACTTTTCTGTTGATTGTGTTTATTGGTGGTAATAATAGTATAAGCAGTGGTAGTATTTTGATTATGTGTTATAAAAAGGGGCTAATCAGTATGGGAATGCCATTGTGTAACATACTGCACCAACAGGGAGGGACACAATAACATATTGCCTCATGCTACTTACACTGCTCAACAAAATTTGTTTCTATGCTTTGCTTTCTTCTGAAACAGTGCTGCTGAACACAAATGGCTGATACCATATGATGGCTCTTCAAACTGAGGCACGGATTTCCAAAGCAGTATAATCCTGAACCCACTAAATTATATGAGTCCACATTCTACATGCTTTCTCAGTGTAATGTGTTGACAGAACATTAAAATAGATTTTAAGAATGAAAATGAAGTGATTTTGTTGCTAGGTTTTACACATGTTAATTTTGTGTCATAGGCGTGGATAAATAGGTCCTTAGTGTTCATATTTTTGACTCGTGGCTGAAGCTGATGAGCATACAGTGGTGCCTGATTTTATGATGCACTTTAGCTCCTGCAACCATGGGAGATTTTTTGTGTTTATTGCATTCCAACCCCTGCTCCCCTCCCCTGTTATTTGAAGGTATTAATACTGAAGGTCAAAGAGCCAAAAGACAAGTAAAAGAATGGTAAACTACTTTTTAAATCTCATGATTCATAACTCTATCCTACGATTCTGGGAGGATGGACTTCAGATTTTTCGGACATTTAGATTTGGCCATACCTAGAGTAAGAAAGTCTGTATGTTGCCGTATGGAATTGGGGATGGGGTGGAACATTGCATCTTTCTGCAGGCTGGAACTTATGCTGCTAAAATGACGCAGATGCCTGAAGGGAATCTGCACCTCTTGATCAATGCCTAGAGGTAGCTAATTATGAGAAAGAAAGCAAGCATGCATATGTGTGTAATTATAATGGTGCGTGCTGAAGCAAGTAGGTGCATAGAGTATGAAAGGGAAATCCATTGGGTACCCAATTTCTCTTCAAAATGAGCCTGGGGGAACCGCAGACGTAACTGGTTCATTTGACTAAATAAATGTGAATGGAAGACCTTATAAATTGATTGGACTCAGTGTCCTCCTGGGTAGTTCCTCCAGATGTTCTGTGGAGAGTCCGATCCCAACTGTCTGTGGAGTTGGGTACTTTCTCCCTCCAAGTTATAGATGACAGAAGGCTTGCCAAATACATCTGACGAGCAGCCTGAGTTCTGCTTCTTCCAGCCATGAAGGTTTCTGTCTGGGGAGCCATACTGCTGGCAGACTGAGGGCCAGGTGACTGGGCTTTTAAGAACTAGGGCTGTGTTTCTGTCCGGACATCTGATATGAACTATGGACTCTCTTGGTTAGCCCAGTGGTCTGGCAAGTCACAGTTATAGGAAAAGCTTCTTTCCAAAGAAGGCAGTTCATCCTCTGTGTATTTCTGGTGCTGCTCCGTGTATTGCTAAGAATGTTTGAGGCCCAAAACTGTCTTAAAGCCTTTTGGGGGGAAAAAGAGTGATAACACATCAAGGACCACCAATCCAGCTATTCAATAACTGATCAATTTTGTTTGAACCATTTCAATGTCCATTCATTCAGGTTTCATTGTGGTCTGCACAGGGACCAGCTGGAACAACTGGAAGCTGTCGGTCTCAAAACATGACATGATTTTTTTTCCACAAAGCTAATGGAGTATTTTTGTGATTTTGTTTTTACTCCAATAGTTGTTAAAAAAAAAAAAAATTGCTTCCCAATATCTGAAACCCAGACCTTGTAGCATTGAGAAATCAAAGTGAAATGGCCTCAAGCTGCTACAAAACTAATTAGGTTAATTTTTTTTACTCAAATCTATGCAGACACAAAAAAGAAAAAAAACACAGTTAAAAAAAAAAAAAAGCAAGCTGCCTTTTAGATGGTCATATTGGCTATTTTAAGTAGTTACTGTGATAAACACAGTTTTGTTGTTTTCCTGTATGGCTTTGAACATGCAAGAAGGTATGTGTCGAGCCACGGTGACACATAGACCCCGCTCCAGCAGTGTTCTGTTCGATGTAAGATCAGTGCCTATGACTTATAATACCTCTTACTCATTCACATTGTAAACAGGATCTAAATTCTAGCTTTGGTAACAAAAAAATGAAGCTAACTCCAAGCATTTGCATGAATTTTACATTAAATGCATAACGTAAAAATCTTTCTATTTAGCCCGACACTAGGCCAAGTGTTACATGAAGATGCCTGTTTTGTGCTGCTAAGTAGGGATGGGCTAGCTTGGATCAGGGATGTTCACATTTCATGTTTCTGAGAAGAAGAAAATAGTTGTTTACTGAAAGTGAGAAATATTTGTAATTCAGAAGAACTGCCATTCATTTGTCCCAATAGTTTAGGGTCAGGCAAGCAATACTGCACCTCACCAAATGGACTATAATATAAACAGCAGTTCAAGCACATTTTTCTAACTTTTTCTTCTAACTATAGGTTATCAGCTGTAATAATGAAATGGTCAGCAAGGGGTAGTACATTAACAAAATAAGCCTCCATATTTCTCTGCTAATAGCCCCCCACCTATGCCTCTTCATGCAAAATAACATCCTCTCCAGCCGAAGAATGCTACAGCACACATGTCCTCTGGAGCCCATCTGTGCCGTGCCTTAAGTAGTTCTTATATTGAATTTACACGCTATGGAGCAATACAGAGCATTCTGCCCCACTTCCAGCAGGCATCAAGTGCTATGTATCACAAGTCATATTTGCATGAGGTTGCTTGGGTACTCACGTATAGGAATGATATCCTTGTTACAGGGGCTATAAAGTTCCCAGACAAGAAGTTTACTTATCCCAACTAGCAACTATGCAATAATTACTTGTCTATTGAAATGAAACAGCTTCTGGGGTGGGAAGGCAACAAATAAGCAAACGAAGAGATGACAGATCATCTGTATTAACTGGTAAGATTTTTGACGCAGACACTGTGGCAAAATTGTTGGTGTACCAAGATTTTTAAACCTTGTATAAATTACTTCTCAATATTTGTTGTCTGTGCTTCAGTAAAAAAAAATTATTCAGACTATGTGGCCAACTGAATGGATTACTTCTTTTCTCTCACTTTCTCTCTCACTCCTTAAAAGGTGAAAGGTTGAGACAATCCTGGTGGGACTGGCATCTATTTCCTCCAAGCAACCTTTTATTTTGAAGAGGATGCTTAGAGAACTGAACTCAACCCTTTAAGCGTGCAGTTTGGGATATCTTACATGATCTCCTAGGAAACTCCCATTCTACAACCTTCGGCATGCAGCCTCAAAATTTTACTTATATGCTTGGAACATGCTGATTATTCCTGGAACCATCCTTCTCAACTTCCCCTGCCCCCACTTTTGGTATAATTGCTCTTGAGAAAGAGAATAATTGTTAAAATGACCCAATCCTTTGCTCAACTACTAGCTAATTCAGTCTGGCAGCAAGATGCATACTTCAGGTCAGAATTGTCCAAACGTGAATAATTAATTCAGAAGCGTTTTGTTTCAGAGCTGATTTTTTAGTTGTGTATATTTAAAAAAAAATCTTGGCTGTGAACCCAATGAATTTCTTTAGAGTTTTTCTAAACTAATCATATTTTTATAGACAAATAGTCAGCCCTGCAGACATAGCTGTATAGCTAGATGTTCCTGCTCGTAGAACACGCTGTAATGGGTCTCTTTCCTTGGCCACAGAGCCACGGCATGACACAAAGCAGACCTTCTTTTTGCAACCTAGAGGGACATGTTAATTATTTATATCTTTCCTTAATGGACCACCACCATGGTCAAGCTATGAACCAAGCTGTGAAAACACCACTGACTCATATTAAACTCATGTTTAGACAGTGGAAGATGTAATTTTTAATAAGCCTTACCCTGTCTGTGTTTTTTATTTATTAATGTCACTTTAGTAGCCATAAGTCTATCACTTGGAGCTGTAGAAGCTGTGCTCTGTGTAACTTCAAGTGAAACACTGCCTCCAATATCTGCATTTCTTAAACTCAGTTTTTTGAAATAGTGAAGTATTTCAAGAAATACAAAACACAGTTGGTTATCATCTAAAAAAGCCTTCCTCTCTGGATTTATGGCTTATTCTGAGCATGAAATCGTGCTGGCACAGACAGCCTGTAAAAGAAGGACAGGATGTGAAAAATCTCCCTTTCATTACAAATGGACTTGTCTGTCTTCTAGCTGTGGAATGCCAACAACGAGAACAACTGGGGTCCCTCTGGCCAGTTTTCAGACAGGCACAGATGAATGGAAGCAGCAAAGAATTTCCTGAGTGAGGAGGGATGAATTCATAGCTGTCAAAAACAGGGAGCCTGAATTTAGAAGTCGGAAGTATGACCGAAACACCTGTTTTCAAGCCCAAATCTCATTAAGAAAGGAAGCTGGAGGGAAGAGATGCAATAAATGGAGAGAAATTCCCATTCACTGCAACACTTTCAAAGACAAGTCTAGGATGGCAAAACTCTCTAAGTAAAACTTTGGTTCAGATGAGGTCAAACAGTAAAAATCCCCTTACCTTCACTCCTGGAATATTGCCCCTGTTGGACAATTCTAGGACTGTAAGAGCTGGAACAGGGCACGCTGTGTAAAACTTAGGCAAAAGCCTCAAAAATTTCACTATAATAAAATGATATTAGCTTCATGACTCTAGCAGACATACCTCAAAGGAATTTTGAATTAATTTGCCTTCCCTACAGTAAAACCAACGCATTGCAGTGGAGAATTCCCTGCCCTTCCCGCAGCTGGTGTGACAAAGCAACTTTTTAAAATGGTCTATGTGCCATAAAGGCCTGGATGGCATAGGTTATAGAGAGAGACTGCTGCCTACTGGCCTTTGGATTTGGTTAAAACAAAGCCATCTTGTTTTATCCAGTGTAGCTGGGAATGCGTGCATCAGTTTGATTTATAAAACTATAGGCATGAACCTTAGCCTGAAAGTCAGACTCCATGTCACTGTCATATCTCTGAATTTCCAGGCTGAAGCAAGAAGCCAAAGTGCAAAGCTCCCAGACAAAGCCCTTCTTTGGAAAGCTCTTCATGTTGAAAGCCCGGTGAGAGTGAGCGGTACCGTAAGTGTGCCACTCAATTAGGGTGCTCTCAAGTGGTCTCTGGACATATTTTTAGAAATGTGTCCTGGCTCTGGTTGGGATGGAGTTAATTTTCTTCCTAGCAGGCCGTATGGTGCTGTGTTTTAGATTGGTGACCAAAAGAGTGTTGATAACGTGGTGGTGGTTTAGCTGTTGCTGAACAGGCCTGGCACAGCCTCAAGGGCCATCTCTCCTCACTCTCCACCCCCAGTGAGGAGGCTGGGGGTCGACAAGAACCTGGGAGGGGACATGGCCAGGAAAGGTGACCCAAAACGACCAAAGGGATAGTCCATACTCTATGACATCATGCTCAGCAATAAAACTGGGGGGGAGTTTTTCCAAAGTAGCCGTTGCTCCAAGGCTGGCTGAGCATCGGTCTGCTGGTGGTGAGTGACTGCTTTTGCACCACTTGTTTCCTTTTCCACTTTTTTCGCCCCTTCACTTATTAAACTGTTTTTCTCTCGACACACAAGGATTTTTTCTCACTTTTGCCCTTCCAATTCTCTCCCCGATCCTGCTCTGGAGGAGTGAGAGGATGACTGGGTGGGGGCTTACCTGCCAGCTGGGGTCAACCCACCACAAAACAGAACGTTCATAAAAGCTTCTCTTAATGATACTGGATGAGTTGGGTGTGTAGAACCTTGTTTATCTGGCCTTTTATTGATTTAAGGTTAGGTTAAGCGGTGAGCTAAACTGCACAGACCATAAGGTGAGAAGTGCTTTAACAGTACCTGGACTCATTTCATCAGAGGATCATCTGCCTATAGATTTTTGAGGATGACTGTGAATGATTTCTATAGATGTCATTAATGCTGTTATTGCTATGCAGCTAGATGACCTCAGGGGCTGACTCACGAATGCTCAGTGCAGAAATCTTCCTTTCATCATAAGTTTAAAACAGTGACAACTCCAGTGCTGTGTTCAGGAAAGGTCTTTCAGTTGAATATACAGCTTGCTGAACTGGACAGCCAAGTCCTTCTCTTACCTACAGAACTGACAAAGCAGGGATAATGCTTGTGCAAGCCATCTCCTGTTTCAGTACCTTTTACTGATGACCTGAATGGAGACATTTCAAACATGGTAGGCCAACCCCAACCATCAGATAGAAGCAACTTTCAGTTGCTCTCACCTGAACCAGAATAGAGGCAGCCTAAAGGTGATAAGTTCCTTACCTCACAGCCAGTTTCATGACTTGTGTGATCCCATTCAGTTTTCACCCCTTTGATATTAGCAACATCAACAACAATCTCTCCTCTTTAAATCAGAATTAAAACTTCTTTTTTTTTTTTTTTATTTAAGAACAACAATGAACACGTGCCAGCAGTGGATAAGACACGGGCCAAAGCCTACAGGCTTCTGGCACTGTGGCTCTGTTTCTTCCAGCTGAGGAGTAATAATTTGACACCTCTGAAGCAGCAGGACCTCATACCCTCACAACTGCAGCCTTGTTCTACAGCTCCAAGCCATTCAAACACATGACAAAAATCACAGTCAGCAACATCCATAGTGGATTTTTTTCCCACCTTAGCAGTTCTTTTTCTCCTCTGATGTGGGCTTGGAGGTATACTCTGCGGTATCACTGTTAAGCTTTTCATTTATTTTTCCTTGCTTACCTACACAGAATGAAACACTCCCTTTTAGACGCCAGTCCAAATTATTCAAGAATACTTTTGACAGCTGCCAAGTAATTTAGAACGATACCTTCTTAACACCTTCTCAAAACAGACCTGACAACCCAGAAGAGTAAAGCTTCCCCCCCCACCTTTTAACCATTCTGTACATGCTGAATTTACCAAGGCTATTAATTTCATTGAAGCACAGTTTTTTTCTTCTTAGTTGGGTGAAGGGACTTCATGGTACGCTGGGCTAGAATGCACATTGCCTTTTACAAATTACCATAGTTTTCCTCCACTTGTCACCACCGAAATCCACACTTTGGTTGATAAGACCTTAACAGAATGTGGAGTGTTTTAAAAGATATAATTACTTTCAGAGGATGACCCATTGAAATACTTGATGAGTTCTGCAAGAAACATACAAGCTACTGAACTGGTCAAACCAAAGTCTTGATTTCAAGGGTCTGGTTGTACTACCTTTATGTTTATGGTGCAGCAAATACAAAATCACCTGATTAGTTTAATTCACCTGCCTATCTGGGTTACCCCTCATTTTAGGAATAATTTTTCTTGCATCAATCCAGAATAATCTACCAGAAAATAAGGTGTGGTGCTGGCAGGCTCCTTTTGCAACACTGAGAAGTGGTCCATGGGCAGAGCAGGAAAAATCTGGCACATGTTAAGAATGAAGGTTGTCTCAGAGGGTGGCTCACTATCCTTAAATATTAATAAAACATATAAATTCAAATTAAATTAATTAAATATTAATAAAACATATCTAATTCAAATTAGATATGTGGCCATCTTTCAGTGCATGTGGCCATGAGCAGAAAACCTTGGGGATATGGGTATTTGATTCAGGATACTCCCCCAAACTGAAAGAAAAAAAAAAAAGCTGCATAACTTACCTAAAACAATATGTCCCTGTGAAATGCATGGATATATAATACCTAGGCGGCATAAACCATGTGTTCATCATTATGGATAAATACATCTCTCAGCACTAGACATTTTAGAAAGTAGATTAGAAAAGAAAGCCCCAAGCAGTGTTAAAAAAAAAAAGCTAAAACAAAACAAAACAAAACAAAAAGGAAGAAGGACCTGTCATTGCTGCAGCAATTAACCCTTCTACCTTATCCCTCACTCCTAAGCCCCTGTTGACTATGAGTCCAAGAAGTAAAAAAAACCCCAAAACTATATATATAGTAATAAGGAGCAGGGCCAGGCAGGCTTAGGTTTAATTTTTGGCATAGTCATTGCTTACTGAACAGGCCTCTTCCCTGAAGGAAGCTGACAGCTGACATGGAGGTGTTGGAAGAGTGAGGCAGTAGCTTGCACTTCAGGCCAGGTCTTGAGAGCCTCAGATCCCATTCTCAAACAGGAACACAAGTCTTCATTATTGCAAAGGGTGTTACAACCAGAAATGCACTCCAAATTCACCAGTACTCTGAGACTACTAGTAATGACAGCTACGGAAAGACCAGAGACAGATAGGAAACTTTGATTGCTCCATTTGAAGAGATGTGACCAAACTCCGGGATCTGCTGATGACGTGTCCCCCTTCCCTGCTCTCTATGGAGTGTAGCTGTTAGAAATTATGGGTTTTATTTTGTTTTGAGCATTCAAGTGTGGCACAGGGATCTTTTTAAGAGCTCTGCAGCATAGTTGGACTAGGCTGGTACTTGACCTTCACAAAACAGATGAGGCAAGAGGAGGCAAGGAATAGGGTTAGCCATTCAGCAGGTGGCACCCTTCCCCTCCTTATTCCATCCTCAACCACCGTTTCAGCATGGCACTTGGAGTTATGATGTGGTCAGCCTACAAGGCTTGGTGTGTTCAGATGTTTTAAAGGCACGCAGAGATCATGAATATTAGCAAGTGGGGATTTGCCTCCCTTTCTAATCTCACTGACACATAAAGTTGTAATACCTGATTAGATTGCTCCTCTCATTCAAGAACCCAGAGTGGCTCTTCACCGTCAGTCTCCCAGAAACATTGCCTGCTTTTCCAGTAACTACTGAAGTGCCAACAGCCAATGCAGGCCTCTTATTCTTTCATTACATCAAAGATTTTTTGTTTCTTTCATTTTCAAACTGCAAATTCGAAACCTCGAGAGTACACTCTTTGGAAAAGCAAAATTTTTGTGGTTGTTGCCTTTGGCCAATGGTAGCTCACTCTTCCGACCTACAGACACATGTCCTAGTCTATGGCTACAAGCCTTTAGAGGTTGCAGTTAGGTGTGCTTGCCCTGACATCTTGGCTGCATCACAGCTTGCCTTTAACTGGATACGATGTTCTTTGCTATATGCTTCCAGATGTTGCATTCACGTTGACTGCAATGGGTAGACTTTTCATGAAAACCCACTGATTTCAGTAATATAATGAATCAATTATTTTTTACATACATTCTTATTCTTCCTATAGCAGCAATCCCTCACTACTGCCACACACATACACGCCAAAACCTGACACAAGGTGGTAGTGAAGGGATAGAGGAGGGTGAAGGTATTTAGAAGTATTGTAGATATCAAATATGTCATGTGTTTTCCCTGTGGAAAGCTCACAGCAGACTGGAAATTAAGAGCCCAGCAATATGAATAGTGAAAGTGATATATGACTTTTAAATTATGGTGAAAATCTTGAAAAGTTTGAACCAGAAAAAATGCATTAAGAAATAGAGTGGGAGTCAATGTTCTGGACATTCCCAAGAAGTGACTTTGGGGTAGGATGAGAAGCATGACCACAGAGAACTAGGAAATTAAAACTAAATCCTTACAGCTACAATTGGTATAAGAACTCCATGATCCTAAAGCTGGAATCCCTTTGGCAAAAGACTGTGAAGGGGAAAAAGGGGGCAAGAATGGAAAGGATATGCCATCCCCAGCAGAAGAAGGGGAGTATCTCAGCAATGCTCTGAGCAGCTTTCCCAAATTAGTCAGCACCTTGGAACAGCTACATGCTGCCTAAAACTGAGAACCAGTGCAAATGTGACAAGTCAAAGCACATCATCTTCACAGAAATCCAGGTAAATTGGTGTGAAAGAGAAACCTTTTGTATTTATGCAACCAAAGAATGAGTCAGGGAGTAGGGATGCCTGAGGATAATGGTACAGGGTTTAGGCTTCTGGAAAAAAAAAGAAGTCCTAGGTGCTCACATCATCCTATGCAAGATAATGGGGAAGAAGTCTTCTTGAAGGGCATTATCCAGTGCTCCTCCAGCAAGGAACAGGCAAAGCTGAAATAACTTAGACTTTCTATCCTTTTGTTTTTAATACAGAGATGTTGTTAGAGAAGTAAGATGAAAGCAGAGGCCTTTGTACTTGAACTAGGATACAATGAAGTTAATCATTTTCTTTGGTCCATCTGATGATTAATTCACTGGCTTGGGGTGGGTTCCAAGAAAACTCTACCTCTTGCTTAAACCATCTATTTCAGAGCAGAACTCCTGAGCAGGTGCTACCAGAATTGCTTCTGATATAATTGTAAGCTAGCTTTAACTAGTTAGCTTGAGAACAGCTAGTCATGTAGCCCTGGCATGCTGGAGCTCCTGATGAGCTATCAGCAGATTATTCAAACAAAGTGGGGTTTGTTTGTTTTCTAACTTTTCCCAGCCTGTGCTACAATCCTTGCCATTGCAGCTGACCTGGTAGCAGCATGCATGCTGACTATTTAAAGGTAATTAACGTGCATCTACAATAGGTCCATTCTTTGACGTGAATGTTGTTTAGCTGTTCCCTTAGATGCTCACTTTTTTTTTTTAATATGACTGGAAATGTACAGGAGACCTCAAGAACAGGCAACGGGCTTGAGCAACTCACCGTAGCCAGTTGCTGTGGAGAGTTAGCAGTGCTTTCTGTGCAAGTCCTTACTCAAGGGGGTGGTAGACATGTGGAACTCCTTGTCAAAGAGGGTTGTTGATGTAAAGAGTTCAAATGAACTCGAAGTTCATGGGTTCAGAAGAAGACTGGACAAGCGTACAGAAGAGAACTCTCTTACTAACTGGACAAAGTGCATCAGACTCAGGAGCTATCTTAAGCTGGAAATAAATAGTCAGAGACTGGGAGAGCATTTGGAGAAAGTACAGTACAATTTTATCTTGGCTTGACTACATTTTAGCATGTGTTTATGGCCACTGTTGGAGAGTAGGACCTTGCTAGACTGTCTCAGATGACCTTTAGTACAGCCATTCTTAAGCGGTCAGACAAACTTGAAAAGAAACTTGGATTTTCTGGAAAGGAAGATGTGACGTTACTGAACAGACAATGCTTGGGGATGTGGGATTTGGCTTGAGACTGAATGGAGTTCATGCAGGAACAGTCCTCAGACTGTGTAAATCTGCAGGATCTCACTGGCATCAAGGAGCTTCACTAGTTTACCACAGCCCTGTGCAAAATAGATAAAAATATGCTGCTTAAAACACTTAATGTTCTGAACTTCTAACTAAGCAGATGAATGCATTTAATAAATTATTTGATTCATGGCTTTGGCATCCCCAATAAACATTTAGAATGGTTAATGGAAGTGCTCTTTACTTCTGGATAAAAACCACTAAAAGGGCTGACTCTGAAATATTTGAGAAGTTTGGTTTGTATTAATGTTTAAAGGTTGGATTCTTATCCCAAACTTTTTGGATATTTTTGGGCAGTGAATTGTATGTGAACAAGCTTTCCCGTGTGGTTTGTAGGCCTTCTGCTTGGCAGTGTTAAAATTACCACAGGAAGAGCTTTTTCTCATGGCATTTTGGCTTCCGGTCACAAGCATAGCCTGGAAGTCAAGAGGCGTGGGAAATTAAAATAAGAGGGGAAACAGTTAACCAGAATTCTGTGAAAAGGCTTTAGATTCACTGGAAATTATGGGAAGGTCAATCCTTATTGTATCCAGATCCATTCTCCCATGCCTAATAAATTACAGGATTAGGTCAACAAAGTTAGACATATAAAGAGACACTAAAATGTCTCAGGTCTTTCTGTTTGCCAGCTGAGGACTTTTCTCCCACTCTGTAGCCTCTAAACTAGGTGAGACAAGCTGTTAATTCCCTGGTTACTAGAATCCTGATTGCTTCTCTTGGGGAACCATGTCATAATTCATAGTTCATAGTGCCCCAGTGCTTTTTTTTCCTGGTATTTAGCATTAGTTAATTTCATTATTGTTTAATCTAGTTGCTCCTCTGAACCTCTTCTGATTTTATGGATCTATCCTATTACATGTCTCTAAAGGAGGAGAACATAACTAACGCCCATTTACAAAATGACACAAAATGAATATATGACATGCCATAGACTATACACAGAATCTGAGCCAAATCGGGCAACAGAACCAAGTTTCCCAGTTTTTGGACAAGTATTTGAACTCCAAGTTTACCCACGTTCTGTTGGAAGTGGAGTGGTCCAGTTTGATCCAAACAATTGTTCAAAACCACATCTGATTTGGAAATCAGTGGCTTGGAAATGAGGTGTACTGCTTCATCCCCAGTGGATCCTCAGCCCAGTAGCAGTTCTTTCCACTGCGCTTCCCTTTCAGGCCCTGACCCCTCTGTGTGGAGATACGGAGCCCCTGATGCTTCATCAACCCTGTCCCACTCCGGCCACCCTCTAACCGCTTGATAGTCCTTTGAGAGTGCACCCTTCAATTCCACACATTTTCCTGAGAGAAGATTCACTTTATCCTTAGTGCCGATTCTCTTGGTATATTCAAAGGTTGCCACAGAGTAGATTTCCATCAGGGCTCAGATCTTTCTGGGTCTTCAGTATGTGGAAGAAGGCACCAACCACTTGGGAAGATTACAAGAATGCCGTCAGAGTATGCAGGGATGAAATGAGGAAAGCCAAGGCCTCCTTGGAATTAAACCTGGCAAGGGATGTCAAGGTCAACAGGAAGAGTTTCTTCAAGTGCATTGGGGGCAAAAGGAAAACTAGAGAAAATGTGGGCCCGCTGTTGAATGAGACAGGTGCCATGGTGACAGATGATGCAGAGAAGGCAGAGTTACTGAATGCTGCCTTTGCTTCAGTCTTTACTGCTCTGGCCAGCCCTCAGGAGTCCCAGACTTTGGAGGTCACAGAGAAAGTCTGGAGGAAGGAAGACTTTCCCTTGGTTGAGGAGGATCAAGTTAGAGACCAATTAAGTAAACTGGACATCCACAAGTCCACGGGTCCTGATGGGATGCACCCGCGACTACTGAGGGAGCTGGCAGAAGTAATTGCTGGGCCACTCTCCATCATCTTTGAAAGGTCCTGGAGAACAGGCGAAGTGCCTGAGGACTGGAGGAAATCCAATGTCACTCCAATCTTCAAAAAGGGCAAGAAGAAAGACCCAGGAAACTATGGGCCAGTCAGCCTCACCTCCATCCCTGGAAAGATGATGGAACAGCTTGTTCTGGGTGTCATTTCAAAGCATCTGGGGGAAAAGAAGGTTATCAGAAGTGGTCAACATGGATTCACCAAGGGGAAGTCATGTCTGACCAATCTGATGGCCTTCTACGATGGCAGGACTGGATGGATAGATGAGGGGAGGGCAGTGGATGTTGTCTACCTTGATTTCAGCAAGGCTGTCGACATCATGTCCCACATCATCCTCATAGGCAAGCTTAGGAAGTGTGGGTTAGATGAACGGACAGTGGGGTGGATTGAAAACTGGCTGATAGGTAGAGCTCAGAGGGTTGCGATGAGTGGCACAGAGTCTAGTAGGAGGTCTGTAACAAGTGGTGTTCCCCAGGGGTCGGTACTGGGTCCAGTCCTGTTCAATACATTCATCAGTGACCTGGATGAAGGGATAGACCGTGCCCTCAGCAAGTTTGCTGATGACACAAAACTGGGAGGAGTGGCGGGCACAGCGGGAGGCTGCGCTGCCATTCAGAGTGACTTGGACAGGCTGGAGAGTTGGGCAGAGAGGAACCTTATGAAATTCAACAAAGGCGAGTGTAGGGCACTGCACCTGGGGAGGAATAACCCCACGCATCAGTGCAGGTTAGGGGCTGACCTGCTGGAGAGCAGCTCTGTGGAAAGGGACCTGGGAGTCCTGGGGGATAACGGGATGGCCATGAGCCAGCAGTGTGCCCTCGGGGCCAAGAAGGCTGATGGCATCCTGGGGTGCATCAAGAAGAGTGTGGCTAGCAGGGTGAGGGAGGTTAACCTCCGCCTCTACTCTGCCCTGGTGAGGCCACATCTGGAGTGCTGTGTCCAGTTCTGGGCTCCCCAGTTCAAGAAGGACAGGGAGCTGCTGGAGGGGGTGCAGCAAAGGGCTACAAAGATGATCAGGGGACTGGAACATATTTCTTATGAGGAAAGGCTGAGGGACTTGGGTCTTTTTAGTCTGGAGAAGAGAAGACTGAGGGGGGATCTTATCAATGCTTATAAATACTAAAGGGGTGGGTGCCAGGAGGATGGGGCCGGTCTTTTTTCAGTGGTGCCCAGTGACAGGACACGAGGTAATGGGCACAAACTTGGTCATTGGAAGCTCCATCAAAACATGAGGAGGACCTTCTTTCCTTTGAGGGTGGCAGAGCACTGGAACAAGCTGCCCAGAGAGGTTGCGGAGTCTCCTTCTCTGGAGATACTCGAAATTCACCTGGACGCATTCCTGTGCAGTCTGCTCTAGGTGAACCTGCTCTGGCGGAGGGGTTGGACTAGATGATCTCCAGAGGTCCCTTCCAACCCCTGTCATTCTGTGATTCTGTGAGTCTGTGATTCTCTCTGCTTTTTTTTGAGACAGAAAACAATCTCGTGCTAGAAAGAGAGACACAGAGGTAGCTGAAGCTTCAAGTTTAATTAAAACTTGAAATAAAAAATGTGAAAGCTTCAGTTACATAATCCAGGTCTCTTGACAAACTTGAGTTTTCAATCTGAGGTAGGAGGGCATAACAGAAGGGATTTGTGTGTTAGGTTGTCTGTTCTTCAGCACCCCTGACATGGTCCTACTTGTTTTGATAAAATCAATCACCTGAAGAATCGAGATATCTCTTTTTATATGGAGGGAGTTAATTTTAGAGAAGTGGATTTTAGGTTTGGGAAAGCATACGGTTCATTTAGAGTCACATTTACTGCCACAAGTATGTAATCTGAAAGCCCAGCAAAGAACAGTTCATTACACCTTCAAACATTATCATCGATTTTATTCTGCGGAGGGTAATGCTTTATTAGTATTTGGAAAAGGAAAAAGGCAATGGAGTAAGTGATAGAGTCAGTATTTGTCTCTTCTGCAAGAAAAAAAAATATTGCATATTATGTCAGGGAGAGTTAAGCCATGTTAAATATTCAAACGCCATAAAAATGGTTCAAATATACTGAGTCCACCTCATATATGAGTTGAAACAGAGTGAAAACTAAAGGAGCATTTCAGTAGAGCTGACCAGATTTTGGGCTGTATCCAAGCATTTCTGTTAAGCATAATGAGCTAATCAGATTCCATTCAGCCCTGTACTGCCCCACATGAGAGACAGCATCTTTCTGTTACATCCCCAAGCTGTTGAAATCAGCGTAAGTTCCTGACTGTGAACTTCATTGGCCCTGAAGAAAAGGAAGTGGTGGTACAGTATTATGCAATGACAATTTTGCTTGGGAAGTCTTTAGTCCTTTCGATTCAGACTAGTTAGTATTTGTCTGTCTCCTGGATTTATTGCAACAACCATCTTTTAAGAAGAATTTTCAGGGTGATGGGATATTGCTCACAGGATACAGGTGAGATAAGTGGGTCTTCTCTGTTGGGGAGAAGGCGAGGAAGAGGGAGGGTTTGTTATATGGTTTATTTCGTACTAGTGACCCATGGCAGCTGGAACTATTGGTGGGCAGGGAGCACTGTTTAATTGAGATTTTAATCGTTGTCATGGCATTGGCAGTTTGGGAGAGGCATCCTTTCAAATTGATTTGCTATAAATCAAATCTCTGTAAATGGAAATAGCATTTGATTAGAAACTGTCTACTTTTCTTCATCAGACATATGGGCTCTGGTTTCAAAGCACCCATCTTAATCTGTTTATCTTCACAGACATCCAGAAAGTTTTACCACAGGAAACTGCTACAAAGAGATTAAATGACTTTCCCAAAGTCATGTAAGAAGTCTGTGGCAGAGCAAGGAAATGAATCCACATCTCCTGAGTCCTTGGCTACTATCTTAGCCACTTTTTTGTCCTGCAAAACAAATCTTATGTTAGAATTTAAATTTCTGGGTGTACTTCAAGTCTCACTGAGAGTTCAGATCCATACATTTAGTAGGGCCACTGTAAATTTTCTCCAAAGCTCTTCTGACTCAGAAAGTGGAAAAATAAAGTAGGTCTTTTATGTAACTGTGTCAAGAGGCAACTTAGACAGCAGCCAAGCCTTTCAAGGAAAGTGGATTTCCCTTGTGTGTTCTGGGTTATAAATCCTGTCTCTTTTATTTTAGGAATATAATTGTTGCACCTTCCAAAACAACACACAAGAAGCCAACTGCAACAGTCAGTGTCTTGTGTGCCTGTGAATGACCTCGGCCAATGCAAAGAAAGAGGACTTGGTATCAAATTAATGAAAATGAAAGACAGAAAAACCAAGACAAATGGGTTTAATCACTACAAATAACTCACTTTTGGCAAGAAGTCATCTGTTGGGTGTACATAAATAAGTCATTTTGTCTCTATGATCTCTCTAATCAAAGGGGAGAATTGGAGCCTTCCAGATGCTGATTCAGTCCTCCTGAGATAGTTTTCTAAAATAAGCATGATGAATCGTCTTCTAGCAGCTCCTGTCTCCCTTCACTGACTGTAGAAGATCTTACAGTAGATACATGACTTCGACACAAAAGAAAACCCAAACATTATTTCTCTTATGCATGTGCCAGTTACAAAGCTTTTCCTAAGACGTAGGTAGAGCAGTTAAGGCATCTTCCTATTTCTTTGCTCTAATTTGCTCCAATCACATGTTCATCCTTATATATTGCCTAAGATTTGCAAAAAAGAAGATCATGAAGGAGCCTCCAAAAACTTTAATGCATGCAGGAGACATTTTCCTGTATATAAATATCACTTTTTGTCTCTATGTACAGTTAAAATTCCTCATAAAAAATTTTTTGAATCACTTAGTTGTATTTCTTCTTCAGTCAGCTAATGAAGGAAACTGATAAACATGAAGTAAAATCAGAATCTTCCTTGAAAAGACACTGTGTTGTAGAATCTTTTCCTTCTCCAGAAATTCCTGTTTGTCACTTGTCAATACAGAGAGAGAACAACAAAACTCGTAAATAGATGAGGTGTTGCATCCTTTTACCAGGACACCAGTGTCCAACTGCTTCTGCTGCCTAACGTAAAAGAATTCTTTTAGGCCACATGATCTGCAAATGAAAGGAAGCAGTTGCCTTTAATTTCCTTCGCTGTCCAATAACTTCCTTTATCCTCAGGTCGGCTTTCACCCAACATCATCTTTTTTAAGGTGTCCATTTAGGACATTTATTAGCTCAGAATCTTTTTTGAGCTGCATGATTGGAGAAGGAATATTTTACCTTTACGCTGTCTAACGTCTAGCACAACAGCACCTGGATATTTCTGAGTGCTACCTCTATATAATTTATCAAAATAAACCCAGGAAACTAAAAGATCTACTTCTCCTTTGAGTTAGAGTTCCTACCTAATTTAGAAATCCTTCCAACCAAATGATCAGCATTACACTGGTACACATACGATGCAGGATAACCGGGCTATGAGTATGCAAGGTTCATGCACCAACATGCATGTGCACATGTAGCAAAAGAATAAGCAATGTCTACAAACGTAGACAAAGCTAACAGATGCAATGCAAAAGCCTAACTGTTGAAACATCAAAAGATGATTTCTATCCTGTGACACTAGGAGTCCATTCCTGCTTTGGAAGTCTGCCTGGTTTTGTAGGGATCTAATATTAAATTAATCTTTGAGGGAACTTCTGCAGAAATGCACTGAGGAAGAATGTGATTCTTCCAGTTTAAATTCCAGAGAGAACTGAAAAAAAATCATGCTTTTTCCACAACGAGTGTGCAACTAGAATAATCACATTGTTCTTTGCTACAAGTTGTTTATTTTGCAATAGCCCTATTCTCCTACAGAGCTCTTTCTGCCTATTTTTTTACATTGCTTACATTTTTTAACTTCCTTTCTTAACTGCTCGGCTGGGCTGGTGCAGGTTCTGGCACATGAGCAGCGCTGGGAGCCATTGGGCTATCCATGCTGCCTCTGATGAACTCACCAGTCAAGCTGTTGACCTGAAAACATTCTCCAGCCTCAGGATTCCCTTCTGGCAGTGCAACAGCTGAGCTCATGTCATCGGGCAAAGACAAATCAGGAACCCTGATTAAAACAGTAGATGATGACATATAGATTGTCTGGATTTTATTTTTAACTAGGTCAACCTTGTGCCAGTGAAAGTGATGGCTGAGATGTCCAATTAAAGTCAAAAAGTGATTTGGGCTTGCTGATGAAGACCATCTCCCTCCAGGCTGTGTCAGGGTAACCCAGTCCAGAGCTACTTCAGACTCTGACCTTCCATTCTTTCTCTAATACCTCTCCATAGGTTACTTGGACCATGTCTGCTATTGCTTTTGCAGCATACCTCAGTCCCAGCTCACCTCTTCTGCCTGCTGTTCCTCTCCTGGCTGTCTCCCAAATCCCATCTACCTCCTGCTAATTCAGCATTGCACTCTCATATAACTAGATGAAGGCACTTCCCATCCATTACAGGGTCATTTGAAGTAAATAACACCCAGGTATTTGGTCTGCAGCACTGTGGGTCACTCGGAGCTGAAACCGAAACATTCTAATGCTGAATGGGGCTGGTAAATTACCAAGCCTGGTGAAGAAAAAGCAGATGTGTGCAATATATACAATGCAGTGGGTTTTTCTTCATTAGGAAAGCAACAGGCTCACGTCGTTGTCTTTTTCAATGTCAATATAGTATATGCCATTGCTTTAGATAACAGACATTAAAACTGTGGCCATTAAAGCAAACCATATTTTTTTTATTTGCAGGAACAGATAATTTGCACCTAAGATATTAAAACAATTGTCCAAGGAGATCTCAGAAACATTAATAACATTGATTTTTAAGAAAGACTAGAACACCAAGAAATTCTAGAGGCTTGATAAGAAACAATGACTGATAATAGTTAAGAAGTCAGTTGGAGGAATCAGGGCAAATACAAGATGAGCCTGACACTGATCTCAGGCAAAATCACAGAGAGGCTGCTATGCGACACTATCCAAAAGGAATGAAGAAATTGTAATATCAAGATGAAAGATATGCTGTCATGAAAGGCTTGGGGTTTTTTTCTGATTATTTCCTTTCTTTTCAAGACCACAGGGTTGATGGTTAGAGATAGTTGTGTAGACAAAATGTTTTTAGCACTCTATAAAGAATTTGATACAGTTCTGCGTGACTTGTTTTTTCATCTGAAAAACAAATAAATAATGCTAGCAAAAGTGAATATCAGTGTAGCTCATGTTAAATATATCAGAGGTTAACAGATTACAGCAGTTTTTGTGAAAAAGAGGATCATCATACAGTACTGTTTCTACTGGTGTCCCTGGCTGAGTGCTACTCGCTGTCTTTATCAGATATCTCAAAGACTGGCAGCAAAATTAAAAAATATGTACATTAAAAGCTATTGGAACTGCAAGTGATATCAGAAAGAGATCATATTAAGCTGGATACTAATTAACACAGAAGATATGATAAAGTGGGCTTAAAACACGTGCATTTTAAAACTCATGAATGAAGAACGGGTATCGTGCCTTTAAAATAGGTGAGTACTGCAAATTAGTAGCTCTGAAAAACATGAGGATTCTAGCAAATGATCATTTGTGAGGTCTGGTGAGATGTTGAGACTGTCTTCGTAGACATAATTTTTGGTTGCAAAAGAAGGAGATTACTGAGTAGAAATAGAAAAGGTCTATTACCCCTCTATCTGGCACCAGGGAGAGC
The DNA here is from genome assembly GCF_030936135.1 of Gavia stellata. NCBI lineage: Eukaryota > Metazoa > Chordata > Aves > Gaviiformes > Gaviidae > Gavia > Gavia stellata. The sequence continues at coordinate 81,697,948 of NC_082597.1, read as the reverse complement.
TTTCTGGGAGTCATCTATCCAGTTTGATGTCTACCCTGCCAAAAGAATGTAGAAAAACTGGAAAGTGTTTAGAAAGAGCTATGAGAATGACCTGAGATTACAAATACATGTGTCTCAGTGTGAGACTGGTCTGGAAATATCACAGTCGGAAAGTAATTTCAGATAATAGATAGCTTTCTAATCTAGCAGAAGAAGATGCAAATAAGGTTCAGTGACTAGAAGCTGCAGTTAGACATAATCCAGGCTAGGAGTTTGCTTTTTTAACAGGGCGACAAATGAGCTATTGGGATTATGGTGCTTTCTTTCTGAGCTAAGAACTTGAAATTCAATCCAGACCTGGACACATGGGATCAGTCTGCCAGAGCTCTGGGCTTGAAGTAGAAATTTCTGGGTGAGATGCTGTAGCCTGCACTATGTAAGAGTCAGAGTAGTTTATAATTTTCCCATGTGGTTTTTGAAACCTCTGCAAAACTCAGTTTTCTTACTGTGGAAAACAGGACCAGAGTTTGTATGTCTCCAGAAGAGATATCGCCATCCATAGAACTGCAGTCTGCAGACTAAGAGATGTGGAATAGTTAGATGAGGAAGGTGCCCCACTGGCTTGTTTATACTCACTATATCTGTGGCAGACCTGAATGAGGTTTTAATGTACATTAAAATTATTCCGTAGGCAGTTATATACTGTGAAGCCAAAACATTTCCTTTCCTCCACCTCCCCCCTCCCAAGCCCTAAGGCTTTCATTTACAGTAGAAAAATGGAGCCAGTAAATCTATACTGTTCTATAAACAGGGCAGCACAATGTCTGTTAAAATTCTGGGCAATTTCTTGTAATCATATATACTTAAGTAAAATTTACATGATCATTACGAGCTGCTCTTGGGCAATGGCTTTTTGTCAGCCTACAGTGATTAGCACATCGGTGCTGCCAGGACAAAATTCTGTCAGCACCACAAGAAGCAATTGCATCAGGTTTCTTTTTACACAGACTTGCGGCTCACACTGGCCCTTCAGCCTAGTCGACTTTTTTTTTTTTCTCTTCCCTAGCCATGCAGGCTGACTCTTCAGATGGAAATTAAAACAATTTCAAGAATGAAGAGTTCTAGCCTGTTTCTAAAAATAACTCGGATCTTCAGCAGGGGATGTGATTCCTTAGCCATGTGCAACAAAGATGACCTCTTTGTCAGGTCTAGCCTGCAGCAGGAGGTGTCTGCTCCTGGTCTACTTTTACATGGGTTCAAAAATAAACAGCTAGTTCCTCTGGCTGGCTTCCCTTGCCAAAGGCAGGCAAGGAACATTCTGTACAAGGAAGCACTCACAATCATTCAAGGGGCCAACTCTAATGAAGTTAATTGATGCATCAACGACGTGTGTTAAGCATTAATGCTTTACTAATACGTTCATGGGTTGCACAGCTACATATTATATTAGTGCCCAGTAAACATACTACCGTACATTTGGGATATCCTACGGACGTGAGTTGAAAGAGAATGCATTTATTTTTGCAAAATGGAGTCTTTGTGCTCTGACCTGAAACTTATGTAACATGTCAGGGACATGAGAATATATCACCTACTTTTCTAAAAACAGTTGAATAAACCAGAAATGTGTGTGATATTTTACAGAAAAAATAATTCTCAATAAACAAAAGGTCACTTGAGTCCTATACGAACTACATCTTTCAGGAAAACAAAACAGGGAAGGGAAAAATTTAAAGTTAAAGCAACACGAAAGTCATTGCAATGTGAGCATGATTGAAAATTAACCTCTGTTTTAATGATCTTTTGTATCCAGGAATTAGGAAACCACACTATAGTGCAGGCACGTTGGGAGGGTGAGATTTTAGGTAAAGAACAGGGTCCCAGTGCCCCATTCCAGCAATGCACAAGACTTAGATGGGATGAAACAAAAATGTATACCAAAACATGTTTTCATTGTGAGAGAGAGGCGCAGTGCTGTTAGGACAAGAATCTGAACCTGTATCTTTGACCTCGAAGCAGCACATAGACCAGGGAAATGAGTGAAGTGCAAGCACTGTACACACTTTGCCCTGTCCCAGCTGTATCGCCGTGTTGTGATTAACAAATTCAGAGAGATGGAATAACACTGCTGATAATGTCTAGGCTGGAGAGACATCATTTGGGTTTAGGAAAGAAAAACAGAGAGACAGTGCCATGTCTCCCTGTAATGGCCTTCCTGTAACGGCCTTCAAGTTATCAGCGGGTTAGCTATGTACAATATGATGATGGCCTCCGTAACACTGCGCGAAGTGGCAAAGTTGCTCGTGAGACAGAGCAGGATCTAAAGTCAGGGAAGTTTTTCACACACTAGAGCCATTAGCAGCTTTAAAGCAAGTGGGAACACTATAAATGTTTTATTCCTGTTGTTAGCTTACGTGATAAAAGCTCACCTCCACAAACACAAAGGTGCACGAAGAGGCAGAGGCAAGTAGGGGAACCCAACTAATACCCTGATACGGCTACTATCCCAGGAGCCATCAGTGGCTCATCTCCACACACATGAAAGGAGCAGAGAGGCACTACGGCAGGTGGGGGCACCCCAAAAACCTCGTCAGAGAAATGAGCCCCCACCCTGGCCCCTCTCAGGGCTGCCACAGGGGACCATCAGCCCCATGGTCCACCAGAGACACCCACTAAGATGAATCACCCGGAATGTCTCTCCAGGTTACCTCACAGACTGAGGGGGTCACTGCCTTGGGGTATGGGACACTATAGGATGCAGGGGAAGAGCATCTTGGGATTGTAGAAAATTTACTATGGGATGTTTAGTGGAGGAAATGAAAGCTGGGGAAGGGAGAGATCAAGGTGGTTTGGGAAGGAGGAAGTGTGGAAAACTGGGACAAAAGGGGACAAAAGGGGCTGGTCATGTGTAGAGTTGCTTGTCAGTACACTTGTCTGGTCATGCCCTCTGCCTGACCAGCACAACCTGTCCTGTCTTCTTACTAAACTTCTGGGTGACAGAGTATTCTGTGTGCATGTGCATGCGTGGAGGTCCAAGTGCCAGTTACTGGAGAGAAGACCGTGGGTCAGAGGACCTGGGACAGAGGGCCTGTATATCCATGGTGCTGGCAAGTGCAGCAAGTGCATGTCAGCGTGTGATCGCGAGGGAGTATCACAGGCTAGATTAGGCATCGAGTGGGTGAAGCAGCCTGGGAGCCAGGGGGGTGTGTGTGTGTCTGAGTGGAGGAGGAGGCACCTCGAGGAGTTGGCTGTCAGAGCATCCCTTTTGTGTCTGTGCGTGTCTCTGAGCAGAAGGCAACAGGGGAGATGAGGATCCAGGACCAGCTGATGGGTGGACCGTGAGAGAGGCTGGTCTAGCAGCAAGGTCTGTAAAGCTAGGGTAGGCACACATGTACACAGTCAAAAACTGAATGGGCAAGAATAATGTTGAACTATTCTCAGACTACAGGGACAGAAAGACATCCATTGAATACGAAATTAAACCTTTTGCTGTTAAATACAAAACACTTACTTGGGGAGCTCAGAGTCACAGTGTATTATTGAGGATAAGCAGTTACCAAAGAGCCAAAAATAAAAAGAACAAGATATTAAGACTACAGAGTTTCAATCTTCAAGGTTAAAAGCCAACCTTTAACTACCCAAAGTCAGAAAAATTATTTTCTCTCCCAGGGTGGTACACTATAACACTCCGTTATGGACTTTACTAGCTCTCAGGACTCCTTGGTCCTTCTTAGGGTGAGAAGCAAGGTCTACTCTCCCTGTGGGTAGCAGGGTATCTCTTAGATGCCAATAAAGGTTAGCATCATCATTCAGACATTTGTACAGAGAGACTGGCATAGTGAGTCTCTCCTCTGCCACAGTCTTCTAGTGTGACCTTAGGTCTGTTGTTTAATTTCTCCACACTGTGGTTTTCCCATTCGTAAAGGGGATATGTTACAGCCCTTCCTTAACTCACTGGCATTTTTTGAGCCTAAAAAGATGCCATGGTGAGGTGTTAAAAGCTATGCCACTAAGAATGGCCCAAGTGGGTAGGTAAAATGACAGTCTACACAGAAAGAAAATTCTTTACTAATGAATTTTGCAGAGGGAAGTGCTCAGACAGATTGGGCAGATAGAAAAGTAACTCCTTCATTGTTGATTGTTATTTCATAGATTTTATTACCACTTTTTCCATTTAGGGGTTCTATTTATCTCCGTGTTTCCTGCCTTCTCCTTCCCATTTGTTCTGGCACTGAAGCCACCATTAGACAGGCATTTGAGCCAGAGAATCCCAGATCTAAATTTCTTCAAAGACTGGAAGATGGAGGATGAAAGCAGAGTTTTGGCTCCCAAAATGTAAGTTCAGCTGGGGATTCAAATTCCACCTAGTTTGGGGCTGTGTGATTGTGAGATTCCAGTTCAAGCCCATCTCTCCAGTCATAAGGTGGAATTCATGACATTAAAATTCTTTCCACAGCACGAAAGGGATGTCATCGTAAACACTGCGTTATGACTTCCCTACAGGTTGCTGCAGAAGAAGAAACTAACCCAGGAACAGCAGAGACCTTTAAAAAACATCATGACCTTTCAGTAACAGAAAACATGGGAAAATCTAAGTCTTAAAGAAACTCATATGATTCTGGCTTGGCACTCTGTGCAAATCCCTGCATAAAGAGAAGTTTAGGACAGGAATTTCTATGCTGCCTCCTTAACTGCAGGCACAGTTTTGCACATAAATATTCTAAGCCTGAGATCTTGATGTATCCTAAACCAGGCACTGATGCTTCTAAAGTGTAGAGATTAATTATGAGAGTGTCATTGTGAGAAAGGCAACCACAGTAACATCTAAGCTCTGAATCTGGACATGGAAAAAATAACAAAGTAGAAACAAAAACAAAGAAAAGAAACAGAGTCTGTTTTGGAGTCTTTCTAAAAATCATATGCAAGAATCCAGATGGAGAGAGTTCTGGATGCTGTTCATGCCTAACATGATCAGCAGATAGATGAGTGGCTTGGAGACACGAGAAGTGAGCTAGAGAAAGTGCCAGACTGCTAGTTGGGATTTCAAGGAGTGTTTGTGGTAAGCCACACTTCAGATCTTTTTTTGCTGTGGCCTGAGTACTGTTGTAGAGACCATGAATGGAAACTTAAGGCCCAAATATTTTGAGGCTGGTCATGATTTCATGGTAGCGATCCCATTTTCCAACCTGTAAGCCATTTCGCTCTTAAGACTTGTGAGCACCATTGGATCAAAAAACCAAGCCAGTCTCACTTCACTAAAAGGTTCACTGCATGCAGACCACAGCATTAATAAAGGAAAGGGCTACACAGGTATTCTCCTCTCCCCAAGCTTTAAACTTGCCTTGAAGTTATCTTTCAATTCTCCTCAGCCTTAACGACTCCAGTTTTTGGGCTGGGGAAACTCTCTTCCTCTTTGCATCTCCCTCCCTTTCCCCCCTCCCTGCTGCTGCTGACAACACCCTCAGGCTCCCATCATCTTCTTCAAGTGGACATTTTCTGTTTCCGTGGTCACTTTCAGTCTGTGAGATTCAGCCCAGGCTTGTCCAAGTGGTTTAGACCCCTTCCTTTTCCCTTTCACCACTGCTGTTATGTAAGGAGGCAGCATTTGCTGCTTCCCTGAAAGACAAACCCTGTAAAATTCCTGCTGTGAGCATGTGTGGTCAGGCTTTTGTGGACAAAAGTGGTGGTTTCCTATTCTCAGAGTTGTTGGAGTGCGAAGTAAAAAGGACGAAAGCCCAAAACGACATGCAGTGTTTATGCAGCTAGGCAAACCATCTCAACCCTTTTGTTGGTGTCAGGTGCACCGACTCAGCAACAGACCTTTTTTCTTATTTGCTCGAAGAAATAAGATGCAACTACCCTTTGAAAGATAATAACGATATCTCCCTTTCTTTCTCTGTTCTCTGGAACATCCAGTACTGCTCCCTTCAACTACAAAAGACCTAACTTACCCATCCCTTGCTACACAGTCTGTCCCAGTTTCTCAGCGTGAGAGTAAGGTCTGGAAAGAATTATTTGACATTCTGATTTGCAGCAGAACCTGAACTAACCCAGCAAGTGAGGATCCAATTGGCCTGCAGCTTATGCTTTTTAATCTGTTAAAAAACATATATCAAATGGGAAACACCAGGAAAGGGAAGGCTCCCAGATGTTGGAATGGTGTTCCAGAGCCCTAGGGAAAAAGGGTCATTAAGGCCTGAGTATGTACTGCAGATGTCAGGTTGTTTTATAGGCTTGATTCAAAGCCCATTAAAGTCAAAGAGAATCTTTACATTATCTTTGATGGGTTTTGGATGAGGCCTATGGGTATGGAGGGGTCTTAAGTGACAATTAGCCTGAGCAGGACTGATAGAAAGTCATTACACAGTGACTATCATGTAAAGGGATTTTCAAGCAGAATACCCACAGAGTATTTCACAGAATCACAGAATCACTAAGGTTGGAAAAGACCTGTAAGATCATCAAGTCCAACCATCAACTAACACCACCATGCCCATTAAACCATGTCCCGCAGTGCCTCAATTTCTACCTCTATACTCACGCCACAGGTTAATATGTAAGCTACTCCAGAAGAGTGCACAGCTCTCTGTGCCTCTTACTGCTCCAGCACAAGCTATAAGCTGGATAGGGAGAAAAGCCCTTTTCCAGTTGGATTTCCCCTTTAGCACAGCTTTATGTGCTTGTATAATATGAAACAGCCTTTTCTATTTCTGTTCAAGCTCTGGAGGCTTGGATTTCCCCCAGAATTTTTGATTAACAGCTGAGCCTAAATCAGAGCTGCCTGGGGTCTCCTTTGCCTTACTGTCACATTGTAATATCCTTTCATCTGCTATTCCAAGCCAGTTCCTTGTTCTGTCAAGCAGCTCACCCCCACCGAGAGAGAGCATGTCGATCCCTCTCCCTTTCTAAGACCTCCCTGAGCTGTTTCAAAGCAGGACATCCACCACAGCAGGGCAAACCTCTTTGTTTGACTGACTCAGGACCAGACTGCAAAGGACACTGGATTATCAACTGCAGGCCAGAAGATGCATTTTGTTAAAGGTGGTGAGCTTCTGAATGCTCGGCCCCACTTCAGGCTTTACCCAGGTGGTTCAGGGACAGTAAAGCCACATTTTTCACAGCATCTCATGTAAATTAAAGCGCTCTGACAGCACCAGTTAGGATCTGCACATTACTCTTTGCCATCAGTCATACAGAGAAAAGCCTTCCATGTGTCTTGACTGACGAATAGATTCAATTCCTGGAGGTGCAGAAGATGAGAGTAAAACCAATAAAACTAATTTACAGTTTTAAATGAGCTGCTGTTTAACCATCCCTGAATTAACCGAATCACAACAGGCTTTTTTCTTCTATTTCTGGAGACTCAGCGTAGCTTGATAGCACTGGTAATGTAAACAGCAAAACCTGTAAATGGTAAATGGCAAAATGGTAAGATTACACATGTCGTGTCTGCATGAGCTGCCTGAGTAGGAATGCGGTCAGGCCAAAGCCAAAGCTCAGCTGGAGTTGAAACTAGCAACAAAGGTTTCTATATGTACATTGGTAGAAGAAAGGCCAAAGACCATGTGGATCCATTGCTCAGTGGGTTAAGGGACCTAGTGACAAGCTATAGGGAAAAAGAGGCGTTTTGTAGCTCGTATTTCACAGGTAAGGCTCGTCCTTAGGTCTCCCAAGTTTCTGAGCCTCCTAATACAGTCTGTGGGTATGAAGCAGTACCCACAGGAAAAAGAGTTGGAGATCACTTCACCCAACTGGACGTGCACAAGTCCATCAGACCAGATAGGGGCCATCCAAGGGTACTAAAGGAGCTGGCTGATGTCATTGAGGGGCCAATTTCTACCACCTTTGAAAGGTTATGGCAATTGGGGAAGAGTCCTAATGCCTGGAAAAAGGCAGATGTTGCACCAACCCCAAAAAGCGTAAGAAGAACCCAGGGACCTTGTAGCTGGCCGTCAGTCCTTGGGAAGGTTGTGGAGCAAATGCTCTTAGAAGCCAGTTCTAAACACAGGAAGGATGAGAAGATCACTAGGGGGAACCAGCATGGAACCAGCATGGATTTACCAAGGGAAGATGATGCCTGACCAACTTCATTGCTTTCTATGACGAGGTGCCTGACATTGTGGACAAGGGGAGGGAGAGGGATGTTGAATGCCTCGATTTTCATAAGGCCTTTGACACAGTCTCCTATAGTCTCCTAATCATCATCATTGGTGAGAAATCCAGACAGGCTGGATCAGTGGGGTGAAAAATTGGCTGGATTGTCAGGCTCAAAGAATTGTGATCAGTGATGCAAAGTCCAGCTGGTGGTCAGTAACTAGGGCCATCCCTCAGGGATCAGTACTGTTTAGTGTCTTCATTAATGACCTGGATGATGGGATGAAGTGTATTCTCAGGAAGATGACACCAAATTGGGAAGAGTGGTCCATATCCTGGAGGGCAGGACCTCTATTCAAAGGAACTGGAATAGCACGAACAGGGTGAAGAAATGGGCTGACAAGAAGCTGCTGAGGTTCAGCAAGAACAAGCACAAGGTCTTGCATCTTGGATGGAAGAGCTTTATGCAATGATGCAGACCGGTGGCTGACTGGTATGAAATAGCTCTGCAGAAAAGCATCTGGGGGTCACAGCAGACAGCAGGTTGAACATGAAGGAGCACTGTGTGCCCTTGAGGCAAAGAAAGCCAGCAGGGTCCTGGGCTTTATTAGGAAGAATGTAGCCAGCAGGTCCAGAGAAATCCTTTCCCTCTGTTTGACACTCGTATGACCATATCTGGACTACTATGTCCAGCTTTGGGTTCCCCAGTACAAGAAGGATATTGACATATGAGCTCAAGTTCAGTGGGGGCCCACAAAGCTGGCAACAGGGCAGGAGCACATGGTGTAGAAGGAGAGGCTGACAGAGCTGGGTCTGTCCAGCCTGGAGAAGAAAAAGTGAAGGGGAGACCATATTGCTGTCTGCAACTATCCGATCACAGGGTTTAGAGAAGATGGAGACAGACTTTTCTTGGAGGTGCACAGTGATAGGATGAGGGCAATGGGCACAAGTTGGAATGTGGGAAATTCCAAACAGACATTAGGAAACAATATTTTTAACATAAGAGTGGTCAAATAGTGGCATGCAATTTTCCACTTTCTTTCAGGCAAAATGGAAAGAAGGCTTTGAAATCTAACTGCCAGGGTTTACCCCATATTAATTTTTGCATAAGTGTGTGTAATGCTATAACTGGATGTTTACACTCTGCTGATGTTTTTAGGAGATTCTCGATCCTTTCAGCAATAGCACTGTTTAATCAAACCAAGCAAAGACTCAAGTCCTCCATAAAAAAAGAGAAAAATTTGCAAGCTTCACACTCCCTTCACTGTTGCTATGGGTAAATTTACGATTCTTCCTCAACATTCACCCCCTCTTTCAAAAAAAACCCTACCAGACTACCTCTCTATAGCAATTTCTGAGAAATATCTACTGGATTTTAAACTCAGACAGCCTCCAAGAGTGAAAAATTTTCAAACAAAACCTGGGAACAGAGATGAAATGGAGCAGGGAATGACTTCAGAAACTGTTTCATAGCCTTGTAATTGTGTTCACCACTGAAAACTTCAGCTGAAAGTTGAAGCTGAAAACACGTTTTTACAAAGCAGGCAGATGTTCTGCTAGGCAGTTTTTGGGCACCATTTCATAATATAATCTGTAGCCTGTCATATTTGCACTTTCTGTCTTTGGCCAACTGTATTCATTTTTAACCTGGGTAAAAATCTATGCAATGCAGCAAAGGTCCTTAGAATCAAACTTCTTACTAAATTATTCCTTATAAGTGGGCATATATTTTGTCTAACTCTAAATTCTCCTGATTTCTTCTAATGCTGAGAAGATCAGAGTTTAAAGCCTCTTCCCTAGAAGTGAATGGGAGTTCCACCATTGCCTTCAGGTTTTTTCTACCTCGCTATCTTGCATGCTAAGGGTTTTCTCTCTGCTTCCAACAGTGGGTTTCTCCCTTGCCCATGCAACTCCCTCAACCATTTCATCTCTTGCTGAGATTTTTGGACAACTGTCAGCCCTTCATTTGTTTCCTTATTTTCTACAGCGTAAGGGCAAGGAGGTTTCATGCACTTTCTATGGTGCTTTGAAGCAACCCCTGCCCACAGTTTGGGAACCGTTAGTCAGAGACCTGAATTCATCTCTCGACATGAAATCATTCTTTAGATTCCCATCTTAAAAACCAGTGATAGCAATACAAATATCAAAATGAGTTATGGAGATATTAGTGAGATACAACTCAAGAAGAAAAATAAGTAAGCTTTTACTATTGCTCTTCACCCTTCCTGACTTCAAACTCAAGACCCTGAACCATTCCCTAAATGACATACCAGAAAAGTCCCTTTTCACTGTTCCCCTTTCTGGGACAAGATGGACGGTAGTTGCTCTAAGGAAAGCTAAGACCTTCCCAAATACAATGCCATTAATAAAGTACCTATTGCACCTCTCACCTAGGTGGAGTCATGTGGAGACAGCAGTGGATAAGACTAGAAACAGAGGGGTGTTAAAGCACATTGCCCTCATTATCTTTAGCGAAGACATCAGTTCAAAAAAGCATTTGGGCCAGAATAATTTAGCAAAGCATTTATTTAAGCTGCTGTAAATGTCACCCAAACTCATTCCTACCTCCAAGTAAGCACCAGTTAAAGCTGGAGGGACATAACGATGAAGGAGAGCCACCTTCTTCCCTCTCTAACATCTCAAGCTCAGCCTTGAGCATAGCTCAGCCAACTCCCAAGCTGTTATCTCCATTGCATAGTCTTCCAGAATGTCAGATTTATGCTTTAAATGACGCTGCCCACGTTTTCTGACGTTTTTTCCTAAGTATACAGAAGATGGTAAGTAATCCTGCAGCATGCATAGGATACATCTTTCCATCCTGCCTGCTAATGATTCTTGGACGCTTCAGAAGTTTCATTAATAAATCTGTAATTTACAATTATACCGCTGCTGTTACACAAAAAGGACAATGAGGTAATTGACTTCAACCATCAGCTAGCTCAGATTAACTGGAATGTAAACAACAGAGACATGGGACAAAACTATGGAAAGGAAAAGAGGAGTAGGGCATTACTGTAGTGCTAAATTTTGTCTGGGTATGTAAACATAAATAGGGGGTTTTAAGAAAAAAGTTTGACGTCTCACTTCCTATTTAACACTTCCATTACATAATGTAAATATGTCAAAACATCTCCAGATTCCTTCATGCTGAAAATCAGGTTATACTTAAACAAAGTTTGTGTGTGTCCTTCTCTGGCAGCTACCAATTAAATGTCACTGTTTTAAACACCATTTTTAGAACCAGCTTTTATGCGTTGCCAGATGAGGTCACAACTGCTTCCTGTTAATTGCTAGACATTTTACTAGAACACAGAATTGACAGCACACGTGTTTTCTCTTGTTTGCTTGATTGTTTGATTTAAAAAGAGGTAAGTGCCGGGGCGGGGAGGGGGAGCCGGGGGGACATTGATCAAGAGATTGGGAAATGTTCATCCTCTAAGCAGTCCCTCCGACACAAGACGATTTCAGCCACTCCATCTTCCCAGGCAGACAACCGTTTCACTTCAGGTGTGGATTTTTCAGGATGTCAGGGTGCTTTATCACCAATGACAGCCCTTGCCACAGTGCAGGCTTTACACAAGTTCTTCATCCAGTTTCAGGCTCCTCTATAATTCCCAACTTTATGCTCAGAGGCAAAGTACCAGAGAAAGGTTGCAGTCCTGTGTTGCAAGTATGGCCTCACAGCGTGACCTGGGGTCCTGCCAGGAGACTCATATCTCCCCTTCCCGACAAGGCTGCAGCACCCCATTACTCTCAGAGCAGACAGCGGGAGAGATCCCAGCATTTTCCCACTGATACTTCCCAGGATCTTTTCACGTGAGGACCTTCTGGTTATTCTCCAGAGTCCTTGTGTAAACCAACACGAACTCACGATGTCCTGTAATACAGGCAGCTCATAACTCATAACAGTATGAGAGCATTTGCCAGCTGAACCAGCTGATATCCCCCATCAAGCCCACGCTGTAACTCTGACAGACTACGTTAAGTGTGATATTGGCATCCGCTGCACCTGCAAAGGTCGACACAGTGCTTTAAATTACCTGAGCCATCAAGATTAGATCCTAGTCAACAGCATAAAGAAATAGCAATTTTAAAAGACACAAGAAAAATCAATCCCTTAGAGCAATTTACATTGTTTTCACTGGGAAAGGGAAGATTTCTTTTCCCAATAATTTACTATCTGAAAAGGACAGTTAATCAAACACATCTCCTGGTATAAAGTGCAAATCAAAGCTTCTCTGAAAGCAACGACTATCAGACCGATTCTGTACGCAAAATAACCTGAAATAACCTCTTGGTGGAAACTGCTTAAGCCAGCGAGTGAATGGAAATAGCACAAACTAATTTGGTGAAGTTGATGGTTGGACTTGATGATCTTACAGGTCTTTTCCAACCTTAACGATTCTGTGATTCCGTGACCACCTGTCCTGATCCAAATCAATCCCACCAAATGAGATTTTATGGGATGCTATTGGGGAGACAGAGGGTTGCCTATCTGGTCTCTTTGCAGGTATAGCATATAATCTTGAAAAAATCTTTGCAGTATCATTGCTCAGCACCAGCATCTGCCTTTGGGCAGGAAAGCTTAGATCACATTCTCCTTCATTCCTTCTATAATGGTGGTCTTTGCAAGAATGAAGCTGAGGAACTTTCCAAGAAATCAGAAGAATCAAGTGCTATTTATGCCATGAGGGATAGCAGTGCAGCACGTTCCCTCAGAGTCCCCTGCACACCTTTGCAGTCAATTAAACTTGTTCCCAAAACAGCTACCAGACCCAGTTCCGTACGTTGAAGAAGAGATCATGAATCCAGCCCCGCTCTGAAGACAGAAATAACAGGGGCCTGGAAGGACTGCAACAGCCAGCTCTTCAGTCCTAAAGCTTGTCCAGCTTTTAGGCAGTGAGGCGTGTTTAGTCTTAGTCTTTATAGGAGGAGTCTGAGTCTCAGAAGCTGCCAGCTAACTCAGGATGATACCTACCTCTGCCTACGTCAAAAAACATCCCAGGTCTTTATGCTGGAGCTCTTCTCTTCCTCAGTTCGAACAGGCACCGGGCACCAGCACAAGCCCCAGTTCACCATCACTTACCAAAAGGATTTGGCAGTGCAGGCACTCTGACGTTTCAGGTCAAACGCACCAGTCCCATGTTCCTTCCAACTCCCCTTCGGTTTCAGACTGCATGGAGTTTGTGTCAGGAGTACATCAGCTGGTTAAGGACCACACTGGATGGCTGTGTAAAGCTCTAGCAAGTGATAAATCACCTAGAGCCTCCTTTGCCTCAGACACATACCAGGCTTTACCAAAACTCCACTGAAACATGTTTATACCGCATGAATGTGGGATTTGGGGGAATATCAGAGATTGTTATGTCAAGGCTCTTCACTCACTGACTTCCATGAGAACATCTCCTACGTAGACCCAGACCTCTCGCTGACCCCTTCCTGCGACCAGTCAGCAGAAGCATTGATCCTTTCACTATTTTGCAGGACTTTTGGTTGTGCTGGAAATACTTTTTTATTCTGAATATACTTGGCTCTCTCTTTCTGTTCACTTTGGTCACTTTTAAATCTGGCCCCATTCACCTTGGAAAAATATGCAGTGACAGGGTGACTGAAGGAAACACTCCTGCTTGTCTGAACATCTGTGAGATGTGAGCAAAAAACCAGAGCAAGTTCAAATTACCCTTCCTAAAAAAGTGACAGATATGAGTAAGAGGTACCGCTCATGAGACACCTCTGTGGAGTAAACATTTTGGAATAATATTCCAGGCAACAACTACAGAGGCTCTAACAACAGATTGACCAGCCATCTATTACATTTCAAACAAAGTGACTCAAAGGAAAATGTTCCAAACAGGCACCGCTGGGCATTTGACTCAGCCCAAGCAATGTTTAACTATTGCTTTGCCGCAGAGCATACACGTGACCTCTGTAAACCATGCCCTGGTAGCCACTTTTGTACAAATGTATAGCACATCTGGGTTTTCCACCAACTTTCCAGAGCGAGTAGCCATCACCACGTGCTGTTGCTTCCTCTCAGTGTGTGATGCCAGGTTCAAATTAATTATTTAGCTATTTTAAACCTTTCCTTTTTTTTTTTTTTTTCCCCCCTTCTTAAATAACATTAGTGTTCTGGGTTAGCTGAAGGCCTAAAAGCTGGTTTTAATTTAAATATAAATAATACCCAGAGTGACTGTGCAATTCTGCTAAAAATAGATTGTTTTCTGTTCTAAATGTTTCACTGATCTTAAAATCGGGGGCGGGGGGGAATGGGACAGGATGTCCAGGTCTTTTTTAGTCTGAGGGTGCCTCAAATCCGTGGCGTTCTGTCTCTAGAGAAGTGGGTCATTTCTGAGATACCATTAGTTTATCTGGAAATGTAGTTACCACACATTACCAGCACGTCTATTCAGTATGTCGTTCAGAAATCACGAGGGGAAATCACACGCTGTTAAGACCAAACATTCTTGAGCGAGCCTCAGTTATGGCAAGTTCAGCAGCAGAAAAAGAGGCTGCGGTGAGTGCAGTTACTGACATTTTCCAAATAAATAAAGCAAACAAGTTGCTCCAGGAAGAAATTCATACCTATATGATTTATAACAGCGGGAGTTAGTCCATGAAAGGCAAGATGAACCCAGCAGTCACAGGCCACCCGTGGGCTGCGGCGTTGCCTGCAGTGCCTTCGCTCCTCACAACCGGTCTGTGACAACTGGTAGGGACCTCATCTGTTCTGAGGCGTGTGTGGCTTCTAGCAACGCTCAGCAACTTCCATTGGCTTCAAGGTTGCCGATGAGCTCCGGTGTGGGTTAGTACCAACAGGGAAAAATATAGGGATCCTATTTACAGCCTGCTGGCAGCAGACAGGTAAAAAAAATAAAAAAAACCTTCTCCAAAATCAATGTTTGCTTTACTGAGGGCCTCCTTAGGTGTACATTGGAAACAATTCTGTCTGTCTTCCACCAGAGTTAAGTCACCCTGCAGTTTGGTGTGCCAGCCAGTAGTAGTTAGCAGTCCAGAATCAACAGGTTTCTGCTGTTGAGCAGTACCAGACCATATTGGCCAAAAGCAGATGGAAAATATTAAATGTGACATGGCACCTGATGAATGGCGATAAGAACAAAAAGCAAAGTGGGGGCTGGTGGGCATCTTGGCTCCTTTTCATCCTACTTGTGACATGACATAATGGCCAGCACCACTGATGTGAGGAGTGTTTTTAGTAGCAGGACTCCTCCCATCCAGCGTGAGCCAGTCCCTCCTCTCGCTCCTCATCACCCACTCCCAGCTCAAAGGAGGTCATGTCCTGGGCCTGATTCTCTAGTCTAGTCACCGGCACCCTGCTCAATCATTTCAGCCTGGGCAAAGTCACTGAGACAAAATAAAACAAAATCAATGAGAGCTCTCAATTAGTATCCTTTGATAGGAGGAACTTTATCCCCACTGTTCAAAACCATGGCTGGCCATCCAGTGCGCAAAGCAATGAGAAAGAAGGCAGGCTGAAAGCAAGAACTATGCACTTTGGCCGCTTTCTGATTATCCTGTCTACACATAGGTCTCTACGCCTTCATCTCTGCACATGAATTTTTCACTATGAGGGGCTTCCAGGTCCAGAAACTGGGTGTTACTAACTCTTGACATTCTCATTTAAGACTAAAATCATTCCTTTTCTCTTTACCACTTTATGTCAAGTGATGGCATTCAAGTCTTACATATTCCATGTCCCTTCTGACCTCATTCTTATGGATTTTGGGTGCTAATGGAAAGGTATTATTAAAGCCCTTTCTATGGGGTATCTGTTTTTTCTCATCAAGTCAGTGGAGTGACACTTTCAGAATCATGAACCCTGCGATGTCAGATTCACCGCCTGGCTTTCCAAGCCGCAGACAGATAATGTTCCTCAGACATTGCATTCTGTAACAAAGAGTTTCAGGCAGGCACAGCAGTCTGTGGCCAACACAACACTAAACCGGCGAAGCGCCTGAGAACCAAACAGCTCTGACATTGCGGGAGATGCTGTGCTCTCCCTTCCGCTGCACAGTTTGGTGAGGCTACCTGTTCTTACTAGCTAGGTGTATACAATGGACAAAACAGATGATGGATTCTTGTAGCAGATCATGAAGCCAAGCAGCACTGGGCAGTGAAGGCAAGTATGGATTTTGATCAACGTGATTTCATTAAAAGCAGAAGGAAAAACATTTCCTTGCTACCTAAAAGCGATTTGGCAGCATTAGCTCTCCAGCCCTATTGCCTTCTCTGGGGCTTGTGGATATACGTGCCATCTCAGAGACTGAGTGAAGTCACAGGGATTCTACTTCAGCACAAATCTGTCCTCAGGCAGAGCCAACTGCAAGATCAGGCCAAAAGCGTGGTAGGGTGTTTATGCCAGTGGACTTTCAGTGCTGGAGACTGGAACTTAAGTCCCTCAAGCAAGGAACAACCCATGCAATGCAAGGTGTCTATTAGGAGTAGATTCCTCCTCTGTACTTGGAAAAACTCCTCCCTTACAACGTACCACCAAAGAAGCAAAAAGGTACTCCTGTGGACAGAGGTGCTGTATTGCTTAAATAGTTCTTTCATCTTCAGCTGACGGGTGGCACTGCACCCACCATTCCCTTGGTGTTCTGCTAGAGCTTCTGCTAACAAACAACACGCACTTCAGGGCTTGACCTTCTGCAGGCTTGCCAGTTCTGCCAGGGTTTCGTTTACACACTTGGCACATACTTCAATGAGCCATACCAGAGAGACAGCTAAAGTAGGCTTTTTTGCTCCTCAAAAACAGAAGAAAGGGCTTGTAGCGAATCATTCCAGTACTATCAGAACCCCTTCTCCCACCCCCACCCCCCCAAAATCTTATTAAAAACAATGTGCATAGTTATTATAGCGATGCCATGTTGTCATAATTATATCCTGAAAAGAGTGTGAAGTGTTGTTTTCCACATAATTTACTGTTTTCCGGTGATTCATGAAACCTCTTTTCACATGAATAATTGGTCACTTCTTGTTTATGTATCACCATGGTACATAGCTCCTAGCAGGCCAAAAAAAAAAGACTCAAAGCTAACATGTAATCATTACATCTTCATACAACCTACTCCCCCCTGCAAACTCCTTGCTTTTTGCCTCCCCTCATAAAAAGGCGGCACAGATTTTTTGATGGAGGAAATGTTTCCTAAAAAAAAAAGATCCTGACAGTTTTACCTTTCTTAGCACTCATTAGCAAATTTTTTTGCTTCATGCTCGTTTTGTGTTTGACATTTTCCAGCGTAAAGAAAACAACCGAAAAGTCCCTTACAAACAAACTGAGACGATGGAGAAGGAGGAACGTTCTGAATGCACGGCTGCTGGGAATGGCAGCTTTCCAAACACCAATTTGTTTATTTCTCAGGGGAGATACAGTCAAAATGACGCTTATCAATAGTCACCTGAATTGGAAAGCACCTCAGTATGGTCTCAGAATAGTGTTCCAACCTCCGAACACTTTAGTGACACTTTATTTTTACAGTGCAGTAAACTGAGGCACAGATTAATTTGTTTACAATGACTACTCAGTGAGTCACTGCTCAAGCGACTCTGCAGTCAAGCTTTGAGTTGCAAAACTCAAACTGCTCAACTCCTCTGCCTTCAGCTACAGCCTCCTAAACGGACTGCGTGATTAGCTCAATGTGACAACATCTGTGACAGATGAATGTGTATCTCTGTGTGTGTGTGTGTGTGTATATTTGTGCTTCCTGCCTTCAAAGCTGTGGGCCACCTTGTGAAGTATTTTGACAGTAGATAAGAAAAAAACCAAAACAAACAGACAATTATATTTCTGCTTGACAGCATCGTACCACGGCAATCCAAAAACACGTCAGAAAACAGAAGTCAGCAGAAACACTTAAGAACATAGGAAAAAACACGTTGGCTTAAGACCAGCTATCAATCTAGCCCTGTGTGATTCTGCAGAATGAATGCAAAAACTGAAGGCAAAAGAAAAAGAAAAGAAAATGTTTGTTATTGGGAATACACGAGGACATTAATCTCCTTTTTACCACAAACCCAAAGCAACATCAGGTTTTAAGACTGAGGAAAAAAAAAAAAGCTGAGTGGTTTTTACCTCATATAGACATGAGTCAAAACCAAAGCCTCAAAATCTGATCTTATTAAAAAAAGGAGGGTGAGCTGTGAGGTTTTTGTTTTCCTTTTTTTTGGCAGCAAGGTAGAGGCAGGAGGGAGTGAAACTTTGGCGAGTGGTGGGGGTTAGGACATGGGAGGAGAGAAGAGGACAAAGGAGAGAGAAAAACAACTGCTTGGAGCCTAGTCTTCTGATGCAAATACACCTTAGCAGCACTGGCTGGAAAGCAGACTCAGAAGTGGAAAGAATTTCTGGATCCAGATCAAGACAGCAGAAATATCTTAATCTTTTCTGGGCCATAATCTCCTGAGAAGGCTTGTGAGAATTTGATCCTGTCATTCCCAAACTAGAATCTTAAAACTGATTTGGACCAGAACTACAGTCGGTTTGAAAATATTATTACTTCTTCCTGTGGAAAAAAAAAAAAAGAAACAAAAATGGAAAAAAATTCAGCCAAACCCAAAGTGCATGGACTCATTACAAGCTCAGGAAATCAACTCTATTTAAATCTCTTTCAGCACCACTCTCCAACTTTAATAGTGCGTGTGTGGAAGCAAATATTACACAGAAGTTCATCCTCCCCTCCTGGTCCCCCGCCTCCCTGTCCCTGCCCCAACCCTAGCTCTACATCTGAATGGTCACTATTTGTTTTTTCTTTATGATTAGTCTTGTCAAGACTTTCTCTCACTAACCACCACTTTCATTCTTTTCAGCATTGCTCACTCCGGTATCTCTGTTTGTCATCTTCATTATCGCATTCTTGCACTCTCGTGTTTAGTTCAATCCCTGGTTTGCTGACTTCTCTGGTGCCAGCTCCCAACTCTACTCGTTCCTCTCTTATCAGCTGCTTTGCTATTCCCTTATTTTATTTTCTCTCATCCAGTCTTCTAACCTTCAGGATGGAGCATCTCAGTGCTGGTTGAGTTCACCCAACTTTCTGTTTGCCATTCTCTTGCACTGCTGGGACTCCCGGAAGCAAATGCATGCTTGGGAAGGGCGGGCTTCCTCTGTCCTGAGAGCAGTCTCTCCTCACCGCTGGCACTGCGCACCAACCTCTTCCTCTAGACCATGCTCTTTCTCCCTCTTTCCCCCGATGCTTCTAGCTCTTGCTGACAATGTAACAGCGGTGTGAGATGAGGAAAGACCTATGGGAGACTTGCCTTTGTTTTCCAGCCCCGTTGACGTGACTGGAGCAGGTATCCACTTAAAGCTGTCACTGAGGTGCCGATGTCAGTGCATGTCTGGTGGGTTGACCTTGGCTGGCTGCCAGACACCCACCCAGCCGCTCACTCACTCTCCTTCCTTAACAGGGTGGGGGGAGAAAAATAAGATGAAAAAGCTTGTGGGTGGAGGTAAAGATAGGGAGCTCATCTTACCATCAACAGGCAAACCAGACTCAACTTGGGGAAAATAAATTTAATTTATTGCTGATTAAATTCAAGTTGGATGGTGAGAAACAAAGACAAAAATTAAAACAACTTCTTTCCCCCTGCCCCACTTTTTTCCCCCAGGCTTCACCCCTTCATTCCCAACTCCTCTTCCCCTTCCCTGCCAAGCAGTGCAGGAGGATGGGGAACAGCAGGTTATGGGGTCAGTCCATAACAGCTCATCTCTACTGCTCCTTCCCCCTCACACTGTTCCCCTGCTCCAGTGTGGGTCCTCTCCACGGGCTGCAGTCCTTCAGGATAAACCTGCTCCAGCGTGGGCTCTCCACAGGCCTCAGTTCCTTCAGGAAATATCCACCTGCTCCGGCATGGGGTCCTCCATGGGCTGCAGTGTGGATGTCTGCTCTGGCATGGGTCCTCTCCAGGCATTGCAGGGAAATACCTGCTCCAGCGTGATCTCTCCGCGAGCTGTGGGGGAATCTCTGCTTGGGAACCTGGAGCACCTCCTCCCGCTCTCGCCTCGGTGTCTGCAGGGCTCTTTCTCACACTTTTTTCCTCACTCCTCTCTGCCTGCGTGGCATTTTTGTCCTTCCTTAAATGTGTTTTCCCAGAGGCGCCACCATCTTGGCTGAGGGGCCTGTTCTGGGTCCGTTGGAGCCGGCTGGAACCGGCTGTGTCTGGCACCGGGCAGGCCCCGCGCAGTCCCCTCCTCAGGGAGGCCGCCCCTGCAGCCCCCCTCCACCAGCACCGTGACACCAACACCCGGCACAGGAGGCATTTACTGGTATTCTATTATTACAAAGCCCGAAGTTCCAGCGTCTAAGTTCACCTTCTTTCTGAATCACCAGCTGTATCTTCTGCAGGTGGATTCACTGACCTATTTCTCTGCGTGTTGCCAAAAGAATTGAGGAGGATTTGCAGAATTGAGGAGAATTTGCAGAATTGCAAAATATTGAGGGCTTTTTTTCTTTTCCCCATGTTTTTTAGCAGCGTGTTTCTTATCTTGGCTACCATTGTCTAACCTTGCTATTTTTATTTCACATTTATGGCAGACAGGTTTGGCCTGTGCCATTTTTTCGGTCTTGGATTGTCTTTACGTCGAGGCAGATTTTTCTTGGATGCTCTTCATTCTCTTTACTGCTTGATATTACTTTCTTGTGGGAAACACAGTTTTCACTAGCCCTGACAGTGCAGCCTGTGGCTCAGAATTACCACCCGGGTCCATAGTCTGATCTGGAAGTGGTGAAGAGAGACCTTTCTCAGGGGACACTGAAAGCCTGGTTGCTCTGAGCAAGTTTAGCTAGTTTTTTTAAGGGCCCTGTAAGATCGCTAATGATGATGGGCCATTTGCTCCACCTTCCTTCAGCTCCCTGCAACGCTGCTTCCCTTGGGAAACGCAGAGCAGCGGAGCTTTTTGACAGAGCAATAAAAACGACTTTCCGGCGCGGCCATTTATTCATTTGTAATGCCTTACACATCAAACATCACAAGGTTGGAAAAAAGACTCTCCGTACTTAATATTATTAACTCAGTCTTATTCCATTATTAAATTAGTATTTATTTACAGTACTAAATGAGAACTTCTTATAATGCTGATGGATCATTATTCTTCCACAGATTTTCCCCTTTTTCCATGCACAGACACAAGCTGCCTTTTGGTCTTGATTTGTAAATGAGAACCAGTCATTTTCTACTAGTTTTCCAGTCAATTGAGGGAAAGACGCTGTATTCAGCGTGCTCCGATGGGTCAAAGTCCATTGCATTGTCTTTGCTTTAATGAATTTCTGTGAAGACCCAATATGCTTGAAAAAACTCTATCTCCACTGAGAACCTGTGATTAGCTACTTTATTTATGTATGTTCTTTATTTTTAACCTTAGTTTAGATATATCCACAGGGTAATTTATAGGGAAAAGAATTACTCTCTTTCTTTAGCAGTACCAAGCTCTCCTCTGCTTGTCGGCAATCATATTTAAAATACAGCTGCTGCAAATATATGTTTTGATCACATCAGCTCCATAGATTTTACCATGTTTTATTGTGTATCAGAATGAGGCAAGACTTGGCTTTTCTGATGTGAAGAAATTTCTCTGTAAAGAGGATCATCGACAGGATTTTGACACGTGGAGCAGTTGTCGCTTTCCACATTTGTGCCTTATCTGTACCCAAGCTGCCCAGCAGCCTGTCAGTTTGGTATGTAATAAGCCAAATACTGTGGGAGTGATTAATTCAGGGTCTGCATGATTTTATTCACATTTGTGGTGGACTGTCAACAAGAACTAGTGAGGACTCCGTACTCTATTTAAACACAGAGGCTACTGCTCCGGTAACCGCACCAGAAGCAGTCTACCAACTCAGATTGCATTGGGATTTACTGTTTTTACACAAAGTTAAGTCCCTCAGCTTTCCAGTGTATCCTACAGCTGTGACACTTGTTCAGGGAAGGAGAGCGATCCCTTTTGTCCTGAATAATCTAAATAAAAAATGTTTGTCCAGGTTTCTGAGGTTATATAATGTAGGACAACCCGACAGAACGGCACGCTGCTCATGTTTTCTTGTTAGTAACAGAAGACTGTAAGATCACAAATGAAACCAGCATTAGTGTAAAGCCAACCTGAGAACTAACCCCAAACCTTCAACCCTGAGGGGCAAGGGAACTTATGGCCCTACAACTGAGGTTAACAGCAGGACAGGAGAAGCAGGGCAGATTCAGCTGAACCACTGACCCATCCCACGCATGGCTGCTCCCCTGCTGATTTTATCATAGGTTTTACAATAGTTGATATTTTCCTTAACACTTTACCTCCTGGGATGCTGTAAATCTTAGATCTCATAAAGGGGAAAAAAGACTTTCTAGCACTCGCATTTCTAGGGGAAAGCTTGAACATTAAGGGTTTCAAAACTGTGAGGCACACTGAGAGCGTAATTATTTATTATTTAAATGACTAAAAAACATCCTATGACTTTCAAAAATATCTGAAGATCTTGGACTATTTGATGATAACGCTTGCCTATTTAGGATTTTATAGCCTTGTCAAGCACGTACGTATTGGGGCACTAGTTTACCGGTCATTCAATGAAAGGCAAACACAAGGGTTGAAAGTAGTCAACTCCTCAAACGTGTCAAAAGAAGTGCATGCATCACCTCTCTACCAAAGCTGAACCTAAAGCTGAACCACACATGATGTCATTTCTGCAAGATATGCTGATACATGCTAGAAAAAAGTGACCAAAGCTTGGCAGCAATGACAACAACTAATATTTAGCTCATTTGCAGGCATACGCGAGTACCTTGTTAGCATCCTGCTCCCTGTTTGTAGGAGTCTGGGACAGCACAGGATGGAAAGCATGAAGGGAGGAGAATTGGGTTATACAGGGATTGTATTATATCTGCCTACGCAAAGGTGAGCAAAGGCCCTTGTTTTGCTTACTCTTATGGGTCAGGCTAAAACTGATCCTCAGGACTTCCATAAGGAAAGGAATGAGGCTACTTCACTATCTCCTCTGTGTGAACCTGGAAGTGGTTGCGTTATTTGTTCTTTTTAACAGGTACTTGTTTCACATGCCTTAAAGGTAATGAAACTTGCCTTTGAAAAGAAACAAATCCCTAAATCGAGGAAGAGGAGGATGAAAACCAGTCTTCTAATTCTGTCTCATCAGCCAATTTTAAGTGCTAAGGGCACTGGACTCTTGCTCGAAGACACACAGTAAGACACATACAATACCTTTCATTGAAAGAATGCTGAAAGTCTTCTGGTACTAGCAATCTCCTCCTCTATGCAAAGACTTATCAGCAGTTTTCACTAATGAAACAGAAAATAAAATTCCAGATCTTTTCATACAGTCAGTTTCCCTTCAGTATGGTACCTGAAGTGTCTTTAGTACAATGCACAATAGGCAGCTATGTAAAATTCAACATTAAAAGGCCAATACCGTAGCGCAGCATGTCAGGAACCACTGCTGAGTACAAGATCTATTGTCGCTGTGAAAATGTGATAAAACATTTCCCTCCAAGACTCAAAACACATTGTAATCTATGTAAGTGGGGGAGTTCTCCCTGCAAATTTTGAGTTAGCTGATAGATTTGGTGAGAGAAATTGGCAGGATGACGTCTTTGGAAATGGAAGCAACGTGTTCCCAGCTGGACTCCTGGCTGGAATGCTTTTTAGTGTTTCTCTCTTTCCTTGTCAGAGAGTCCTTTTTGAGGGTGGTATAGCTGATTTTCCCTCAAAGCTCCATTGTCAAGAAGGCAAGGCATTAGCTGGAAACAATGAGCAAAATCCTGGCCTCGTTGATTAACGGCAGGAGTAAAATCCACTAACAAACTCTGACTTGCAAGTCAGCAAAGAATACATCTGTTCTGGTTGATTTGTGGACTCTTTCAAAATAATATGTATTTTTCAGAGCGCTATAAAAAACATTACTGGCCAACAGGCTTTCTTAATTAATAAACCCAAGCAAATTTAGCATCCCGGTTTTGTCATCTTTAAAGGAAAACAGCATCCATTTCACTGAGCTCAACAACAGAAAGTCTAGAAAGTGTGAATCAACTCTCACTATAATGTAGAAAACCTTTTTAAAAGTTGTTAATTGACTTTTCTGAGTTTTGTCCTGGAGGCAGCCGTAATTAAATTATTCATCACACCAACAGTATACAAGGCACATAAAAGACTTTAATCCACTTACCAGCTTGATTTATTGAAGCTTAACCAACAGGAAAAATATGATTAAAACATCTAATTGGTACAGACAATTGCGCTATATGATTGCTCTATGAGAACCAGCATGCGCTTCTGGATGCTTATGCATCAGAATAGGTTTCAACATTTGGCCCCAACACATAATAAACCGATCAACCATCCAGTTGTATCCTTCTTAAATACAGTGGAGGTTGACCTTGTCATGCCCTCCTTCAACTCACTTGTTCTTTGAAGAATTCGTTGAAGAAAAATTGTCTTGAAGACTGTGCATACACATTATGACTAGGATATTTATACTACATACAGATATAATCAAATGGAGTGCAATTTGATGCTGATCCTGCTTATAGTTATTTGTATTCTTCTGAGTAGTCTTGTCATTCATGAACTGTGTAACTACCAGTCTTTTGTGGAGTTTCTCTACTGCTGTCTTAAGCTTATAGGAATTTTTATTCCAATCTCTGCAAATAAAAAATTATTTTTGTCCAAGACCCAAGCACATTTCTTGTTCTCAAGAAGATAAATAGATGATATATTATCTTTGAACAACATCTGGATCCTCTTCCATTTTATTTGGCAGACATTTAAAGACTTCTCCATTGTGTATATAACTTTGTTTTTAATATTAGTGTAACACTCAAGCAAGAATACGCTCATCATGCTGATACAGTAGTACCCCCAGCAAGCACCATTCCTTCAGAGAAGCTCCCAAAACATTCTGTTCAGGATGACCTGGAATCTCCGTTGACATTTGTCAGACTAACATATTTGGGTCTCAACGTGTCAGCCTTGCAATGCTTTTAAGCTTTACAAAGCATAAACATTTATTTTATTTTATTTTATTTTATTTTATTTTATTTTATTTTATTTTATTTTATTTTGAGGTTTTGGATGTCGTTTTGAAGAACAGACTCTCATGCAGTACGATTTTCTGAGAGATGAGACCTTCTGGTTAAATTGTCTAGGTCCTGACAGAAACCACTGTTATGCTTGAGAAGTTCTGAGTCCTGAAACCAATTACTCTTTCAACTGCACAGGAAATACGTGAATCTTCACCTTCCTTTTTTCTTGACTCATTTTGCTCTTTACATCTGAGAAGTTTCTAGGTTCTTTCTGAGTACTTTCTAAAGGATTCAGAACCTCCTGTCTGCACTTCTCATTTGCACCTGTCATCCCTCTCTATTCTGTGAAATCACATCTTTTCTTTCTCTTAATATGCCACAAAGTTCACATTTTAAAAGAATACCTCTTTGTCTCTTCTTCCTCACCAAGTCCCTCTGAATTCATAAACCACAATACTATTATTTTGGGTTTTCTGCATCTAGAGAACTTCTGTTGTTTCAAATATCCTTGCCCTCACTACCAAGAGTATGGAGAAAATGAATTCCACCTAGCTTACAACTCCTCCTTTTGTTTCACCATCATGCTCATAAACATTTATGAAAACACTGTTCCTTTTGCCCTAGGGCAAGGGACATGTGAAAAACATGCAAAAAAACCTTAAAGACACAAGAGTTGGAAAATTGTATATGGACAGTTTTCTGAAATAATCATGCTTTCCAATGTCAATGTTATTGTTTCAAACAGAGAAATGCAGTTCTGTTTCATTCAGTCAACTGCTGAAATCCTTGGCCGTTGACACTCCAGGACAGATTTTGACTCATTCTAACAATAATCCATAAAAAAAGCAAGATGCTCTTATTTGTACGACTCTTTGGTCCTGACAAACATATTAAGATTCATCGAGCTTTTTATCAAACTACTATCCAGCTGCAAAATTCATCAGTCAGTTGAATTTGCAGGAGATAGAGTATTTCATAATGACCCCATTTTCTTTGTTAGTAAAACTAGCAGTCAAAGGGATATATAACAACTAGTAGCACCTTACATTTACCTTCACGTTTCCACTGCTGTTCAGCCTGATACTAAAACGGGCTGATTTCTACCGTTGTGATAGCAATTTTGTTCGTGTAACTGAATGTGGTTTTTCTAGGCATTTCAGTAGGGAATACTACAGAGTCGCTATTAGTTCTGACGCACCAAGGGAGAAGCAACTTATTTCAACAAGAATATGAAAATACATTCTTCTTAGCAGTAGTATAGTAATAATGAGTCACATGTATCCTCACCAAGGTCTCAGCCAACAGCTTATCCCCCTTCCCCACTATACCATGTACAGAACAAATGCTGACATTTTCTTCAGGGTTGAACACGAAATCTGCTCTTGAAATAACTTCTCCGTACGTTTCCAGAACCATACAAAGAGAAAGCTGTGTGCGTTATACTCACTGTAGTTGCAATTGCAAAAAAATGTGAGGAAGGATGAAATTTTGAGCTGGAAATGACCAACAGCAGAATTCCTGCTGACTTCCCGGGAGCCAGAACTTCACAATCACTCTCTAAATATGTAATCTATGGTCACAATAAAAGAGCGGGACGTTTAAGTAATGGAATTTTTAAAATTATTTCCACAAAAATAGTGACTGGCCATGTATCATCATGACCAGCTATCTTTCAGAAAATTTATGTAGCGAGATCAACGTGTAGTCTTAACTGATGCCCTAATTTGGTAGTAGTACAAGAACTGAAACATCCTTCAAAGTTCACTTAGCAAAAACAATTCTGTTTCTCCCTTGGCTAAAGGGCCTCCTACCATTATATTGTAGAGCGGATCAGTTAAGACAAGCTTCTTTTTAAACTCAGAGGTGAAAATCCCTTTGGCTTTCGTAAGACAACAAAATATTTTAACTTGGAGAAAGAGAATGAATGTCAATGACTTGCCATCTGATGGTGACCCATATCTATTGATACAGATTTATTACCAAATCTGTAAAAAAAAGAAAGAGATAAATTGGTAGCATTTTGTTGATAATTGTCTTTTTAGGATATGTGTATTAATAAACATCTCATTTTTTTACTAGTGTTCACTGTCAAACTGTTTAAAAATGCCATCTGAAAAAAGTGGAGTAGTCTGAGTGTTTATTCAATAATACTTTCTTTGTGTATCATATTATCCATGCCAGACAATGGAAAGCATCTAAAAAATGCTCATTTTGTAAGTCTGAAATGTGAGGAATTACAGGCAATATAAACTAATGTGAATCTCTGACGCATATTAAAATTGTTATAATTACACAGTGTCTAAGACATGGATAAAATACTGATACCACATCCATCACAGGAAAGTATTGTTATTATTATTGTTATTATCACAGGATAATAATTATTATTATCACAGGAATGTTGTATCACTGAAAGGTGATACAACAAATTCAAAATACACACTATACAATAAACAAGAGCAATCAAAAAAAAATTAATCAGGTCTATTTTGTGTTGCTAAATACTGTGCTGCCACCAGCACCTACAGTTGACTCTCACCACTTTCAGGACATTACTATAGGTCTTTATAATGCAATGCTAGCATTGCGTCCCACAGAAATGTAAACACCATACCCTACCACGTGGCTAATGGCATAAAGCAAGACTGACCTTTTGCTCCATGTATGAGGGACGTTGATGAGGGCATTTTTAGCTACTACATCGCCATGGCAAGCGAACTGCTTAGGTAACGTCTACAATGAGAAGTCTACACACCTCAGTGCTTTCCTTTAGCTAACGAAGCGTACGCTTTCAAAGGCAAACACAAAACTTGAGCCAAAGAGAGTGCAACTCAGATGGTTTCCCGGTGATGTTCAACTGTGCAAATGTGACCCTAATTCAGCAGCAGGATTATTTGGTTTTTGTAGGCTTAAAAATTAATAAAGAAATCCGTGCTTAAGCTATACTCGCAGGTAAGCCATTGATTCTTGAAGCCTTAGAACAATATTCTTAGCCAGATCACAGAAAAGAAAACATTTGTTTTGTCAGTTCCTGCAAGCACATTGAATTGAATTGGAGGCCCAAATTATACCCATGTAAAAATGTTTTCCAGACCAATGTTTCTTTGGCACATTTATAATCCATCACTGAAAAAGGAATGTCTCGTATGTTACGAAATCTTTCTAGACAGTATTCAGAATGGCCACATAAAAATTTTTCAAACAATCTCATCCACAGGTTAGTCACTCCTGCAACGGAGTTTACAGTAGGTAAACTAGTTGAAGCAAACTATGTAGCTCAGTGTAGGCTGCAATGCAGCTGGGGAAGCAGGAAGATGTAAATGGCTACTAAGACCATGCTGTGCTCTATGCTTTAACACCTTCCCATCTGGCATCAAGAAAGCTAACTAGCTGTAAGCTAGGTCGGGTATGCCCCAATCCAGCTCATTTTACATTTGCACTAAGTCCATTTGATAACTGCGCTGACACTACACTTGTTCTGAAAGTAAGCATAAATTATACCTGTCCCCTTGATGAACAATTTTTATCAGTGGCTATTTCCTGCTAGGAAACAAGATGAAAGCTTATCACGTATTCCCTCCATCCAAGGGGTGGGGAAAAATCTGTAAGCTCAAATAGGTGGACATAAAAAATACCCAGTGGAAGAGGAGGGTCCAGAGTGCTATGAGGGAGTTTCAGCGTGAACAGGAATTAGACTCTTTAAGGTCATGTCTACGTGGATAATTTCAGACAGTCAGGAATTAACATTGCCATTTACTGAGCTGGCAGGACATGAGGCAACTTTTGACCAGACGCCAATGTAAAGATGCACAAAAAACTCAAAACACTAATGCGATGTCAGCCTCTGCAACGACTACTGCTTTTTCTTTGTTCTGCCTTCTTATGATGGAGTGAAGGAATTCAATGCTTCAAGGAATTCAAGTGTCATTTGTCAATGTGATTCTTAGAGCAAGGCAAAAATTCAAATATTCCCGTATCTTAACCACAGACAGTGTACAAAAAGTGTGTGGCAAATGACTTCTTCTTTGTTAAGGACTTGTACACACAGAGTCTCAGACCTAATCTAGAATTCTGTAATGGAAGCAGATAGGGAGCCAACAGAAACGTACAGCAATAAAACCCAAATGTGTAGGACTGTATGATATCACAATATTCAGTATTAACTTATTAAACTATTCGTTACAAATCCCACTGTTCTGATCTTCTCTGTTCTAGACCATCAAGTAGCAGTGTTAAAATTATATACACTGGACCTACACACTCACACACACACGATTGTTTAAAACACATCTTTACATATTAAGATTTATCGTTTATTTCTAACATGAAGTATATAATCATACATATATAAGATGCATATTATATGAGCTTTGGTGATGTTCTAGACTGCAGACTCACTAGCTGGAACATTTCAGTTCTTGCATTTCGATTTTAAGGCTTAGTTCTAGGGCTTCTTGTTCCTCCCATTACATATCAGTCTTGCCAAAATTGTTACACTAGCAGCCATGCCTCAGAAGCAGATGAAGCTCTACCCTGTAGGCCTTGAGCATATTATTTTCATTCTTCAGTCTGTATGTAGGAATAAAAAAATACAATAAAATTGTGATGTCACCTTCTAGGAACTAGACCGGGTTTTGCAAACTTCTCCCTGCCTTCCCTCCTCTCAGATTTCCACAAACTGTATTCACCTATGGTTAGGCAGAAATAATGAAAAATAAAATTAAGCTTTAAAACGTTAGATGTGATGAGAAGAAGATGGAGGTTATTGCATACTCCAAAGCTTGCATACTGGGTAGGGCTTTTTCTGCCGGATAACTACACTTCTCCTCTGAGACTCTGGAGTTTTGAATGTGTTCCAAGCTCCCAATCTGATCTTGTATGTCTGTAGTCTAATTCTGCAGTTTTGCTTGCAGGGTAGAGAGAAAGATTAAAGGACTAAAACTGTCAAAGGTGAGAAAAGCATACCTACAGTTCTCTGTGACAATCACAATATTCAAGAGCTGAGCTTAAACAACACGTGATGTTCTAATGGGAAAGGTACACCATAGTCGCCAGTGAAATCTTACTGACTCCAATCACAAGCTTCTCCAACAAGTGCTTTTACATATTGTTGCAAGTCAGAATACAAAACTCTTTAGTAGGAGAATGCTGACATACCGCTAAGGCTCTGGCTTTGATGGGGAACACTTTGAGGTCGTTAGTAAAAAGGAATATTATTCCATGTACAGGCCTAGAAGTAAAAACAAGAATGCTGAAGTTCATCTAGGAACCTGCTCATACCACCTTTCCACAAATAAACATAGATTGTGAGACAGCACTAGACAATCAATTTCATTTTACACTGCCTCTACTTTCCAAAAAAACCCACGTGGACATCCGTGTCATCTTCGGTGCGGTTGACAAAGACAAGAATTTCACTGGCTTAGGAACAATAAAGAAGTAGGCGACTCATTAACACTAACGTATTTTTTTCTCTGCCAGAAGAAATGGAAACTGTTCAGTCAACCAAGAAATATCACAAAGACAACTGGATTTTCATCCATTTGTAGGGTGAGATCATCATCTAGTAAAACCAGCATTACTTACTTCTTCAGTGAACCTTTGTGTACAGAAGACACAATCTTTGGTGTTGATTACAAAAATGAAGCACAGAAAAAGGTTTAAATAAAAACCTAAGCTCTCTGCAGTACATATTTCATACTGCCAAACATATATGCAACCATTTGGTGTTTCCTTATAAAAAAGCAATTCATGAAAAGTGACTGCTGATGCAAAAAACCAGCCAAACAAAAAAAACGCAACACACCACTGAGTAACAAAAACCACATGAAAAAATGTCCGTAAGTCCCCCATTGAATCACAAGCTCACCATGGGAGATAGCATTCTCAGTTTATTTACATTCCTAAGCATGAACATTTATTTTCCTTTATTTCATTCAGAACTCTTTTATAACTAAGGCCTCAAATCTACAATCAATAGAGTGTAGGCACAGAAATTCCCCTCCATGCTGCCGTTAGCAAGACTAGAAGGACCTACGACTTGATCCAAAGTCCCGTAATGTCAGTGGGAACTTTTTCTACTTCCTTCAACGGGTTTAGAAAGGGCATCTGAGGTCAGCAAGCTGCACTCCTTATTCTGTCAGAAATTCCACTGAGGCAGTGCAGTATCAGTCTCCACATAATTACATACATCTTCTTCCTGAAACTGAGGTCAGTCACATTAATTGTACTTTCATGAGAAAAATGACTTTTGGAATCAAACTAGCTTTGTAAAACAGAAATAAAATACATACTGTACGTCGGTTATGGCAATGCTTTGCACTACTCTAAAAAGATGCACTGTTTAGTTTTTAAACTTTTCTCTTACTAGAGCTGGAGTTCTCTATAAATTACTAGAGAAATGCCTGTCAACGCTCTTAGGTTTCAGTACTGATTCTTCTGTTATACCTCAAAAATAGCAAGAAATAATAAGCTCCTCAGGCTCACCTGAGGCAATACACTTGGGCATACACTTTGGAAACAGAGATGGGTTTGTATCTGTGTTCAATTAAATGTTTTTCTCCGTTTTTTAAAGTATCAAAAATACTGATAAATTACATCAACACATGATGCCAAATTTAAAACAGACATAACAGGGAAACGTTTTCATCATTGCTGCAGTTATCTAGAACTTCAATCATGGGCTACTAGAAAACAATGAAAGAAAAATCATAAATAAAAATAATTTTTTCCAGGGATTTTTTCCCTCCCATATTTGCAATCTGATAATAATAGTAAAATAAATAAATAAATAAAAGAACATCATCCACAAATACTTCTATCAAGCGTAGTTTCAGATCAATCTTGAATCAGTGATACAATCCCAGATGATTAGAATATATTTGTCATTTGCTGGACTGAGATTTGCGGCTTCACAAATCACACTCTGTCAGCAGTACGGAGAATGTCAGTCTCTCTGTTTTCCTCTGTAGTGGTTGGCTCTTCCTTCAATAAAACGCTTAACTGTTTTTGTGCACATGAGAGGAAAAGTTCCAAACTATACAAATTTCTCTGACGGACAACTTGATCAAGCTGTTGAAATAAAAAAAAAAATAAAAAAAAGATAAATCAACTTTAAGAAAACCTGGAAATAAATGCCTGGGTTTGTCAGCAAAAATGCAACCATGTTAAACAACAAAAATTCAACAACCAAATGCGACAACAACAAAAGAACCGAAGTAATTTCTATGCATGCAATTTAGTAACAACTTTTTAATGAAATATTTGAGTTTCTTCAAAGTAAAATGTACATAAGGCTAAAAATAACTTTCCAACAGCTGTCAAATTCTACACAATAAGTTTGAAAAAGCTAAACAGCCTAGCTGCCACACTAGATAAATCCCCACAGCATCTTTCAGAATTGCAGCTGTTGCTTTTATAAAAGATACCACTTCTGCTTTAAAATGAACACTACATACAACTGCATATTCAAAAATTCAAAGTCTACTGTTAATTTAAATGGCAGCACGATTAAATAGTTCCCAGAGGAAAAGTGGTAATATTTTCTGCCTACTTTGTTTATTCCAACATTTTATTGGAGTCCCCTACTGTCAAACAATGTAAACGATATACTTACTGGCAGTAAAGACAATGGCCCTTTCTTCCCCACCAAAAAAATAAGGACACAATAACAAGACTTAGTATGTTATGTCATATAAATGACATAAAAACACAGTTTACCGAAAGGTATTTGAATTTTCTTAATATCATAACATTAATAAATAAAATGCACTGCAGCATTCCTTTCATTTGAATTTTAAACTTCAAATGTCAAATAGTATCACAATTGAGAGATGTTTTCAACTTGACTATCCTTTAATCAGCCGCAAATTCAACTAAATACATATATAACAATGACAGAGGGTAAGACTGAAAGGTAGTGGCACAAAGCTAATGGGATATAAAAGTTACGCCACTCACGAGAAAGGAAGTAACGGAATTTGGAAGAAGTCCAGCTCCGCACTTCTGTCAAACTGTCGTGCACAAGTCCATAGGCAAATATATATAAAAATATATTGTGCCTCATGTATCTAGCACTCACAGCTTTAATTATAGCTTTCAACAAAAACTCTGATC
Organism: Gavia stellata; assembly: GCF_030936135.1. Classification (NCBI taxonomy): domain Eukaryota; kingdom Metazoa; phylum Chordata; class Aves; order Gaviiformes; family Gaviidae; genus Gavia; species Gavia stellata. Next base: position 81,664,726 of record NC_082597.1, on the reverse strand, counting down.
CGGTGGTATCTCTCTGCACATATATGCTCATCATTCAGCAGTCCAGTTAGCTGCTCTAACACTCACTTGAATGGACATTTTGTTTTATAACAGATCTACTCTTTTAAAAAAATATTAATACAGAATGCAGGGCAAAGTTAGAGATACCTTCCCGCTTCGCTTTGAAAATGCACTCAGGGTAGAGCTGCAGTGCTGTGATTGAATACACAAAGGGAAACATTTTTACGACCCTGTGCTTTGCTGCTCATTAAGTTCCTCTAACATGCAAACCCAGGCTCTGGTAGTTTGAGTATTTTGGCATTTTGTTTCAACAGAGGTGGATGTGTCAAATCTAGTCACAAGCAGAATACACACATATTTTCTAGAAGCCACACAATCATAAAACTCTCCTTCAGTAATATGTCTACTTGTACTTCTACTTCTCCTGCAGATTTCCAGCTGTTGTGCGAAGTTTTGCATCTCTTAGCAAAAGCAGACATTAGTGCTCCATACACAGCCTGATGTGAACCTAGCCCACTGATTTATAACAGATTTTAAAGCAGATCTAGTTCGAATAAATTTCAGAAAAGTCTGCTCTTGATATATGTAAGTAACAGCTGCTACTGACAAGAAAATGAAAGACTTAGAAAGAGCGAACTAAGCTGTAAAGAAGCTGTATCTAGAAAAGACAGTCTGGAACAAGTGAACAACATAAACACACTGTTGTGATGGTGCATTTCTGCTGATTTGAACGGTGTCTTGCCTCCTTCCTCTTCTCTGTTCCGGAATAGAAAGACCATTTTGCACAGGGAAGCTTGCAGATGTTTTTGTGCTTGTGACCTGTATTTCTCCGGGGAATGGGCAGATATAGTGCAATTCACATAAAATCATCTGTTACGTCTTAAGAAAGGAGAACCCTCTTTCTCCAAACATGTCATCAAATTCTGTTGCTTCTGGTGGATGTATCAGTTGGAGGAGCTTAGCATGAAACTGATTTTCAATGGTTTCCTTTGATTGCATATTATATTATCTATACTCCTAGACAGCTCTCTATCGAGCTTTGACCCAGAGCTGTGGCTAAACTCTCCGTTTTCTCTTCTTGCAGCCTTTCCTCGCAGATTTTGCTTTAGAGTTCAAAGTAGCTCACCAGATGTGTGTTCTGATATGCTGCTGTTAACTTTCTTTACCAAGGCAGCAATCTCAAATTGTATACCGTTAAATTTATTTCACCAAGTACTAATGTAAATGTTTAATGTGTGCAGTGATTGGCTGCAATACGAATAAACCAGAATTTCTTCAGGCTTGAGAAAGATTTTAAAAGTCTCAAATGAATTAAGTACACATTTGAGGAGTCTTTGTTGAACTCAAGTGGTTAGTTGGTAGTCTCCCTTTATGCATAAGAAAAGTTTATTGCTTGTTAAAAGTTTATGTAAATTCAATAACATAAAAATTCAGAATTCAGTTGCCCCTTGTCTGCTCAGTATATATATAAGCTTTGCCCTGAGCAGTACATTTTAACATTCCTCCATGCTACAGTAAATGACAAAACACTCTGAAAAGACTTGGGATCTTCACGTCACACAAAACGAGAAGCAGCAAAATGATGCTGGCTTTGAAAATGCTACATTTGAACGTATTCAGAAGGAGAACATTGCCATTAATGGAGAAATTGACTGGGAAATAGAAACAAATCCAATGAAACTTTGTTATATAATAAATTGTTTAATGAAGTGTTAGCAATGGACACGTTTTTTTGAACAGTGCCTCCACACTGCTGTGCTTCTGCTTGCATAATATACCATGAGATGTGAAGATACGTAAGTAAGGCATTTTAAATCTTGTTTTTCTAAACAGTCTTCCCTTTATATTTTTAGGTCCTGTTCACTTCATGGAATGATCTCATTATTTAAACAAACATAAATGGACATCTGGCGCATTCAAACTGAATGTGACTCATATGCAAATGTAATCCGTATGAATAACATATTAGGGATGGAGCATTTGCACAACCAAACCAACCCAACTGTTCTAATTCTATAGATACTAAAAAATGCACCTTGTTGGTCCAGATCTACCACATGAGAAGGCAATTTTCTACATCACACCATCACTGTTGTCATTGCTAATCAATGTTTCTCTTCCACCATGTGACATCTACCCAGGTCGAAGCTCCCAATTCTCCACGTTGTGTCCTATCACCACAGCTTTAATTAGCTCAAAGTTTTAATGTTCCTGAACTTCATCATTTTAAGTTACTCAACAGTATCTTCTTAACTCTGCACAGAGTTGGGTTTTGTAAGAACCAGAGGTTGCCTCTCTATGTACTCGTATGGAACCTACTGAGGAACTGGCTACGTAAGATTTGGAAAAGCAGTTCCTGAGCTCCATAGGGTCTACACCACTCCTGAAATTCCCACGATCATTGAGAGACATTGATTTTCCAAAAATGAGCTGATTCTTGCAGGACATTCTAACACATTCACTGCTGGGTTTTCCCTTCTGTTTAAACCTTTAGTCCACTTTTGAGGTCTAAGTGCGATTCCACCCTCCTTCTGGCCAAAGACGACTGGATGAGACTCCCTGTGGGGTCCCGCCTCAGTCATATCCCGAGACCACCCAGAATGACGTGCCTTTGAGCCATGCAAGGCATGCTCTGAAGGGAGGCATAGGCCCCAGCAGAACTTCTATCACTGGATGCAAGAATTTGACTTGGGAAATAAAAAGAAAGGCTCACACAACATAACTCTGCAGAATATTGCCACCAGGTGACTGCTTTCATCCCAGGCTGCTCTATTTTACTTTAAGTCAATCCATTTTCCCCTGTATCACTTCATAAACCCATACCTCAAACCAAAGTCAATAATTATTCTTAGCTCTACATTTTCTCAGCTTTCATCATACAGTTCAAATTTTCTGTAAAATGGAATGGAAGTCTACATGGCCAATGCCTAAAGCAGAAAAACAGGTTCTTACACAAATAACTGAGCATGCACATCCTCCATATTTTTCCCTTGTAATATCTCCCTTCAAATAGATAGATTTTCATGGTGTATGTGCTTACCTTCCTTTATTGAATATTCTGCAACCCGTTAAACATTTCAATTTGCTAGAAGAGAAACCCAGTCACAACTCTATAAATAACTACTATATGTCAGAATTGTATTATCCATTACTAGTAACTAATAAAATATCTTATGGAAAATGTCATTTTAGGTTTAGCACTGAAGATTTAAGGATGAAATTCTGATCTCACCATAGTAAAGATATGTTTCGTTATTAATCTCACTGTGGCCTGAGGTTCACCCAGAAAAGCGAAGAAAGCAAAATTCCCTTTTGTATGAACATTAAGATGTTCAAAAGTGTCTTTTTCAAAACTATGTCTCAGACAGTACCGTTTTCCAATACCAAATATATTTGTAGCTGTAGAAAATGGTAGCTACATTTATACAAACATGTATGGAACAATCTACCTGTACTTCAAATGATAATCTGATGATTAAAGTATTCAAATACAGTTCAGCTCACTATGCTGGCTCTGTAATACTAACACAAGTAAAAGTTGTGATCTTCTTTTTATCATGAGGTTCAACAAATACAATGACCAGAGATTAAAAAAGAGCAAAGATGTTGAGTAAAAAGTATTTAATTTTACTTTTATTACTGGTATTTTTCATAGCTGATCACACACAGGTACACTATAAAATAAATAAAAAAATAATCATGCCATTATAACTTAATGAAGCAGTGCAGTTTCCCTTAAAGATCATAAAATCAGAAATCATCTTTTGAGTCCTGTTGATTTCTTATGAAACTCATGCAAAGAAGCACATAAAGAAAACATTCTAGCACAGTGATATGTACGTTTATATTCATCCATAAAGGCAGGGGTTGGTGGGGGAAGACTTCAAATCCTGAAAAGTATCCTCGGCACTCAAAGAAAATCATGTTCATGCAAAGGCAGGAAATTTCAAATGCAAAATGATTGTTTGGGGGAATTGAAAACACAGAGACTGATGTGTAAGAGAATGTGTTCTGAAGATCGAGTTTGGCAGGTCTAGATTAGTGAGGCTGATATAAAGACTTCCCATTTATTTAGTATTTACAAGTAGCTGCTTGTTAGCTGTTGAATAGGATTCACTGCCAAGGTAATCCTTTGAAGTTGAATATTGATTAGCCACAAGTAATTATTTATAGACATCATCATGGCATCGTTACATTTTTTTCAAAGGACTAGTAGTATGAGCAATCCTACATATTTCCTGGCCCCTTTCTAAGTAACGTCCAGCAGAAAGGGGACATTTTAACACTGTAGGTAAAAGCAATCAAGATTTTGTTGTAATATTTGTCAAAATCTATCTTCTTTTATTTAGTCTTCATTTCTCTATGTATTTTCATTATTGATAAATATACCAAAGCTTTCTCTATTTAATGCTTGCAAACTAACTATAACTAATTTCTATTTCTTATTTTTCTATATGGTTTTGCATTCTATGAATTTACTAACTAAAGAAATTTTTTTTAAAAAAAACAGTAAATATAAATTAAAGAATGATGATAAACGTACTTTAGATTATGATTTTTTGATCATTTCTTTAAATGTCCTCATCTTTGCAGAAAACTAATATAAGCCTAAACTAACAATAAAGTGAACTTACATTCTTCCATGAAAAGACTCTGGAATAATTTTTTGTTTTATTCTATAGTTCTAACTTAGCATAGTTTGATCAACACTTAGATGGTTGTGTCCATGGAGAACAGAATACTAGTCAAAAGCGTTGATGATGAAAGACTGCTTTTCTAAATATTTATGTACTTAATAATTAAGGACTAGAGGAAAAAATCAGTGGAATCAGGAATATACTTTAGTTAAGCATAAGGAAGAACTTACTATGACTCTTCATTTGTTCATGCATGTAAATAATTTAGTAAAAAATTCTTTTCCTCTGTGCAGGGACTCATTCCACATAGGCAATATGATTTTAAAAATATACTGGGTTGCTCATAGAGCAGCTAATCCAGATGTAACGCAACAGCTTGCCTAGAGTCAACCATTGATGTTGCAACTGAATTCACATTTAGGTATTTCTGTTTGGCCTAATTATATGTACACCTGTGATAAGATGCAATATTTTCTTTAAATCATTTGAGCATCAGTCTGCATTATTAAAGACAGTTACGGTCTTTCCGAAAAATGGTCTGAACTTAAGTGCTTAGTGGATGAATGACTGCATTCTAAACCCGTAGCCACTTGCTAAAAATTTTTAGAGAAAAATTATTTCTGAAAAATTATGGGTTTTCTTGCATGATTAAAACCTTAGCTTTTGCAGATTCCTCCTGTCCCCATTCACGGTGCATGATAATCCATTGAAACGGACTACTGCAACTTAGTGTTAGGATTCTTCGCATATACCATACTGGATATCGGCTAACAAACCCGGTGTTCAGCAGAACACTACAGTGTAATTACAGACTCATAAATGTCTCCTCATATTTTGATTGGTAGAAGTCCCTCTTTGAGGAAAAGTCAAAGTTGAGGGGTTGGTTTGGTACACTTTTTATGATGTATAGGTTCTGTTGTTTTGTTTTGCCTTTTTTTTCCCCCACAACTAACCCACACTAGTGAATGAGCCTGACATGATTCTGAAAATTTCCATAGGTGCAGAAGTTCAGCTACGTGATTATATTTTTCTAGTAAAACTATGGGCTCAGAAAGCTTTCCCAGTGCACTAACACGAACTTCTCCCCACAGATTCAACAGAAGGCTTAAAAAAATGCCCTAGCGCATTAAATAGACCATATAAAAAAATTATTACCTTGAGGAACCTGCAAATCTGAGAGTTGGATGAGAAAACAATGAACTACTTCCTCTCATTTCTATAACGGATGAGAAGGAAAACAGATCCATATGGTACATATGTGTAGCAGAGCTTATTTTAGAGTTAATCCCAGAACAGGACATTTTTGTCTGTCCACCTGTGAATTTCTACTATTGATAACACTTACTAAGTATATAAAAACAAGGTTCTTCACAGCTGTAATTTATACAGTATCTGCTACACATTAGAAAGCCATCAGTGTTCAAGACTGAACCTCTAGGAAAGAGTGATGTTTAATAAATTATATCGCCATGTGAAAATGTTTCTTTCTCCTTAAATAAATAATGCTGCAACTTCTAAACCTTAAGGATTTTATGCTCTGAACTTGATCAGTGAAACCATTAAAATAATACCATATGTTGGACACATCTTTAAAACAGACTTGCCTAGTCTGCTGAAGGTGGTGGGAAAACACCCTGTCAACCCTCTCAGAATCTCCCCTGTCTCCCAGCTGGACATAGGAATGTAAGAAAATACTAAATTTCCTTCATATAAATAAGAGAAGGAAATTTGCTTTCAATCAAGAAAGCTAGATTGAGTGCATAAAGGAACTAAAACGGTTGCAGCACCTGCTCAGACTACTGGAGAAGGTGAAAAATGGGCATTATCTAAATGCACAAAAATAATAATGGAAATATTTATGGGCAGAAACACATGAGCAACCTCTGGGGTGACCTACCTACTTAACAGATTAGGAACATAGGATTCCTCGACCAAGTTATTTATAGACCATTGCCATGCACTAAGTATGTAGAGTTACCATACTTGCTACTATAATTGCTGATTGGTCTAGCAATCAGATTCAACATACTTAAGACAAACATACAGAAATACATGCAAACAGTACTTAAGCATCTGAATATCTTATACGATGAAATGCACTTGCATAAACTTACAAATTGAGTCCCTGAAGCTGCAAACTTTTGGATGCAGGCAAAACTTTGACCACAGTAGAGCCTCTCCCACTATTAAAGTCACCCACGTATACTATGTGGACAGAGACCTCATTGATTTTTAAAGGTTTCCAAAACAAAAGCTTTTGCAAAAACTTGTTGAACGTGTAGAAAACAAGTGTCTGCCTTATGGCTTAGTATCAGATGCACGGAAAATGCTGATTAAATATAAGAAGGAAGTCAAGATTTTTTTAAAGCTGCTCTTTCCCTTCCTCCTCAGTGTTGAGGAGTGACATTCCACTGTGGATCCATCGATACGCAGACTTGGACTGTTCTTTCCAAGATCACAGGATTTTATAATGCTGACATGAAAGCTATGGGGAATTGTGAAGCTGTTAAAATTCACTTTTATTTACAGGCATTGAAACAAAAAGAGCACTCTGCCGTTTCTCTTTCTCTCTTATGAGGAAACCTCTACTAAACCACAGACTATCTTCAGTGTCAATAAGTCCTGCTTCTCTTTCTAAATAAAAAAAATAAATAAATACCTATATCACCACCTTGTGTCCTTCTCTTGTTTAATGACTGAAGAGTATTAAATAGACTACTTAGGAAAGCAAAGATCAGTTCCAGTCCTAAAATAAATAACAAACCAATTACATTTGGTACCTGTACATTAAAGGAAAAATGCATATATTTGAATTAATGAAAGAGTAGAACAGGGAATTATTTTCAGACTGCTTCTAATGTTTTATAGACTACAGGCTGAGTAACACTGGCTTAGACTAGGCTGGTTTCAAAAAAAGCCAACTTCCCATGTGTTACGCCACACAGGACCAATTAATATTTTCCTCTGGGCACAATATTTTCTACCGATTGTGAGAACAAAAAAAAAAAATGCGAGAAATTATTTGAAATGGACACAAATCACAGAGATCCTGATCACCCCTATTTATTCAAAGTACTTTTATGTTATCCCTGTTGATACTCTGCATCTTAACTCTCATACTTCTGTGAATGCTGTTCTGATTGTTTTACAGATGGAGCCACGCGAGTGTATCTACGCTGTATGTCTTCCCGAGCAAGAGCTGATTCTACCCAGCAGCAGGTAGACTCAGCAGCGTCTGCAAAATCTCTGAATGATAAATGGTTAGCGTTTGGTTCTGGCAAACATCTGTATAGCTTCTGATATATGCTAGACTACAGTCTCCACAAGGTAGGCACAAAGCAGAAGACTAATCACAATGTAACTAAGGGCCAAATTCATCAGATCACTTCCTCTGATACGGAAGAAGGAACTAGAGATGTATAACAGCACCTAAATAAAGGATTTGTAAGCGACTCAGACTGCTTTCTATCCAGGCTTGTCAGATCCTGAGTCCTCATAGAGGGCAGAAGTCCTTAATAGTTTTTTTTTTTTTTTAATCATGAACTCTTTTAAGTACCCAAGTCAGTCTTAGGCACCATCACGTGCTGTTTTAATATGGCTACAAATGACTTGGCAGAGATTACACAGGGCTTCTGTGGAGCTTCATAACCGCAAATTACCATCTCTCCAGGAAAGTGCCTGAAGACTATCAGACTACGCTTCCTGAAAAGCCCCGAGTGCAGGGTTGGGTGCTAGATCTGGTACCAAAGATCTGCTTCATTTGTCAGTATGCATACATGTTCCAAACTAAACCAGGGTAAGCATGTTTGGTTAAAAGCAACAGCAATTCTCCTACATACATAAATTGCTATTGTTATCAAACCAAATAGAAAAATGTTATCTGATGGGCTCATGGTAAGTCATGCTCACAGAATTGCCTTGCAGTATTAAGATGATATCTACAGAACTGGATTAATTAAGCCTAACCGAAAAGCAAACAGCAAATACAGGCATTAATAAGAACAGTATTTTTTATTACTGTGAGAATGTGTTTCACACTATCAGGGAGTAAGTATGTAAAATCGAAATAATCATTGCATCATAAGTGTTTGCAGTGGATGCAAACTGAAAAAAACTACCCTAATAATGTGCATGATGGGGCAACCATAGGGTAAATCTTTCCACAGGCATATAGCTGCTATTCCCTTGCCATGAGTGCTTTCTAAACAATGGTATCTAACATGATTCTTCATCAATAGGAGATTCACCAGGAGTGCAATCTCCTTGCCTCTAAGAAGAAATATACAGGTGGTTAATAAGACACGTCGCAGAGAATCACTGTTTTAGACGGGAGGTGAAAAACAACGTTATCTACAAAGCTGAAACTACAGATAACATAAGGAGTCAGACTGTAGTTATTCTACTTGGCTGTCAGGAGACTGGAGGTGTATCATGATTACCTGAAGGTTCCTGTGAAATTGCGATACTATATGCCACTATTTATCTCTAAAGCAAAGCGTCCCCTAACAACACACTGGAGTTTGGTACGTACTGAAGTAGCACGAGAAAAAACCTACCTCTTAGTTTTGAGGAACACTTGATTTAACAGGTTTTCAGTTTTCATTTTAATGGAACTTTAATTATAAGATGTGACAGGATGAAACAGTATATACTTGAAGGCAGAGGCAAAGGTGATATCATGTGAAATACAGATAACTTTCTAAAATTACCACTGTAGATTAAAGTTGACGGATTCACATGAAGAAATTCAATAAGGAAAATCAGCCTGCAGTGAATCTGTGATAGATTTAGCGCTAAGGCAGTGGTAAGTGTATATATGCATTAAAATAAGTAATTAAGCATTAAGGTTCAGGGAACAGAAAAATTAATTTTCTACTATTCAGATAGGCATTTTTGAGACCACACTTACTACTGGCCTTCCTCAGTATTGACAGGATTGCAGCTTTTGCTAATGCTTTTTACTGACAAACACATTTTACTGGAAACCTCAGTTTGGAATTTGAAGCCAAACTACTGCAGCAAAATTCAGGACAGCTGCTGCAGAAGCACTTCACAAAGCTGCAGCTGCAACAATGTCATCAAAGACAAGACCTCCTTGTTTCTAAACATCCACAGATTGAGTACCCATGGCTCTCAGCAGGTCATCACTTACAACACCACAAGCAGGAGATTCTAAAGGAGGAAAATATCACCCGCAAAACATAATAATCTGCAGGCTTTATGCTCTACACAACTCCAAATTACTTCTGCAACTGCCAGCCAGCGGAGACTTCTCAACACCACGGGTATAGTACATTCCCCAAAGCAGCTTCCTTTGGTTACTAGACTAGCTATTCTCCTTCTTTTCCAGATGCAGATTTGTATTAAGGCTTTGGAGTGAAATAACAACATCAAGGACATACAACTGCAAATAGAATGGTAGCTTTTTACCTCGGCAATACCTTATTTTACATTATTTAAAAAAAAGAAGACAAGAAACCATTGCTAAGCAGGCGGGGAAGGGGAGGGCAAGGGAGGGAAAAATACCTTCGACCGAATAATATGAGTCAGTAGTCTGCAGCCAAAGCAGAAAAATAACATATATACGTCTTAACTAGATATATATATATCTCTCTTAAGTCACTGAAGCATCTTGCTAAATTTCTAACCAACGGGTAAAGACTTTTTATTATTCACGCTGACCTGAATACAAAAACTAAACAGGAAACTGCATCGGGTTGCTTCATCTCTCTAATCTTACTGTTGCTGTAGGTAAGAAAATTTACTTCTTTACATGTTTCTCTAGCTTCAGAGACAACTTGATTAAGCCTCAAATTTTGATCCCACTGGCTTTGCTGCAGGAATCCAACTGCAGGAAACAATCATAAGAAAGCTTCATCAAAACATATACAGCAAGGCCAACTTTCCCATTTACTTTTTAAAATCAAAGTTCAGCAGAAGGGTAAAGCCAGTGAAAGAAAAAGACATACCTGAAAAATAAAGCAAAGAAGCTGCAAGATTTGGGATAAAAATAGCCTGAAAATTTCTGCATATAACCAGTTCTGAAATGTTTCCAATAATTCTCCAGCTAAAAACCCAACAAAAAAAGCAAGCAGATAAAAACTACTGAATTATCTCCACATAAAAAGACTTGGGTGTGAATGAGAAGCAGTACAAAAAAACCAAACTCTGAACTCTTGAATATTCCTCAGCTGTAGCAAAACACATTTAGGAACAGAATAAACCATCCTTATGCACAAATTTATCTACTCATTTTATTTGTTCAGTGAACAAAAGAAAAAATTAATTCCCTCTCAAAACTGTACAGCCAAAAGAATCTGTTAAGTAACAGGACTTTGTGGTGGCCCTGCAATCCCTCTAGGCTTATCCTATCCTCATACATGGACAGAGAAATTCTACAGACAGCAAGTTTTTTTTTTTTTTAATGAAGATGGATGTGAGTTCTGGATCTTCACAATACAAATCCAGAGACCACAAGAGCATCCTTCTTGCGTGTCATGGAAACACAATGGAGAAAAGGACCTTCTGTATTCTGTCCTTGTCTCTTTGGGGGTCAATTCTAATGTAATTAAAATGGTACCACAGAAATCTAGGGATTGAAGAGACCTTGACCCAACTTCTGATCTTTGCACGGAGAACTCATGATAATGTCGATCAGAGTGGAACAACTGCCTCTTCTCTCTTGCAATTTGACAGCCTTGCAGGTACATGCCAAAATGCCTTTGCTGAGCACGTCCATCATAAGACTCTTTAGGATCCCCTTGGTGCCATGAGAATGGTACAACAGGGACTTATAAAAAGCCAAGAAGTTGGCCTATGACTAAGAAAATAAAATTGCAGAATATTTGCTTAGCTTTGATTAATCCAAGTTGATCATATTGAACTGATTAAACTTTGCATCTAGTACAAAGTAATGTGGATTACACTAACCTAAAAAAGAAAATTTATAACTGCTGCTGTGTTACCAAAATACCTAATTATATATACTCAAAAATTCTGGATTAAGAAATGTCAGTGAGATACAAACCATTGGAATACAAATTTGGTTACAAGCATATAAATGAATTTGGAAAGAAGAAGACAGCAAATGAATAAAAGTTTTATTTTAATAGGAATGACAAAATCTTCACCAAGTCCTCCTCCTCAAAGCATTCACTTATTCAGTCTAGTAGAATAGTAAATGTCTAACATCCAAAATTCAGCTGACCTGTCTATCTTTCTCACTAGGATGCTAAAATAAGGGTATCTGTGTTCATTCATACACAAGGATCCATAGTTTTTTCTGGGTTTTTTATTAGCTTCTCTTAGTCAATCTAAAGCTCTCATGAAAATGCCTATGGACAAGAGTCATGAATTGCTTTAAAAACGAGTAATTCCACACATCTAATTAAGAACTCTGAATTTTTTCTCTACTTAACCTCAAAACAGATTTTGAGAAAGTTGTACGGAACGCAAAATAACCAATCTCAAACTAAATGATCTGGTAATAATTCTCAGATTTCCAGAAGTACAGCATAAAATACTGTTCAATTATAACACTGAAGGACGGATCAGGTGTACTACAGGACACCCTCAGTCACAGAGGACAGGAGGTGTATAAGGATGCGTCGCTTCTTCCTCTCACACACAGCCTTCCTAACGGACAACAGGAAGAAATATGGAAGTCTCTCCTGTTTCCTCATCAAATACGTGCAGAATAGAGGAACCCTGGCTGACAGATGTTGCATCTCCCTGGACCTCAAGTGTTGCTTAATCACCTAATGACGTGAAAAACAACACCGCGATCCACTGATGGATACATCTGGGTGACATTAGTAAATCTTTATTAATGTGACCAGTCTATATCCACAGAGCAAGTTGAATGATTATGTGATTGCAGACCAAATCCAAAGTTGATATACTTCTTACAGTAATTATAATGATGCACATTGGATTAAAACCACAATACATCTAAATCACAAGAGTAGTTTTGAAATAGCGTAGTAACCAGTCATCTCACTGTTGAACATTATAATTCATCCTGTTATTTTTTCCCCTTTTGGCTTTGATAGCACAGTATTTTCTCAGCAATAACACCACTTGATTTCAGTTTCAACTGGACTCTCGCCCGACTAAAGAATACAGGCATAATCTCGGTCTTTGTAGATTTATACAGTGAGGCACAAAAGGATATATGAAACAGTTTTAACTTAGGTAAAGAATTTCAAGCTCTGGCAATTTTACTCTAAAGTAATTGCAAAAAACATACAATAGGTTCGTATGTAGTTTCAACTAAATTGCTTTCATCAGCATAAATGATTACTCAAGGAGTCTGAAAATTATAATTTTGGTTATTTAACAATTTCCTTTGGATTTTAATGAACCTAAGTAAGTGGCAGAGTATTGTATTTTTTCCCCTTTCCATTTTTAAAGACAGAGTACTATAATTTCCAGGAAATTAAACATTCTCTTAAATGCATGATGTTTCAGTATTGAAAAGTGGCAGAAAAATGCTGTAAGACCCTCTGAAGAAAAATGTCTAATAGGATCTATAGATTGAAATACTATATTCCTCCATCAGAAACTACCATTTCTTTTTAATATTTAGAAACAACAACTTCAAAGCTCAGAGAGATTTAAAAGTTCAGGAAAAAATGCCACGCTCACTTCTGTATCACATGCGGTACACTGCTTCAGTACGCCTTATGCACCGAGGAGAAAAAGGAGAGCCAGGTGCACCAACTCATCTTACACTACAACTTTACATAAATCCCTTATTTAATCCTTTGGATTTATACTGCTCTTTGAGTTGGGTAAAGGAGCAGTGTGAAAATGCTCCTAAAGCCTCAATGTAAATGTTTCTTTAATCCTATTAAAGCCACAAAACAGGCCCAGCTGAAGGAGCAGGAAACTGAGCTAAGGAACTCTCCGTGACCCCGTCACTACTGTCTCTCTTGGCACTGACCTGTTGGTCACAAGTTCATCGTAGGCATGGCGCAGATGTTCTGACATCAGGCTGATTCAGGACATCAATATGTGGACCCCTATAACACATATGTACATACCAGATGGTGGTGTGTTTCGTAGTAACGTGGAGTTTTGCACTGGTAACTTAAAGCTGAATTATTAAAATAGCTGATACAGAAATAGAAGATAGGATTAAATGTTTTTCAATGTGACTTTGTTGCATTACACAGAACTCTGTGTTCCCCAAACATGACATTGAACTCAGCCAAAAATGATACAGCTTTATTGCTTTTCTTTTAAAGTCAGAAGAAGGGGAAAAAGTTAACAGAAAAATACTCAAGGTGACACCACACTTTAAAAACTGGGAAACTGGTCTGTTAAAATGTGTTGGTGGTAACATTTCGGGTTTGGACTCTCATTAATGTGGCCCCAGGGAAAATATAAACACTCTTTCTGAAATTAAATCTTGAGTTTGCCCACCGCAGTCTTGTTTTCAGCTTCGGCTGCTGGCACTTCAGCCTGCAATTGAGGCCTTGCATCAAATGCCAAGGCAAACATTCAGGAACAAGAATGGTAATGACACCCTATTTTCTTCTAAGTCATATTAAAATATAGCAAGTATTAAAAAAAAAAAATCACTCATTTGAGATTAATAACTTAAAAGAAACTGATTTTCATAACCTCTCCCACTTGCACTTACCTTCAAATAATAAACCTTCAGAAGAAAGCTGGAGGTTTGAAATCAAGCACACTTGCAAAACAGTAACACATATCAAAACTCTGATAATAACTGGCTACCACTGAAGGGCATAAGTTTTACCTACAGGAGTGCAAAAATAAATTCTTTGATTTTGATGCATGATTTCGCAAGTGACTTAACACAAATGGATCAATAAATGAAAGTCACCAATCTGTAACACAAGTTTTTCAAGAAGGGTCCTTCCTATTCACAGTGATAAGATACGCTAATATCATAACTCTGCTGCTGAAACATTTCATACAAGCATCTGTTTAAGTTCTCTCTCTTATCCCACCTTCTTTTCCTAAACACATTGCATCCAAGGTGACAGTGTGCTGCTCCAGCTATTAGTTGTATTCTTCTCTCTCTTCTGAGACTCTAGCAGTAGCCTTCTGTAGTCTCACAACGTAGACAGATCGAGAGTACCAGATAAGATGTACGATATATTCTTTGTCCCAGGTAAGGAATGGGGATCTCTTGCCCAAGAAGCTTCTTTAATGCCACCTGGTGCATAGACACTATCCCCTATACAGGCAAAATTGCAGTTTGGATCTACGTGGGATGTATGGAGCATCTTATATAACCACTGTTCTAATACACTTCTCCCAGATAGGAATCTGGGGTGGAAGTTAATCTGACTCAAAGAGCAGATTGTAAATATGCCTCAAAACAATGATTGAAGATAGCTTACCTGCCACTGGAGAAATGGAAAATCTGAAGGATGTGAAGATACCGATTTACCAAGGAGACAAAGGAAAGGGCGTGCCAGGACTTCTAACAGGACGCATTAGGAAATGTTCCTCTGCTAATGCACAGTGGTCACTTGAAGAATATGAGATTATGATATACTCTAGACTTACATCCAATATACTGAGTGATTTCCAAGCTCTTTTTTTTGTCTTTATTTTGAAAAGTAACCATTAAAATCAGCTCTGCAATATGAATGACAAAGTGTGACCAAGTAGGTGCCAGTTCATGCGCTAGCCTACATCACTGTGTAGAAACCTCCCACTTTTATTTGCAGACTTCCCAGATTTCGGTTTGAAAGCATTGGATAAGCAGATGCTGTGTGCTTGTCATGCCCTTCCTGAAGTAAATAAGTGGAAAGAAGGCAGAGTGCTCGAGGGTGGGAAGGCTCTGCAGAGGGATCTGGACAGGCTGGATTGATGGGCCGAGGCCAATTGTATGAGGTTCAAGAAGGCCAAGTGCCGGGTCCTGCACTTGGGTCACAACAACCCCATGCAATGCTACAGGCTTGGGGATGAGTGGCTGGAAAGCTGCCCCCCAGAAAAGGACCTGGGGGTGTTGGTTGACAGCCGGCTGAATATGAGCCAGCAGTGTGCCCAGGTGGCCAAGAAGGCCAACGGCATCCTGGCCTGTATCAGAAATGGTGTGGCAGCAGGAGCAGGGAGGTGATCGTGCCCCTGTACTCGGCGCTGGTGAGGCCACACCTTGAATCTTGTGTTCAGTTTTGGGCCCCTCACTACAAGAAGGACATTGAGGTGCTGGAGCGTGTCCAGAGAAGGGCGACGAAGCTGGTGAGGGGTCTGGAGCACAAGTCTGATGAGGAGCGGCTGAGGGAGCTGGGGTTGTTCAGTCTGGAGAAGAGGAGGCTGAAGGGAGACCTCATCGCTCTCTACAACTACCTGAAAGGGGGTTGCAGAGAGGTGGGTGTTGGTCTCTTCTCCCAAGTGACGAGTGACAGGACAAGAGGGAATGGCCTCAAGTTGCACCAGGGGAGGTTCAGGCTGGATATTAGGAAAAATTTCTTTCCTGAGAGTGGTGAAGCATTGGAACAGGCTGCCCAGGGAGGTGCTGGAGTCACCATCACTAGAAGTGTTCAAGGAACGTGTGGACGTGGCACTGCGGGACATGGTTTAGTGGGCATGGTGGGGTTGGGGTGATGGTTGGACTTGATGATCTTACAGGTCTCTTCCAACCTTAATGATTCTGCGATCCCTAATACTGTTCTAAGCTATAGCTGACAAGGTTTGGCAGCAAACACTTTGTAACTGTGGAAGCACATCAGTACTCAACATGAATAACATCAGCACTCTTCTGGGAACCATAAAGTCAACGACATATTTTAAAAACCTGCAGATTATGGGTGCACAGTCTAGTTACCATAAACTACTACAGTAACTTCAGTAACAGTTATTTTCTGTTGAATCCAAGACATTAGTAAGTATTTCAGAAGCCTTTCAAAGCACATCATTTCACATTCACATGCAGTATATTTCTGAAAGGCAAGTGAAAGGTTTCTTCTTTTACCTCCACTCATCATCATGCCAGTCAGTTGTATAAATATATACTTTATGAGAAACAGTGAATAATTTTGCAAGTTTGCTTAAGAGTAAAAACCAAAAACAATTGGATGAGCACAGTTGAGAAGTTTAGGCAATATAAAGAAAGTAAAAGAATTGATTTATAATCTAAATGTGATTATCACCCCAAGAAGCTGAGCTCTTACAGTGTAATTATCATGGATTTAAAGCTACATCAGGATTCAAGTTTCAAGAGGAGATTTGGCTGAGTTGGAATGGTTACTGCCCATAGATGCATCACAAAAGTAGATACAACATGCATGTACAGAAGCACAGAGAGGAAAGCAAAAGTGAAGTCAGTGAGAGAAGGTCAAGGAATTCTCAGCTAAATAAAGCTGAGAGATGTTACCTATGTAATAAAAGTCTAGAAGGCAACCTATTTAATAATTTCAGGGAAGACAAAATATAGATAAGCAATAGCTGAACTCTACGTCAACTCTTAGTTGGATAGAAAGCCAAAATGCTATAAAAATTGCTTTAACTGCAATGTGCCACAATTACGATAATAAGCTTGAAGACTGATGTATGGGTAAGATGAAAATGGTTCCAGCCTTGTGACATTTCCTCAGTGGCAGAAACACCAATTACATATACAGATTTTTCTACAGAGATAACATCACCTTTGAAAGTAGAAAATTAAAAATCATTAACAGAAATAGGGAGAAAAAAAATAGACTTTTATCTGTCTGATAACAGGGGCCACTAAGCCACTGTTATTTTCTATTAAAGTGACATTTGGAAGTGTTTTCTGGTAACAATATTGTTTTCAAATTACTTTTTACAGTCACAGCCAGTTTCAGCTACCAGACAGCTATCTTATTCCTCTTCTGCTGTGCTGATTTTCCCCATTAATTTGATCTAATTATTAATATAAGAAGTGTTATAAACTATAAGGTTCTTATGAAGACTATATGACCTATATGCTAACCAAGGCAGTTTTGCCAATAGTGTAAAGAACTAAAATATTATTTCAACTGCAGGGCTAAAAAACGTAAAGGGAGAACTTTTAGTCTGATTTGTTTAAGAAAAACTTCATTGACCATTTTCTGTGATAATTTTGATGGATGAATAACAGAGCAACTATGTAGAGGTACATATACCTTCTCATACAGCCAGCCTTTAGGAGTGAATTACCGGCAGTTCCTCAAACAATTTGAACAACCCAAAGGAATTTGCTGCCTCTCCTCAACAGGGTGGATAAATCTAATTAACGTGAATGTTTACGCTGAACTTCCAGCATTCTCTTGCAGTCTTTACCTTGAATAATTGAATGCAAGATACTAGTTTTCATCACAAAATCTTCTCTTAAAATATTAAAGAATGATGAACCTTGTAGACAGAGGCATCTTTCTCCGTATCTTCCAAAACACTCTCTCTGAAAAAGTCTGAGATGTCTTATCAAAAAATGTTGCCATCATCACTACCTCAAATTAATTTTTTTTTTAACTGACGAATGTTATTTCAAAAAACAGCCTAGCCCTCAGAAGATTCCCTAACAAACTCTGGCCTGCACCAGTATTAGTAAAATGTGCTGTTAAGGAAGACCCACTCTTCTTCCCCAGGGAGTATGAACTGAGATAGGAAGTAGGCAAATCTGAAAATCTAATTTACAAATGAAGAATGAGTGGGCATTTATGCTTATTGTCTCTAAAGGTTATTTTGAGAGTGATTTTTATGTAAGGTATCATCTCTTTAGTATCAGGAGAAACACCAACACTTCTTTTCAGTTTTAAGTCCTTTCATCACATTTTTCTATTTCTATTATTTGACTTTACTAATAAAAGTGAATTAACATTGGTTAATTCTTTGGTCCCGTATCTAAACAAAGCTGAAAATGCAAAATCTGAATTCAAAATACTTGTAATAACTTGTTTCATAGTAAAAAGGAACCCTAAAGATATGCCAATTTTACATAATAAAGACACAAAAATATTCACTGCTTTGTTAGACTAGTTCACAATTGTTAATTAAAAGCCAGATACAGTAACCCCAAAGCACAGAGTAAGTTACCTTTTGCAACAGAAGTCAAAGGCATAAACGTAAAACAAGATTATTTTTGGCATAACCATAAAAATATCTGGCCATTCGTATTTGACTTTAGACACTTTATATGTTCTTTAGCACATCACTACCCTTAACAGACCACGTTTTTCTGAACCGACTGATGATTCAGTATACCAACCAACATCACCTTTAAAAAAAAGGCTGATTCTGTTTTCTTAACCGAATAGTCAGAAACTGCAATCTCAACTGGAAATCTTGATCTGAACACTAAATACATGATAATTTTTCTGCACGGAATGTTTGTCCTTGTCCATTTCTAGAATTTTTTGTTGCTCTTAGTTAGCCTGTTTCCTTTATTGCTTTTGTAAAGAAACCCTATTCCTTCTTGTTCACCCTCCTTTCTGCACTGTTAGACTATTTTTTCTTTATTGGGAAAATTCTGTGTGTTAAGCAGTAAAAATAAGACTTGTAGTTCCAGACACAGTATTAATAGAATCACCTGCCTATAATAACCTTACTCAGATTTTAGAACAGTTACATGATGTTGACAGTACACATGAAGAATCGTTAATAAAAACATGTAATTGATCCTTGGGTTTAGATTTTTTTATATAGAATACTTCAATATTGTTTTGAAAATCTTAGATACTTCTCAATACTAGATTCCTCTAGAACTCTAGGTCTTTTAAATTTTCTCTGATCTACAAGCAATAAAAACAATTATCTGTGGTGCCAGCAAACAAGTATTGAACATAAACTACTTTTATACTCTTTCATAAGCACGTGACTCAAATAATAGCCAGGTGATGGGAGTTGAGAACGCAGATAGCTTTGCAGAATATCCAGCCACCCATGTATTTCTGTTTTGAAAGAATAAAACAAAGATGTTCTCTGTGAACACTGCAAAGAAAATACTTCACATATTAGGAAAAAAAAATCTACATAGATAACAAGGGTTATAGCAATTGTAACATAGATCACCTTCCACAATCTATACTGGGAAAGGTGCTTTCAAGATAGATTTTATAGGCTTTGTAGCTGATCTACAAAACCAACAGTGAAAAAAAAGTGCATATATAATAAATCAAATCTGTATGACTATATGTAATTATAAAATGGAACTCCAAAAAAACTGAAATGGGATTTTGTACCATAACCAAACCCAAAAACCACTGTACCAGATAAAAGACTACTCAAAAGGCCAAAACAAAGGTCTAGTTGTTTTCTTCAGACAAAATAAACATACAAAATACACTCCACAGGTTTAGTACATTATTAAAACTAACCCTGATACACAAGAATGGCCATGGAGGAAATTAGGGGTGTTAATCTGACTTACTCACAGGTATTTCCTGCTATCTTGGGTATAACTTGTTCACTATTTTTCTTCCCTTAAAAAGCATTGTGACTACAGTTCAACTGTGCACAGAATGAAATGCACAATTCCCTCTCCAAATTGTTTCTTTCCAGAAGAATCCCACTGAAACTGGGCAAATGTATGACTTGCACTTTAAGGTACAGCCCAAGATGAGCTGACCCTCTGTAGATGTGTGTTATTAGGGTAAACGCTGGTATTTTCCAAATATTCCAAGTCTTTTTCAGAAAAGAGCAAAAATATTTCCAGTTCTTCTAGTTAGATGGTAACTAGCCCAGGTGACTGTCCTAGCACATACCAAGCCCCCACAGAGGTAACCTGCCACGCATCCCGCTGCCTGGACAAATCCGTGCGGAAAGCACCTGGTCAGGGATGCAGGAAACGGGCCTGGAATTCTAGTTTCCAAAAGTAATTGTATTATTACCAAGCTAAAGGAATAATTTCTCTATACAAAGCCAGAAGAGAAACTTGCCAGCTTTTTCTTCACTTTACAGTAAGACAGACATGGTTTATACCAGCTTGCCAGTGATTCTTAAATATAAATCAAATGCTGTTGTTGAAATAGGTCCTTAGTTTCCACAATATCGGAAAAAAATGGTCTATGAAATACTAAACCCCCAAAATACCTCATTTGGATATTCGCAATTCTGAAGCGTGCACTTCTAATTTGGTAAATATTAGTCAGAGAAACGCGATGTTTAGTTACGCTTTCTTGTAAAGGTTATGAGGCACAGCTGCACAAATCATATGGGAACACACAGCAGTACAGTGACTTTCATTACAATGGTTATATCTTTGCTCCCAGCTTCTGCCCCTTAAATCGGGATGGGAGCGCATTTGTGATAAGTCTCTGTGTCTTTCAGAGAAAGATGGGCTGCGTAAAACCAATCATTGAAATGATTACTCAAGTCCGAACGCGTAAGCTTTCCCCTCGAGGCCAAAATATGCCCTTTAAAGTCAATGAGAGCTGCGTACAATGTAGCAGACAAAATGTGACTGCTCAATATAATTAGTTTTGTTGTCAGAAAACAAGCAGTAAATTTTCCTGAAAGAAGATGAATGTCAATGTAAACAGGCAAAACCACAATTTGCTTGCTGGCTAGCTACGTGGGTAGTAGTTCAGGAACTACAAATATAAGGAATGCTTACTCTAAGTACTTATCTCATGAGTAAAACTTTGTCATTTAGAAAATTTCTTTAAATAACCTATTCAGCACAAGAGTTATTGGGTAGAAAAAAAACTTTCTCTTTTGTGGCTTACTTTCTCCTATGCATGCCAACTACAAGAATTCATTTTTTTCTCTGCACAGCTAATGGTCATGAAAATTAAGAAGTACATAAATAATAGGCACAATATTCGAGCACTGCATTTTTGTCTGTTATAAACATGCAAACTATAACATATTGAAAGAATATTTTTTGAAGCACTCAATAGCAATGAATAGGCAGTAAATTACTGAACTATGAGGCTTATAAACAACATTCAATCTGTAGCACTGACAATAAAAATACTGGAATTGGACAACAGAATACTTTTGTAGACCTCCATTCCTAACATCTGTGTGACTTTAAGAGTTAACAATGCCTAGCTTTGAACAAAAGGCAAATGACATTTGCAGATTATGTAGAAGAAGCCCGAACACTGTCCAAGTTTGAAAAAAACATGAAGCAGAGCAAAGAATTTCCTGACCTTTCTAACAACGAATAATTAGAAGCAGATCTTAGTTTGAGGTACAGTAGTGACCAATTAACTGCTTTGATCATTAGAATTTTTATAAGACACTTGGAAATATTTTGGTTTTTTACTTTTATTGACTTCAGACTTACCCAGTTTCTGGACAGTTTACAAGGACACCGTCAGCATGCAAAAATCACATTTCTGTCTGAAAGTTTCCTATCTACTTGTAAGCAACCCTTAAGGTGACTAAAAATGAAATGCATTTGTAAAAACAACTCAAAACCACTATGCTATTGCTCTCAGTTTGCCTACTTTTCACTTACTGAACATGAGCGAAGGAACAACAGGAGACTGGAAGGCGAATTGCCTTACTTTCCTCGGTTCAACGTGAGTCAAAAGAGTGGCTAACTGCTGCACAATATATGTATCAGTTAAATTCTTCCTTTCCCAGCTCTACATCCCCACTGATGAGGCAGGGGTTTTAGAAGTTGTGAGACCTTCCTTACCCTGAGGTAGCCACCGGCAGAGAGGCAGGCACACTCCGAATGGGTAGGAAGCAAGTACGATGGTGATGCTCTTGAACCTCCTCATGCGACAGGGAGTGGTAGATATTAGGAGGAACTAAAACTCAGCCTGAACTCTCTGGGTGGCACTCCAGTCTGTATAGATGTCGCCTCTGACAAACAGATATATACTTACTTAAGTCAGTATTACACAGCAACTTGAAATTGGTAACGCTTAAGTGGCCTGATGTCCTGAGTTAGGAGCCCAGAAGAGCAGATTCTTTGAGTGACTGCTCTCCAGGTGGAAGCTATCCTTTCGGAGCATAACTATTCCTTGAGTCCATCTCTTGCTGTCATAATAAAAGAATTTTATTGCTTTTATTTGTTTTTTCCTTGTTCTTTCTAAGGAAAGCTCAATGCAGCACTGTGTATTTCCCTCTGAGTAAGGCTGCCTTCTGTGCAACTTTTGCATCTCAGAAAGTAACTGTATTTTTTTCAGTTGTGGCACTGAGCTTATAATGAAAGTAATTTTGAAAATGGCTCCTGGGAGGTATTTTCTACCCTAAAAAAATCCACATTATTTTCCACCAAAAAAAATGGTGTAACACGTGACAACTATATAGCTTGTGGGATCCACAGCATGGGCAGGGAACCCAACAGGGATAACTACAGCAAGCTCTACCTGCTGCTGCAGCTGCTGACCAAAAAAAGGCGGCAGCGGTGAGGCTGATGACTTGGAATAATACCAAGTGCATTTATTGATCTAGTCTTGCTATGGCTCTGTATCTTCCACTAAAAATACACAGGATATACAGAGAGTAAAATTATTGAATTCATAGGAACTCTTATGTTAATCCTCCCAAACACAGGTTCATAGAGTTGATCAGAGATGTTATCTTCTGTTTCAAAGTAAATCTCATTTACATTGCCTAACAAGATGTACATTTCACTAAAAAATGTATTCCAGGAAAATACACTATCTAAAACATGCTGTCAAACTGATAAGCTTTTGACATCGTCATTTGGTTTCTTTCCTAAGAATGTTTACAGAAATGCTTTAAAGTAACATTTGACTCTCCTGGCCTGGATGATGTGCTGAAGGCATGCATATCACAAGTCGTTTTTACTTTTAAGTACCAGGTTTTAATTTCATAATTAAATTTTAAAAAAGCCTTAATGAAGTCCATGTATGAAAGCATAATGGATTTATTAAGAGCTCAGTTCTCCATTCTTCCTGAGACAATTAAAAGCAGAAATATTTGAGTCATAATTGAATTTTTAGCATCCTACCACTTTCCACAAGTCCTTTTTTTTTTTTTTTTTTCTTTTCTGGTAGACACAGAAGAGTTGATTGCATGTATGCCAAAATAAGAACACAGATCAGAAATGTCTGTATTTAGTACTGAGGCAACAAATGGTACACGAGCCACAGGTAGGTCCTACAAATGTGGTAGCTGCTGCACTGGTCCCCTGAGGAAATGGAAACCAACCAAGTGCCTCCTTCTGTACTTCCCCACGATGTAGCACACAGCCAGTGGATTTGGCATTGCTTACAGACATTACACCTTGGTGGTTTGTTTTTTTTCCCCCTAAAAAAAGTCATATAAATTATTCTTGCTCTCTATTCACTTTGTTTTCATAACAAGAACATGAGTAAGCCTTACGCAACATGTCAGTCCATGTCAGACCAACATCCATCTAGCACAGCATCTATCTTTACCAGAGGCAAATGGCAAGTAGGTAGAAAAGAGTACAACAGGAGAAGCATGCACTGACTCAGTTACTACCTTAGCCAGAGCAAAATATGTTTGCATTTAACAGCTCTTGATGAATTTTTCTTCCAATAAATTTGCCTGTATTTAAAAAAAAAGAAAAAGAATCATTTAGGCTTTTAACATCTACAACATCTGGTGGCAGGGAGTTCCATATTATGGAAAGAACTGTATCTTCTTGCTTGTTTTGCAGCTGACATCTTCTAACTGTATTTACTAGACCACTTTATAATCATTAATGCCATATTTTAAGTATTGTTAATTGCAGGATTTCACGAATTAATTGTATGATGCAGTGTTTGAATGCAAACGTGTTTGCATGCAAAGAGAATGAACTGTGTGATCAGAAGACTCTTTCGTATTGACCAAGTTAGGAGTTTTGCGGCTTCTGGTAAAATAAGACTATAGGAACCTCTTGGAACAGACATAATAGAGCACCTAGCTTAAGAGACAAACACTTCTGACAAACACTATGTTTATATTTCTCCCTGGTTTTTAGAAAACTGTTACAATATGATAGAACAAAAACCATCAACGTGATGAAGGAAAATTCAACCATGTCCACAAAGCAAGTAAAAAAATGTATAACACTGAAGCGTTACAACTGCACAAAAGATCAGGTCAAATACAAAGTAGGGGGTAAACCCAAGAGATGCTCTTGTGTACTGCTTCTTCATGAAATATGCAGAAAACAAAACCATATGATGATTTTTTTTAAATAAGAAATTTCAATAAAATTGAAACTAATGGAAAATATTAACTTGCATCTTTGCAAGTGCCAAACATCTGTTTCAAAGAAAACCCAGTTCAATTATTTATTTGACACTACTGGAAATAATTATTGTAAAACACAAAATGCACAGTACTGCAGACATTAAAAAGTGAGCCACAGGAATGGAAAAAAAGAATTAAGCACAAAGACAAAACGGTGGATAAATGTCTTGCACAAAATCTAGTATGAATAAATGACCATAAAGAGAAAAAAAATCCAAGTAATTAAATTATTTAAAATGTCAAATAACCCCACAGTAAAAACCCCAAAATGGATAACTCGAAGAGTAAGAATTCCTGTAAAATAACTAGGAAAATTCAATTAAAGTACTACGTTCCAGGGTAAAGCTGACATTTTTGAGGCACTTGTATTCACACTAAAATCAAATGGGAATTTATTTCAAGGGGTACTGGATAAAGCTCCTTACACGAAAATGGTCATAAAACTCTTCATTGATGATTACAGAAAGGATTTCCAATCAATTCTATATGCAAAAATAATGAACAATTACACTAAGGCCACATTACAGAAGAGAACAAAACTTGGAAGGGCAAAAACCTCTCAACTTTGTGACCACATTGTTAATTGCTCTGTATGGATGCAGAACAAACTAACACAAAATTATTACTACTGATTCATTTTGTCTCCTAATACTTTTACAGTTATATACAATGGACAGAAATACCAGCTATTGGGAAAGTAGTAACTGCAGTGCTAGGACTCAATGACCCTCTACTGAAGAAAGCAGTAAAGAAGCAGAAGAGAGAAGCGGTTGACCTTGTGACCAGAGGACTAGGCTAGAAAACACATTAGGCAAAAAAAAAACCAAGGTCCATGCTGCCAAGGATCATCCCAGCCCCTGCAGTATCGCCATTTGAATCGCAAATTCGTGAACTGACCGATTCCTAATACAGCTCACGCCATAAATTGGAAAAGGATTACTCTGGGTGCTTTAAAATGATACTTCTATGACCACTTGGGAAAGGGATTATATGTAACGGCAAAAAGATTGGTTTGATAACCCAAAAAGTCCACTCCAGTCTTATAACCCTCCTATTCCAGAAAATCTAGTTATAAATAAATTTGCTTTCAGAAGCCAGTGTGCAAAATCACAGAATGTGACACAGAATGAACAGAACCCCCACAACCATCACTGCATGTTTTTTAAACAAACCCTGGACTTGTGAAATATCATATTTTAGTCAATAATTACTAAATTGCTGGGGCAATTTTTGTGGCTTATGGCTAAGCTATACATTCTTGCTTCAGTTCTCACTGACGAAAGACTAATGGGAGACTGTGATAGAAACTTTAAGTTTCCTTTCAAATCCTGAGATGCAGTAGGTCAGACTGTTTCAGAATATCTACTTTGTATCTGCCAGGATAAAGACGGTTTGAATGTGACCTTAAAAATCAAACTTCATATTTCCTACTGTTCCTCCACTCCCCTAGAAGATTTTAAGTTTACTAATCTTCATCAGGAATGTGTAGTAAAAAAAAAAAAAAGAAAAACAAAAAGAAATTAGTAGACTTATACTGGCAATAGTGTTATCACAGATTTTTTTTACTGGACTCATTTGGTACTTTCTGATTTTGAGAAACAACTGAATTGGTCTTACTTTGTTCATTTTTTAAATACACAATACTGCCAGAAAAATGAAGCCTGTTTGAATTTCAGTTGTCAATCTTAAAGGGTGACACACCCTCCTTAGAATTAATAAATTTAACAAGAATTGTAACTTTTGTATACAAAAGCATAATTGGTCTTTTCCTGGAACTCACTAAGCTTATATTCATAGTTTGAGACTTGAACTGAAAGTAGCAATTTAAACATTAAATATATAGCAGGGAATTGAGTGTGAGACCACTTCTAGATTTTCTTTGTCTGATACTGAAATAATTTTTATGCCAAAATTTTACAGTTCATGCCATCTGAAGGAAACAGGATCAATTACAGCACATAAAATAAAGTATGCAAACATATTTTTGCAGGATCAGGTCTACAAGGCTATTTTCCACTGGATAGTCCATTTGGATACAACCAGACCAAAAGGTAACAGGTAATTTACTTTTCTTTCATATTTATTGCAGGAGAATAAAGCATGAGTTTTTTCCCTAGGTACTATACAGCAGACCTTTGGCTCATAATTAAGTTTAATGATACTAGTATATGCAACCAACAGGAAAGAAAACCAAAAAAATACACAGAAGCTAATGAAGTATAAATATTAATAATATACTGAATGCCCATCTTTTTCTTTATTCTATAAGCAGTTATGGTATATAAAGCCTCTCAGAAATTAGTAAGGGAATGTACAGGCAGTTGGACTAGATGATCATTGTAGGTCCCTTCCACCTGAAATATTCTATTCTAGAATTCGTATGGAAATACTTACTTCCCAGTATGTTTTACTGCTGGAATGTGGTTAGTTTAGATCCATGCACCATTTCACCTGCCAGAAACACAGAATGTTGTGTGACTACCTAGCTAAAATATTAAAAAAATAAAGTAATCCCCATGTATTAGTTGTTGGCATTGAAGATCTCAACTATTTCATTTGAAAAAAATGAATTGACCAAAATTCACAGAATTCAACCTTTTCAGACTTTCTGAATGATTTAAAAATTGTTTCTACTAAGTTGTTTTTCTTGCTTTCTAACTGCAAATTCATTTAAAAAAATCATCTCAGCCAGTCATATAAAATGTAATTATCTTTCTGCAATTGTCTTCATAGAACAGCAGGCACTAAACTCAACTGCGTAAAAAGAAAAATCTGTAGTTCCACATTGTGAATACAAAGAAAAGGCCAAAACATGGCGTTTAGGAATGCCTTTATTACTTCAAAATAAGATTAAGAAGCAGGGGAGATTAATATATTCCAACGCTGATTTTATTTTATTCAGAGACTAATTTCCTGCTATTTTACAAGTTATTTTCAAGCTTATTTCCTGTTCAGAACTTAACCGTTACTCCTGTAAATCAGTTGGCTTGGCTTCTCTCAGACCAATGGATTTTGAAAACTTGCCTTTACTACCTTAAAACAATTCCTATTTTCCACTCTACAGCTTCATGGACTGGTGCATCTAGTGCAGGCTGCACCTCGTTTTCTTCACAACTTGGATCAGTAAAAGGAGACGGAGCGTAAGCAAACGACGAGGGCAAACGTGTTGGCCAAATATTACTTTACACGGGAAGCTAACGTACTTCTCTTGTTCTTCCACTCTCGTATTTGGAATACTTTTAACATACCTCCAAAATTTCAGTCAATCTTGTAACTACATTGCACACAGAAGCAAACAACAAACGTGAAAGTTCTTGCACTTTGGGACAAAGCTATGTTTATATTCACATAATTCGGTGCTAGCAAGCTGAAGCAAAGAGTGTTCAGTGAATGGGCCAAAGCCCCACATGAAGTCCACACAAACAGAATCACAGAATCATTAAGGTTGGAAAAGACCTCTAAGATCACCAAGTCCAACCATCAACCCAACCCCACCATGCCCACTAAACCATGTCCCACAGTGCCACATCCACACGTTCCTTGAACACTTCCAGTGATGGTGACTCCACCACCTCCCTGGGCAGCCTGTTCCAGTGCTTCACCACTCTCTCCATAAAGAAATTTTTCCTAATATCCAGCCTGAACCTCCCCTGGCGCAACTTGAGGCCATTTGCTCTTGTCCTATCACTTGTCTCTTGGGAGAAGAGGCCAACACCCACCTCTCTGCAACCCCCTCTCAGGTAGTTGTAGAGAGCGATGAGGTCTCCCCTCAGCCTCCTCTTCTCCAGACTGAACAACCCCAGCTCCCTCAGCCGCTCCTCATCAGACTTGTGTTCCAGACCCCTCACCAGCTTCATTGTCCTTCTCTGGACACACTCCAGCACCTCAATGTCCTTCTTGGAGTGAGGGGCCCAAAACTGAACACAGCATTCGAGGTGTGGCCTCACCAGCGCCGAGTACAGGGGCACGATCACCTCCCTGCTCCCGCTGCCCACACTGTTTCTGATACAGGCCAGGATGCCGTTGGCCTTCTTGGCCACCTGGGCACACTGCTGTCAACCAGCACTCCCAGGTCCTTTTCCACCAGAAAAACTGGAGCAGGGACAGGCCTAGCCTGTCTTTACATTCCTAACAGAGCACCATGTACCCATTCATCAAGTCTTTAACCAAAAATATTAGAAAAGCAATACAGTTCTACAGGTCGGTGGTAGGGCACTGCTATGCCTCTGTCTCACAGTCCAGGGATCACAGTTTGGGAATTGTAATACTAGGCCATGGTTTACATGCCATTAGGCTCTACTTCTTGCCCCGATCTCCAGGTAATAAATACAAATATGAATGTATACACACACACACACACATAAGAGCCTACATACAGACACGCAAATGTATGCTACCACATCAGCATGATGTTTTAGCAAAACAAAACTGTTAACCCTTAAAAAAACCCCAGAGCTGTTCCACCTAATAATGGGGAACCCCTTCCCATAAATTCAGTATAAAAACAAAGACTAGAATTTTTAAAGTATTCACGCAAAAAGCTGGTAAATGCTTCCCAGTCCAATAAGTAACACAGTCACAGTGAGCCTCAACAGCTGGCTTATGTGATTTATTGTATCTTGGGGTGCTGGTACCTGTCAGATGACCGAAGACCACAATGCAGGGCCAGAGGTGATAGGATTATGAACATCAGCCAACAAAAGACAATACTGACAAGTAAGTTAGTGGATCTTGAGCTTACATCAAAACGGATAGACTTTGGATACTCATGGACAAGTGCTGCCTTACTCTTTACTCAACTCACTCTAACCAAACCGAAAGATCTCGCTTCCCTCTACACATCCATGTTTCATGGATATAGGTGGCGCACAATACTGCGCTGTATCCATGCACTGGATGAAAATAAATGTTATTCTTGATTCATATGGCAAAAGTGGAAGTAGTGCCTTGCCATTTAACGGTACTTCAGTGCCTATCTCCTTTTTAGCTGTGCGCTACACTTCACCTCTCTCCCCTCATTTCCCACCCCACTAGAAGGAAGGTAAAGCATTATTTTGCCTTCCTGATACTTATATGCAAACAAGGACATGTCAATATGACAAGATCAAATACACCTTCAGGCAATTACTAAATACAATTTTCTGGACATAATGTGGATGTACCTTTGCTGGAGAAAGCCAGTCTGGCTAATAGTTGTAGTAAGTGTATTCAAATTTGACTCAGAAGAGTTCTTCAAGGTGTTGTAAAGGTTTATATAAACCTCTACAAGTTTGATAGCTATGGAAGATGTCTTTGAAAAGATATGACAGTCTTACTCTGTTTCAGTTTTGAAGCATGCTTCGGAATGGTGGTGGTTATGAAATAATCATGAAATAGTAAAGAGTCAAATTCCTGACTGAAATTTCCCTCACATCTTAGATATCCAGATTCTTAATATGTTACCTGTGGCAGCATAAAAACCATTTTTCTAGTATAAAATTCTTCATTTAATATAGAACAGAGAAAATAAAGCTAAGATTGCAGCACATAAGTTGAACTGTTACCAATATAGTGCTACATCTTTAAAACTTGGGATTATATTTGAAGTATGAAAAAAGCATAACCACAATGCATTGCCCATCTTTTATTTATTGCGTGAAAATATATGTTGCCATCACAGGTTTGGTTTTTGTTTTTTTTTTGTTTTAGCTTGAAGTGTCCTTTAATCAAAGGTGAAGAACTGCCAACAAATTCTCCACTAGCTTTAGAGACTTTGGCTTGAATACAGAGCAAGTTACTTTTATTCTTGTCTTATGTTGGGCATTTTAGTATGATGATATTGTTGCATCACTTTCCATTTCCTCCTCTTAATTTTAATCTTACCAACCTCTCATTTTTAGTATTAAAAAAAAATGCATTGAAGTTTGCTTGTTTGTGCATGAGAAAATATGAACAAAGAGACTACAAATCACTTTTGCTTCACTGATACTGAATGTGACTCATTTGTGGGTAACGTCAAACATGTAAAACGACTTAATTTAACTGAGTTATTTATCTGTGAAAGGCTCTGAGATATGGTGGCTCTATAAACACCCTAGGTATGGAACATTTTTATGCATATGACATTAAATTACTTGGGTAAGAATTTTATCAAAGGCAGGACATTTAGTTTCCTCAGCTCTAAAGAATTCCCATTGAAAGATTACTGATCAGGAAAGAAAAGGGTTGAAAAGCACTGTGTTAGGACAAAGGAACATCAATTACTTGCTTTTTGCTAAGTAACTTTCTACTAATTCAAATAATCCCATGCATATGTCCCATATACTAAGGGACCGTTACACTGTACATAGGTTGCCGATATGCTGGATTTGTGGTTGGTAAGTCTCTGAACACTTAAATCGTGGTTGGTAAGTCTCTGAACACTTAAATCGTACAGCGTCTTGGCTCTCAAGTGTAACCACTATTTTAGCACCAGCATAGCTAGTATATAACTGAAGTCGGTTTTGGAACTGCAACAGGAGATTTCTATGGTTTACTTTCAATGTATATGTTATGTTGATACAGATGATTTCTACAAATAATTATCAGATCAATCTATTTTTAAAAATACTCATTTACAATCAGTTCTTTCTCACTCAAAGTAAATATTCACTATTATATATAGTACAGTATAATGCTGGACTACATTTATAACGTACTGCAAAACTTGTGGGATTGCCAGATCCAACTTTTATAAACTGTTATAGAAATTCTTCTAAGAATCCAAGTACATATACAACAGTAAATGCTCGTTAATATTTTAAAATATTTGTAGCGAATACGTAACTGGCCAAATACACAATTGATTTTCTTAACCTGGTATCACAATTATTGTACTTCTACTAAAAGAAAGCTTTAATGGAATAAATGACTAAGCAATTACAAGCTACTTTGAAAACTGATATATACTACATTTACCATGAGGGATGAAATGTACTTTGTACTATTACAAAAGAAGCTGGATAAGAATCTGTTTATGAGTCTTTTCCTGAAGCACTTAACCACTGCTAACCAAGTAAAAATACTGTTGTGCCCATGTCCCGTGGTGTGAAGAATTCTACACACTTACTTTCAAAGCAATGATGAAATGTATACGGTGTACACTACCTTTGCAAGTGTGTAACTGGGACTCACCCCACTCAAAGAAAAAAAACCATCACTGAATCTCAGCGAGGAAAGCGAGGCATTTTCCCTGAGTTCTTTCTAGGAATTCCTTCCATAAGCTGCTACTTTTTAGTATAGTCCATAAAGTATATTTATTACTCTGCGAGGTGCATGGGCTTTCACCAAGGTCCATTTACTCTGCCTCTTATGTAATCATATAAAAGCTATTATGCCAAATGATTTGGAGTTAAAAACATCTTCCACTCTCAACTTAAATCTTATGCCAGAAAAAGCTAGCTGTCCTTACACAGGATTTTTTTTTTACATGAATGGAAATATGTGCCAACTGGTCAATAAGGGAAAAAAGGTGACTGAAATACTTTGATATTGAAGAACTCTATGGAATGAATGGAAATGATGCTCCTACGAGATAAACCAAAGAGGATTTTATTTCTTCGAAGATGATATTTTCATTGTTTCACCGATTTGTGAAAACTTCACAAGGACAACACAGACTAACAGTAGTCAGACAATGGAATAATGGCAATGAGCTCCAACTGTGTGTAGGTGGAAAGAAAACAGAAGAACGTCTCCATTCATGATGCAAATGGAAATCTAAGAGATTAAGGACAGGTCAGTTGCTATTGACATGCCTGCAGGAAATTCCTGTCAATTCAAAATGGTGTGATCTAGCTGTCAACAGTGAGGGGTCTGCATTAGCTGGACTAGGTGATCTGCATTAGTGGTCCCATTGACCAATTTATTTATCACACAAGCTATTTTAATAGTAGACCTATTTTCACCTTTCCCACAGCTTATCCTTCAGAAATTACCAACTTCAGATAGAAACAAGCTCAAACATCCTTATGGATCCTGTTTTCCCCAGATATCTATTTAAATGACTTTGCCAATAAGACCTATCCTGCTAAATGTAAACTTCTCCATGCACAGCACAATGGGTGACAGCTCATCCAATACTAACCTTAACTAGTAGTGGCATGAAACTTCTGAAGTTAAATCCTATTTCCCATAATACTGTTCAGCCCATAAAAGCAGGGAATAGAAGAGGCCAAACACATTATTTCTACTTCCTTCTTAGGACAGCATTACCAGTTAGATTCAAGCGTAGTGATTTTGTTTATTGAGAATACTGAAATAAGTGAATCTGAACTCGGGCTGCTACTGCCATATGAAAGAGGTTTTTTTAATTACTTTTTTTGCTTTTATTTTTATAAAAAGCCTCAAAGGGCAGAAGTGTGTTAATTTTTCTCCTCCTACTGAAAGTGAATCAAACTGTTTTAAGTTACATTTTACACAAGCATTAAAGTGCAAGTATATAGCATTAACAGAATACCTGAAACGAAGTTTCAGAATATTACAACGTTTCATAACAAGACCAGTGCACTGGCTATAAAACATGCTCAATAGAATAGCAATATATTTTCAGGCTGTCATATAATACGGGCTGAAAGAAAAAGTTAATGACCTTTGTGTGCATGCAAACTGCACAATAAAGTTCATTTGTGAACATAAAATAGCATCTGTTATTGATACTGAAACGCTTTCAATGAACTGAACTCAGATCACAATTTGAATTTGATAGACTGCATTTATGCCCCATCTTTAAGTTACTGTAATAAGAAATACTGTAAATTTCAACCAATGTATTAATTTCTGCTTTTCTTCTTTTTGGCCTGTGATGAACTTAAAATTCTATAAATATACATGAAGAAATATATCATAGTAACAAACTGTTTGAAAAATGAGTGACAAAACTGAAGACATAACTCCTGATTCTGTTTTCTTGTTCATTTTAAGACACGTTTCAGGATTAATAAACTTCACCAATTGCTCACCGTATGAAGTGAAACCCATTAGCCCCTGATAACTCACCCTTTTCTGCTCTTTAATATATTCCATCAGTTCCTCTCTTGTCCTTTTCACTGCTTCTTCGATTGCTTTTTCACTTCGTTTTTGCTCCTCCATTAATGCTTCCTTGACAATTTCCTTTGTAAAAGGGAAACATGTAAGTGTAAATATTAAAAGTATTTCACAAATGTAATACAGGTCACCCTGTTCCTTCCTACTAAAATTTTATCATGACCACACTCCTTTCTCGATGATAATTATCCTAAACGTACGCAATACCTTTACAAAATTTATAAACTCAATACTTTGATCACTGAAGGACCTAAAGAAGAGCAAAATAATCACTTTAAAGCTGTGTTAATAGATACATAATGTTCCCTGAGAGCAGAAGAAAAGGAAGCAGTACCGGTACTACATTCCAACAGATGCAGGGATGTACTAGTTGCTACTAATAAAATAAGATAAATTAGTTCCAACTGGAAGGGACCTACAACGATCATCTAGTCCGACTGCCTGAGCACTTCAGGGCTGACCAAAGATTAAAGCAAATTATTAAGGCCATTGGCCAAATGCCTCTTAAACACTGCCAGGCTTGGGGCATCGACCACCTCTCTAGGAAGTCTGTTCCAGTGTTTGACCACCCTCTCGGTAAAGAAATGCTTCCTAACGTCAAGTCTGAACCTCCCCTGACGCAGCTTTGAGCCATTCCCACGTGTCCTGTCACCGGATCCCAGGGAGAAGAGCTCAGCGCCTCCCTCTCCACGTCCCCTCCTCAGGAAGCTGGAGAGAGCAATGAGGTCGCTCCTCAGCCTCCGTTTCTCCGTACTGCACGGCTGTTCAGGACTTATGTAAGGGCTCTTCTCACATCACAACCACCAGAGTCCCAATGACAATAAATTTGTTTCCAAACCTTGGGAAATGCCAGGGTCATTCTGTACACAGCAGTAAAAAGCAACAATGGACACCCACCCACCCCACAAATTAGCATTACCCTATATCCAACCTGTCTCAGTACTAGAAACACATCACAGCGGAGAAAGCCAGGAACCACTTCTTAAAACACCTCCATCACCTCCAGTACAACTTCCCTCTGTAAGTTATCAGCTCAGGAAGCAACTTCCTGGACCAAAGTCACTCTCCTAAAACTTAAGCCCCAGCATCCCAAAGCCACTCATGAAATAAGTAATAACATTATTTAGCCAAGTTTTGTTTACAAAATTCAGGCAAACAAAGCGACAAACATAAGATTCCTGACAACAAACCATCCAAAAATGTAACATTTTCAGAAAACTACAAAATATCCAGTAAATATAAGCACACAACATTAAAATGCTTGGAGGGGAGACCGAGAGCGTCTCAGAAATCAGGTAGTGGCCTTTGCAATTCCTATGCCGTTGTGTTAGATATTCCAAAGTGGAAGCAGCAGAAGCACTAGCGGTGCGCCTGCAGAACGGAGCAGGGCTTTGTGACACACATCTCTCTCAACAGTATCATCAAGCCTACTTAATGCATTCACATTTAGCATAAACAGTAAGGTGTAATCAGAATTTCATAGGATGAAATTTATTTTTCTTTTTAAAGAAAAAAAATATAGCGCATTTATATTCTTTATAGCTATTCAGAAATACTGCTTCTTCAGAAAAAAAAAAGGGGGGTTGGGGTTTCTTTGTGGCAAGCAGCTGCACAGTCCTTCAAAAATACACGCGTGAAAACTGGAGGGAAAAAACCCGATAACTGTTGCAATACTCATAGAAATTGTAAATAATGTTCTTACATTACTTTTTTTTCCTACGGGCCAAAATTCACCTCCCCTGCTACCGCACCATAGCCATGCACCACACACTGAACTGAGGATCTGGAGAGTAATAAAATAAATGGGTAAGCAAACCAGGTAGCTATTGAGGTCATGTTGCAGTTGCTCTGAGGGAGGGTTTGGAGGGCAGCACATGGAAAAGAAGAATCTCAGTTTCCCTCTAAGTGCAGACTTTCACAATACTCAAAGCAATGCAGCCATGGAAAAAATAGAAATTAAAAAAATTGAATTAATGGAAAAAAACAATAGTTCAAAAAGGAACACACCAGGACTTCTAGTGTATTTATTCACATATATGACTTTTTTTTTTAATCAAAACTTTTTGAAAATGGAAAGTAAATCTACATGGACAATCTTCCTTATTACTGTTCGCTGATTAGACGTAACACTGTGTTACTAGCAGGTGCCGAAAAGATTTGTCTATAGGTTTGCTTGACTGCAGAGTAACACAGACATTTTATGACACATATTTACAACTTGGATTGTGGAGTGGAGTGCAGAAGGTTGGTCTATTCTTGTTTTTCCCTTTTTTCTTTTCTCCCCCACCCCCGGATATCTACTGGCCAAGGACCAAAGATCTAAACAAGTTCAAACTCTTTCTTTTGCTATGTGCTACATTATCAGGTAAGATCCACCACCCATAGAATCATAGAATTATTTAGTTTGGAAAAGACCTGTAAGATCATCAAGTCCAACCGTTAACCTAACCCTGCTAAGTCCACCACTAAACCATGTCCCTAAGTGCCTCATCCAGACATTTCTTGAACACCTCCAGGTGACTCCACCACCTCCCTGGGCAGCCTGTTCCAGTGTCTGACAACCCTTTCAATGAAGGAATTTTTCCCGACACCCAGTCTAAACCTCCCCTGGTGCAACTTGAGGCTGTTTCCTCTTGTCCTATTGCTTGTCACTTGGGAGAAGAGACCAACACCCACCTCTCTGCAACCCCCTTTCAGGTAGTTGTAGAGAGCGATGAGGTCTCCCCTCAGCCTCCTCTTCTCCAGACTGAACATCCCCAGTTCCCTCAGCCGCTCCTCACAAGACTTGTGCTCCAGACCCCTCACCAGCTTCGTCGCCCTTCTCTGGACACGCTCCAGCACCTCAATGTCCTTCTTGGAGTGAGGGGCCCAAAACTGAACACAGCATTCGAGGTGTGGCCTCACCAGTGCCGAGTACAGGGGCACGATCACCTCCCTACTCCTGCTGGCCACACCATTTCTGATACAGGCCAGGATGCCGTTGGCTGCCTTGGCCACCTGGGCACACTGTTGTTATTAACTAAATATTTAAATTATTATTGCCATTATTAACTAAATATTAAATTATTATTGCCATTAGTAGCTAAATATTACATCAGAATAATGCCTACTAAGCAACACAGTTTGTACACAAAGTAAAACTAAAAAACATTTTTCACCACTTCAGTAAGAAAAACGATAAAAATCAAGGATAGCTTAGTTCGTTTTTTTGGATTTAAGTATTCACAGGCTTTCAGGCTCTGGTCAAAGTAACTGAGTCTACCTTGTACATACATTGTCAGGCTTAGAAGAAATGAATTACTTTGGTGCAGTACTTAAAGCATTCGATTTAAAGTATTCAGTTAAAGCACCATACTTATTTATATGGGAATAATGACTAACATAAGGAGAAATATATAACTTTACAAACGTTTGTGAGATAGAATGACAACCATTTTATTGCTCTGTCTTCGGTTTAAGAAACATTTGTCAACCTACAGCGACACCTGCTCACAATACCAAATCTCAGAATGCTAACTTAGGCATTCTTGGTGCTTTACAATTCTGTCTTCTTTGCAGAAAGTATTTTTGCAGGAACTCAGTGGTATTGAATGGAGTCACTCTGGAGAACAGGAGGAATTCTAAGGTTTTGGATGTAGAAGATATTTCTGAAGTTACATAATTCATCTATACATATAAGAGTGGCATTTTACCATACGCTATTAGCGTACAAAATGAAGAATATCACCACTGAATTGGACCAAACACGATTTTTTCTGAAGATTCTTCAGTGGAAGTGTTTCAACTGAAAGAGAAAGTGTTATTTCTTACCTTTAGCTATTTACTCCTTTTCAGCCAAAACCAAACAGTTTCTGCAAAACTATACTACTGCTATCTTTACAACAGACAAAGTCTAAAATCCCAAATTTGAAATGCACAACTATGTAGTGCCCGCTGTTCTGGAACACAGCAAATATGAAAACCATAGTTGTGAAAAGTGATTATCATTTTTTTCTATTTTAATTCAGTTTACCAAAGAAAAATCCTGAGACAAAGATCTCTTTCACTACAGAACTCTGGCAAGACTAACAGAAAAAGTAGCAGACATTTACCTATTATAGAAATATGCTGTTCTCTTAATTATATTCTCATGCCAGCTTAATTTGTCAAAAGGTCCCAAAATAGTGTCTTGTATTAGAATTGGAAAAAATCCTGTTATTTACCCCATTAAACTCTACAAAGCAAATTACAGAACTGATAAGGTGCTGTATCTTCATATGTAGAAAATTTTACATCAATAAAATACTTAGAATCAATTTAAGTATGTTAACTTTCCTTGATGTCATGCTACTTGAAACACTATATGAATAAAGGTCCAAATAAAAATACAATTAAATTCTACAAGTCTATTAAAAAAATGCAAGAAAACAGAAACCATTAGCAATACTTTTACAGAGATGATTTTAGAACACCAAGATTAAAACAGAAAAAATAAAATTAGAAAGAATTCTTTTTCATTTACAATGGCAAGTTCCCAAAATTAAGAGCAGTATTAATTCTCTGAAGAATATACAGTTACGGGTAACAGTGAAAGCAAAGTTGTATAACGTACTGTTGAGGCAATAAGCAAAGCATACCATAACTATGCTAGTTTTCACTCTTTGCTATCAATACTTATTTCAAGAGCAACGAGTTGATAAAAAAATATTATTTTCTAACATCCTATATCCTTATTTGTTTTACCACAAGGAACAAAAGATTACTGATTATTTCTATACTACTAAATAAAGAAGTTGCTTTAACTTCTTACTTACTTTTTTTTTTTTTCTTTGTCACAGTCATGATACTTATAAAGTAAGAGTTTTATAATAAGGAGATCCAAGGGCCCTCTTAGCTTCCACAGAAACTCCAAAAAATGGAAGATTTAAGAATTCAGCCAAGTCCCTCACGGTTTTTCAATGCCTCACTCTACAGCATAAATGTTAGGTTTTCTATATATTCCCAGCATCCAGTAGTTCAGAAAAATATGAATAATCCTGAACAAGTGGATATTCCAAAATCCCGGTATTTCAAAAAGCAAATACCTATTCCAAAAGGTACCAGGAATAGCTAGTATGTTGAACAGCTATTCCCAGTTCTTCAATCCATGTGCTTTCTTTAGTCTTACATAGATTATCTAATTACACAATGGATGACTCAAAATTTGAGTGAGAACAACTGCCATACCACATACTAAGTTTAATTTTAAGAGAACAGAGGAAACAGAGCCTTACTTCAGTAAAGCCTTTAACACCGTTTCCTACAGCGTTCTCCTGGAGAAACTGACTGCTCATGGCTTAGATGGGTGTACTCTTCGCTGGGTAAAGAACCGGCTGGATGGCCAAACCCAAAGGGTTGTGGTGAATGGAGTGAAATCCAGTTGGTGGGAGGTCACAGGTGGTGTTCTCCAGGGCTCAGTATTGGGGCCAGTTCTGTTTAATATCTTTTATCAATGATCTGGACGAGGGGATTGAGTGCACCCTCAGTAAATTTGCAGATGACACCAAGTTGGGTGGGAGTGTTCATCTGCTTGAGGAAGGAAGGTTCCACAGAGGGATCTGGACAGGCTGGATCGATGGGCTGAGGCCAATTGTATGAGGTTCAACAAGGCCAAGTGCCGGGTCCTGCACTTGGGTCACAACAACCCCA
Source organism: Gavia stellata (assembly GCF_030936135.1). Taxonomy (NCBI): domain Eukaryota; kingdom Metazoa; phylum Chordata; class Aves; order Gaviiformes; family Gaviidae; genus Gavia; species Gavia stellata. The sequence continues at coordinate 81,625,244 of NC_082597.1, read as the reverse complement.
GGCAACGCTACAGGCTTGGGGACGAGTGGCTGGAAAGCTTCCCCACAGAAAAGGACCTGGGGGTGTTGATTGACAGCCGGCTGAATACGAGCCAGCAGTGTGCCCAGGTGGCCAAGAAGGCCAACGGCATCCTGGCCTGGATCAGAAACAGTGTGGCCAGCAGGAGCAGGGAGGTGATCGTGCCCCTGTACTCGGCACTGGTGAGGCCGCACCTCGAATCTTGTGTTCAGTTTTGGGCCCCTCACTCCAAGAAGGACATTGAGGTGCTGGAGCGTGTCCAGAGAAGGGCGACGGAGCTGGTGAGGGGTCTGGAGCACAAGTCTGATGAGGAGCGGCTGAGGGAACTGGGGATGTTCAGTCTGGAGAAAAAGAGGCTGAAGGGAGACCTTACCACTCTCTACAACTACCTGAAAGGAGGTTGTAACATGGTGGGTGCTGGTCTCTTCTCCCAAGTAAGAAGTGATAGGATGAGAGGAAATGGCCTCAAGTTGCACCAGGGGAGGTTTAGATTGGGTATCAGGAAAAATTCCTTCACTGAAAGGGTTGTGAAGCACTGGAATAGGCAGCCCAGGGAAGTGGTTGAGTTACCATCTCTGGAGGTATTTAAAAGACATGTAGACGTGGCGCTTAGGGACATAGTTTAGTGGTGGACTTGGCAGTGTTAGGTTAACGGTTGGATTTGATGATCTTACGGGTCTCTTCCAACCTAAATGATTTTATGATTCTATGATTCATCTACCACATTGTAGTTAACCAAAAGAAGTACTGATATATCTTCCAAATACATAAACATTTTTTACTTCATAATACAAAATTAATCTAGGGTATATAATGCAACTGAAACCTCACTATTTCAGATACATAGTAAGTATACTTATAATCTGAAAATTATCTCAACAGTCACAGTCTGCCATGACAATGGTAATTTGACAGACAGATCATGTAGCCATCAGACTGGACTATCTCATATGACTGTAGACAACGTCTCATACTTTAGTGGGCTTCATCCCAACATTTGTATTTACGAGACTCCTGGTAATACTCCAGAACACTTATTATTGGCGATTAAACTTCACCAACCATACCCTCAGATGAATCATATGGTTCTATTTCTCTGTGATTTGAATGTCTGTCTCTCAACTGACTTTAAACATTATCCTGCTTGCTAAATTAAGGAGAAATGAAACAGGACATGAAAACACACAACTTTCTCCCCAGGCTTATGTCTTAAAAACCAGACATTACAACCACTAACACTACTGAACCGGCTGATGTAGTTTGCACTGTCCCTTCCTCGCAGCTCACATTGAGCAAACATAGACCTCTGTGTAACAATGACAGACCACTCAAGAATATCAAAAGACAGCCTTGCTGTGGTATCAATGAACTGGGAAGAAAACTCTTTTATCCTTTCCATCCAGTTTTCAGAAGGCTTCAAAGAGCAAACATCATACAACACTCAGTCCCCCAGCCAACTCAGCCATGTATTTTTGCCCTGTCCTTCAAATTAATCGGTGATATTAGTTTTTCCTTCTGTGAAAAGAATCTTCACTCCTTCTTCTATCTGACCTTTCATGAAGTGCTCTCCTCTAAGTTCTCAAAGTCACCGTCTGTCTTCACTCTATTTCTGTCAGTCATTACAGTAAATTATCAACTGATATGAAAAGTATTGAAATTCTGATATTACTTATTACTACTGTTTAACAAAGTCTTAGCTGCACGTACATCCTCTCAAGCGTATGTGCTTATTTTTCCTTCATCTCTTTCGTTGCTCGTTCCCGTTATGCTATATCTACCTTTAGATTTTATCCTAATTTAGATTTTGGCTGCAAAGGTGAAAATTGGCCCTTATTTCATCTTTAGCTAAAAAGGGTACAGCATTATTCGAGGCTCTTAGTGCTATTTTAATAGATTCAAAAAAATAGGAAAGCTCAGTTTCCCATAAGAAGCTGAAGAGCACTCCACAAATCGCACTTGAGGTGCAACTCTTGGGGTTCCCCCCTCCTTTTTTTTTTTAAATATCTGATCAGAGGCTGGAGTACTACATTATAGTCACTAAGTTAGGTTCTTTACAGGACTTTATATACTTGTGCTTGACACCAGTTAGAAGATTAGAATACCTAATAAAAAATAAAATAAAGTCATTCAAGTACTCAATTGACAAATCCTATTCAACCATATATTAGGAATCACAATCATGTAATCACAATATATATATCTGCAGGAAGACAGAAAGAAAAAACAGTGTACTGTATATACCAGAAAGCTCCAGTCAGTATTTAGAAAAAAAAAGAGCCATATGATGGTCTGCAATTTCATAGGAAAATTCTTTTGTTTCCACACAAGGATCAGGTGGCAGTACTAAATTTTATCTAGGAAATGCAACCGCAGACTGCAATGTTAGTGGTTTTTCAGAAAATAGTAACCCTCAAATTATAATGTCTGTGGTTATAAACTACTACAAACTACTTCTGAAGTCAGACATGGTTAGAGTCTGCATGCAGTGGCTTACTCCTTTTCCAGACTTTGCAAGCGTATTAAAAATAAACTGATCTAATGGCAGGGATAACTTTCCACCCAGGGCTTCCTCACACACTCAAGATTATACAATTATTTTTTTTTTAAATGAAAAATGCTTTTCTGTGTCTTTATGGAATCACCATGGTCTTCACAAACACTGGACACACTAATGTTTCTGCAAGAAGGTGGAAGAAGAAGAAAGTGAAACTGAGAATACTGGTTGGATATCCTCTTGAAAAAAATGTAAGCAAACTCTCCGACTGAAAGTTGAGCAATATAGTAAAGGCAATAGAAATTGCAGAAGATGTCCTTTGAAGAGCAAGTTCTTCTCCAGCACATTACGTGATACTATATTATCAATAGCCTATCTGGGTAGGAATCATGATTTTGAGAAAAAACCCCAACAATTTCTTGTATGAATCCACAAGATACTGAACATGAACAGCAATGTTATGATAGTCCAAACCTGTTGCTGAAAAAATATCTTTTTTTCTTCTAAAGATTAACACTCTCCCACCCAATCAAAATCCTACAAAGTCTAACAAAGTTATTCCTGGAATTGCAATACCAAATATGCCATTTTGCTGGGTACTTCAGAAACACAGAATAAATGGAGTATTTCAAACTCTGCCTCCCCCACAGGATTCTGCAACCGATGTATAAGATGAAACAAATAACAAACGGACAAAGAAAGACTGATAAACTGATACTATTTTGTATTCCCTTAACTGACAACACACTCAATGCTTTCTATATCATAGATGAGAAGAGTTTTGAGGATGTATTTAAGGAAATGAAATTAGTATTATATGTCATGTGGAAATCCTCCCAAGTACAAAAGCATCATAAAAGAAGAGAAAGCAATGCTGATATCATGAATGTTTTATAGGTAAAAGTTGATCTCCTAGTAACAAATAATATAAATAGAGTGAATAATGATGAGAAAGAGACAAAAGCAAACTCTAAAGCAGAGACAAAATGCAGTTTATAGTCTATTTAACAGAGAGAGTGATGGAAAGCCCAAAGTAAAGGGCTGGAAAGTGATCGTTATGGCAGTATTCTGAAAGGACAAACTATAATTGTTAGGACAGAAAAAAAAGATGCATTAATAGAAATACAGGAAAACCGGGAGGCTTGGATGAAGATTGTACCTATTTTGTTAGATACAATTTGTCATCTCTTGCAGATATGATGCCTAAATGACCAGCAACATGTGAACAATTATATTTACAATTAGATCTGAAACAAAACCATGATACTACAGTCCAGAGTAACAAGCAACATGGTTGGTGCTGAAGGTACCAGAAAGTATTTGGAGAGTGGGAAAGGAAGGAAAGACTAAAAGACCTATTGAACTTCAAGTGATAGCGATGCATTCATAAAGTGATAGCAAAGAGATTTATCAGTGTTTTTAGCATAGACAGAAATAGCACTCAAAGTGGGCATGGAGGAAAAAGTGAGTTAGGCTTCCAAGTTCGATATGAGCCAAGAGGCAATCTTGCACAGAAAGCATAAAGCAACTATCTAAATTATCACACAGAAACAAGATGCAAGTTCTGCAAGTTACAGGAGGCACAGATCACGGGAAAACAGCTCTATCTTAAAAACAGCATGATGATTTCATAATAAAGTTGTAGGGAATGCCATGTAGCACATCACTTGAAGTGGTGGAAGAAGAAAACAAGATTTTTGCACCACTATCATGGAAACAGCAGCTGAATGCATGTTTACCCATAAGCAGTTCAGGAGAAAGCGTTCGTATGAAAGAGATGAACAGACAGGATAGAGATTTACAGGAGATCAAATGAGAAAAGTTCTGCAAGGACAACCCTGAAAACTACTGTGTACAACAAACGACCGAAATAAAAACAGAGAAGTGGCTTCAGAATATGAAATTCGTGCACAGATTTCAAAAATCAGGAAAGGGGCATACACTTGCACTCAATGGTCTCTATTTTTTTAAGGTAAGGAAACTGTGGTGCCAATAAACAAAATCCCATAGTTTTGACACCTAAAAAAGTTATGTTGGGGAATCTACCTGCAAAAATAGTCTTATTGGACAATAAAAAGATAAGACAAATGTATAATCCCCATATATTTTATTTTTTCCTCATACTATCCTCCAAAATATTCATTATACACCTACTGATTTGACACACGAGAAAATATAAGTGTTTTTTAAAAATTATAGGGCTAAGAAAGAGCCATTCAACAGCTAATAAATCTGACTGAAAGCTAGAGTGGGAAATAACTTTTTAGACAAACTTTTTTTATTTATTAGTTCTTCCAATCTTCTCAAATACAGGGCAATGAGGAAAAATATTTAGACAAATAATAATTTTCACGAAAAATTTAACAGTTAAGTTCAGCAATAGTAGAAAAGAAACAAAAGCCAGTTCTTTAAGTACACAGCCAATGCCTTCGTGTTTTCACTTACACATCCTTTGTTCACTTACATATGACTAGCTGTGGAAATCCTTAAGACACTCAATACAAAAATGATTCAGGTGTGCCAAAACTATCAACAGAAGCACTCCCTCAAGCAGATGAGCATGAATACCAAAGAAGTTTTAATAATGTAGCAGGTAAGTAGCCATTCATGTGCTATTCATAAACTCATGGAAAAACATTAAATATACTTTGAAGCCCATATAGTACAGAAGAATCAAATTTTTTTCAACTATTTAGCTGTTTGCCACTAAAATTATATTAATACGTTCCAAGACAACAAATTACAAATTTATTGTTCTGCAAAGAACACCACCACATGAACCCTCAGGGGTGTGAACACAGTCAATTGTCCTGAATGCTTAAAGATTTGCCGAGCAAAGGCTATTGGGACGTTCCCATTTTTTTTCTGTAAGCCTTTCAGTTAACTTTTCTTGCAAAAATATTTGTTCTTTGTATATCTCAGTGTATCTCAGTTGTGGCTTGGCTGAATGAAACACTGCAGCCTCAGTTTTCCTGAAATACTTTCCCATTGGTAAGATCATTTTGCCTTAGTGCTTTTGCTCATGTCCAAGAGGAAGCAAAGTTTATGTTAGTTCTTTTAATAAGTTAAAGGCACTTTTTTTTTTTTAATTATTTGCAGCATTCAGAACACTTGAGTCTCTAACGTATCTGCTGTGTGGATTATGGCAATGATGAGCTCAGGCTTTTTTTCCCTTGAGAATTAGGGTAAACTACAGCAGACTACACACAGTGTTTTAAATTTAAGCCTTCAGGAAATGACAAAGGTGATTCTTTGCTTCGAGTGCTTTAGGAGAGTTATTAATTTCAAGCTATGACATGGACCTAAATTTCCAGGGGTCACTCCGCAACCGTCAGCTTTCATTTTACTTTTAATGAATTTTCTTTAAAACAAAAATTGTGGTGCATAAATTCTTGTTAGCTTCTTTTGCTACTTCTCTCCCTCCCCGATTACACCTCATTTACGTAACTGAGTATTTAGCTTTGTAAGATGACAACAACTACCATGCAGAGAGCTCTGTGCACGATAGCGTTATAGCTACGGTAGCTACTGCTATAGCTACTCTGCATTGCCCACTAATTATAAATAAAATATATTATCCTTCTATTTTATCCAAAACTGTATGGATCTCATCTTCTTATATCCCCAAAGAATTTTTGGATTTTAGTTTTTTCAAAGAGTAAAAACAAGTGGAAAGAAGATGACAATGTAGAGCACTGTCCATAGTTTTTTCACTGCATTTTTCTGGGGAAAAACCTTCTGCTTCAGCCAAATTACCTGTTATAGTTTCTCCTTATCTAGAGGGCAAGCGCTTCTTTATTCAATTAAGTGTTGCAGAAAAAACATTCTAGTGGAAGAATTTCACCAAGCATTCCTCTTAACACTGACAACTACCAGACATGTTAAACTCCCCTTGCAGGGAAGTTGCCACTGTAAAAAATGCCACACAATGTATCAAAACTAGAAAAACAACAAACTGGAAACATGCCAGGCTACATCTAGCCTGCTGAATATATGAGTTCCTCATCTATAATGACTTTTCAATGTGTTGTAAAAGGATCACAAGGTTACTGTGCAAATGAACATTATCTTTAATCAAAAGACTACTCACTTCTTTCAAGAAAAGCTTATTCTCCCTGCTTTAAAATGCAAGCCCACCCTTCCCAAAACTAAGAATCCGCTTCTGAATTTAAAAAGAAAAAAAAAAAAGAAAAAAAAAGAAAAAAAAGAAAAAAGAAAAAAGAAAAGGTCTCTTATAACAGCACTAACCATCTGGATAACACATGTATAAAACCTGAAGATGCTGCCAGTCTGAATCAAAAGGAAAATCTTTTGGACTTCTAATATCTTACAGCCTCTTGAGACATTGCTCTAGAAAAACTTTTACCATATCCTTGGTGATGTAATACATCTCATTTATCCCTTCAGATATAAGGCTTCAAAGAATATCATCTTTAATTTCATTGTCTCTAAGTAAAGACCCCAAGTCACTGGAACAGTCAAAGCTTTCATGAAGAGAAATGCAATATTCATGTTAGTTTAATCCTTTAATTTCTTTTAAAAAAAGGAGAAAGGGATATGTCAAGGTTGCTCCATCAAGCCAAAACATTAACTCAGTATGTCTTAGTTCCTACTTTCACTGTAAGTTTATCTTTACTCTGCTGTTTCACATTTGGTAACAAAATATTTGATATTAATCATGAGTTATTTATTAAACTGTCCCCAAGTCCCCAGATTTTTCTCTGGCAATGTTAAACTCATAAAATAAATCTTATATGGAAGTAGCACCTCCTTGTCTGCAGCCTCAACATCTGTGCGACTGAGGACAAACAATTTTTTAGGACAAAGTTTTGTCAAGGATAAATATCTGACAAGTAGAAGCAATCTGCATACAGCTTCCAGATTTGCATCCACTGTGGCTCTCCCTCCTGGCCACTCTGCACCACCACCAAAAAAAAGTCTAAAATAATACCTGTATCATCCCTGCACAGTAAACATTCATCTTTTCTTCTTTTAAACAAATTATTTAGAAGATGAAGGGAAATCTCACCACCTGATTCAGCAGAACTGTAATCTTCAAAGCTTTATTGTTCTTATGCTAAAATTTCCTGACTGAAGAAATGTTAACTAGCATACTTTAAGGTTTTTTCCGATTGCTTTCTCATATATAACCAAGTTCTACAAGGTTCTTCTAGTGCACGTGTTTAAAAACTGGTGAAAAAAATAACATCTTTTATTTTATAAAGAAAATTAGTGGATAATGAATTCCTCCTTTAAAACAAAGAATCAAAACTCCTAAACATATTTTCTGATCTAGAAGTCAAAGGAGAAGCCAACAAATTCATACAATTACAACACAGAAATTTTTTCCCATCATTTTAATGTTTTACAGATACACAATGGTGCTGCAGTTTTACAAATGTCTTTCCCATCTAGTTTATCAACTCTTGCCCATGCATATGACAGCGTCCTTTTCCCTAACGGTTTGTCAGGTTTTACTTTTCAGTTTTTTTACATTGATATGTATCTTCTCTGTTCTTAATTTACAACCATTTGGCAGAAATTCTTTTTCTTAAGGCCAGGGTTGTAGGTTCTTGGTTCTGATTCTCTGTGTGTGCTGACACCGTACCCCAGCTTTTACTACCAAACTCACAATTCTCTTGAGGTCCTCTTTGGCTGTCAAATTTAGTGTCTCAATTTCTTCTGTTTTGTTCTTATTCAACTCTGACACAGACCAAAATATATCTAAACCACATGGATTATAAAGTGGGTTTCTATCTCAAAGAAAATTATAAAATTTTGAATGTCTTCAAATTTTTCCATTAATTATTCCTAGAGTTACTTATGGCTGCCATGACCAGAAGCCATTCTGCCTCACCTGTTTGCAGAAGACTACACTGACCCTTTCTGATCTTTCTCTTTCATTTTTGCAGACGTACAGTAGTAGTGAAGTAAAAGTCCTTCTCTTTACTACTACGCTTAATTTCTTTGGTTTAGGTCAAATCAGTAAAGTAAATCTCTTCAAATTAACTTAGAGCAGAATAAAATTAAATTGTAATCTGGGTTTGTATGACAATTACAAGTTTGATACAAACTACAAAAGAAAAAGACAGAGAAGTAAATACAAAAATAGCTTTTCTTTCTTACACACAGATTATTTCCTCTGGTGATAAATTGAAGAAGAGAAACTAAGAGACGAGAGATTTTGTTAAAAACAAGTCAGGCTTCTCTTTCCTAGGATTATATTCCAAAATCATGAGTTAGTCAGAAAGAAAGCTCTCTTTCTTGAGGTAACAGTATTGCTCTTAAAGCTCTTTTTATGTCTGATACCAAGATACTAATTTGCATGTTCACTTACATTCAACTACACTCAGTTGTTTCATTACTTGGTACTAAACATAATAATAGTATCAGGTGACAATTTTGAAGCAGGAAGCATAAAGGATTATACAGCACAGCATAAAGAATTAAATGACACAAGTGTTACACAGCCACAATTTTACATTTCATTGTCTAAAATGTTAGACTGTTCTGTTTTACTTTTGGCCATTACAGAGCTGACTTGACAGTAACGTCTAAACAATAACGGCAAGAAAGTCAATAGTGCAGTTACAGCTCTTGAAAGAGAAATCTTACAGTAAAAAAATATAAATAAGAAACAGAATCACAGAATCACTAAGGTTGGAAAAGACCTGTAAGTCCAACCATCAACCCAACCCCACCATGCCCACTAAACCATGTCCCACAGTGCCACGTCCACACATTCCTTGAACACCTCCAGTGATGGTGACTCCACCACCTCCCTGGGCAGCCTCTTCCAGTGCTTCACCACTCTCTCAGTGAAGACATTTTTCCTAATATCCAGCCTAAACCTCCTCTGGTGCAACTTGAGGCTGTTTCCTCTTGTTCTATCACTTGTCACTTGGGAGAAGAGACCAACACCCACCTCACCACAACCCCCTCTCAGGTAGTTGTAGAGAGCGATGAGGTCTCCCCTTAGCCTCCTCTTCTCCAGACTGAACAACCCCAGCTCCCTCAGCCGCTCTTCATCAGACTTGTGCTCCAGACCCCTCACCAGCTTCGTCGCCCTTCCACGATTATGAGTGGAAGGCTCTACGCAGAAAAATTAACATCCGCACACCAACTGCCTGTAGTCCCAAGTGTTTTTCATTGCTAAACCAAAGTCACGTCTGACACCACATATAAGCTATCAGTTGGCACATTAGCTCTGCAGGACTACTTGTGTTGTCAGACAGAGAATTTTAGTAGTTGTCGTGTGTTTATAATAGCAATGGCCTAAAGGAGGCAGGAAAGTTCTCGGCAGAGGTGACAAGTGAAAATTTCTGCAAGAAAAAAATTTCTACATAAAAGCCCATCTTCCCCAAAGAATTTGTACTCATTAATCAGAGAATAAATAGTGGAACTTCAAGTATGTTATACATTTATGTGAGAGAATTTTGGAAATCTCAAGAAAAATCTGCATTTTCCTTAACTTAAAATAGATTAGGTATTTGAAAAATGAACCTAACTCAAAGGAGAAATCATTATATATTGTAACTGAATAAGATAAATGATTCCTGTTACTATCAAAGTTGTCAGAGCTATTCAGCATTAAAAAAGATGGAATTACCTAATGCCACATGACTACATCAAGAGCAAGATATTTCCAGGAGAATTAATCACAACACTCTCCAATACCTCAGTGCTACTCACTGTCACAAGTAGTACACCACTAGATACTCCAACAGTATCAACTACTTGATCAACTAGCAGCTGGAGCTGAAAAACCTGTCCTTTGGAAAGGCTGAATGTCTTCCTCAGAAAAGCACTGACATCTCAGTAAATTTAAGACTTTGTCTGAAAGAATACGTCCATCAGTATTAAACTACTTCTAATATCATCCTGTCCTGGGACAACTTCAAAGGCAGTAGCAACAACAAGAAGAAACTGGCAGAACACTCCACAGGGAAGGTAAACCTACCCTGAGGCACTACATCTACTTAATCCACCACTCTCCCACCCCTGGGATGTTTCACATGCTCCCCAAATCCATAAATATAGAACCCTGGCTGACCTCATGCGTCCAGCTATGGGACTTCTTCAGCAAAAATCTTCAGGATTCATCAAAACTATTACCATAGTCATCCTCCTGTTAATCTCTTCATGTTCCACAAAGCTATAAAATTGCTGTCTTTTTCTTTGCTGTAGTAAACAACTACTTCATTGCTCTCCCTTCTATTAACAGATCCTCTACACCACTGGTACCAATTCTCATTCTGGACAGTCTAAATGATTTGCATCTAACTAAACCCTGAGTAATTGTTCTCAGCTTGAATTTAGCTTTGAAGTCAGCTGCTTATCTTTTTGTTGTAAAGAAGAGTTTGAGTGCCTGAAGGCTTATCAGTATAGTAAAATTAGTAATAGTATCATCAGTATCAGTATAGTTAAAAAAAATAGGAGGGCTGGAGCACCTGTCCTGTGAGGACAAGCTGAGAGAGTTGGGGTTGTTCAGCGTGGAGAAGAGAAGGCTCTGAGGAGACCTTCTAGCAGCCTTCCAGTACCTGAAGGGGCCTACAAGAAAGCTGGAGAGGGACTTTTTACAAGGGCATGTAGTGATAGGACAAGGGGTAACGGTTTTAAGCTGAAAGAGGATTGATTTAGATTAAATATTAGAAAGAATTTCTTCACCATGAGGGTGGTGAGGCACTGGAACAGGTTGCCCAGAGAAGTTGTGGATGTCCCCTCCCTGGAAGTGTTCAAGGCCAGGTTGGTCGGGGCTTTGAGCAACCTGGTCTAGTGGAAGGTGTCCCTGCCCATGGCAGGGGGTTGGAACTAGATGATCTTCAAGGTCCCTTCCAACCTAAACCATTCTACAATTCTATGAAAATTACAGTCTTGAAAACAGACATCTTACCACTTGATACCTTTACATTAAAAAGAAGTAAACAAGCTATATAAGAAGTAAAATCATTCTATTTACACTACAAAAGTAAGCAACACAGAGTATAATAATGGCTTAGCATCAAAAACCAACTTTTTATGTAGTTGATTAGGTATGAGGTTAACAATTCTGTTTAACACTGGAAAGGGAAATGGGGTCTGTTTCCAGAGTTGAATTTTAAACTTCTGTGATATGCAATTTTACTTCTCTTCTACTTCAAATTCTAAAGGTTTGGTTTGGTTTTTTTTTTGTTATTCAGGACATTAAAAACATAGTAATATCAAATTCCAACACCCAAATGAAACATATCTTGTTTAAAATTGTTCAGACTGTAACATTCAAATATGCCACCAGGAAATCAGTGAATTTACAGACTGTTCCCCCAAATATTTCCAACATCAGAGACTACAAAATTCCAGTTTTGGAAGAGTAATTTAACTGCTATTATAATAGATTCAATTTGTAATTCCTACAATCGTTGCAATGTTGGGAATGTACCTCTCAATTTGTGTTAAGTGAAGTACGATTATCCCTATAGAAGGACCTCTCTAAAAAGTAACTCTAGAAGCATTTCTGCTTCATTACTGGTTTAAGTTTCCAATTTTCATAACCCTCCCTTTTATTTTGTATCTTCGTCTTAGAAAAATATATTTTTACTAAGACACACAATGGAATTCCAGCATAATAAGGAACAAATGTAACATCTCTTCTCCTCCATAGGTCTAAAAAAAAAAAAAAAAGTCACTTAAACTGTCTAAAACATAAATGCCAGTATCTGAGCTAGTCATCTTGGGCTCCTTTTGAAGGCAGTCGACAAAAGCAGGCGCTTACAGGGCATGATTCATCTCATTTCAGTATACGAACCTGAAAAGGTTGCAGGAATTTTGTACAGAGTGTGCCAACTTCACACACATAGTCTAGATGAAGAGAAACTAACACGATCGCTGTGCATTGCAAATATCAACTAGGTGCAGTGATGAATGATGGATGTCACAAGAAGATCTACCACAACATTAGGAAGACATTCAAAGGAAAAAATAAAGTACACAAAGCAGGTTCATGAAAGGGTAAAATATACTGACCTGATTATGGTTTCTTTGCTCTTGCATGGCTTCCCGAACAGCCTGGGCAATCTTCTCTTTGTGTGTGTCACGTTCTGCTTTCCACATTTTTCTTTCTTCTGCATGAATCTTCTCCATATTTCTCCTCTCCTCCTCTACTGCTTTCAGAACAGCCTCCTGCACTGCTTCTTTTTCAGCCTTTGAAACAAATGAAGCACACATAAATGACCAAAATACCCAATATGGGTGCCTAATACATATTACATCTCCTAATGAGATTTATGAGCTGACAAGATATGGGACGTGAATATTTTAACTTCTGAACTATAACCTTAAATTTATCTTAAGGTGCTACCAAGCAGGTATTACCGCTGGACAATGACTTTGTAGTTACAGAAAGAAAAAGTTACAAGCAAGGATCTTAAATTCCCACCTACTGAAAACACAATATATCATAACTAGCTTGCTTAATGCCAACACAAAAAACATGCATCAGAAACCCCGTAAGAGTAGGTACATCATGGGACTCTATACACTGCCTGATATTCCCATATATGAGATATCCCTGCTCTTCTCTACAAGTATCTGAAGTCCAAAACCAAACAATCTGAATGATTTCTGTGACAAAGTAGCCAATGCACACTTAAAACAAATGTGTCTTCTCTCCCAAAGCTCCTTAGCTATGCATTCTACAAGAAGTAGTTTCATCTTTTTCTTTTTCTTTTTTGATGTTTATATTCAACCAGTACATGAAACTGTCAGAAGACACACACTGAATTTGAAGTAACAAGGACAGCTCTACACATGCTGAGCCACACAAATATACACATCAGCAAGACAATCATTGCGTAGTATCTACAAATAAGTAACGGCAGGCTGAAGTTCAAAATAAACAAACATGGGCTGACAAATCACACCCACACCCCCCTTCAATTTTAATAAGCTTACAGGTCATTCCAATGCCCTTTGGTGGTGATTATGGGACTGGTCAAGTGAAGTTATAATACTGGGTTCCTCAAATACCTACACTTATGAATAAAGCTGTTTCTTGCAATTCATTGGGACTTGACTTTTTATTTAGACATTTATAACATATAATAAAAATGTAAGTTAAAAAAATGCCCTGTAAGTTAAGATATTCTATTATACACACATTTTCCTCTAGATACCAACCATGTAACAGATGTTTCTTGCGTTAATGTTATTCGGAGAGGTGCTCAGCTAGTGTGCATATACTAAATATGAAGATATACAGGAAATAATATAGCCTAACCAGCTGTGCTAGGTAACATCCATCACTAGTTCTCCCAGCTCATTACATGCAACTGAAATTTTGTATTGGATTCTACTTCAGTATTAGAAATGAAAGATAAAATTACTGTCATAGCCCCAATGCACTTAATAACAAAACAGACTGAGGAAATCATATTTTAAAAAGTGAATACTCACTTTTAGTCAAACATCAACTTAAATAAAATAATTGAAGACCTGTTAAAACGCCCAAATTTTTATACGATTTATAAAATAGTTCTGTCCTCATTGAAAATGACCATATTTAACAGAACTTAAATAAGACACAATGCTAATTGTCTTACTAAAATCATCAGGTGACCCTGCTACCTAGCTCTTCAAATCAAGATGTATTGATGTTGTTAACTGGAAGACCATGAAACCAGATGTTTGGGTAACATCAACAACTGAACTGCAATATTGTGACTTCTCATTATAAACTAATTCAGAGGTTATCTTAGATAGAAGTAAGTTACATAGACTATCTGTTTTAAGGCATAGGATATAGCAGATATGTTCATGATTTCTAGAACTAGCTTCTTTAAACACAGATGAGAACACAGAGTTTGAAAATTTAGAAATAAGAATGAGTTGCTGAACTTGGCATTTGTAATGACACACATGAAATCCACATTACACGTCTACTACTTAACAGGAGATACCTTTGCAGCAGCTGCCACAGCCTCCTTACTTCTTTGTCTTTCTTCATCCAAACATTTGTCAAGCACTTCCTGTAAATGTTATGAAAAATTAAACTGCGATACACAATAGAGGAGTGGCAAAAAATCATTTCAAACAGTCACGGTGCTAGAGGAAGCTTCCTCTTCCTGTCAATGATTGTCACAGGATCATTCCCAATGAACTCCATGGTGCAGATCAGACCCTTTTTTTTTTTTAATAAATAAAAGCAATACCTTGTGTTTTTGCGACTGCTGCATCAAAGCTTCCTCTATCTTTTCTGATAACGCTTCCTTTTCTGCTTCCAAAATGTCGAGAAGTCGCTGATGCTATTGGGAGAAAACATCCATATTATTGTAACCAGTCTGCTAGTAAAACAGACAAAAAGAACTCATCCAAGACACTTAGGTTTGTCGGTTGCTTACGAATGACTTACTTAAAATGTAAATTCAGTTCAATGACACATACAGCACTCCTTTAACTGATTTCATGACATGAAAAAAAAAAATTGCAATAAGAGATGTTTAGCTTTCTGATTATTTAACATTTCCTCTCAGTCTGAAGAGTATTAGTAAAGAAGTTGAAAAAAACCCCCACTATATGAAGGCAACACTTACAAAATTTATAAAGATGATCTAAGCAATACTACACTTTAAACATTTCATTTAAACAGCTGCTGATTTTAAATTATGCTTGCGCTACCTCTCAGTTATACGTATAGAGGGCAGAAGGCAAATGTATTTTTTTCAACCATTTGTGATACCCTGAACTTTGAAAGCCAGGCGATGAGAGCAAAAGGGAACGCTGCTTTCTGCTAATTTTCTTGTAATCCGAAACATTTTTTCGGCGAGAAAATGACCACTGAAATAAAGCGACCAAGTAGTCTATGTGTAGATGCATAATCTGTCACTGTTCTTAATCACAACCCATTTGTCTGTTTTTCAGTAAACCAAGTAAAGCATTGGAAAGATGTGGGGTTTGTCTACAAGAGCTAAGCTGTTTTCTAAAACTAAAAATTATTACTGGAAATTACTGATGTTGAGAATTTGTCATGAGACAATTGCTAGCAAATCAGTACACTTTTTTACATGTTATTTAAGATATTATATATTATAACCTTAAAGTATAATATCAATGCATCATACTATTTTACACGAACACCAAAAGTGTAACAGCAGAGTTTTATATTAATAAAAGCGTATATAATGAACACAAAATTTTTTACACAAACACTTATGCAGGCAAATACCCTTTTCAGCAGCATTTCTAAGAAACAGTCATTTCTGTTTCATGAATTTTATTATGTTTTAATTATAAGTGTGTCTAATGGCAGCTAGAAATACATTACCAAACTGCAACACTATGTACTGAAAAATATTTTTTCATTTGAAGAATAGAATAGAAAACTTCTAGACTGCTTTATAAAATAAAACACCTATCTGCCCTTCCAGGATAAACATGTAAAGAGGCATTTCCTTGTGAATTACTTAAAATAGGTCTGAATGGAGCAGACATATTCTAATGGAAAACACCTGTGGAAGGAGTGGTGAAATTCACATCATGGTTATACTTAATGATGTGTAACTAACTTTTCTTGTGGACTCAGTCTTTTCAGACATTAGCTTCAACTATCGGGGCACTTACAGAAGTTATTTTTTCCCAGTAACTCAAAGGTGAAACAATAAATGGATTTTATTAGTTAAATGATCGCCGTGACTCTTCACTTGACTGACTGCACAGACTACGAATCTGTTATTTCACTTTTATTTGAAAGAAAGACTCAATAGAAGACAAACATACACAAATATTTTAATCAGACATATGCCACAAATCAAAGTTTACTGATCTTAATTAAAAGACTGAAACTTTATTTGCTTCAGTCAAGAATCAGCAAGAGACTTTCTAAGGAAAGCTCATTAAAGAAAATCTCCTCTATCTTTAAAACATCTACAATGGAATGGCAGTCAACTTGTTCAGCAAGATTAGAATTTCTAGTGTAAAACTTGCAGGCATTTAATTCCAGTTTGACTCTGACCGTAAGATTCTAGGTTCGATATGAAGACTGTGGATGCATATTTCAAGTTGCCATAATGGGCCAGCTACCAGATGTATTTTACAATATTCACCATGGGACTACAATTTTCAGCCTTCGAACTTCAGGCCGGTTTTAGAAATCTTATTTTACGTATAAGAAAACATTCAAGCCCATCCTGGAAGTCCTGAAATAATGCAGACGTTTGCATTAATACGATATGGAACATGTATACATGGCCAATGGAGACAACTAATGTCTATTCTCCCTGCAGACGAAATACTTTCATGACTACAGCCTTCCGCGTGACCCTAACCTCACTACCCAGCAGTTTACTTTTCATAAACCTGTGGTGGACCTACAATCCTGAAAAATACAGATATTGGGACCAAAACTTTTTCATCATACAGAAACCTGAAAAGTTCTAATCTTTACTACGTCTCTGAAGTGCAAATGTATCTCCTTCACTGCAAAGAAGAATGCACATCTAAATCCAGAGATGAGCTCTTTGCACAAAACAAGAAAATGGTCCTCCAGCTGGTTCTTACGGTCATGAGGAGTTTAACAACACCTGGACGTAGCTGTCAAGTTCAATCAGTACCATGGAGATACAGCATACCAAACAAATAGAAATATAGACAGCAGTATAAAATAAATCAGTTTGCTTCTCGTGGAAACATAAAGGGAAATCTTTACAATATAAGATACTGCTTTTGCTTGCCACTTTAACTACAAAAAAGGTTGCCTAATGAGTAAACCATCACCATGAAAATGAAGGCTGCTGTGACTGCCGTTCGCAGTATGATCACTTTCATTGAGCTTAGGATCTCCTGTTTCCTTGGTAGATTAGAAAATCTATATGGTATTACATTTTGAGTTCTATGGAATTCACAGAAATTCTGTAAGAACTGAATTAAGAATTGTATCAGTGTATAAACACACACTAATTCCTATTTTTCAAGAAACTAGAGGTAACTACTTGTGAGCACATTTAGAAAGCTTTCAAAATAAAAGCTAATGACTTCTGGCATATTCCAGTGCAACTTCTTTTACATTACATAGCATCCCCATTTCTCATGGAAACGTAAAATTTATAATTTCAAGATTGTAAGCCCCTTGTGAATAGCTTGGCATGTCCTTTCCTATTATAATGTAAATGTTTATTCATGTGGCATATTCATTCCATAAATGGTTACCTTCATATCGGAACTTCCAAAAGTTCATATATCATCACAAATGTTGCAACAGCTGTCCATACAACCCAGTAAAGCAAATTCTTTTGTACAAGTCCTAGAGAAATACCTTGAAGAACTGTTTATTTGGCTTCAGAATTTACATTTGGCCAAATAGTTTTCTTTTTCAGAGAGGAACATACCTTCAGCTATTAAATTACATAAATTATATGAAAAGAAATAAGTGACTGGAAATAGACAAAGCAGAATAAAATAATGTGAACTGCTTCTCCCTGAAACAGGTCTTGAGTCCAGAAAGCCCATCTTGCATAGTTAGCATAGATACAAAAAAAGGATGAAAGCTTCCATTCTGCATGTAATTAATAAGCAATTTACTTACTTATCAAGAACTTCTATTTTTTCACAGCACTGTGCCCCACAGTAGTATTAGCCCTCATACGGAGCCATGGAATCTCCTTGAAAGCTGTGCTTATTAAAATGATGTAAAGCGAGCTCCGTGGTATTATTAACCCATTTTATAGAAAAGAATGCACCACCTTGTCATCTGAATTCCTTTTTACAGAAGCACAAATCTTTCAAAGGCATACTCAGGTATCTAGGTTATGCATAACACTTGAGCTGAAAACGTGGGAGGTTATGGATAGTAAAGGTTTCTGTGCATTCCCTCTTCTGACAGCGATCGAGGAAATTTTAGCTATTTCTGTATGATGACAGCATTCTGACAGACTTCGAAAAAAAGCAGTAATGCAAAGGAAATGATTAATGAATGTACAAACAGAATTCCAAGCTGTTAGTTTAAATGTCTCTGCACAGCAAGCTATTGTAGCCCCTCTCGAACCAGTCTTTAAATTAGGGCAACTTGCTTTTTACTTCAGATGTTAAAACAATCCATATACCTTCTAAGTAGAAGTTATTACACAGAAGCATTAGGTACATTAATTTTCTAGAAGTATGCAGAACAACTTTGGACTCTGGCACCAAATGGCCACAATGAAATTTATATACAGTCAGTGCTTCCTCAGTTGGTCTTTCAGATGAAGTTATTAAAGGGTGCTGAAGGTTAAAAACATATAAAAGGTCGCAGTTTCACTTCAGCACTTACAGATTTGAGAGCTTTCAAGTGCTCTTGCACTTTTAGCTAACAGGAAATAACAGGATGTTTTAGGCTCATTTACTTGGCTTGTAGATTTTTGTTCAACTATAGTAAAGGTCTCTGAACAATACAGAGCATTGCTGAATTAAAGATCACATATGCGGAGATACATGCCTACAGCTAAGCAAACTTATCTCATAACTTCCTCCCCTTCTCAACGGGAATAAAAGCCATAGAAAGGATGTGAGTTGAATGAATCTCATTCAGCATTTCCAGTTTCCACAGGTAAGAATTATGAACGCGTTTCTCTCTGTTAAACAGTATTAAAGGAATAAAGGAAGAGCGTTGAGACTTAAGGCACCACTCTGGGCTATCTACACACTGAATTTTGATTCCCAAGCCTTGCAGAGGCCACTTTCTCTTACACTTATCTGGATGTCAAAGTTGGAGGTCTCCTGGGAATCGTACCTGTCAAGAGGATATTGCCCGTGCTTCAACAAGTAAACCTAATAAACGCCTTCAAGAAAGAGTGATCAGACTCCTGTAAGTTGGCTAATGAGTTCATCAGACCTAACAGTCCTATGAAAAATAATCAAGTCTATTCCAGTTTTCCTGTGAAAGTTATGATGGAGACGTACTTATGGAGCCTTACGTTTGGAAAAAAGCACCTAACCTGCCTAGACCGTAAGACAGTATGCACAAAGTTTCTGAATGGAAGTTGAAGTGAGGTTTTTCCTTTATTAATCAACGATCCAAGAACCAGAAAACAGGTAAGAAAATTCTAAACATGTTGGGTCTTTGAATCCAATTATCCAGCTGTTATTAAACAAATATACCCTACTGACTCTCTGGACTAAAGTGCAAAAACAGAAATCGATGACAAGTTATGGCTACAGATAATCTTAAAAAAAAAAAAGAAGAAAGAAAAAAAGAAAAAGAGTCCTGAACTGGAAATATGGTGGATGAAACAGCGGGAGGTCAAAACAAAACTCAGTGAAAACTCCACTTTAGTGCAACAAGGAAGTTTTCAGCCAGCATAAGTTTGCCAGGCTCCACATTGACATTGTGCATGTTATCTGTAAGGCACAGTAGAGATACCCAGCCAGATCTAAAAACCTTCAGCTTAGGTACAACAAATAGTATAAAGATGCTCTTTAATGCATCACTTTGCCTAAACTAATTCCCATAGTCCTGCACCCTTACCTAGCCCTCTTTCTGACAAAGCTGTAATTTGCTTCCTTTTATTCCTTCGACAGGGAGTATAGGGTTAAGAGTGCAAAATTCTGATGTGCAAAAGTTCTGAAGAGCAAATTGTAGTGGGACATGATGGCCCAAAGAGACACAAGAAAGTGTTTTCCGATAAAAGAAAAAACCCAAGCTTTTTAGAAAAGTGGTATTCCAAAGTGGAGAGAAATACTAGTATTTCTACCCTACTCTCTGGAAAGTAGCAAGAGAGGGTCAAGAAAAGTCTTCTGAAAATCAACTTAAAACAAAAGGCATTCAAAAATAGGTTATAATGTTTTCCTCCCTGCAAGAAGTTCTCTAGGCAATGGTTCCAAATGAAAATCGTTTGATGTAGATTCAAATATAAATACAGAGGTCCTGTGGTTTTTCTTGATTCCTGTAAAAAAGAAATCAAAAAAATCTTTCTTTTTTTCCTGGAATGTGAGTCACAGAAGACATTGTAAACAGATTTAATCACAATAGCAACTAGTCAGTCTTTTTTGTTATTTTTATATATTAAATTTATTTCTGAGGAATCATGACATTTTTCTTTCAGGTAAGCATCTTTTAAAGGATTACATACTATACATTATAATAATTCATAGAGTGAATGAAATAATGCAGCATACGAGCTATTTTACAGCTAAACCCACTGTATTAAAGCTATCAATAACTAATTCTGATTTAGTGCAGTTATAATTCCTTGCATATTCCTATTAATCCTAAACCACAAATTTAAAGAAAAATGGAAAATAGGGTGGATAAATTAATTTTGTTAGCTGCTATTCATAGGTTATGTAAAAGTAGTCAGTTAATCATTCAAAAACAAAACAGCAACAGAACAACCAAAGTTAATATGAATATCCTAATACTAAACAGAAAAAAAAAGCTGGCATTATTTGTAGTATCACTGCAACAAAATGATGATATTTCTAACTTTCACAGATCTTTCGGCTGAAGAAACAATTTTCACACACTAATGAAATGACACTTGGAACCTGCTTTTAATGGTATCATTCTGAAAAACAGTATACCAAGACACACGTAAGTCTAATTCCCCCTCAGTGAATGACTAGTTTTTCTTGAAACAAAAGTCTACTGAATTTTTTAATCTAATGAAACTGCACTGTAGTTAGGAGTTGAACAGAAAAAACACAGGCATAGTAAGACTTTATCCTCATCTCCAGTATAATTACATATTTTTTCTACCTTCATTGCATATGGACATAGACCAATCCCTGTGCCTCGAGATTTGGGAAAAATTGTCTTCGGAAACATCTAGCAAATGTTTCAGTACTTCATTCACCCGCAGGAATAATAAACCTCTAGATTGGGCTTTTTAAGAATTCACCAATTCAAATTTGTTCACCTATTTTAATGAGAAACCACCTTAATCCACAAAGTTCTCCTTTTATTTCTGTCTCTGATGAAGGAATCTAACAGTAGGAAGAAATAACACAGGTCGTGGGAAACATTATCTCTACATGAGAGGGAGATGACATAACAAAAATACACGGTTACAGCGTTATGATTTTGTAATGTTATAAAAATATGTCCATTTCTGCACCCTATTCAAAATATTATCCTGAGGAAAAAGGCAATCTTATTAAAACACTAATAATAGTCTGCTACTCCTGTAGAAAGGTTAGTTTTATTCAACAGCATATTCTTTTACGCTGCACCTTTTCTTTCTGCTAAACTATGCCCAAGTCAAATGACAAGATCTGGTAATCATAACTGGTTTCCTACACTGTCCTCACTATCTGTGGCATCTGAGCGTTTGGCAGCGCAAGGTGGAAAATCTGTCTGAAGAATTCCAACATCTGTTACATATTTCCACTTCCTCAAATTATAACTTATTACTGCATGGTTGAACTGGATCTTTTTGCCAGTTTGAGGTCCAAGCGGCTAACAAAGCAGCAAAACTTTTCTAAGAGAAAGCTCAGGAATCAGCAAAACATTACTAAACCAGAAAAGTGAAAACAATGAAAATATAAAGAAAAATTGTAATAGCGGTAATAAAATAACTAAGCCTATACTTGTCCTCAGGGTTCCACTCAGCAGTATACGGACAGTATGTCCACTATATAATTAGAGGCACATCAGAGGCTGAAATTAAGCTTAAAACCTTTTGCTGCATATGTGCTTTATTGTTTTTATAAATGAAGAAAGAAGCTATACAAAGTCATCTAATAATGCAAATACTGTTCTCAGAAAGCATACATAGTAACAGAGATGAAAAACCCCACAAACTTCAAGGTCCTAAGGATACAGAAATAAGGAGCTTCAGTAAAAATATGAAGGGAAAAAAAAGTATTAATTAGCCCTTCTGTTCTTGTGATCTAATTCATTTCACAGCCTGTACGAGTTCTCACAGAATTGCTTCATCTATCAGGAAAAATAAAAGGAAATGAACTCCGAAAAGATGAGCAATATAAACAGCAAAATGTTCAGTAACAGAAGACAGCAAACGGAGGAAAAAAAAAAAATCATTTTTCAACAATAGCTGACAGAAAAATAACTGAGGAGGAAAATCACACTATATTACTCAGTTGTTCAGTATTGACAAGAGTTGATGATAGGAATTCGTAACACGTAATGAAGATTTTTAGGAAACTTGTTATATAAGCACAAGGCAGAAAGCAAAAGTCACACTACAGAGCTGCTTTCAAGTGGAACTTGACAAATCCAAGGAAGCCAATGCAATTTCCAAAGAAGATTTTTGGTTGTATCCTGCCTGAATTAACAGTGCAAAGGGACTGCAAAATCATCCTTTAACTAGCTTCAAATGAAGTTAGAAGACTCTGGGGTAAGGATTTGCATTTTTTCAAAAAATAGATATGCCTTTGCATCTTAGCAACGTAGCTTTGACTTTGGGAGGTAAAATACCAAGCAAGACTGGATACAATGTCAACACGTACAAAACCAAAACACAGAGCGAGGATAAATCAAACTTTTTCAGGATTTAAGGAAAAAAAAACCCAACCAAACAAAAAAAAAGTCTTCCCAACACAGGAATCGCTGATTCTTGATCTTTTCACTCTAATTCTCTCTATATATGCAGAAATCACAGCGGTATTATGCATTTAGGAATAAATTACTCAAATTGACAACAGGGTTCTAATAAATACATTTTTCCCCCCTTTACATAATCAGGAGCTACCAGAGAATAAAGAAGTTTTGAGAAGGTCTAACTTCGCTTTTAGCAGAAAAGCAGCAGACCTGAAAAGACACATCTAGATGAACTATGTTTTAAAGACGAGAGGTTAGGTGCAAAGTGAATTAGATGAAAACGTAACAGGAATGAGTGATAGGAAGTACTTCGTTTTGGAGGGAATGAAATCACAATTATTCTCACAGCAGCAAACTGCAACATTTCTGAGAACTGAGAGGAAATGCCCAAAGAATGGGACATGATAAATACTCTCAAGAAGTTCCAAACCTATCACAGTTGGAATTAATGAACCCAAAAGGTTATGTCCACTGCATTCTTCATTTTTTCAGTCTGTAAGTCTTCAGGATTATTCAAGTATCTACGACTCTCACTGCAAAAATTGACTAATGTCTCATAAAATGCAAATATTCAAAATTCTCTCAGAATCTAGTTTGCATATGTTCCCTTCAAGATCATGCATTAAATAGATTTCAGAATTACTATCACCAGGTGGGAAAAACATAGAACCTCTTTTGTTTACAAGAGGGGAAAAACTAAATAATCAAAGTTCATAGAATAAGCATTATTATATAAACATGCTGCACGCTATGAGTAGATATAAAACCAAGATTTGAAATAATAGAAAATTACACTTGGTGACTGTGGAACTAAGTTGCTGAAGGAAATAAACATTTTCTCTGGCAAACAAACAATCACTTGCTATACAAGACAAGTACTATTTACATTTGACATTTTAGGAATTGTCGGGGGACTTACTGGTACTCCTCACAGAAGGCTATGCAAAACCCATCAAAATGCATCACCCAAATACTGGAGAAGGTAAGGTATCTGTGACATTCCAGCAGCTCATTACCGTTGTCACACCAGTCTTCTGCTTGTCCACAAGCTGTTCGTGGAAGCATCACATGCTTCAAAAAACTGAGTTCTAGCAAATGGAACTTCTATTCTGACTGACCTTTCAGCAAATTGTTTTCAAACTGAAGCTAAACCAGTACTTTTCTGAGCATGTCTCAAAAAAAGGGCACGAGATTTTATGCACCATCCAACAGATTTTGAACTACTATTTGTCACACAAATGACAGCCAACATCAGCAGAGTGGAAAAAGAATGAAGGACATGGGGCTAACTCTATTTATCTTAAATGTTGTTGCATCTACAAATGTGAGATTTCTTTCATAGCTTCACAAAAAATCATCACCAAAAATATCAATATGCAGAAGTGCAGAGGAAGCATTTAACTGAGTTCTTTCCTTTTTGTGTGACACTTCCAGTACTGTTCTGTCTCAGCAAGCTCCTTTGGCTTCTTAAACTATAGAAAAAAATTCAGCATAATATACTCTATACAAAGGAAAACTGCAGGCCACACACCCTCTACGCACATCCTTAAGGGTTTACTGAGTAGAAGACAAGAAGTCCATCCCAGGAAAGGAATATGCATGCAACTGAACTACAGAATTAGACTTCTATCCCTTGTCTTCCTTTATTCTTCTTTCACATGAATCAAAATGGAAAATATGCAGCCTAACAAAATTAAGGACCACAGTAAAATATATCCTCCCTAACTACATCCAAGCATGAAAACACTACACAGAATGTCCAGTTGTATCTCTTTGATTGATAGTGTTTCCTCAGGAAGACATACAGAAAGAGAGGAATATTGTCAAGTCATAATTTAGAGATGGAAATATGTGATCTGAGCCTCACTTGACATATTCTTTAATATCTCCCCATCCAAGAACGCCTGTTTCACATTGTTTAGAAGACAGTAAGGAAGGAAACCATCAAGGTACGGAAAGAAAAATGCAAGATAAATAAACAGAGAGAAAATGATTTCTTATAAATGAAAAGTCATTTGCTGCAGGTATTTAAGATTTTATTTTACCTTAATACACAGATCACTGACTGTTTTAAAACGAATATAAAAATCAACCTCGATATAGTCTACATTTTTAACACCATCTACTTTGAATAGGGAGAGAAATTTCTGATACATCATAATTTCTAGGGCTTCCAGTGAAAACAGGCCACTCCTTTTAAATTATCATGTTCATGGTCTAGAAACCTTCATGAGAAAATTCTTTAGAATATCCTAGTCCTACACAGTAAATACATTTAAATAAGAGATGCTTACCTACTCCATCTTTTTATGGTGCCTTCTATGGTTCATGCTTTTTAAAGCTACTCGGCTTCTATGTCTTCTCTACGTTCAGAAGAAAAACCTACTTTGATGTTTGAACAGACTACTATCTGAACAATGGAAAACAGGGAAAGCTGAAAGACACTCTACTCCACATACTGAAGTATGGAACAGCAGAACATTGCCAGTGATACCTGCCTCTGCTAGCTGCATCCAGCCCAGGCAATTGCTTAGTTACAAAGTGAAAAAACTGTATTTCTCCGTAAGTATGAGATATATTTAATGAACTTAAATTTTATATTTTTTTTATATATATATATATATAAATTGCTCTTTCCCACTAAAAATTGGAGTATGCATAGCCTGCAGACCTTTTCTATGCCTCATTTGTCATAAAAAATTGCAAGCACTTACTAAAGAAGGTAGAACCACAATCTAAATTTGTCAGTAATCTCACAGAGAGATAAATTCTACTGTCAGATGTCTGGTTTGTTTTGGGGTTTTGTTTGGGTTTATTTTGTTTTTAATATTCATACTTTACAAGATACATATTGTCCTACCCCATGTGGCATCTCACTTCTAGTACTGACCATATACCTGACTATACTGAAGCACTTTTATTAACTTGCTGTTACATGTGCCTTCGTTTTCTGCGTATTAAAAATTTCCATTCAAAAGTCTGTTGATCATATTTTTCGGTATGTATTTTCATACAGCACACGAGTTACACCACAAGTTGCTGTTCGTTTTCAGGAGGCAACATCAAATATGTTTCTGTCTCAGAAAAAGATAAGGATGAAATTTGTGATTTTCCAACTGACATGTGTTTTCCAATGACATTTTCTCCCATATCCTCAAAAGCTAGAAAGGTACAACTGACATGCATTGCTTTCCTAAGTTTTCACTACATGACATTGTCCTGTTCATTGATGAGGGCACCATGACCCTGGAGCCCCTGAACATGCCACCAGAATGCCTGGTTTGCTTTTTGAAATGTTGATATGAGAGTGTAATTCCTTGAAAAAACCAGCAGCCCTAGAGATTGTTCCCCAGGAAGCAGTCATTACAGTCATCATCAATTTCTTTGGGGGAACTGGTCCTTTAACCACGTGCCGGGAAAGGGGGAAGGGGACCCATAAGCTCCAGACCTAGGGGACATTTGAGAGCTGATATTCAAGACAAATGACATTAATGGACTAAAAAAAGGGTAGATGTAGAAATAAATATCTGGCATCTGGAGGTGGTAACTGAATAGTAACTGATACCGCCAGCTCATCTCTCAAGTGTTTGTTTCAAAAGTAATGGATAGCGATAACGATTAATACAGAGGGACGCTTCACTGAGAGGCAGTTCAGTACAGTATGTCAGAGAGTATATTGGACTTCAAGCAGATGAAACTAAACTAGAAAATAGACCAGAACTTTCTTACTTCAGAATCGGTGGGGAAGGCATGTGTCAGAAGGGCCAGAATAGAAAAAGGCTCAGAATTTTACTTGGGAGAAGTTTCTGCAATTTTAGCAACATCCTAAACCGCAGATCTATGGAGTTAGGTCTAGTAGAAGAGTACAGTGAAAAGACAGCTGACAGACCTGAAACAAAATACAGAATTGCAGACAATTTGTGTTGATGGGCTGACGGTTCCCTCCTGTAGATGATGATGATGTTACCTATAGCTAGCCAGTATGCTGCAAATGTAATGATCAAAGATGAATTGCAGAAATTTGTCCAGCAGGAAACTGAGATAAAACCATAGGACTACGCCTTTCACATCTTCCCCTCGCCTGGAAGATACAGCCTGGTACACTGACCGTCTCAGCGGTACGGTACCGCTCTGGACAGACTTTTAACATGCATCCCCATCACAGGCACAGCACCCTGAAAAAATACAGCTACAAAATCAGAAACTTAAATTAATGATAGGTTAAAGACAAGCAGAGAAAAACAGCCTTTATACCTTCTCAAAGAGACATTTGTGGGAGGGAGGGGTATGGGAATTTAGGGGGAAAACGGGATTAGGAGAAAGCATGAGGAAGGAATTACTACATGAGGTAATCTTGATTTTGTGGAACTGGAAATAAAACAGCAGAAAATTTAGAAGGAACAGCATATGAGGACAAAAAATTATGTGGGTTGACAAAGTCTTACAAGGGCTTAAAAGTTTGAAGGCAAAATACTGCTTGTAAGGCAATAATATTAGAAGGGAACAAAAAAAAAAAGAAGCTGTGTTTGTGTACAGAACATACTTGCGCTGTGTGATTACCGCTGCACCAAAAAAAGAATTCTTTACAGTGATATAGATACTCATAAATCTCTGTGTAAGTTGGATAGGCACGTACAATCCCGTAACGTAGGATATTAATCAACTTGGTGTATAATCATTAGTAATTATTTCAGCAATCTTAACTGTTAGCACAGAACAAAATCATCTGAACAAAAACAAATGTTAAAACAAAGACCAAAGCACACATTTAAGAATAGATGTATTCAAAAAGAATAGAAACATACTACACGTTACTCAGATCTTTTCCAACAAAGATTTGAGTGAACGAAGTTTGCCAGCATAAACCCTATTTTATTAAACCTGGTAGTTCTACCATAAGCACTCACACTTGTCTACATGATTAGGCTTCAAAATCCCAGTTTTATACTACAGTTAAAGGTGGTAAACGTTGATTGAGGTGAATGAGAAATGACTTGGAAGTTTGTGAACAAAATGTAAACCTTTTCTGGGATCCAAAGGGGGTGTTAAATTGCGTTAAATGTAGACATGATGTGAACTGGGCATTGTGTTACGTCATAAATACTCTCCTGTCCTATAACCAAGAATAGGTCCCTTACATTGTTGGGTTCTCCCCAGGCAAATCTGAACCTCTTGAACACGTTTTCAAATTTCTGTCCCCACCTTTTGGTTTGCCATGCAAATGTAACAGATCATGGGAGAAACATTTTTGCTCACTCTGTAAGTACACCCTCAAAAAATCTTCCTATAATTCTTCCAGATTTCATGAGATTCACTCCTGATAACATTTTCTGAATGTTAAAAAGTCAGTAAACAGTATGTTCATTTCAGAAACACAAAACATTTTCTTAAAACTCATTTTTACTTGCTTTTTAGGCAGAGCTTTATGGTAAGCATTAACTAATTGTAGTTCTGTGCAATAAACTACTCATTCATGATGGAATCGATTTATCCAGACTATTACATCTTTCCTTCACACTGTTTATACAGATGCTTATATATTTAATACATTTGCCCTAAGTGTTAATTGATATGGTCAGAACAGTGAAATGGTCATAAAACACTATTGGAAATGGTGGAATACTTCAAGTGGCCTTTTGATGTTTTTAGGTCAAATATACCCCAAGAAAATTAAATAAACAAACTAATATCCTTTGTATTTTTAGTAAGAATTGTTGCTAACAGTACTCAAAAGGCAACTGTTAATACTGTTAATGGCAAGGTAAACAACTTCAGGATGCTATTACCATATTAGCTTTCTTTTTTTTTAAACTTGCATACTAATGTTCATTATTATTATTTTTATTCAAGAGCTGTACTTAAGTCAAACCAAGATATTTTCAGTAACAAAGCAGGTTTATGCTCTTCAGATACTCATCAATAATTGCTGTGATTCCAAATACTTGCTATGCAGTGTGCTTTTGCTCAAGTCATGTTAAATGAGCCCATATAGGCCTATTTATGTATATATATTTCTGAATATTATGTAATTCCTCATAGCTAGGTGGGGTTTTTTTTAATGTAAAATTTCTATGAAATAAAAATAGGTTAGGACAACGGAAGTTTGTGTCTACCATCTAAGAAGCATCAAAAATTTGGACCAAAAATTTGTGCAAATCACGTACAATCAAATCCTGCATTCAACTATAGCAATTAAAAATAATTGCATGTTTACTCCAAGAAAATAGCAGCTGTTAAAGGAGTAAGTGTTAAGTTGCTCTGAGACTTTTTCTCAGTGCTAGACTCTTCTTGAATCTGTTCTAAGCAGGTTTAAATGTTATAAAACACCTTTGATCCCAACAGATGAAGAGTCATTGTTTATTTTGCATTTTTAAATACTTGTGTTTACTGTTATGCTGAGGACACGAGGTGAAAGACTGCTGAGGACACGAGGTGAAAGACTGATTATTTTCTTTGATGATCATATATGTTAATATTTTTTCAAACAGAGAAGAGCTGAAACTGTAAGAAAATCATGAAGATTTTTGTATGTGCACATCCATACCTGAGCATTAAGAAGTTCTTCACATTTGTGAGAATGTTTCTCAATTGCTAGTATATACTGTTTTTCAATAGCTGCTTCTTGCTGTTGAACTGTAGATTGTAGCAGTGCCTGCAAAAAGAAAGCACAGAGTAATTCAACAAAGATATAACTGGGATGTTTATTGGTAACTGCAGATCTACTAATACTTGTGTATAACCAGAATGTGGAACGCTGTTATAAATTCGGAATGTGCAACTATTAAAGTACCTTTCTATGTAACACTACCTTGTTTTCAGTCAGGACTAAAATTTTTTGGATCTCAAATTTCTTATACACAGTCTGCTTAAAAGAGAGCAGCACACAGAAGATAGAGAGGGCGAGTATTTCTGTTAAATATACTCAGTTTAGTGGGACCACACAAGAAGAGAAGCATATGAAAGCTGCTGAAGAAAAAAAAAAAAAAAGCCAGACATATTTCCCTGGCTGACAAAACTCCACATCCTCTCGGCACAGTGTAAGATCCCATGGGCCAAGCATGATCTTCACAACCACAAGTCAAGTAAAAGCAGATGGAAATTCTGAGTAATTTAAAACATAAAAGAACGCCCCCCCAGGAAGTTCACACTCAAATGTGAAGCAGTGGAAGTCAAAGTGTGGAAAGTCAAAGTACCAAGACAGTAACAAAAAGATGATAAAATTAGGAAGACTCTGTGTGCGCACGTGTGCATGCACACGTGTGTATTCACAGGCACTTGACTGAACTCTGCAGAATTTCCAGCATCTGAATGCAAAAAGAGAAATAAAAAAAAATTTTAAAATATGTGGAAAACCAAATTACCCTTTGAAGAACGACACTCAGGCTTCCTTAAACAATGATGGTATTTTAACGCAGGATTTACTTAACTCATGCTATGCAAGTCTTTTCCCCTAATACTATGAAATATTTATGTCACTTTCCAAATATTCATTGGGCTATTTATACACAATGTAGCAAACTATTTTTAACTAGTAATCAATATAGTGAAGTAGTTGAAATTACTGTGTAAGTTAAAACAGACATAAGTTTTATAGAAAACAGACCTCTGGCCCAAATGCAGAAAAAAAAAATCCCATCTTTCAAACTATCTTTATTTTAGAGAGATATTTACTTCATGGAACATAACACACACATAAAACACAATTTTGAACACTTTCAAAAACCCAAAAGCGTATAAAAACAACCTTCTGACAATTTTTTGAACTACCTTTCCAAATTTCCCATTAATTAGCCTCTTATGCCATAATCGGTCTCCTTCTGTAATGCTATAGTATGGTAGGAGTTTTCAGCACAGGTTTAGAAAGATTTAAAAGATAAAAAGTGGTGCTTAACCTCTACTTTAATCAAAGTGTAAGAATACATTTACTGGGGTTTGCAGGGGATTTAGCCAGCCATAAGTTTACTTTCATATACTTTCATAAAAGCCAATTTCTTTCCAACTAAATTCAGTTCTTTTATTGATATAAATTTGGGCAATCACAAAAACTTAACTCTCAAAGAAGTGTAACTTCTGTATGTGAAACTTTATACACAGTAGGGTTTAGCATGTGAACTAGAATTGCCACATATAACTGGCAAAAAATACATCTGTACTTTGGGGTAAGGGGTTTTTTTGCCTAAACTATTGTGACAAGAATTGTTTCATATAACTGGCACAAAAGAAAAAAAGAAAAATCAAACTCTGATCTTAGGGAAACCAGTAACAGAATGGTCATTAAGTTGCAATGCCATTTCTCAGCTTCTTGCTCACGCCAAGGGTTGAGTCACTTTACGCACTTTATTACGCGAACTTAATTGGCGACTGTTAAATTTGTATTAAATGGTATAAAGAACTTTCAGTTTTCAAGGAAATAATTATTATTCATTGGATGGCTTACAGAGGTTGTTAAATTTTAAAATGTATTTTGTTATTATTATTTGCTTTAGAAAATACACAAAATTGCACAACCAGAAACAAAAGCCTTCCTTTTCTATCATACACACTACTAATATAGTTTAAATAGTACCACAGAATTGATCCTGTATTTGACTATTCCATTGGTTGGCCAAGTAAGGAGACTGAGAGAAAAATCCCCCTATGTGGCACAGTACTTCAGAGATAGCTTCCAAGTTATGCCATTAAAAAAAAAAGCTCCAAAAACCTTCATTTTCTACAGCGAGGTCCAGCAGATCAGCCAGTCAAACAGGCCTTTAAAATACAGCATAAATTATTTATGTCAAGACCCAAATCTTTTCAAGTCACTTAAAAGAAGATGGTGTGTTACATAATACCCTGAAATAGCAATAACTCCTTATTATAAAAATAAGATTTCCCCTTTCAAGAGGAATCTGAAGATTCTCAGAACCTTATGGTTTTAAGATATTCAAAACAGAATGCTGAGCTCTAATTTATTTTAAAGTGTAGAATGATTTTATTCTCATGAGAAAATTTTTATGCTCAGGACTGCTCATAATTGTCAGTGTTGTTAGACAAGGCACTTCTATAAAACAAAGTCTATTCTTCTGAAGCATGAACAGAAAAGTGTCATAGAGAATTGGCATGACTAAACAAATGAATCTTGCCATTTAGATTAAGACTTTCATTATTCTTCACTTATCATTGAAATCATGTCTTGTATTTAATAAATTATCAGAAATAAGACATTTTTTAAAAGAAAATAAAAGCCAAATTTGACAATTTCCTTTAATTGTGATCTAACATGCAGTTGTTGCCTAGGACACTACTATGTCCATTGCATATATCCTACATCTGCCTGGCTCCAGCTGACTATAAAAAGTAAATATGAACATAAAGATGTCATAAAACAATGTCTTTCCAAGACTGTAAAAAAAGAAAAAGAAAAGAAAAAATAAAACAGAGTTAAAAAATGAGGTCATTTTCTTCTTTGTCTGATCACAACCATGATTTAAGGTTTCTTGATAGGGTAAATAAAGCAGAGATGCATAATATCCATCCAAAGCTTTTGCAAATTTCAAGATAATCAACTACTTAAATTACTAATTAAAAAAACAAATTGACTAAACTAAAACATATATTTAGCTATTTGACAATAGGCATCTCTAACTCTTATGGTTACATACTTCCTTCAGTACTATGACACTAAAAGTCTTTTGGCTAATTGCTATTCTGGGCAACCACCTATCACTGCTGAAATACCACCTTCTTCCTTAATTAATTACACAGTTATCCTGGTGGGCTGATGTTCCATAAATCTGTGGCCACTGACCTACTATCAAGCTGGCATTCTTGAAGCAGTCTCCTTTTAATAGCTCACTGAATTATTTCAAGTAAGGTTAGAGCAGAATGTAGCCTATGGCATCTGTTGCATGAAGTCAAAGGGCGTGGGTGCTCTTGGTAATTCATTTCTCCTTCTATGTATTGTGCAATGAACTTCCCTGACACACAGTGGCAAGGGTCATCCTGTACCAACAGCCGGTTTCAGGACTGTGATGGCAAGAGGCATCAATTTTGATGTGGATCTGTTTCTACACCCCGATCACATTTGTTGCTTCAGTCTACACTTGATACAGTCATAGAAGTAGTGGTGGGTTCAGATTTTCAAGAGTTCTTTACTTTTATCAATTAGTCCTTCCTGGCTTTTTTTTTTTTTTCTCCTTCTGCAGCACAAGAGACTTCACAAGCCCTAACTACATCTGCCTTTAACCAAACGTGAGGTTGCCTTTTAGGTCTTTACTAGAGCCAAACAATCATCTTTTTCAGGGAGCTACTAGATCTTCTTTGCCCATTTGTAATTTCCTCGGCTTTCAAAAATCTTCTGCCTCCCAATCGCTTACGTACGTTATTGTATCAGGGAACAGTTTAAAGGACTGTGGTACCTTAGATAAACAACTACGTAAAGCGCTGTGCTTAAAAGTCAAATACAAAGCCATGCGTGAATGTAAGAACGAACTGCAGCCACTATAGTGGCTGCATAACCACAGTTATGATTGTGTACATCATCATCTGAGCTGATACCTTTCCACTAATGAAAGACAAAATTTACAAGGCTTACGTACTAAATAATCAAAGTATATTTAGGTATAATAAAATAAGAACAGTAACAATTTCCCTCTGACTCCTGAAAAGAAAAAAAAATATCACCAAAGCTCCAAGTAATCAGACAAACATTGCCTTTTGACATTTCCTTCTTCCCCATATCTCATATTACCATTTACCATGACTAAACTGGAGGGGGAAAAAAAAAACACTAACAAAGAAAACCAAGAATTAATGTCTACATTGACACTGTTTTACTAGGTTTGGTTCAGTTATTATTAATTTTCAACTTGGCGTAATCTTCTTAGCTAACCAAAGCTAAAATTCAGTCAAGTTTTAAGCCTCAGGCTTTAATCTATAGCTGTTTTGGCTTGTAGATCAGAAAAAGATAGTAGTAGGTAGCACTGAGAAAGTTATTAGGGGAAGAAAACGTGCCAAGTTAACACGTTTACATTTAATACCTCTAAAACCAGAATTACTTCTGAAAATTACACTGACTTAAGGTATTCAGTGGGTTTTATTTGGTCAAGAAAAACCAGGACAAGAATAAAATACCTCATATTTTAACAATTCATCTAGCTCGGTATCCTCAGTTTCAGTATAGGAACTTAAGACGACTCAAAGAACTGACAAGAAACTATCAGAGTCAGATATGGAATGGCAAACCTTTAGGTCCCTTTCCAAAACCTATCAGGCATCAGATGGATTACAGTCTGATGTACAGCTGTATTTTCTTCCTTTCAAAAAAAAAAAGAAAGAAAGAAATTATCATATGCTCCTCTCATCAGGACAAAAATCAGTGGAATTTAACCAAAAAGGAAAATTAGGAGTCTGCATTCTGCCTCAGCCCTGATTTTCCTTTCCCAGAGAATAGGAAAATGGCTCTTGAACCACTACAGATGAAGCCAAATTTTCTAAGTTCTAAATTTTCAAAGATTCATTGATTATAGTTCTTATTCTAATATCTGTATCTCTGGATTCTTGTTAGTAAAGCAGCCTTTACAGTGCAAGAAATAACAAAATAATAGCAGAATTGTAGAATGTGCTAGAACCTTGTAGATCCTTGGGGGCGGAACATGTTCTGGTGTCTGTAAACTATGTGGTTTAGTTGTATGATAAGGTAGTTTAAATGCTAGAATTTATTGGGAGAAGTTCTGTCTTCTACTTGCTATTTCGCCACTTGGAAATAATTCATATTCCCAATGCACGTTATACTCCATCACCAAACTGTCTTATGTTTTCTGTTCATTGTTTCTGGACATATACACATGAACAACTTTGGGGAGGTTTTTAAAGAACAAATTCACATTGTTAATGGGAAAGCTAAGGCGTTACATGCACGCTCACATTTAACAGTAACTATATACAGCATGGCTGCTCCAAAGGAATGCTCCAAATAATAGGACTTGTAGGATGACAATGACAGAAAAGCAACTCGTCTTCTGAAGCTTAAACTATCAGAAACATTCCAAACCATCCAAGAAATCCTGCTTGTTCCCTTCTTTCTCATCGCTCTCCTAACCCAAAAAAGCTATCAGAGAATTGATCCTACTTTTCCGTCACTAATCAAAAAAGCCTGGTGGCTTCTGACAGAACAAAGAGAACAAAATCCCTTAAGAAGTTGTTCTCTAAAGAGTCTTTATATCCATTTTAGTTTTATATATGATGGGTTATAAAAGTCACAGAAAACATTATTTCCTCAAACCATTATCAAAACCTTCACACATTTAAATGACAGTACAAAACATTTTCAAATTAGTTTGCAGAAATATTAAAAGTGAATCCATCTTTATTTTATAAACTGGAATTTTACCAAAACAAAATAAAACTTAAGTAAATTAGTCCGAACCCCTGTTTGAACTCAGATAAAGAGATAACCTTAGCTTTAAGTTTCATACATTAGAATAATTTTGGAAGACCCTGATTTCAAACATGATCCAAACATCATAATAAGAACTTTATCCATAATCACTTTGAGGTGTCCTTAAGGGAATGCACATCTTAATTACTCTATTATATGCTTTAGCAACGGTCAGAGAATTAAGTAGTCCTGGAATGTAATTGAGAGCACACTGCAGGTACTGTGGGAACACTGGAGAACTGCATCACAGCATACAGACTAGAGACTGAAAAACTGTACCGTACCTAAGAAAAGTTTAAAGATCAGAAAATACAAACCATCACACAACTTTATCCTGTATTTCTACAGGTTGTATTACGTATGAAGTACTAGATGCTTTCTAAAATTTGTCCTCATCCTTGGAAAGGTAAAGGTGCAATGATTAAGATTTTGCCAAAACCATAGCACAGACAGTCCAGCCCATTTTTAATAGAAACCTACTTGCCCAGCCCTAGTGCGTACTATCTTAATTCTACTGGCAATAGAAACCACAGCTGCTTGCCCAGAACTGGATTTATTCTATGGCCAAAAGCTAGAATTTATAAGAATCCTTATGGAATTATATAGTCAAAATATAGACTGTTACCCCCAAATTCATCCCAAATTCCCTAACAGTAACAAATTGCCAAGTCTCTTTCTCTCAACTCCCTCTTTTTATAAGAGGGGAAAACTAGTCGGGGGGAAAAAAAAAGGCAAGAACAGAGTTTATTATCCCCTCTCATCTCTTCTGAAAAACAGTATAAAAGCAATTCCAATCCATGCAAAAAACCAGACTTCTCAGACATGTAACATTGTTTGAAAACATCAAACCAACTCACAAGAAACATCAGGATGAAACATGCGTCACATCTACAGACTGCTGCGTTATCTTCTATAATGTCACTCAAAAACGCTGCACCAAAACCCTTAGTCAATCCAAAAGAATATCCTCCCTGGTTTCTTTCCACTGCTCAACCATCATTAACTTGCTTAAGTAACTAAATACAAGCCTTCTTTACTTCAAACATCAAACATCATCTTTACTTCAAAATTGCGGAGTCAGGATGGCCAAAACAAGTCACCTTTAAAAATAAGGTTACCTAGTGAAAAGTAAAGTTACCGTACTACAAACATATGAACTATATTAAATATCAGCATTAATTTCAGCAATAGTATATAAGAATGTCTATGCTTCATAGCGTTAGACAATGATTCACCTAATTCAGCATCCTGCCTCTACTACTTTAAGGGCAAAATATCATTAAGGAATTACTGAATGATAGAGCAGAGGACACAACCAAAATACTTTCCTGACCCTTGGAGAAGCTACATTAACTCAATAAAACGTACTATTTGACTGGTTGTGTTGTAACTCAGTTCTTAGCTAGTACACATACTATAAAAATAAAACTATTTAAAAGATTTCCGAAAATGTCTTTTCCAACAGAATCTAACTTACCCACTTCAGCCCAAGATACTGCATATTTTCATGATCAGGCTATTTTCAGGGGAGCCTCCCTTTAATGAAAATGAAACATGTCCATACAGGTGCTATGGAATAAACGATTTTTTTGTACACGTGAGTATTAACCAAAATGAAAGCAAATAAACTCCTGTTTAGGTCAGAGTCAACTTGCAATGAAGTAGGTTCTAAATGAAATAAAACATTGAGTTGAATTCCCTGAGTTGTTTCCACTCATAGTCATAGTGTGCTACCAAAGCTTTAAACAGAACTTGTGCCGCAAAATTTTACATATCAAGTTAAAAAGTATTTCTTGCGGAAAATTCTTCTCGCAAGTTATTCTTTGCAAAAGGTCAACACATTTTGTGCGCATCGGGGTATGAGGAAGCTTCACGGTTTCCCTAACCGCTGTCCTGTTTACAGGGTGACCTGAAATTTAGTCAGGTGTTTCAAAGATATAACATAAAAGACATTTAAATCAAATACAAGAATAAGGCACCATGGTTTTTGCAAAGAGCTATAACAACTTCCGTTTCGTTTTCAACTGCTTTTGGTATATCAGTAATGACAATAATGTTGATACCGTGACTGACAACTTACAGTTTGAATACTACGCTCAGTTTATCCAGATATCTCAGTTCTCTGGCATGTGAGTTTAAAGGATTTATTTTCCACAAAACACTGTTCTCCCAGACTCCTGCCAGAAACAAACTGCAAACTCACTCTTAATCAAACCTTTCAATTATTATAATATTTAACACCGTATTTCTTGTTCTATCGTCAGAACCACATCTAAAAAGTCATCCTTACTAAAAAGGGAGGGAGAGATATCTTGTAATTCTTACAATTACTTTTAAAATATCAAGATGCTTTAATCAATAATATATTTTTGATAGCCAGACCTTCAGCAGATTGAGACTTGATTGTACCTTGCTTTTATCAGAATTCTGTAGAAAGATTTTTATAGCAGCATCACTGTTGTACATGAGTACTCCTATACTGTAAAAATGACAAGGAATCTCTTCTTTTCTAGCCATCAGCTCTTCATGACAAAAACTATACTGTATTATATTCAAGGCCCACTTGAATTCTAGTGCAACTTACACATGGACAACTATAGAAGTCGGACGTGAAATAGAAGCCCTTGCAACAACTTCTGAATTTATCAATTTATTCATGCGTCAGTTCTTTCTGAGCCAGTATGTCATCTTGGAAACTTAATAAGCTAAGCTGGTGTTTTAAAGAGCTGAAAATTGGCCACATGTCAAGAGTTTTCCCTCCTGACTAGCGATAAACTATGGCTAAAAAAAGATATCCTGATTCTAGATTAACTTCTTTTGTAACGAAATCTTAAATTTTCCTTTGTTTATTAGAGGGTAACCTCTTAGTTCAGAGGTCTATTATTGACACAAAATATTTTTGAAAGACAATCTGATGGCGCCCACATATCCCATACTTTGCAAATCTGTCTGTTCTTACATTCTGGAAAGCTGAAAAAACCCCAACCACCTAACACTGAAAACTGATAGACAAAACTCTCCCTGTAGGAAGGGCTGGAAAGGACTTTGCATCGTGAAACACACATCTGATTCACGCAAGTCGTCTTTTAGAAGACTAATAATTGCATCAAATAATCTACGTAAATAAAGACCAGCAAATAAATACACCTGCCTGTAACCTCATATTCTTTAAAGCTTACATGAAAGGATATTTTATATGGTGAGAAATATAAACAAAACAGATTAAAAATCTTAACTCGTCTATTTACAGAACTATGACAATTTCAGAACAAAAGCTTGATTAAACAAGCAGAGGAAAAATCCTTATGTTGCTTGTGGTAAATATCTTAAAATGTGACACGATCCCACAAGCATCGTTTCCAAGATCTACATTTACTTTTCTTTACCGCAGTTGATTACCAGGGATAAAAGTTTAAAAAAATAATGACATGAAAGACAGAAATTAAACAAAATTAGGTCAACACGAGAAGGGGAAACTTGGCCCACACAGAACACTACGTTCATTTTTGATTTGTTTTCCCATGTTTTTTAACACAAATTTCATAACTGTGTTGTCGATGGTTTATTTGTTGAAAGGAAGATAAGAATGTGAGATGCCTAACAATGGCCAAGGTTTTTGAGGGTTTGTGCTATAAAGTGTCTAATGGTCTCTGTTAATGGCTTTCCCAGCACATTTGGCAAGCTAATATTCCAAAGACAACCGCAATAATTCTAAGGGCTTTGGTGTATTCAGGTCCTTGAAGTTAGATCATTCAGTATTTGACTTCTTGTGTAAGCTCCATTTTCGACACTGTTGCCACATTAAAAAGGACCAGTCAAAACAAAGGTAGGAATTGAGAGGGTTTGGTCTTAAACTTGAATGCCTGGTCTGCCTAGGGATAATATACTAATGAAAGATCAACGTAGAGAAATGTTGTCCCTTTTACAACAAATAATTCCCCAAAATACAGGAGAGTGATTATCAGAAAGCGTAACCCCTTTTCAAGCCTAGAAAGATAAAACAACAACAAGTCTGCTGCATTAAGTCTGCAAGGAGTAATAATTAGCTCTAACTGTAAGAAAAATATGAGCTTTTGGTTACTACCTTGGCAGCCTTGTAGATAGAAGTGAAAAAACAGCAACTCTCTTTTCCTTTGTACGCCAAAAGAAAGGCACTTTCACAAATCTACCAGTAGGAAGCCTTATCTATGCCAGGAATATGGAAAAGGCAAGTAGTCAACTCTTTTCCATTGTTGCTCAACCCAGAGTTTCAATACCTAATTTAGAGGATTTGGGGCTTGAGGGATTCTGGGGATTATTTTCTGGGGCTAATGATGAATGGTTCATATTTTCACACAGCTATTTTCAAATACACAATGTTGGGCATTACATTCACTCATGCTACAACTCTGCTTGGAGTGGCATTACAAAATTATAACTGGCTAGTGTCAGAGAGGATTAGTCATAATTCCAACAGTCATGACTGCAACAGAACCTAATTTGGGCCATGTGCAAGCACTTGGTTGGAATAATCTGCATCAGTCATTTTATTAAAACCCAAGGAATGCAAAATAGGACTATCGTAAGAAAGATTTTCCTTCCTATGCCTTTTAAACAATTCTGTAGACTTGCTTAGGTGAATTTCCACACCCAAGGTAACTTGGGGATTAATTAGATAGTACCTGCAAAATCTACTGAAAATGGAAATTACTTCTGCATATAAATGATATGTAATAGTGTAACATGGTCTTAAATCCTAAAGACGACATATTTCAGCACAAAATTAAGTACGGCTAATCATAAGTGAATTAAGAGTCAATGAATTCCACAATTCTGTATTTCATTACAAGGACTAATCAGATTTACTTTATATTCTTAAAAATATGCTCTATGTAGGGCTCCTTATTTGGTTATCCAGCTACTAACCGCCAACATGTCTGATAAATAAAAATTCCTAAAGATATGAGTAGCTACAAAGTCCCCCAGATGTAAAAAACTACTTTTATAATTACAAAAAACACATCTGACCCATTTACTTAAAAAAAATGTCTTAAGCCTGTTCCATATTGAAATATTAACCATGAATTAATATTGTAAAAGAATCAATGAAATTATTTTCTCAAACAAAACTACAGAAGAGTTTTTGCCTTCACTGAATTCTCTGATGATTCACTGTTATTTTTTTTTAAGTACATGGTAAAGGGTTACTAAAAAGGTATTTAAACTATAAACAAACAACCAAAAAAAGCTTGATTATTTCTTAAACCTAACAAACTTTTTTGATTTTTCCTGCTCCCCTGAAGAATAACTCACTGCAAGTTTCCAGACAAGGTTGGTTGCAGTATTTTACTCGGAGGCTGGCATATCTGATGTTATTTCTCCTCAGAGTACTGTGATCTCATTGACCAAAACATGGCAACTAACCACATGAGGCAACAGGAAGACTTGTATGAAGTATATTCATGCCATGGTTCCCTGGTATTAAAGAATGTCTTTATATAACTTGAATATAAACAGTCTATGAGAAATAATATGCTAAATATAAATATTGCTTAGAATCACAGTATTCAATTAAATCCCTAATCTTTTGTGCCAAATCATAGAAAATTATAAACATAAATCTTCTTTTCCAAAAGGCATATCAGATCTTCCCAGCTGCTGTTGACTGGTAAAATAGTTTTCAAAAATCAATATGGCCCATGAGTATATTCCTCTACCCAACTACACATGAAGAAATTATTCCTTAAAAGGGAAAATATCATCCATGCAAAACCCTCCTTTAGCTCACACAAAGGCATTAAAATGTTGAAAAATTATAGCTAGAAAACACACAGAACTTTCATTCAATACTATAATATTGTTGCATTTCACAATTTGTTTATATTTTCAGAAATAAAAAGGAGGAAACGTAGGTACAGCAATTACCAGTAGC
This sequence comes from Gavia stellata, assembly GCF_030936135.1. Lineage (NCBI taxonomy): Eukaryota > Metazoa > Chordata > Aves > Gaviiformes > Gaviidae > Gavia > Gavia stellata. Next base: position 81,583,900 of record NC_082597.1, on the reverse strand, counting down.
TCACTGGGTTTTTCAAAATGTAAGTTCACACAGAAACAATCAGACATTTTATACACATCTAGCACAAAACAGAAATGAAAAATGCTGATACGCAACATGTTCAGTGGCCAAAGTGGGACAGTCCAAAAAAAATTCCCATTTGAGAATTTCTATTGCAAAGTGGTCCCCAAAGAAGTAAGGAAAAATAAACGCAATAATTCTCCTCCAGAAGTGAAATGAGGGAGGTATGGAGGAATGGGCCATCACCAATGGCCATGCTTAACTTTTCTCAGGAATGGAAACTTTTGAAACTTTTTTCTGGATAGGTTCCCTTTAAACGAAATTAGTATAAGTTGTACTGATGGAGACAGACAAATTTCTACACATAGTCCAATTTCAATATTAGCTAGAACACTACTAAGATTTATTAACAAAATTATTAAAAGGTTTTCTTACTATGAGTTGTTGCAAACGTGTATGATGACGAGAATTACTTTATACTTTTCTGCAGCCTATGACACGGGCTGCCTTCAAGCAGAGGGTCCTAAAAGCATCATCAGGTCCCCTACAGAGCAGTGCTCTCTCCGAATTGGAACCTCGTAGGCCTACCTCCCATGTGAGGAACGGAGTCTACAAGCCCTATAGAACCTATTTATATAAAAAAAAAAAAAGTTTTGCCTAACATTAAGATCCCAAATTTTGCAGCAGACTTGGAGTCTGGCACAGATAGCTCTCCTGGAGCTGCAGATCGTGACACCGTCAGAAAGAAACATACATTGCAAGTAAGTGTTGGGTATTTGCTGAAAACAAACCAACCAACCTGCCTACCCCTCCATACCGAGGTATTGCAGGCTTCTTGCCCAGCAGGTCCTCGACTCAAGCTTTCAGCTTATTACCTGAATCACAAGACCCAACCTCAATTCTATCCTTTTTACTTTGCCAGTTCCATTACAACCCTAACTAATGTTGAGGAATTTTTATAATACCCCTTGAGGCAAATTAAACATGTTTGTACTTAAACATAAAAAGATTTTATGAACAATGGATTGGACAGCTCTACCTCCATAAGCAGCTCTACAAGGAGCCTGCAAAGATGCAACAGGAGACAATTCCTTATATACATGTGCACCAGCACTGATCATGTGAGTATCGGCATGGGGCACCTTAGCCCAGTGTTCAGTTCATCCCCCAGCATCAGCTCTGTTTACCAAAAGTGGCCCCTGAGCGCTCACATTCCAGGACGGATAGCTACAAGACAATTCTGCGACATTTCTTATCTCATTACCAAGGGAAACCTCACTCCCTTACGTGGAGTCCTTCTGCCTCTGACATTCCTGCTTCCAGCAAGTTTAAACCTTTCTGCAGTTGGGTCTTCTTGTCCTCCATGCCAAATCATTCCTTGGTCATGAATGACTGTTGCTGAGCAGTTACAATTTGAATTTCCCCTTCACTAACTACATTGTCAGATTTGTGTTCCCAGCTCACAGTCGCCTACCAGGTCTCGTGTCTCCCTTCTCATTCTCAAAAACAGCCTTCTTTTACATTTCCCATTATCAGGGGGTTTTTTTATCCCTGTCAGATCCTCTTTACCTCTCTAAGTCTAATTAGAATTCTTAGCTTTACCTACTCCTTAGCCTAACTTGATTCAGTTTGTGTCCTCCAGGCATTTCTTACTACAAAGTTTCCATAACAGTACAAAAGACACAGATTTATCCTCCATGGTAACATCCAGTTCTTTCATCTTACCAGCTGAGAGGAACTAGGAACATGGGAGAAGAATTACAGATTCAGCCTTATTTCATCCTTAACTCCTTCTCTTAGTGCTGTGTAGATAAAAACGTGCTGAATTGCTCTGTGAGGCTGTTTTCCTGCAAGTGCAGTTTGTTGAGACTGAGTAGGTCCAAAATGTAGATATGTGATAAATAACCAAACCCAAAGTTTATCACAATTGACTGAGCATCTTTGTTTTGTTCCAGTTTTGTTTCATTACTGAAAATGGCTAACCTACTTTATCTGAAGTTTCCCAAAGTGCAGAGTGAGAAAACATGTCATGCAAAATTTCAGGCCAAACAGCCTAAACTGGAAGCAACAGAAAAGAGAATCTTAAAGTGAAAGAGGTTGAGCAACCAGAACAAGCAGTACTAAAGACGACTGCCTGTAGTGCATACTTATTATACTATTACAATACTATTATTGGGAAATTGTGTTATCTTGGCAATGCATTTACCTTGAATTCTTCAACAATAATACTCAAAGCTTCATGTCCAGCTTTTCTCATGTCTTCTAACTCCTGCTTATGCTTTTCCTGTACAAAAACATGGAAAGATTATATGAAGCATAGACACCTGACATAACCATTTTAATTAGAAGAGTAAAGACCAATTATTTTCCTCATTTTCGGTACCTTTCATGAAAAAATGCACACATCTTTGCTCTTTAGATATTATATATATATGCACAATTCAAGTTGGTCCTCGTATTAAACTTATTTTTCTTTATTTCTTAATTTTACTTTATTAGTGCCCAGATAATTCTAAATGGTTCTCCAATTATTTTTTTTTAAATTTTCTTTGTTCCTCTGATTTTTCTGGTTTCTTGGTATACCTATGGATGGCAGGCCTTCCAAATCACTCTCTTAGTACATGTTATTTACTGCATATTTTAATAAAAATGTTGAAATGGACTAGTGTCAGATTCAGCTTCCTCAGAAGAGCAGACCCTTCTCCTACTCATTACACAGTTCCTTTTTTATCTTTTTTTATTCTTAAGGTTCCCAGGAAAGTGTTCTTGCACAAGATATCCTGAATATTTTTTTCAAATAAAGCTCTACTCCTTACTTTTTATTTTATTCACAGTATTATGTAAAAATAACAGGGACAGGAACATTCTAATGTTTTTGCCTTTACATAAAAACACGCTTGCCTGCAGTTTGCAAGTGTCTGAGTCTGCAACGTGAATGCTCCATTAGATTTTCACCAGCATTTCACGCTTATCAATGAGCAGCACCACTTTTTTAAATCACCAATTAGCAAGAAGATGAAAAACTGTCCCTCCTCCCTCATTCTTTGCTTCAGGGATCTGTTCTTATATCAGCTAGTATGGCAGGTCAGAGGTGATTTAAATCACCTTGGAAAACTGGTGCAGAAAGCAGAAAGACGTTCAACACAAACCTTACCTTGCAGTGATTACAGGGCAAAACCATACACAACTTACACTACGTATTTATTGCTTTTTGGCTGGAATTCAAGTTGAAATTAATTAATACAATTCTGTTTTCTAAGATCTGTATGTTTGAAATAAGCAAAACCTAGCGTCTAACAAAACATGTTCAATTTTATTATGAAAGGCTATATAGCACCATTAAAAACAATCTGTTTGTAACTCTATATTTGATTAGAGGTTTCTGCTCTGCCATTCAGTTCCTTTCTCCTGAAAGGGCCATCTTAGCAAAAAGTGTGAAATTATAGCTATACAAACTGCTTATCATTGGCCCAACTATAATGAGGCATTCAGATTCTCTTGAAAAGAACCTTTTTTTTTGTGAAGCCCTGCAAAAACAAATGATATGAAGCAGAAGAATTGGAGATGGAAATATTTTGAAGTGTAAATAAACTACCACATCAGATGACAATGCACAACAGCTGGGTACATCAGTTTAGTCACATTGTGATGCACAGGTATCATTGATACCACAAACTAGCTAAACTCAGATCTTATATATGTAAAAAGAAAAAAAGTGCTGTGCTAGAAATATTTTTACAATGCAGAACTACAGAATTGCTATAAGAAAAAAAAAAAAAGTGATGCAGTGCTTAACTCCAAAACTTCACAAATCATTAAGTTCCCTGTGAAAAGTGAACATGGGGCGGGGGGAATGAGAAAAAATGTCATTACTATAGTAGCGTATCCTGAATTCACAAATGTGAAGAAAGAATTATATAGAAAGAGGAAGTTAATGGTCATTAATTATTCTAGCTGAAAAAAAAATGGAACAACAAAACCAAAACTGAAGAGAAAGCATTCTGTGTTGAGGAAAGACTTTAAATGAGAAGAGTTAAAACAGTAAGATTTCCATCTAAGATCCATCAGAACTACCTTGAATGCAACAATGAGACAGTGAATCAAGTGTGTGGACCGAGGAAGTCATGTATTTCCTTCCGGTAAAAAGTACAATGCCTCTCACTGGCATTACCAGGCAAACCGAGATGGAAAGCAAAAAGTGCAGTTTGTCCTCTTACAATAAATCCCTCAAGTTTTTCAGAATTAGTGACTTGCTCAAAGTCGTATACTAAATACGAACTGATAACGTAAGTTGAAGCATCAACACCAATGTATAACTACCAACATGAAGATTCCATCCAACACATTTTAGAGTACGTACTTTCTTGCAATATTTCCTGAAGTAAAGGAAAAGAGTCATTAGGAAAGAACTAATAGTAAGGCATCAGTCTTGCTTAGGTCAGGACTAGCAATCATTTTCTACAACAGAGGTAGAAGACAGAATGGAAGGGCATTATTACAAGCACAGAGACAAAAAGTTTAAGGTCACATTGCGATGCTCCCTCCAAGTTAGGGCTTCATCCAGTCTGATGAACACTACACTGCCTTTTTTCTGTGTCTATTTGCAAGATTCTTCAGCTAAGACAGCAGGCCTGTAAGTTTCTTTCTTTTAACTTGTAAGGGTGAATTTCAATTCTTTTGAGGATGGCTGGCCTCTTCTGCAAGTCTGTAAAACACTGTTTCAAAATCTTATAGATACATCACTCAAAGGAATGTGTGCTTGGTCCTTGCAATATCCAGTAAGGAGAAGACCCAAAGTCACTTTAAGTAACACATTTCGGAAGTGTATGCATTGATTTACTGTCTAACAATGAAGATACATCAAAGTTGCTGAGTTCCATGATTTGGCTATGAACACAACAGAAACATTCCAAGAACAGCAGCATACTCATCTGATGAACAATGGTCATGTCAGTTCTTCACAAATCCTCAATAAAATGTGTACTGTCCATATGAAAAATGAGTTTAATGAATTAACATAACTACTCTTAGAATTATTACTCTGCTTGTAAGAAAGAGAAGGGAAGCTCTATGAAAAGTTCTGAATGGTACAGACCTGAAATTAAAATGCAATATTCAGTTTTCCTATCAGAGAGAGAAGAATTTTGTGTTTTCTGACTCTCGTAGAATTTTCCTGCGTGGTTTGCATAACTTCAGAGAGGTTTTTAAGGAACCTTGTTGTTTCCATCCTTTATTTAATAAACACTTTTAAGAAAGGAATCAAACAGGAGTTGAGAGGTTTGAAATTTAAGTGAAATCATCTTCAGATGACTTTCACCCCCTCCCCTTGCGCCTTGTGATGGACAGAATCTCGCATCAGAACACTGACAGTAATTAAACTTGGAAGACAGAAGAGTTTATTTTATTTTGTGATCAAAATCTTGAGAGCAATGAGGCATTCTGTGTGGACACAGTATGAAAGTAACAGGCAATTCATTGCTCAATGGTTATCAATGTTGCAATTTGTTCTGTTTTGCAACTCTTATACAAAGAAACATGTCATTGTGAACAATTTATGCATACAAATACATGCTTTAATGCTACCAACTATATGTGCCTTCGGAAATAATATCAAATAAAGCTTGAACGATGAGAAAATGGGATCGAACTTTAAATGTTTTCTTACAATCTAAAATCTAAGTGACTCCAGACTCTCCTTTTCTTTTATTAGGCCCCTGTGAATCAAACCACTGTAGAGGCAGATGGATCCAAATGCCTGGTGAGCTTCCGAGTGGTGCGGTTCCCAAGGACGCCGCTGGGCAGAGAAGCCTTCTGAAGCGGCTGTGACAGCAGGAAACATTACTGACCACCCGCCATCCAGCCGCTTGTCACTTAGGACTTCTTTTAGATCTTTTAGCTGAATTGCTTCCTAAATCATTTCTGTCTAAGTGAACCATTGTTAGTATAAACAGTTTAAACAGGGTTCTTTGTTAACATCCAACATTTCGATAGAAATGCAGGGCATGTGTTTGCGCATACTGGGTAGTGTAAGGGTAACACCTCTCAACAGAGTACTGTGTAAGATCCACAGTAAGAGGATTTGTGAGATCTGATGGGGGAAGAAGAGAGAGTAACGACCTCAAACGTTGTTATTTCACTATATTTACCTACCCTGAAGTTGACATATTTTTCTGCTAACTTTTTAAGAGGCAGACTGTCTTGAATTATTGGGGGAAAGTGCATGCCACCCACAGACACTGCACAGATTCCCTACTAACCTTCCACTCTGGCACGCCTGCACACGTCACACCTATTGTAACATCAAGAAGTGAAAGCACATACAAGAAGGGAAGAAAAAAGTACTCGTTGCCTCACTTTCTTCTCCCCTAATTCAGAGCAACTGCAATTCTTTTCATTATCAAAGTGGATGCTTCGAAAAGTTTTGTGTCAGTGCTCCTAACACGTATCACAAACAGCATCAAAAAAAAAGACCTGATACTGAAAATTAAGGCCACCAAACAGCCACCTGAAAAGGAAGTAAATGGCTACATCTCAAAGTACCATTGATAATAATCAACCCACCACAGTAAACACCGTAATAATTTCACAATCCCAGTTCTATAGCAGGCATAACGAACACCAAAAAACCCCCAAAGTTTTTAACATAACTGAAGAAATTAATTTATATCATGCCTATTGAATTTATGACATTTTTTCCACGGGTATTTTTTTCCCCACTGATTTTTCTCTTGTGATCAGAGCAAAAGAAATGTAATTTAATTCTTCCTTTTTTTTTTTTTATTAGGTTATCAATAATCACGATTTATAACATTAAAAAAAGATCAGAGCAGTAATACACCGATAAAGCAAAAACCAGTACTGCGAAGAAGCACTATGAGATCACATTTGTATGTGGGGAAAAAATGATAGAAGAAATAAAATCAATTCAGGAAAAGATCCCAAATTTTTGCCCACTTTCAGAAATAATCAAATATGATGCATAAAATAAAATCCTGTATTTTAGGGTCAACTGATATTATGTGCTTTTTACATTACTTATTCATAAAACCCGTTTAAAAAAAGTCAGTAAAAACAAGCCAATAAAATGGTAAGTTAAAACAAACCACCCATGTTTTAACTGTAGAAATGTTTCTGTAACACCTGTTAAGAGTCATATATCCCTATATATGACGTGCAAGCCAGCTATGAGTTGATGCTGACTGCCTATCCTCTGTAAGGCTGTGGTAGCTTCAGAACGAGCTGCAAGTCCGAGCCAACACCTTAGGAAGTGATGTACTCTCTTCCCTCCCGATTTCTGTCCTAATGCAAAAAGGCAAACTGTAGGTCCCTGCAGGCAACTAAACCAGAAGACAAATTTCAAATCCATCTTACACAGTTTTGCTGTGTACAATTAAATCATTAAGACTCTTCATATTAGACTCAATTCCTCCATTACATCAAGATTTTCCTCTTCACAAAAATTATCAGCTCTTCTTGTCTTTCAAAGCATCATTTTAAAAAATAGTAAGTAACATTTAGTATCATAATGATTCTGTTGAGAAACTGGTAACTTCTCGTTTGAAGATACACATTTCCTCCAATTCACCCAAGTACAGAGAAAAAATAATTCTACTGAATACATCAGAAAATAAATAACTGAATACTACTGAATACAACAGAAAATAAATAACTGAAAAATTGAGTTAAACATGATGAGAATCAGTCTATAATGGCTAATTAATATATACACTAGAGTGTGCTATTGTATATAAGATTGGTCACTATTTCTGTTCATGTGAAATAAGAGTGTGAGCCCTCCAGAACTAAGACACAGGATTGCCTCCAGGTCTAGAGCAAAGCACGTATTTTCACTTTGGTCATATCACTAACATCCTAGTGAAAGATACAGCTGAGAACCTAAAGATAAGGACAAACATTTTTACAGGAAGGAAAGAAAGATTTCAGATTTCCCTATATAACCAAAACACTATGCAGTATGTGCAACCTTAAGCTCACCACAGGAACCAAGGAGATACTATCATTCATTTTATACAAGTAAATATCATTGCTACCTGGAGTATACAACAATAAAGACTTTGAAGTAAATAACGAAGCAAGGTAGCGAACAAACTTTCATGAGCAACTTCCTAATACAGTGGTGAGGACATTTCCTGCTGCATTAGAACTGAGCTGAGCCAGAGCTGAGTGAGTGTGAATGGACCAGTCTGCTGGGAGACATTGTGACTGATTAAATGTGAAAAACTATGTAAAGGAAATAGTATGGAAGAGCCTGTACATGCCCAAAACTGAAACATAATTATAGTTCCCACATGTAACTAAACTCTTCAAGTATTTGCAGTGTATAACATGGATCTCTACCCTGTCACATTTAAGACATTAATATTGTGTTAAGAACAACTACAGTTTATATCTGCTCATTTATTCTACAGGATGTAAATAGAGAGACTTTCCACTGAGAAGGACATGAAACAAGAAAAACAAGAGCTAACTCACATGCAGAACAATCTGTTAATTAATACTAAGTGTTCTTAGTATTAATATACATTTTGCTAATAAAACTGTATGATACAGTAAATAGCACAGTACATTTGGCTCAGGAAGCCGCCTCTGACTGCCTTCAGGTTTCTAAAACATTATATATATAGTTACTTCTTTGGGATAGAGCTACAACTGTGCCAGGGCATCTTACGCCACTGATGCTTTCCTAATTCCCCACATAATCTAAACGATGGGACGCAATAGCAAGAGAAAGCAAAGAACAAAGAGCAAAAAGAACAATCCCAGGGAAGCTGTCAAAAGAGAATGTTTCCATTAAACAACAGAGTAAGCATGAAAGGAATTCTTATCTTCATTAGGACAGTCTCATGTCTTTTATCTCAAGAGCATCAGCCTTCAGATTATGAACAATGGTGGAATTTAATTTAAAGAACAAAATATTAACTTGGAAAGGGTTGCCAGCTGTCATCAATAGCTACTGATACCGAAGGTTTAACACCCAACACGATTTTATATACTACATATATTTATAAATATATTGGTATTACTCCGCTATAGTATACTATATTACTATATATAAATATGTACAAAAAAACTACACAAAGAGAGTTTTCCTTCTTTTTCTAGATAGGAAACTAACCTGCAGACTGCAAAGGGACAAAAAAGATTGCAGAAGATTAGGTTAACCCAATGAGTAGGAAGTCAAGCAAAACTGTCAGGAGGCCTGCATGGATGACCAAGGAGCTCCTGGCAAAACTCAAAACCAAAGAGGAAGCATACACAGGTTGGAAGCAAGGACATGTCACCTGGGAGGAATACAGAGACATTGTCCGAGCATGCAGGGATGAGGTCAGGAAAGCCAAAGCCCAGCTGGAACTGAATCTGGCAAGGGATGTCACAGACAACAAGAAGGGCTTCTATAAGTAGAGATGATGAAAAGGCGGCTAGGGAAAATGTGAGCCCACTGCTGAAGGAGATGGGGGACCTGGTCACACAGGACATGGAAAAGGCTGAGGTACTGAATGCCTTTACTAGCAAGACCAGCCTTCAGGAATCCCAGAGACCAGGGGAAAGTCTGGAGCAAGGACAACTTACCTTTAGATCAGGTCAGGAAATACTTAAGCAAACTGGACATAATTAAGCCCATGAGGCCTGACGGGATGCACTCACAAGTGCTGAGGGAGCTGGCTGATGCCATTGTGAGGTCCCCCTCAATACTCTTAGACTGATAATAGTGACTGGGAGAAGTGCCTGAGGACTGGAGGCAAGAAAATGTCACTCCTATCTTCAAAAAGGGCAGGAAGGAACTACAGGCTGGTCAGCCTCACCTCAGTACCTGGGAAGGTGATGGAGCAGCTAATCCTGGAAACCATCTCCAAGCACAGGAAGGACAAGAAAGTCACCAGGAGTAGTCAGCATGGCTTCACCAAAGGGAAGTCATGCTTGACCAACTTCATCACTTCTGTGGTGAAATGACCAGCTTGGTAGATGAGGAGAGAGCAGTGGACATTGTCTACCTAAACTCCAGTAAGGCCTTTAACGCTGTCTCCTGTAAGATCCTCGTAAGATTCCCCGTAAGCGAAGCTGTTGACGTGTGAGCTGGATAAGCAGAGAGTGAGGGGGACTGAAAACTGGCTGAACCGCCAGGCCCAGAAGGTGGCAATCAGTGGCATGAAGCCTAAAGCTGAAGGCCAGAAACTAGTGGCGTATCCCAGGGGTAAATGCTGGGTCTGATCCTGTTTAATATCTTTATTAATGATCTGGATGATGGAGCACAGTGTACCCTCAGCAAGTTTGCAGATGACAACACTGGGAGGAGTGGCTGATACTCCAGAGGGTTGTGCTGCCATCCAGAGGGACCTGGACAGGCTGGAGAAAAGGCCTGGCAGGAACCTTGTGAAGTTCAACAAGGGGAAGCACAAAGTCCTACACCTGGGGAGAAACAACTCCATGCACCAGTATATGCTGGGGGCCACCCATGTGGAAAGCAGCTCTGCAGAAAAAGACCCAAGGGATCTCAGCGGATAACAAGTTGAACATGAGTCAGCAACATGCCTTCGCTGCAAAGAAGGCTAATGGTATCCTGGGCTGCATTAGGCAAAGTATGCCCTCCCCCAGGTTGAGGGAGGTGATCCTTCCCCTCTACTCAGCACTGGTGAGGCCACACCTGGAGCACTGTGTCAAGCTCTGGGCCCCCCAGTACAAAAAACACATGTACACACTGGAGAGAGTCCCACGAAGGGTCACAAGGATGACGATGGGACTGGAGTGTCTTTCACCTGAGGAGAGACTGAGACAGCTGGGACTGTTTTGCCTGGAGAAGAGAAGGCTCAGGGGGATCTTATCAATGTATACGAATACCTGAAGGAGGGTGCAAAGAGGACAGAGCCAGGCTCTCTTCACTGGTGCAAATGACAGGACAAGAGGCAATGGGTACAAACTGAAACACAGGAGGCTCCATCTGAACATCAGGAAACACTTTTTTACTGTGAGGGTGGCTAAGCATTGGCACAGGTTGCCCAGAGAGGTGGTGGAGTCTCTCTTCTTGGAGATATTCAAAAGCTGTCTGGATGCAGTCCTGGGCAACTGGCTCTAGGTAGCCCTGCTTGAGCAGGGGGGTTGGAGGAGATGACCTCCAGAGGTCCCTTCCAGCCTCAACCAGTCTGTGAATCACAATCATATTTACCAACCCCTGATCTGCTAGGTGTCAGTCATCAGGCTACTTGGTTTTCCTCCCAACTTTTCCCCAGAATGTACTAAAAAGAACTTGCTATTGTATTACAAAGCAAACAGGGAGTGCTGCATATTTATAGACCTATCACAGGTGAACTCTTTCAAAGGACCCATTGCCTGCAGTTCACTAGAACATATATGCTGCTTTCCAATATTTATTCTGGATACAACCTTTTATTCCTAGTTTCAAACATATGAAACTTCAAACCTCACAGTGAATAGTAATCAAAACCATCATTTATATTAACAAAACTATAATTGAACTAAAGATACCTTCTGTGCCAAAAACTGGTAACATTTCCATCTGCAGCTTTGTTAACCTTTGAGAAGTCATCAACATGTTTTAGAAATATAACTAATTGAAATAATGCATATTGAATTTTCATAGAGTTATACTATTCATAACACATAATGATGTTCATAGCACATTCCTAGAGGATAGCTTTAGTCTTTTCATGTATGTTTAAAAACCTAAGACAACTACGAAGAAACTTGACACTCAGTCCAATAGCTTCAAAAGCATGCAGGCAGAAATTCCATTTAAGCATGAATAAAAGCTTTAAGATTTAATTCTAGAAGATATAAAGTAACAACACGTGGCATCATTGTATGTAAAGACTCTAAGATTAACATATCTTTGAAATTTTTCCAATGTAATAAAAGGACAAATTGTTTTCTTCCTTCCTTGTTTTTGCAGTATAGAAAGTAAGTTGAAGTATAATGTAAACAATCCTATTTACTACAAAAATGAACAGAGAAATAAATTACATCTTCGTATTTTAATCTCCTTTCCATTTGCAGTATCTGAACTATTTTCTTTGGCTGCCTCTTGATACAAAGCTCAGGAAGCAAACAATGGTGATAATACTTAAGTCTTCTTCCAATCTTATCTCCTTTTCCAATTTGTAAATACATTTTGGACACTAAAAACATTCCAAATCAGACATGCTATCTGAAAAACCAGCTGATCAACAGCTATTTTCCCATCAAAGTACAAGCAAAGCAGCTCCAACACAAAGTGGTTGCTGTATTTATTCAGGGTAACGGATGTTTTTTTGTTTGTTTGTTTCCTGAAGACAATGAATGAAGGGTACAATGTGCAAGTTGAACAAAAATGACAGAACTTTTAGGACAACCAGAGAGACAAATAATCATCTTTTCATCAAGCTGTTGTATTTGTTCCACTAGAAAAGTGACAAGAATTTAGATTGGAAGACAAAATGAACAATAGTTTGGGAAAATGAGCATCAAATCAAGGAGTTTGGGATAATACAAATGCCAAGAAAAACAGGTACTGAAGAAGACTACAGCGAAGCCTTATATAGACTTGCTCAGCTGAAGATCTGCAAGACAAGCTTCTCTTGATCTTGTTGTTCAAGAGGAAAGAGGTTCATGAAATAAAAAAACGAACACTTGTTAGTTAGACCATATTGCCCAACCCATAATGCAAACTGCATCTGCAACTTACTCCAACATTTTTCTTGCATCCAGAGAACTGCTATCAAATTGTAAACTTCTGGATTAAATCGTCAGTTATTTGTTTTATATACCTGACAAATTCATAAATAATCTAAGCATGTAGGAAAAAAAAAACCAAACACAAAAGAGACACAAGTTATACCTTCACCAGAGACAACAAAAAAATAAATCAAGAAAGCAGGAGAACTAACTTCTCCCTTATTTTAAGATACAATAGTACTCCTATGGTTTCTGAAGGAAAGGGTTTGTTGCTTAACCTCATAAAAATTCCAACTGAACGAAGCATCTCCCACAGTCCAGAAAAAGGTACTCAAATCACAGATACACAGATTTTATAAGACAACTTTCTCACTTCTTGTTGTTTATCTTCGGGAACTAGCAATTCAGTTCCACATTCTGAATGACTATGTTTTGACTACTGTAAAACCTCACACAGTTATATTCCATACAACAGTGATTTAAGTTTACAGTAACTGATATTCTGATTAGTGTAACATTTCAAATACTGCATTAATCAGATTTTTGGTTCAGGCATTCCTGGCCCTGCCTTTAAATTGCTAATGTCTTTTTGCTGGCAATGAGGTAGGCCAGACTGGAGTAAAATATTCCAAATAATTCAGCCCGGGGAGTATCCCCTCAATTTGAGTTATGACCTTAGTGACTGGGAGTGGGCTATTTATTTTTCTCAGTTTATGACCAAAGTATTAAATCACAAAATCACAGAATCATTCAGGTTGGAAAGGACCTCTGGAGGTCATCTAGTTGAACCTCCTGCTGAAAGCAAGGTCAACACTGAATTCAGACCAGATTGTTCAGATTCTTATCCAGTCGGACCTTGAAAACCTCCGAGGATGGAGATTTCACAACCTCGCTGGCTAAAACATCCCAATGCTTATCTTCATCACAAAAATATTTTTTTCCTTATGCCAAGTTGCAACTTCCAATGTTTCAATTTATGATCATTTCCACTCATCCTCCTGCTATCCATCTCTGCAGAGCCTGCCTAGTTCCAGTTTTCTTACAACCTTATAGGTTTTGGACATCCGCTATCAGGTTCCCCCTAAGACTTCTCTTCTCTCCAGGTTGAGGTCAAGATATACAATGTCCACTGCATTCCTCTCATCCACAGTCTAGGTGTTTCATAGCAGAAGGCAATCAGGTTGGTCAGGCATAATTTATCTTTCGGTAAATCGATGTTGGCTATTCCCAATCACCTTCTTCATGTGCCCAGAAATGGCTGCCACGAGCACTTGCGCCATGATTTTCCCCAAGGACCAAAAGGCTGGCAAGCCTGGATCCATACATCATCCTTCTTGTCTTTCTTCAATCATCAGAGACTTTCCTCAGTCTCTGAGGTGATGCTGAACTCTCTCATAGTGACAGCCAACTCTCTCATCACCTAACTAAACCAGGCTGCTCTCCTGAACCCTGTGGTCTGTCCTCTCCTATGCTCCATTGTCTAAAGCTGCTCATTTTTATAAATTACAACCTTACCTCTTCTTCCCTGCCTTTATAATGAACTGATATCCATCATCCATACTAGAGATCCAGCCACACAAAGTACCCCAACACATCACAGTTATTTCCACCATTTCATAGTTCAGCCTCTGCACATGGAGCTCTGGCTCCTCCTGCTTGGTTCCCAGATGGCATGTATTCGTATATGCACATTTGACATGGGCCCCTGAAAATTGATTCAATTTTTGTGTTGTTTGATGAGCGAGAGTCTGCTTTTGGTTATTTCTTTTACCACTTCCCACCTCTGAGGCAACTAAACTCACACTTCTTAAAAATAAATAGATGTTAAACTCATACGTGAGAGAAGAAATATAGTCTTGCATCCCTCCTTTGCAAGCAACACGTAAGACAGACAAAAAGAGATGACAGTATTTAGTTCCTAAGTCTGTGTTTAAGAACTTTGGCTTGATAAGCAAAGATGATCTCAACCTCTAGTTGCCTGTCATCAATGAAGTTCCAGTTGTACAGTATTTGTAAAAAAAAAAACACAAAAAACAAAAAAACACACCCCCCCCCAGAAAAAAACCCAACCCCACAAAATCCCCCTGATACTTTGGAGCCTAGATACAGAACTAGACATCTAAAGAGCATTCCCATGTGAAAACTGTAACATGCATTTATTTATTTTTTAACTTGTGAGCTAATGGAAGGAGATACAAGCTAAAGAAAAAAAAGGGCTTTCACTATTTTACTTACTGTGAAACACTTATGTCATTGAACTAAAAGCAAAACTGCTCACTCCAGAGGCGAAAAGTTACGTCTCTGGGTGTGGGGTGGGTGGAAAATTTAATCAATCTATAAAAGGATGATATATTTAATCTATTCTCTTTCTCTAAGCAAAGTCGTCTCTTAAATAACAAAAAAAAAAAAAAATCAAAAGTTTTCTTTTGTTTAAGCCAGAACACATGAGATTTAACATTCTGAAAAAAAGTCAGCAATCATTGATACTGCATTAAGTTACTTACAGATAACTAAAAGCTATTATAATGTTGGGGTTTCATTGGTTTTGGGTTAGTTTTTTTTAAATTTAATTGCAAATTGAAAAAGTAGATCTTAAAAACTACAGATCATTAAGCTATGTCATCTAATGCATTTTTAAAAAATGTGACTATTGTAGAAATGGACCACAAAAGGGAAATGGATTCATAGAGATAAATATTCAAAATTCTAAATCTATAGTGAAAACAACAAAAATAAGACATATACCTGTGCTTTTCAAAAGATACTCTAAGAGGAATAAAACTCAAGATCCTTGACAGTGATGTGGCTGTTTTATTTATTTTACACACTCCATTTACTTCTTGATCTTGATGATATCAAGACTTAAAAAAAGAAACAGTGAGAAACATTCTTTGAGAAACAACACCATCTCTTCTGTAACAGAAGTCAGTCTTTTTGAAAGCAAAAAAGCAGAGTACTAATGGAAGGATGAAACATGAAGTTGGGAACAATGTTAGAAAAAAATATTTAAGTAAAATCTAGCCTTCAGCTGAAACTTTTATTTACTTCAGTTGAAGTTGTATGTGGATATGCAAAGAAGAACTTTCCCGCTATAGAAAGTCTTCAACAAGGAAAGAACTGAAAAAAACCCCAAAACCCAGCCCAGCAACTTCTCTCCTGCGCAAACAAGGAACAGAGATAAAGTGACATGAACAGAATAAACACGGATAAAATGTAATTTTTGTCATCTTAGAGTCTTTCCTTTTCCCATTGTCTCAGTTTGAGAACTGCACTCCTGTCCAAGACTCGCACATGCATACCTTTGAGGCAGTGACCGACTTTTCCACTTTTCCGTCTAACAGCCATTCGCTCCCTAGATCTTTTCCACTTTGCCATTATATTGTTTCTAGAATACACTCTTTCCCCCCACGCACTCTCTCCTTCCCTCCAACGATGGTAAAACCATGGTTCTCATCTTCGAAATTTTCTCTTTGGACAACAGTAACTCTCTCCACAGCTCCCTTCTTTAATCTAGTCAATATGCTGCAGTTTAAAAAACAAAACAAAAAAACCCCCGCTCAAAATGCCACAGCAGAAAAAAAAAAAGGCAAGAACAGAGATCACACTTTTCCCCCCCAAAAAAAAATCAAGAGTAGGACAAAATACTAACAGCAAGTAACAACCTCCTGTTGCTGAAAAAGTGAGAGGGAGAAGCAAAGGGATGCTAATTTGGACACAAATATCACTTCCTCTAACTCTACAAACTAAGACCATACATACACTACCCCTTTCGAGAGTCCCTCGGTTCCCTTCTACAAGCCAGCTGGCTGGGATGCAGAAACAAGCTCACGCTTTCTTTGTTGTATAAGACAAATTAAAATGTAAATATATTTTAAAAGGCTGTAGCATTAGGACTGAATTTGATGGAAAGCTTTAGCTGTATTTTAACTTTATTTGAAACTTCTTGGTATTTTACATTACGTCAGACCTCCCACAAATTGGCTAATCCAGATGAGAAAAATCATGATTAAGACACGTTCTTGTTCTGAGCAGCTCCCCTCTTCAGAGGGGCACAAACACTGCTTACAGTAAGGCTCTTGGCTAGACGTCTTTTCAAAAAGCAAAAGCAAATCCTCCTGGAATATAGCCTTCCTCAACTGGATGCATGCAGATTTACTAAGCATATGTAAAGGTATTTAAAAGACTGGAGGCCACATTTAAAAACCTAAAGTAGTGCAGCAGAGATGAAAAATACAAAAGATCAAAAAAATGAATAAAAAAGTGTTTCTTCCTTTGACAAATACTACTGGGTTACTATTGTGCAATGGAAGATTCATCAGCTATGGCAGTGATTGGTATCGGCTAAGATAATTTAATTGTTGGTGACAGAATAGGAATGTGTTGAAAGCTTATGAAATACTGTCATCGGAATTGCAACATGTCTCAAAGAGCTGTTATTTTTATTTAATAAATCTTCAGTTCTCAAAAGAATGTGCAAGCAAAGACAGACAACCTTGATGTAAGAAGGGGGGCAAGTGCCACTCGACTTGCCATCCATGTGAGAGCTACCTCATGAAAATATTATGCGAAATATAAGATATCTTCAGACTACTCCTGTAGTCTTTGTTACAGGAGAGCTACAGTATCCTCTTTCTCCCTGCATGCGAGATGTCTACTGTATTTTTGGCTGAATACCATAAAGCCCTGAATAATTTTCCTCAGTTAACACTGTCACCATATTTTTAGTAAGTAACAACAGTATAGGGTATCTAAGACCTGCTTAATCTAGCTTAAAATAATAACCTTGACTGCGATAAAGTGATACATGGCTAAAATGAATCTTTATAAGCAATGTGTCCAAGTCCCATTCACTGAAGCAACTTCTCTCCACTCCAGCTGCACGCAGCTGCTTTCTGGCCGGTCATCGGGGGGATTCTGCACAGGTAATGGTATTCCCAGGAGGCAGAGATATGATCACGCTCCATATGAAACCCAGGAATTGTTCTCCTCTAGTGACCAAAATTACATTTCTCTCTATTTACAAGGGGGAAGTTCCCAAATGAAGCAGATCCAATGGAAGTGATGATAATACTGAAAAACACCCAATAAACACTGGAAGACTCAAGAAGGAAGAAAGGAGAGCAAAATCGCCCTAGGAGCAGCTAATTTCATCATAATCTAGTACAGATATTCTTGCGTTCAGGCCAAAGTGTTTAGCACAACTCACTATTAAAACTGTCAATGAAAATTGCAACTGCTACATAAAAATAAAAAGCATGAGATTAAACATTCCTTAATGGAAACAATCATCAACTGTCATTTTACTTACAAAAGTAATTACAAAAATTACACTATCACAGAACTGTAATAATATCGTCTTAGTAGTTTTAAATAGTAGTTATGAAATAGTACAAAGAGTTGTTTCTGGGGTTTTTTTGGGGGTGTGGTGGTGTTTTGGGGTTTTTTTGGTTTTGGTTTTTTTTTTTAAAAAAACAAAGTATTTCACAAAACAGTGCCACAAAAGCAGGCAACAAACTGAAACACTGCCTGAAATTATGGTGTAGATTATGAAGATGGAAATGGATATCTCCTTTTCTTCTTTATCACTAACAAGAAAGCTCTTCAACCATAAAAATTACTTTTCCAGTTATACAGTTTGAAGATAAGGGAGGTCCTGAATATTCTTCCTTACTTCTTGCTTATGAGCTCAAAGTCTGTTTTTCCTTCTTAGCTTCCCTGAAGTTACCTACCCTTGTTTCAAACTCTCTACCTAGCAGATGAATGGAAGTTTACTTTTCAATGACATGCTCACTTCTTTCTATATACTTATCTGAAAACCCAGACTATACCCTCAGCCCTTTGAAAGCCTAGCACAGGAACTTGAATTGTACTCCCCACATAAAAAGGAACTACATTAAGTGCAGAATTACTAGCTGAAATTATTCTTAATATATAGAAAAATATTATAATACATGAAGAATTTCAAAATTGCTCCCAGTCCTTTATCATGGTATGGTGGATTATTTTTTAAGCATTAAATCAGACTTGCACTTTCATATTTTAAGTTAAATTTCATTATGGTATTTATTTCTGGAAATTCATGTTGATCATCCTAAACAATTATTTCCTTGAGGATGCTTGAATTTGTAATGCATATCCAAAACCAAAATATTGTCTGTCTAGCAATACAATTAAGTAACAGGTTTATTTTTAAGGAATTGCATTGGACTAGGAAAGTCTGTTTTATCTCAACATCCTTCAGGTTTAAGAACAGATGTTTTAGTTTTCATTAGTATCAGTTTTCTTTAAATGATAAAACTTCAGCCAAGAAAAGTAAAAAAAGAGTTCTCGGTAGTTTAAGTACATAATTATTTTAAATGTCACATGCTGTTGTGGACATTTTAAGCCTTTAATGAGGAAAAAAATTATACAAGTCTCAGCAGCAAAACTTCTTTTTTGTTTTTAAGAACAGTAACAGTGAAGTAACTAGAAGTAATTAGTGTCACTACGTTATCTATAAGCAGAATCAAAAATAATCAGTGTAAGAATATACACCAGAAAACTGCTTTAACCTTATAAACATGTATTTTTATTTGAAGGGGGGAAAAAAGAGGAACAGCAATCTAGTTATGTCGGTACATAATTAGAGCTGACTTTTACCTTCCCTTATCTCCTCCATCTCCCAAACATTATTTTAACCTTTAAAGTTTCTTATAATCAGATAGCAGTTTTAAAACCTTGATGATATAAAGTTGCTATATTTACATTCTGTTGTGATCACTGCAATAACTAACACTTCACCACTGTAAAACGTTCACCACTTTCCCAATGTCAGGAGCTATACAGAAATGACCCGTTACACACCTTTGCAGTAGTCTGCAACACTAGTTACTTGTTGAAATTAAGATGCTATGCATTTTGCCCACATACTAAAATTTCAGCAGTTTACTCAAGTAAAAAGAGCCTGAATCTTAAAGGCATTAATAATAAGGTAGTTTCCAACTTAACAGAAAATGCATGAATAAATTTAACTTTGACATGTAAGTCACATGAGTTTTTCTAGTTATGTATTAACCTCCAGTGTATGATTTAGATTAGAATAGATTTAGATTATAGAAATAAAGTTGTTTAATACTTGACAAATGATACTTTTCAACTGATCAAACTGTTCCAACACCAAGTGTGTACTAAATATAAATAAAATTTAATATAGATTGAAGAAGTGAATTTAAAGGTGTTTAAGTAATAGGTTAAGTAGGCAATAGTTCGTAGTTTATTAATGAACTATGAACCAAATAAGATGACTTAGCAGTTAAAGGGCAATGAAGGAACAGTTCTTCAAAATTGTTCCCAAAATAACATCCTGATATTTGGTACGCATCTTATTTCTCCCAAGTATATAAACATGAAATACAAAAATGCTATTAAAAGTATTGACTCATTTTGACTAATATTGGCTAAGATTTAGAATTTTGATAGTGAGCAACGGTCAACTACTAACACTACTGACACTGTCTCAGATGCCTTACACTGAACACAAACAAGACTCAAGTGGATCCCGAGGCATGGAGTTGCTTTGGTACCATTCCCCACATGTTTTAAGAAAGTGCATGCCACGTAACAGATAATCGACCTAGAAGCACTGCCTTAACAGTACAATTATCCAAGTTCTACTCTACATGGGCTTCTTAATTTTGAGTACATTTTGCACATTTCCATTAACCCCCCCAATAATCCAACAAGATACTATTTCTACAAAAGCTAGATCCAGTGAAAATCTTGATGAGACAAGCTTGGTGGTAAAGAACTCCAATTTATCAGTGTTAAATATATGTGGACGTTTCACAACCATCTCCAGTAGAATTTCCGTATTAAATAGAAAAAAGAAAAAGATGAATCTCCTGAACACGCTCACTGTGAATGCACAAATGGAGATGCGCAGTAGCTGTGACGGACTTGTGACACACTGAACGTAAATTAGTCAATCCATTCAACTAAATCTACGATACGCTGGCATAAAACAGGTCAGGCCCACGAATCTTGTTTCCAAAGAAATATTTTTACTTCCACATACTTACACCCTAGAAAAATGAAAGTTGTCTAAGCACAATTTCTTGCATATCTTTAAAATCAGAGAGCCAAAGGAGGCACATAACTCTAAAAGAATAAATGCTAGGCACACTTTGTGAGCATAACTGAATACTACAGTACGAGGCAAGTTAGGCATTCAAAGCTGTTAAGTAACAGCACAATAGCATAACAGAGGTATATTTGAACACAGCATATTTTTAAAATAAAATTAGCATGCTTAGTCTTATATTCATTTTTCTAATCAATCATTCTGAAACAAGACAATCAAGTAATTCATTAAAAAATTAATTTTAAGCAGCAAACAAAGGCAAGGGAGCAGAATCTTTTCCTAATAGAAATAAAGTTATTTTTCCTTATACTGTGGAAAAATAATTTAGAGGAAAGAAGACATCAAAACTGGGGGAAAAAAAACAGGCCAAAAGATAAACAGCTCTGAAATTATTAGTAAAATAGAGACTGAATAAAAATGAGTGTCTGAAAGAAGAGTACATAGAGTAACATTAACAAAAATTTTAAAAGGTGAAGAAATAAACGTGAGGTATCTGGCACACACTTGAAAAAGAGGTGGGCAAGGGATTGTTGCCATATCCATAAATACCTTTAACAGTTCAGCAAAAAGATGCATTGCTATCTGTGAAAGCACCTTTTCTGAAATCCCCCCTTTTCAGTGTTCCGTAATTTTAAACCCTGCTGTGACCTGTGAAATTTCCTGGAATCTCATTTATAAATTTAGTTGCAGGTACAGTAGATAACGAAAAATAGGTGTGAAAAAAGTTATTAGCATTCTGTCTCCTCTATGTCTGCACCTAAAACCAACCTAAATATTTTCTTAGAAGATGGTATTTAACAGGATGTAAGTCATATATTAGTTTTGTAAGAAAACATACATTTTCTAGTACTCCAGCCACAAAAAGCACCCACCTCCAAGACCTGTTTCCAATCTCCTGCAGAACACCTTTTTCAGAATCATAAATGCACTCTTCTGGAAGGAAAGACCAGGAAGGCGACGACAGGGTGTTGCCTTTTATGTGAGACAGGAGTCGGAATGCATGGAGCTCTGTTTTGGGGTAAGCAATCAGTCAAGAACTTATGGGTCAGGATTAGCAGGCAGACCAGCGTGGCGGGCATTGCCACGTCTGTCTGCTATAGACCAGGTGGTCTACAGGAAGACAACGTAGATGAAGCCTTCTTCAGACAATGGGAAGAAGCCTCACATTCCCAGGGCCTGGTCCTCATGAGGGACGTTATCCACCCCAGTATTTGCTGGAGAGACAACACAGCAGGGCACAAGCAACCCAAGAGATTCCTGGGGCACGTTCATTGATAACAACTTCCTAACACAGGTGACTGAGGAGCAATCGGAGGCATTCTGTTGGTCGTGACACTTAAAAACACGGAAGGACTGTCTGGGGATGTGAAGATCAGTGGCAGCCTGCCTTGGCTGCAGTGACCATGAGAGGGTGGAGTTCGGGGTAGGGCAAGGAGCAAGGCAAAAAGCAGGATCACAACACTGGACTTGAGGAGAGAAGACTTCGGTCTCTTTGGGGGTCTGCTTGGAAGAATCCCATGGGAGACAACCCTCGAAAGAGGGCTCCCAGAGAGCTGGTTGCTGTTCAAGTACTATCTCCTCCAAGCTCAAGAATGGTCCATCGTGACAAGCAGGAGATCAAGCAAAGGCAGCAGGAGGCCTGCACGGATGAACAAGAAGCTCCTCACTAAACTCTGTCATAAAAAGGAAGCATATAGGAGGTAGAAGCAGGAGCCAGTGACCCAGGAGGAACGCAGAGCTGCTTTCCAAGAGTGTAAGGATGGGGTTAGGAAAACTAAAGACCACTTGGGTTTGAAGCTAGCTAGGGACATGAAGGGCTACAAGAAAGGACTCCACAAGTGTGTTAACAACTGAAGGAAGACTGGGGGAAATGCGAACCCACTGCTGAGTGAGGCAGGGGCCCTGGTGACAAAGGATATGAAAAATGCCTTCTTTGCCTCAGTTTTTACTGGTAAGAATCCCAGGCCCCTGAGACCCAAGGGAAAGTCTGGAGCAAGGAAGACTTAAACCCTCAGTGGAAGACGAGTGGGTTAGGGAACACTAAAACAAAGCGGACTTAAACAAGTCCATGGTGCCTTAACAGGATGCAGCCACAAGTGCTGAGGGAGCTGGCTGATGTCACTGTGGGGCCACTCTCAATTATCTTTGAAAGACCATGGTGAGCAGGGGAGGTTCCTGAGGACTGGAAGAAAGCAAATATCATGCCTGTCCTCAAAAAGGGCAGGAAAGAGGATCTGGGGAACTACAGGCCCATCAGTCTCACCTCAGTCCCCAGGAAGGTGACGGAGCAACTGATCCTAGAAACCATTTCCAGACACATGAAATACAAGAAGGTGTAGTCAGCATGGATTTACAAAGGGAAAATCACGCTTAACCAACCTGATAGCCTTCTGATTGCGATTGCATTGGGAGTAGCGAGGAGGGGTGATATCTATGATTAACTTCCCACTTCTCAATCCCTATCAGTACCTTCTATTCCCTTTTAGCTGCTGTCCTCCTCCACATGAAATACAAGAAGGTGTCCTCCTTCTTGAAGGTGTCCTACAAGGTGTCCTCCTGCTGTCCTCCTCCACATGAAATACAAGAAGGTGTAGTCAGCATGGATTTACAAAGGGAGAATCACGCTTAACCAACCTGATAGCCTTCTGATTGCGATTGCATTGGGAGTAGCAAGGAGGGGTGGTATCTATGATTAACTTCCCACTTCTCAATCCCTATCAGTACCTTCTATTCACTTTTAGCTGCTGTCCTCCTCCCCTTCTCGGAATACCACTGAACTTTCAGCCCCCAAAACCACAGCTCTCCCAAAGCTGCTTTACCCTTCTCAGCAACCAGCGTCCCTACTTACTTCTGAATTGCAAAACTGAATTTTGCCATCCTCAAGACAGAATTAGTTACCTTGTTTCTTGTTCTTAGAATTGCAAAAATGTAATGTCAACTGTCCAAGAGTAATTATTTTCTTTATAGAAGTTTAGCATGTAACCACTAGACCTAGTATTTACTTATTCAGTCATTTATTTCATTAATATTGAGATTACTGTGACATTGTTTGTATCTAAAAATCAGAGCTTTTAAGATACATTATGAAATATTATGAGGCTTAATTCAATTCTGAAAGGAAGAAACTCCATGAAGTGTGGTGATGGGGCAACAGTTAGGACACATCATTTTATATACTACAAGAAAGAGTAAAAAAAATCAAAAGGATCCATACACAAAATCAGGCATCATCCCATTAAGCCACATTATTTAACATTCCTTTTTCAACACCTTACGAATACAAGCAACTTTTTACATGTATTAGGTGCAATTTTTGAGATTCATATTATGTTCAGTCCTAAAACGTAAGTACATCAAAATCACTGTTTGTACAATTCTACTTAAAGGTAAAATTGTAGGATGAATCTATCGTTAACATAAAGTTTTAATTCTTATATACCTTAAAAACTATTTTAAAATTTTGCATCATCATCTCCAAAAACAAGGAGACAAACAAAACAAAGTATACATTCTATTTTATATGAATATGTGAGATTCATGGGTCCAATATACAAAAAAACCCAAAAATTCACAGGCAATATTAATCAGAATAAAAATAAACTCATCCCTCAGAATTCCGAAGGAAGAAACTAGCCCAAAATCACAAGTTTACCTTCTCCTGTCTTTACTTAACTGCACTTAAAGTCTTTTCCTCATAATGTAAACCGTTCTAACTTAATGTGACATTTGCACAGGTACTCAAATGAAAAACTCCCCAAACATCAACAGTTACAGAAATAAATAAACAAAATAACATCTAATACCAGCAATGATTGTACTTAGGTTACCATGCCATTTATTCCCAGCTAGGTGTTACTGCATGACCTAGGGAAGTTTCTTTGGATCGTTGTGTACTCATCTGTCAATGTTTTCTTCACTATAAGCTTCCTTTCCTACCTTTTTAAAACATCATTTAAACAGGGAGTCTATCTGACCTGCCTTTTTACACACAAGAATATCATTCAAAATGAAATTATAGTATTAAGCTAGTTCATTTTTAATCATGACTTTTTGCAACAGGAATATTGCTAAATAAAACAAGCACATTGAAGTCACTTTTTCAATAAAATTTTAAAAGACATTCCCTAAAAAAAGGCAGAACAGAAACAAAGGATTCCAAAACAAAACATATTTGGTGCTTTCAAAACAACTATAGATTTGTTAGGTTAGAAGAATAGATGTCAGTTGCCAAAAGAAAAAAGAATCTATTTCAAAAAGAAGGATTGCACCACATCAACTATATTGTTCTTTAAAAAAAAACAGCCTGCTTAACTTCCAGAAAGGGTTGATGATGGGAAAAAATGTGTATAACCGCAACTAGAATTTTCCAGCAGCAATGCAGTATTACTTCAAATGTGACTGTGTGGTAAATCAAAGAAATAGCAGGGGAAATGTATGATCCAGTTCTTAGTGGATCATCAAAAACAGTTGTCTGTAGATAGACCAAACAGCAGAAGTCTTATCAGCTAACCAATCTGTCCAAAGAATTAAGTTCCTACTCAGAGCGCTAGAACCCAGGCACTGTTTTCCCTTCTCAAATTAAATGTTCCCTCTCTGATTTGCAAATAAAAGAACATCACCTACTAAACAGGAGTATTCATTTTCCTGTTGACGGTTTTTCACTACATTACAAACTGGGGTTTGGTAGTTTTAAAATGCAGCAGTTATTCCTTTCTACAACATATTGCAATGAGGCTGCAGCACAAGTTTAGATTTATTAGATTAAAATGGCTACTAATTCTGCATTATAATCAAAAACATGTATTACTTACTAGCACTAAACGTCTTGAAAATATGCAGCACCTCATATGTAGAGAAGAGCTGAGGTATTAAGAGTTGAGATGAATATATAAATGACTATGATCAAAAAAAGGGAAAAAATAAGACTGACATACCGAGAAAAAATATGAAAATCAGACATACATTTGCACTTGTTTCCTTCCTGTCTAAATAAGCAAGGAATTTTAAGGCTGAAATTGCATTTATGCAACTTCATGGTTGCAACACTCCACACAAGTCAAGAAAACTAAGATTACACTTCCCAAAGCAATTTTAACTCAGCTACATTTTGTACGCAAATAAGTTAGAATTACAGTTTGTTATTCTGCCTCTTAAATACTACAAACACCAAAGCGGGAATTATAACTCTAATTTTACCAGCTTGTATGAATTCAAGACCTCAAAGAGACCATTGCATTAAATAGCCAAACAACTCTATAATACTAGTTAATAGCAATTCGTTTAGTCTATTTATGAACCCACTGCTGCCCCTTTACTGTCTCTGGTTGTTGTAGTAACATATGGAAACAACATTAAGAATGTGAAAATACTACACGCTCTGTTCAATCTTGATTTTTTTAAAGCTGATTTTATTTAGACAAAACACAGAACTTTTTACTTTTCTCTTTTGCACAAGCATAAATGTAGCAACATTCCATTGTCGTCCATTGGTTAAATGCTAAAACTCTACCAAAGACTTGGAATTCTGACCCTCTGATTAGGAGCAGTGATTATCACTCCCCTTCAATTCTTCCATTTTCAGTACTACCAAATTAGGTATAAGGCTTTTTTCACCCCTACGATGAAGAAAGTTTGTGACTAGTCCAGAACACAATTTACTTTATCAGCACGCTAACCCAACTCAGAAAACATCTGTAATATGCTTTATGTTCCTACCTTGTCTTTCAAAATACTTTTTTAATATCAAAAAAACCTGAAAGCATACTTTATTGAAACAATTTTGTGACAACAAAAATGTGGTAACATAACTGTTACCCTTGACTGAGGCAGAAATCAATAGGAAAAGATAAAAAAAAAGAATTACTGGCTTAGTTGACAAAGATTAATGAAATCTTCTCTGAGAACCAAGCACAATAACTCCACAAAAAAAAGAAAAGAGTCTAATTTAAATATCACCTTGTTAAAGATCTGACTGACTGGCTCTATTGCCTCCAAACCAGCTTTTGAAAATTCCCTATGTCACAAGTGCTGGAAGTCAGTTAATTAGTAAATATAAAGGTGCACTAAATAATGCACTATCACTTAAAAAGCAGTTAGAACCATCTCATGAGGCACTTGTTTTACATATTAAAATCAAATATTAACATGGAAATTTCATTTAAGAGGAATTAAGTCAATGCACACCTACAGCTTAGGATGCCAGAATCAGTTCAGTTGGAAGTCTTATCCTGAGAGTTCCCAAAGCTATGCCAGAGTCACCACTATAGTCTGCTTTTAAGCTTTTCAAATCAACAACACTAATAACCAGCTGTTTCTACTGGAAAAAGAAATGCTAGTGAGACAGACATCTGTACTGTGTAGCTGCCAGATTTACTCAGTGTGTGGCCACAGGTGTTGACCCTAGTGTTGTAGGAGCCAAAGGAGAAAGACAAAAGAAATTGGCATTAAAAGCTGTACTAACAGAAGGCATCCAATATTCAAGTTTCATGAAAGTAATTTTAACCATCAGCTCTTAGAAGCATGACTCGCTTTTCTTCTCTGATTTGATCCTGGCTATATCCAGAAGACAACAAGCGGAAGTATATGAGTTCTTCTACAAAGTAAGTTAAAGGTTATGACCCTTTCATTGCCATTCTTGAAAACTGTAGTACCTGACTCAAAGAGGTATGATACAGACAGACTGATACTTGCAAACCCCGGTACCATTTCCACTACCTAAATACTTCTGCTTGAAGAGCATCGTGAAAGTATTAAAAAATAAAATCCACTAATTCTATTGTAAAGAGCTTGATGATGATCATTAATTTAGCCAGTATAACTAAATCAGAAGGTTTTTAAGCAAAACTTTTTTATAACATAGCTAAGCAAAGATTTCTTTCATTGAGTAGGATGTTACACACATAAACAAGGAAAAAAAAAAAAGATTAGATTATTATATTACCATAAGTTCTAGGAAGTACTGCAGCCAGGAATTCAATATAAATTATTACCCTTACGTACAAATGGCAAACAATGCAGTAGCTACTTAAAAATCATCCACAGCAGCAAAAAAATTACGTGAAGCTGAATTACCAACAAGAAACTTCTGAAGTGTTCTAAGTCTGTAATATTTAGTTTGTCCTGCTACAACACTGGAAGAAGACTGAAAGCTTCAATGAAAAATTTGTCTTGTATGTGAGACTTCACAAATGTATTCAATGAACGATGTTGATTTTTGCAATGGAAGCAATTTTAATTCCATTGTCTAGCATCTAATTACACATTACAGATTTTTATTACACAACACAAACTATTCCATATTCAAGTCAGCTAATACTTTAGAAATAATTGGCCATAGCTACTCTAGAACATGCTAAGTCATTCTGTTAAACACACATCTACTGTGCAAAGTGTTTTTCTTTTCATCTGTTCTATGAAATAGATCATCATAAGAATGAGTGATCCGAGTTACAATAATGTACCTACGCAGTGGGCTATTAAACCTATTTTCCGGGTAATGTCAAAAGTCAGGCTCTGATCTAAAGACCTTAGAAATTCTTTAAATTTGAAAGGCTTTGGACCAGGCCTGTAGATACTTAACAGAGTATTTGTTGGACATAAATATACTCTAAACAAAACCATCCTGGAAAAAAGTAAGATACTACAAGAAAGACATTACCTGGAGCATCCTGTAATGATCTTGATGCGAAATTACTTTTTCTTTTTTTTCCTTCAAGAAATCCATTTCTAGAACACTATGTTTTTCCAGTAAATATTCTAATTCCTATAAAGTGTAAAAAAAAAACACAACACCGTAAAGTTACAAACATTTGTAAACAGATTCAGTTAATCACTCCAACTAATTTCATTTCTGAAGGCTATGACATTTGCTATCACGATATACACAGAGATAAAGGGTTGTGCAAGAAAACTCTGATTGCAGTCTTTAAATTGAGACAATATTTTCAAGAAGTATAAGGGATTTAAAATCAAAGGCATGTCCTGGAGGCATGTCCTACGAGAAGCAGCAAAGGTCACTGGGTTTGTCTAGTTTGGAGAAAAGGAGGCTGAGGAGCAACCTCATTGCTCTCTCCAGCTTTCTGAGGAGGGAACATGGAGAGGGAGGTGCTGAGCTCTTCTCCCTGGGATCTGGTGACAGGACATGTGGGAATGGTTCACAGCTGCATCAGGGGAGGTTCAGACTTGACGTTAGGAAGCATTTCTTTACCGAGAGGGTGGTCAAACACCGGAACAGGCTTCCTAAAGAGGTGGTCGATGCCCCAAGCCTGGCAGTGTTTAAGAGGCATTTGGACAATGCCTTTAATATGCTTTAACTTCTGGTGAGCCCTGAAGTTCTGAGGCAGTTGGACCAGATGATCGTTGTAGGTCCCTTCCAACTGGAACTATTCTATTCTAATTATTTCCATATTTTTAATAGCTTGTTCTGTCTTTCTCCATTTGAAAAGCAGCATATTAAAAAGTACTTTTAGCAAATGGTTTCACTAAAAAGGCAGAAATCCCATTACATACAGCCCTAATGATCTCCACCTACATCTCCAAAATGAATAAAATTTTAAAATATTCTGTGATCTCACAGAGAGCCAGTCCAGCAGCCTGCCCAACATGAACCAATAGAGAGGAAGGAGAATAACAGTACTGACAATAAACTTTGAAATTATTTGCTATACAAAGACCTAAAGACTTTTATTTTTTCTTAGTGCAGCTGTTGCTCCTACCAAACTCTTTCCTCCTATACCTAAGCTGTTGGCACCCTTTCAGTTGCTCAGGAACAACTATTTCTACAGCCACACAGGAAGCCAGCATAGAAACAAATGACCTGCCAGATCACTGTACAGCTATTCAAACAAAGGCACAACTGAGAGGGTCATAAGGAGGACAGAAAAAGCAGGTCTGCTTAGTTCAAGCCTGCTTTTGGACGAAATAATAAAAACAGTTCTTGAGATTCAAAGTCTTTGATTCAAATGCAGAGATAGAAACTGATTGTGCAATATTTCTTCAGTTCAGAGCCTAGCTCTCAGCCTATCTCCTCTTATAGTCTGCATTCATGCCTGCCTTCCAGCCCTCCTCTATACTCTTAATTCCTCGCAAAATCAGTCCATTCCAAACCTCCTCATCTTTGGCTCTAGTTACTCATCCTCATTTTCATTTCCAACCAGCCATTTCCTCCTTCCCTAGCACACCTTGATAGCTGTCAAGGAACAGTATTAAGAATAGCAGAAATTCAACGTACTCTCCCATGCCTCAGTGACCTTTTGCTAACTCAGCCACATAACTACAGGCATAGGTCTGCTTGGTAGCGTATCACATTCAGGTCAGAAGGAATATGAAAAATTTAGTTACCAGAGCTCCCAGAAAAAAAAGAAAAAAGTGTTATCTGTTATGTTCATGAAGATAGCCAAAGGCACTGTCAACTTCAGTGACCACACACTCACTCCCAAAACATGGGGGAACCACTATCCCTTCTAACCACAACCACACAGCTCCATGCTAAGAAAACTTGTCTTTTTTTTTCTTCTTTCTTTTTTTTCTTCCCTTCCAGGAAAAAATTTTTTTTTTCCTGAAACTTTAGAAAAATTCAGCCTAAAAGAGACACCAGACATGAAAAAAAAATGTATTTTGGCCAAATTTGGCCAATTTCTCTGGAATTTGGCTAATTTCTACAAAAAATGCATTGCAAATCTCTGCCAGCTCCAGCTATATTTAAATCCTATATAAATGCCAAACATTTTCATTAAAAAATTATTCATACCTTTTTAATTTTTAATTTTTCCTCTTCAGCAGTGCCAAGCTTGATTTCTAGGTTTGCAACAGCTTGTTGAAGGTAGCTCTTCGGTTCATTTGTTCTCTGTGTCTCAGCATCAACCAAAGCAACGGTTGATGTAACTAAAGTCTTGTCTTCAATCACATTCAAAGAGGCAACTGGAATATCTGCTTGAATCTAATTCATACAAGAAACAAAACGGTAAAGGAAATGGTAAAGGGAATTCAACATTCCAGTCAAGTCAAATTTCATTTCCAGATGACATTACAGAACTTAAGAACAGTAAATACTAAGGTTACTTTTTTGAAACCACACTTCTCTGAAATTGGCTAGTAATTCTAGATGGATTCACATCAATCCTTCCGATCTCCTCGACTGCTTTTCAAGAATACTTTAGGAGAAGGCTTTAAGAAGGAAGATGGCATGGATACCTCAGTTTCCAATGAGGTCAAACTACTCAAAAGAGGTGAAAAGAGAGAGAAGTGAAACTGAATCATCTGTCTCAAAGCATCGGGCTTACAGGGAAATGAACTCTCCCTGGATTACTCACTCCATGTTTTCACCCAACGCAGACTGCAAACAGTAGCCATGGAAAGGGAATACAAATTTTTTGTGCTGAAATGAGTATATCATCTTGCGGCTAGACCAACAGAATAAGAGTAATTGGGACATGTCTACAACATTTAGTTAATGCTTTTTCAGTGAACCGTGGAAGTACAAAAACTGAAACAGAGGCTCCTAGAATACACAACCCAAAACAGATGAAACACTGATAATAAGCCCATATTTTCAGAAAAGCACAAAAATAAATTAGGTGAGGTTTAAAATATTTCGTGGTATAATTAACACAAGCCAAAGCTCTTTTTTCCTTTAAAAAAAAAGGCAAAAATTTGTTTCTATCACAGCAAAGGAACTTCAAAGGAAAAAGCTGGTAAATTAATTTCAGCTGCCACATTTTCAACAACAATTTGAAAGCCAAGAGCACATGAGATTTGGGGAGGGGTAGTGAAATGAACATCTCAATGTGTTTATTGAGGGGCTTGACTGATCTGATTTAATCCACTCCCTTAACACCTTTTATTCCAAACAGACACTCAAATAACAGATTAACTTTTCAATAGATAAGTATCTCTCGAAGGATTCAAAGAAAGAAACAAAAATAGCTGAGATCTTGACTGTACATGGATACATAAGATCCAGTAGATAAAACAGCCAGAAAGAAAACTGCAGTTTGTGCTCTGAATTCCCCTTCTGTAAGAAGCGAAGAGAACCTAGATGTGCTAATTCTACTTCCAAGTACTACCCAAGATTAGAGTCTGGCACTGCCAAAAATTGTGATGTTGGAAACCAAAACTTTGAAGTTTTTTTTAACATGAAACCTCAAGAGGTTCTGGAGACACAATTATAGAAGAATACAGTTCTAACATCCTCCTCTAACAGGTGTGAAAATATTTCATTATAGTTTTATGCCCACCATTTTCTTTTAGCTTTATCCAAAAGTGCAAAGTCTGATCTCCATTTCAAAGTACTGTTAAAGGACCTCCTCTCAACTCCCCTTCTCCCTTTAGTAACACTTGCTAATGTTGTATTCTGTAGTTTGTATTATTGCCTGCATTAAAGAGAGAGTTTATGGAACCAAGGGTCTGTCAGCAGACTGAAACATGGCCTACAAATAGAACTTGCACACATAATTGTTCAGAAGTAACAAAGTCTATTTCTTATTTTTAGTAAGATTACCTAACCAAATGACTTTTTAGTTTTAAAAAATACACCTAAGCCTTAGTATTCTGCAATGTCCAAAGTGCTGTTTCCAGAGAGCACACAAGCTAAAGTTGCTGGCCTAGCTCAAACAAGAAAGGACACAGGTTATTCACATTTCACCGTTAGCCCAAATCAAAAAGGGTAGGATCTGTTGTGGCTGAAGGAAAGCATATTTTGATCATCCTGCCAGTAACAGAAATTTACTTATCAAAACATTGTCAGAGAGGGAGAAGAAGAGCTTTCAACACAGAAAATGACCCTGGCTGGCATCAGCCAAAAAAGAAAGCAAACACTCCCCCATCCCAAGAAAAAAACTCACTTTAGGATTTCTAAAAAAATTTCTGAGATATTATTTCTACCTGGGCACATCTCCTCTTCACTTTTTATAGGCTTTCCCCAAAACATTAGGCTGGGAACAAATACAAACCAGTAACCAATTCATTACTAAGACTGAACTATTGGAGCTGTACTAGCCACTGTCCTTCTGAAGTGTGAACATACAGATACTGCTCAAAGGAAAAATGGTAAGAGTCAGTTCCATCAAAACAAGTATTTTGTACAAGTTGTTTATATAACCCTAGAGAAATGCTTTTAAATGGTCAGATTATGGAAATCTGACTTAATGATGAAATTCAATTTTCACCATGAGTAGCCCTAGGACTTGATGAGACTGCTTGAAGAATCATAAACCAAGAAAGTGCTGGGAATGGGAGGGTCACAAACTAGCCCAAAATATTGATTGATTCAGAGAAAGAAAAGAGCACTTTCTAATTTAAGTATATACTGCTATGCATCCTGAAACAAGGAACTTTACAATCAATAAACTTGTTCACATAGGTGACACTGCAATCAATAGCAATAAAAATTCACTTGGGAGTGTAAATCTAGTTAATTCTCGTCCACAGCAATCTTGCATTCTTGTGCTAATCTCCAGGCAGGAATTCTTTTCCCTCTCTTGCTCACCTAATTGTTTAGTTAAAAACTAAACACTTTCACCACCCAAAAAGATGCTAAGATCAGTTGTCAGCAGTATTGCAACCACAAGGAGAGAGCAAGATCACACAACTAGGACTGCATCAGATCACCAAAAAAAAAGTAAAAATAAACCTTAAAAGCAATGGGGGGGGAAATAAACTAAAATAAAGTAAAAAATAAAACTGAAAATAATTCAATTAAGTAAAAATTAAATGTTAATTCTCTATTCCTAAAACTGCTTGAGAAAACATACAAGTATGATACATATGCACAGCCATGGGGGTGCATGGGGGTGTTGGTTGACAGCCGGCTGAAGATGAGCCAGCAGTGTGCCCAGGTGGCCAAGAAGGCCAACAGCATCCTGGCCTGTATCAGAAACAGTGTGGCCACCAGGAGTAGGGAGGTGATCGTGCCACTGTACTCGGCACTGGTGAGGCCACACCTCGAATGCTGTGTTCAGTTTTGGGCCCCTCACTCCAAGAAGGACATTGAGGTGCTGGAGCGTGTCCAGAGAAGGGCGATGAAGCTGATGAGGGGTCTGGAGCACAAGTCTTGTGAGGAGCGGCTGAGGGAACTGGAGTTGTTCCATTTGGAGAAGAGGAGGCTGAGGGGAGACCTCATCGCTCTCTACAATTACCTGAGAGGGGGTTGCAGAGAGGTGCGTGTTGGTCTCTTCTCCCATGTAACTAGCAATAGAACAAGAGGAAATGGCCTCAAGTTGCGCCAGGGGAGGTTTAGGCTGGATATTACGAAAAATTTCTTTACTGAGAGCATGGTGAAACACCGGAACAGTCTGCGCAGGGAAGCGGTAGAGTCACCATCACTGGAGGTGTTCAAGGAACGTGTAAGACATGGCTTTGTGGGACATGGTTTAATGGGCATGGTGGCGTTGGTTGATGGTTGGACCTGATGATCTTACAGGTCTTTTCCAACCGTAGCGATTCTGTGGTAAAGTTTACAGCTTTAACAGTAACACATTTTTTTTTTTTACAAAACCTTCCTGCTATTGTTTCCTACTTTCATGCCTAGCACTATCAGCATGCCTTAAACTTTTAATAACTCTTTGACACACTTATCTCTCTTGCAGTCCATACCGAAGTAGTATGGTGTCTCCCAGTTACAGGATTTAAACGTAATTTAAAAATTCTTTTACTTCCAAGTCTGTATCACAGAAATCCAAAGACCCTTTGCTCTTAAAAGACAATTCAATCTAAATTTGCACAGAAAAGATACAATGCTAAGATATTTAATACATCAAGTTCCCATACTGAAAGACAAAAATTGTGGTCTTACCTGTTCTTCAGGAACAGCTGGGTTTATAACATTGTTGGCTGTTTGAATAGCTGTTGCGACATTATCACTTGATAAAGTGAATGAGTCAGAAGGAACCAGGCAGGAAGAAGGCACAGAGTGTTCCAGAAGAATGTCAGGAGATATATGGGCTTCAGACACTAATGCAAGAAATAAAACCAGAAAACATACACACGATATGATAAAGCATTCAAAAGTTAATTCTGTTTCTGAAATCTATACCTAGCAAAACCCCTCTCAGTAGCAACAAGTATAGTCATACTAATGCAAGGTTATGAACCTCTTACAATCGAATTGCACTGACAAGTAATTCCATACAAAGT
The DNA here is from genome assembly GCF_030936135.1 of Gavia stellata. Classification (NCBI taxonomy): domain Eukaryota; kingdom Metazoa; phylum Chordata; class Aves; order Gaviiformes; family Gaviidae; genus Gavia; species Gavia stellata. Next base: position 81,548,964 of record NC_082597.1, on the reverse strand, counting down.
TCCCGTATTTTTGAGTACTATCAACTTAAGAATATTCAACTTTGTGGTCACAGTAAAGTTAGACTTGTAACTTACACAGAGCTTTCACAAGACAACTGCCATTAAAAGCAGCAGTTTTAACTTTTGTCTCTTTCCACTCACATAACCTTTCAGCTTCAGCCTGATCTCTAATCAGTTTGTCAACTGTAAAACCATACTTAGTTTCCTAAGTTTTATAAATTTTAAAGGTAAAACAAATCCTCAACTGTCTTAGAAGACATATACAAACACCTCACCAGACACATGATAAAAGCAGCTTTACATTTTATAAGATATCAAAAGATAAAAAGTAAATAACTCTCTAGCTAATAAAACTTAAGCGTAATTAATACTGGAGTGAGCACTTTTCCACAGCAGTTTCCAGTTATGCCATAAAAATCCTGAACAGTGGATCATCATTACCACCCCGGCACAACAGAAATTTGAGCACTTTTACGAAAGATTCAGACACAAACTAAATAAAAAGAAAGGAGAAGAGAAAGCTTTGCATACATTTTTAATTTAACAGCAAAGTCCTGCAAACTTTGACATGGTCCGCTACATGTATGCCTTTGCAGTAGACAAGAAAGTATATCCAATTGCTTTAGAAAAAGCAGCTCACGTTATCGTTACGAATCTGGTAAAATGTAAAAGATGCCACTATCCCGGAGCAAGGCTCAGCCTCTCAGTATCACTATTTAATACTGCACAAGTGCGCATACACAGTGCAAACAAGTGTATACATTGGCCTAAAGGCATTCAAAAGGACACACTAATCCTTGAATCCAGGCGCTCTGTGTCCCATCTCCTTTACCTCCCAGTTCTGGGATCCAGGTTAACATAGAGGAAACATGCAAAACTCATCTAGCATAAAGAAAAAAGAAAATAGACTACAAGACAGAAAAATATCAGGATGCTAACTGCAGCAATAGTAGATTTAGACACGTGGGGAAAAAAAAAATAAACAGACTTTTTAGGCTTCCTTTATGGACCATAAGGTATCTGTGAAATCCACCAAAGTGTTTGATTCGTCTCTCCCTTACCCTTCCAAATGTCCGCTTACAAAGCAGCTTCCTATAACTATTACCTACTCTGTTAGTTCAAATGACAGTGAGATGACAGAGAAGATGACCTTTTTTGCTTCTAAAAAACCAGTAAAGTCTCAGTTCTATGCTATCACTTAATACCCTGAATTTCAGTTTGAAATCGATTTCCAACAGATGGAAAACCAAGTAAAATAATGTACCAGGCAATTCTGACCGAGCAGACAAGCTGTTGCTCTGACATCCTGTCAACTCACAAGGAAAAACCCAACATGACACTGATCCTTGTGGTGTCAGCGTTCCTCCTTTGGTGATGAACAGAACAGTACAGGTGTAGTTCCCACATAAATAATTGATCACAAAAGCAAAAAAAGAAACTGAGTCTGAATACAGATGAGGAATGGAGACTCACAGAGATTAAAGCTTAAGGTATTCACATATTTTGGGGTAGCCAATACTAGGCATAAGACTTCATTTTTCAGATAATAGTTTCATGTGAACCTTCTACAATCCAATTGAGCTTCCAGTTATTTCAGTTATAGTAATGAATGCTTAGCATTTTGAGGGGGAAGAAAAAACAGAAACAAAAACCCGCTTCTTAAGTTGTCAAAATAAAGCCTAGGAAATGAGGAGCAACAACTGGTGACCACCTCTTAACACTGTGGTTTAAAATTATTCAACTAAATACATGACCTTGCAGAAGACAAGAAAAGGCGGCAACTCTCCAAGGTATCATTCAAACAACTTTTTTTACAAAACCTTCTTTTCACTTTCAGCAATGTTAAAGATTCATAAATTAGACATTCCTAGAATTACATGTGCTATGTCTGTAATCCAAGCACTCTTAATTCTTTCCTCTTGTGTATATACTGGTGAAATTGCATTAGCATTTTAGTTCAGCTCAAAATTCGCTTATGAAGACGACTCCTCAATCATTCCTGCTTACCATACCTTAGTTGTAATAATGGAACAGTTTCAGAAACCCTGAAACAAAAACTTGCCTCTGATAAAACTACCTGACTAGACTCCAACAGCTAATGGACAATCAAGTCCACAGGACCAGGCCAACGCTAGCCTGAAATAAAACTCCTGAAGCACATCTAGTATGGATATTGGCTTTTCAGCACCACTTTACAGATCCTCTCCTCTTCAACTGCTGCACCACCTACTACGATACACAGCCATTCTGACAATAATTTTCCAGTGTCCTGTCCTGATGCAATACATCTCCTCTAACTTCTTCAGTAAGCAAGGCAGGAGTCTGATAGTCCTGAAAAATTTCCAAAGAAAACTGGTATTGTTCATTGATCAAAGCTGCAGTACTACAAAGAAAAGCAGCATGTACTCAATTACAGGTATAGCGAAAGTGCCCAAGAAGGCTAAAATAAGATGCAAATATATGTTATTGCCAGAACTGTACTTAAAAAAAAAAAATCTCATAAATTCTGAACCCTTGGCTTCCCAATATTAAGAATATTCTGTCACAGGTTTGTATGTAAGAACCAACAAAATCATGCAGTTTGTTAATAGAAGCGGAGATCAGTAACAGCCTGCAATCTTGCTCATGCAAGAAAATGTCTGTATCTTTATCCCAGTAACGAAGCTCAAACAATTATTACAATCACTGGGGGATCAGAAATTCTGAAAACAAAAACAAGTGGATGAACGTGAACTGTTAAATCAACATTCCATATGAGTAGGTACTTTTGAGCTTCAGAATGAAGACATTAGATATGAAATATACCACTGAAAAAATAAACATGAGTAACATTGGATGTTATTTATATCCAACAATGAAGAGATGATATGTCAGCAGGGCTCTGAGCAAAAGACCATATAATAATTCTTTGACATACTTTTGCAGAATGTTGCAAACTACTCGCAGCACAGTACCCCTTACATGTAGGTTTCAGCTGTTAAAAAAAAAAAAACCAAGAAACAAAAACTAAATTTCCACCCTCAACTACCCATGTCTTCGATGACACAATTCAATGACCCTTTAAATTATACTGTATACACTGTAAACTGTATCACTGAACAGTTTCAGTTAAAAGTAACATTCAGATAGAAAGCTGAAGACTGGTTTTGCGTGTCCAAACTTCAGTGATCTGCTTAAATCCCAGCCCCACATATGGTTGCTCAAGCATAACTCTAAGAGACAGGAAACTACATTCTACAAGGCAGGAATTTCTGTCAACTGTAATGTCAGAGGTAGAACGCAGGGATCTACATGCCACATAATAAGCGGCTTAGGAAAAACAAACTGAGAATTACTGTATTTACAGACACCAAGCAATTTACTTTTGCCAATACACAGCAAACCAGCACACAACAGAATGTGTCAAATGCATTCTAAAACCCGTAAGTAGCAAACACCCAATAAAATTAACCTATCATTGACAGTGGAAAACAACTTAATTTATGAAAGAAGAACAGAATCTGTTCCCCCCCAAAAAAATCATCTTTTCCCACAAAACAAAAATAAACAATTAATAAATTTAATTCAAAATAGACAAAGTATTTCTTGTACTTAGATGCTTTTAACGCAATGTAAATGGATAACTATTAGAAAGGGTTAAATTGCTTAAAGAACAAATGGAGTGATATATTAATATATATCGACACCCAATATGCCCATAACAAATGTTGTAAAAGTCTCAGATGGCATGCATAGCATTCTGCAAAGTTGCAGAAGTTTTAGTAGTTTCCTTAGGAATTTTCCCCTTCCAAAACCAACACTTTTAATTTCTGTATTTGCAGATCACCGATTCACCAAAATGAGGTGCATTTCCACATCTGTTGGGGAATACAGACTTCAAAAAGAAGCAAAACATAAGTCAGTGTTAATTCCAAAAGTGTAAATAGAATTAGGATCAACAGGTAAACGTCTACCTAATGCTGAAGTTGATAGCAATTTCTCCGTTGACTTCAATGAGCATGAATGTCCTCCTATCCACAGGAAAGACATGGCTGCTTCTCTACACATACCAGCTTACAGCAGTACATCAACATACAGAGAGGAGGAAAAACCACTCTAATGTGCTTTCAAGATGATTTCTTATCATTCACAGCAGAAAGCTCTTCCCCGCATTTTATTCTTCCAAAGCCAAACTACTCTAGAAAATAAGTAATTACATATACTATTCCAACATCTTAAATCTAAGGCCATATGGAAATACTACTTTTATTTCCTAACTTCTTATTTAAGCAAAACTTGTATACAGCTACCAAAAGTTCACAACACTGCAACTATTTAGATGAACCTCAGAAACAAATCAATTGTATTCAATGACTACATAACAGAAGAAAACTGAGAACTCATTCCCATCAGTTTTGGGTTTTTTGGTTTGGTTTTGTTTTTTTAAAGAAATCGATTTCCAGAAAACTGCCAAAACATTCAGTCAATATGACTGTCTTTTAAAGCAGTTTGGCAACTGCAAGCAAGAGAGAGGGGAGGTGGTGTGTAATCTAATAAACGTGCAACAAGACAATCTTTTAACCATATGTAAATTCTAGATAGTCAAATCTGAAAAGTTATTAACTCATTTTCAAAGCAGCATATCCCAGGTAATGGAAATGTTAGCAAACAAAATCCAAGACCATTCCAGAGTTAAATGAGGCTGTATACCATTATCAAAGACCTTTGAACCCTGTCCAATCATGGCAAGGAATGAAACCAATTCCCTCCAACCTCCTTAGGGATGTATTAGTTTCTTACTACAATTTCCCACCCCTCCACCACTCCTCCCAAGTCAAGATGTTTGTGTTCTGCAGAACACCAAAATTTATTATGTAAAGAAACAACTGAAAGCAACCATTTCAACACAACAGCTGAAAACAGCACCTTTCAAGCCATGCAGATGTCTGCTTACATGTCTGCACACTAGCACAGATCACCCCATCTCATATTGTATAGACTTCAAAACATCTGTTCTTTCAATGCTGCAAACAAGACCATCAGAAATACTGAATTCTTAGTTGAAGCATGAAAAATAGGCTTTGCATATATACAGTCCACCTGCCTTGTTAATGAAAGAGTAATAGAACAAGGAGAAAAATCTTCTCCAGTAATTTGGAGGATGTTCTGTTATTCAGGCAGGCATTGAGAATTCTCACTGTCAGACCAAACATAAAACTTGGCCAAATTAATCCAAAGGGTAAATCAAGAGCTTCGAAATTGTATATATTACCTCCAATCTTCTTACAGTAAGTAAGCATATTGACATGACAGAAAGCATAGAAAAGATTCCCAAAAGAACTTAAGCAAATAAATAGAGCTCCTCTGACACACCTTTGCCCCAGGAAGTACAGAAATAACGTTTCAGTCAAAATTTAATAAGTAAAATAACCTTGCATCAATACACACTGGAGGCTACATAAAAAAACCTAACAATTTTTCTAATGTATGTAGCCAAAGGATAGAAGAAAATTAAAGAGTGTTGCCCTGTAAGCAGCCAAACCAATGAAACTTGGGAATGCATATGGCTCCACATTAAGACATGTAAACTTACATGGCTACGTGAGCATTACAGTCAGTAGAGACTTGGTCAATACAATGGATGGACACAAAGAAGCTACTCAAGCTCACCCTAAAAGCTGAATTCAGCTTTTGGGCATTTGAACAGCTCTCCAGTTCATAGACTGAACTGATTACATTTCCATTCAACAAATGGAGGTCACCTAGGTCATGTAAAACAGTGAAATTAAGATGTTTATTATTTAGTGCTGGCTTCCATACAGTTGTGTTCTTGTCCCCTAGTTCTTTTAGTTCCTTCATCTCCTGTGGTCCTAGGTGGTAGCTATAGGCTATAGCTCTTCTAAATCTCCAACTATGTTTCAACACCAGACAGCTTCTATAGAATCTATAGTGACTGGATTCAGCTTTCCTTTCCTCTGGTGAAGCACCAGGTCAAGCTGTATCATTACTCAGTTCCTGATGAAAAAAAAAGGAGAACTGTAATTAACTGAGACTATAAACGATTTCACTAAAACTAAGCAACATATTCAAAACCTGTAATGGGAGAACAGGGACTGAAAAAATAGCATAAGCTCCATTTCTTCACAAAATGAAGCTAAAAAAAATCTCCACCTCATCCACAGTTAACACCACCATGAATCTGGTCTCACCTAACACTTGAAAACAAAATCATTCTGAATCTGCACAGCTTGAATCAGCAACACCTGCTGAGACTGCATTTCCAACCCATTCGCAGATGGAAATTCTGTCTTAATTTCACTGAAAAAGCATCTCTCACCCTGTTTTGTCTTTTTTTTTTTTTAAAAACAACTTTTGTTTTACTTAAAATGATCCACAACAGATAGATTCAAGAGGCTCCATCTCGGCCAAAACAGTCCTCCTTTGGTGAAGATCTGCTTGGTTTTTCCATCAGTCCCATTACACAAGCTCCTTCTGATGGACGGAGAAGAATTCCTGCCAAAATGAAACACTGACACAGCACGTAGAGACCCAGATTCTGTTCCTGCTATTCACTATAAGCAACAGACATATTATTCATAACTTTAGAAAAGCAGAGATAACACCAGAATCTGTTGACATGCAAGTGCAGTGCTAAATTTCAAGATTCTCCTTACAGGCACATAAAGGTACACAACCTGACACCTACAGAAGTACAAGAAAATTGACAGTTTGTACATCTCTTCTTCACGAAGAAAAAACTCTAAAACAAATAATTAAAAAAAAGTAGGCACTTCAAGATTCCAGTACACACTTACTGAATTGCAAACTGACATCACTCTTAAAACCTTATTTTTATTAAGTTGCGTAACAATGTGTTTCTACTACTAAGCATCTGAAGAAGGAACAAAGCAAAACTGACTTAATTATTTCTTTCATTGAAGTATCTTGCTTATCAGTTGCAAGGACCATTCTAGAGTCTACAATACATGACAGTTACTTTCTTAAATCAAAAAAGTGTATCTTGCCCCCACTAACATCTCTGAAGTCAATAATAACACATTCATAGTTAGGTTTGGCCACTGTATTAAAAAATAGCTCTGTTTAAATATTAATACTAATGTTCAATAAACAAAATTACTTGAGAACAGCATAACTGTTACATTTTTTTCCTCAAAAAAAAGTTAGTTTATGAATCCAAAGAGCAAAACCCCCTGAAAAGTGTCTTACAATAACAAACCAAGAAACCATCATGAGTTTTCTGGCCAGCCATAATAATTAATACAGTCAGCTTCTTTGAATCTCTTCTGGGAATCAGGCGGACTAGTGTTAAGGCACTAGAATATTCCATAATTTATTTTAGAGTTCTTAAAAACTTAAATTTTTGTTTTCAGTTCTGAACTGTATTGAAGTCTGAGGCTTAAGCATAAGACTTAGTACTTCATTACTGTTCTTAGAGAGGTCTTACCCTTCCAAAAAATAACTTTTTATTCCCAAAGTGTTTTGTTGTTTTTTTTTTTTTTTAAACAGATTTTCCTCTTTTTCAACTTTGCGAACACATTTACTGAATCCAAGCTAAGAAAACACTGATGTTTGAGTAGTTCTCTCAGATTTCTCCAAAGCCCAGACATTGGGCATACAGTAGTGATACTTTTTGGTACTTCCCCAGGCTGGAAAGAAAAAAGGAAATCCATCACATACATAACGACACTAAATAAGAAGGACTACTTGTTTCTACCTCAGTTAAACAATCAGAAGGAATAGACCCAAGACAACAGGCAGTTCTTCGGACTTTGCTAACAGTAGTAGCAAAGACACCTAAGTAACAGGACTGCACAAATGCATGTTATTTTTCTTCCACTACTTGCTCATTCCCTCATGCTTATAACGCATACTTTCCCAGAGAGCTGTCTTCGGACCAGCCCTACTTTCTATTTCCATGTTTCTACAGCAGCTGGTATGACAGGTTCTAATTCAAATTTGCAACCATGAGAGATAAAAAGAAATAAATTTCTTCTCACTTTTACCATTTAGAATAAAACCAGTGTTTCCCTATGAGGTGACACTAGGTGCTAGAGAAGCCTAACAGAAAGAGGTGCCCACTCTCTGGTAATTGTTCTGGTGGAAGGGGAAAGAACGGTACAATATTTCTGCTGTACAAATCTTATTTTTCTCCCTTTCTGAACCAGCAACCACAATTAATAAACATTTTCTGATTTGAAGTACTGCATAGAAAAGACTATTTGCACACAACAATAAACGTTTTATCATACTGTAAGTCTACTGAAAAAGTGAAATCGATGTTCAAAAAGATAGTAAGAAGCCCAAGACAAATTTCAAGGGCAAAATTGCTCACTGTAATCAACACTGGGGCCTTCAAAATAATTTCTGATTACTTCTTGCACACTGAGAAATACGGCAACAGGTATCAGTGTTTCGTTCTGTAACTTTTTATACCTTACAAACATCAGATATGCAGGAAATTTATGAGTAACGTACTCCTCCATACAATTCACCGAATCTTGGGTGTATATAATGCTATCACACTCCAAATTTATCAAAATCATCTCAGTAGCACCATAATACATTTGAATTTCTGACATTTTTCAGCAAACTTTACCCTAGAAATTTGTCAGTTGGTAAGACAAGAACAACAACATTGGGCAGACAATTCAGTTATTTCTCTTACTAAAAACATTAACTTACAAGCCAAAGCCTAACAAGCATTTTGATCGATCCTCTTGCAATAATTTAATTTATTCACAGCAACATTTGCATTAAAAAGTCACATAAAGATTTTACAGTAATAAAATATGGAGGAAGCAACATGGTCAAGTCCTATTTTTAAGTTTACTTTTTGTATGTTTTCCCATCAATTGCAACAGACCTTCCATACTCAAACGTAAGAATATCCTTTGAGCGAAGAAGCTCCGTTTCTTCTTCCCACAAGATGCCAATCAGCCTTTGAACTGGATAAACTGTACTTCTCTTTCACTCCTCAAGAAAGCGTAACTTTGAGAAGTGCAGCTTCCCAAAATAATTACTCAGGAACGTTCTTATGCTAGGTTTTCACTGCTGCCCATTCTTTTACTGTGAAGGGTGTTACACCCTTCTGGGTACTAATATTTACAGTGAATACAGAAGAACAGCAATACATTCTTAAGAATTTTTATAGCGATTTTATCCATACCTGTAGGAAATGCTGCCCAAGCAATAGCAGGTGATGTAGTCTGCTTTTCACCATTTCCACACTCATAACTCTCTGCTGCCTAGAAACACAAAAAAATTATTGTTACATATTTTAGAAAATGCTATAAATTCCAATAAAAGTAGTTGAAAATAGTTAAATTTCAAAATTAAGGAATCCAAATAACATACCTCAAATCCTCCAAAGTCATCATCATCCATCTTTCAACTGGTACCAGAATATAGCAGAAATCCTGATTTAAAAACAAAAACAAAACCACTAAGTTGTTATATCCCCTTTACTCATAAAATAGCAATAAAAACTTTTTAAAACCAAAGGTATGGTGTTAGTTTTAAAGGACAGACTCGGGTAGAACAAGTCACTGTGCTCAAACCCTAAAAGCCCAGCAGTATGAAGTAATACAATGCTCTACACTGCAGGAAAATGGGTGTATTTCATTAGCCAGTCTCGTAAGAGAACTGTGCTGATTTTATGATCAACTAGGAGTCAAAAGACAAAATGACTCATGTATTTCTAGTTCAGTTATGTGACAGATGAGTAGACACCTTCACTTGGATATGAATGCTACCTAGCTCATCTATGTGCTCTTCATAACCTCATCACCTTCTCATTTAGAAATGAATATTCAGCCCTTCACCCAAGTACTCATCTCCACTGGTTACTTGAAGTCTTCCTAATTTACAAGTTCTGCAAAAGATCAAAGGACCTAAATAAGAACTTTTTCGACATAGAGGATGCAAGGGCTAGAACTGCAAGATCTCTCTTAAGAAGCACTTTTTTATTGATCAAGATAAATGAAAAAAATGGGTATTTTACGATGGGACTTGAATATCTTCAAGGGAAAAGATAAGCACTGCCCATCAATATAGTCAAACATCTTTTGAAAGCAAGTATGTAGAAAAAGCTTTCCAAGACAGGAAAACAAAGATGGTACTTTAAAAGCTGTATCTATTCCTCTCAAATATAGCAGTCAAGTCCCCAATACCTCAACAAATGGTACCGAAAACAGCAAGTAACTAGTCTGGATATATAACAAAAAAAGTAGTCCAGGAAGTAGGACTTCTGACCATCAGATTCCAAAATGAAGAATTTTCTTCATTAGTAATGAAGACGATCCAATTTAATACAATCACGATCTACCATGTACTTCATAGCTTTGTGTTTATGATTTAAAATATAAAAATATTTTCCATTGTTGAGTTGCTTTTCCAAATCAGCACTGTGATTAACTCCAAAAAGATTTCCTGCTTTTCCCATCTCTTCTTAGCTGTCTGGCAACATCAGCACAAACTGCAACTTAGAAAAAGACTGTGGTGAATTTCTGGAAATTTTTCTGCTACCACAGAGGTCCTTTCCCTAGGTTTCATGGAGGGGCTGATTTAGATTTTACAAACTGATCAGCATTTTTGAGTTGTAGCCCTGAATTCTGTGGCATTTTGATATATTTATAGTTAAATTGCAGTTCCTTTTACAAAAATGCAGGGTAAGTTACTCAGCTAATGAAAGTAACTCAAGATACACATGGCTGTTCAAAGAAGGGTATTATATGTATTTAAAAAAAAATATATCATTCTGATATGTGAATGAAGAATGAACCAAAAAACTTTTAGGGTCTTTACATTTTGACATTCTATTTGTAAAGTTAATTGACTTCAGTTAAAACAGACTATAGGCTGGAGAAACTTTTATTACTGTGAAAGCACATGCTCAGAAACAGAAGAACTCAAAGGGTTTGGAGGAAATCTCCAAATTAAAGTATTAGAATGTCAGAAGGGGACACTTCGAGTTTATATCCACTGCTGGAAATCACTACCAAGACAGACTTCAATTCAAACACACATCTTCCAAAGTTTAACAAATTAATTCCCAAGTTTTTATTGACAAACTTAGTTCAAATCACCACTATCACAGTGTAAACAGACAGATTTGGTTAAATTAAAGAAGAGTATTGTCCAATATTCACATGTGGTATAAGAACTAAATATCTTTTTAGGGACTGCAAGGGGTTTTGTTGGTTTTGTGCTGTTTTATTTTTTAAGAGAGTAAGAAGGTAGTTGGCTATTTTTCCCATCAATGTTAACTGGTCAAACATTCACGTATTCCATTAATATTCAGAGCTTTAATATATAACTCTAAAAAATAACACACACAAATGATAGCAAAGGAAGTTCTATCTGTAAAACTCCACTGCTGAAGCAGACAGCAATGCACAAACAACTGACAATGTCAACGTATCCACGCTACCTACTATTAAACACCCTCCAAAACAGACTGGTGATTTATATAGGTACTGCAAAATGCAGCATTCAAGTAGCAATCACAGCAGTCAGTTGGAGAAAGAGAGCCCTTAGAAAGACAAATAGGTATTTCATCTATACACTACGTATCACATCAGCAGGTCCTACAGGCTCTACCCAAATTTACTTCAAAGGACCCCAGTAATTACTTCAAAGGACCACAGCAGATTTTCTTCCTGAAAAGCAAGAGACATTATTCCCATCATCTCAGAACTGGTTATGTCTCAACTGGAGGAATTACATTCCATATTCAGCACTATGTTTTAAAAAGACAAACTGGAACAAGTTCAAAGGAGTACAACAGGAATTAAAGCAATTTTGGAAAGGCACACTAAAATGGAGAGGTTTTTTTTTTTTTTAATTAAAAAAGGCAAACAAATATCTACAAAATATGAAAAATAATGTTCCAAGAAGTGATTAACTACTTTCATTTATCATCAAATGCCGCGCTGACATAAGGCAATAAAGGACAGAAGCCTCTGTAGGCAAAACTGTGTTAAATACTAGTGAGGATTTCCAGGAAGGCAATGTAAACCCCTACACAAAAATTTATAAGAACCTATGTATACATAAAACAGAAGTAACTTTTGATAGAGAAAAAGGATGTAGGGCAAAAGAAAAAAATGGAGAACAACATGTTATTGAATCCATCATCTTTGTTATTACATTTCATATACAGTTTTCATAAGTCTGGTAATGATCACAAGACTATTTTGACCTAAGATTACCTTACTCCACAAACTTTAACACAGACATTTCATGGCTGTAACAGCACGATTAATCTATGAATTATTCCACACATCATTTAAATGGAATAAAAGAGAAACAGACCTCAAGCAAGTCTCAGCAGTATCAATGGAGTTTTCACACCCAACTGCTAATCCTCCAATTTCCAGTTTTTTGGAGAAGCCACAGGAATTCTAGGCTGAGTGATTCTCAACCAGCAAGGGAGGACTGTTTGCTATTTGTGTACATCTAATATATATTCATACATCTACCTCTGTTTTCAAAGACAAAGCTGAGTTTTTAGTCCACTAAAAAGAAATCCTGATTTGTTTACGTGCTTTGTTTGCTGTAGGCAAAAAGTAAAAATCAGAATGAAACTGGCAAACTCAGTATGTCTTACAAGTAAGCAGGCAGCAAATAGGATAGAGAACATGGATTAAGTCCTGAGGGATGCTGATATAGGTAGGGCACTGCAAAACTCAAAGGCTGAGATGTTCTTTTCAAAGACTGTTAGTGCAAGAGCTCTTACTAGGAGATGTCTTTCCAAAAAGATGTTTCTTCTTGCATAAAAAGAAAAGGGTGCTTTCTGCAAGAAGGGAACAGAGCCACAGCAATGTTTGAAGAACTGTTTAGAAAAAGAATTAACCAAGCCTATTTTTAGCTAGGTGTCTTGCATAGCCCTCAAAAGTATATGTGCATTTAGCTCTAAAAAATGTTTGAATAATTAGTTATAAACTTAATTGATAACAATGCTGAAAATATGACTAAATACACAATTTCCCAATCGCACCCCTTATTCTGGTGATGGAAATGCATTTCTGGTATAAACAAACAGAACTAGCCTAACACCATGTAGAACTGCAACAATTTTGGGAGCAGCATTTTTTAATCAAACATCTATTCCAAAATGGGTAATCAGACTTTTCTTTCCTCACAGACTAGGAACATTATTTGTGGCACCGGAATAGGAAAGAATACATTGAGTGCTGACAATCTGCAGAAGGATTTAAAAAATAACACAAAAAGACGAAACAACCCACACAGTCTTACCATGACTAAATGTGGTCTCTTAAGATATGCCTGATACTGGAATTAAGTAACTGTAAAATTGGGCAACAAGAAGTCAACCTCAAAATTACAGATTCATAGAAATTATGGTTGGAAAAGACACAGTAGGTCATCCAGCCCAGGCCATTTCCAAAACATTACAGTTCTCAAGACAGTCATGTCCTAAAAGGCTTGAGAAGCTCTCCAGTCACACTCCTGTGAAAAGAAGGAAACTTGTCATGGATCACCAGTATGTAAGTCACTGAATTTTCAGTAGATTTTTATCCACAAATTTGTATTCATCAAACCATACAATAATTTAGGCAAGAATTCAGACCAGCAGGTCACACAATCCAAGCTCCTGCTCAAAGCAGGGTCAACACTGCATTCGGATCAGGTTGCTCAAGACTTCCTTCTCTATGACCAACTCAAACACAGACAGTTGCACATATCTCAGGTGCTTGCAAGCTCTCCTACATAAAATGCAGTCACCAAAGCCTGACCATCAGCTTAACAGAGGTCATGAGAACTTTGTGAAATGCACTTACCTAACAGACATAGCAAAATCATGGGTTTATACACAGGAAGATCGGGAGCCATTCACAAGGAGTAAGACAGAAAAATGTAACCTGGGAAAAAAGCCCCTCTTCCCCCTTCCAACTGTTAGAAGGAGAAGGAATGTTGTAATCCCCCCAGAAATCCTGGTATTCTTCATATCCAAATGGCAAAAGTGGTAGAGAGACCAAACAGTGAATTAAGAAGGATTCTTCACTCACTTAAAAGTCTACTTCTGGTTCTTAATAATTCAAATTAATCAAGTCCCGATCTATTCCTTGATAAATCAAATGCAAATTTGCCTCAGTAATAAAGACAACTAATTTTGCCAGGTACATTCAACTGGACAATATATTACCTGACCTGTAATTTTGAGTAAGTAGCTAACTTACTTGCAGAATTTTGTACATTTTAAAGAAACAACTTACAGAGCATATTGCTGTTTGTTTTGTCAGAACAGTATGTGTGGAGCTGGCTGAGGGTGGGGCTGCTGCATCTGTATTTCTGGCAAACACTGCCGGTGGTTAACCCCTACCTATGACAACGTATCAGTTTTACTCGCATGTTTATGCTTACTAAGTGACTCATTCATGTGTTCTATCCAGGACAGGCTTATTAGCTGTTTCTTCACCGGTCATAACATAGACCGCATTATGTGAAGAATAAATCTTTGGCCAAAACTGCAGGCTCCAAAAAGCCTATCCAAAAGAAGCACGAGATTAAAAAAAACAATAGAATAAAATAAAAAAGTAGTCATTTAGAAAGCATATATACTGATAAAGAGCAAAACAGACGGGAAGTTTCTGTATCACAAAAGTTCTAACGAGCTCACATGCGCTTTTCCTCATGGCTCTTCTGCCAAAACTCCAAGCATCTCACAGCAATTTCAAAACAGGAACAAACTTTCTTCTCTTTACCCAGCTGATACAGGCTTTTCTCCTTATCTATACCAATCACAGCTGCAGGATAAGCATGTGGCATCTTAACAACTTATAGCAGCTACTAAGCGATTAATAAGAAATTTTTGATTACAGAATACACATATCCCAAAGGAAACATAGCCCAAGAAAGACCAGAATATGAATGTACAGTATAGCAGAAACTAAAATAAATTTAGAGCATCTGTAAAATTTTCTAAAAAAATAAAACTTATATTTCTCACTTCACTCCTGCTTGAGATCTCAGCACTATAAGTAACCTGTTTAATAACACTTAGACCATAACCAGAGGAATACTTTCCATTTATTATGGCCAGGAATTCAGTGGCATGAAAAACAATATAAACATTACCAAAGTGCACTATCAAAACAAAAATTAAACAATAGCTACTGGCAGGTTGTTTGGGTTTTTTGGGGTTTTTTTGAGATTGAGGAATTCTAACTTCCCTTCCTAGCAGTAAGGCTAAATTCTTCCGGCGTATCTGTCAGGTATCAATTTCTAAAAATGGCAGCTGTAATGAGGTACTGAAACATAGGCGCCTTTTTTTTTTCCAAAACGAATGAAACAATACGATGCAGTAATTCTCAATCCATCAAATCAATGGAGAGTTCAATCCTTTTAGTGTTTTATTTTTGTAACTTCCAATTCTGTAATTTGCCTCATAGCAATACCTTGTTTGCAATGAAAAGCTTCTGCAGACTTTTTTTTTTCCTCTCTTCTTAAAGCAGCTGACTATACAGTAAAATTGAATGGAAAAAATTCCTACAGAGATAGCATGATCCATGTGGTTAACATTCACTTAGTGGTTTGTTATTTAATGAACAGAATTCACAGTCCTGTTACAGAAAAAGAGTATTCTGTATTGGTTTAACGGGAAAGCTCTTAACAGCTCCTAAACTCTGCATTAAATATTCAGTATTTATCGTCTGTATCTAACAAGGAAAGTATACAATTGAGCAGGGGCTAACCTCACAAGACCATGAGGACATGAGACCAAGGGGAATTTAGGACTGTCTTTCAACTTGAAAAATAGACTGCGTTAGTAATTACACTAAACAGGATTTAAAAAAAAAAATCTTGGAACTAAGAAAATTAACACAAGACTTCCATAAGAAATTTAAAGTGTGCCAAAAATATAATAAATCAGATACATAAGAAATTAGGCTAATTATTTCCCCAGAGATACACGAAATTTCACTCACTACAATTACCTGAAAGGGGGTTGCAGAGAGGTGGGTGTTGGTCTCTTCTCCCATGTAACTAGCAATAGAATGAGAGGAAATGGCCTCAAGTTGCGCCAGGGGAGGTTCAGGCTGGATATTAGGAAAAATTTCTTTACTGAGAGAGTGGTGAAGTGCTGGAACAGGCTGCCCAGGGAGGTGGTAGAGTCACCATCACTGGAGGTGTTCAAGGAACGTGTGGATGTGGCACTGTGGGACATGGTTTAATGGGCATGGTGGTGTTGGGTTGATGGTTGGACCTGACGATCTTACAGGTCTTTTCCAACTGTAGTGATTCTGTGATTCTGTGACATTCTTCTACTATTAAGAAATATGCTACTTTGAGTGCTCATTAAAAAATTATAGCTTATCCAAGATTCATTAATGAGATATCTATAAGACTTCTGGCTAGAAACGAAGGTAAACATTAGGAAGACCTTTTAAGAAGAAATAGAAATACAAGCTTTTTATCATTTCAGAGAATGAAATGCCCAAATAAACTTGGAAAATCAATTACGTTTTCTACTTTTAGAAAGGTGAGGGGGGTTATGGTTCTCAATTTTTGGTTTGGGTTGTTTGGGTTTTTTTTTTTTTTATGTCATTTTTAACAACAATACAAGGCAAACACAGCTTCAAAATTTTAAGAAAAAGGAGAAAATTAACTACTTTGGAAAGTATCATTTAATATTATTCAAACCAACGAACTGTTGCCAAATGCATATAGCATCCTCTCCATATTAAGAGATGCAAACTTTGTTTTCATGCTCCATTACAAAAAGAAAGCCTAAATTTTTTTTTTCCTGAAGTAGAGTATCTAAATCCCTGTAGGTATACAAACTTATGTCTTTCTGTACATGCCAGTTGTTAAAGAAGGTGGTTAGATGGTGGGACTGAGAACCTGTAACATCTAAGATGCAATGCTGAGACGGAAACAAGAGTATTTCACTTCTTCACTCAAACAATTGTCCTTTTATCTTTCAGTCAAACAGCCAATACCACTCTATACAAAGTTGTTCAAGGGCTGTATGCCCTACCCCTATCATGAGATAGTAAAAAATCAGGCACCACCAAAATGCCAATGTTCTCCATCATGTTACAGCGTGTATTTAGTCATATAATGGGACATCTAGGAAATGCCCACCCCCATGAAGCAGTATGCATATCGGCTCCATATTGAAAGGCACAATAATATGGCAGTTAGTACCTGTATTTGAACACACAACAGAAGCATGCCCAATCACATGTTAAAGGAAGAGACTTCAAGGTTATGGGGAAAAAGAAAAAGACAACAACACAGAACACATCACAGCAATTTTCTTCTGGGAAGCGAGGCTGGCTCATTTCAATCCCAGTACTGATGTAATAAACACTTACTAAATAAAATACCTTTTTAATAAAAAAAAAACAGAGCAAGCAGATGTAAAATAGGTGATGTTTTGCAGTACAATTGCTTACATTACAATTGTTTAAACTGAAATCTATGTGGCTTTTAAGAAAAATGCAAGTCTGTCCCTTTGTAACTAATTCTTTTACACAGCCCAAGTAAACCAATACAATTTAAAGGAAAACCAGAATAAAATTAGTTTGGGAAGCATCTCAGGAGGACACCTGATGCAACTCCACCTGAAAGCAAGGCCACCTTAGACACTGTATCAGGCTGTATAAGGCCACATATAGTCAAGTTTATAATATCTGCAAGGACTCCAGTCTAACAAGGCAACAGCAGTCAAACACTAGAGCAGATACCCAGAGAATTTTCTTTTCCTATTCACCTTTGTCATCTATTCATTTATCCATTTATTCTGAAGTCTCAAGAAAGTTTCAACGCTTAGAGATGAGAACAGCACATTAAGGAATGTGACAATAAAAGTCAAGGATTGATTTACACAAAATGGAATATGTAAAATAGAAGCCAATAGCTAAAACTTTTCTATCAATTCCTACAGTGAATTTAAGAATTAAACAAAAACAAAAAAACCACAAACACTCCCCTTCCCCCCCCAAAAAAAACCCAACCAATAACAATTTTTTTTTTACCACTAAGTCCTTTTCTCAGGAGACACCTCTTGGACCGAAAGATCCAGATCCTATAAAACTCTGTATGTATGTAAGATTCTATATCCTATGATATGGTATTTCATACCTAGCTTCATGACTGATTTGCAAATAACACTACTTAATGTAACAGTGCTGTATGTAATAAAACAGTAGCAGCAAAAGCTGTAGCATTTGTATCAGTTTCACGTAAGAACACCTTACGCGATCTGCAAGACTTCTACAACCGCCTTTCCCACTTCTATTTACAAAAGAATTTTTAAAGAGCAACAAACCACAGCTTAATGTTAAACACCAATAAATATACCTTTTATAAGCATCATAAGGGTGGCAAAATTTTCAACAACTGCATAAAATCACAAATAAAACAAAACTTCTTTAACTTGATATAGTCCTTATTAAAGAAATTGGAATAAAAATATTCTTTACAAATCATATTCTCATCTGAAAGGTACTGAGCTAATATGAGCAAAAATCTCTGAAATTCCACAGGAACAGGTATTAGGATAATCTGCAGAATCAATTCCACAAAAATTTGTGGTTTAGAACTTGTGGGTCCTCTTCTTCAGCATACGCTACTGGCTTTTATAAACACTGCTTAAAGCAAGAAAAAGCAATAAAGTGCAAATGCCATCTCATTTCCCTAGATCAGATACAGCTTCACAGAAAAGAAAGCGAGCGTTCCATTTTTACCCACAAGAAGAAAAGGGGCACTGATAGCTCCTACAGAGAAGGCAGGTACTGGTTTTCAAATTCACCTAAGATATAGGAGAGGAAAAAACCACCACAGCCTCATGTGGAAAATGCATTCAAGAACTGGCAATTCCTCAGACATATCCTAGAAGAAACTAACATCAGAAAACTACCAAAACCATGCTCTGTGAAATCTGATCTCTGAAAAGCTATTAAGAAATGTATTTGTAAAAGGTATGGTGCACTGGAGTAATTTAGAATGGTATTCTGTGAGTGACAAAGCATAAAAGGATATATAGACCGTGAGAAAAAGAAATTACTAGTGGGGAAAAGAAGGTGCAATATTAGATAGAAACTGCGTAACTTTCACTCATTGTTCCTGAACTCTACATATATGTAAAATCACCGAATACATCGTGTCCATTTATGTATAGGAAAGAATGAACATAAATTGAGAGAGAAGTGCTTTCTCCTGGATCAATAAAAAGGTGCAAACCCTAGGCCAACGTCTGAAATACTACTCTGCTTGTGATTCAGAAATAATTGCCGAGGTTGACTTCAGAGTATTTCCTGAGGTAGAGATCTACCACACGCATGTACCATTTTTGTCTCTATACCAGACCACAAGCCATGGACCACATGGGGATTCCATGCGTAACCATAAGTAGTCAGAGGATAGCATCATTCAGAAAAAAGACTTTGCAAGTATCACAGTGGTACTTTTAGGACATATTTTCAATTAAAAGGCTGAAGAGAGAAAAGGTCTCTACACTTTGGCTTCCAAATGTCTTGGTCATTGGGATCTATCTATGGTAAAGGAAAAAAAAAAATTATCTCTAGCAAGACAAATATGGATTTAATTCCAGAGGGTTACCTATTGACATGAGTAATTATAGTAACACATGCACTTCTTGATCAAGGACCTTTTTTACATTTTTGCCCATGATTCTTTGTCAGCTTCCCCTAACTTTAAGAATTTTCCACTTAGAAAATACCAACTTTTTCATTCCAGATTTTCAAAGATGAGTTCAAATAAAACTGTATCAGCTCCAGCAGAAATATCATATTACCCTATTATTCAGCTTATTTCTTTGTCTCCAGAATCTACAGACACTTTCTCAAGCCTTAATTCTAACAACTTCAGTAACTCCAGATTTTATAGCAAGTCCTTCCAAGGTCTTCTGTCTTCACCATAATTGCTTGCTTGTGACCAGAACAAGAAATACTAGGTTTTATTTCATTATAAAAATAAAGAATCACACAGTTAACTAATTTTTCAATTTCTCTAATGTCCCTTTATAAACTTTCTCTATCACAAATATCTTTTTACTTCAAAAGCCACACACTTTTACAAAATGTACATAAACTGCTGTGAGAAGTCTGACAAAGCTGATACAATTCAAACATATTGTGCTTTCTGGAGGAAAAACCTCTTTCTCCCATCTGCCCCCAAAAAACCCTCAAAAAGTAGCTTGAATTAAACTGGAATTAACATTTCTATTATGCACAGCTAGGCAATACAATGTATCTATAATTAATCAACATCAAGTCCAGATCAACAATCTCGGTAACCCTTTTTCAGGATAACGATAATCAGAAGCCCTGGAAATTAGTTTGTATTCTACAAAAAAAGGTAAGAAAAGTGTGACTTGTCATCTTCTAGCTAGGTCACAAAGATCAGACACCAATGGCCCTGCAAATGCCTGAGCAAATGTGACCACAGTAGGCTAAAAACTCTCATATTTAAAGTATTCTAACTGTACTAGAGACCACAAAATTGGACACAGTCCTCTAAAAGACAGAGTCAGGCTGTTCTCTGAGTTGCACAGGGATTAGGACAAGATCCATAGGACAAAAGTCAGAACAGTGACGGTTCTGACCAGATACTGGAACAGGCTGCCCACAGACATTGTGGACTCTTCATCCCTGAAGATACTCAGAACTCAACTGGACAGGGCTCTGAGCCACCTGCTCTAACCAGACCTGCTTTAAGCAGAGGTTTGGACTAGAAAACCTCCAGATGTCCCTTCCGTGCATGGTCTATGAGTCAATACTTTCAGTTTTATCTAGAATAGTATAGTAAAAAAAAAAAATAAATTAAAAAATCCAGAAGTAGAGGCTGTGAAAAAGTGAATCCACCTTTGAGATTGTTCTTCAGTTGAACTGTACTACCAACATCTGTCCAGGATCATTTTAGGATTGGGTTTGCTAATGGGAAATGAACCAACTTCAAGAGAGAAGCATGAAAGAGAAAGAGTACCTCTAGAAATCTTCACTGTTGTAGGAGGGACAAAAGTAGCAAAAACCTAATGAAATATTTCCATCATGAGTTCAAAGAAAAAATGTCTTACATAAATCTCTGTACTCAACAGAGATGTTTCTTGAAGAAGGCTGAGGTAAACTTAGCATTAAGAAAAAAAACCTTGACAAGAAAAATTGCATGGGGATGTTTCTTCTCTGAAAGTAACAGAAAACTTAGTTAATTCATTAATTTGTTCAAAAACCTCCCTAACAATCATTAAATAGCACAATTTGACTGTGAATATGGTTAAGACATCTACACATAGCAATTCTTTTTGAAAAAAGGAAGTTTAACGTTTCATAATGAATGAATGGCTTTTTGAGCCAGTTTTAGTAGTCTCAGTCTATTTCTCCCTCTTGGCCTTGATACAGTGCTTTGCTACTTAGTGCTTCTCTCTCAAGAGAAGAGCCGGATATCAGCTGCAGACAGTTCATGCAACTGGGCACTCAACTGCATGCTTAACTTCTGTAAAGTGCTTATTCACGTAACATAATCTTTTTTAGCTGGAAGCAAAGAAATTAATGGTACAAAAACATCCACTGTTGGGAATGCTACGACAAACAGTGGTCCTTCTTCTATAGCCCATGTTTGATAAACTTAAGAAACAGAGGGTTTAAAAGTAAAATAGAAGGGTCATAGGTATTTCAAATGCATTTCCACTGAAAATATTACTAAGCTTCAAGAACTTAGACTAACAATTAAAATATTTCTGCTTCTCTATTCTTTTCTGTTAATACCCAATGTTCCTAAATGCAACTGATTCTTTTTACGTGCAAATCACGCTAAAGTGATTTTACTAGAACTTAGAAAGAGGTGTCTGTATGATGAAGGCAGAAGCTTTCCAAGAGTAAAAACCACCAAGTTCTGCCTCAAGGGAACTTTGTCACAGCATTAGATATCTGAAAATAGAAGGTTTGACACAATCTTAGTAACAGTTAGAGCATCATAGCAACAATTTAATATGACAACATGTCAAACAAAAACAGAAGTCTTTGAATATATGCTCATATGGATGTACGGTAACTTGTACAAACAAAATGTCATTAATGCTAATAAAAGAGTGCTCAAGTTCTTACATATTAAGAAATAATATACCCTTTACAGAAAAAAAAAGTTGGGTTTTTGGGGGTTTTTTTTAGAAAAAAAAAACAAGAAACAGGAGAATACTAGATTTTTGGCACGATGCACTGCCTAGGAAAATCTGGTGCTGAGTGAATCACTGATTCTAAAAACCAACACTATTTCCACCGGAAAAGGAATCTTTCATGTAAAAAACAAAGCTTAAAAATTCAGTAGATCACTTTGATACCAAGTTAAAATGCAGCTTTTTCTCTCAATTAAAACTAAAATAGCAAAGGTCAAAATACAAAGGATCCACAGTAAACCTGATAGTTAAATATTATGAAAGGGATATTGTTTAACTTGTGCCTAGACAGTTTGCAAAAACTACAAAATGTCAGAGTTTACAGACTATTATTCTATATTTATGCTAGAAAAGCTGACAGGTGACCATGGATACATGGAAAAAAAAAAATCACTAGTACATGGTAACTCTATTATGCAAAACTCTATTATGCAAAAAATGTGATACCAATTATACTAAATAAAAATAAATAGCATTCCTTTATTATTACTGTATGTTTCCTAATAGACAGGAAAACTCACTTTTCCAATTAATAAAACTCCTTCCCTCAGCTTCCTCCAAACGCTGGAAGTACAGTACTTCTCATAGGGACATGGTACTAATTTGAGGCAAGAAAAGGATATTAACCTCTTTCTCTGACATGAGACGGTATTATCAAAAAGAATAAAAATTACGTCTCAGATTTTCAAGCCTTAGTGATTTTACATGCCTCAGTTGCTGCTCTTGAAACAGAACACCTTAAATAAACATAATAATATTCTTCCCCTTCCCCCCCCCCCCCCAAACCAATTCAGATTCTATGAAAGTTTAATCCAAACACTGGATTTCATTTAAAAAACTTTTAATCATTTGTTTTGCAAGCTCTGGATATACTGTTAGAAGCAGAAAAGACCAGGCATTACTCCCTTCCACATGGAAAGAAGAATACATCTTCATTGTGCCTTTTTCCCCTTTTACCAATACTTGAAAAGAAGACTTAATGACTTTTTGTTCAGACACCAAGCAGATTAATTTGATTTTTCATACTCTCCTAAAGAGAAGGTTCAACTCATGGAGAAGCAACTCAAGATATGATTTTAAATTCATTTTCGTATGACGCTTACGAAGCAAACTGGAAAGGTTTCACATTATCCAACTCCTAATCCTTGAACAAGTAAAACAAAAATGCTAATTTGCTTTCCAACAGAAAACACTGCTGCCAGAATGTCTGTGCACATTATCTTTCCTTTTTTCTTCTTCATTTTTGGTCTACTCCTAAGCATGTAACATGACACTTTCATCACAAGACCTTTGACCAAATGGGTATTATCATAATTGCATGTTCTCTGTTGCAATCAAGAAAAATATATTTACTTCTCAAGGAAAAGGTTGATTGCCACTGATGCCTTTGTAATACGAGGAAGAAGCTGGAAGCAGAGATCACAGATGAGGCCAGAATAAAAATGGGATTAGGGCTCAACACCTAAGTCCTTTTCTTTTCAATCAGACCACAATGCTTTAAAATAATTTCTTTCTCCAAGTTGATTCTTTATACCTACTACGCATTTCTAGAATACTCTTCTTCTCTAGTCCCAAAGCTTTTGACAAAGATGGGTAGGCACTACCGTGCCCATTCCAGAAAGAGGAAGACATTTTCTAAGAGGTCCCATATCCAGCAAGTTACCAGGACATTTAAGTAATTTAAGTACCAAGTGTGTGATGAGGACATTGACATCAGGAATATTACTCATCAGTTAACAATTAAGCAAAAATTATTTCCCATTCAAGAGGAGTTGAACTCCCCGCAGCCCCAAACAAACAGACAGACGACAAGATACCAGCCAGATTCTCCACCCATCCTATAATCCATTCCGTTTTGTCTCCTTCCCTAGCTAGCCTACAAAGCTAGGCAGGGAGCATGCCAGGCATGCCCTAGAAGCAGAAACCCAACGATTTTCTTTTCCAAGATCTGCACAACTTCTCCTCGATTCTATTAGCAGTTACCATCATATAACAATGCTTAGCACGCAGATCCTTCCAGAAATAGAAAACCCATATTCTGCTATGCCACTAAGCAGACATCGACCACTTTCAAAACGCCCGTGCCTTCTACAGTACTTCTCTGCCATCACTGCTGCCATTGCTGCGAAATGTGGTATTAGAGGAGTAAGGATATCCATCCCCATGTTACACTAGCATGCGCACACACACAAAAAAATAGATAATTCATAAAACAAACGTTGCCTCACAGCTACGATGCAGAATAAATCGGATGCACAAAGTTTATGAAGTATAGCCAATATATGCAGACAAGCCTCCATTCATCACAGTGTGCCTAATTCAAAGTGTTCCACATCTTCCCAGTCTAACGGAAACTAATTGTTCTTTCTCCCGTGTAATTCATTTTAAATCACAATTTTGTATATCCTCCAAGACCTTTGTTAAACTGGAAATAAATGCATGTCTAACAGATATTCATCCTAAAGTATAAAACTACCATGCACGTAGAATACACATACAAGAACAAAATAATAACAAACTGTAGTGAACTTGTATATAATATACTTAAGAATTCATGGAATTATTTAAGTTAACAAGGACCTTGTATATTCACAGAGCTTAATAGCTTTTGAAACGGCACTGTTTAAAGAGAACTACTGAAATTTATCCAAAAATTGCTATGCAGAAGTGATCCCTTCTGGCGACGCTGAGAAAACAGGCTGAACATTCAGGTTCCAAAGAGTAAACTACGTGTAGAACGATATCTTTTAACTACATTAATTACTGGGCAATTACATCGTCTTTAGTCAGCAAAACTCCCAATGAAGACAAGTTTTGCTTGACTAAAGTCAGCAAGAAAAAGCTTGAATATTTGAACAACTATTAATAGCCTATACTTACACTCAATAATAAAAACAATGCATTTAACAATTAAAAGTTTCAGGTAGTTACTACCATTTTCTTTAGAGACTTTAAGAAAAAAATTTATGTCAATGGACAACTTCAGTTAATCCAGTCATTTTCTAAAATATCAGATGGTTAAAAAAATATTAACAGAAAAATCGCAACTATTTTCCTTCACTCATTATGAGTAGCACGTTAGGCTACTTCAATAATCAAATCACTATTTTCCCAGGACAAATATTGCTGAGTGCTCAACTTATATGGAAAATTATTACCATAAACATTTCATTAAATAAGAACAAAGAAAAATCCTTTTTTTAATCCCAAATGCCAAAACAATTTTAAGACATTCAAGCCCAGTGCATGTCACGAGAGCAGCTCAGAACGCAGCCTGGCTGGCTGTCCCTAGGATACTACACAGGAGGAAGAGTCTGCCAGAAGACGACAACTAAATTCAACTCTGCAAACTGTTGGTCTTCTTTCACCTTTCCTTTACTGTTTTTATTTAGCGTGTGGTTCTGTAATTCAAACCTAATGGAGGAACTAGGATTGGATTAATAAGCAAGAACTATACAGTAGCCCCTGCTGTAACAAAGATACTTCCAGTGTTCTATCCTTCATCACTTTTACTAACTCCAGATGTTCCATAGACATTTATAGTTTAACCTGGTTAAATACAGATGTGTGCATTTTTCCATGGGATCCAATGTTGACATACAATTAAATATATTTTCTTTTTTTTTAAATAATAGCTCTTATTTATTATTTAGACTTCTAAACTAGACACTGTAATCAGGGTATTTTAGGCTATGAGGAAATCGGAACAATTTAAGCATAGCTGCTACCTGAAGATGACCGTTTAAAATAAAAATGTGTTACATTTTTGCAACAACTTTGTGAACTTTCTCCTCTTTTTAAGAAAAAGGATTCAGGTACGTCAGAAAGATAATCAATTCACTTTTGAGTGTGTGTTTTACATATACCATGTAGATCAGCAGTAATAAAGAGTGACTTAAATTTTTTTTAGTAACTATTTTTGAGCACTCTCGCTACTCAACTTTTTATACACACCCATTTTACTAAAACGTGTCTCTAATACAGTTCACATCACAATAACTGGATAAATTAACTTCCAAAATCCATCTTAAACACACTCTGGAATACATTAAGGCAACCCAGCAGGTCAGTATCTTTACCCTTGTAAAAAGATTTTGAAACCTTTTCCTGATAAATTCATTTCCTAACGGTATTACCTTGGTCCCTTTCAAATGCATAACAAAGGTGGTTTACTTCTAAAAGTGTGCACTTAAAGCATTAAGGATTTATATGACGTATTTTCTGCTTGCTATAATTAAAAAAAAAAAACCAAACCAAAAAACAACTCATAACTTTGCTCAACTGTGCACGTACCACTGGGGCAACATATATGTGTGTGTGTATATATATATATAAAAAAAGAGAGAAAGAACACACACTTATTTTCAGATAGTAAAACAAAAAGGATCTATGTATACCAAAGTCTTCCATCAGTTTAAATTTAATCATTTCCAAAAATAAATATAATTTGCCTCTATTTTTGAAATTTTCAAGCACATTAATTCCTGACCCTTCTCCTTTTAAAGAAAATGTGGTTCTTGAACCAATATTGCTCTTTTAACCCTAAAAAAGGACAAGTCAGGCCTCTTTCTAAAGGCAGTTCATACATTTACTTATAAGGATAACTCCACCAAATCTCAGGTACCTTCAATATCGATAAAGTTAGATAGCTGTACCACGCACTTTTTAAGCACTCATTAACTAAAAAAATAGCATTCACAAAAATCCTAAAAACACAAACTATTTTTTATCTCCTAATAATAAAATTAATCTCATCCTGGACTATCAATATCCCACTTTGCCATTCATCATACAGTAATTCATAAAAAATAATTCAAACATAAATTTAATAAGTGGATTGTAACTTTTAAACAAAAGCGGTTTTAAATTCAGTTTCTGAGACCTTTTCCACAGCCATTTTACAGTGTTACTATACATTAGTGGTAATCGGGTGTACAAGAACTTGTCCAGCAAAAAAAAGAAAAAAAAAAGAAGTAAACCAAAGTGTTTAAAGTTTCACAGATAGAAATATGAGAAAAACTTGAGAGCCCACCAGCAGAACATATCACAGGCCACAAGACTTGACTGAAAACCAGCATTTCAAACTAAGTACAACTTTTCTTCAATCTGTAGTTGATCAGGCCAGGATACTGATTTTTCGCTCCGGCAGCTTATGAACTAAAAGCAAGTCGACTGTGGCATGTATGTCACGCGGAAACCTCTTTAGAAGCTCTGCATTATTTCAGAAGTTGCACCCTATGGAAAGTCCTTTTAAAAGCTTAACTGGAAACTGTATGCTAAAATATTTTGTTTTCCATCTAAAACTACACTAAATTCCAATCCTCAGAGACAGGATTTCCAGTTTATTTCTCTCTATACACACACACACACTAAACTCAAGAACTGTAACATAGGAAAGCGTCGTTAAAGTTTTGAAAAAAGGAGTAAGCCTAGTGCAAATAATTTGACTGTAGGTCTCTCTTCCTCAGAAATTTTAAAAAAGAAAAATAAAAATCACTAGCCTGTGTTCTGCGATAAATAAAAGATATTTAAGTGAAAATGTAGGTATGTAATATCAAAGGATACTAAAACAAATTCAAAGTAATGCAATTCCAATCTTTCCCTCAAGCCCCACCTCGAGATAAATGAAATCAATTCTAGCAGTGTGTCCTGGCAGTAAAGTATTTAATGAGGAAAAATTAAACTGTAAAGAACTACAAGACCAAGTTTTGGCAACAGTACACAGAATATCGGATAGCTTTTACCTACATTCACCTTATTCAAAAATCTTAAGGAGACATGGAATGAACTTACTGTTCAGTACATTTAGCAGTTATATAGTACATTTATTTATTTACAAGCTAATGGAACTTCAGAATCTAAAGCATGTACAGAAAGCACTGTAAGCAACAAAATCTTCTCATGGTACTAGATGACAGGTTTCAAACAGATCAAAGTCAATAATCAGTATTTTCTTGATTACTTTTGATATGTACTTATTGGTGTTCCCCATTCTATGAAGACTTCAACTACAATTAAAATAACAAAAGACAGTTCTTTCTCATTCTTCTCCTTACAATTTATTGTGTTCAAAACTAATTTACAGCCAAATAATTCTTCTGATTAAAAGCAGGCTCCTGCATTGGCGGCATGGTTCAACACCACCTTCTTATTTACCTAACAATCAATTCTGTGCAAGAAATTACACTGTAGCAAAAAACTAAAGCAAATACAATCAAGAACAAGCACAGCATATAAGTAGTCTGCTGACTTTTTTGGCTCTGAAGCATTTGAAAATAAACTGTTCCACAGGACTTCTAATGGAAAGCAGAAGAGGAGTGGCTTAAGAATGAATTCAGCATTTGTCTTTACTTGTCAAGGGCATCTATACACATTTGCATAGACACCAAGACTACTTCAGAAGTATATTGTTAGTATGGACTTCTAAATCAATATTCAAAGCACTTCAGGTTTGGTTTAGCAGTTTTGTACCTCAATCTGACTAAGTTTGCCATTGTCACTGCAAACTGAGCTAAGGACTCATTGTCACATCCACTAAATAATCTCTAGGGGCAAATTGCCTCAGAGGTTTTTCAGAAATATTAACAGAAAAGCACAGCCAGTACTAGTTTCCTCTGTATAAAAAGCTACCTTTTTGCTGGTCTGGAAGACAAAAGAATTGACTGGCAATGAGTAAGTACTATTTACACGTCCTCTGTCTGAAGTTCAAATTAGTTCGCTCCCTCAACTATCTACAACCACCTAGCATCACAACACCATTTCCAAACCTTTGGAAGTTTGGGGTTTTGAATCTTCAAATCTTACCTGCAGCCTAGCTCAACTAATCAGTGTCATCTACTAGTGTTATTACCTACTCTCTCACACACACTGATTCTTACAGATAACACTTACTTAACATCCAAATTTACTTACTTCTCTGATCTAGATGGTACTCTGAATATAAATTTCACCAACTATTATAGCAAGGGATGTCTTCTAGCAAACATAATCAGAACTGTTCATCTCTTCAATACCTAAAAACTTGATGTATCACTCGGTAACACTGTCTTTTAAACACGAGCTACACTTCTTGTAGCAAGGCATGGCTTTCACGTGCCTTCCAATGGACTGATCAGCCACAAACACCTTTAGGAAGTAGATGGTAAAGCATGATACATGGTACCTTTAAATTAGTTATACTGTTCTTCACAGCTCATACTTTGCAGATACCATCACAACCAGCAGCGTTTTAAATCAGCAACCTTTTAGTCCCTTCCTCTACTGCAGGTGACAGCAGTCAGAAAAATAATACCCACATATTAAGCCTGAATACACAGAACTAAAAATGGAAAAGAAGTTTGCTCCCTGGACAAACTTCTCAGAGGAGAAGAGCATGAGAAAATAAGTTGTAACTGGTCAACAGGTAGTATCACTGCTGCAATGTCTTCTATCCAGGCTTAACAGCAGTGTAACAACACAACAAATTATCTGCTGCCTAACTTAGCACAGACACACATTAACTAAGAACATTGACAGTCCCTTCCACAAACCATCAGGAAATTGCTATAGAGAAACATAATACGTAAACAAATGCGTCAGATGAACCACTCAAATCTTTTTTATGTCATCCCCCCGCCCCAGCTTAGCTCAATAGTTACCTATTTCTACCACATGCAGTTTTGTTTTATTTTATTTTCCTAACAGGTCTATTATCACTCAATGCATTTAGATTCCTATATTTCACCCATTACAACCAAAACCATATGCAGAAGATTAGGCTAGTTTTCTGACATCTCCTTTTCCCTTAACTTCACGCTCCAGTAGAAAACAGAAATCTAAACAATGTACCAGGGGAACAAAGACTGTTTTATCTTGAATTATTTCAATTGAATATCATTCCCAGGGAAGGAAACAAAAAATTCCTTATGAAATTCTAATTCTAAGGCTTGTAACACACTGTTACAGAGAATCCCCTCATAATCTTGTATATTGCGTTCAAATTGTTTATGAAGTTGCTGCAATGGGTTGTTAGTTTCTGCTTCTCAGATGAAGGGGTTTTATTTGTTTGGTTTTTAAATGTTATGTTTCTTTCAGGGCCAGGTTAAGCAACCTGTTTTGCTCTGCATTTAAATGGAGTAAGGGATTATATTCACTTTTCACAACTGGGTTAAGAGGGTAGCCACCATTAGCCGAAACTGAAGTCTGCTGCTGCTTAGAGAGTAAAAGGCATAAAACACATTTCAAAGGGGCACCAGTTGTCCTCATAGTTTCCTCTGGCCAGAGAGGACTATGCAATGTATTTCTTCTATTACCTCTTCAGATGTTTGAGAACATAGGATCTTTATCTTACCCAACAAAATCATCCAAAAAACTCCCACCATCTTCCTTTTCTTTCTTAGCAGTTTCAGTTGCTTTTATATTCTAAGGCCTACATCAGGTGTGCCTGGAGTTCTTCACCAAAAATATACACAAAAAGACAGTAAAACTGCAGTCGTAGTTCCAGCTGCTATACCACACCTGCCCAACTAACCGTGTGCCCAGCTCCGACATCTTGGCCATAAGGAAGTGACTACTTCAAAAAATTCCCCGCCGCAAAAAAAAAAACAAAAAACCCAAAACAAAAAACCCAACCCAAAGATGAAGAACACAGCCAGTCCTCAGCTACTGACCAAGCAGCAGTTCAATCTTAACACAAATGAAAATCATAGGCGTGTATGACCTGGTCAACCCCCCAGCTCATTTTACACAAAATAATTTGTCTGCTAACAAGCTGGACTGAATTTGGAGCACTGATTTTGAAGGGATAGATTCTGGACCCCCATCACTATGTCCCCAAGGTATTCCGATCTGCCTTACCCTCACTCCTCAAGAACATCATTATTAACGTTTTTAGTAAAAAACATACAAGCTGCAACACTTCTAGAAAAGTTCAGATGGACACCAAATAAAAATCAGTGGTTTGTGATAACAGATCAGAATGCACGTAATTTGTTTTGCCTTTTCTTTTTTAATAAGGAACTGTATGTTCATTATCACTTACAGATTTTGCCTTAAAACAAAAAAATAAGAAGCTGTCAGCAATGAAAATATTTTCTAAAGTCATTACTGTCTTAGAAGACACTTCCCTCTAAAGTCAGTCTGTAACTCCTCTAGAAGCGAAGCACAGAAAGTTTTCCCTACCACACAGATTAGTTTTTTAAACAGGACAGTCATTGGCCACAAGCTCCTACCACATCGCAGATCAAACCCTTTCCATTTTCTTACTACCACTCACGCAGGAATCGCAAATCTGATGTGGAAAAGGAATGAAAACTGACTTTCAAAGACCTCAGGTAAAAACACTGCCTTTCTGAAACCCAGGCATTCCAAACAAGGGCTGCTGTACCAAACAAGGCAAAAAGTATACCTACAAGAAGATAAAGACCTGTCTCAACAACAGATACAACCCAATCTGGAAATCTGATTATAATCTGTTCTCACCTTTGAATATAATACACGTACAAAATTCCAATATAAAATTGTTCATTCTATTCCATAAAAAAGAACTTCCATTTGATAGAGAGGTATTTATACTTTCCGCAGTAACATTTATCTGGTTTTAAATACTGAGAACATTTTCATCACAACCATATTATATAAATACAGTAAGCATCAGAAATAAAAAAAAAATCAACTTAGAAAACAAAAAGTCTTCGAAAGACTTGAGTCCCTTAGTTATTTTACAGAACAGGACCTGCATAAGCACAATAACAACATGATCCTACTAATGCTTTCTCGTCTCTCCACGGACTGTTAAATGCAAATTACAGTGCGTATTCTGCCCCTTTCTAATATGAGGGGTCCTATAAGTTTTAATGAGTTTGTCAGTTGGCAAAACATTTTTTAAATTTTTACGTTTAGTTAAAAAAATAAATAATTAATAAAACTGTTGATTTTTTTTGTTTTACATTTCATTAATTCATTATTGGTAATATTAATGATACCTAAAAGCATTAGCAAAGCATAGTGGAAACAGTAAGTACAAATTCTACAATAATAAACTGAAAACTGAAATCCAGCAGACTCTCAGTGAAGAACGACTAACTCTGTGGGACTCCACAACCCATTTCTAAAATGGAGTCAGCTCATCTCAGAATGAATTTGTGTGGGGGAAAAAAAAGAAAATTTAAATACATTTTGCCTCCTTTACATTTTTCCTAATGCTTTACCATACAGCCTGAATCAAACTGGGATCAGTTTATATAATCATACACTGCAGAATCACATGGCCCTTGTGTTACCATTCCATTCAGATGACCTAAAGCCAGAAGAAACCCCATTTATCCATTGAAATTTCCAAAGCTTTAAGCTTTCTTCAGCATGACAGAAGATATGTCTCATGTAAATATGTGGACAGAGAATTCAGGAGCCGAATTCTTCATTTGTAGGAGGCACCTATACACCACTTTTAATACGCTTACCAATGAAGGCACAGGGCAATCCCTGAGCAACTTCCAGTGCTTTAAAAATAGTCTTTACAGACTGTAACAGTAACCCTCTGCAGCCAGGCACAGGAGGTAGTTCCTGACAGAGACACCTCTGAACATTACAAAAAGCCCCAAATAGCATCAAGGAAACATGGACCCCCACCTCAGCCAGGATTAATGACAGGATTTTCCCAGTAAGCAGGTACCTATTCTGGGTACACAACAACAGATGAAGCGTCTCTAAACCTGCTCACCTTCTTACAGATTTCTCCTACTTTCATTCAGTGTCCCCAAAAGAACATGTGCAACAGAAAGTATGTCTACAGCAGTTATTTTCTTGAAAAGTCCATAGCTTAGAGCTAATATTTGTCATCCCTTTCAGCTCACATTTATTCAGTGTCCTCACCCAGAGCTGCATCTCTTCCCCAGAGTATTCATAGAATAGAATAGAGTATTTCAGTTGGAAGGGACCTACAACAATGATCTAGTCCGACTGCCTGAGAACTTAAGGGCTGTAAAGCATGTTATTAAGGGCATTGTTCAAATGCCTCTTAAACACTGCCAGGCTTGGGGCATCGACCACCTCTTTAGGAAGTCTGTTCCAGTGTTTGACCACCCTCTCAGTAAAGAAATGCTTCCTAATGTCAAGTCTGAACCTCCCCTGATGCAGCTTTGAGCCATTCCCACGTGTCCTGTCACCGGATCCCAGGGAGAAGAGCTCAGCGCCTCCCTCTCCACGTCCCCTCCTCAGAAAGCTGGAGAGAGCAATGAGGTTGCTCCTCAGCCTCCTTTTCTCCAAACTAGACAAACCCAGTGACCTTTGCTGCTTCTCATAGGACATGCCTTCAAGCTCATAACATTCGTAATTTTGAATATTCATTTTCATTTATTAATTTGAATATGAATTTCAATATTCATAATATTGAAGTAAGTTTGAAATTTTCATTATATTTTCATGCAAGTTTATCATCACTTGAAACAGATGATTGCGAATTGTATATATTTCTGCTTCTATTCAGAGCGGAAGACTGCAGTGCCTTGGCACGTCTGTGTTGTCACACAACAGCTCTTAAGAATGCAATACTTCATCATGAGAATACAATTCTTCAACACATACAAAAACTGAAAGACAACCAATAAGCATACTCAAAACATTGATATTCTTTGTGGTAATGCCACTGTGAACTGCTTTTATAGAAAAAACACATCACATGAAATCCCTTTTTAAGTCCTTTGTTGAAGTAAAAGCAACAGCTCTAGTAATAGATTCAGGGCCCAAAGCCTTGAAATTAGTTTTCCAACTGGAAGAATTTGGGTTTGGATGTTTCGTACCTTAAACATGTGCTTGCACACCCTATATCCTTTGTTTACAAAGAAAATGGTTTTTAATATTGTCAACCCTTAGCACCAATTTCCAACTGTATTCCATGGACTACAAGCAATCTACTCTCCAGTACAGATTGCTTTTCCCCGTACCGTATCTGCTACAGCCTTATAATTCAAAGGGAAGGTGAACAGAAGGAAGAGTCACAATTTGGAACCACCCCTGCTATCAGCATAATTATTTTAACTACTTTTTCCTAAAACAAACAAACAAAAAGCCCAACCGTTATTGTTGCATAGTCACCTAAAATTAGTTTACATACGTGCACAAAAACCTGCCATCTTTTCCAGAAGAACTACACCAAGAGAAGCAATATTCCTGGAGTCTAAAGGTAGAAGAATTGGACAAGACCAAACTTACGTTTCACTGCACCTGAAAACTTGCTTGATCAGTTAATATTGGAGTATTACAATGTCATACGTTATCAGATAAGGAGGTTCACAAAAATTAGCTAAAGCATTCAAAATTTGGTTCTTCGATCAAGGAAAGTGCTGAATAGGTGAAAACTTCACATTCTAAAACTATTACCAGAGTTGCTAGTGAAAACCTTAAAAATCAGAATTTGATCCTGTATCATTTTCAGTAAGTGAAGGTTTTTAAAGCCAGTGTTCCATAAACTGCCTGAGATTTTAGATCTTTTTTTACTAAGTTAGCACCATAGTTTGGGCATGCTTGATTTTCTTAAAACTAAAACTTAGAACTTTGTGCAAGTATATCAGAAGACATATTTTATATTGACTGAAATTAGCAACTTAAACTAAAGCTGTTTCCAGATGTCTTCTCTGAAAGACATACAAAAACTGAATTGCGATCACTTTAATGACAAATAGCAAAAACTGCTTTTCTTATATAGGCATTATACAGGCATGAGAAACATTTTTCTTTCTGAGGATCTAAACACCTTTATAAATATTATGTCCATTCCTCTAGCTCTGTCTCAAAGGCTTGAAATACTTACTAGACAGTATCTATAACAATGTGATCAACAGGAAATACTAGCCTCATGTACACAAAGGCAAACAGATGCCACATACAGCTGCCAAAACACTGCAGAAGACTTCTATAAAAATGCCATCCCTAAAAATCTCTCTAGGAATATCCATCACCACTTTAACAAAAAAGTAATAAATATAATTCACTTTCTTTTAATTCAAATAAGTCTTCTGTGATTATTTAAAAATAAATTTATGAGTACATAGTTCTGCTTCTCCAACCATACCCTATAATGGAATTAACATTTTTAAGCCTTGGTTTCATCAAAAGAGTGGACAGAACCCCCAGAATTCGTTTCAGTCACTCCAAAAATAAATCTGCCAACTGAACAGCGTAAAGGAAAAAAGCCTGCTATGTCAGAAAAGCAAAATTCTTCACATTGGTCAATCCCAAACTCTTCAGGAAGAAAGAATATGAATCCTACTGTATGTTAAGGAAGTCTAGACAGTGTGTTATTCTTCATAAAGAAAATTACAAATCACTTAATTCCTTTCCATTAAAATAGCACCACTTCCGGAAACTCAGACCTGGAGAGCAGGTACCATTGCTTAAGGGACACAAAGGGATAAAGAAAGTTTAAGTTTGCAGTAGGCCTTATCAGAAAAGCTAAATCCAACTTCAAAATGTAAGGTATTTATTTTTACTAACACAAGTAAGAGTTATTTCCAAATAAATTTTAACTCTTTAGAAGCATGAGATAACCAAAACGGAAAAACAACCCCCGCCTTGAATTACTGATGCATTCTTATGATTATAAATATCAAAGTAACAAAGTAGTGAAATGCAACAGATGCTAAAATACAATGTCTGAAAGTCACCTTGCAACACTTTTTAGATAATCTACCACTTACAGTGCACTTAAAGGTAGATCTAGTCTGCATGACTTAAAATTTACACTGTCTGCAGCCTGAAACCTCTAGCGTGCTAGGGAAAAAGCCCTACACAAAAGAAAAAACATAGCTGAAAATGTATCAAGATTGGTTTAACAAGAGTTTTTTTCCTTCATTGCGATGATCAAATTAGTTTTATATAAGCAGAAATAACTTTCATGTAAGGGCATTTAAGTGTCAAAAACTGCACAAATGGAGAGCAGCAGATTACAAAACACAGGAGCATATCAGACCACTGCAGACTGAAACCACCACCTTGTGAACCTGAATGAACTTAAACGAACATGGGCCAGAAGGTATCGTGAACTTTACATTTCAAGATTCACAAGAAGCTTGTTTCCATCATACCACAAACTTTTTTCCATTTGGTGTTGCAAGCTTTCCTGGAAGTTGGTTTTCAGTAAGCCAGGAGGAATCAAGCCAGCTGCTCAGATACACACCATACTTAGATGTCTTAGCAGTTCTGTAAACATTTGGAGAATGCCAGTTATTGCCCTTAAGATTGCGATCCAATTGTTCCTCTGGACCAGAAATATGCGTTATAGCATAATTGTATTTTGGCACCTACAAATCTATGTAGCTATCATCATCTTGAACATCAGCCTGACACCACATAAACAGCTAACATTGTCTAGACAACATATATTCTTCACCAAGCTCTGGCAGTAGTTGTGTCACTTGGAAAGAAATGCAAAGGAGCTGGTCTGACAGTCCATGGTGTTCAAAGACATGCAGAAAACAATCAAGGAGCATGTAATTAAATGCAAAAGTACTTAAACTGCATTGAGAGTTCCAGTGTGGCACTGACTGATCAATGTCTCTAAATGCTTGTGGGGGTTTATGCATGAACATCACATATGTAAATGTGTCATCAGGCATACTCAGTTTTCAACCATTTCTATCTCTAGCTAGAATTAAACTGGAAGCAAGCCTTAAACTTAATTATAGCAATGGTCAGAATAAAGATTTGGATAAAAACATGTCTAAAGGTGACAGACTCTATTTTAATGTCCACTGTCTCAATCTGGTGTGTACAAAATCCACCTACCTCCTCAGATGAGCTACAGTAAAATACTACCTCAGCTTTAAGGTAGAAGGAATCAGCACGTGGAGGCTGGGATGTCCCAGACCAACACCAGAAGGCATTACTGGTGAAGCTATTCACAAAGACATGTTGAGGCACACAGCTCATGAGTTACTCTCCTCGTCTCCTGTACTTAATCATTTTCCTTTCCAAATAGCTTAAAATAAATTTGCACCAGATTCTCAAGAATCTCTCTAAGAGGTTCTGAAAAAGGCTCTTGGATTATCAACTATTCAATGAGCATCCAGACATCACCTGTTTGAACACTGCTGGGATTTTTTTCTTTCAAATCTTACCAGCATGCAGTTCACTACTGCACTTGTTAACAGACATTGCCTACCTCGCAAAGTCTGTCTGAAAACGGTCAGCAGTCTGCTTCCTGTATTAGTGACTGAGAAACTGACACCCCTGAAGAAAAAACAATGAAGTACAAGAACACTAGCACCAACAGTTACACAGACATTCAAGCCATGGATATGGAGGCACTCAGAACAAAGTCGTAAATTTAAGAAAAGTATGCAGAAGAGCAAAATCTGAAGGGCAGGAGGAAGCAAAACAGTCAGAAAGGGCTGAGAACAAAAACAATTAAGCAAGTCTACAGAAAGAGGTGTTCAAGCACTGTGACAAAAACTACCCAAAGCTCCACTAAAATGCTGCAGTAAGATGGCACGAAATGCACTCACAATGTGTAGTTGATAGGCAAAAAGAATTGCTACAACAGGAAAGGAAAACTGCTTATAAGATAAACTATAGCCTCCTGAGAAGAACTAAAGCTGCAGAGAGAGTTCGCCAAGGGAGTATCCCAGAGCAAAAGGTTAGGCTCAGGTTCTGAGGTATCAAGAGGATATAGTCAACCTTATCGTATGTATGAGAAGCCTCAAAACCTAAAATGTTTAAAGACCAGATTTACAGAAAATGTTTTAGATGCCTGAAGATTCAGACAGATTTTCAGAAATACTTCAACACCTAACTCCACTTATAGTAACGGATACTAGGCACAGAGGCACCTCTGAAAAATCAGACTAGATATTTCGCCACAATTTCAGATTCCGGACAATGTTTGAAAATTTGGCCATGCGCAGTTTGGCCTCAGAAGCGGAGAGGCAGAGAAGTCATAGCCAAGATTTCCAAACCTCTGGGCTAAAGAACTACTCACAAGGTTCTCCTTCCTGTTGACAGGGATATCAATTTTCTGGTGCAGGGACGGAAGGCTTCTGTTGTTCCTCTAAACTACTTTTAAAACCCCCTTTTGTAGCAACCCTGAAGTCCCATCGCTAAGAACAGCCACCACGGCACAGGGGGATCAGTATCGGCAGGGAGTAGCTGTGGCACAGGGAGGGCCTGGACCCGGGGGCAGCACCGGAGGAGGACTCGGGCAGGTGAAACCAGGCCTCGCAGAGACCATCACCTGCAGCAACCGCTGCAGCCAGGCTCTACCACCACCGGAACCGGGCCAGCTCCGCTCCCCGCAACCCCGGTGAGGGGAGGGCGGTGAACCAGCTGGAAACAGCGCCTGCCTCCCCCCGCCAGGCTTATTCGGCGCGGGCGGGCAGCCTCTACAGAGGAGGGCGGCCTCCCGCCTTCACGGCGGCCCGCTCCGCGGTCGGCCCCCTCAGAGACCCCGCGGCCGGGGGGGGGTCGCCGTCGCCGCCACCCGCCTCGCTCCCGCCCAGGCAGCGCGCGCGCCTGCCGTTGAGGGCCGCCCCCACCCCCCGCCCCGGGAAAACCGCCCCCACGCGCGCGAGCCGGTCACGCACGCAAGCCCCAGCCCGCGCGGCCTCACCCGGAAGTGGATTTCACGCCGCTCCCCTCCCACACCCACTCCCCGGCACCCCGCGAGTCACGTGGTGCCGGCCCCGCACGCGCGCGTTGGGAGGCGGAGGTCGCTGATTGGGTGCCGGCGAGGGCGCGCGCGGGGGCGGGCGCGCGGCCGCCACCGCCGTCGCCGCCGCCTGAGGGGAGAGGAGGTTCGCTGCCGGTGTCGGGCTGCGATAACCGCCGTCACCGCCGCTCGGGGCCCAGCGCCGGGGCAAGGGGCACCGCCGACGATGGGGAGTGGCTGGTCATCCTCGGACGGCTCCCCGGCCGCCACGGCGCCTTATTCTTCCTTACCGGGCCAGTCACGGAAACCCGACGCCACTGGAAAACACCGGCTGGCGCCGGTCTGGGAGCAGCCCCGGCCCCTGCATGGAGCCTTTTTGCCTCTTGGCCTTTGGTTCTGCAGTCAAAACGCGGTTGCCCGCCCTGCCTGCGTGGTGACCTTAGACTGGTTGCCTTCAGGTTTGTCCTCAAACAGTAGCAGCATGTTTAGTCAGCACCAGCTGCCACCCTTCTGCGTCAGCGCGGAAGATGGATGACCAACTGACTGGACAGTGAAGATCAAACCACCTCCCCGGTCTGGACAGGAGGAAGAGAAAAGCTTTTGGGCAGACCTCTCTGGAGATGCTGTAAGGGGCTGAGAGGACATGGCATAAAGTGGCAGAAACGAAGGCAGAACATCCAAGTTGTGAATGCCATACACTAGCGTGATGAACTGGGGAGACGTCACTGGTTGTTTTCGCTACTGAACCTGTTTTGTGGACAAAACAGTTTCATTACCTAATAGAAACTTATTTAATGAACAGTGCATTAAAAGACGTAGAATGAAAAAGATTTAGCATTACGGGACTGGGACGGTACACTGCAGTAATTTTCACGTTCCATACTACATGAAGAAACAGAAAATACAATGGTTTAGACCATTACACCCAACTGCAGTGTTCCCAAAGAACATTAATTTTTTTTTGTAAATAACATATAGACCTTTGTCAGTCTTTTTACAAGTTAGGCTGTGCATTAACAAAAAAAAAAAAGCTTGTGCCTGAATCACTACAAAATTTGAAAGTTTGATGGACGTTTCTGAAACATTCATCCTCAGCAGACAAGCACAGCAATTCTAAGGGCTCTTGTTTCCTGCATTAGTTAATCTTCCACTGCAGTATTATCCCAGCTAGAGACCATTATATAGGTCAGTCAGATGGTAGACTTTCTTCTTGGATGTACAAGGGGAAAAAAATCTTAAAAGGACCTTTTGAATATTCTTTATTAATATGTGGACATTCCAGAAGTTCTGTAAAGTTTTAGTCAGTAGTTATCTCAATGGTTTCTATAATACTAAAAGTGAAAATTCAGATTCTCAGGACTTCAGGAGATCCTTTCCAGAATGGTGTTCAAACATGCTGTCAGGCCAGGACGGCCTGCTCCTGTTTTGTCAATAAATTGAAGATTTCACTGTTTTGACTATCAAGGTATTCTTCTCTTTGTACAGATTAATGCAAACTTCTATTACTGAAGGCAGTAATCCTTAAGTATGTTTTGTTTATAATGAATGTATTCTGTTTTGCCTCTCTGCAACACATTCCTTTTCTTTTTTAGAGTTTGCCATACTGTTTTTGCAGAAGGAATACACATATTCTGGGCAAAAAGCCAAGAAAAAGTAGCTCTTACCAAGCTAAATTAGGTAATTACATTTTCACTGTGTTTTTAAAGCACAGCTGTATCTTTTGGGTTACGAGAATTAGTATATAATATACTTAACTTTATACTTTTCTTCTTATGTAAGGGAAAATGTCCCTTCAAAATGCAAACTTGTCTAATTAGCTCATTTTCTCCATTTTGAAAATCAGTAAAAGTAAATGCATTGCTTATTCTAATTTTATTTTTTTTTATTTTTCCTGAGTTTGATGGTTTATAGTGGCCATTAACAGACATCTCTTACTTCTTTCTGTGTCAGAATTTGGTAGATGAGAAAAAAATGAAATCACTTTTGTTTTGAGTTTCCACTAAAATTATTACATTAATATTGTATCTCAATACCTTTCAATACTATTTTAATAACAGGTAGTAAGTATCAATGAAAGATGACGTATAGTTACTCAATTTTCTCTGTGCTAAGAAAATGACACCACTAATGCCATTCCCTCAGTAACTGAAGAAGACTGATAAAAATTATGCTGTGGTTTTGTTAAGTAGATATGCAGTAAGATTACAGTATCTTACAGAGTTCCTTGAAGCGTACAATCTAAATAGTCACTAATATTCTAAGACTTTTTTAGTGTCTGTAAAAATTGGGTATGCAACATCTATGTGCATATATGGTCAACCAATACTGGCCTAGAAAACAAATTCATAAACTATTAAATGTATGTTTCCTTAACTTAAAGTGCTCAAAAATTTCTGGAAAGAGGATGCAAAAGTATCTTGTATCCTTAATTCATGTATCAGCATCACAAGAGAGGAAGGTGTCCCTAGTATACTAAAGCAGTTCCAAAAAGAAATCAAATATTAAGGTTTTTCATGTACGATAATGTTTAGCTTGTCCAAAAATCAATTTCAACATCAATTCTTCACAATTTAGATTTTTGTAACGCAAGCCTCTATCTCTGGTTGTTTATTTTTTTCCCAAATTAACTCAAGTGGGAAAAGTCCCTTAAGTCTATAATTTTCTGAGTATCTGTATTTTATGGTTTCCTTGGGGTCTGATGTGGTTTTGTTTTGATAATCATCTTCCCTGCTGAGTTACCACACTGTAGCCCTTGAAATAAGCTACAATTGGTGAATCTACTTCTACTTTTACTTCCACTGACCTGTCTCAAGGCACTCATCACTTAATTTTCAAAAATCAACCTGGATAATGCCCCTTATATTTTAGGAGTATTTCCTATTGTAATGCACCCCAAGGAAATAGAACACAAATTTTCTTACTGTCTAACACTGCAGTTCATTGAATACCCCGATTTGGACAGACCGTCAGTATAAATTGTTGTCATTCTTCGAAAGTAGTACTCATTCTTGACAGACGCCATATTTTGGGAAACTAAAGGATGAAGAAACAAAAGGAAACAAGAAAATCCATTTGTCTCACTCTCAGACTCATTCCCTGAAGCCTGAAATGGACAATTTAATAAATGTAAATTCAGCAAGTAAAGAAAAAGCAAGAGGAGGAAACACAATGCAAGCTATACACTGATTACAGTTTTCAAAAGGAATCATGAAGTAGAAGCTGTATAGGAGGCTTATATTTTGACTTAAGATTGAATGTAGCAATTAGCAAAAGATTGGTTGTTTATGTTTGGTAGCTGTACTCAACTTAAAACTATGTTTCTCTCTAGAGTTTTATGAAATATGAAAAAAGACCTTTCATAATACTTAGATTACTGAAAAACAGAAAGTCCAGTATAATTGCACCCAAAATAGTTTGAACCAATCTAAGACCAAAAACTTCTTAATTTGGGCTGAATGTTATTGTTATGTCTCCTAGAGAGCAAAGTTTATAGAGATTCCTGTCAGTTCTGGAACTCTTTTTTTTTAATTGATTCAGCCTTACATGGTAACATGAGGTGGTTATAAATAAGTGGGTAATACCACCCTTCAGGATAGCAGTTTGTGTGGTATGAAGCCGGTCATATTTGTGGGTCTTCCAAATCAAACAATGTTTGTAATGTTATTGGACTGGATGCTTTTTTAAATCTTTGTAGAGAAATAAGAAAAACTCTGTTGAACAAGCAGGATTTATAAAGTAGATATGGATTATTTACCACTATTAAATGCCATCATTAACCTGAAGAGCTGACTTTCTTACTGAGGGAAATTGATGATAGAGCTGACAACAAAATGAAGTATTCACTTTTCTTCTTCTGAAGCAGATTGAGACAATGGGATGTAGGACAGTAAGCTTTCTTTATATGAAAGATTACCACTATTTTAATGCTGTGCCATTCAACATTTTCAAATACAATCAAGGCTTAGAGCATCTGAAGTCTTTATGATCTGTTGTTTGGTGATCAGCAGGAAAGAATGGACCAAGTTCAGCTTGTTAGCAAGCTATCGTTTCCATGATAAGAACCAACATACCCTCTCATTCTTGTGGCCAATATTAGGAGCAAGATCCAAACAGTTAAACAGTTTGAATGGGCAGGAGAAGAAAATACTGTGTCAACCCTGAAACTAGCCATCATGCGTAGAATAATTTAGTCTGTTTCATCAACTTAAATCACTGATTTCTCCCATGTTGAGGTCACTGCTCCCATCACCACCTAGTTCAGTCCTCACTGGTATTACCACAATTGGCAATAAAGCAAAAAGCGTATTTGTTGCTAGACCACAATCCGCCTGCTTAGAAAAATTCTGCCACCCTTTTCTACCCACTAAAAAACCCACAGTGAAAGCGTACTATACTTGTTTGCCTTTTAAGGTTTTATAGGAAAAATCATGGTATAGAAATCATTACGATTTCCTTTCAAGAAAATTTA
Organism: Gavia stellata; assembly: GCF_030936135.1. Taxonomy (NCBI): domain Eukaryota; kingdom Metazoa; phylum Chordata; class Aves; order Gaviiformes; family Gaviidae; genus Gavia; species Gavia stellata. The sequence goes on along the minus strand of NC_082597.1, from coordinate 81,505,716 downwards.
CTAAAAAATAGACATTTAAAACTCCTGCTGTTAAACAAAAAGCCTCCTGTAAGAGTACCTTTTTTTCCCAACCTATTGTAATATATTTCTCTACCAGATGACAGTAGCAGAACCCAGAGGCAAAGTTCTAAAGTATTTTTTTCCCGTTTGTAGAATCTATCTGTTGGCAAACTCTTTAGGCAGTTATAGACAGAAATGTAAAGTTTTCTCCAGGTTCATCAACTAGGCATTCTGACTATTGTACCGTAGCTGCCGTCTCAAGTCATGCAATCCTGTGCGTGCAGTGAATTAGTAGTATCCACTTCACCAACCTTCTCTAACTGTTACAGCTTTTATGCAGCTAAATAGACACTGTACTAGGTGACTTCGTGTTTTTCTGGGTTGGGTGTTTTTCTTTTAAATATCTGGTCCTGCTGTGTTTTAAATCCTGTGGAAGCACTTTTGAATTTGTGCTCAATGATCTATTTTTCAGCTACCTTTTTCCAGGTTTAATTGATTTGTATGTTAAATGCATTTGTATAAGCAGCAATGCTATGCTGGAGACTTCTTTGTGAAATCATGTTAAAAGGTTTAAGACATTTTTAATTCACAAGAACAACTCTTTTTAAATCAGTTTTTGCATACATCTGCAAGAGCAATTTATGAACAGTGCTTTTACTTCAAGTGGTATTTTCCTACAGTATTTTAGTTTCCCTTATTTAATGTTAAAATAAATAAATATTTGAATTCATAGAAATTCTAGAGAAAACAATATTGCACAAAGAAATCACCTAGTTAATCATGGAAAACTGCACAAGTGCCGGGAGTTTGGTTAAGCTGTGAGGGAAATGTCCAAGTAGGCCTTTTAAATGCCTTTACAAGCATACTTGCAGCACTTTAAATCAGTCAAACCTCGTCAACAAGGACTAGGGCTGTATTCTTCAGCTGGTAGCTAATGTACACACATTTTGTGGGGATTTGAAAAAGTCGACAAACAAGGTGCGTAAATTCTCTCAACACCAAGTTCAAGAACTCTGAACTTTACCCAGAACAAATAGTTTCTGAGGACAAAAGTATTGGCCTTTGAAAATAATTCTATTTTTCCACTTGGCTTTCTTAGAACTTCAGTATTCAGGACTTCCAAGGATCATTCTGAAACATAATTTTATTTCCAACGTAATCAGTACCTTCTCCGCAATGTTGCCAAAGTGCATAAAGTTAAGCATATGTTGTGGGTTAAGCCTGGTAGGAGATAAATTCAATGGGGCAAAAGTTTCCCTGAAGCTTTTTGTCCTCTTCCTAAGTTTTTGCTGTGTTGTTGTTTTTCTGTATTTATTTTCATTTTTAATAAATGCATCAAAAGAAAAGGACAGGCTTTGCAGCACTACTGGATTTATCCCATTAACATAGTTTTGGGGAGACTACCTCAAGGAATGAGAGAGCAGCTAAATCATGCCACTTCACTTCCTTTCAGTACCTTTACTCAGAATACCAGTATTTGAAAGGTAGAGCTTTATCATAAGGATTTTGTTTATTTATTTATATTTTGCTAAATTTACCAAGAAAATTTATCATAGTAAGTTTGCTGTATTAATAGCAATGACTTGATACAGACATGAAGTAATCTAGGAAGTCACGCAGTCAGTCCTGAACTTCCCGTAAGCAGGAACTGACACAGTTCTCTCAAAGCTATGGAAATCCAGAGCTGACAGTGTAAACAAATGTGTCCGATGAGGCATCTGGGAAACTTGGTTTCGCTTCCAGTTTTACTATAGGTTTAAATTCTGGCCGTAGGACTGAAGAATATGAAAAAATGCAGCCTTCAGAATCATTCGCATAACATGGTACGAGCATTGCTTCACAGGAGCAAGCACTTTCTTAAACGATGCGCAGTAACACGTGTGTATCTAGCCTATAATCATTGTTGACCTTAGACTCTTTGGCAAGATTCGATGTCTCACTGCCCCCTACCCCAAACCATAGAAACAGTGTGCAAAATTTTCATCAATAGGATCTCAGAAATCTCAGGTGGATGGTCAAACAGCTAAAAGCTAGGGGCAGAATTTTTCAGAGACCTTGAGTGAGCAACTGTCCCAATTACCGAGTCAGGGGCTGAACTGGGAGGCTACAGGTGAGCAAAGACAGGATTCTGTAAACAAGGTCATCATCTGAGCATCAAAGAAGGACAAATACCGTTGTTTTGGAACGGCTACTTGGAATTGCATGTCCTATAGTGCAAAGCATGACCCTAGTACAGTAGTTGAACGAGGTGCAGTACCACATTAGTAAGTCCTGGAATCCTCTCTCACCAAATTTGCTGGAACCAGGTACTGCATCAGATTGGTCAGCATGTTAGCATATCATTCCTTAGGAGTAATGGAATATCCACTCTTAAAAATAGCTTGCAGTAAGACCTAATTGTATTGCAGATGAACTCCAAAAATTATTCCAAGAAAGTTCCTTACTATCTCACATTAAAATCTTCAGACTAGCCTCTTCACAATCCTGCAGTTCTTTATGGTCAACTGTGCCTTTGTTATGTTTGAGACAGATGCAGTCAAACAGCCAGAAATGTTCTGGAACGAAAATTCCTTAGTTAGTTCTCTTTGTAAAAAGTGTGCATCCTTTTCTGAGCCCTGGACTTCGTCAGCAGTGGTGGCTGCACCCATTATTGTTGGACAGCTATTACATAGGGAATGGCATTCTTTCCACCGGCCGTCAGAGGGGACTGACCATTCCTTTCTTCAGCAGTAATCCAGCAGTGTCAGGCAATTGCACCAAATGGGAGCCCTGAAGGAATTTCAGTCTGGTTTTATGTATCCATGTCTAGATATAGTCAAAGATCGAGTTTGAAATTACAATACTAAAAGGAACACAGATTTGTATTCCACTCCTCTTTCCTGAATGAAGACGTATTTTTTCCATCTCTTCACACTGAAGTTGAGGGAGAATAGTCTGCCTCTGGAATTAGAAGCAATCGATCATTTTTGCTGGTTGACCACTTGCAAAATAGCTACAGTGGGGACAATTACATTTTGCTTTCAGTCCTAGATAAACTAATCTCTATTTTATTAATTAAAGATTAATTAATAATAAATTAATAATAAATAAAATTAATAATAAAAATTAAAGATTTTATTAATTAAAGATTAATTAAAGACTTTAACGCTGCTAATTGAAGTGGTTTAGCCAAGAGCTTACGTAACCTGTGTAGTTGTGTTTCATTATGGAAGGAAAAAAATTGTGGAATGAACACCTGAAATAACAATTATTTCTTATAGTACTGTCTGATACAGAAAAATCATGACATGCACATAGCAAATGTTTTGTATAAATTGCATCTTTTCGTTGTGCAACCACATGATAAGCCATTCTTTGGGATAGCATTGTAGTAATAATCATCAAGTAAATAGGCGATTACTATCCAAATCCTGATTATTTATCCATCTACTGGAGCTTGTTTTTCCATTAGAAGCACTCCCAAGTAATCCAGCTGCTATGCAAAAATTTAATTAAAAATGTAAAATGATAGTTTGACTAGATATTTTTACTGACAATAGATAAAGCATTAAATGTTTGCTAATGTGAAAGTGTAGCAAAGAAACTGCCTGACAAGCAAGGGAATACAAGTAGCATTGAAGACTTTTGACATTCATAAAATACATTATCACCTTGGGGAAATTATTGCAAGAAGACACCCCTTATTTTTCTTTAAAAAAAAAAAAGTTCATTGGGCAAACCTGGGAAGTAGATGAGCAGGTTATACGTGCTCCCAACTCTTACTGCTTTCAGTGGAACAACTGGCTGTTAAACACATTAAGATCTGGTATTATCCTGTGTTTAATTTTCCTATATTGATTTGCCCTTTTTTCCTCAAACCATAGAATAGAATCAGAGAATGATTCAGGTTGGAAGGGACCTTAAAGGTCATCTAGTTCCAGCCCTCCTGCCGTGGGCAGGGACACCTTTCACTAGACCAGGTTGCTCAAAGCCCCGTCCAACCTGGCCTTGAACACTGCCAGGGAGGGGACATCCACAGCTTCTCCGGACAGCCTCTTCCAGTGTCTCACCACCCTCACAGTAGAGAATTTCTTCCTAATGTCTAATCTAAATCTACCCTCTTTCAGCTTAAAACAGTTACCCCTGTCCTATCACTACACTCCCTGATAAAGTGTCCCTCCCCATCTCTCCTGGTGGCCCCCTGTAAGTACTGGAAGGCCACTATAAGGTCTCCCCAGAGCCTTCTCTTCCCCAGGCTGAACAACCCCAACTCTCTCAACCTGTCTTCATAGGTGGGGTGCTCCAGCAGAGGTGCTCCATGAAGAGGTCATCTTCATGGCCTCCTCTGGACCTGCTCAAGCAGGTCCGTGTCTGTCCTGTGCTGGGGGCCCCAGAGCTGGACACAGTACTCCAGGTGGGATCTCAGGAGAGCCGAGGGGGAGAATCACCTCCCTCAACCTGCTGGCCACACTTCTTTTATTGCTGCTATCAAGCTATTACCTCTCCAAAAAAAAACACTGTTGACCAGTTAGCAAGTATTTTAATTACAAGACAAGATAAAATGTTTGTTACACTATAAACTAAGACTGCTTGCATCTTATCCTCAAAAAATGCCACAATAACATTAGAAATAAACCTCTACTTACCATCTCCCAATGGGGCTTTAAATACTTGGCAATTATTTTTACCCAAACAAGCGATTAAAAAAAAGGGACTATTAGCTTTCTGGTGAGATGTTCCAGTTGGCAAATTTGATGGCCACTGCTGTTGGCGGTTTTCATTAACCAACATTTTCATTTCATTAATAAGCAAAGAAACATCCACACTGCAAATACCTTCACAGCACCAGAGAGTTATGTCCCAACATTTTGTGTTATCATACCCATTAAAATGCCAATATTAGTTGCATAGAATTACTTTAAGCAATCAAGGAAATTATGAGAAAGTACTGAACACCGGGTATGGCCTGAAATGTTACAGACTCTGAGAGTTTACTTGCAAGATGTTTGCAAAACAACTTATGCATATATACAAAATCTGCATTTCTCAGTTGCACAAGCTATTATTAAACCTTCAAAGTAGTGGAAACATCTGTCTTCTGAAAATATGTATTAAGAAATGTGTCCATATGTTGAAAAATTAGATTAATATTTGCAAAATCAGTCAGGAGAATTTTGACCTTAATCTGTTAATCCATATTTTATTATACTATATACATTAAAAATAAAATTATTTATTAGCATATTATAATGGAATATCACAACAGTACATTATTTGCATGAGTGAAAAAACCAAAAACATAATTCCAAAACTGAAGATTTTCTGATTTATTGTGAGTTACTACGTATGAGGGAGAGTAATTGGCTTTACATTTAAATAATTTAGACAAATATGTACATTTCTTAAACATGGAGAAATTAAGCCTGTATTGCCTTTCTTTTCCAGATTGCATATTTGTTTAGAAACAGAACTTCCACTCGGCAGAAGAGTAAACTGACATTAATACTCAATGTAAATAATGCAAAGATTTTGAAAAGTTAATTTATGTACTACAAGTATCTTTTTAAGATACTTATTTTGGAAAAACATAAATAACAAAAGGAAAAAGTACTTAGAGGACTGTACTCATGAAATTGGATTTACATAGTCCCAATGCAACGTGACAGATTATTATGGCAGAGATTAAAAGGAAAATAGTTTTCAGTTTTCTAATTTTGTGTATTTGTACTGCCCTCAGTCATTCATCTTGCTGTTTGTATGGCTCTTTTACACAATGGCCAGCAAAGAAATATTTAGACAAAGAAGCTAATAGTCTGGAGGAATTGGTGAACGTGCTAAGTTACATTTGTAACTCATTTTAATCCATTTTGTTGGCCAGTCAACAGGATTTAAGAAGTCTGCTCCTGAATGATATTTTTCTCTTTTTGTTAGAGAAAAACACTTTATTGCCATATCTTATTTTCATGGCCTTCACGCAGATGGCTAGAACAGAAAGTTCTAAACTATGGTCTGGTGATAATTGACATCATCCAATGCTAAATCAAATCAATCCAATTATTTTAAAATCAATGAAATCCTTTCCATATACTTCAGTGCACATGGAATTAATCTTGAACTGGATTACTTTAGATGGAAGATCTGGGAAAGCATTTTAAAATTGTATGATAGCCTGTATCATAGATATATTAAAGGAAGTTGTCATGTATGTTGGGCACGAAAATGATCCCTTTGCTTGTTTCTGACAAGCTCTCTACAGCTACCTGAAAGGAGGTTGTAGCGAGGTGGGTGTTGGTCTCTTTTCCCAAGTAACAAGACAAGAGGAAATGGCCTCAAGTTGTGCCAGGAGACATTTAGATTGGATTTTAGGAAAAATTTCTTCACTGAAAGGGTTGTCAGACACTGGAACAGGCTGCCCAGGGAGGTGGTTGAGTCACCATCCCTGGAGGTATTTAAAAGATGTGTGGATGAGGCCCTTAGGGACATGGTTTAGTGGTGGGCTTGGCAGGGTTAGGTTAACGGTTGGACTCGATGATCTTAAGGGTCTTTTCCAACCTAAATGATTCTACAATTATAGTCTATGACATGGTTTTCAAAGATGAAATCATAAATTGAGGTGAAAAACGTTTTCTAACTACTTCTTGGAGAAAAAGTAGCAGATTACTATTGGACTGATGCCTTTTATGAACAGTTGGAACAAGCACAAAATATCTAGTAAAATTCTATGTAATATCTCTCTTGCTCTGTTGAGGAAATTGTTTGGCCAAGACAGTTTCCTATAATGTGGTAGGTATACACTCAAGCTAGCGGCGCAAAATGGTTTTAAATGTTTGAGTAATACAATGAATATGTTAACATTTTACGAGGATGAGTCTCATGTGTTGCCAAAACCTAATTACTGGAAGTATTTTATAAATTTAACAATATAAAATATTTTAAGCAATTATCACATGTTCTATTTATCTTGGTAGGGAAACCAAAATAATGTGTAGGTAAGACAAAAATGCTTGTCAATAAGACAAAAATAAAAGATTACTCTAATTCCAGTTTAACTGAGTAAGTAATAAATCCTAAACAATCTAAGTAGTGGCAAGTAATTTAGTTCTAAAACATTTTCAGTTTCGATCAATTCAAAGTCCCTGTAGTACAGATAAGGAAGGTTTTCTTGAGACATTATTTTGAGACGTATCTTGATAATGTCATCTTCATTTAATAAGCGAAGACAGACCAACAGTTTCCACAAGTGGAAAACTGGACCAGCTATACAGTAGATAATACAGGAATCTTCTGACAAGTGTAGGTAATACACGGACATCATCTTTCAAATGCCTGTGTCAAAATGCCACTAAACAAGTCATTGCAGCTCATTTTTTCCACACCATTTTTTTCAGCCAGACCATGTTGCTAAATGTCTTTTGTATTTGTATGTAATGCTTGTACTTTTTAAATATTGCAATTTGTGTAATTTATTTATTTGACTTATTATTAGACGAGATACACAATAAAGTGGAAATCATATATACAAAGTATCTGCTGAGCAATTTTTTTGATGTCTGAAAATACTATCTTTCAGTGTTTTCCCATCTGAACTTCGATTCCTTACCCACAAAGAGTGGAGTAGAGTGCAAGCAAAACACCTTTCAGTTGCTACCGTGGGGTTTAAATCCCTCTCAATTTTCTATCGGTTTGACTTGACTGTTATTCTGTACTGTGGACCCATGACTGTACCATTGCACAGCCTCAGGAAAAAAACCCCTCATTTTATGCATCTGTGGTCCAGTCAAGAGTCATTCTTGTCACTGCACATCTTAGTTTGTAGCGAGGTTTATTGTCATCAATATCATAGTCCCACTACTGTCAGTTACATCATTCTAAATTGTCTGCAAATCTGGCCTCTGTGCTACTATGTGGGGAAAGCTAACTTACAGAAACTTTAGGAAGTTTTCCTCAGTGATTATCAGAATAATTGAGGTTGGAAAGGACCTCAGGAGGTCCAACCTCCTGCTCAGGTCAGGATTAACATCAATTTCAGAGCAGGTAGCTCAGAGCTTTATCAAATCTGACCTTGAAAACCTCCGAGGACAGAGATTCCACCACTTGTTCCAATGCTTATCTGTCCTCTCGTTTTCTACTGTTCTGCTATAAAGCTCTGGAAAAGTCTGTTCTCTTTTATCCTCATCCATCAGCTTTATAGTCTTGAAAAGCAGAAACGCTATTGGAGCAGATAGGCTTTTAAAAAAGGTGCACCAGAGAAGATAAAATGTATAAAGCAGCTGAGGTAGAGCATTGCTGAGACATTAGAACATAATGAACTGAGCTGCATTCTCAGTTTTCTCCTGCTAGTGCAGTCTAAGATCAATACAAGGCACTCACTACCAAGGAGAACAGAGAGAGTCCAGTCTGATACATCCTATGCCAAATCACAGCCTTCTTACAGTAACGCCACATCACCAAAGATTTTTGTTCCTCCTGTGAGTACTGTAGAGTGTCCTTCCTACCCAAGGGCAAACAGACAAGAGTAGGGGGAAGTAGTAGGAGGGGAGCCAGGAGTCTGCTGCACAAGAAGCAGAGAGGAAGGCAAGTGGAACATTATGAAGGATGTCACTCGTTTTCTGAAACAGCAAAGTTGATTAACCACAAAATTCAAGCAGTCGTCTTCACACTACACAACAGCATTAATCTGAGGACAAATTTGCTTGCTGTGCATTTTCCCTGCTACATCTCAAACATAGATGCAATGACCACTCTTCAAATTTCGATTTCCTTTGGGTTTTATATTTCTCCTAGTTACTGTTACTGTTCTGTCAGGATCCTTGCTCTTTTCTATTGTTTGATATTACTGTTATTTAAAATTTTTGATCTCCATAACCAGATATTTCCATAGGAGTGTGCTTCAATATTGGCAGATTACCTATGCATATAAAAAATGTAAGTGCATGAGGCACAGGTAATGGTGACATAGTGACATCCTCAAGACTTCTAGAATGCTGGGGTGGAAGGGCAGGCTAAGACCTCAGAAGGACTCTCCCAGTATCACCTATGTATTGGTTACACAGCTTCTGTATTTCATACAAAACCATGTCTAAGACTGCCCAATATTAATCAGATTGTTTCAAGGCAATCAGTGCTGCTTACTGTAGTGCTACTTTGTGCAACACAAACTTCCAGAACACTAATGACCCTTCTGTTGACAATGATTCTGTCAACATTTGCAGATTATATATTAACTGCCTGGGAAAAGGGAAACATTGCATCCGTTTTTAAAAAGGGTAGAAAGAAGGACCCTGGGAACTAGTGACCTGCCAGCCTCACCTCTGTGCCTGGGAAGATCATGGAACTGATCCTCCTAGAAGCTGTCTTAAGGCACATGGAGGACAGGGAGGTGATTAGAGACAGCCAGCATGGCTTCACCAAGGGCAAGTCTTGCCTGACCAACCTAGTGGCCTTCTATGATGGAGTAACTACATCAGAGGACAAGGGAGGAGCTACAGATGTCATCTGTCTGGACTTCTGTAAGGCCTTTGACACAGTCCCCCACAACATCCTTCTTTCTAAATTGGAGAGATATGGATGTGATGGGTGGACTGTTTGGTGAATAAGGAATTGGTTGGATGGTTGGATCCAGAGAGTAGCGGTCAACAGCTCAATGTCTGCATGGAGATCAGTGACGAGTGGTGTCCCTCAAGGGTCCATATTGGGACTGTTTAATATCTTCATCAATGACATAGACAGTGGGATCAAGTGCACCCTCAGCAAATTTGCAGATGACACCAAGCTGAGTGGTGTGGTTGACAGACCTGAGGGACGGGATGCCATTCAGAGGAATCTGGACAAGCTTGAGAAGTGGACCCATGTGAACCTCATGAGGTTCAACAAGGCCAAGTGCAAGGTTCTGCACCTGGGTCAGGGCAACCCCCAGTATCCATACAGGCTGGGGGAAGAAGGGATTGAGAGCAGCCCTACCGAGAAGGACTTGGGAGTACTGGTGGATGAAAAACCGGACTTGAGCTGGCAATGTGCGCTCACAGCCCAGAAAGCCAATGGTATCCTGGGCTGCATAAAAAGAAGAGTGGCCAGCGGGTCGAGGGAAGCAATTCTCCTCCACTACTGTGCTCTAGTGAGACCCCACGTGGGGTACTGCATCCAGCTCTGGAGTCCTCAGTACAGGAAAGACATGGACCTGTTGGAGCTGGTCCAGCGAAGGGCCACAAAAATGATCAGAGGGATGGAACACCTCTCCTATGAGGAAAGGCTGAGAGAGTTGGGGTTGTTTAGCCTGGAGAAGAGAATGCTTCAGCGAGACCTTATTGCGGTCTTTCAGTACGTAAAGGGGGCTTATAAGAAAGATGGGGACAGAATTTTTAGTAGGGCGTGTTGCAATAGGACAAGGGGTAATGGTTTTAAACTGAAAGAGGGGAGATTCAGGCTGAATATAAGGAAGAAATTTTTCACAGTGAGGGTGGTGAAACATTGGCAGAGGTTGCCCAGAGAGGTTGTAGGTGCTCCATCCCTGGAAGCATTCAAGGTCAGGTTGGACGGGGCTCTGAGCAACCTGATCTAGTTGAAGATGTCCCTGCTCATTGTAGGGGGGTTGGACTAGATGATCTGTAAAGGTCCCTTCCAACCCAAACCATTCTATGATTTTATGCTTCTAAATACTGATGTTGTTGATATCTTGTGCAAAAGACCATCAGTCATGGTACTTGGAACAGCTTTAGAGTCACCAGATTCTTATTTAGATCACCAAGATCCAGAATCTTTTGCTTGCCACTTCTCTGACTTGAATGGAATTTTACTTAGAGGTGTATCATTACAGAGGTAGGTCCTTTGCTAGGGACAAAAATCATTGGGGTCTTCCATACCAGCGTCTGAGATCCTATTCATATTTTTCAGGCCTTAATGAGTCTCATGGAATGTATTTCAAGCTACAGGGTTTGCATCTAGCACCTGGTCAAGATCATAGGATTTCCATTCCCTCAAGGTTCTGAGAAGGATCCTATGGGTGTGTCCATATTAGCATTTTAGTTTAGATCAGAAGTGTGCTTTTGAAGTGAATCTCTTAATTGTCCCCGCTTACAGCACTTCAAGTCACATCATGGAATAGTCTTGAAACACATGAGCTGAATTCCTTTTGAATGAAACTAAACTGGAAGATTCCTGCCAGGTAGTGCACCTAATATCCCCAGCTGTTAATAATTGTTTGGTGCATAAGACCGGATAGAACCAGTCACAGAATCATAGAATTATTTAGGTTGGAAAAGACCCTTAAGATCATCAAATCCAACCATTAACCTAGCACTGCCACGTCCACAGAATCACAGAATCACGAAGGTTGGAAAGGATCTGTAAGATCATCAAGTCCAACCATCAACCCAACACCGCCATGCCTACTAAACCATGTCCCACAATGCCACGTCCACACGTTCCTTGAACACCTCCAGGGATGGTGACTCCTCCACTTCCTAGGGCAGCCTGTTCCAGTGTCTCGCCACTCTCTCCGTAAAGAAATTTTTCGTAATGCCCAGCCTAAACCTTCCCTGGTGCAACTTGAGGCCATTTCCTCTTGTCCTGAAACCGTGTCCCTAACGGCCACGTCTATATGTCTTTTAAATACCTCCAGGGATGGTGACTCCACCACTTCCTTGGGCAGCCTGTTCCAATGCCTGACAACCCTTTCAGTGAAGAAATTTTTCCTGATATCCAATTTAAACCTCCCCAGGCACAACTTGAGGGCGTTTCCTCTCGTCCTATCACTTCTTACTTGGGAAAAGAGACCGACACCCACCTTGCTACAACCTCCTGTCAGGTAGTTGGAGAGAGTGATAAGGTCTCCCCTCAGCCTCCTTTTCTCCAGACTGAACAACCCCAGTTCCCTCAGCTGCTCCTCATCAGACTTGTGCTCCAGACCCCTCACCAGCTTCATTGCTCTTCTTTGAATGCTCTCCAGCACAAAGTGAACACCCTGGTAGTAGTTCTCAAAAAAAAAATGATGGTTTTGCACCTCTTGCCTCTACTCTTAAACAAGAGTCTCATAGAAGCAGGTATGCTGGAAAGGTCCTGGGAGTCCTGAGGGACAACAAGTTGAACGTAAGCCAACAGTAGGCTCTTGTGGGGAAAAAGGCCAACTGCATACTGGGCTGTATAAGCAAGAGTGTTGCCAGGAGATTGAGGGGCACTTTTACACAAATCTGATTTTATTAATTGGGATTAATGGAGTCACTGAGAAGTTTCTTATAATAGTGAACTCAGACCATGAAAAGACTATGCTAGCTGCCACTGCTGACATTCAGTAGGTACTTTTCTGTTATGTAGATTATGAGCCAAGTATTAGGCCAAACCTGAAGTTTTCTTCATGGTAACAAAATGGCTCCACTGCTTTCTTTGCAGCTGTGGATGGAAGATGACTTCTTCCCATGCCCCTGAGCTAGTAATACAGCATAGTGGTTTTGTGGCCTATAGCTGAGATGGAAACAGGACTTGAGTCTTAAGTACAACAAAATCAGATCTTGTAACACATAATCACCTCAAATATTTAGTTACTATCAAATGTCTGTGTATTGCTAAAGGAAGGGGATTTCTGCTCATTTGTTAGAGAATGAATGAATGGCTCTATTGTTAATTAGAATCAGATTGCAAAAAGTGTTTGCATTTGTGTGAAGAAACTTCAAATTGAAGTCACTGTTCAGTCTTGCCCACAGTTGTGTGCACATACTTTCTAAAATCAGCAAGTGTTGGCTAGTGTTGGAGCAGATAAATGACACATACACGTGTGTCTAGGGGCAAGATTGACCCCACAGGCTGTAAGACTTGCCACCACCTAACTTTTCACATTCCATAGACGTGGTGTGAATAAACCTAATTCACACTAATAAGCATGCCTGTATGTTTTAAAATTCTGATAACATTATTATAAATGTTCTTCTACATAGTTTAAACACCTATTTGTAAAGCAAAGTGACTTCCATTTCTATGTACATTTTCTATTCACTCAGGTTTACTTTGTGAGTGTTTTTGTTTAATAATGGTAGAATTAAATAAATTGAATAAATTAAATAAAGCTAGAATGATAGAAAATTCATTTTCAGGCACATCAAGGGAATTGGCAAAGATATGTAAGATAGAAATCTTCACCAGATGATAGTTGCTTAAATACCTGTTTTCTATAGTAAGATACCTATGCTCTTGTACTTTATCCTTCTAATACATCTGTATTTTTGTGTGTTTCTCAGAGATATGAAAGATCTGCAAAGGTACAACTTCTGGAGGTGTGTACAGTCTGCCCCGATACCTTGTTTAGACTCATCCTAGGCTCAAACAGTCAGAATTTTCACAGTAGGAGCTTGGATTTGCCAGTTATTCCATATGTGCTGCAGCTTTCATGACAGACCCTCCATCTGTGCTCGCCACTGCAAACATCTACATTACGCCTGTGTAGTCAGCCAGATTTGATCTACAAGATCTTTAGTAACGGTCTGCAATGAAGCATGTATAAGATACACATCTGTAGCAAGGGGATTTCCAAAATCAACCTGGCTGACAGGTTAGGGGCCGATGCCCTATGGCCTCACACCTTGAATACATCATGGAGGCTGTGGCCTAATTGCCTATTTCACTTGCGGTCATGCAAGTGAATCACAGGTGCTCAAGAATTACGTCATGTAGATTACATCCAGTCTGCTCCTCATGGAACAGGCAAGTGTGTCCCTGCAGGGCTAGCTGAGGTTCCGTATGTACAAGTATAAATTCTTCCGTTTTTAATCTTGTAGTTGTATTCTGCTGTTGCATCCAAATTGGAGTCATATTCCCTCTGTGGCCTTCTTTGTGTGCTGGTTAGAGATTTGTTAGAAGAAAACTTTTTCTTCCTTTAACTATTTCCAGAAACTTTATTTTTCTCCTCGGCCCATATAGTTCCCTTCTATACTGTTATTTACTAACCCATTTCATGCAATAGCTACCTAATTATATAAAGGCTCCCCCAGGAAGCAAAATTCTGTTTCATGCCTAACAGATTTTTAGTAGAACCCTGAGATTATGTGGGTATTGAGTCATGGCAGAAGGACATGGCAAGCTGATACACTTTTGGAGGACTGGAGCCAGGACAGCTTAATTCAGCCATGCCCCTTACCTTCTGTAACAATAGAGCTGAAGCATAAATCAGATCTCAATCCTTTGTTCTTGTTCCTTCTCCAGCATAGAATTTCTCTGCCAGTGAGCAAGCTGGCATATGCTGAAGTTGAGTCTGAACATGCATTAACATGTAGATAACAAAGGTGTTGCAGGAACTATATTTTAAGCTTGAGATTGTGCAAACGTGACAGCGCAGATGTATCCCGAGGAACCAGGAAAGTTTATGCTCCAGAACAGAGGCTACTGACAGAAAACATCCTTTATTTAGGAGATGACTGTCATTCTGAAGTCCACTGACACATTTCAGGTCTATTGCTTTGTCCTAGCAGGTATTGTAAGAAGCCATGAGAGTAATTACGTGGTACTGATAGAATCTATCCAGCTTTAGGAACACAGGACCAAACCTGTTCGTAGTTTTGGGAAGGGATTTGTTCTCAGGGATTCCATTTTGTTTAGGGTGGGTTGGTTTTGGCTTTTCTCCAATAAATATCCTGAGGTTCGACTGAAGTTTCTCTTCAGTCAAAATTTACATTTTAAAAAAAAGGCATTCTTTTGAAACAAATTATGAGACTACATCAACACTGCCAGTTATGATTCTTTGGTGAACCAAAAGATGAAATGAGAGAAGAAAACCCTCATGAATCGTGTGTAAGTGTAGACAGTGTCTGGTTGTGAAAGATTGTCAGTGGCCATCACGGCTTCTTATCAGGGCTTTGAAAGGAGGGGAATTATCAAGTTACGATAGTCATACCATGGACATTCCCAGATAACTGTCAAAGGCATAAGGCAGGTTTTTTTAGTGAGAAATTGCATATGTTATCCAGAAATGGATAGTAATCTTACTCTACTGAAACGGAAGATTCTTCAAATTACTCCTCTTCTGTATTGTTTGCACTACTTCTCTACGATTTAACTTTTTTTTTTTTTAAAGATTACAGGGCTGGGTAGTTGAAAGAGGCCTTTCCCTTTACAGGAAAGCAAATACCCTGCCCACAATCCTTCAAAAGATGCTCTTCTTCTTTGTAAGGCTTATAAACAGTGTAAGACAGACAAGTAGTGGCTAATGATACTAGAACTGCTGGTTTTCTATAATTAGTTTGTCCTAACAGCATGGAACGCAGATAACATTAATGACGATTAATTAGCGACCAGCTGATTATGTTGCCCTGATCAACCTGAACTATCAGTGGTTTAGCAGCAAATAACATAGTGCTGTAATAATGATGATATCTACCTACACTTTATTATAGAATCATTGTAGAATCATAAAATGGTTTAGGTTGGAAGGGACCTTGAAGATCATCTTGTTCCAACCCCCTGCCATGGGCAGGGACACCTTCCACTAGACCCGGTTGCTCAGAGCCCCATCCAACCTGGCCTCGAATATTTCCAGTGACGGGGTATCTACAGCTTCTCTGGGCAACCTGTTCCAGTGCCTCACCAACCTCATGGTGAAGAATTTCGTCCTAGTATCTAAGCTAAATCTACCCTCTTCCAGCTTAAAGCCATTACCCCTTGTCCTTTAAAACATTTATTTGCCGTTAGATATGTTTCCCTTACAAATTACTTCAAAGGAGTGCTATTCTCGTAGACAGCTAGAAAAGCAAACATTTGATGTGAAGGTGTGGGTGTGCCATAATAAAGATATTTTATATTATTAGACCATTCTCTAGCTAAACTCTAGGGGTTTTGAGATTAAGTAAAATATATAATAAAATACGCTGCTGCAACACTAGTAAAATAAATGTATTTTTTTCAAAGGGAGGGGAAAGGCTATTATACTAAAGAGGTATACTGTTATTCGTAATGCATTTAACATTCATTTGTATGTAATCACTTTCCTTGATTGCTTCTAGAAGTCTTTCAGGGAGCAGTAAAAGAGAAAAACACTATCAAAACATGGTTATGAATCATTATATTTAACTACTAGGATTTCAAGTTCATTTCAGAAGCACACTGAATTTCATTGGGTTTTGCATATGGCACATCTAGCTTTTTGTTTCCCCTGGAAAACAAAATAATCAGGCAGTTTATGAAATGCTTTCAAACAAATCTGAATCACAGTTTCCTTTTCTGAACCTCCTTTATATTTGCAGTGGGTGTGTTATCAAGTTACATTTCATTTTGGATGCATGAAAACAATTTTAGCAACTACTTTCTACCAAAATAAACAGCAGCAAAGCTAATTTGCCATAGAATTATCTACTTAGCCCACCCTGTTATCTATGTAGAAGATGTGTCTGAATGGCTTCCGTAGAGCTTGAGAATGTAGCATTTGTCTGCAAATATTTTAGTTGAGGTTTTAATTGAATATAAACATGAACTGCATGAACTTTGGCACTTGAAGGACTCCTGAGAAAAAGCTATCACTAGTAATAGAGGACTCTAAGTGCTCATATACTGTAAGGATATTGCATCAAAGCTGTCACTTGGTAAGCATATCAGCCTTTCACTTCTGTCTTAGAAACCAACAGGATGCTATCTAAGAGTGTTTAGCCAGCTGAAAGCTATCAGAGAGTTCCTCCAAACAAACATTGTTTGAATTAATACGTTATTTCCAAACGAGTTACATTGGCAAGGTGTAAGGTAACATGTGGTTTAGAAAAATAAACCTAAATAAAATGAAAACAGAAGCAGCAGAAACTCTGTTTGAGTCTTGTATGAACTCTATGTGGATTTTATCTCATATGGTAAATGACTGAAAATTGGAAGTAATATTCTAAGGAGAAAAGGTCAAGACACAAAGGAAAAATTTGAATATAGTGGAAGCACCCATTAGGTCTTAGTTAAGTGTGGAAGTGATCATTTGGTAACATGTCTGTGAAACTGCTATACCTTATTACATACGTATTATTCAGTTTGGATAGTACTGCTGGCATCTGTTTAAACGAATTTCCTTTCCATGTGAGACCTGATCCAAAGGCCAACAATGTCAATGGGCTAGTTATCAATTCTGTGATTTCTGAACAGACAGAAGTGGAGGTTTGGAGAAGCTGGCAGCATTAGCTGATGATCAAGAATGACTGATTGAAGAGCTCATGGAAGAAAGCAAGCCAGGCATTGCTGGAGTCTAGTCACCTGGGTTCTCTGCAGATTCTCCAGTCCTGCCTTTTCCAGTTTTACTTGAAACATGGTATTCGCTGATGAAGCACTTGTTGATCAGAGACCAGTCATGCAGGTGGCTTTGAGATATGAATAAAATGGGACTGTGATAATAACAGGAAATTGCTTAGGTGCTGATTACAGATTATTTGTTTTTAGAAAGCTCATCACCATGGGATCTGATCATGTTCAAGATCTCATCTCAGAACATTCTGTAAGTTAAGAAAATGCTGTCTGTATTTTTCAGATAAAGGGATGAGGCTCAGGAAGAAAAGGTCAAGATGCTGATAGGTGAGGTTTAGAGATAACTGAGGAATGAATCTACAAGTCCACATTTCCTTCAAGGTATTTCTTCTACGCAAGCACAGCTCATTTAGAAAAACTTTGAGCTCTGATCTTTCGAGCTGCAACTTGCAGAATCAAATCAGTAAGTAGTGCAAGAAGTATGGGAGGTGAAAAATATGACATACCTGCCTTAATTATATAAAAGAACATCAATATGGACGAGTTTAATTAAATGAGAAATTTCACTGGATTTAGCTGATTTTCTGTTTGCTTGTAAACTCACATTGATACTAAACATTAATTTGTGAAACCTATACAAATATTTAAATTTTGAAAGGTTCACTGAAATTCTTTTTAAGTTCCCTGAAAGTCACTACTCATTTCTTTTTAAGAAATTCATTATTTTAGTATTTTTCATTTGGTGGAACCTGTTGGTCAATGGCGAGACATCTTTAGCATTCAATATACACTCAGTGTTCAGTTGCTGATAAATACATAAAAGCATGTTCATCAAGAACAAGGCACAGCATGGTCTTCAGGACCTTTTTGGACTTTAATTATACCTAGTAAGCCACGAAGTTTTCCTCTTCTCCATTTATTTATTGATTACATTTTTTCATGGCTATGAAAGTAGACAATACAGATGCATACTCAAAATGATCTGTAAGAAACCATCTGTTAAAAAAAATTGTGTTTGGTTTTCTTAATTCACAGACCCATATGGACCAAATGGATATTTGTCCTTTTTTAAAATACCTTTGATCTTCTTCGTATAGCACCTCCGACCACAAACAGATGAATCAGGTACAAAGCTGTTTCCAGGAATGATTAGGATCCCTGGATGAGAAATTGTGTTCTAACAGTCATAAGTTATTAAAAACTATTGTAATCTGTTTAATCTGTTGATTAAAAATTGCTTCTTTCCTCTATCTAGATATCAAATCAGTGAAAGTATGTTTTATTTTGTTGTGGTTTGTTTTTTAAATAGGATTCCTCCTTGTTTAATAATACCACAAACTGGTAAAGGATTAGTCAAAAAAGATTGTGAGAGCAAGTTAAAATAAACAAAGAAGAAAGAGGTGTAAAGTTGTATAACCCCATTTCCTTGAAGTTGTTTAAACACTGTTATGCTCCTTTAGGCCTATTTGGAGTTATACAGTAGGTACTAGAGCAGACTGACCCCTCGACTTCTGACTTACGCTAACCTTTGGTCTAAACTAAAGTCTAGAGGGAGCCCACATTTCTTTTAGACATCCCCTTGACTGACCTTATCTGTATTTATCTAAAGAATATCTCATTGTCCGAGTTATAGGCATGCCACTTCCTTTCCCTGCAACATTTTTCCCCCATCAAATCCTAGGAGCTCAAATTCACTGGATAGAAATGTACGCTCACTAGTTTTTCAGCAAAACTGTCCCTGGGAACAATCTTAGTATAAATTACCCTGAGAGGGATAGGAGAACGGTTTTCCAGTGTCCCCTTATCCTGCCAGATAGTATCTCCATTATTTTTTATACTTCCAGTCCTAAAATATCTCTCTTGTGTACAAACGAGATAGTCATGATCCACCTACTGAAGAAGCCACTTAAGTACTTCACAAGCTGAGAAAAACCTGTAGTTTCAGGTAATGACAAAGAAAGTTGTTCTATGCCAATGCTGTAATTATTTATACAACCTTTATAGACATGATTGTATATACACAGGGATTTTACATACCCCTATTTTTCAGAGCATCTGTAATTTAAGAACTCTGGTAACTAATTGTAAACAATTTATCAAGCACGGCATGTTTATAAAATCTCCTTCCATTCTGGCTTGTATTTAGTATTCCTTCACTTTCATTAGATGTTAAAAAGTAAATTTTGGAGAGATCTAGGTCAACAGGGTAAATTCTATTAAAATTTCCAGCATCTTCTTACTCTAGATCATCTCAGTTTAATACTGTTGCGCATCATAATCTCCCTTCAACTACTGTGGAAGGGAAGTGCATAGGTAATTCCACGGCATCTAGTACATGTACTGTGGTAACAATGTGCATCTAATATTGAAGAAATAAAATGACGAGTCCTTTCCTGCAGATGCCCAAAGATCTCTGGGAACTGCATATATGTAAGGCAAATTTTGATTTTAAATGCTTATCTCTGCATTTAAAGAGGAAAAAATGGCCTTGGAATGAATGACCAGAGTCATTAGAGTTGTACTCAGCAACTAAAATTATAACCGCTCTTTATTTTGTAGTCAAAACTTGTGAAAGCTTCAGTTTGAACGTGCTATTTGACTGCTGCAAGTCTTACTCTTCAGAACGCTGGTTTGAGTCGTATCTTTCTTTTTTAGACAAGTTAAAACATATTGCATATTGGAATCCACATATTTAAGCATATTGCTGCCATCATATGGTTATATACTTATTTGTCAGAATGGTATAATGAAAGCTTTTCTCCATTTTAAAAGAAACATTGTTATGTAAGGAAGTATAAAGTTGCACGGTGAAGTAGTAATGAGTGTAATAAAGTTTCTAATCCTTTTTCATGTTTAGGCTGTAACAGTCTGCCTGTCTCTGAATATGAAATACACTGTCTCCTGAAGCTAAATGAGTAAGATGATGTTCTGTGTGATCCGTACAAGACGACATAAAGATAATGTACTTAAATATTAGTCAGAAAAAATACCGTGGGAGAGAAGTTAGTGGGAGTCTTGCCCGAGTAAGAAATGAATAAAAACCAGGAAAAGCTGTCAGAATGTATCCCAGGTGGTTACAAAAGTAATCACGTCAGTATGTTAAATCCAATTTGGTCTTACTCCTTTTGTTGCTGATTGTCTACTTTTTGGAGCTTCTCATGCAACCTTCATCAATTAATATGTTGGTTGTCTTTGATTTTAAAAAATGACATAAACTGTCTTTTCGATCTCAGGCCGATATTTGTGCTGGTGGGCACAAGCCATGTTGAAGTAAACGCTCTTTCCTTTCTGCTTATTTGTCCCATAGAGACCATGAGCCTAGCCACTCTGACAAACACACAGTAACAATGTGGCTCTTAAGAAAAAAAAATTAAAGGATGGGATAGGAAAGGAAAAATACAACCATAGGAACTGATTATTTAAAAGCTTCTCTTGGATAGAGAAAACTAGTGCTAAAATTAATGCAATTC
Source organism: Gavia stellata (assembly GCF_030936135.1). NCBI lineage: Eukaryota > Metazoa > Chordata > Aves > Gaviiformes > Gaviidae > Gavia > Gavia stellata. The sequence goes on along the minus strand of NC_082597.1, from coordinate 81,485,077 downwards.
TTGAACATTTTGGGAAATAGTAACCATCACTGTGATGAAAACTGTCAGTATTTGAAGACAAAATACTTTTTTTCTTTTAATTTTCAGTAGTATAAAATCTCACATGATCAGACCTGTTCGATTCACCTCAGATCATCCAGCCTGCATTAATTTCTACAACATACTATTTACTTTGAAATAATTCTACAGGAAGTGACAAACCTGTACTTACATATTTGCACAAGGTTAACTTAGGGTTAAAATAGTTGATTCATAGTGTTGTAGGAAATATAGCTAAGACAGCTTACTCATCCACCATAAAATGGATTCTGACCGTATAATCATAATAGAAGAAAACAGCAGAAGAAACAGGGGTAGAAAGAATGATAATTAAATCTTCTGCTCAATCGGTATAATGATGTTTACTAGGTTCAAAAAGATGTGTATCTTCCTCAGCTATAAAACAAGGACGTAGCATTTCCAGGTGAGCTTCATTCTATTGGCCCAAAATTTCAGAGCAGATCAGCAAAATGGTATATTCAGAGATTTTAATCCTAAGTAAAACTGCCAGACTGCACTAGACAACAAAGATAAACCTAGTTCTCATATATATTGGAAACAGATGTTGAAGGGATGTAACAGTTTTATAAACATGAGTTTGGAATTACTGCATTGCTCATAAGTGATGAAATGACAAGTGCAGGTTCTCATAACTATGCAGGGTTTTATTGATCCAAAAGAAGAAATGACAGAAGAAAAAAATCTCTACAGTGGTTTTCTCTCCCTGTAGAAGGATTTCTTTCACCCTTTTTTTTAATCTATGGGGTTGCAATATGAAACTGTTTTTGCACCTTCCATTGCCTGAGGATGCTCATGTAGTGGCACAGGCCAAAAGTCTTGTTTCACAGGTATCTTTAACATTTGTGTTTAATAAGACTTACAGAAAAGCAGAAGAGGAAAACTCTAAAGTCTCTGGCTATCCCTGCCATATATTATACAAACAAAAGCGAAGTCCCAAATCTCCCTCAAAATTCCACTCCTGTGGCAGCCAGCTGCATACTACTTCTAGCATACAAAGGAGGTCAGTAGAAGAGGAAAAAAGGTCATTCCAAAGCTGAAGCATGCTAACGGAGGATGCTTCTGTCTTTCAGGTCGAGGATTTAGTTAGAGTATTTCCACTGAGACAACCTTTGGTGACTTGGCACAAAGAGACAACGTGTGTAGGCAGGCCACAAGAACCCAGGCACTCAGGACTCACTACCAATACCTCAGAGCTAAAACCAATTTCTTATATTCCAGTTAGGAACCATTTCACAGCAAGGAACACCAGGGGCATATCTTGCTGCTAACAACAGCAGCTCTTCTTTTGGTATTCTGTGTTTTGTAGGATCTGGACAGGCTGGATTGATGGGCCCAGGCCAATTGTATGAGGTTCAACAAGACCAAGTGCCGGGTCCTGCACTTGGGTCACAACATCCCCAGGCAATGTTACAGGCTTGGGGACGAGTGGCTGGAAAGCTGCCCAGTGGAAAAGGACCTGGGGGTGTTGATTGACAGCCGGCTGAAGATGAGCCAGCAGTGTGCCCAGGTGGCCAAGAAGGCCAACGCCATCCTGGCCTGTATCAGAGACAGTGTGGGCAGCAGGAGTAGGGAGGTGATCATGCCTCTGTACTCGGCACTGGTGAGGCCGCACCTCGAATGTTGTGTTCAGTTTTGGGCCCCTCACTCCAAGAAGGACATTGAGGTGCTGGAGCGTGTCCAGAGAAGGGCGACGAAGCTGGTGAGGGGTCTGGAGCACAAGTCTTATGAGGTGCGGCTGAAGGAGCTGGGGTTGTTTAGCCTGGAGAAGAGGAGGCTGAGGGGAGACCTTATCTCTCTCTACAATTACCTGAAAGGGGGTTGCAGAGAGGTGGGTGTTGGTCTCTTCTCCCAAGTGACTAGCGATAGGGCAAGAGGAAATGGCCTCAAGTTGCGCCAGGGGAGGTTCAGGCTGGATATTAGGAAAAATTTCTTTACGGAGAGAGTGATGAAGCACTGAAACAGGCTGCCCAGGGAGGTGGTGGAGTCACCATCGCTGGAGGTGTTCAAGGAACGTGTGGACGTGGCATTGTGGGACATGGTTTAGTCGGCATGGTGGTGTTGGGTTGATGGTTGGACTTGGTGATCTTACTGGTCTTTTCCAACCTTAATGATTCTGTGATTCTGTCATTCTGTGATCTTGGATTGTGCCCTGTATAGTTCACTTTGAAGTAATCCCATCCTGAAGTATGAAAGCAAGGTTCCTAACAGCAAATTTCAGTCAAAGGTAATGTTTCAAGCACAGACAATACAGCATTTTTGGTAGCTTCTGCTACTTGATCAGAGAGCAGCTGGTATCCAACATAACCACAGATTTGCAAACATAAGTAAGAAATAGTGAAACAATGAAGGATTTAGTGGTTTTACAGTTCAATTACTATGCCCACCCATGCCATCAGTTTAATCCCAGTTGCATTGGATGAATCATCAAGATTTCATCCTTCTGCAGCATCCCCAGACTTTTTGGCAAGACACTGCTGCACTGATTGTTAGAGGAGTGATAAAATTGTGAGAACGTCCTAGAAACAATACCTGGATCCTGTTACTCCCACTCACCCAACAGTCTCAAATAGACATTGAACAGAGAAGATGACAAGGCAGATCTCTAATGTAGTCTCCCATCACAGTGCCTTAAGGGGAAGGAAGTTAGTTTCACACAAGGCATTCGGGGAAAAGCGAATTGGGAGAGAAAACAGCAATTCAAAAGCAGTGTTTGCGTCTGTTGTGTAATAGGAAAGTCAGTGAAATTGGAAGAGAAGTCTAGCAGTATTGCCATAGACATACAGTCGTAATTCATTCTCAGATTGATGGAACCAGTGCAATTTCCATCCCATACCCATGCAAATATAGGGACTAAGAAGGATCAAGGAGCTCTGAGATAAGTAGATCTTTGGAAATTTTCTTTGCCACAGGCTCTGCTGTGATTTTAATGAAAAATAGAATGCAAATAATACGTTGATAGTTAATCAAGTCACTCAGCGTCGAGTGTCTGTTGTTCTTTGTTACAAAATCAGTGCTTACATATATCTCACACAGGTGAAATTGAGTTAAAAGACTTAAAAGATCATGTAGAATTGCAAAATCATGAAGTACTCAAACTAAGGGACTGTCAGAATTTTGGGTCACCTTTTGTATGTCCATTGAGATCATGAGATTAAAGACCATATTGTGTTTTTTTTTTTCTCCATGGGGATCTCTGTCTCATTGAGTACACAGGGTGGACAGTCTTCAGTTAACGAACAAGCATGGAGCATCTATAACAGATTTTTTTTTCTGTATGTGATTTCATGGCCTGTTTATTGCAAACTGTTGGATCCATGATGTAAAAACAGAATTGCACCTTTCTCTCTGGCTTTTTGCTTAATATTCATGTCTACAGTTTATGAATGCTTCACAAATATTAGTGGTATTATTTTCACAAGGCAATCTCAGGGAACACAGTATTACAGGTAGAGAACAGAAGCACAAAGATATCAAGGTCAAAAGTTTTCACTGATTGTGCGGGTCAGATCTTGCATGCCTAGGACTAGATCTTTTCAGAACATAAAGATTTATCTACCGCTTAATGTGCTCAAAGCACAGGTCCCATACATGTCAAATATGGTCCTGAGCTTTAGGCATTTCTGTAAATCAGGCCTAAGGCAAACACCTATAAAATGGAGAATATGCTTACTGATCATCTGGGAAAGACAGATTTAAGTCAGCTGTGTGTTATTACATGGGAAGTAGTAGAGTCTAGAAGAGAATCCTCCAGGTTGGTATCTGAGAGCCATGAAGACTTTATTTCTCTTACACTGTGTTCACTGCCTTGTGACTCCCTTTGCCTTGGACTTCTGCTATAGCTAAAGTTTCCTTCATTATACTGAAAAAAACCTGGGATCTTGTGTATAAATAACTCTTTGCCTATGTAATTAAAGCTGGTATTATGACTATGTATGTGGTGGCCAAATTAAGGTTGCATAAATAATTCTGGTTTGGGCTTTTCATAAATGTTAACATTTGACTTTATGACCATAATGCATAATTCTCATGTAATGTTTTATTTCTTCTTAACTTTTTAAGAAATTAACTGGAAAAAAAGTACTGTATTCTGGCAGCATGTGAAATGTCAGCAGGATTGGAATCTAGATCCACTGTACTGTTTTGTCCTACATAAACTGACCGAGTAATTGATTGCAGGATGACTAACCATTGTCTAGGTGAACCAGCACAACCAGAACTAATACATTTTTCTAGCAAAGTAACAACATGATGCCTGATAATTCCTGGTTCCACTCAGGACTGCATTCTGCTGTTTCCTCTTTCCAGTCCTAGTCTCTTTGCCTTCCCCTGGGATTTTTTTATCCCAGACTTAGTTTCTTGTATGGCTACTGAAAGACCCAGCTGATAGTCACTGGGCAGTTGTCCAGCTCTGCTTTCTCCCCTCGCTCTTGCTTATCTACATGCAGCAGACTGGGAATGTCTAAGCCCAGCTTTCCTGCTAAGCACTTTAGTTGTAGCCTCAGTCAGTTCCGTTCCAAGTTGATGAGAATGACTGCTTATCAATTTCTTCTTCTCCTACGCCCAGACCTCACCAGTATCTCCCAGTGTCTCTTTCCTTCCTGTCAAAGGCCAGTTCAATTCTACTCCCTCCTCCAATCTCTCACAACTTAAGCCCTGTTCTTCTCATCTGCAGGCATTCAAACATCCTCCTTCCCTCTCCCTGCCTTTCCTTACTAAAGGGACAAAATATTTCAGAGCGTCTCTCTTCAGATACCTGAACCTGACCTGCATGACTAGCACAAAGCAATTCTGGCAAATGAAAGAATCTGGCCACTGGTTTTCTTTCCAGTGCATCTGTTTCCCACAAGATCTGTAAATAGATAATCTTGTGGGGGTCCTATGCATTTTGATCAACTGCTTTCTTGTTTTCACAGAATCCTAAAATCATAGAATGATTTGGGTTGGAAGGTTTTACTACAGTTCCGCACTATTTTTGTTTATGCGTTTTCAGACATGTACAGAACACCTCCTATGCTGCGAAGTGGGTTATATAAGAAATAAAAAATGCATTCTCAATTAGATATAATCAAAGTTTGATTTCTGCCTCATGCTGTAAGTTTGAGCAAGGCTGGTTCTATCAGTCCTTCTAGTCTCCACCCTCCCACTTTACTGCAGAGAGAATAAGACTTTACATGCTGAATAATAGTGTGTTAAGTTAGAGGCAATGGAATGTTTTGCTATTACGGGATTATGTTTATATGGAGGTGCAAAGAACTCCCACACACAAAATCTGGTGATTAATTGGGTATTGTGGGTGCTTGATGTTTTTAATTTAGGCTTTTAAAGATTAGTAAGACCTGCCGCCCTGTGGTAAATAATCTTTCCTCATCACAAAATAGTAAGTATTGCTAGCTTTTGAGCCTATACACTGCTTAATTATGGTTTCGTTTGAGAATTAAAACAAAAGAAATGTTGGACTCTGTAACTGGGAGCGTTAGCCATTGCGTGTAGACCGATTTTCAACACAATTGATCTGAACAACTCTCCTTACCTGATTTTTTTATTTTTATTTTTAAGTGGATGTGTTATTCATCTGCTTTGAAATGCTGTATGTTGTTAAATGGCTACATTTCAGTGGCCTTGCTTTATGAACTCGGTTTCTTTCCAACGGCAGAAGTCTATGAGCAGCTGGTTCTCAGCAACAGGAAGGCCTTTTGCAGAAAGCTGGGGGCAGAGAACGGAAAGCGATGTCAAAGGTACTCAACACTTTGCTCTCCTCCAGGGGACCAGCCAACTCATCCTAGAAATTGCGCAGCGGAGTGAGAAAGTGCACTGATTCACTGTACATCCTGGGCAGCCCTGGCCAGAGCAGGTTCTGTGGGACCCCACCCCTTTCTTTATTCATGGTAACGTTTCATTTGCTTTTGATTGCCGTTCCATATTAAGCAGATGTTTTTATTAAGCTCTCCAAGGTGACACACAGGTCATTTTCTTGGGTGGTTACTGTTAATTCAAAATCCAACAATGTGTATTAGTAATATCCTTCCAACACACCTTATTTTGAATTTTCCATCATGAACTTCCTCTGCCATTGTGCTGCCTGATTGCCTAGGTTTGTCTTGACTAACTTAAATAACTGCTCAGTTAAACAATTGCTACTTGTTAAAAAACCAGTTCCATGGCAGGTCTTGCCGCCGTGCTGATTAAGCCCTTTTCCAGAACGTTAATGAATATAGTCAAGACCTGTTAGTCTTACAGTGTTCTGCTGCTAAGCGCTGCCATATTGAAAACGGACCATTTTATTCTATTCTGTTTTCTTTTAGCCATTTTGTGATCAAAACACAACTACACCTCCCACCTTCTTAGTTTCCTTACTAGCCTCTTGTGAGGTATACTGTCAAAAGCGCTTTAAAAATCCAAATAAATTATGTCAGCGAAACAACTCTTGTTCCTCATCCAGCTGAATTCTCTCAAATGTTCTCTGAAAACTCTCAAAATGTACTAATCTTAACTCAGAAAAAGAGTCAGGAATGCTAGTAAGTTGTGGTTGATCTATTTGGTTTTAGTAGTTGGCAATAACTGTATCGATGCGATGCTGTGTCTGGCCCTAAGCCATCTATATTCAGAAAAATTAGTCGCCTTAGTTGTTGCTCTGGGATTCCACTGAACCCCAGTTTCTGGTACCAAAAGGAGGCAAAAAGCTCTCATTGCGCAGCACCTGGTCTGTCTGGGAACTGGGTGTTCCAAAGTTCTGGGCAGCGGTAGCAATGGAGGTGCTGGGCTGGAGGTCAAGGAGCGCTTTTAGAAACTGGATGAGGTCAAAACTCTGAGTGAAGTGAGTCCCATCACATCCCACAGTGTCTGCCTTCCTGCTGCCAGAAAGCTTTAATTGATTCCATGGAAATCCTCTCGCAGCTGACCTAACCTCTTTGCTGCCAGTTTTATATGTCTGGGGGACAGGAAATATTTTTGGCAGGGAGAAGACAGAAACATGCTGAAGGTAATAGAGAGAAAGCGCAGTCACAAAGGGCTGAAATTATTTCGTTGGAGTTTGTAAATTGACTGGGGGGAAGGGGAAGTAACCTGAGTCTGCAGAAGATAAGATGTTAGATAAGGATGCTGGTATGATCTTTACTGCTAAGAGATACAGTAATCTTTATGGAGAATGCCTCTTTCTGTCTACAGGATTAAGTCCCATTCAGCCTTTCAGCTTCCAGTATTGAATTGACATTGCACATCTCACCTCAGGAATCTGGCCTGGAATACCAGCATCGTATCGAAGTGATCTGAAGAAACAGTCACAGTCCTTTCTTCCAAAATGTCATTGTCACTCACCAGTGCGCACATTTGCTCAAGAAACTTTCCTAGCTGCACCATATAGATATGTTCTGAGCAAACCTCAAAAGGGAATAACTTAATGTCATGGAAATAATTACCAGCAAGTCATGTTACGCTTCCTGCCAGTTCACAAGAACCCTTTTTTCCAAACTGTGAATGTTATATTGCTGCTTAATAGAGTCTAAACTTCAAAAGAAATGGTGAAAATCTCTCTTTTATCTTGGCAGAGAAGAACAGCAGCACTGCCATACTCCCGAGCTACAGCCTAGAAATGCTTTAAACTGAAGTGTATGATCCAAACACAACTGTAAGGTGAAAACTGGCTGGACTGGGAACCTCTTTTCGTATACCTGTAGTTTCGGTGATATCAGGAAACACCTGCTTTCACATTTCATGTTTGCTGTTCATACTAAGTAAATTTCCCTGCAGATGGAAAATTATCTTTTATTTAACGTAAATTTGGATGATACACTAGTCAAGTTTCATCTCTTTTGGTTTCAACTATCACATCACTGAATGGCTCATGGAAGCAGTTTAAAACGTGTGGGTTAAAGCCTGGCCTCTCTTATGCTATGGGGACTTGCACCATCAATTTCTTTTGAAACAGTATTTATCAGGGGATCGGACTTTGAGTACTTCTTCCACAGTGGTGTCAAGCAGGAGCAATGCCACTGAAGTTTTTAACACAACGCCGAAGCAAAGTGAATGAAAAGCACTGCTGTTGACTCAGTGGCATTTCTTTTTTTGACTAAGGCATCTGTAGCTTTGTCAATAAGAAGCAGGATAAATTAGTGTTTGTTGAAATATTTGTTGCCCTATGTTACACATTGCTGGCACAGAAACTGAAGTGCCACTAGTTCTTACAGCTAGGCAGTTTAAAACCAGCTTGGGAACATCTATGTCACGCTGCAAGCAATGGCTCCGATGGATTGTCAAATGTCCTTTATCTCTTTTATTCTTGTTTCAACATAGACTTATTTCATCCAATGCATGGCCCACAGATGGCACCTGAAAGTACAGTATCTGTTCCAAAAGCAATTCCAGGCTCATTTTTTTTCCTCATCTTCTTCCAAGAGAAAAAAGCACACATACTTTTTGTGTGTTATGGCCTTATGTAGGACACCACCCACAACCTCACCCTTTTTTCCCCTTCCATGGATAATCTTTTCACAGGGTGGAGAGGGGATGGGATGGGATGGGAAAAAAAGAGTTGCTTTCATGTTTTCTAGCAATGATTTTGTCTACAACTATTTCCTTTTTGACTTCTTACTCACTGTTTATGAAATATCCCTGTACTTTAACAATAGTATTGTTGCCACAGCTGCACTGATTATATTTCCCTAACTTCTCTCGTTTTGAGGCTTGAAATCAGTGTGGTTTGTTTTCATACATGGTAACTTGGAACAGCCTATAATAACATTACAGAAAGCCTTGATAATATAATTGTAATGTGCACACACACTACTTTCTCTGCTTTTTTGTCTCCATGATCTTAATTAAATACTTAATTTGTTGGGTTTTTTTTTTTCTCTGTCTACAACAAAAAGTGAAGTGCTGATTCCAGATAGGAACATTACAAAATGTACATCTTTAATAACCATATTAATAAAGGGTCAGTGAATGTTTTAAGTATTTCATTGCACAACCATGTATCTCCATGTGTTGTTTTTTTTTTAATCTGCTGTATCCATTCTCCTCTTTGAAATAAAACAAAAATACCAAGAAAATAATTCAAAATGTGTAACATATTTTGATTATTTTTATATTAGGTTATCAAAAATCTTGTTCCCTTCTCAGCTGATTCTCAAAATAAAGATTTGGTTCTTATTTATGCTAAAACCTGTATGAGCACTTTTGCAAGGCAAAGGATCTTGACAGTCCAAGGTTCATTCCCACGCTGCTGCAGTTCACCCTTTGAACTTCAGAGCAAGTCCCCTTTTATTGGAACACCACTCCATATTCTTGGTGTCCTTAAATAAGAAGGATATATATTAAATATGTCAGTTTAAAATGTCCTTCATTTGCTGGATTATCACCTGGAGACATATAAGTGTCTGTAATGAACAGCTACTGCAATCAGCAGTTCCCCAGCATAAAAATTTGGGTTATGGGACATTCATTTAGACATATTAGGTAATGCAACAGGACTGTCTAACATTTAGATTGCATCAGATACCTGTGCAAGTCTTAACACACTGTATACTTTCCATTGTTTCCAGGGCTGATGAGTGCCAACAAAAGATGGCTCACTGACAGTCAGGGACACGAAAATTCCCTTAACCTGCAAAACCCAGAGAGGATGAAATGTGGAAGCTAGGATGTCACCCTCCCATCCTGCTTTGCTGCACAGATACTCTCAGCGCGTTTTAAGGTGTTGGGGCAGAGCATGAGCGATAGTGCGCATGTTCTGGGTTGCCCGGCTGCAAGCCAGCCGCTGAGAGAGGCACTCTGTGACAAAAATCTTGAGCAAGCCGGGCAGGCCCCTTGCTGACTACAAGCAAGACAAACGAAAATATCTTCTAGTGTTGTCATCCATTAAAAAGTTCTCTCTACAAAGACCTGTACACCAATGTCACATAGAAAAGTAAAAGGAATTGGACACTAATGGTATGCCATTGTTACCACTGAATCACCCAGTCTCAAACAAATAACTTAGAAGCAAAGCAGACTGTTTTTTTTTTAATTATTCCGTTAATTATTCCATTCCTCATGTTCTACATAATCCATCCCAATTACAGTATTTTTCCTAGCATGTGGGATATAAATAAGGTACTTATTAAATCCAGAGTCGATGAACAGCCTTGGCTCTTTGCTTGGCATCGTTTGCTTTTATAGATGTTCCCTATATGACGACTTCTAATGAACTAGAATTGCAGCATTCATGGTTTCTTTTTCTGGTATCACTGCATATATTTAACTGATAAGAAGCAGGAGGCAGCATGCTCAGATTCCTAATACATTAAGGAAGAAAGTGAATTTAAAATCCAGAAGGCGAGGTTTTTTGCAGCTCCCTAGTAATTGCTTTTTGGCAAATTATGTTTGAAAAGAGAGCCAAAAACCCTTTAGAACCAAGCCTGGGAACCAGATTATATGTTTCAAGGTTAATCAATGCTCTCATCATCAAATGCTCTCATGCATTGTCTAGCAGATGCAGAAAACCCGTAACACAATTAAAAAGCAGGATTGTCTGCACAGGCCACAATAGATTTTTCTCTCAAGTAAGTAGATGGTTAAAAAAAGTAAGTGTCTGATGTTGAAAGAAAGTGTTTGCACCAAACAAATTAGAGAGGTCATCAGTCAAGACTGTTTAATACTAGTCAAAATAGCACCCTTGCAATAAACTGGCAAACTGAACATCAGTTTAAGTTATCTCTTGTTGTAAGCATACAAGTTATAGATGCCTAAGGGAGTCTGTTGTAACTTGCGTATACTTAAATCTGTTTCAGATGACATTTTCATTTTATATTATGAACAGAGTTTTCTATTTCTCTTCACAGATTAGCTTGCTCCTTACCTTATCGAACATCCTTGTAAGCTACAGGTGCATGTCTGAAAAGAAAGCCATGATGGTGACTGCAAGCTAAGACCAAATGATAAACCGCTTCCAAAATTGGTGCAATATTAAGCGATACCGTAGACAAAGTTGCTCAATTTTTATTGAATTCAAAAGCTTTCTCTTAATATGGCATAAAAATTTACAACCGTCCTTTGAATGCACTACTCTTTTTACTCCAGTGGAAAAAAATCCCAAGAACCACATGTGTGTTACACTTGGAATTTGAGTATCAACCAATTGTCATGAGGTTTGAGCATAGCCTCAGTTCTCCTGTGAGCCCTGAGCAATTCATTTCCATATTTCTCTTGTTCATCCCTATTTTTGCAAGCATCCATGCTTCCTGGTTTCATCCAACATTAGAAGCAGAAATACTGAAACCTCTCAGAGGAAATCATATAGATTTGTCTGGAAATAGTACTATAATTTTTTTTTTTTCCTAAAATTTCAAAACTGCATGCCCAAGACATTTGGAAAATGTGTACTTGCTTAAGTACTTTCCTGAACCTAAACTACCAAACGGTCTGATATTGACCAACTGGAACAACGTAAGAGAATTCATCCAGTCGAGATGTTCTTGCAGAGCTTAATATTTAGGTCAAGGGGCAGAAGGATCTCATTCCTCTTTCTTCCTCTTCTGATGTGCTGAAGAGAAAGCCATATGACCTCTCTAGGCTATGTCCCAGAACCCTGATGTTGAGAAGTCAGGGGAACTATTGCAAAATAAGGTATGGCTCAGTGTGAATGAAAGGGCATCAGGAAGTTTCTCTTTACCACTACATTTTTAAAGGCATTCCAGTTCTTTGCTTCAGTGGAAGTTAGGTGCCTTGGTCCCTTTTGTACTCCCCAGCGTGTGTCCCTGAATTTTTGGGTAATTACACCACTTAAAAGAAAACACTGATATCTTAGACTTTGGGGCTGTAAATATTTCTGCCTGTGCTCAGCTTTAAGCACATAAATTCATCCGTTTATGCTACCTGATCCCAGATCTAGCAACTCAGAGGTTTATGCAAAGATATAAATATTTGCAGATCAGGAGTCTTATTTTCCTAACACCAAATAATATTTAAGGGATTGGGGGGGGGGGGGGAGGGGAGTTACAGATTCATTTCCAGCCTTCTTAAAGTGTGATGTGATCCTCACACACAGAAGCAATATCATTTGGTGTAGCTCTTATGAACAGGGTTCAAATTTGAATTCAAAGGTTCTACATGAAAAGGTAACAACTCGTGCTGTTCTGTGCTTCTGCTTAATGTTAAGCAATTAGTTGTATTAGTTTATATCTGTAACAGGTCACTTAATCAGGAATACCCTGCTTGCTAGTCAGCCTAAAAGGAATATTCTTCATATTTGCCTCTTTTGATAATTGAACGTATTAAAATAGTTACCACATGATAACAGGGCTGCCAGTTTTAGAATGAAAATGGCTACTACAGGGCAAGGAAGAAATGTCTTTTTTAATCCATATTAGTGCTGAGTCAGTCGAATCTATGGCACAAGATGGCTCTTATGCTCATATAAATGACTTGGCTAGGGAAATATCCTCCCCCTCACATTACAAATGTCTATCAACAGGAAAAAAAAAAGGTTACCTAATATGTCATTCAAAGATCAAGTCAAGATGTTCCAAGTATATTGTTTTTTTCCACTGAAAATGGATTCTGAGTTACTAGATCATTATCTCTTCCTACGTTGTTTTGGCACTCTATCCAATATTAAATGTACATTTTGTTTTCTCCAGAAAATACATTAATAAATTTTAAATCTCTTTTCTTTATAGCTGTAAAAATTGCATAACAATCTGGCTTTGCAAAACAGTGAACTAGTGCTTTGCATCTTTTAGTGCTTTACCTCTGTACCTGAAGATATCCTTAGGAAAAACAATTGTGCAGTCTACATTCCTGCAATTACTGTATATTATATTTAATTGGAAAGAAGCAATCTACTGCTTATTTAAAATAGACATAGCACACTTTGTCAGATTATTTTGAAGCACAGACACAGAGAGGTTGTAATTTTTTTTTGTGAATCGTGAGGACGGAGAATGACATTTTCATTAAAAGAAAAGTTTAGGTTTCCCAGGAGGATTGCGCAATGTGGAAATTGCTAGCAAAACCTTTAGCCTTAAGAAATAGTCACCATGAGTAACTTACGCCTTTTGTGTTGCAAAACATGGGGAAGAAGGTGACGTTCACACAACCTAGCATAGAGGAATTAAAATGCAACATGCCTCTATGAGAGAGGATAACTGCATTTTAGAGAAGTTTGTGCAGAGAAAAGAAAGATACAACTTCGTTGTATGCTTTTGGGAGAATACTCTAGCTACTGCCGGCAGCCTATGGGAAGCTTCACAGTCACCTTAATCAACGTACCTCTGCATTTCACTGTTCAGGCACCCGGGCTTCGTCAGGAGAATGTTATGACTCCTTTGCTCCATCGTTACCGTTTACCTTTGCCAGACTTTCCTCTATCAAACTATCTGTCTTCTATTTTACTCTGAAGGAAGACAAAAGCCAGGGATGAATCTAGTCACTAGATATCTGTCTTATTAATCTCTAGCTTGTTTGAGCAGGAATCTGCTTTCCAATAATGTTACCACTGGGTCTGTTTTTTTCATGTCACTTGTCTTGCCTGTAGCAAAGAATATACTAGAATTTAGACATACCGCAGAGGTAGGTCTCTCAGAGCAGCTTGCAATACACTAAGTCACAAAAGAATCTTGAGTGATTACTTTAGAGCACGCTTCTTTTTGGAGAAGAGCGTCATTCATCTGTGCTGTCATTACCAACTTAAGGACTGTAGAGCCCACTGGTATTTTGACAGCTATATTTTTTCCTTCTTTGTTCAAAACAATGTGGTTAAAAGTTCCACCTTTCTCCCACCTTTCCTTCACTGATGATAAAAGAGTGGTGGGGCATCCAGGGTGCTCAGGAAGGGTAGTGATTTTGTGTTCATATGCCGTCAATAAGCGTTAGCTCTTTTTCTGGAAAAATATGGTGAAAATTGGAGATGTTAAGAAAACATAAATACTTTTGTGGTACTGAAAGTCTCCTCAGACGTACCCCACATTGGATCTAAAAGATGTACTGGGAGAGGGCGTTACTCAGCCCAAACATTGCCAGACTATGTGCTGCCTTGCAGGGGGCTAGCTCCCCGTCAGTAAGTGAGGGCTTAGCTTTCTTCTGAAATCGTTAGTTGCCATTACACATGGACATGAATGTGACACTAAATGCGCTTAACTATTTTTTTTCCTACCAGAAGAAATATATATATTAGAAGGATAAGTCTCCTTGAGAATTTATGGCACCTACCCCAAATGGGTCTGAGAAGAACCGTTAAGAGAACGCTTTCATACGCACATGCTTTCTACTCCATATCTGGTAGAGATCTCCCCTTGGCCACACCAGGCAGATGTAAGATGAAAGAAAACACAAGACTGTATCTCCTTCATTAATTATTTGTGTTCTAGTCTTACTGGCTGCCCCAAGGAAAGGATGACTTGCAGAGGCACCATGAACACAGGCCTTCTCCAGGTCCTGGCTGTTTTCCAGCCACGTGGCTACCTCACAGACAGCCGACGTCAGTTGGCAAATTAGAGTATTTGTGCATTTGGACGTGGGATATAGAGAGGGGTCCCACATGCTCTAGAGGACTTGCTTTGGACGTACCTAAGGCTGTGATTTCAGGTGGGAAATACCGAGTAGGTGATTTTAGTTTGAGGAAGGAGATTGTTCTTAATAAGCAATGCAAGCAATGCAGTGCAGTGATTTCAGGGGTTTTTATTTTTAACTCCAGATCTAGTTCAGGTATGTTTATAGTAGTGATGGAGTAGGATGATATCTGGGTAAGAGACTCATCTTTGTTTCCACATCTCCTGGCATGGATCAAGTTTTCAAGAGTTCCTGTTCCAGCACTGTCAACACTGGCCTCATCTTCAAAGTTTTTTTAGTCCTTGTTTTCCCTTCATGATGATCATGGAATATACTACTCGCTCTATCTCAGCTCTGTGGGAGGAAGAGTGAAATCGGAACAATAAAGACTGAAGGGATACAATAACAGAGAGGTAATGCTAGGACAGAGTGAGGAGAAGAAGTAGAGCAAATGTTGGAGGCAAGAAACCTTCACAGTAGAGTGGAAGGTCTGTGGAATCCCAAGAAAGGACTTCAAAAATAAAGAAGCTTGGAATATTTGAAGACGTAACAAATTACATTCTCGTAATTAGCCTAAGGAAAATAAGGCCAAATGGGAAAAAAGAAACCAACACCAAAATCAAAAAACCCACACCCCCCTCAAAAAAAAAAACCAAGGACCAATAACAGTGAGAGTAGGTTATTTATAGCTGTCATGCCATCTAAGTCATGCTGCATACCTTAATTTGCATTTAATATTTAAGAAATAGTGCTAGTTTTTAACCCACAACAATTTCCTCCTTCGCTTAGTGGGGGTGGGTGTTGTATGACCACTCATCAAGTAAGATCTGAATACTTTCTGAACACAAGCAAAAGCAATAGTGACATTCAGAGATTTTCCGACATTTGCTTAGAGTCCTAAGGTAACCTGAACCACTTTTGTGGGTACAAATTTTACTTTTCCCCCTCAACTTCTAAATTTAAGTGAGGAGAATCAACATCCCTTATAAGACCTCACCTCCTTTTTTGGCTGCAGATGTTATTATTCTGCATTAGTTATTCTATTACAGCAGCTCTCTGATGGCCCTTTCCATGAGATACTTCATGAACACAGAGCCCTTGTCCTAAACAGCTTCCAGTCATTGGATATTTGGACTAACCCCCAGTAGCATGAAAATAAAACCACTACTTAGAACACTGATGAAATTCAGGGTGGGAGCACTGGTATAGAGTCATTATCAGATTTTGCCCCTAAGCCTGCACACATATCCACAGCTACATTTAAATACTTTTCTATGAGATAAACGTCTATAAAATAAAATCAGACAGAAGTTTTTTTCAAATGGAATTAGGAACCATCCAATACCAAAATGTCTAGCATGCCTGTATCTTGACAAGTCGTCTTTTTTGATTGGTGTACAAAAAAAAGAGCTTTCGTGTTACTCAGAGCATCTTAAACAAGACGGACATCAGAACATAATAGTAGACTTGTTCGTATTAGGGCAGAATATGTAAACCACAGTATCTCTGTGAGGAAATAGACTTCCTGTCTGCTGGGTTTTGTGTGTCTAATTAAGTACAGATTTTTTGGCTACTAAAACATTTTTCCAGAGCTACCAAGAAATAAAACCTAAACAAGTCAAATGAAGCCATGAATGGATAAATACTGTGGCACTCTTTCACAGTAAACCTGGAAACCTCCACAGGCAGGTAAGCCCAGCTCTTCTAACATGGCTATTTTTCAGCCATGCCGTTTCTAACAAGCTCTTGCTTAGCTGTCCTGGAAAGACCATCTCTAAACAAGTGTTGTTTTCACTTTCACGTGCTAAAGAAAATCACTGTAATTCACCTTTTGATCTTGCAACTGGCTCCATTTAAAAAGAAATGTTTGTACCAAGCAGACGATCACGCAAGTGTCTCGCAAGCCACCTAGCTGCTGAAAAAGGCAGAAGGGATAGAGAGGGGCAGAGAGAATGAGTGGAGTGGAGAATTGGGATCCACAGTACTGAAGATTGAGGGTCTGCCCCCACTTCATGAATTCCTGCCAGGGCTCCATGAGAGCAACTACACTCGGGTTTGCTCTCTTTAATTGACTGACATCGCGTGGTAGGCTGTACTCTACGACTCCTACAAAGAGCTATGAAGGGTGTAGTGTTGCCTGGTAGATCCACACAAGCTCCTGTGCACTCTTGACAGTGGGACTTTCACTGCACACCCATTCCTGCAGCACTTCTGCATGTATATTTTGATCCATGAGTAAGGAGAATCACATAACTTACAGTAGAATTTTCTGCAAGTCTGTTCCTCCGTGGAGCTTTGCGTATGGCCCTCTAGGCACATATGACTTACAGACAAAGCTGGGGGGTACATGCAGAGATTTTTAGTGAAGAGGAAATGGCAGTGTTTCTTCATGGAGATGTGGGAAGCAGTGGGGTTTCCAAGAGGGCATGCTATATGCTAATAGCTGACATAAATCAAAGGAAACACATTTTAATGGTACTGTAAAACTTGGGAACTCTCCTACCAATCCTGACCACCATCTACTGGCAACTTACCTATTCCATTTGTACAGGCGTAGAGTACTAATGCAACACACAGAGACTCACTCCCTTTGCTGGCTAACAAGTAACCACCTTCATGCCCTTCAAAATGTTTGAAATGCTTTTTGTCCTGGTTCCCTTGCCCTTTTACCATGCAATGAGGACACCCTAAGGTAAGAAAACCTCAGTGAATAGGTCTCCAGAAGCTGATTACCACCACTGGCTGATGGGAGTATTTCTTACAGAAGGAAGCAGCAAACTGGCTCAGAAAACATCTGAACTGACCAATACCTTTTCCAGGAACTCCCACAGAACCCAAAGCAAAAAGGCTTAAAATATTGGAAATGGCAGTAGAAAGCCCAATCTTGGGAGATTCTCACCCAAGTTTCCAAAAGGAAGAGGCTTACCAATAAGGTTGGACTTGGTTTTGTAGGGGGATGTGCAAAGTGAAACATACAGAACCTCAGACAGGAGACAGATTTCTTTAATCCAATTGATGTAGAATCACAGATCATTAAGGTTGGAAAAGACCTGTAAGATCATCAAGTCCCACCATCAGCCCAACACTACCATGCCCACTAAACCATGTCCCGCAGCACCACCACTACACATGTTTGATATAACAATTATTTTGAGAGTTTATGCAAACTGGCAGGTCAGGGTAACACTCAGTGCTTATGTTAAGAAGTCCAAGGATGCTGTCATAAAGAAGGAAATAATAGCAAGGTCCTTTTCTTGCTAGTTAACCACCTCGCAATGTTCTGGGACATCCTTGCAGACCTTGCTACAGCAGCACAGGGCTTTATCCTCTTACACACTTTCACAAGGGTCAGTTACTACTGTTGCTCCTTCATGAAATGTAATTATGAGTAGCTGCTTCTTAATGCTTCCATTTCCAAATCCAATTTCTTTAGAATACGATGCGCTTTAGAATGAGGCAATTTCTCACTTTTACAAGACTTTCACAACTGGGTAGAGAACAAGTTCTTAGATGAAAGTTTGCCTTGCTTGCTCTGTTGATGGACTGAGAACTTCATCACATCTCAAGCCCTCAGTTTTTACAAATGGGAAAACTGTGAACAAATATCTTATCCTGAAATTTGGAATTTATCTATTCTGCATCCAGAGGGCATCAACAGGAGAGTAGTCATAATAGTCAAGCTACTAATTTCATTTTCAGGTAGGAGTAAGTTGAGAAGTTGGGTACAAAAACGGGATTTTGAATATGTGTGGTTAGTGCAAGAGTGAAATAAGATGAAAGATTCATCTTATGGATCTTAATAAACACAGGCAAAGCCACAAATAGTATTCTCATATTCTTCTATTTTTGAGCCCCGGGCCTGAAGGGTATTTTTAATGCAAAGGAACTAAATCATGCTTGTCCAGTATATTTTTCGTCAGCATGAAGTTATATATCACTGTGCACATTTACAGGTATTGAATCTTTCTGCAATATCTTTATGGCTGATAGCCAGTGGGATTAATGGAATGTGTGAAATACCAGTGAAACTGTGTAAGTTGAATCCCTAAAACAAAAGCTAGAAAGCAGGGTGGTCCTCTGAGTTCAGTTTTCACTTAATCTACTGAGTCATTTGGTGACCTTGGACAAGCAAGCTGACCTTCTGGCACTTTGGTGAGGCCAACTGTAAAGCAGTGTGAAACCAAACATGGAAGATTAACTGCTGCAAAAAGAGCAGAGTCGTTTTGGTAGGATAGTACCCCCTAAGCACCCCCTCTGCTCTTCAGAAGAATCCTAGATAAGGCAATACGCTAATATGTGTTTGCTTGTGTCTGTAGTGATCAAACTTGGAAGAATCGTTATTCTTTGAAGGTATTTGCCAAGCCTTACTGAGCTACTTCCTCTCTCTGCAGTGTTTCTTTTGTAGACTTCTCCATTGCCAGATTGAGTTATAGGCTCAATGAAAAAAAAGATATATATCTGCCACCAGGCCTTTCGATGATTCCAATTTTTCTAAGCTGGGGAATCAGAAAAGCTATTTCCGAGGAAGCTAATCACTAGGTTCTGAGCCTATTCTGAAAGCAAAATGTTGAGGTTTGAAGGGTCCCTCTGGTTTTACTTTTTTTTGGTTTTGTTTTTTAATGTCTGTGAGGTGAGCCCAAGGCCAGACTGAGGATTGCATCAGGAAAATGGAAAGATGAAGAGAAGAGAGAAAGAATGGCCTCAGCCCTAAAATAGCACTGTAAAGGGCGTTTTACTTGGAACTTTCTTTCAGCTGACATCAGTCAGGGTAAGAAAAAGATTTTAGTTCAAAAGTGTAAAGCTAAAACAGAGCATTTAAGGCCGGATGTAACACTCAGATCTATTTGGTGTCTTGAAAAAAAAATGAGGTTCCACCTGGACCAGAAGTTTAATGTTTTTTTCGACTTCAGAAACATTTGGTTTGTTTTGATGTCTTTGACCCTGGATAAGACAAAGGCAGCACACAACTCAAGACACGCTCAGAAAAATAAAAGGAACTGAAGTGCAACAGCAGCTACTGGATTCTTTTATTCCTGGTGAGTTGGAAATTTCAGGAAAAGCCAGGTTAGAACAGTGGATTTTTAAAACAGACTTCTGATAATCTCTGATGTCCAAAGCCAACGCCACTGGGAATTTTCTAGAAAAGCCAACAACGCTGGCATTTTTAGTATAATGTATAGGAAAGAGACCATTCCCTTTTTGTCCAAAAGCTATAGTTTCATCAAAGGACCTCCTTCAGCCATGGCTTGTAAACCAAAGTAGGTTTTTATGCATATTTTCACTAAGCAAGACAACGTATCAAGCCTGGGAGCCGCATAACTATGGCTGTGCTCTTCAGTAGGAAATAGGTTTGTCTGAATCAATACTTGCAATGATGCATCTTAGGTCTACCCCGTGCTCAGAAAATTCAGTGAAACTATCATGTTACCCAGACCAAGTAATCCCCTTCTTCTACCAGATTGTCTGTCACGGATCCAGACTGTAGTGCATAAAACTGTCAGTGAGCAACTTGCAGCTGAAATTTCACCTAAACTTGAAAAGTGAACAACCTTCCTCCAAATGCAGAAATGGCTGGGGAAAACCATGCCAGCATCAAGTACATAGTGGGAAGAATATAAATAGGAACTTGGGCCAAGTGATGGGAGAACTCAGTGATGAGGAATAGGAGGATTTGTTACTTATTCATTCCAGTTGTTTTGTGTTTCTCATATGCTTTTATGCAACTAGAGATGTTTTTCAACCCGAAATAACTCTCCATACACTAACCCCAGTGGTAAAGGGATGCTGAAACAAGTGTTCCCAAAACAATATCAGACATATACCACAGTTCCTTATTATAAAAATTAATGCTATCTCCAAGAGATTGGCTTCTTTAATTAAGATGACTTGTGTGGATGAAGTGGTCCACTGGCAAGTGAACAGACTGATGACATGCTAATCACTTTCCCCAATTCATAATTCTAACCACTATGCTACTTAAAGTGTGTTTCATCTTTGTACTAATATTAGATGGAAAAGAAGGGGTGAGGGAAAAGGAAAAACAAGTCTTTTCATCAGGCAGGTTTGTACATGCTTAGCCAGCTCTTCTGTTCTGGTTTTAAGGCAGAAGAAAAAAAACACTGAAACATAAAGCAGTGTGGATTGTATGGAAAATTTGACTCAGATCAAGTGCCTGGCCAACACCACAAAATGGACTGGAGACAAATCTGATAATTAGAAAAAGCAGTGAATAACAAAATATTTTTGACTCATGCCATATCAGGCAGACTCCGAAAATTCTCAGAGGCAACAAAACAGGATTTCATTCCCCACAGCTTACTACATTTTTGTGCTAGAGCAATGCCACTGATTTCAGAGGCATTAAACTGGTGTAATACTGGAGTCGGGAATTAAGCCCAAGCTCACCTTATTCTTCCATGACAGTTCATTTTCACTGCTATTTACTCAAATTGCCCAAACAACCAGGTAAACCAGGAGTGACCACACTTACGTCAATTTTGTGCAGCTGACATAAACAAGATTAGAAACACTCCTATTGTATTAATCTGATTTACAATGCCTGGAGTTTGGTTTTGTTTTCTTTGTAGACCAACTGGCCAGGGTAAACACATATGCTGACCAGTCCACAGCAAGGCTGGGATAAACATCGTGACCATCCCACGAGGGATGCCATATAGGGGTAAGTATGTCTGATGCCTGTTTTTCATCTGCTGCTGCCACTGCCAAGCCGAGCAGGTAGTAGAGGCTGGAAGGCACAGTGATAAGGGCTGGAAAAGAGAAAAGATTTGCCAGAAAGTAATCAAATAAGAGCAAGAGAAGAATAATGCCTGTGAAGGATCCAGAGCACAAAACAAGGACAATACCAGGTAAAAGAACCTAGGAAATAGCTGGACCAAGCTGTAAAGTGGAGAGATGAGGAAAGCCTCCAGAAGAAGCCAGAGCTGAGAAGAGATCACAGAATCACAGAATCACTAAGGTTGGAAAAGACCTGTAAGATCATCAAGTCCAACCATCAACTACCACCACCATGCCCACTAAACCATGTCCCACAGTGCCATTTCCACACATTCCTTGAACACCTCCAGGGATGGTGACTCCACCACTTCCCTGGGCAGCCTGTTCCAGTGTCTCACCACTCTCTCAGTAAAGAATTTTTTCCTAATATCCAGCCTGAACTTCCCCTGGCGCAACTTGAGGCCATTTCCTTTTGTCCTGTCGCTTGTCACTTGGGAGAAGAGACCAACACCCACCTCTCTGCAACCCCCTCTCAGGTAATTGTAGAGAGCGATGAGGTCTCCCCTCAGCCTCCTCTTCTCCAGACTGAACACCCCCAGCTCCCTCAGCCGCTCCTCACAAGACTTGTGCTCCAGACCCCTCACCAGCTTCGTCGCCCTTCTCTGGACACGCTCCAGCACCTCAATGTCCTTCTTGGAGTGAGGGGCCCAATGATGAAGGGCCAAAGATGAAGCAGGAGGAGGTATGAAAGGGGAAAGCAAGTACCTGAATGGGAAGCTGAAACGAGGTAAGAGGATGCACAACAACCTCTTGGCACAGCTGTTGCACAATATATTTAACTCCATTCAGCGAAGCAAGATGACAGTAGTCATAGCAAGCATAGGTACCTTCACTATTCTTACCTGGAGGCTTTAAATGGCTACAGAAGATTGAGGTCAGTCTTTAGAAAGCACTTCTGCCTGTTACACCCTTTTTACACGTAGCAGGATTGCTGCTTCTGCTGAAGGAGAGTCTGAGGAGTTATCAGAGATATCCAGTGTGGTCTCACGTGGCTCCGTTTTCACTTTGGAGGTATATGGGGAAAGTCAGGTGAGCAGAAAGTCAGTTTGTGCTGTCCCTCTCCCCTGAACGTTTGATTCTCGTGGGCTTTTCAACTAGATTTTCTCACTTTCCTGCACATTAATGAACAGCGAACAGAAGTTTCATGTAACAATTCTGGCTGGAAGTTTCTTGGGCTGTGGCAGTGTCTAATGACCACTGTCCCAAAGGTCTTTCTGTTGGCTTGTGCCTTCCTGCGTCTCTCCTTCTGGTAGTTCACTTGTAGAGCAATGCATGAGTGGTCCGGAGGAATGGGGAAGTGCATTGTGAAGACAACTTGTAACCTCTGGCTTGGAAGGAAGCTTCCCAGGTGTAACTGGCAAGCAGGAAAAACTGGGGCTGAGTGAGGAGCTCCACCTTTTCTAAGATAGAGTGAGCTTTCCTTGTCTTTGTAATTGCATTGGCAAGGTTTTGGCAGCAGGGGAGCTGCAGGGGTGGTCTCTCTGGGAAGAGACCAGGAGCTGCCCACCACAGGACATAGCTGACCCCATCAGCCAAGCCAGTGGCACCTCTGGGAAAACATATTTCAAAAAGGCCAAAATTCACTCACAGCAGTGTGAGAAGTGAGGAAAATAAGTGTGAGAAACAACCCTGTGGATATCAAGGTCAGGGAGGAAGGAGGAGGAGGAGGAGGTGCTCTAGGCACTGGATCAGATTCCCCTGCAGCCTGTGGAAAAGACCACAGTGGAGCAGATATTCCCGCAGAGCCAATGGAGAGGACCATGTCGGAGCAGATATCCACACTGCATCCCATGGAGGACGCCATACTGGTGCAGGTTTATCCTGAAGGACTACAGCCTGTGGAGAGGATCCACAGGGGAAAAGTGTGAGGAGGAAGGAGC
Source organism: Gavia stellata (assembly GCF_030936135.1). Classification (NCBI taxonomy): domain Eukaryota; kingdom Metazoa; phylum Chordata; class Aves; order Gaviiformes; family Gaviidae; genus Gavia; species Gavia stellata. The sequence continues at coordinate 81,461,822 of NC_082597.1, read as the reverse complement.
AGCAGAACTGTTATGGATTGGCCCCATAACCCCCCACTCCCCATCCTTTTGCACGACCCTGGGGGATGAGGGGGAGGACGGAGAGGTGTTGGGATTGAAGGAGTGAAGTTGAGCCTGGGGAAAAAAAGGGGGACGGGGAAAGGTGTTTTAATTTTTGTCTTTGTTTCTCGCCATCCAACTTGATTTTTATTTGCAATAAATTAAATTAATTTTCTCGAGTCATCTGTTTTGCCTATTGACAAAAACTGGGAAGTGCCCGCCCTGTATTTATCTTGAACCATGAGCTTTTTCATCTTATTTACTCCCCTTATCTGTTGAGAATGGGTAGTGAGAGAGCGTCTGGATGGGCATCTGGCGGCCAGCCAAAGTCAACTAACCACAAGAGAAACACATTTTTATTTTGCCACTCTCTTCTTCATCTCATTTCCTTTAACTTCTTCCCTCTCTGGGAATACTGAAGCCTAATAAAGAACAAAAGGTATCTCATGATGTCACCCATGATGACTCTGCTCTAAGCAGCAGGTTAGTTGAACCAAGTAGCCCAGCATGTAAAAGCTAATGGAGATTTTGAAGAAGAGGAACGCTATCAGAAAGAAAACATAAAGCAGAAAAATGACAAATATCAAATAAAAATTTTCCCCCGTTGTGATTTGTGTGCTTCAATTGCTGGATAAAAGGGAAAGCCTTGTTTCCAAATGAGCCATAACTAAACAGTTACCTGCAAAGAGCTAAGTACTTCCTACTTGTGTATGCTCATTTGTGTAGCAAATTAAGCAGATGTAGCAATGCTCTCAACTTCCATGTGCTATTCTGCCATCTGCATCATACATAGAAACAGTGCCAAATTTGAATAGAGTTTTGGCTCAGAATTAAAAAAGAAAAAAAGAACAGAAACCTTTATATGGAATTCAGCAGCATGAAATTGGATCCTTTTGAAGCTCTACCTTAGCTGCCAATGCTGAAGTCTTTCTGTGACCAGTCTTCTCTTGAAAGCATCAGTAGTGCTGAGAAAGTGCCCACAGGAATCACAAAATGCACTCCTTTTAAACCCTTTGGTTGCTGGATTTCTCCAGGGCACTGAAGCTGCTGTCAGAAGCCCAGAGGTTGACTCTAGTATCAACCCTGTGGCACCTTCATTTGCCCTACACATTCTGATTCTGATCCATGACTCTTTCAAGGTTTCAGTTCAGAGCGTGGTATGCCTACAGCTATGCTAGGTTTCTTCCACCTGGACTAACTTGAAGTAGGTATTTCCATCAAGTTAACTAATGACTGAATGGTTGCCTTTTAAAAAATCAACGTTTTCCATCAGCTGCCATAAAAGGATATCAGAAATGTATTTCTATTCTTACTTCCAAATATTCCTCGTTGGATGACAATGCCGTTGTAAGTATTTTGCTGGTGTAGGATCTCCGCTGATATTTCAGGTAATTACTACAGAATACTGAATCAAATTGAGAGACTTAAAAACATTCAGACCTACGTTAATGAAGATCATTCCCATTTCTCAGTGATACTATTATCTACTAACTTGCTAAATTGCACAAAGAATTATGGCTGAGAAGCTGATTACCAGAATATGCTTATGGTTCCTTATTCCTAGAAGGAATACCTTATTCCTAGAAGGAATAGAATTCCTACTCCTCAAATGTAGTAAACATTTTCTGAAATCTTTAAATTCATTGTCCAGAAGCTGTTCTAATGCAGGCACATTCTAAAACAACATTTTTTTCATGCCATTCTGTGTTAGTAGAGAGTTCACTTTGAAATGTTTAACAAGCTAGAAGAGTCTGCATCTGCAAAAGAGACACAAAGTTTGTTAGAATACCTTTTACAATTAAAACAATTTGAAAACTGTTCAGCAAACAGCTATTCTATTTAAATAAAATCAATTAACTCCAAAGTTAATCTGCAGTTTTTTCCTCATTTGTGCTTCTGCCCTTTTCGGAATCTTTATTAACTCTTCTATAATAGATTATCAAAATTAGCAAATTTAAATTAACATGAATAAGTTGAGTGATCATGCACTTGTATTCTCTATATTTCTGATGTAGTCGTTTTTATATATACACACATATTTCTGTAGAAGAATTATATATATATAGTGTTAAACAATCTGACTTTCATCTGTGAGTGAAATGCATTGTATTACACAAAATAGGGAAACTATGGAGTCATTATTTGAATCTTGGACTACACTGGTTTCTTGATGTGTACTAGTTCTACACATCAGACATTGACAAATATTATCAGTGTCATGAAATTATCAAAGCTGTTTAACTTTATTCTGGTTTGGATCAAAAACTAAACATGGCAAAAATTCTACATGAAACAGAAACAACTACAAAAACAATTATTGGGAAAAAGTAAAGTTTTAAATCTGTAAATGCTCTCTGAATGAACGCTATCCAGATTTATGCAATGAACATTACTCATGTAACTTCCAAAACTCACTGAAGTCACTGAAATAGTGGGAGTTTTTTCACTTATGTCACTGAAATTTGGATGACACCCATAACACTCTATTAGCGTCTATAAAATGCTTTAAAAATAGATGATGTAAGGAAAATGGTCAGTTATGGAGCTTTTCTTCTCATTCTTTGTGTCAGAAGCAAAGAATGCATTTCTATGTCAAGAAGTGTTTTATTAACATATGTGAGGGGTAGATGGAAGCAAAGGTTTTAAAAAGCAAAGGCACTGTACTATTCTGGGATCAGGGATCACAGCACAGAAAGTGGTTCCTTTGTGACTGGATGGACAAGTCATACTAACTGGTATAAATAAGGTCCACTTCACTATGAGGAACAGTAGCAAAATCAGGTAATTACCATTTGTGATTTGGCACTATGGCACATTTCAGGATCATAGGAGGTTCTGAAAGAGGAAGCATTTTGCAAATATTGCTGTACTATTCAGATTCTTGAACTATTACAGCCTTTTACATATTAGGTTGTATATTCCCAATGCAGGAAGAGAACTTTGGATCTACAGCTACTGTATCTGCTATCTACTAGATACGCTACAATGCCAGCCCATGTTCTCCAGTAGATAATACTTCTTAATCCTGGTCATAAGGTCACAGCAACTGAAAGGCAGTGTTTTTACAGTCATTGCTTTAAACAAACTAAGAAAAATAAAATCAGTAATCCTGCCCTGAATCCATATTCTACTTAAGTAGAGACAAGACTTTCCAGAAACATTATTCTTGGGGTAGTTTTATGCCATGCAGATTTTCACTGCTTTTTAGAGATCAGATTTAATCAGGTCAAGAATATTTTGGCTTTTTAAGGTATGTCTAGTATATAAAGGAGCTGCTGAATTCTGATCTGTGACACTTCTGCTGATCTTTAATCCTCCCATGGCTTTGCTAGACCGTCATAATTTTCACCCACAGATACATTAGCTGCCATTGAAGAGTCAGATACCACCAGTGGATTCTCAGATGGCTTTCTTACATTATAAAGCAAAACCACGCACAAAACGTATACGTATGCCACTCATTACTACTGCTTTTTTCCGCACTTTGTTTTTGCTGCTTGCTGCCGTTTGGGTTATGATTCAGCGACGGTTCCATGTGCCCAGCTGTGGCTCAACTAATCTCAGCAGAGCTTTGTGTTGCCGTGAAGACCTGTTCATCTAGACCATCTTAGAGACGATGGGGCTGAGCAGTATGTATGTCATCGCTTTGCATGAAGATGTATCTTTTCTTAGAAGTTTGTAAAACACATAGCAAGTTGACATCCTGGTTCTACAGGGCTTCTCTAGAAGCTGCAAAACCCAAGAGTTATGGAAATGGAACCGTATATCTGTCCAAATAGTTAAAATTATTGGGCATGATTATTTTTTTTTAAATACTAGATGTTTGCAGAAAGTCAAAGCAAAACACTTTTCTAAAGAAATTCACAATTGTCACCTTTCAAAAAGTTGCCAGAAGGTGGAGAGGTGGAAGAACCACTCTAAGGTCTGTGTCACCTGGGAGAGGGAGATTTAAGGGAGTAAGAAAACAGAGTCAAGATGTCCCAAGTTCACCTTCCTCCCTCCTTTAGCTACCACTCTATTTCACGGATGCCCAGCATTAACTGAATGTGTTAGAAATGTTGTCTGATTGCATGATACAAAATCTTAACATTCTTTACATTGAATTGTTTACAGAAGGCAATTGCCTGGAAAGGGTAGATACGATGATGTGTAAAACCAGAGCTAGTAAAGTGAGAAATGAAAAGCTGAGTGTTTTTGATACATATTTGCACAACCTCTCTTCCTACCAGTTGTTTCCAAGTTCTGGTTAAAGCACCTATTTTTATTTCAGCTTAAAACTGGCCTTTTTTCTGTACAGAGATTGCCAAATGTGACAAACCATAAACTGTTTGTCAGCAATGCTCGCACAGTGCTCCATGCTGAGTTTATGGATGAGTTATACTGACTGCTCTATTAAAGAAGCCTGTACTCAATCATTTAATCAATTGAAAAGAGAAACACTTTCAATTTTCATGTGATCAAGCCCACAGTTATGTCAGACAGACACCGATATTTGGCAAGGAACTCTTCCTTCTCTTTGGAGAACTGTAAAGGAAAAATGAAGTTAAAAAGCAAGACTTTTTTCATTGTCAGGGAACAATGGAAAAACAAGGGTGAATTCTACGTCCGAGATACAAGAATGATAACAAGGGAGCTCTAGATGAAGACACTCTGCTTGCCTCAGCTAAGACTGGAAAGGAATTCTTAAATAATAAATTAAAACCCTACTTCTGGCATAGGGTGTCAAGAGATGTCAGAAGATGCCATCCCTACAGGATCACCCTGCAATTTTTATAATGATGCTCTTAGGACAGGTCTCTAGATGCAGTTTGTGACCACTCGGCACAGGTGCTATCAGTAGCATTTAGATCTCAAATCTTTATGTGCTGGTTTAAGAAAACTCTCACAACTGGTACCCTGTGAACAGTTTCAGTTCATTTACTGATACAATACTGTAGCCTGCTAGATTGCATAAGTAAGTACAGCTGGTTTACTGTAAAGCAAAAAAAAGTCTGGAGAAGTCTTGGAATAAAACACCCTGAAGCTGAAAACTTTTCATCGGTTAGCAGTAATATTTTATACTGATATTTTTAAAGTATTTTTGTTTACCTATCCTGTTCTTCACATTACTCTAGAATATCCTTACAATTTACTTTCATTTTATGCTTCCAGTTATACTTTGAGGTCAGAGTCTGATTTATTAGCTTGTCCTAAATATAAATTGAAAACGTTTGGCGGCTGGAGCCTTTCGTATTTGTGCTTCACAATTATGGAATCAGCTTCTTATTTATATTCGGAAATCAGAATCCGATTTGGGTTTTGAATCAAAACTGAAGAGGCATGTGTTTGATGCTGGTTTTAGTTAGGTCAGATCTGTGAAGTTTACTGGGACTTTTTCTGAGTGATGATGTAGAAAAACTGTTATGAAAGATCATTACCTTCTTTTAATGATTCGTGCATTGTCAGCCCTTTGAAAACATAGAGCAATCCAGAAATCTCAAGCATTTATTTGCATAAAGCTTATTTTATGCGGGAGGAGCTAGTGAAATGAAATACAAGAACTCTAATACATAAAAATTGCATGAAATATAGCCCCTCAGTACATAGATGGAAAAGTCTCTGTAATTCTGGGTCATTCTGACACAAAATTAGCCTGCCTTTACAAATAAGAGCAATATATCAAACCGTAACAAAACCTTGCCCTAGATTCTTATCTTATTCTACCTCCGCCCCTATGGACTTGTCTCCTCAGAAGATTTCCCGGCCTCTTGTTTTTTTGGTACAGGAATTAAATAGTATTGAACAGCTAGCAAGTCTTGCGCATGAACCTGATCTGCTCAGGTACTGACATGCAACTTCAGCATAAAAATTTTTATCTTAGAATTTAGTACACATGTCATTAGGGTTAACTTTTTTTTTTTTTTTGGAGAATTATTCCACCCTTACCGCTTGATGATCCTCTGTGTAGGAGTCGGTGGGCTTTCAGAGGAACAGAAAAGAGAGAAAGAACAGTGGCACTCGCATGACTCCAACACTACTTCATTGCCATTGGAGAGAAACTGAGTTGTAAAATAGATGTCCAAAGGCTAATTAAAAAGGATCAAGTAATGATAGCGAGTAATTGCTCTTTCTGCTGTGGAAGGGAATCCCCACCCAACTTTGCAACTGCTGCCAGGGACTTGCCTCAAGCTTTCTGTCTTCTTGTAAGACGGGGAAGTGGAGAGGCTAATGACTGATTCCAGTAAGGTATTTACCTCCATTTCTGCTACCCTATTTCCAGGCATTAAAGCCAAAACAAAATTTGCTTTCAGGGTAATATACTTTTCTCTAGCTCTTTTTCAATCCAGTTTTTTTTTTTTTTTTTTTAGCCTGGAGAATAAATTCTTTAGCCCCTTTCAGAAAGCAGCCCCTCAAAAGAAAAGAGTGATTAGACCTGACAGAGAGCAATGTTAAATAGAAATGTAACATATAAAAAACAGATGATGAAAGAAACAGCTGTCACTGGGCTAGACTAACTAAGCCCTTGCAAAACGGCCCCAGGCAGGCCTTACCGGGAGTACACGAGGGTATAAACTGGGCTCACTGGATTGTCCGAACTACCCTTTCCTTCTCCGTGAGACGCTGTAATTGCCCATTGCAATCATCATCCGATGGGGGGAAGAGGCAGAATGGGGAAGGAGCTCATTCAGAGCATGTGTGATGTACTTTTGCTAAAATCAAGACTTCAGCTTTTCACCCCAGTGCTGTTTGTCTGCTGAAGAGAATAAGCCTCATTGTTCCCAGGCTCTCGTTTAGGTTTGGTGTAACTCAAAGACTGAAGTTTGTGCTTTCAAAAGAACATTTGAAGTGTGTTCTGTAGGCTGTGAAATAAAATATGACTCTCAAACACGAATTTCCTCTCCTTATGCAGAAGACAACTGCTACATATGCAACAGAAGTCTAGCCAGGACTGAAAACAGGGAAGAAGAAAAAAGACATCTCTTACATCCTACTACAAATTTCCAAGTCATCCATTCACCCACCAGAAGTGTGTTTATTTTCACCCTCCTGTCTCAACAAGACCTACAGGAAAAGGCTGAATGAGATCGTAGGAATGCTGAAAACGTTTACTCATGGAAGAACATTGTCGGTAACAATTCATAGAGAGGGGAAGAAAAAAAAAAGAGCCCATGGGAAATGCTCTAGACTGAATTGTGTTTTGGTTTTGCTAAGCTCTACATGCAGCTAGACCCAGCTGATAAGGTCAGAGGACCAAATGGTGTGCAGCGTTGTTCCAAGGTGCCAGGAGCAATGGCAACAGTACATTTTCCTCCCGAGAAACCATGATAGATGGGTGTTTATGAAAGATTTTTGGGTGCAACGTGCACGCCCTGTTTCTTAATAGCTCAGTGCTGCCAGTTGCTCAAGTACAGCGAAGAGGTCAGCAAAAGGGCAACAATATCATTTCAGAAAAGTCTACTGAGCTTTGTCTTCCTTGCTATCATTTTGTGGCACAAGCTTTTGAGAAGGGAAGAGGCGGCTTTCTTGCAGCAATGGCAACTCATTCCCTTGCAGTCATATGGTGATGTTCCTTTTAACACTGACATATGCAAACAACGTTGAAACTATGGAAGTTAGTATAAATATATTGTTTATATAAGAGTGTGTGTGTGTGTATAAATATATCCGTATATGTAATACTTATATAAGTAAATATATGCAAAACTACTGACACTGAACTTTTGGACTGGAGTGAGCTGTGGCAAAAAACGAGAGATTCAAAAAGCAGGAGGCAGGTCTTTGATTTGGCCTCTTGAGGAAGACGACAGCAGAGTACTTAATCCCTTTGCCCCTTCTTGCCCTGAGCTCACTGCAGTCAGAAGGGTGTGCAGACTCAGGCATGTTATGATTCATTCTGTATGTGTCATCTGGTAGAACTTAGCTGTAAAGGCAGCAGTCCGGATTACCACATAGTTTATAACATGGCCTAAAGTGCTGATCTATACTATTCTTGCTCCCTTCTTTTCCCCCTTACGGCATCTTATAGAAGTTCTCAGGAGTCTGAGGAAGACAGATGATCATTAAGCCTACAGGAACTAGGCAAGCAACTTAAGGTACAGGTATTATCCCACTCGTGACTACCTGACAAAGGCTCAGTTTGTTTCCCATCAAGGACAACTAAGTTATAAAACCAGATCAAAGATTTCTCAAAGGAACAAATGAATGCCCAGCCCTAATTCATCACAGGAAAATTACCCTGTCTAATGCTTGCTTCCTTTCATTCAGTTTCTCAAGATCTTTGGAAAACAGCAGCAGTCGGTCTGCCAAAGTAGAGGATGTACCTGTAGGATAAGAAAGAAAATTATTCCTCCTAGATCAGTGAGATATCTTGTGATTCTGCTTTTCTTTTTACAAAAGCTAGCACACATCATGACCTAAAATTCACAATCACCCACCAAACTGAGCTCCTAAAGGCCTCGTGAACCTGCTCCAAAGTCCATGGAAAGGAAAAAAATCCTTTCCATGACTTGTTGGATAGGGAGTACTGAACTGGTATTCGCATTCTCTTCAATATCTGGTTCTTACTGGAGAAACAGAAGAGCAAAATACTTGAACAGAATATTGCACCAAAGCACAGTGCAACCATCTAGCCGCTGACCCGGCCTCTCAAATGATGCAGTTTACCTCAAATGCTGGATTAAGCTATGCCCTTCAGCTAGGAGCCTGCTCTACTGTGGCTTGCTTTCAGGTATCTGAGTTTGGCCTCAGTTCTCACTAGCTGGGGTTCATTAGCCAGGATCAAAGAACCGCTCTTTCCAGCTGGAGCTTTGGTAACCACAGCCTAACCACAGATAACCTTTGGAGCAGCCCACGTTGTTCCCTAGCGAGCTGGTGCTTCAAGCCTCTGTCTGTGGCTTTTGGCTCCTCCCGTACTTTCAGACTTCGCCTTTTGACACCAGACTTAGGTGCCTTCTGATTCCTGCTTCATTTGTTCCATTTCCTATTTCTGCCTTGACTCCGACCCTAGATACTGTGAAGTAAATGGTTCTTCTGCCTTTCGTGACTTATTTCAGCTGTCTTCCTTTCAGGTGACACCCGTGTGCAAGGGTCTTAATATTTCAAATCAGTTCTTCAGTGTTTGCCAGGAGCCTTGGAAAAGCACTCTGTTTGCAGCGGTAGAAGACTTTTCATTAACGATGGGCTGAAGCACCCTGGCACAGCAGTGGCACCAAGTTCAAGCTATGTTTTTATTGAGTGACAGGTATCTCTTGAGCAGAGAAACAGTGGGACTGAGCCTCAGAGTGCCTTAGAGAGAATCTTTCAGCAATACTATCCACTTTAGGGAGCAGAGATTGGCAATTTAAGCACCGGTAATTCCATGGTTTTCTCAAAAGAAAAAATGAAGCTGATCCCCAGTGAAAAAAGGCAATATGAGAAGTCCCAATAGTGAACACATCTATTTGTTCACAGGTTCTGTGTGACACGGGGAGCGGAAGCATACACTCCCTCACCATTATTTTGACAATGCACCTGAAATTTGCCATGACAGACCACATCCAAAGAGTAAAACAGTCATTTATTCCCCTCGCTTATTAAACTGTTGCTTTCTCTGAGGCTCCCTGTGGAGAAACTAGCTGCTTTCAGCATGGATCATTTTATTTATGGTACAGACAACCTTGTACTAGAACTTGAATAACTTCTTGCAGGCTCCCAAATAGTGGTGAAGCAGTGCTTGACATGAGAAAGGAAGTATCAAAACAGAAGTGAAAGCTCTCTAGTTTTTTGATAGACATAATAATCCATTATTTTCTAATAGGTGCTTTTAAACACTTTTTTAGATTCCTTTCCTCCTTGAATTCCCGATCCCATTGCTGGTTTCTGAATTAGATTGACATTCTAAATTGGATTGTCCGAATCTGAAATACTTCAGATCTCTCCTTTAACTGTGCAGTACTCAGCATTCAGGTGTTCAAGGAACATGTGGACGTGGCACTGTGGGACATGGTTTAGTGGGCATGGTGGGGTTGGGGTGATGGTTGGACTTCATGATCTTACAGGTCTTTTCCAACCTTAATGATTCTGTGATTCTGTGATCTTTGCAATGGGTTCATGAGCTCCTAGAAAACTGATTTGAATCAGATGCCTGCCTTTATTTACCTGCCGTGGGAAAGAAAAGTCAAGTTGTCTACAATAAGTAATGGCCAAGCGCTAGTGTAACTGGTCTGCAACTAGTTAGAAGTCGAGATCCATCTGCACTTGGATGTGGCATGAATTTGAGCATTGCCATTTACAAGGTGCAGTTCAGAGTTTATAAAAATGCTGGTTCAAAAGGGTAGCATTGGAAAATCCTCCTTGCTTTATCTTGAAATGTGATCTTCTAGTCACATGGACTCAGAGGGAAGTGAGGCTCACTCATTCTTGAAAAATTGTTGCTTATGTTTGTTCCAACAGTGGGAAGTCAGGGCTGACATGTATCTCCAGAAGCTGTGGTGAAAGCTTTCAACTGGTAGGGCTAACTACAGCTTTGCAAACAAAAGGTGTTCTTTCCTCTCTCATAAGTAACTGATATTCTTCCATTCCCTCTCAAACCATAGTATATAACAAACCTGGTATTTCCAGTTGCACACATAAATTTGCCCTTCCTTATTAGATCTTTTATCGACTCTCTACAGAGATTTTTGTGGCAGTATTTATTATGGATTCTGTATAAAAATAAAATGTATTTTTTTAGTATTCTTAGCTTTAACCTCAAATCATTCTATAATGATATTATGGGTTAACATGAATAAGCAAGTCTACTTATAATTGTTTCTACTGTTGACAATAATGTGTAGTTTATACATCCTGAAATAAAATGGTATATATTGCTTCAAGGACTCATGCCAAGCACAAAAGTAAATTGTGTCACCGCTTTAGCAACAGTGGTTCCAAGAAAGCACTTTTATGGATTTAAGTTATGTGTCTAATTACCAGAAAAGAGCCCTGAAGGCCTGTGTGTTTAATAAACCCCAACCCTTCTGTTTCAAAACTGAAAGTACCATAAAAATGGAACAATATTCCATACCCAGCATAGATTGTACTTAAAGAATGATTTTATTTACACTTATTTCATATTAGGAATCTACCTCATGCAAAATATTTTTTAAAAAAATCACTGGTATTTCTTTCAAAATAGAAGTCCTTAAAGGTCTATTCAGCTTCACATATGTTAAAGGGTTATGGATAGGTCCTGCTCCTGAAAAATCTCTGCCCATGGGTGGTACTACTCAACCACAGAGCTTCAGTAAGGTAAAAGAGTTTAGCCAAGCAGATCCAGTACAAGTTAAATCATCAACTTCCACATTATAAGCACATACATAATTCCTTGAAATTCCCGCAAATGATGACACAGTGAAAGGAAGTGTGGAGAATAGCAGCAAAAGCTGTTTAGAGGACTCCGTTAGGTGCTGCCTTACCAGCCTGGGAGGGGGATTCCTTCCCGAGTTTCCAGGCACGCATGGGAATTACAAGTTCACCACTCCGATTGTTCTTTGCATGCAGCTTGTTTGTCAAACTATAATGGGATTAGCTCCGCAAACTGACTCAAAGGATAAGCCTGATCAGAGCCACCTCCCTTCTGACCCTCTCTGGCTTTTCCCCAAGGATATTAACTCCTCACAAAGCAGTCTTGCATTGGTTATATCCTTTACAGCAACTTCCTTCCTTCCCCCAAAACAACAAAGCACAATCTGGTCCATGTGACTATGGATTTGAAGGAATTATTTTATGAAAGATTGAAAAAACTATATACAGTGTAGGACTGGATAAAGTGTTGATGTAGTAACTATTTGTGAATAGTTAGGAATTTGTGAATAAAGAAGTCATAGATACCGCTCCCATTTCTAGGATCCGAATGGTGCATGAAATACCTGACTTCTAATCTCTTAAGTTGTATTTTCCTTCTCCAAATGTGAGGTTGTTTCAATTGCAAGAGAGGGGAGAGAGGAAGATTCGAAATTTGGGAGCTGTGAAGATAAAGAAAACGAGGTGGGGAAATTCCTAAATAACTATGCGGCAGAAACCCAGGGCAAGTTCCACAGAGTCATAGGACAGCTGAGGTTGGAAGAAACCTCTGAAAATCTCTAGACTAATCTACTGCTCAAAGCAGGGCCTGTTTTGAAGCTAGATCTGGTTGCTCAGGGCCTTGTCAGGCTGAGTTTTGAAAATCTAGGGAGATCCAACAGCCTCCCTGGGTACTTTTTCCAGTGTTGTGCCTCTCTCAGGTGAATACATTTTCCTTACGTCTAACCGGGAGGTCCTTTGCTGCAATCTTTTGCATTTCACTTTGCAAATTTGAGAAGAGTCTAGTTCCATTTTCTTTATAATCCTCCTTTGGGTAATTGAAGACAACAACAAGATTCCCTCCCATCCTCCACTTAGCCTTTCCTTCTCCAAGGTGAACAAATCCATCTCTCAGAGCCCCTCTCACACACCATGTGTTCCATGGACTCACTGCAGTATGCCGACATCTTTCTTGCACGTGAAGCCCCTAACAGGACACGGTACTGCAGGAGCAGCCTCCCAAGGGCTAGGCAGAAGGAAAAAATCGCTTCTGCTGGACCACTGGCAACACTCTTACTCATACAGCCCTGGGTCTGTTTGGCCTTCATCATCACGAGGACACACTGCTGACTCAGGTCCAACTTCCTCACCACCAGGACATCCCAGACCTTTTCTGCAGAGCAGCTTTCCAGCCATTGAGTCCCGGGCGGTACTGAGGCGTGGACTTATCCTGTCCCACGTGCAAGTCTCTACATTTGCCTTTGATGGGCTTCATGGGGTTTCTGTCTGCCATTTTCTCCAGCCTGTTGACATGGTGCTGAGTGGCGGCCCTCCCCTCCAGCACGTTACCCACTCCTCCGGTTTGGTGTTATCCATGGACTGTCTGTGGGCACCCTCCATCCCGTCAGCCTGGTTGTTGAGGAAGGTGTGAAACAACGTCAGCCCCAGCAACCAGCCACCAGTTGATCTTCAAAACTCTCACCACTGCCCTCGGAGCAGATTTTCACCCACCCTGTAGTCTAGACATCCCTTCTGCTGCAGTGTACTAACAAGCCTGCTATGGGAGGCTGCATGGAAAGCCTCGCTGAATTCAAGGTTTCACCTTTTGTTGCTTCATCTCAGTGCTTTCGAGTTCCCTGTGTGAACTCAGCCACAGCGATACCACCCCAAATTTGGCATGGGGGTGGGAGGGAGTGGTTAGATACCTAACGAGAGATAAACATTTGAGCTATTCTATTGCTTAGAAAATTTGAGACGTGAAGTACAGCTAACAGCGGGATTGTTACAGACCTGCCAGCGTACCTTGCTCTTGTATGGCAGAAATATCAATTTCTCCAATCAAGCCAAACTGTACAGCAATGAAGACAGATGCCTTCTCTGAAGTAGAGACACACAGGCATGTCTTTCTTCTGAGACAAATCTATTTAAGACAGAGGTTCCTCTCCGGTCTCAGGAGGTAACAGTTAAATTCATTAATTCCCTGCATGAGTTCCCTTTCCCCCATCCAGCTGCGTATGAATTATTTGTGCCGAGCCTGGTTATTCCATCCAAGTGTAAACCTTAAATTAGAATAACTGAAACTCAGGAAGGATGATTATCTCAGGCCACAAAAATAAACATTTCCAGCTTTTTTGTTTTCAAACTTACTCTAAGCTTTTTAAACACAAACACACTAGCCCTGAGAGGCCATATCTGACCTATAAACTGAAGGCTGTAGTGAATTAAGTGTATTTGCTTTGTTCTGCAGATGTTAGAAGAGTTGCCCACAAAATATGACAGGTTCAGTTAATTTTATCTTAGACAAATGTAATGAGCATCTGTTTTGATTTTTCTCAGTCATTGATACGATTTCCTTTTAAACTTGATACCAGCTGGTTTATACAAGTGTGCAAAAGTTGTAAACAGCCAAAGATGAAGCTATTCCAATGCCAAGGAACATTCCACTGTTATCTTTATACTAATATTACCAAAGAAGTCAGGAGTATTTCAAAACACAGCAGGCTATTTATATATAAATAGGGTCCTATTTACAGGAGTATTTTACGTGTCTGCATAAATATTATATAGAGCATATGCATAAATATATGGATGGTGTTACCCTCACGGTAAGCTTAGAATCATAAGATAAACTGCAGAACCATGCACTAAATAATATTTATGACATGGCTTCACAATTTATTATGTGCTTCTGAACACCTCATCTGGCCTTTCCCTACTAACCTGCCTCTTCTGGGGACTATTTCTACCATTCCATACTTCTCAGCACCTTCAAGCAGCTGTTCTTTTCACTCTGGGCAATGTATCCCAGCAAAAAGGTTTTTCCTCGGAAGATACATCTGTAAAATTCACCTTCTTGCCTCTCAGCTCGTTGAGGCGAGATAGGCAGGCAGCACCACTAACCTCTGAAGAGGTTTCTGAGCCCAAGTGCCAGCATAGCCTACTTCTCTCATCACTCTTCCACTCACACACCAAGATGGAAACTCAGTGTCATCTCTACTGCTGAATACTTGTCGGCACTCCGCCGTGCATCCGCGCAGAAGGAAATGGAGGGGCCGTTTTTTATGTAGCCACAGAGTCTGGACGCTGCTAAGATGGGGATGTGAAACACCGCAATAGGGCATGCTTAGTGCTACTGCATGTAGCACAGAAGGGGTTTGACATGTTTCCAATCCCCCCCCCCTTAAAAAAAAAAAAAACAAACCTCCTGTACTATTCAAACTGTGGGCTGAAAAATGCCTGTTCCACAATTATAAATCAACCAAATGTAAACTGACGTTTTTGGAACCCACAAAAGGCACCTCCCTAAGTCCAGATTTATCCTTCCAGGAAATTTTCAATCATACTGTGAATGATAGAAATATTAGGATAATAAAAACAGGATGAGTTTATATGTGCTTGCATGCATGAAGATGCAACAGTAAATACCACTCGTCTAACAACAAACACAGTGAAAAAAAAGCACTAAATAGCTTCCCAATGACTTGTGATGCAACACCAGCTCTGGCATTAGATATTGCATTTGTTTGCCTAGCATTTCAAAAGCTCCTGGCTAGAAATCCTGACTGCATGGCCGTTTTCAAGTTTCTTTGTTCCATGTCTTTGGGGTAAGGAAGGCTCATTCAGCTTGCTTGAATGCAC
The DNA here is from genome assembly GCF_030936135.1 of Gavia stellata. Taxonomy (NCBI): domain Eukaryota; kingdom Metazoa; phylum Chordata; class Aves; order Gaviiformes; family Gaviidae; genus Gavia; species Gavia stellata. The sequence continues at coordinate 81,446,645 of NC_082597.1, read as the reverse complement.
TCAGTTGTTGGGAAGAGGTACCATTTTTTTCCCATTTAAATTCCAGTGGATCTGGAGTATAGCTCAGAGGTAAAATAAAAGATAAAGAGAAGACAGGGAGATAGGCAAGTAGTAGGAAGATGGCAGAATAGAGGGGTCAAGAGAGCTAAATTTGTAATTCGGCAATGTTGCCTACTAAATTCCTGCATTTTGTAGAAAACATAGTTGCCAAAATGCTCTTGCTTAACATTAGTGGAAATACATAATAAAGCCACTGGTCTTCAGGGAATGTATGTACACCTATAAAGGTCTTATCATTCTTATTGTGATAAAGCCAAAGACGACCCGCAATGGATGAAGAGCCTCTGTGCTTGATTTCTACTTATAAAACAATAGAAATAGACACAAACTGCATTGCAAACAAAAATTTTCTGATACACTATCAGACGTCTTAAAAAGCCACTTCAGACTTTTTCTTTGTATTTAGTTGTACACCAAACCTCTTTTGTAAAGGTGCTGCTTGCTTTCCTTGCTAGAACGACAACAAAATAATGTGATAGGTTTGTTTTTAAAATTGTCTAGTAATTTGCTTTCTCCTTTGATGCTAATAGGCATAATTGAGACATTATTTATTTAGCGAAATAGCTTTCAGCATACTCTCAGTTTCCTTCAGTTGAGGTAGGCTTTCTTTAACATGTTTATTGCATATGGCATGGATTTTGTTTACTTGGGACAAGTACAGTCTCGCATAGGGAGGCAATCTGAATCGCAATTGGGTCAAAGGGAAGAGATTGTGTAGTATTTATTTGTGTATTTCTTAGGTTGAATTACTTCGGCATTACTTTTCATCTGTATGGGTATTTTCTTTATATTAAACTCAGTGTGTAATAACTGCCATCTCTACCAGCCACAATTTGATCCATTAATTATGCTTATTGTTACAGAACAAGAAACATATGGGTTGAAAAATCAACAGATTGACTGGTACAGATTAACTACCTGAAAAGGCTGTGGTTCCTTCTTCTGCTTTAAGCACATATGGGACAACAGAAATATATAATAGAATCCTATATAATATACAATATATAATCCTCTCCATATGGTACAACACAAACAGTAACAGTCACAACACTCGATTTTATGTGCCAGCATAACCAATTTAGATGCTCAAGGGGAAAACTAGAATTTGTTTGTAATTATGTCCCAGATGATAATGCCTCAGAAGTTTTAAAGGAATGGTAAAAATATTTCTTTCCTCCCTGCCTACAAAGCTTTTTTTTCTTTAACTGGGGAAGTCTTGTAACTGGTCTGAAGTGATTACAGGCTGATAGACCTATTAACAGACTGGATACTTGGCAGGAATTTGAAAACTCTGGAATGTGAAATAATGAAACTTCATTTTAGTAAAAATGTAAATACAAGTAGCTGAACCAGGATCCCCGTCCTGCAATCTGATCTATGCAGGTGGTCAAGTGCTCTTGATGTGCCTCCATGGGGGGGGGGGGGGGGGAAGAGTGGCTTTGCCATTCAAGTTAACAGGGCTCTCCAGACAAAGAAAACACTTGATAAAGAGTAAAATTATACAATCGGATCTTCTTCTAAGAAGCAAGGCAATTTTTCAATGTGTTTCATGTCATATCTCACTAGTCTGTGGATAAGATATGGAACATAAGAATATATCTTGATTCTACTTGGACCGTTCTTAAGATTAATAAATGTTACTCTGATGGAAAAGCCTCTCGTGTCATCTAGGGCCATAATTCTTCACTGTAACAGAATGCAAGCCTTTTGAAATTGTTCTGACTAATCAAAATTTTCAAGTTAACACTCAGATTAGTGAAAATAAAAGTCTATCTGTTTAAATCACTGGCAAATATTACCTGTAAGCACTGTAAAACCTAACAGCTGTTAGAGCAGACCAATGCTACTATGGCTTTTTATGATCTATAACTGTAGCAGTCCCATTCCCAGAACAGCCAACTTGTCTTAATGAAATGTAGCTTTCAGTTTCATACTGTAAAGCAATCAGCCTCTTCTATAAATTATACATTTTTTTGGAGCAGAGACTTAAATTTCCTACATGGGGTGTACTGAAGGAAACGTATCTGGAAAAGGCATTCTCTTCCCATTAGTGGCACTGCTTATGTGAAGTTAATAAGAGTGTAAATCTTTAGACAAGTTTAGCAAGCAGATTCCACTTCTTCATATTGAACTTCAGAGGCTGATAAGAACAGAGATACTGTAATATTGGTATTTCAAATAGCTATGTGGGATGAGGAATGAGAGCAATATCCAACTCGGTCTCTTTCTGTAAGGACTTTTGACTGATTGTTACCCCACGTTTTACACAATTCCATCCACAGAAGTCTTTGATATACTGTTTCCAAAATTCCAGACTGCATTCATGTTCCGCTTCATCACATTAAAATGCTGCCTTCAGGAGCACATTCTCTCTATTAGCAAATTTCTTCTCTCCATGTAGGTGCATGTAACCTGTTAACAAGTCTTTCCATATCATTCTTTTTGTTAAACTGAGCAATATGAGATCCTTTCTATTTACTGTTCGTCATGCTCCTCGCTCCTCTCTGAACCATCTGATTTATCAGTATAGTTTTTGATTTCTGGCCTGGATGTAGTGGCTGTGTCTCGCCTCCTCTGCTAGAATTGCCTCGGTTAATGTTTCCAACCTGCCGCTCGTGGCCCCTGCCCCCCAGCGAGCCTCGGGCATGACAACACTGCTTCAAAGCTGAGTTGCCCTTGGGACTACCTACTGCCCTGTAAGTCCTTGCAATACACTGAACACAGGCCTTCTGGCACTCATACCTAGTAGTCTACTTTGTCTTCGGCTGCTAGATCTGCTGCATAGCCCTTTATAAGAGGCCCCATCCAGTGCTGTCCTTCAGCATTCACAGTGCTCTTCTTACCTCCGTATACTGCAGCAGGACACTGGCACTGAGAAAGCACACCGAAGCAGGTAGAGGCTTCATAGAAGGTCAAACGGGTACAAGCATCTCAAATATTGTGCTGCCCTGGCCTCTTCCAAGAAGGCCACTTTCTCCTATGTCAAAAGCACAACTAGGTTGTTCAAGGTGCTACCACTAAGCTGACATTCACTGTGTCCCAGTGGTTGTGGGTAAATATCTAGCACATGGATATAACCCTACAGGCATGCTCATACAGATCAGAGGTATGGCAGCGGGGCATTGCCAGTCCATTTTGCTGTAATCATTATGAAAGTCTTGGTGGGCACATGCTGGCAGGTTTGCCCATGAGTGGCTGCTCATCAAGAGAACATTTTGCCATTCAGCACACTCAGCTCTGCAGCAATTCCTATTTGGTGTACGTCAGAAGGGTCCCCAAATTACTCCAGCTGTTCTAACGATGCCATCTTACTTCGTCAGAGTCTATGCTTCTCAACAATCTATGCTTCTCAGCTGCAGCAGGTTGGCTCAGCTTTTATACGGCATTTTTCCCCCCCCAAATCCGATATCTATTTTACAAGAAAATCCAGCCCCCACTGTCAGTATCATGTTTTAAACTCTGTGAGTAGAGGTACCTGTATGTCTGCCAATCCCCTGCTGCTTTTTGTTTGCAGGCTTACTGTGACAACCCTGACACCAATATGTAGTGCAGCTTGGTCCTCAACTTCTGTCTATTGACCTCCGAGTACATCTGTGGAGTCTTCAAGGATAGCCGTTGCTTCCTACTTAATCAGCTGGACATCAACATGGAGAGCACTGGTAGGATCGCAACGACCTGTTTCTCTGTATAAGCTGCAAGAGGATAGCAGCAAACCTGTCCAACCTGAGCAAATACTGGAAGTCTGAGTGCTTTGGAGACCCTCTATCCTACTGGCAGAGCCCCTGGGTGTGTTGTCCTTAGTAGATGCAGCTCAAGAAGGGGTTTTGCAACATGTTCTGTATATGCTGGTGGGCTTGCTTCTGCCTTTTTGTCATGACCCCATAACTTGGCTCTGCCTCACCACTTGAGTCTTTTCTCTCCTCCGTCTCCCCCTCTCCAGCAAATTTCCCTAAGCTTCTCCATATTCCCTCCTCCATTGCCATGATGCTGGGAAGGAGGTTAGTTGGCTGGCTCATGCCCTGGGTTTCAAATCAAAATTCTTCCTGGTTTGAAAAATGTTTGCCACCTCCTGGACTCCTTATTATTTGAATAAAACTGGAGAAAAAGATTTGCTTCTTATTGCCATCCCCAGCTTAGAGAACATGCTTGACAACACATGACATTGACACACACAACATTTGGCTATACCATTGGTGTAATTCTTTCAGACAAGCCTGCTTGCAAGTCCTAACCATGGATAAGGGAAGGAAGAGCTGTAGTTCTGCTTTGTGTTCAACATACCACAAGGTAGGTAGCATCTTACGTACCTGCCAGCTAACAAAATCATCCCAGAGGATGCTGTCTTCCTGCGTCTCAGTCACATAGAACTTGAATGTTAATTAACTTCACTTCTTATTTGAAGTCAAAGTGGTAAATGTGAATATTTTAATGTATTTTCCATTATGCAGTTAGACCTATATTTGCATTTTATTTTTTTTTTAATAAAAAATGCGTTTCCTCAAAATCAGCTTATTTCCCCTGAGAGACAGTGGACAGTCTCTAGCGGCATCCCTGCCGGGCAGGTCCTTGATTTCACAGGGAGCAGCCACTAGCAACAGGCACACCTACCGCTGCCAGTCCTCAAGTGAGTTTTAAAAGAGCTGGAGGCAGCTCCTGCACCCCTGAGACCCCTGTTTTCACCCGCCTCTCAAATTCAAACAGCAAAGGTGCTCTTTTCTCAGCTCTGATATCATGGGGAAGGAGGGACACTGCATCAGACTTCATACTTACCAATGTGGATGGCCACAGCTTAAATGACACGGACGAAGAAAGTTTGCTGAGACTTCTAGAATATTTTAATTCTCAGTAGAGCTAGCATATAGGATTTCGGGTAAAGGACTGCTGTGAACTCAGCAATCCACGTTACCATTCCTTAGTAAGGACACCTCACTGGAGTTCATAAGAAAGCTCACAATATCGCTGTAAATTTAGTTAAGATACAGTTTAACAACTTTCCCTACGTAACACCTGCAGCCTCAGGGATTCACAGATTTATCTCACTCAGCCGTTGTTAAATTCTTTAACAAGTTGCAGTAAGTAATTCCACAAATCAGTAGAACTTCTATATATGGCCTGATGAAACCACCAGCAGGGCAAGGTCACGTGCTCCATAAAAGTCCCTTCTATGAAAACTATTTTTCTAGTTGCTACTAATTGCTTGAAAAGTGGAACAGATGTATTTACTCCTAGGCCAACCTCATACTGTGTTGCATGTATATGAAGTCTCGCTCTCACTTCATATTGCAGGTCACCACCCAATATGGGGATGTCAAGGGCTCTTTTTATTTACACAGCCATTGTAGACTGTAGCTAAGGAGTTCAGGTTCGGGAATTTCCACTCTGAAGATCTGCTTCATTTATGTGAAACATCCTGTGTGCTTACAGATGAAATTTCTATTATTTCACCTTTTTTTTCTTATTTGAAACAAGGCGTGATGGAAGTGGCTACATTAAATATCTTTCGCTATTGTACAAGTAAATTTACATTCAATGTGTATATTGTTTTATAATGCATACAATTATGCTCCGTTTTATACACTGACCCTGCACAATAAACTACTGTTAAGTCTAAGAGATTCTACCAGTTGTGGGACAGATCTTTGTTGAAAACCCCTTTCTGGATGACAATATAAACATTTCCAAAGAAAAACACATTTTGTAAGAGTCAATACTATTCAGTTGCCATTAAGCAACACAGTAATTATTATAATAAAGAGTGTCTTACACCAAGTGATCTTGTGGTTCTTAGATGTCTCGGTCTTGCTTTAGTAGTTAGGGCCAAATTCTGCTTCCACTCAAATCCACAGGGAATTCTGCGGACTTCAGTGAGAAAGAGACTAGATCCTTCATCAGCTGCAAAAGCTATTTCTTCATGTATGGTAACTCTTCAAGTGCCATCCCTTTCAATTATACATGTATGCAAACTTGTAGCTTTTCTAACGTTAGTCAAGCAGGAAACACTACCTCAGAGGACTTAAAGATGTGTAGTAATTCTCTTCACTGTCTTTTTACTCCTCAAGCAAATTTGAACCCCTCCATGGCTCATAATGCAGTTTTGAGGCCTTTTATTGTGGGTTAGTGAAAAGCCGCAACATCTAACTTCTGGTTCTTAAGTGCTGCACTTTGCTGATTACATTTCTAACATTCAGTTATTCATTGAAAGAGTTAAACTTTTATAGTCTACCTGATATAAAACAGAGGAGACTTGATGTCTGGAGAGATGGCCCAAATTCAACTATCTCAATAGCAGCTCCTCTCTGCTGCCCTCCCTAAGGAATGGTGACGAAACGCACTTCTGCTCGTCGGTGTTGAGTTACACAACAGAAGCCCGATAAACCTTTCTACATTCTGTGATTTTCATACATTAATGAAAGGGTGATGATAAGGTATTACAACATACGTGTGCAAGACCGGGCACTGTTACGACAGACAGAAGGACTAACTGGATTCATTAGAAACGATCTAACCTCTCCCTACGAGAAGAGCGAGCGCTTAATTAGCACGATGTGCCCAAGTATCAGTCACCACCTTGTAGATTTACAGAGCCTGATGCTTGTGCAGGTACAGCAGTAATTAAAGAGCCAGGCTTGCAAGTTGGGTGATGTAACAAAGCAATACCACCTGCGCATTGGCCAAAAAAGGAAATATGTAGTACAAAATGACCAGAATTACTTAGAGGTCCACTTTTTTCATCGTCTGGAAGTGGAGTTTGTCAGTCCGTACGCTCGCCTCTTGTCAACAAGAGACAAAACATGAACAGGAATGTATTTCAGCTGGAATAAGATGTGTGGACAGGCTAGGGAACTTTGTTGTTTCTTCCTCTTCACAAGATTCAATGGAGGGTTGGTAGCATCAGACCGACTGTACTACTGTCCTGGGAGCTGGCTTTTCCAAAACCACTATTTACCAACAGATGCTACTTTGGAGGTATATTAGACCAATGATGGTAGTTTGCTCTGTTTCCTCACTATGATTAGCTTTGCCAAACCTCTTCACTGGTAGACGTGCTGTTAGGGGGCCACAAGGTCACCATAGAAAAACTTACATCTGCTCCTTCTGCAGGTGCGTTGGTGGTGTTCATTAGGTACAAGCAAAAAGAAATGGAAGCTCTCTCGAGAATAAAAAAAATCTCGTGAGGATGAGGGACTAGACTCGTTGCTGAGCCAAGAAGCTTTTGTGTGAAAGAGGAAGCAGGGAGCAATGGAGGGGAGGGGCGTCAAATCCAGACATTACCTCAGGCATTAATGCCCTAAGGGCTAGCTAGAGATATGTTAGTATGTTTATAGAGACAGATTAAAATCGGATTTCACACATAGATATCTAGCACACCAAGGGTTATGAAAATCCTCCTTGACTGGTGAAAGCACAATAGCATAGTCGTTGGTTGCCCAGCAAACCTGAGGAAGCTTGGCTCTGATTCATGCCAACAGACAATAAAGAAACCACACAATGAACAATTGCTTTCGTACCGAACTCAGATCTTTTCCCCGCTGAGGAAATCTTCTCAAGTGAAGGAGGACGAGATCTAAAGGGCGAGCTTGTAGTTACACAGATCCACCCTATCTTTTAGGTACACCTCAGTAAACTATTACTCAGACTGCGAAACCATGCGTTCACCTTCTGTGCCTTTTCCCAGCAAGCGTTAGATATAGTCAACCACTTCTTTAAGCCTTTGAGCAATCTTTTTTTTTTTTTCCCAGTGCCCTAGCCTAACATGGTGGGAATGCCGACATGACATTTAGTATGCAGACAAGAGCCAGGATTGCATGTGCCTTGACCAACTGCCAGCCCAGCCTGCTTGCTCGCTGAGCTGCCCAGACCAGAAGCAGTCAGTGACCAGAATGTGGTCAGTGCTGAGCTGGAGCTAACGTTGCTGTGCCAAAGCTAATAACGTTCGTCTCCCAGCTGAGCTAATGGAAGCTTCATGGTGGCTCACAGAGCGGCTCAAGCAGGCTCTCGTCAGCCTGGAAAATACCACATAGATAAACCCAGTGTAGCTTTCAAAGAAGGCAAGAAATGCGTGTGCTTATAGGCAGAAGAACAAGGCCTTTGCACGCCACCTGTATCTCCAAAGAATTTAGCAAGTGTAATGCAAACCAAGTCGCTCTGGCTCTCTGAACAGTGTCTCGCTCCAGCAGTCATGCATTTCCTATTATTGACTGCATTTAAAACACTCTAGCATGCAGATCTGGGCACTCTCAGTGAACCAGTGAATCAGTAACGTCTTTGCAGTCTGGATCTCAGTTATGCAGGCTATCTCTGCTTGTAACTTCTGATCTGAAAAGAACATGGGACTCTGTTAAGACATGATACCAGGAGGACATTCTCACATTAAAAAATCAGGAAAGAAAGAGGTTATAGTATCTCTCCTTACTCCCATAGCTATACAACCTTATTTTTCACTCCTAGAAACCTATTAGCCAAAACTAGCCATTTCAATGCTGTCTCCCAAAGGAACATTTTTGGATGTTTTCCATTAAATAAAATGGTAATATTTCTCCTTTATGTTTTTATGTAATTCCAGATCAAGGAAACTCATACTCACGAGTCTCACTGGGGCCAAAAAGCGGGTATGACAATGTCTCGAACTGTAGGGACAATATTCATGTCCCATAGGCAAGCAAAAAAATCACATTACTATCAAATTACTGAGTGTTAATGAAACCATCCATGCATGGGGACGTATTTACAGACAGTCATATAGAGCTTAACTCAGCTGAAGCTTAGAGGAACATCAGTGAAGTCAATGGAAGCACTTATGTGTGGTTAGATGCACAGGAACACTGTATTATTGCTATAAACTATCTGACTATACTTTAGCCAAAGTTTTTATTCTTAAGACAGCATCTTAGCTGACCTCCCCTCCTGGTTTTGTGCTCTGAATAAGCACATTTACTAAACCCATTCTATACTGTCTTCAAGTACAGTGAATCTTCTGTAAAGAAAATGCAACAGGTCTGTGCATGGAAATTTGCATAGCTCTGGCATATTAAAAATAGGTCATAAATGAGTGACTCCCTTCCCATAGGCCCATTTCACTACCTGGGACCAACTCATTATAAAGCACTTTATAGAAAAATTGTCAGGGCATTGCACATCAGAACGTTAGTAAAATCATACAAAAATAATCCTGGAAGAAGCCTCGGGGGTTAGATAGTCTATCCTGCTGCCCAAGACAAGACCAACCAACTTATCCTTGACTGAGGTGTCTCTAATATCTTCTCATAGACTGTAACCTCTACAAGCAACCTCTTCGTAATATTAGAAAGATTTTTCCCAGCATCCAGATTAAACACTCCTCCCTCCAGATTGGCCTATTACTTTTAGTCCTATCCGTCATAGACATAAGAAAATAAATTATTTCCTTTGTCTCTGCAGCAGCCTTTTTGTACATCTAGATGGGGTGCCTCATTTTCTTCATGTAGACTATTCATCTACAATTTGTTGACTTTTTCTTTACCTGACATTTTTTCTAAACCTCCTATCATTTTTGCTGCTGTCCTGTTGACTTTCTCTGCCTAGGCAGAGCCAAAGACAGCAGGAGGTGGAACAGACTGATTCACACAACCTAGTAGGACTTCTGCCTTTTTTGCAATTAGATTATTATAATCTTATTTTCAATCTGTAACCTATTATCTATGGCTCCTCTATGATCCTTTCAAATGCCAACTTTATTTCATTCTTCAGAAAACATTCTGAAGAATTTTCTCCTCTATTTTGAAAGGTGTTGCAATAGATATACTAGTTTAATTTCAGCCACATAATTTGCTCCCAAGACACTAAGCCATCTTCTTTAATATAGGAGATGGAAACCACAAAAAATTCTGATATTCTTGCAGGAGGCTCAGCTTGGGCAAGGTTCTGTCGCAGGCTTTTGTACCTACGTATACATACATATATATATATATACATATAAACATTTAATTATCTTAAAGTTTGATAAATTGAAGCCCTGCAGGGTTAGATAAGGGAACTTTATATCTTTTGGAAGAGGGAATTTCCCAGAATCCCAGTAAAACACACAACTGTTGCTTCTAGCTATGTAAGGGCCCAAAATAAAACTAATTAAAGACTAAAAACAATGTAAGTAAGTAAAATTCATCTAAAAATAACCAAAAATAGCCTAGCCTGAAAGAGCTGTGTTATTTTATTCTGCTCTTGAGTTTCACATGTATTTACAATAGCTAGGGCATTATATGCTCAAACTAGAAGAAACAAAAAAGATTTTAAAGTTTTTTAAAAGTTCATCTTTGTAATTTCTGCACGAATTCACAAATTTTTGTAATTACTCAGCTGGGATTATCTACACACTTATATTGCTTATTCCCTTGATCCAGCCTTAGCTTTACCCATGTACTTGATCATAGCATATACGCAAATATTTTACATAGATATTCATACATACGGTTGATTTACAGGAAACTAATGTGCTATGGGTGACATTTTCTGAAGTGCTGGAACATGAAACTTGGGGTATTTCAAAAATATAATCCAATAAATTTCAACATGTGCAAAGTCAAGTAGCATCTCTCTGGGGACTGATTCTTCTGGAAACACTACAACTAAGTGTATACGCAGTTTAATGTGCCTCTTGCCAGATGAGGTAGAAAATGTTTCCAATTTCTCTGGTATGCCATCTTCACGACTGCCATTTGCAAGCCTGCAGTTTAGTATAGTCCGTGTCACTTTTGCATGAGCACTTCTAGTTCATCCAGATACGAAAATAATTGCATTCCAGCTTAATACTGGCCTGAACTTTTCCTCAGTGACATTTTAGGGCTTTACTTTCTCTCTCCTTCCTTCCACGGTAATTTTAGCAATTGATACAATAGAATTAAGGATTTCCAGCTGCATTGTATTAGTATCAGTTATTAAATTATACTAAAGAATGGAGTTCTTTAAACATCAGAAGTTTTTTTTAGAACAGTGCACCTCCAGCTTTTGGAAGCACAGACTATATCGAAGTATCTGTGTACCGTAATTTCACTTTGCAAGTAGTTAGTGCCCACAGATTTCAGTAAGCAAGTGAGCATATTTCACAGTTCTGTAAGAAATATTCATGGACTATAACTCATCTTAGGCAGTGGGTTAGTCTCTTTTTTTCTTTTTACACATGAGTCGTAAAGGATGTGTGGGGAAAGCAGAAGACATGAGAGTAAAATCAGACCTTCAGCATGAGAAGAATGTACTGAATTGCTTGTAACTTTTGGTAACAAAACAAAGATAAAAAATAAAACAAAGACCAGGAGTTTAGCAAATATTCTCAAAGCCCAGATGTCTACACTTTCTCTGTTTGAGGAGCACTGCTGAAGGTATTAGAGTCTTTCTGTTCAGTACATCCTTCCAGAGATTGGAAAAACTGTTAGCCTGGCTCTTTTGTTCTGGGATTACTTTCAGAGAAAGGTGAAAATAGAAAAAAAAAAAAAAAATACCCCAAGCATGAGGACAACCCTGGCGAATACCAGTGATGCGAATCAGCTGTTTTGTCTTTAAAAATGTTTTAGTACAGTGCTGCTGAGTGAGTTCCGTAATGGTTTGCTCTTTTCAGTACAAAGGACATTTAGGGTCAAAAAGAGAAAGGGTTAATTATAGTAGAGCAAGTTTAGCGAACAGTTGCTCAAAGGTGTCTCCAGAAACCTTTCCGATGAAAAGGAGGTGCACAACAGAAATGTCCTACCTTACTTTTGTCCATCGTGACATACATCGTGTTTGAGGTGTAGCTTCATTCACTCCTAGAAAAGAGACCTGATCTCAGAAGATGATTTGGAAGGTGAGAGAAGTGGGATTCAAGAACATTTACTTGAACAGAGACCTGTCACACATGTTATGTCTCCAAACTTAAACCCTTACTCAGAGATACTTGAACAGAAAGCAAGTAGAGTAGGAAACACCTAATCTGTCCCGCATATCAATCAATCTTCCCTCTTCCTTCCCTCCCTTCCTCTCTCCTTTGCTTCCTTTCTTGTTCCAGGTTTCAACAGGACAGAGCTGGGACCTCCTCCAATACGTTTTGAAAACAAACTCCTTTGCTCAGTGATCACGAATTTCACACAGAGACTGCAAGACCCAGTAGCAGATCCCTGCTTTGCCTGCTTCAGATCAAGCTCTTGAGCCTGGATTAGCTGTCTCTGGTAGGAGCCACATGGTCCAGGGAGTCTCATCCTTCCAATCCCTTTTTCTTTTCTTCTTTCAATTTCTAAGAATTTTTTTCCTGACTCAGCTTTCCTCACAACTGATGTAGTTTCATGGAAAGATTAACTTCAGCAGGTCAACTTTTTCCATGAACAACAACAAAAGTAGAGTCAGATAATTCGCCACTAGTTCTGTATGTGTTTCTCCTGAAATCTCTCCTTGAATAAAAGATACTCTCCCTATGACTCCTTGGAGACACGTTTTGTGTTTAGTTCACAGTTAGTTGGAGTATGGGAGCAGAATTTGGCCCTAGCAGCTAAGTGGAAAGGCGGTCTGCAGCAAAGTACCAGCTTCTCTTCAATAATATGGCTAAAGATCAGAAATAACAGCATCTTCATTAACCAGCAGGTCAAGCTCTAAAATTTGCTCTTTCCCTTCAGACTTAAACACTACTTACGAGGAAACATCCCTTCTTTTGTTCTGCCTGCAAATGCCATGCAGAAAGGTGAGGAGCAACAAATGTGAATATACAGGTGAAGAGACGTGGAGAGAGATTTATTTTTTTTGTGATGGACAGGCTGACAAGAGGTAGTGGCAGTGTCTGAGGAGGAAGAAGAGCAGGAAATCTGGGAAGGACACCAAATCCTTGGGAGTGTATTCATCCAATTCCGAGCAGGACTTACCTAATAGTACATGAAATGTATTATCTAGAAATCCCATTTATTACACATACCAAAGTGAAGTCATGTCAGTTATGAAATTTCCCATACCACTCTTCTGGGCTCATTCAGAATAGCGCTGACTTCAGCCACGTCTTAAGAAAGAGCCACTGTGATGTTTAAAAATCGGCAAGAGATTTTTGATGCCTACTTTCACAGTGCCAAATCTAAAGGGGAACTGGATTACTTCAAAACATGCTAACCCTTCAATCTGTATTACACCACTGAGAAAGCTGGAGGATAAAAACCCTTTTCAAGCCTTTATTTTAGAGGGTGCTCTAGTGCCTGGCCACAGCATTAGTTGTGGTCTCCCAGTTATCAATCCCTAGGAAATACCTGTACGTGTTGTTACTCAGTACTGTATCTCAGTTATTTAGCTTGCTAAACTATTTACTACAGGAAAAAAATGGTGGTTTAAGTTTCAGTTCCTATGGTTGGTTTCTTCCTTGATACTGTGCAGAGGTGTGCTTAATGAAGCATAGTGGGAAGCATAGATTAACACCATTTTATTCATTCAGCTCCATCTACTCTGACTGAGATTAAATGAAACAGTGACAGCAAACCTGTGTTGCTAGCCTATTTTTTATATGGTGGGAAATGGAAAACATAAAATACAAAAAGGATAACAAACCTGCAATAAATCAGGACAGTTCTGAACGCTGCCTAATAAATGTATCCCTTAAGCCTGTTTTTTTTTCCTTCCAGTCTTTTGAGTTCACCATGTACCAGATTGATGAAGTCTGAGCACTTATTATTACTTTATGAAGACATTCTCATAGGGGATGAGATAAAAAGATAGGGGGCATGAAACAAAAATAAGTTTTCTACTTTGTTTATTTATACCACATGGTACAGTTAGGATACTTCTTTTGTTTTAAGGAATTAAAAGGTTAAATAACATATTTAATGCATAAGGAAATAACCTATTTGATTGAGCTCCCTTGAAATATGATAGATGGCAATTAGATGTATTCTAGCCTACAGGATGATATGTTTTATTCATTCCCTAACAAACAAACTCAAGAGTTGAAAAGATATGAAAGAATACGTTTTGCAAAGCTAGCACAATCCTATGCGAGGCTAATCTTTTTTAACAACCTAACAATGTTATCCAAATTGCCTAAGGTAAAGAATGAATATAAAGGGAGAATGCACACTATGTTTCACTAAAGAGAATAAATGTTAATTTAATTAAATAAAAAGGCTTCATAGTGCTTTCAAAATAACCACAAATGTAAACACATTTAATCCCTGGGAAAGTGTCTGTTATAGTAGATGGTACATCTCAGCTAGTGAAACTGCAATGGAAACATGACTGGAGCCTTCATGTGGACGCAATACTGACCCAAATCCTTCTTTGCAAAATAAGACTTGTTTTGACCCCAGCTTCTGGGGTTTAAAATGACTGCGCTCATATCTCTGCCATGACTATGGCGCACTGCCATTGTAATGCTTGACAGGAGCAAAGTCTCTTCTCAGTTACATAAAGCAATACCCATACTTATAAAAGTTATTTTGAATTAGCCGTTATGTATCTGAAAGCCAAATGTGACTGTATATGTGTAACACAGTAATGGTAATTTTTTTATGGTACAGAGCCAAAATAATACCCACTGGTTCTAGAAATCTGGTAAATGTCCTTCAAATTATATTCCAGTTTATCAAAAATGATCCAACAAAGCTTGGGTGAAATGTAAGCCTCTGCAATGGGCCGACATAATCCATTTAACTTCCATTAAATATTCAAATCCAGTATGAACAGAAATTATACCTTTACTTAACGTGCCCTCTGTGTAGGGATTTAAACAAGAATTGCTGAGGCAAATCATTAGACAAAACATAAACTTGACTTGGACAATCAGCCACAGTTTTTGCTAAGGTGTTCCCTTTCCCTTCTTTTTCCAAAACATTTTTAGTGTGATTAGCGAGGACCAGATTTCATAATCTTTATTACTGCTATCTCTAATTTGGTGGGTCCTACTGATTCTTTCAACTGTAGGAAATAAATATTTCACAAGGTGGAGACGGCTAGAGTCACAAATGTACCACTATGCCTGTCTACACCCTTGCAGGAAGCCTTCAAAGAAGAGGGTGAAAGTGCGTGTGGAATTGTCTATGCACACACATGTGAACATACACATAAGTGAACAATGCTTGTAGGCGTGGCATTGTGGGACATGGATTAGTGGGCATGGCGGTGTTGGGTTGATGGTTGGACTTGATGATCTTACAGGTCTTTTCCAACCATGGTGATTCTGTGTCATTCCCGTTGTCATAGCAGGCTATAAGACAAGGAGTTATTTTTCCATCACTTCTTCAAGTTAAATCAGTGAAGTCAAGTGTGTCTATGCATCTTAGGATAGAATACATGGTATATGAAGAAAAAATATTAATTTAAAATGTTTGAGAATTAAATCAATAAAAAGAATGGAAAAAAACTCCATTAAGAGTTAATTATAATTGATAGTAACAACCATATTGAAATTTCTAGTATCTCCTGAAATGCAGACAATGAAAGGCAGCACTTTCCCTCACTCACAGACATACACACATTTACTAACGTCCCTTGAATATTATTAGAAGTAAACAGTTTTCAAAATGAATGCAAACCTTATCTGGTGGACAGCAAAATGTCATTACTAATTTCTGCCTAGTATAGCTTGCACTGGGCTTCTTATGCAGAAGGGCAGTAAAGAGTAGTGGACAGCCCCCTTAGCACCCTCAATAAATCTGCCCCGGGTTATCCAACAGTGCATGGGGCTATCAAACATACATCCTTTCTAATGACTTTACTTTCTAACAGAGTAGAATCATTTAGGTTGGAAAAGACCCTTAAGATCATCAAGTCCAACCGTTAACCTAACACTGAAAAGTCCACCACTAAACCATGTCCCTAAGCACCTCATCCACACGTCTTTTAAATACCTCCAGGGATGGTGACTCAACCACCTCCCTGGGCAGCCTGTTCCAATGCCTGACAATCCTTCCAGTGAAGAAATTTTTCCTGATATCCAGCCTGAACCTCCCCTGGCGCAACTTGAGGCTGTTTCCTCTTGTCCTATCATTTGTTACTTGGGAGAAGAGACTGACACCCACCTCGCTACAACCTCATCTTAGGTAGTTGTAGAGAGCGATAAGGTCTCCCCTCAGCCTCCTCTTCTCCAGCCTAAACAACCCCAGCTCCCTCAGCCGCTCCTCACAAGACTTGTGCTCCAGACCCCTCACCAGCTTCGTCGCCCTTCTTTGGACACGCTCCAGCACCTCAATGTCCTTCTTGGAGTGAGGCGCCCAAAACTGAACACAGTATTAGAGGTGCGGCCTCACCAGTGCCGAGTACAGGGGCACGATCACCTCCCTACTCCTGCTGGCCACGCTATTTCTGATACAGGCCAGGATGCCGTTGGCCTTCTTGGCCACCTGGAAACACTGCTGGCTCGTATTCAGCCGGCTGTTGACCAACACCCCCAGGTCCTTTTCTGGGGGGCAGCTTTCCAGCCACTCGTCCCCAAGCCTGTAGCGTTGCATGGGGTTGTTGTGACCCAAGTGCAGGACCCGGCACTTGGCCTTGTTGAACCTCATACAATTGGCCTCAGCCCATCGATCCAGCCTGTCCAGATCCCTCTGCAGAGCCTTCCTGCCCTCCAGCAGATCAACACTCACGCCCAACTTGCTGTCATCTGCAAATTTACTGAGGGGGGCACTCGATCCCCTCATCCAGATCGTTGATAAAGATATTAAACAGAACTGGCCCCAATACTGAGCCCTGGAGAACACTGCTTGTGACCTCCCACCAACTGGATTTCACTCCATTCACCACAACCCTTTGGGCCCGGCCATCCAGCCGGTTCTTTACCCAGCGAAGCGTGTGCCCATCCAAGCCATGAGTAGCCAGTTTCTCCAGAATGCTGTGGGAAACAGTGTCCAAGGCTTTACTAAAGTCCAGCTAGACAACATCCACAGCCTTTCCGCTAAGCAGGTCACCTTGTCACAGAGGGAGATCAGGTTAGTCAGGCAGGACCTGCCTTTCATACCCATGCTGACTGGGCCTGATCACCTGGTTGTCGTGTACGTGCCACGTGATGGCACTCAACATGATCTGCTCCATAATGTGCTGTTTTGGAATCTCTCGTTGTCATCAGTCAGGTCACACGTACTTCAGCACTTTTTCAGCACTACAGATGAACACCAGTGAAAGTCTTTGTTTACAAAAATTTCTCTGCTTTATATTCTAGGCTCAAAATAGGCAACACGTTTTCACGGAAGATACCTGCTAGTAGTTCTTTTTTATGCCTCTCCCTACTGCTCCATGCTCACTGAAAAGGCTGAAGCTCAGCAGTGGCAGACCTTTTCTAGGAACCAAGAAAACTGAGCAGGACACTTTTCCAGCATCCTAAATTTTGCATTTGATCATGCTCTGAACTAAGTGAACCACGACTGCTCCACCCTTCCCCTGACACAGGGAGGTAAATGCTTCCTTCTGTCAAGTTCGCTAATATCTCCATATAAGTCAGAGTGGGTGCCATCACCTTGAGAGAAGTATTCACTGTCCATTTCCTTTGAATCCTGACATTCCGTTCTCTGCAGTAAATGCAGTAAAGCATTATTAGCTGAAAGGGGAACTGGGCACATTTTCCTGAGGACTTGAGAGTCCTGAACTGGTCTGAAGTCATGCTGAACTTCACAAAAATGTGCAAAAGGAAAGAAAAAAGGGGATGAAAAAAGGAAAATAATAAATGGTAAAAAGAGGAGAAAGTGGGGGAAAGGGAGAATAAGGTGGGGAAAGGGATGAAGGGTGAGGAAAAGTGAGAAAAGGGGAGAAAAGGAAGGGAGGAAAGGGAGAGGGAGGAAGCAAGAAAGAGGGAAAAGGAAGAAAAGCAGGAGGGGAAAAGAAAGGGAGAGGAGGGAAAAGGGGAGGCGGGAGAAAGACTGGGGAAGTGGATGTATGACTAGAGTTCCAGTCAGACGAGATATAAATGTGTACAGCTCCAGGTCTCACGTGTTTTAGTGTTTATGTTCATGTATATCTATTTGTAGATCCTGACTGCTCTTTCCTCTAGCACACCAGTGTCTTATCCTTTTAAAATCAGTACACACACTAAGGCATTGCGCTGTCTGGGAGTCAAAAAGAAACATAAAGCCCTTATCAGTCACCAAGGAAAGGGGATTCTTCCTGCTGTGAAAACAAGATGCCATTTTGATAGCAGAGCTTCTGCCTAGAATACAAAGCGCATGTAGGCACCTTCTTCATTGTTCCTCAGTCAATTAAGTATCACATATGGTTTTACCCGTGAAGGCCGGTCATGGGGAGGAGTCCTCATTTAGCCTTCCATGGTGTTGTAGAAGAAATCATTTCTTTCATCACATCTTTCTACAAAGTGTTGGCTCAGAATATAACCTGCCAGAAGACTTAGAATGAGTTCTGATTAGCCCAGTACAACTATTTGCAAGCAAGGAACTATCCCTGTATTTTTATTATATATTTATATTGTTAAATCTCACTTAAAGTCTACCTTAATCCTGTTTTTGAGACAGAGGTGTTGCATGAGCCTCATTCTGACATTAAGCACAGATATTAATTCCTTTCTCAGTGCTAGCAATTCAATTCACTGCTTTTTAAATACAGTATTTATGAAATGGTTTCCTTCATATATTTATCTTCACATACACATGTAAATTCACACACATTTATAACTCCAGCAAATGCCAAACATTAAAGGAAATATCCATTGATTAATTCTTAAGTGTGGCCACAAAGCAAAGTTTCAAGACCAATTAGTTGATTAAAAGATTAACACATGAGAAGACAAAAGCAGAATTCAGAAGAGGTGTGATGAAAAGTAATAAATAAAATAATTCTCCCAGACTTTCATGTGGGTGGACCATGGCCAGAGGCACCCCATTTCCACCTCCTCAAAAAAAAAAAAAAAAAAAAAATCCCTTCTGAAAGCAAATAAATACCTTAACAGAAATCAAGACTCAGCATGTATCCATTGACCTAGCCATGAAAACTTTAGCAATAGCATGGTTTAACAAGACTATCACATACTGTTTTTCTTTTCCTGTTAATAAAGTTCAATAGATTTTATTTAAATTGTGAAAATGTTAAAAGAAGTTATAATTGACATTTCAAGAGGATTCTTCACAAATTAACCATATAAAGAAATGGGAGGACGGGAAGGAGGCAGGGAAGTGAGAACTGTACAACTAAGACCTAGGATTTACTGTTGCCCGCTCCTAGTAATTGTCTTTTGTTCACAGCACGGCAAACAGTGTTCATACCGAAAATAAATGAAGCTAGCAACTGGCATGTACTTCTGTGCTGAAATGGTCATGGCAGCATTCACTGGAATCCTGTAATTCCCCGTTGTATCGAGAAGGCGTAAAATAATAGTGCAGACCTGGCATAATTATGACAATTGTGTTTCTTCAGTCAAGTATTAATTCTGAGGCTTTTCGTAAGGCTTTTTTTTGAACGGTGAGTAATGTCCCAGACCATACAAATCCTCTGTCTCCATCACCTCTTTAGATCAAGATTTCTGTTAGGACACAATTTATATTTAGCAATAATGATGTATATAGTCACAGGTATCCATGAATGAACATGGGCAAACAAAGTTTTCCCCTATAATCATGCTTGCCTGGGCAAAGAACCTGAATGTAACAGAGCTACATAAAATTCTTGTGCTACGTGTTGCTTGAAAGACAGTTTTTTTCAACATAGAGAAGATGGCATGTGCAGATAGATAATTTCAAACATACCCTCATTAAGACACCGAGTGTTAGTTGGAAATGGTTTCCCTCCCCTTACTCACCACCTGTTATCACAGCACTTCCATAACCTAAAACCCAGCAGACTGAGAAGTACTGCGGAAAATTCCCCTCCCCTTGAAGGTGTAGATTTCACTCCTTGCCAAATAAAATTTAAAAAAAACAAAACCGAAAAAAACGCAAAAAAAAAATCAGCTTCGGACCTCACCCTGTACATCTGGACTGAGGATATTGGCAGATACTTCATAGGGATGCAGAGCACTAGTAGCCTGCTATTACATTCAAAACAGCTGGAACTGCAGACCCTAATTTGGAGTAATAATGTAATACCATAAAGGCAAATGCTTATTTGGGTTTGGTTACAGCACTTCAGCTTTCACAACACTGACCCCACCCACACAGAGACAGTTTCATCTTACAAAACTGAGGATAAGCCCTATTACCTGTATAATTGTGTCTTTAGACATGTGCGTGGCTTACATTTCCAGATTGTGTTCTGGCAATAGTCCTTCTAGATGAAGCCCTGTCCCCTTCAAGGCTTAACTGTAACTTCAGCAACTTGCTTGTCAGCTGTCTTCTTAGACAGTCCACCTTCTTCTCAGAGCAGCTCATTGCCTTGGTATCACTCTTTCTCTGTGGCCCCAAGCCCCTTTTTGCTTTGCTCCCCTCCACGATGGCCTCCAACCCTCCAGTACTAACTCATTCCACAGTAAGAGCAGACAGCACGGTCCTCCAGCCTGGGGATCATGTTTAACATGGCAGAGCAAACCCTTCTGATCTCACCGTCACTTTCTTAACAAGGGGCCCTTTAGCACTTGAAAAACACCCTAACATTAAAAGCAAGCAAACAAATATCTTCCTCGAAATTTTAATAGCTGACTTAGCGGTGGTGAGAGATGTCAGACTGACAGCACCGCAGAAGACAGCTTGCAGTGATGCACGCACGCGTCCTGGTTAGGCACTGATAGTGCTTTTTGCCTCCTATGCCACCCCCCAGACCTCCCCTCATGAATAAAACATGGTGCTGAAGCCAACACCTGGAGAGACCACCTTGAAGAACGGTGTAATCCCCATGCTAAATTAATGCTTAGGTTCCCAGCTGCCACTGCCAAGAGAGGTGCCAGTCTTGATGGTCTTTGTAACGTAGATACCTGCCACCCACTGAGAGCCAGACTGAGAGACCATCAATTCATGAATTTATTCTATTTATTTTATGACATCACATCAATTAAACTTCTATTCCGAAACCTCGGGTTGTAGCTGAAAATACCTCCAGGCAATACCTTCACATTTAAATTTTTAAAAAATCTCACTTCATCTGGCTTCTTCTGTTCCTCCTTCCCCCTCATTGTAGCTCGGAAATGACATACAACAGATGAAGGACTATGGAAACAAACTTAAAATCACTATTTTAGACATTATCCCAGCAGGTGTGCATGTTTTACTTGGAATTTATGGGAAGCAGTAAATATTGCTAACTCAGCTCTGCCCATCTTGCCACAAACTCTTTCTGGCCAACTTACAGGCAGCATCCCATTGCCACTAGTGGCAGTGGACGTGGCTGTCAGAACTCACTACAGCAGACTCTAAAGAGGTAGTACTTTCTTGTATTGCCTCCCAGTAATGCTTTAAAGTTGTCGTAAATGCTTTTGTATTTCATCTGTGTGAATGTGTATTAGCAATCAGCAGAACAAACCTCTTGGCAATGTAACGGTTTGGGCCCCTTTCTGTTCAGATGCAAATCACCTGGCCTAAATAAGCAGCCTGTCACTGCTGAATTTCATTACTCATTTCCTGTCATTAAATTAGATGAGATTAATAAATTGAAACTGAATGACAGTCAGCCAAATTCAGCTCTCCAGTGAAACTAGTCCCCAGACAAAACTGTGAAGAGAGCCTGATCATTCACTACATGTACCATGGGGTCCTTTTTGTTCATGGTGGAGATGCTCAGGTATAGTGGGATTGCTTTTCCTAACCTCTCTTCTTAACCCCATTCATCCCAGACAGGCATCCCAGTCTTATAGCTGATAGGAAGTACTCCGAGACACCGGGCAGGTTTTGAAATAAATGAGAAGAGGATCCAGTCACAGAGCAAAAGCAAGACAAATAAATGACATTTCAATGGAACACAATAGTCACCCTGTCCTAATGAGGCCAGAGAGGAGAAAACATTCACAAAGAGACGCACCAAGCAGCCTACACAGTCTTCGAAGCTGTTTTCTCTGCAAGGGTATCCTATTCCACAAGCCCCGCTAGCGCCCATTCTTCTGAGGTGCTGACCTGGAACTGTCCCCCACATCCCTGTCTCCCCACTTCCCTCCCCAGGGTTAGACCCCTTGGTTAAGCAAAGTGAGTGCATGAGAAAAGCTGAAAGAGAAATAAAAATCAGACTGCAGTTGACGCTTTGCCCTGAATTGGATCCGATAGTGCCTGGGCACGGTGAGACAGAGGAGACTGTTATTGTAGTGGGAGCTGGCACCAGCCCCTGTGTGTAAGTTGCCTAATGCTTTCCATTATAAGATTATTGCAATCAATTTTTGAATAACGTTAACACCTCTATTGTTTGTCTTTGAAATCTGGCAGCAGTGGGGAATGCCTTAGGGCCAGTGTCATGCCTTTCGCTGGTGCTGTTAATAAATTCAGATTTGGACAAGTAATAGACGTGTTGAAAATCACCATTTTTTAATTGTATTTTCCAAAGCCCAGAGTTATTTTGGCAACTAGCTAAAACCCCCAGTGATTTGATGCGTCTGCCTCCATGCTACACCAACAGCATCTCCATGAAGGGCTATGTCTTAGGCTGGTACAGGCAAAACGGCTCTGCCAGTCCACCAAGGGGACTCCGTGTGATAGGCAGAGGTTACAGAGGCCGGTGTGGGGACATGGTATGGTGGCAGCTACCTCAGGAAACAAGGAAGGAAGAACAAGTCACTGGGATGAGAGACCCGGTGTGTGGGAGCAGTCGACAAAGAAAAGAGCTACCGAGATGAAAGGAAGAGGGAGGCTCATGGGCAAAGATGTGGTGAAGACATCACTTCAAAGGAAAATTAACTCAAAGAAATAGAACTCGCCGTACATCTCCCTCAAATCTCCAGTTCACACAGGGAATGACCGTTTTTTTTAATGAACTGAATAACGTGCTTCTGTTTGATGACGCTCAATTGGAAATTGCTTGTGTTGTTATGCCTGGAGTCAAATTTTATCAATGGAGAACGATAAATTAGTGTTAGAGTAAACCTTTTTCTGTTGTGTTTATTAATTAAAAGCCTGCAACTAATGTGAAATTACATACACAATGATAGAAGCCCCTTATTTTAGCTGCCATCTGAAGGCTTCTAAAGGTAGAGAAATTAAAGGTTTACAATTGCCTTGTGTAAACCTATGTATTGCAGAACTTCATGACAGTAAAACATTTATATTTTCTCAATCTGTAAAACAAGTTAGCTCCTAGTCTCCCTGAGGAGGTGGCAAGTTGAAGCTAATACACCAAATGAACTTGGACCTAATACACCAAATGCTAACCAAAAAAGAAGAAAAAAAAAGATAGAAAGAAAAGAACGTGGATTAAGGAAATACAGCAAATACAGCATACCTCCTCAGGTCACATATGTGATAATAGTTCCCTTCGTTGGTTTACATTTCTGTGCTTAAAGGTAGACCCCAGAGCAGCGACAGAGAGTGATGGGGAGGAATAGGGTAGCACAAGGTTACTAGAAAGCAGTGAGCTGTGAGACGGTCACATCGCTGACGGAGGGTGGAGGCAATGGCAAACCCTCAAGGCATCGTGAACTAGGCACAACGCCTACGCTTCAGAAAATGGGAAGCGGGGCTGAAATCTGCTCTGGTCTGAACTAGGCAGAACTGCGGCTTTTAGCTCCATTAGCCATGTAGCTGAGCATCCTAGCCCTGGGGACTCCCATCCACCTTCAGCCTACATGCAGTTTTCTAGCCTTTGTCTTCCCAACATCCAAACGAGCATTGCGGTTGTGCTGAGAGTGCTCCCAGACCCAGCGCTCTGGCACGCACTGCTTGTCTGCTACTGTCTTCAAAATTCAGGAGCTTCAGGACTTCAACTGTATGTTTCCAACTGCGGAGTCAGTTACGGAGTTGTTATAACAGAAGTTATAGTAATTGAGTGTTACATCTGGCTTAGCTAAGATTTCTAGATATGATAGCCTGCCGTATGATTTTGCAGTTGTTCGGCAGGGGTTGAACACAAAGCATTCCAAGAAGGCCGAACTAACAGTGGCCTGCTTTGGCGGGGAGGGGAAAACTCTGTTCCTATGGTTTCCATGCCATCTCTAGACCCATTTTTATAAAAATCTCAAACTCAGCATGCTGTATAAGCACAGATTCAAAGAAATCTTGCGAGGCCTTCTGAACTCCTTCCGTTAATCTACCAAAAGGGAAGAATTCTGCAAATAAGAGTGTGGAAACTAAGAATTCCCATTCCGCCTGAGACTACGAGGATTACCTCTGGGATTACTGTTTACTCATTTCCCAGCAATGCTTACATATTAATTACTTCAAGGCAATGTTCCAAACTGTTCTTCCCAAGGGGCCGTGTTAATATAACCTTCCTGAACTACTCTTGAAGTAAGTATATGCCAAAGGCTGCACAAAGATTTGACAATGTAGAGGTAAGCTCTTCTGCTCTATAAAATTCCACAGCATTTATAAGTAGACTGGGAGAAGATAATGTTCATGTCCTACTCAAACTTCTCTTATGGTATTGCATTTTAATTGTACTGCAGCTTTTGCTGGGTTTTTTATCTATAGATATATATTAAAAATATATACTATACATATAAAAATATATATTAAAAATATATATTTTCTTTTCCTGCGTGCATTTTCTTGAAATATTGCCGAGTACTGCCATGCAGTGTTGAAATGCTTTTCTATCCCATCCTATTTTAACAATGAGTAAAGTTATAGTATCTGAGACAGAGCCATCAAAGCTAATGGAAGTCATTCCTTGGGCATTAAATCAAACTTATGTTTAGATTTGCAAGTTATATTTTAAGTCTGCACAGTGTTTTGAAAGTTTCTGGAAGAAAAGTGTTCTGGAAAGAGGAAAAATCCTTGTAAGGTGTAGCTGTTTCTACAGGATAAATTATTCTTCAAGAATAGAATATATCATGTAATTATTATAGAATTGGGTACAACAAAATAAAAGTAACCCCAAACCCACCAAATCCAAACCCAACAGAAACAATTTGTTAAAATACACATTAATCACAGTCTCACAACATAACAAAATGGTCATTTGTATAATTTTAAATTAATTCTTTCCATTTAGCAGTTAGAGCGTAGCAGAACTGAATCAGTTATGACATGGAAATAATACTCAAACAAATATATTTAACTTCAGGGAAATGGGTTGTTCATCTCTGCATTAAATGTGGAATGATTAATAGTTCAGCTATTGTTTTAATACCTAAAGATCAACAACTACTCTTTTCCCATTAAACGTTAGTACTGACTCAGCGTGCGGTTATATGAGGTGTTCCTCTTTGGATGTGTCAACTGAAAAGGGAACCTACTGCAATTGCAGCGCAACTCTGAAGTCAGATTAAATGGAAAGAGGCACGTAGTCAGAACCTGGCGATGATGGTAAAAGTCTTTTTTTTTTTTTTCCCTGTCAGTCAACCTCCCCATTAAATGGCAGTTTTGGTTTAAGATTTTATTATTTAATCATACATTATAGCCACACCTGTTAGTCTTCTCCCTCACCAGCGCTGTATACTGCTGGGTGTGTGGTACACTGGGAGGAACCAGGAAAACCTCACAACAGACGCTTTCTAGGTGCAGACGTGCAGTTTACAGAAGTACAGTTTAGCATTTTGGATAGTAACAGCTAAAGTTCATTTAAAGGGGATTTACTGAGAGAAAGGAGGGAAGGGGAAAGGACTTTTCAGCTCCCTCCAATACACATTGGTTGGTGTGGTAAATGTTTCCCTACCACAAGATGCAGTCCCAGACATGAGGTTTCATAATCCCTTGCCAACCCTTTCTCACTAACCAGATCAGTCCCGAGTCCTCTCCTTCTATACACATTTCTAATCTTGGATTTTCAGTTGCTTAAAACTTTCCCAAACCAATTCACTTTGGGATGAAACACCCTGTGCCCACTTTCTACCAAAAGGCCATTTCTTCTTTAGCTTGGTTTTAGCTTGAGCAAATCTCATTTATGTATATCTGCACTCTCAACTCACATGCTTCCCAGATGTTCAAAGTAAAGTCTTGTACTCACATAGCTAAAAATCATAAGCAAAGCTGTAACTTTTGCATGTGGATAGATGTAAGCGTTCCTGCATCTCCCACCGACATGAATAATGCTGCCAAATAATGCTACCAATTTCATGGGACAACTCAAGTAAATGTTGCAACTGATATCCACCCTAATGAGCCAGAAGCTAGGAATAAAAGAATACCCTAAATTAGGAAAAAAAGAACTAAAAAGAGAGAGGAGGTGGAATGAATGTAGTCCAGGACTGTAAGGCACTCAGCACCAAACCACAACTCTGTTGAGCAATACGTGAATTTATCTCAGGTTCTCAAAAGTGGAGTTTTGCAGGAACATAAACACTGTACCTCAGTTGTTTACCTCAAAGAGGGTCTCCCTAGGCGGAAGAGCTTCCTGTTACTCCCCAGACTTACTGCTGCTTGCAAATAGATATGTCTACGTATATACACATATGTAATGTATACATCAAGTATGGGCATATGCACACACTATGCATATGTATACTACATACATGTGAAATACATATTAAACATTTTTTTTCTATTACATATAAAGCATAACCTATCTAGACACATGTATAGGTATATAGGGATAAACCCATTTCCTTTTTTTATATATATTGGTCCCATAAATTCAGAGGATTAGGACTGAGCAACCTGAAGTATAGCACTTCATTCCATGCCCAGATCTCTTTGTGATAAGTGGGCTCCTCAAGAAAGTTGAGCTTTTCACCAGCAAGAGACAGCTTAAAATGCTGAACATGGCTTTTTTTCTCCGGCCAGACCACAAAACCCTTTCTCAAGAAAGAATGACCTCATATCTTATTAACCCGAGCACAAAGTGAATGAGCTCACACACACACCAGCACACGCACACACACACACGTACTAGCACACATGTACACATGCAACCAAACAGCCAAGCAAAAGCTAAGAGACAGACTTTTAGGAACAGGACTTCCAAGGAAACTTGGATTTCTTCCTTACTTCCAAGGAACTAAATATGAATTTTGGAATCTAAGTTCGTTTCTAAAGGTAATGCCTGATGATGGTTCTTCAACAGCTTTGAAAATTACATAAAGGATTTGCAGACATTTTATACTTTCTCTTTTTTTTCCTTCTCTTATTTGAATCTAGCAGACAAATAAATAACAAATCCATATTTGTCATCTCTTTGGGTTGCTTAGAGGAGAAAAGCAATTTGATATTTTCTTTATATAAATACTCCAGTAGGACAGAGTACGCAGAAAACGTTCAGGACAAGAAACACTAAAGCTCCATATGTAACTGGCCATTACTGTGAAAATGAAGTACTATAAATGTGTGAGGGAAAAGCAACCCGAGTTCCGCATATTCTTACGTGGTGTGTTTGCACACTTTTGAATAGTTTCATAATTCTGATTGTCCTTTGTTGATAATGCTACAGCAGAAGTGGAAAAGATACAGAGCATAACTGTTCTGAGAAAAACAACTTGAATTAAGGACAGGCTTGCACAGGAAGAGAAATTAAATGGACTACAACTTCCCTGCTGGAAAAAGAGATGACGGGGAGAAATATAATAGGGTCTGCAAAATTATGAATGGCAAAGAGAAGATGAGCAGAAAATGACTATTCCCTATTTCTCATAACATAAAAAATTAGGGAGAATGCAGTTCCCTCCGCATTAAAAACAAACAAAAGGAAGTACTTTTTCGCACAACATAATAATTAAACTGTGGAAGTCCACCACAGGATGTTGTGGAGGCCAGCACTGTAACCGAGGTCAGAAAAGGTTTTAGTAAAACTCAGGAAGAGTAAGTCTATTGGTGGCTATTCAAAATGATGGTACAAATGCATCCTCCAGTCACCCTCTAAATCAGTGATTACCGAGAGACGGGAGAATTTAACTGGAGATGATTCACTTGATATTAGCCTGTGCGTCTGCTGCTGGCCTCTGCCACAGGCAATCCAATGGGCTAGCTGCACCTGGATTCTGACCTAATATGGTTATTCTTATCCTCTCGGAAACCTTCAGATATCAAGGTCTGTGTAAATTTAGGCCCTATGAAATAATACACATAAACAGAGAACTATGACATTTTCCTTTCATTTTCGTTGCAAGGTAATATCCTCAAATTGATGAAGAGGTGAAGCTACCATACATGTTAGCATGTATCAGCAAAAGACTTCCCAAAATATGATACAGGGTCATTTTTCCCCTTAATGTCCAAACAGTTTCACAGTTTCCTTACTTTTGATAAGTGTGCATGTTTTAACGTGTGAAAGCTGATTTAAAAAGGACTACTTGCAGGCTTAATGCCACGTGTACGCTTAGCCCAGTTTGTATCATTGATTTCACAACTGTAACTGCATCGAAGAGTTGGCTTTTTTATAAAATTAACAAACATACGGTATAGACTGATGCAGGGCACTGCGTGACGTTAACGTTTGTTGAAGAGGCTAATAGTGGCTGAGGCCAGGCACAGACGGGAAGTTTTCCATGTAGTCCCGCGATGCCTCTCAATCCTGACATAGGTTCCAGCCCTCTTAGTATTTTATCCCCTGTTGTGCTTGGGTCTGACCCAGAAAAGCTCAGCAGCCTTTCCTTAACTTAAGCACTTGGGTAGTCTCTGCGAAGTCAGTTTGGCTATTTGTACCTCCTACGTGCTTTGTTTTCTCATAGGTCTAGTGCACGAATCTGGCTTTCAGCACACTTTCTGATCCACTTCTCCGGACTACTTCAAAGTATGGATTTTGTAGCAGCTGTATCTTTATTATTCATTAGGTATCAAGACGAAGAAACCAAACGCATGTCAACTTATTCAGGATGTTAGCCCAACTCTCATGAGATGAAAAGTCAGTCAGGGCATAACTAAAAGGGCACTGTCCCAAACTCATGATTTATTCCTAACAAATCCTACTGCAGTTTTCTTAGGATCGCCATAAATTTTCAAGGATCAACATCACTTCTGAAGCGCAGACTACCTAAGCAAGGTTCTTACATGAAAACTGGGAGGGATAAGTGGTAATTTTTAAATTGATTTCCTTTGAACTTCTGGAAGCGCATTACTCTGTTTACGTTCTTCCCATTTGCATTGTTATGTGAAATGTTAGTAAGCTTTCTGCCAGCCTGTAATCCGTAGTAGCTGCTCATATTTAAAACACGTCACACTCCTGACATGTTGGGAAGTATCACAGCCCAGTATAATATTTGGCTTTCAAATTTTTGTTTTGCAACAAGAGGACCAACAGTCTAGATCGGCAAAAGCGACTTTGGTTATTAGAGTTCGGACATGAACTTGGCTTGCTAACACCAGAGAAATACAAGAGCCTCCTTTCATGCTCTTAATGAAATCATTAATTATGTCAGCAGCTCAAACGATACATCTCCAAACACTTCACATTACTTTGCAAATGGGTAGTCACATAGAAGTCTTAGAAAAAGTATTCTTAAATTCTTAATTCATAAATTCTAATCAGAAATAGATTTCTGGTTGCAGGGATTTGTACAGTCATTTTCTCTCGTCCTCTTATTCTGCCATGCTGTGACTGAAGACTCCGTTACTCCTTGTTGAAAAAAAGTAAACTGAACAATATATCTATCTATTGTTGCCTTGCTGCAACCTAAATGAACTTCCTGAGCCTGAAAATTTGCCATCCTTCTGATTAGCAGGGAAACCATCTCAATAGGCTCCTTTCTTTTTAGCTAAGCATTTACTGTACGTGTGACCCTTGCTGTATTTCCTATAATTACTAAATAGCTTGTTTTGATTAAATAATCAATCGGTTGATAATCCTATAAATAATAATTAAATTATTTATCTTTCTTGATTTAAGTATGCATAGCTTCATCTTTTCAAACAGCCTCCATTACAGAAATGAGCTTTTATATACGATAAATAAAAACAGACTTCAAGCGTTAAAATCAAAAGTAGTCTTGGGGAAAACTGTTTCTAATCACAGCGCTAGAATCATGCCGTCTGTGCTTCATGCTGTACTACACTGGGGGAGACAGAGAACTTGTGAAGTAAGGCAAGGAGCAACATTCAGATTGGTTTTGTCAATCTTTCACATAAAATACATGATCTAATTCTTTATCGCAAGAAGGCCGGCTCCACTGTTACTGTTTGGTTCAGTAAACAGTCAGTTGTTGCCTTTCCCACATCACTGAAAGATGGAGTTTATCTGTTCTGTGACAGCATAAAAAGAATAAAAACATGGTAGCATGACGAACAAAGCAAAATAAACAAGATGATATAAATAAATCAAAATTAATACATTTTGTCACAAAGTCAGTCGTTATGTTTATGGCCAAGCACTGTACCCACATGCCTTGTCACACATAATGAAGCTTATAATGAAACTTCTGCAAAAGAGGTTCGAAAAAAACCCCAGTACTTCTTCACACAGCAGTGTTTTCATGGAACTCTGTAGGTGGAATTTTTGGACTTAAAGGTGTGATTACGTAATTTATCAAGTGCTTCCAGCAAGACCTTGGAAATGACAGAAATGCAGAAAAACTTCGGGTATGTCCCCTGGCCAAATTCAGAGGGAACCTTCCAGTACAGAGGATCAATTAAGCAATCAGCTATAACTGGGATTTGGGAGAATGGTTTCAGGTCAGTGAACTGGCTGGCTTGGTTTGATTCTTTGGAGCAACTTGAAAGACTCAGTATCTTCCATGTGAATTACTTGAGGAGGTAATGTAAAACTTCAGATGTTTCTAAAATAGCTGATAGCAAAGGGGTATAAGCAAACTGTACACAAAAATGAATAAGCCAGGATAGAAAATCTTGGGGATCAGGGTATTAACCAACTGTAAGAGGCAAACTTATTACAAAAGCGAGGCATCCACAAAGGACAATGATGGACCTGAGGGATTAAAAAAAGAGAGAAAAGAAGTACTTTTCATACCAAGGTAAAAGTTCAGCAACAGGAAGCCTGGAATATGCTATGTTGCAACACAACTGAAGTAGATTGAAGTTCCTTATAAGAATTACAGTATACAAGCAAAATGTGAACTTGCACTTGGCAAAATATTCCTGTCCTACACTAATGGGACAAAAGAAGACAGAGAAAGGCACAACATTGTTTTAAACACGCTGTAGTTATTCCTGTCTTTAAACAACCCATACTTGACAAGATTCCCACTTTCTTTCTCCCCTCAAATGAGGAAGCATGCCTTTTGCAACACCAAAAAAACCCGCCCTAGAATCCTTCTCACTAATACTATCCACAGCTGTTTCTAGGTTGACTTCTAGCCTCTTCTTTTGACTAATGCAACTCTCAGATAAGTTTCCAACCTCTTTCACTTGGCTAAGTCCCAAATCTCCTCCTCTATCCACATCCTCATAAACTGTTCAGTTCTTCTGTTCAGCAACACCCTGTTTAAATTCCACGTCTCACTGGGCGTTGGTTTTCACTACATTTCTTTACTGGGCTGTTCAGAACCTTATCCAGATGATCTTCTGTCTTTTTCCCCCTTCCCTTTCTTTGGGCTTTACGCCAGGCTGTCGTTGAACCCTTCCTTTAAGATTATTATGTGTTTGCATTACCATAACAGCTAAGAGATGAACTATGAACCAAGACCCACAGTATGAGGCCTCCCTAAATGCAGAGCCTTTACTGACTCTCAAACCATCTTTAGGATCATGACACATGAAATTGCCTCCATCCAATTCCATCCTTTATTCCATCTCTCACTTGTATAGGCTTGAGCTTAAGCTAAACGCGGTTAAGGTCTCAGCTGAGCTCTTCTCCAAACCCACACTCTTTTTTTACTATTTCTCCCTGTTGATAAGTCCTATCAAACATGCAGTCCCTTGGGTCCATGGTTATGGATTTTGATTTGGAGGGGGGGTTTGAAGCATTTTGATGCTTCCAACACTTGGCTTATACTCAAATATTTTCCTCTTTCAACATCTCTGGAACGTATCCTGAATACGAAAGCTTTCACTTGGGTGCTTCACCCACTGCATCTTAACCCTCAGCCGTTGCAAGCTGTTCACCACCCGGTCTGCTCAAAGAATTGCCCAAGTTGTCCTCTTTGCTAGTTATTTCAGTCCTACAATTTATACCTTCTGCTACCTGCCCCCTTCTAAAACGACAAAAAAGCCCTCCACCATTTTCCCCTCCCTTTAAATCCTTTCACAACTGAACTGCACCTTACCTGGCAGTTCAGTTCTTGCCGCATTGTCATCTTCACTCTACTAGCACTACCGGCTTTCCCCACCTGTTCACCCACAGCTACCTCGCATCCCTCTGTGCTTTGTCTCCTTGTGTCCCTGACGCATTAAGCCACTTCCTTACACACCTTTAAATTCCACCTGAAGCTTTACTTCTGCCTCGATGTCTAGCAGTTACCGCTTTATAGACGGTGGGCTGGACTGATCCAAAGCTAACTGAAATGGCTTTGGGTTTATTGTTATCCCCTTTGTCCTCTCCCTGCTTGCTGGTTTCGTTTCCCTGTTGCAACTTGTGCTTGAACTGGATTGTTAAGCAGAAGCTATTTTTGTACCACAGGACAGTAGAGCACCAAACACAGCAGAGCCCTTACGCTGTAGATACTATCTGTTGTGCAAAAACTCTGTAGAACATACACGGGAACTCAGAGGCCCCAACGCTTGGCAAAACTTAACAAGACTATTTGGCTTTTGTGTGCTTATGGAAAAAGGCCCTAAAACTTAACAAAGACACTGTTTTGTGCATTCTCACATTCACGTTTTTTTCTTTTTTTTTTTTTTTTTGGGGTAAATGCGTTTTGAGACATAACAAGTAAACAGCTTACACAAGCCTGGGCCTGAAGCTGAGCACCTGCAACTCAAATAAGATCATCATTGTTTGAGCAGGGTTTAAATAATTTAGTACAAATTGGCTTTCCTATAGGTGTTGACAAGCACATCATCACTACTTACTAATGAGTACGGGATTCCAGAGGACTGCACAGATATCACACTCCTCCACAGACTGCGCATGTGTCCCTCGAAACAAAGTGTTTCATAAACAAGCACCTGGAGACCTCGATTAAAAAACACCTGCTCTGAAGCTGTTGGGAGGACAGATTGCACAGCGAGCAGACGGCCTTCGCCGCATGGGTTGCTGATGTTTCTGATATCCGTAGTCGCTGAAATCAACTTTGTTTCCCTTCCTCCCCCTCGCAGACCCAACCCTTCAGGCTGGCTGCGCAGTGGTTGGTTTCACGAAAGGAGTTTATGAGCGTGTCCTCCAAGAGATGGTTTGAGGGAGAGTCCGACATGGTCTGACAGTGACCACAACCCCTATTCATACCTGGGACTTCGTGGATGGTTGATGAAAAGCCACACAGATTTAATCAGGTCTGACACTCCCCCCTCCCCGAGTCCTGCAAGCTCTTTCTCTCCATACAAATGGGATCCCTCAATTTTAATGGCAGTTTTTCTGTTCTACTGGTCCTGGCGCAAGGTTGTTGTAGGAGTTTCAGGGCTGTGCTTTCAAAAATGGAAAATAATAAAGCAAGGAAGAGCTCTGTCAAGTCTGGGCATGTGTGAGGAATTTCTCCGATGAGTAGGGTCTGAGAGGGTCTCTGAAAAGGACTGCAATAGCCACGTGCCCCGAATGACTTAACTCTTTGCCAGGAGCCCAGGAGCCTTTTTGGTCTGTGTGTACGCATAATTTCAAAACCAATACGTCACTCAGGGCTGG
This sequence comes from Gavia stellata, assembly GCF_030936135.1. Classification (NCBI taxonomy): domain Eukaryota; kingdom Metazoa; phylum Chordata; class Aves; order Gaviiformes; family Gaviidae; genus Gavia; species Gavia stellata. The sequence continues at coordinate 81,413,015 of NC_082597.1, read as the reverse complement.
AAGCAAGAGGCTTGTCACATTTCCATGCTCAGCTACTGGCCCTTTCCAGAAAGCAACATCAAGCAGGCACCTTTTGGCTACTTCAGGCATGCTTGTCATACTGCAGGGACAAGGCTCATTCAAGAGGTACGGTTAGCCAGACAGCAAGTGCGATACTCCGACAGGACACAGATGGGAAAACCACTTAAAGATTTTGTTTCTAACCCGGTCGTCTGCAAAGCAATTGAGAAAGTTAAATATTTCCAATAAAATAGAAGCCAACCCCTTGCTGCTATTCTGATCTTCATCTTGAAATGATGTCTACAGCCTCCTTTTGTCGAGGCTGTGTATTACAGCCTTGGATCTCAGTCCCGCCAGCATAGCAACCTCCAGATCCTTCCTAGAGCTGTCCTCAGCCTGCCCTGAGTACAGCTTGCTTTGTTTTCACACGCGCTATGACTACAGAGGCCACCCCTGAGTCATACGGGCTGCTCGCAGGAAACTCTCCCATGTGTCATGCCCTCATTTGCCAGCTCAAGAACCTGTGTAAGACTCAAGTCATCTCAAGGGCTCGGAAGACGGAGTGATTTCAAAGAGGGCGGCAGAACCCAGTCCTGCTCAGAGCCCAAAACTCTAACTGCTTTTCGATTTTTAGCGGAAAATTAGACCTTGTCACCTTGGCTTGCTAAAGCCAAATATTGCTTTACCAACTTTTTGGCACCTTTACACTTCCATCTCCCACAGCCACTGAAATTGCTTCAAGCATTTGGCAGAAATAAAGTAGTCGATATTCCTAAGAAAGAAAAACCAGCTTTTAGACCAATGAGGAGAGCCCCATTGATAGGTCAGACCAAACACGCAGGATGTTATTTCTGTTTTTAAGAGAGAGGAAATCTGGAGATGAAGGAGCAATTAACTTATTCTCAGTGTAAGACAAGGTGTTAGAATGATATAAGAAACAGTTTAATCATCTTGGGATAAACAATTAACAGCCAGTATATAACTTTTATAGTTGATCCTTATTTATTTCTTCAGGTTAATTGAATTTCACATTTGATAAGCTAGTAAATTTAAAACCCTGGCCTGCAAGGGTTAATTGAAGCTCCTCTGAAAATGTGCTTGCTCACATCTCCTGCTGTCCAAGCTGCTTATGCAGCGTGTCATGGGCAACTCTACGGGCTACATTTCACTATGCATGGCCTGTTTAAAGCAAGTCAGGTTGCCATTCCACTTTGCTAATTACAGCTTAGGCTTCACACCCGATGGGACATCACGTCTGAAAAAGTAACCGCACCGCGAGATCAAAGAACATTCAAAATTTGGAGACGGGATGGCCATGTAAGTTGCTGACCACCATCCAAACAAAGTGAATGAAGAGAATCAGTTTGGCTTCAGTGAGAGCTGGACCAGATCCCATGACTTCTGGGAAAAGTTTAAAGATGCCGTTCGTTCCACTGGGAATTAGGGCTATGAAAACGGGTAATTAATGTGGTATGAAAGGAGAGGGTGCAGGATCATTTTACTTGTGTAGGAGCAAAGGAAGGAGCAAAGCACATCTGAGTCAAAGCTGAGGATGCACATAGCCATTCCTGTCATCTCGATGTTTTAAAACAAACAGCAAGAAGCAGCAAAGTTCCTGGAAGGCAGACTGGAGATTACAAAAGCATGATTAGATTAATAGAACACAAAATGCATAAAACAAAGATACGTATTTAAGAAATGCTAGCAAATAAAGGCTGTGCTCACGGTAGAGCATGTTACGGTACCTTGCTGTCCGGATTCTTAGACCTGACTTTAAGCTTCACACAAACGAGTTATTTCCATCAGCCCAGGTGCGATCCTAGGTGCAACTTTCTCTTGTGTTCCATTTGCTGAAGAAATAGAAAAAAAAATCAAACAAAACTAGGTCTAAGGAAAGCATACCTTAACCGTACTGGCCCCGTGTACCTATGGGGAAGGACAGAGTCCTCCTTTTTTGAAATAATCTGCAAACCTAAAGATAAAGAAACTATGCCTTAACCACACTAGCCCTGTGTGCCACTGGAGAAGGAGACTCCTTCCTTTTTGCTAGCACACCCCTTCTTTTCCCGACTTGCAGTTCCCTTCCATTGTTGTATGACGGCAGCCTGAACATCTCCTTGTTTAACCAAAAATCCCAGGCTGCTCAGCATAACTGTTAGCTGGGGATTTTTCCTTAACTAAACATTCGTTTTTCACCCATTGGAAAATATCAATTCGTCAGAAATGTCATTGGAAAGGTTTTTAGGTCTGGGATGGAACTGAGAGAAGCCAACGGTCCAGGGATCAGGGCTCTGAATCAGAGAAGGGAAGGACTTGAACTCTGGTGTCCCACAGCCCAGATGAGTACACTAACCACTAAGCTATTCCAAGGCAGGAGGTGAGTCTGTCTCCTCTCAGAAAAATGTCTAAAGGGCTGGATTTTGTTCCAACGTGGTGCAAAAACAAATTGCAAAGCTTCCCCCCCCACCACTCCTTTAAATTGAATTCTTGTTCTCCAGCCAGCCCAGCTTGGTAATAGTTTTGTGTAAGTTAAAAAGACCAGACACGTTTGTTCCTGTTGGTATTTAATAGATATTCAGACACAAAAATGGAACAAATAAACCAGCCCAATCTATGTTAAGAGATACTTAAAGCTGAAGTCAAGGCCAGACCTAGAGAAGGGCGGCTTAACGGCTTAAGGTTTCAGAGGACTAAATGAAAACGCACGCATCGTCGAAAGCATGGGTGCTGTCAGCCGCCAAGGCTTGGAGCGGGTGCGTCCCCAAGTCTCCCTTCAACGGGGGGCTGAAGGAGCTGCCTGTTTCTCAACGGTAACTCCCCTACGGATCCGGATTGAGGCTTGACGAGGAGAACCGGCCGAGGCGGGCCGGCCGTGCCCGGGGAGAAGGCAGGCTCAGGGGGGCGGTGAGGCGGCACCTGCGCTCCCCACTCCTCACCTGGCCGCAGCGGCAGCGCCCCACCGGGGCCGGGGCCGGGGCGGGGGCCGGGGCGGGCGGCGGGGGGCGCCCGGGGGCAGGCGGCGGAGCGGGCGGAGCGGGCGGAGCGGGCGGAGCGGGCGGAGCGGAGCGGGCCGGCGGGGCCCGCCGCCACCATGGACAGCTCACTGGGGCTCACCGGCTCCGCCGCCCGCCGGGGCCCGCCCGCGCTCCGCCGGCTGCGGTGCCGCAGGCAGCGGGGACGGGCTCGGGGCGTTAATAACCGCCTCTTCGCCCTCCGGTTTGCAAAGTCTTCCTTTCGGTGCCTGCCGGGTTCCAGGAGCCGGGCGGAGGAGTTGGTGAAAACCTCTGCGCGTCCGCGCAGCTTTTTTTTCTTTTTTTTTTTTTTTTGGTTGTTTTGTTTCTTTTTTTCCCCCTCGCCCGAGCGCGTTGAATGAAATATCTAAATAAACCGCGCGTTGTGCCAACAGCCGGGCTCGGGGAGCTCCGGCCGCCTCCCGGGTGGGAGAAGCAGCTCTGCTCAGCCACTCCATCGTTGTTCAATAAAGGAGATCAGTGTGCGCAGCCGGAGTGCCACGAAACGTCTGGGTCTTGCTGATGGGGAGGGGAAAAAAAACCCAAACAACCAACAAACCGCTTTTCTCTTTCTCCCCAAGCGATCTTTTCACCAGAATGAGAGATTACCCTGCGACAAACGGGGACTAAGGAGTTTCCCAGCCCTGCTAGCCACGGGCGAGTCGGAGGGGAGGAAGGCAACCGTGCTGGGAGCTGGGGCCAGCGGGGCGCGCCGGGGCTGCCTTGCGGGCAAGAACGGGTATGGGCTAGCAAATCTGCCTAAATCTGCAAGGAATCGCCTTTGCTGCTAGCCGCCTGACAGCCTGGCCCTCAAGACCACCCCGGGAGCCGTGTAAAAAAAAAAAAGGCACCGGGACTTCGCACCTCTCCTACCGAGAGCTGCGCTCGCCGGCCCCGGACCTGCCCAGATCCCAGGGCTTGTGCAAGTCCCGGGGGATTTCTGGGCCTGGCAGGAGGAGGCCGGCAACCTGCCCTCCCTTCCCTTCCCCGCCAGACTCCCAAGCAGTCAGCACTCCTGGGTTCTTGGGGGTTTTGGGGTGGTTTTATTTTTTTTTTTGCTGAACACCATTTTTTTCCACCCTGGGAAGAGCGAGGAGGTTAAACTCCCTGTCTGAACCGAAATCCTGGACGAGTGCAACTGAGGTTATAGAAATCCGGGAGGGGAAATGACGAAAATGCTTTATTGTGACTAAAACAAGAGGGAGGAGGGAGAGGCGGAACTTCACAAAGGTGAAGGATGGGAAGTTTGCAGAGCGGAGGGTTTAGCCTGTCTCTGAGCAGCGGGCGGGGGGGTTTGTCATTCTTTCCTTCTCTCTCTCCGAGGCTGCAACGGCATCTCCTCCCCGATGAGCCGAACCTGTCCCGCTCCTCGCCTTTTGGTCCAGGGGAAGGTTTCGCTTCTTTTTTTTGGGGGGGACCCCGGTCACCCACCCGCCCGCAGCCCTCTGGCCTTATTCCCCACTCGGGAATTACGTGCCAAACCTGGAACAGGGATTTCTTTTCCTAGCCAAGCTCCCAGGTCAACTTCCTCGGAGAAAAGCTGATTTATGCCTGTTTATACGTATGGAAAAAGGAGGTAGAAGCCAAGCGCGGCATCCCTCCAAAATCTCATTGTCTTTGAGGAGCGAAGGGGGGGGGGGGGGGGGAGAAGGGGGAGGCAGACAACCTAAAATGATAAGGTTTGCCTTGTCGCGGCAGGGAGAAGGCAAACACGGTTTTTTTCCCCTCACCTCCCCGCAGCCGAAGCCTTTTCCAGATCCAGACAACCCCCCCCGGTCCCTCCGTGCTCCCCGGCAGGTGAAAGCTGAACAAAACCGGGGGGGGGGGGGTTCCTGCCTTCTAGCCGCGGGGCCAGCCGTGCCTGGGGGTGCCCTATGCGCGGAGCGATGCTCCTTCCTCTCCTCCATCCTCCTCCTCCCAACCCCCGAGGTCAGGGGACCCCCCCGAAGTGGCCGGGAGAGGCGGTGGGGACCGCCGGGGTGAGGTGCTGGCAGGTGCCAGCGGGTCCCTTCCCGGGAGCCGCTTCCCCGGGTGCGCATCCCCCGGCCGGGCTCCATCCTGCGGGGAAGGCGGAGGGGGCCGGGGGGGGTTAAACCCTGATAAAGGGGATTTTTTTTCCCCCCTCCCGTCCCGCCAAGGAGGAGGGCTCAGGCTTGCGGTGAGGCTAGGTACCAGGAGGAGTTTGCTCACGGGTTAAGCATTTGTGTAGGTGGCAGGAGAAAAAGCGTTGCGCCGGTTGTTGCAGATGACAAACAGGCTTCGGGGGGGGGGGGGGGGGGTGTGCTGGGGTGGGGGGGAAAGGGCACGGTATGATAGTAAGTCTCAACGGGTTTGGCACTGCTCAGTTCCTGCCATAGTTGGGTTGTATTTTTTTTTTTTTTTTTTTTTTTCCAAGCCCACTGAGGCAGAGAAGAGGCAAACTCAGCCATAGGAAGGTGGTTAGTGATGTCACACGTTTGGTCTTTTCAATAAAAGCAATGGAGAAGGGTCTCCCTCACTATATATATTAGGAGAAGCTTCTGTTCTTCATAATAAAAAGAGCAGCAAGGGAGAAAAGCACCTGCTTTTAACAGCCCTTATTTAGCATAATCTGTTGCAGGCAGAATAAAAACTCTGTAGGGCTGGATTTCTTTTGAAAAGTATTACTTTTTTGATTTATTTCACTTTTCTTTTTTTTTTTTTTTTCTTTTTCTTAAGGCTAGAACATAGTTTTGGAAGCGCTTGCTGAGAAGATCAACCACTGTTGGCCAGGGTGATCTCTGAGAGGCACAGAGGGCTGTAACTCAAGGAAAAGGTGAAGTAATAAATTGTGAAGAAACTTTAGTATTCCAAGTTTATAAAGGCTATTTATTTTTCCTGAGTCTGTAAGGGTTGGGGTTTTTATTATTATTATTATTATTATTATTATTATTATTATTATTATTATTATTATTATTATTATTTCTGGGGGAAAGGAAATTCTAAAACTATTTGATGGACGCTTTACCTTTAACATCAGCAATAGACCTTTAAGGTTGCGGGGGCTGTTTTCAGGGGATGTCACAATTATTTTTAATTAGTCGAAAGGGCAGTGTAAATCAAAGCAGCCTATTAGCTATACATTGTAATTTACAGCCTACCAGGTGCTCAGGGAATTTATTTACAGCATAAATGTTTTCAGCATGATTTCTGTTTCAGCTCTTATGTTTTCGGGTTGATTTGCCGAGGTGGTATGACATTTGGCTAAGGAGCTGGGCTTTTACATTGCGGCAGCAAGTGTCGTTTAAGGCGAAATAACCCGCAGGTAGAAAAAAAAAAAGAAATATAAAATAAACTTTCTCCAGAAAGCGTTCCTTAAGGCGGGGAGAGGACGAGAGGCAGCGGCACACCTCGGTGTTCTGTAGCGGCTTGGGAAGGCGTTGGGAAAGCGTGAATCGGGCTGGGGGGGGGGGCAGCAACCCGCCACCCCTCCGGCCCCGCGGGCAGCGGAGCTCCCGGGGTGAGGGGGGGGTTCGACGGGGCGCGGAGGCTGCGCCACCGCGGAGGGGCGAGGGCTCCCGGGCTGCTGGCGGGACGGAGCCGGTCCCCCCCCAGGTGCTGGTCGCTGCCCGCCTGGGCGTGCGGAAGAGAGGAGGGTGGCTCGCCGCGGAATTCCCTTTGGAAGAGCCGTCGGGGGTGGGGGCAAGGGGCGCACCGAGCCCCCCCCCCCTCCCGGTACCTTCCTTGACCAAGGCGGGGGCAGCTCCTCCCGCCAGCAGGCTGTATGAAGGGGCGGGTTGTGTTACCTTTAGGATTTTACAGAAGTGTTTTGCTGTGATGGAAAAATTTGGTCCCTCCGTGGCGGGGGGGGGGGGGGGCGCGGGGGGCTGGCGGCTCCCCCGCCGCTCCGGGCACGGCAGCCCCCGCCCGCCTGACACGGCTGCTCGCTATAGCTGACGGAGGGCGAAGTGGAAGGCAAAAGAGGGAGAGGAGGAGAAAAACTTTCCACTAATTTACTTTTTTGGCCGCGAGCGCCCGCTTTTCATAGACGGCGGGTCCTTCCCCCAGCCCTCCCCCCCCGAGCCGCCCCCCCCCCCGCCCTTTACTACCCTCCAATTAACATCATTAGGAACCGACCCACCGGCTGATAGGGGAACGGCGACCAACAACGGTAGGTGTGCGAAGGGAAGGGCGGCAAAGCCACCCCCGGCCGAGCTTTTGGGCTCGGTGGAAGGGGTGCCCCCGCTGCCGGGGGGGGGGGGGGGGGCTCGCCCTCTCCTCCCTGCTCCGGCGGGGGAGGCGCTGACCTCGGGGTGAGCACAAAAAGGGAGAGGTGGGGGCAGAGGGAGAGAGGAGCCCGGCTGCGGGAGGTGCGAAAGAGCTTGGCCGGACTCCTCAGGCTCCGCCGGCTGCATGTGCTGGCGGGGGGGTCCGCTGCCGTCCCCCCTTTTTTAACTCCGGCCCCGCGCAGCGCCGATTGCTCCTCTCCTTTCTGGCTGCGGGTGTCCCGCCCGGGCTCTCCCTCTCCCCGCACACGTTCTTAGGGTGCCGTCTCTTTTCAACCCCCCCCCCCCGGGGCCTCCCCCGGCTCCCTCCGAACCGGCTCCGGAGCGTGTGAACGCGGCAGGCTGCGGCCCGATGCGAGCCGCGGGGCCAGGCGTGCTTCCCAGCCCCTGAGCCCCCCCCGCCCCGCCGCTCCCGGGGCTCCCCAGCCGGGCAGCGCTCCCTGCTTCGCTTCCCGTCCCCGGGCACAGCTGTGGAGCCAACTTTCCAGAAGCAGAGGACGTGAACCTGACTTGGGTTTTTTCAGAGGTATACGTCAAGAGAGATGTATAGACGAGCCCCCCCCCCCCCCCCGCCCTCCGCGTCCCTGCGCCTGAACCTCTCCGCGCGTGTGGCCGCCCGTGTCCCGGCAGAGAAGAGGGTGGCGGAGCCGATTTGGGGAGTCTGTCCTTCGCTGCGGGGAGGGCTCCTCCCGGAGCGGGACCCCCCCCAGGGAGGCAAACGGCCGCGCTCTCTAACCCCCTTCAAACACCAGCGAGATGATTTTTTGGGGGTTGGTTTTTTTTTTAACTAATATTGAGAGAGCTCTTGCCTCCGGGGAGCGAGAGGCAGAGAGAGGGAGGGAGGGAGGGAGGGAAGGAAGGAGGGAGGGAGGGAGGGAGGGAGAGGCAGACAGCGAGGAAGGGATTGCGGCGGAGCCAAGTTCGGGAGCCGCTGCCCAGCGCGCCCCAAGTTTGTTTTTCCGTCGCAGCCCCGGGGCTGGAGGAGCCGCGCAGGGACTGCCTGGGGACGGGGCTGGCGCCGGCGTCCCTCGGGACTCATCTCCCTTTCCTTGCAGGTTTCGAGCCCCGGAGGGTACAATGTTCACGAAACTCTTCCAGCAGTGGAGTTTCGCAGTGTTTCTGCTGAGTTACTCCGCGCCCGCTTACGGGAGATCAGTAGAGGGGATCAGCCGCAGACTGTGAGTTTCTCTCTTTTTCTTTTTTTCTTTCTTTTTTTTTTTTTTTTTGCTCCCCCCCCCCCCGCTTCGGTGACGGCCCCCCCCCCCCCCCGGGCCGGCAGCACCGGTGCGGCGGCGGGAGCAGCGCGGGGGGGGGCGGTTCGCAGCCTCCAGCAGCGCTCCCCGGCGCGGTTGGGCAGCGGAGCGGCCGCGGGTCACCTGCCCCAGGTGCTCCCCTGTGTCCCCTGGCCGGGGCAGAGGGCTGTTGGGGCAGGGAAAAGACGCTTTTCGGCCCTCTGAACCTACACCGCTTGGGGGGAAGGAGGTGTTAGAGCTGAGGGTCTCTTCTTCCGAGGGGAGCGGCCGGGCAGCTCTGTGCCCCCGTCCAGCATGAGCTGCTGCCCGGGCTCCTTTCCGTGGTCCCGGAGGGTCCTAGGAGGGAGCAGCCCCTTTTATCCCACTACTGGGTGGTACGAGAAGTGCCACACGTTTCTCCGGCACTGGCACGGAGCCAGTATTGATAAGGGTAGGGGGAAGACGCAGTGGTAAGGGCCGTCATGAGGACCGAACAATTTCTTTGGACCTCTGTCACTTCAGCGCAAAAAAAAAGAAAAAAAAATAAATTCCCAAAGGGAGTCCGGTATCTGACCTGCAGGCAGAAGCGTATTTTTTGATAAATGATAATGTAATGTTAGAGAGTCTGTTCAGGAAATGACCTTTTTGCTCCTTCCAAAATAATCAGCGTGGTTTATACTAATATCCCCCACGCAAAGTGCAGAAGAGAAGCTGCTGGGCTGATGCAGGAGCAGCTGTCTCACGTATCTAACCCTCTGGCTTTCACTGGCCTTGCATCAGATTTTCTAAGGAAGAAACGTTTCGGTCGTGCTGCGGAGGGCTGTATTGTTACTGAGTTCAAAAAGGAGTCAGGTTGGAGAAAGAGGGTTGGAAAATCCAATCACAACTCATAGGGAAACATGACACAGCAAAGTTAATTTCAAATGGGTTTCCTTGTAACTGTTCTATTACATACGTAAGGACAAGAGCTCCAAATAGCACTTCCTCTGCCATTTAAGCAACTAAAAAAAATCCCCCAGGTGAAGCGACTTCAGACACACCTAAACTTTGGCACCAGGCAGACAGCTATTACAAATCTCCCACAGCAAAGTGTGTAGAACATGTCATTGCTGATAATGCTACAGTGTGTTCTTCCCAGCCCATTAATGCTTAGCCGGTTTGTACGCCTGCAGACTATTGTTGGGCTATTTCTTTCATTTGAGACCGTTTTCTTCTCTTGGGATATAGAGGAACCAAAATTCAGTTTCAGAAGTAAAAAGTAAATGAAAATATTCGAAGTACAGTCAAATGCTGTATTTCCTTGGCTAAGAAACTCTGACCTGGATCTCAGCCAAATTTGTTTTTTAAAAAATTAGACTCGCTAAGAAATACTCTTCCTCTTTTTGAAGCCAGCGTTGTTCTAACACTTGTTTGTAAAGGTCAGGATTAGAGATCTTCCCAACATCCCCATTCTGTCCTGACAGGGGGGGGGAAAAAGTGGAAGCTGAAGAGTGAAAATGCATTTCTCAGCTCCCTCTTTGCCATGGCATGTAAAACACACACAAGAAACCAGTGAGCTGTCAGTTAGTGGCATTCACGTAGTTTTGTTTGTGGGTACAGCACAAACACAGACACCACACTCAAACATGTGTCCTGTTTTAATATCACCACAAACCATTCCTAGAGTTAATGGTTAATAACTCACTTAAGCCTCGAGATATTTTTTTTCAGTCAAAGGCTTAAACCAGTAACGGATGAAAATACTGAAGCACGTTATTACAGCCATGCAAAAATAATCAAAATGACATAGGCCTGGTTCTACAGACTTTACTAAGGGAAATCTCCCATGGAAACCAATAGCAAATTGTCCCAAGAAAAGATTGCCAGGCGTATTATTTGTTATAGAAATGCTTTAGCTGCTAAAGAACTTCTGAGAAACCCAGTAATGCCTCAAAGTGAAATTAGATATTTTTATCAGTGTGCCCAGACGCTGCAGCATCATGTCCCCAGATCTGTTCAAAATATTTTCCCTAACCCTGAGATAGGTTGAGCAGCTTTCACTCCCTTTGGAGCCAGGGGCAAGGGCACTCAGTTTTGCAAAACCCAGGCAGAGAGCTGACTGAATCCTTCCCAGTTATTTTGCTGAACTCATGATCAGACCCAGCGTGAATAGTCAAGGCTAGTAATGGTTAAATAAGAGCAACTCTGAGGCAGAAAGTTGTCGCTTGAGGAATGTTGCCTCTCAGTGACGCTAGATAGCCGGTGAAAAAAATGAAGAAAGAATGTGCCTGAAAAGAACAGCTTATCTAGAAGTGCATGAAGTCAGAATAGTCACAAGTCATGGATTTCTACTCTTTTCCCCTTAAGAAGACCTTAAGTCTCGTGTGTGCATAGCGTACTTAGATAGAGTAATTAGTCTGGACACTCCGCTCAAATACAAACCATCAACATCCTTCTCTCAAAAGTGCCTACCACATGTAAGCTGAGCATTTACTGCGCTTGGTTTGGGGTCAGACTCTTTTTCCTTGAAGGAGAGGTGCATTTTACAGAAGGATGGAAGGGACCTCTAGTGGGTCCTCTTAACCCTAACAGCCTAATATTTTTTTTCGTACCGCAGCCAATCTGTCAATGCAATCGTTCCAGTTTCCATCACCTTCCTACTCTGTGTGTGGGGGTGAGATATTGTTGATATCTCCATTATGAAGCACTTCTTACATCAGGCTTCTTGGGCAAGTGTTTTCTCCTGATTTACAAACACAGGAGTTGTTTGAATAACTGAGGCAGAAGGTCAAAGAGATATGTATCTACCACATCTTCTTTGTTTTAAGAAGATTTTTGATCTAGAGCATACAAAGGAAATTGGTAGGCAAAATGTAATCCTTAAGTCTGGCTGAGTAATAAAAGTCATGTGAAATGTAACACTACGTAATGTTATACAATCATCTGGAATAGCAGAATGTTATTTGGGGCCAGACTTGATGCTAAATATCATACAGACATTTAAACAGAAACCCACCCTCTTTGGCACACCAACCCCTCACACGTCAATCCCTGCGTTATTTTGGAAAGGCGTACTCACACAAGATGCAGATCGTGTAATGCTCTTCGACTGCCTTGTGCGTACTGGAACCAAATCTTTAGGTTTCAGCTCTGTAAAATGGAATAGCTTTTCAATCAAGAGGACTTTAATAACAGGCTTTAGAGATTCAAGATTTTGTCACAGTGGGTAAATTGACCAAATACACATTACAGGATTAAGGCAGTTTTAGGTTGTCTGTGATAAAAGGAATTATCCTTGGTAGTTCACAAGAGGCAGTAGGAAAGCTTTGCTCATCACATGAGACATATCGTTTCAGACTCAGTAAAGCACTGAGATTTTATATGCTTTTTCTAAACTAGAAGAGTGAAAGGAGAACTGCATTTCCCATGCAAATATCCTGGGAAAATAGGTTCCTGAAGCTAGGAATGTAACGTGAGCCGCAATGGACAGCTTGACAAGCAGCACGGAAGTATGCCACTCCGAGGAGTCCAAGGTGCTAGTTTTATTAGCATACTTGCAAATCAGACTGACCTTACTGAGAAGGTTGTTAGAGAAGGCTATTGAAGAGCTTCAGGGAGTGCACTGGTCAAAAAAATTCTCCCAGGGGAGATCTTGAGCTTGCGTGCAGTCACAGCTGCACTGAAGAGAGTGAAATGATATGGGTTCAGCTCAGTATTATCACGTTGCATTTTTGCTTAGGGACATGGAGTTGAAGGGCATAAAATAGTTGCCCTAAAGCCTGAAGTCATCCAAAACTGATTTAGGACCCTTAAAACATAGACAGCGTTCGGTCAAATGTGTGCTCTCAAAGCTGAGTGTCTCTAGGCCTGATTTTGAGCAAGTATCCCTACTTTATCGCTTCCCACAAAAACAACAGTCATCTTTCAGTCTCATCGCGGAATGCCGGAAAGCTGCTGTTTGAATTTTACACTGAGTGATAGAGATGTAATATCACTTCAACCTGTCACTTGAACCCAATACTTAAAAAGCGCAGCTCTACAAAGACAAAAAGTGAAGGAGATGCTCTTAAACCAAAGCTGCTTGAAGTTGCCAATTTCAAATAGCTCTACTGTTGATCAAATCCCAAATCTAAAGAGTTTGGCTGAAGGGACTGAGAAAGATAAATTGCAGAACACTCCCAATCATTTAGCATACTATCTTTGTCTGCCACATTTTGAAACCTGGTAACGTAGCAGGATAATTAGGGATGGGACGGAAGGAAGGAATATTCACTCACAGTTATGTATCTTCTCCCATTTCACCCACACGCAGAAACAACTTCTTATCCAGCTGACTGACCAAATGATTATACGACAGGCAAGGCAGTCAATTCATTTTCTTTGGCCAGTAAGCATCCAGTCACATGCGGTACCCTGATGCAAGATGAGAGGATACGTAGCCAATCTCAGCACTCTGAAGTAGGGCAATTGGAAGGATAAACTGTATTATAGCATTCATGGGAACATAGCTAAAACCCCAGCTTGCGCTCTTTCTGTGGTTCACAGCGCAGCTGTGCGTCTATCCCACACCAAGGAAAAAGCATGTATTTTCTCATGGTTATTTAATATCCAGGTGCCACTTGTATCTTCTTTCCTCAGATGTTTCATACCTTCTTTGCCAGTACAACATCTCTAAAAGACAGATAGCTAACCGCCTCCCAGTTCCTCGAAAACAAGACAGAGGTTAGTGAACCAAAAGGTCATGTACTCTGGAAAAGTACCAGGGACCCACTCAAACAAACCAGGATGCTCTTGAAGAAGATCCAGTGAAGGCGGCTAACGTAAAACTCAGAGAGCACAGCAGATGAGAAATCTAGCCCCAAAAGTTCATGCTTAAAGGAATACTAGAAAGGCATCTAAAACCGTAATGAGACACAAGTGGCCAAGCAGTAAAATCAAGAGGAGTGGCTGAGGCTCGTCTCTGCCGATGCCCAGGCTGCTGCCTCTCCGGATAGCTCATTACGGACTGAAGTGCCTACGTTTAGGCACTCAAATTCCAACATTTTTCCATCACGCTTCTGCAATTGCACTTTTTTAAATTTAGAAAGGAAATGCACTTTTATGTATTTATTTATGTTCTTGAAATACATGACTGAGCAGAAGAAAATTATTAGGATGATGCTGTATAAACACTGCTTCCGGCTGCAGTACAAGTACTTGTTATTCCCTCTCTCGCTTGACTGCAGTGCTCCATTACCTGACCCTTTAGTTTTCCTGTCTCTGACAACTGCTTTGCTGCTTTTACTGCCTGAAGTGTGACATACTAAGAGTTGTAGTGCTTTCCTCGAACCGAGCAGTGACTAACCCAGCTCCAGGTCCAGTGGTGTGTAATCGCTCAGCTGAGAATTATTACCTGCTTAGGTCTTTCCCTTCTCTGTAGGGAGCAGCTACTCTGAGAAGCAGAACTTGCTCCAGCAGTCCGGCTTAACTGGATGTCTCCAAGCCTGAGAGCTGGTACACGGTCACTGGGGCCACCACTGTCAGAGGAGAGAGGAGCTCTGCCAAGTACTGAGCAATAAACAAATCCTAAATGGTTTTTTCCCCCCTCCTCTTTTCTCTTTCTTTAGCAAACGGGCTGTATCAGAGCACCAGCTATTGCATGACAAGGGCAAGTCAATCCAAGACTTACGAAGAAGAATATTCCTTCAAAATTTAATTGAAGGTGTCAACACTGCAGAAATCCGTGCAACTTCGGAAGTTTCACCTAACCCTAAGCCTGCTACCAACACGAAGAACTACCCTGTCCGATTTGGTAGTGAAGATGAGGGCAGATACCTAACTCAGGAGACAAACAAATCACAGACCTATAAGGAGCAGCCCCTGAAGGTATCGGGGAAGAAAAAGAAAGCAAAACCTGGAAAACGTAAGGAACAAGAGAAGAAAAAGAGGCGAGCCCGCTCGGCTTGGCTAAATTCTGGCGTGTATGGAAGCGACGTGACCAAGAGCCCACTCTTGGACAACTCTGTTACTACACATAATCACACTTCAAGGTAATTCTGCTATATCCTTTTGGGGGGCATACCATATATTTACTGTAATTGTTATCCTCCAGTGTGAGAGGCCAAGGCCTCACGCAAACCTGGAGTAATAGCAGACCTTTATGCTCATAACTGGGCAGTGGCTTTTGAAGCAGTGCACAGTCTCAAGGTGTTTTCTGGAGGTAAGTAAGTACACTTTCCACTGGTGACAAAGTCTTTCTTTCCTATGACAAGCAATTCAAGTAGACCACTTATTGCCAAAATGACCTTCCTGAAGCTGAGTGAGTAGTAAGTAAAGTTATTCCTGCGAAAAGAAAGCACATCACAGCCATTAAAATTTCCTTTCCTGTTTTAACTATAGTGTCTCTCACGTCAGATCTTGGTCCCACACTTGGGCCTCAGCAGACTGAAAGCTTTGAGTTTTATTTAAGGCTCTGCATCTATAAAATGGCGAAGTTTTCTTTCCTCCCTCTCAACGCCTCCCCTTTTTGGCAACTTTCCTACCCTTACTTTACAGTTTTTTATTTTACTGTTTAACCTTAGGGGAGAACACGGAAAATTTCTCTCTTAGTAATATCTGCAAACAACGCAGACCAGCCTTTCACCATAAAATTTTCCCTGCCATTAGGACTTTTTAATTCAGCTCCATCTTTTTGCCAGCTCGTGAAACAATTACGTTGCTGCTGAAAAATGTTGAGCATTGCTTTTGGAGAGAGACGTGCTTCCCTCATGTATGACAATGAAGGGTTTTCAGGGCAGTGGCGAGCTGGAGACTTCAGCCTAGGTGCCCCAAGCGACTCATCTGCTTGCGGTCATCTCAGCTTGAGTGGAAGTCTGCACACTTGCAGACAAAGCCAAGGAGTCCACTCCTCAGTTCTCCTCAAATGTTTGCATTTTCAACAGCAAAAACCCCACCCTTTTCTCTCTTCTTCCCCTTCACTTTGGCAGAATAGAGACGTAAGAGAAGTGCCACTTGCTCACAGTAAATCCCTTAGAAAGAGATGCCAGCTGTGAGATTTACTAAAATCAGTCTTGGGTTAAGCTTTACAGGCTACAATTTGCAACATGCTCCATCGCCTCAATTTCTGCAGGCATCCACAGGAGTTACCGGCATTTGGGGCTAGGCATTTGGTGTCCCGGACCATAAACCAGTTAGCATGGCTGTAGCAGTTAGTAGCGAAGTAAGAGAGGCTGGTTTGTCTCAGCGCCTTAGGAAAGGCACGCTCCGGGACTCCGGTCAGGAGACGCCTGATGTTTCAACAGATGTTAAGGAACTGTGGTGGCCAATGAATAACACCTGTCTTTGGCACATAGAGATCTTGAATGTGGGAAAAAACATCCTAGGGCATTTCAACTGTTAGTTCTTTTTCTTACTACTCTGCCTTTGGTTGCATATCCGATGGGATATGTAAAAGAATTACAGGTACAACCCTGTTGATTTTCCTAGTTCAGCCTTTCTGTTTCAAGTATGGTTGTATGGCTGAAGACAGTCAGCTTTACTGTGGAGTCCAGACTGCTGAAGGCAGTCCAGCTTTATCTTCCTGATATTATTGCTCAAGAGGCAGTATTTCTCCAGGGCAAGAAACAGATTCCTAAAGAGGACCTATATTTTAGATACTTACTTGAAGTTGATTGAACAAAGAGAAGCCATAAAACAGGAAAACAAAATTACTCCTTCACAAGTACAGAGCATAATACGCTGGTTCAGCTCTTAAGAAACTGCTAGTATATGAGCTCATAGTTATCCCTGTAGACTGGCAAAAGATATCATTTCTAAACTTTAAATGAAAGCAAGTCCCAACTCCCTGACATGTACTTTACGTAGGGGGAGTGAGGTTCAATGCAGTTGTCCGTGCGGTTGTTGGCACAAGGTGGGTGAGTGCATTTTAGATGGAGGAATGACCAGATCTGAGGGATGTTGATTCTTCAGCTCTACTGAGCTGAGTCAGGAACTTCTACTCTATCTGCTGATGGGGGGCAAGGAAGGTGTCTGCAGACAGGATTTCCATATGCTACACCAGTAGGAGCTGCTTTTGTAGCACCCCTAAGGCGAGCTGCAGCTTAGGAGAAGCATCATCACTTTACAGTGAAGAGGATATGCATAATCACAGAATCACAGAATCACTAAGGTTGGAAAAGACCTTTAAGATCATCAAGTCCAACCATCAACCCAACCCCACCATGCCCACTAAACCATGTCCTGCAGTGCCACATCTACACGTTCCTTGAACACCTCCAGAGATGGTGACTCCACCACCTCCCTGGGCAGCCTGTTCCAATGCTTCGCCACTCTCTCAGTAAAGACATTTTTCCTAATATCCAGCCTAAACCTCCCCTGGCACAACTTGAGGCCATTTCCTCTTGTCCTGTCGCTTGTCACTTGGGAGAAGAGACCAACACCCACCTCACCACAACCCCCTTTCAGGTAATTGTAGAGAGCAATGAGGTCTCCCCTCAGCCTCCTCTTCTCCAGACTGAACAACCCCAGTTGCAGCAGGGTAAATGTCAAGGAAGTGCAAAGACAAACTTCAACCGTGCTTTTCACAGTATCTTTGTGCTTCTTTTCTGCTCAACACACTGAATTAAAATCCTTGTGCCAATTCTCTCTGCTCAATCTTGATCCCAAAATTTTGGGTTTAGGGCAGAAAAAAAGACCAAAAAATAATGTGCTCTCTAGGTCTTTTGACTTACTACAGGCAGTACCTCATAAAAGAAGCCAATCTTGCAAAATCAGGGACCAAATCACAGAAAGCAGCTTCTAAGTAGTCATTACTACAGAGCCCATTGTCAAGATGTGGCTTAGCTTAAACTCTAAAACGAAGCCTAAAATCCAAGCCAAATGGAAAATGTCACCCTCTTAAAAATAGGCCTGTGTAGTGCAGACACACATAGACAGTCACGCTGTATGAATTGTGTGCCGTTATTGTACGTACTGTAATATAGCCTGAATACACCCTAATATTGCTAGTTAATTATTAAGGAGCTTCACGCTAGCATTTCCATTCCAGGCACTTAAAAAAATTCTTTCTCATGGACATTCCAGCTATGTTTCCATTCCAATTCAATCAAGCTGTTATTACCTAATTTCCTAAGAAACCTTTCGAATGAGTAAACTCCCTAATGTTAAATGTAGTCTTGCTTTCAAACTGCGCATAAAAATCCCCACTCTTAAACTCTCAAGGATTTGCTTTTTTTTGTGCCTCCCACCCACACGCGTCTGCCAGGTGGAACTCTACCCGCAGCTTCGGCCATCAGTCCAGCAACAGAGCGAATCCCGCTCCATCCTATAGCTTCGCATTCCATCCTATAGCTGTTTCCCAGGGAACCAATGTGCATTACAGAAATGTGCTGTTCACAGGGACAGAAGGGAAAAAAGCCCAACCCTTCAGCATTTTCTGCAGCTCCGCTCAGTAGTAACTTAAAATAATATTGTAGAATAAATAATATACTGACTGGATAGGAGCAGGCTCTGCTTTTGTTCTCATGCCTTCCCAAGGAAGGGAGGAGTACAGAACTCACACCAGGCTGCCAGCATCCCTTAGAAAACTCCCAAATCCCAGGACTGTACACAACTGACTGTTTCAGCTCCGACTGAACGCAACAGGAGTCAGAGCTCAACACAATAAGATGCTCATTTTCTTCCAGGACCAAGCTCTTTGGCTCACAGAGGGAAAATTTCAGGCTTGTGGTCTTTTCATTCATTCAAGCAGTTCAAGAGACATGCTATCAAGGATCTGCTCGCTTCAAGACCTGAGCAGCCTTTGCTGCGTAACTACTGCATGTACCCATGTGCACGACAGCATAGAAGTACATACCTCTAAGATAAACAGACTCGTGTCTGACAGGCGGTCTATCAGACCGAAGAAGCCCCGTGGGACTGTTTTAATCAGAAGCCTGGCATCACACCCAAGCGGTTAACACAGCAGGGACACGATTGCCACAGTGTTCAGTGAGGACTTTCCTTTTCTTATCTTCAAAACAAATTTCTCATTTCTCCAACTGTATTTTTTTTCTTTTACGCTCTTGGCATATTTATTCTAGGTTGATACAATTTTTCTAGCTGTAGCGCTCAGGAATCTTCTCGCACAAGGCTTTAAAGAAAACTAAAGCCCCTTCCTATTTCTCTGAGTGTACAATATAGCCTAATAGATGGCCTCAATGTCATGACAAACTGCCGCTCTTCACGCTGCTAGCTGAGTTGCGTTGAAGGAAATAGAGTAGAGGTCTTGAAAAGATGTCTAAAGCTGTAGCATTGTTAAACCAGCCCTATTATTGCAAATGTTTACTAGCAAGGCACACCTGTTATGGTCTATGGCACTCTTGCTATTAATTTTGTGTCTATGTATTTGAAGCGGAAATTAATTTTTCTATTTTTTCTGTCCTTTTTTAATTGCAGGAGGCGCTGACATTTTCAGCAAGAGATTTTTGGAAGACACATTGCAGTATTCTGTAATAGTGAACATATGGGAAGTATTAAAATATTTATTACCTGTAAATATTGTAAATGCTCAGAATAAAACCTTTTTTTCCCCCATTGCTCTCTGAAACTGCACATTTGGTTATTGTGAATTTTCCTTTTTTTTTTTTTTTTTTTTTTTGCTAAGGCTAAGACAATTATTATTGTCACATTTACCATAATTTATTTTGTTGACTGGTGTATTTATTTTGTGAACGTATCTTGGTGCTGCTGACTTTCTATATTTTTTGTAACATAATGCACTTTAGATATACATATCGAGTACATTGATAACTGACATAAAATGTTCCTGTTTTGTGGTTGACTTCAATGAATGCCTACATACAATTGTTCAAACTGATCTTCCTTTGTGCATGTATAATAGCAGTATTTTAAAATTTGTAAAGAATGTCTAATAAAATATAATCTAATTAATTCATGACTCAGAAGGAAAAATATGTCCTTTAGGAATTTCAAGAGCAGGAACACTATTTTTTTTCTTTACTACATTTGAAAATCGTTTTAAATTTAATGTGTTTACATTGGTTCAAACTTCCACATTTTCACATTAGCTTTTACTTAAAAATCACTCAGAACATATTTTGTTCCAGCGCTCTATTTCAAGCCAGCTAAGTTGCTGAACAACCTGGGGGTACGGTCATACAGCTCAGACCCCGCTGCAGGGAAAGCACGATCCCCAACCTTTCCAGCCCCCAGCCCTGCAAAGGCTGAAGCATTATGCTCCCCAAATGTTAGGATGTGAAAAGCAGCCCCAGGGGATGCATCGCTTACCACACTCTTGGAAGATGCTGACATGTCACATCCCGTAGTCTTGTTCAAAAATAGGCAGATGCTCATTGTCCTCGGCTCCCACCAACTTTACTCAAAGATGCAAATGTCTACCACATGAGTAGAGTCTCAGCTCTTTGTACTTTGGGACCACCTTATGTTACAGTGAGGGGGGAAAACAAAAGAGTGTTTCCTGGGTGAATGAAAGGAAAGAAAAAATGGAAACGGCGGTAGGTGACACATCACTAGGTACTGTCGCATTGCTTGAATAACTTTTCCCCTCTCCCACCAGAAAGATGCCTCACATGGCTCTGTTTCTGAAAAACATCTGCGGTAATTTTACTTCTGCCTTATACCCATAGATAATTGCAGTTAAGGGGGAGACCACCTTCATTACTTCATGGCCACTGGCTGAAGAAAACAACAGAAGAAAATTGTCATCTATCACTTTTTTAAAGTGAACGTATGAATCCTGCCTCCTACCCCTTTCGCTACCACCCCCATGTTAATCTCAGCAGCTGCTGTGGGGGCAACCTGAATAAAGGAGATTTGTTTCATGGAGATGTCTGTACTTTGTAAAATCCTACTGAATTTCCTCTGTCTCAGTCCTTTAACATCAGCAACATCAGAAAAATGCAAGCGTGGAAAAATAAATTACAAATCCTGGGAATTTTAAGATAGTTCTTGTAATTGTTGCTCCATTCTGTAGTTGCCAAGCTTTTCTTTTTTATTCTTCTTTCCTTTTTTTTAAGTGCCATCTTTTTCCATTGCCAAAGTACAGCCATCATATAATAGAAAACAGATGTATTTTTGCTCTCTACCCAATCTTGGAGAAAACTACCTCCAAGAAAGCACTAAAAGCAAGAAAACTTGAGAAAAACTTACCCATCCTCCCCCATCCCCTTCTCTGAAGTGTGAAATTCAACGCTTCATTATGTCCAGTTAATTACTACAGCCACAAAGCACATGCATATCGTTTCCTTTTCAGATGAAAAATATTACATATGATGAGACGTAGCACAACTTCGGCGTTGCATTAAAGAAAAAAGGCATGGTTCCTGCACATTTTCAACTTGGCCTCCTTGCACATCCTGCCTATTTATAGTATCCAGCTAATGCTTGGATTTATACAACTGAAGTTAACTGCAATATATTCAGAACACGATTCTGTATCTCAGGATTACCAGCATATCCCAGCTGGAACTAAAACCTAAAGCTACGGTGGGCAGAGGCAATTTGTCTTCGTCAGGAAGGATGGTCCTGGGCAGACAGAGACCAAAGAGTGTAAAAGAAAACTATACACCCAAGTGCTAAACCTTGGCTCCATAGAACTAGCCACTTCAGAAGAGGAGGCCTGATTTTGAAGTACCTCCAGTATTCCACATATCTTTACGCTGTCCATTAAGGACTTGCAATTTTTTCCTAGTTTCTATATGTCAAATTTGTGATTGTAGCGAATTAGAGCAAAAGTCCTGTTCTTCTTAAAGACCATTACACAGGCCTTATAAAAGCTGCCTATGGATCCCGTGGTTCACAGACTATGGTTTGAAAGTCACTGCTGCAGACTGTTGGATTTAACTCTGCAAAGCTGAATGCAAGGTTTTTTTGAGCTCTCAGCTTTGCAGGAAAATAAATCCTGAAAACCCCTATTTCTGAGACAAACTACAGCAGCTCTCCCTTCCGAACTGGCGGGTGGCTAAAATCTTCCAGAGATTTCAGTTTCTCAGACAGTTCAACCCAAATGATTCAACTTGTCTCAAAGACCGTGCAGTAATCAGGATTTATCCTGATATTTTCTGATACACATTGCATCAAATGTAAGAGGAGAAAAAAAATGGTGCTAGAGCTTCATCCTTTGTGTTGTATGACCTCTTGGAAGACTGCACTTTTACATTCATGTATGTCTGCCCACTTGATGTTCTACATGACACGAGCACACTTAAACATGCCGAAAATGGACAGCATTATGGGTAAGGAGGCACTCCAAGAGTTTGGGAGTACCAGAAGGCAGGTTGCTCACGCAACTTTCGTTTGACCTCTTTGCTCCCACATCACAGTCAGAGCTAGGATTACAGAATCAGATGTTACAGTTCTTACTTCTGCCCTTATTTTCTCTTCCCGCTCTCTCCTCCATCCCTCTGCTTCCCCATCCATGCCTCATTCATTTTCGTCTGCTGAAACCAAAATCCAGTTCTTGTCTTTTCACCCGACATCAGCTGCCCTGTGCTCTCCTTGGCTCACCGTTTCTGCTCCCACCATTTCTGTCACCATCCATCTACTCACTCCTCCTTCCCTCTCCACACCCCAAGTCCTTTCAGCTCTGTTTCTCCCGGTCCCCACCATCCCCAGCAACACTCCACCTTCCCTCCTCTTTGGCCAGCTAATTCCAGACCGCACCTCACCCATGTCAGCTTCCTTCGCCAGTCTTCTGGCTCAGCAAGTCCTTCCTCCACGTCCTGGCTCACAGTCACTGATCTTGTGTTTCTCCAAGCTCTTCGTCCCAGCTTTTCTCCTGGTCTCCTTTTTCTCAGCAGCCACGCCAGCGTCCTCCTGCTCTCTGTCCACCAGCCAGCAGGAAAACCACCCAGAGCAGAGCGGGGAGGCTTCCTCCTCGCTGTTGCTTTACACCACCCTATCCCACTGCCTTTTCCCGGTCTCCTGGCTAAGCAGGAGTTGTGGGAAAAGTCTGCCTTTGCCTTCATAGCCTCTGAGTGTGAGCCTGCTCAGATGGCAGGGTCTGCGCTCCTGGTGGAACATGGGAGCTGGAGGGTGGTGGGGTACCTTTGGTTGTTCAGTAAGGGATGTGCACTCAAAGTCCAGTCATGCACAGGAGTTGGACCATGATCAGTGATGAAGGCTTTTGCTGATAAAGGAGCCTTCATTAAACTAGTGTGGTTTTTCCAGAGGGTTACAACTTGTCCAGGTGTTCTTCAAGGTGATAAAAGAGCATTCACAATGCAGATGATGCACTTCCAAATTTCTGGGTTTTCCACTGAGCCACAAAGGTGCTAGGGCTTCTCAGAAGAAATTCCAGAATATTTTTAACGTGGATAATACAATGGGTTTTCCTTGTTTTGCATTTTAAAACAGTATGACTATTTTGGCTGAAATTTTCTAAAAGACAGTTTTCAGCTTGAGAGGTCAAAGATGAGTCAGAATGACAAAGAAATTAAGCCAAGGTGTCCTACTAGAAGATGGTGGACTACCTCAGAAGTACTTTAAACAGCTGTCCTGCCTCTCAGATCCAGCTAACACAGTCAGAAACGTTGTTACTGCCCAAGACCTCCGAGGGGAACCTACATTTGTCACCCCACTGCTGCTCTGCTTTTAAAGTCGTCGTCATGTTTACTACAGAACTTAAAAGCTGTTACGAGACATCGAATGATGACAGCTCTTGACAGCAGCTACCCTGTGCTGGACCTCAATAACAGACCTTTTTAGGCTCTGTGCACTTGGCAGTGGTAGCTCACTAACAGAGTTTGTTTCGTGGTTCTTTGTAAATACAGACATTCATCTGGCATTCAAGACACACAAAAAAAGCCATTATAGTTTACGCCTGTACTATGAAATGACTCGATGCTCTCAAGGAAGGGATTTCAGACACAGGAACTATTTGGCTTGCTTTTAGGCATTCACCATCTCAACATGTGGATAGCACTATTCCCAATACAATGCACCTACAGTGTAGTAAGCACGCGTGTTCACATATGAGTAAGTGCCCTTGATCTCCTGAGCCACCACAGGGAATTTGGCTCTTTTGCCCTGATTCAGAAAGTAGGGGAATGCCGGCTGTATTTAGTTACGGTCTTTGAGAGTTTAAAACATTTTGTTATTTGGTCATAATTTACTGCAGAGAAAAGGTGCTGGAATAGTTTCTCTGGAGTCTGAAGGTCTTTATTTAATTACAAAATAGATACAAGCAGAGGAAGCACAAACTACCTTCTAAGCACCTGACCACAATAGCCCCAATAATAAAATAGAAACCATCAGCATGAGGAGCCGGGTCATGCAAGCAACAAACTCAAAAAGTATACATTTTGTGCGCTACGGATACCACCACCAGTTTCTTCTAAGGGCTTCAAGAACAAAGCAGGGAAAGAAGCACGTGCATTAGCCCCCAATTTTAACAACAGGAGCACTGGCACTCCTTGGAGAAGTAATTTTACTTCTTTATCCCAGTTATTATTCAAAATGGCATCAGACTTGACCACTTTTCTAAACTGTTCTGAGCTCTGCCGAAAGCTTGGTGCAGAAAGGCAAAGCATTATTGTATAGCCTGCCCTCCTTCCCCACCCCACCGGTTTTTGTTGGGGTTTGGGTTTTTTTTCACAGTTGGTTATCCCGGTTCTTTCACTCAGGCTCTGAATACAGTCATCAGATAGTAAGTCATAGGTTTCAGTATTCGCCCAGATAAAGGTGACCACGCTCAAAGACAGTTTCTCATCAGCCATCCACCACGATGCCCCTCTAGACAGTGACTTCAGTGGAGGTTATGCACACAGCTTCCCACACAATTCTTTGAATATATACCCCCTAGAGTCCTCTCTTGTAATTGGTTTCTTGGACTCTTCTCCTCACAAATAATTTTTCCGAAAGTTAATGTTAACTAATTTACTGTGGAAAATATCTATGATCTAAGCCTCTTCATGCCTCTCCTTCCGAATGAGTTAGTGATCCAACAGAGTGGCTTGCAATGCGTATGCCATGGACTGTCCTTTCCCAACGGCTGGATCCTGTTCTCTGCCAATGCAGGTGAGCATCCTCTGCACCTTACCGGGTGCACTGCTACACTAGAGTCCATGTTTGGACTTTAGAAAGCAGGTTTAAGACTGCTCTATGTGTTGTGGACAAGCTTCCCTTAAGGAAAACTTCAGAAAATGTGAAGAGATTGTTTTTCCCAGTGGAACTACAAGGTAAGCTCTACATATGCACTAATGAAAATCCTTCGTTAGCAGGAAGATACTGGAATGGCCTTTCTTGCCATGACTGTGCATGTATAAACACGGTAGAGGCGGGAGGGATTTGCGTGGATTAATGCCATTAGAACTACATTTTACAAGATCTGGATCACTCAGGCAGAAAACTAGGGCACAACAAAAGGAGAAAGTATCCCACCTTATAACCTGAGTTTTCCAGTATGTATCAAAATTTTCCATTTTGTCACTACAAGGGAGGAGTGAAGAAGACCTACTCCGACACATTTCAAGTTTTCACACTGTTAGTCATTTTACCTGCGTTAAGAAACTTATTCTTGCCCTCTTTCACCCTCTAGTAGCTGAAAGGACGTGGAAACACACAAGCACGTCAGAGTAAATTGCTGAGCGCAGCTAAACTCTGGTCCAAATAAGATTAATTCTTTTCCCAATAAGAAGAAAAAGTGGCTGTATACCACTTTGTCAGTGGTTCAGTTCTGCAAGCAGATCAACCCGCAGTGGGAAGTGCGAACTGCCCCAAGGCTCCTCTCATCCAGGTTGGGGCTCGTAGGAGTGATGACCCATCAACATGAGAACTGGGGGTATTAGTAACCAATTCCTCAGTCAGGCTTTTAGGCCAGTCTGCTTTTGCAATTCTGAGACAAAACAGGGAAGATTTAGTATTTTGCTGTACCCACTTAAAATGTCTACAGTTTTCAATGCCAGCAGGCAAGAAGTGTCTGTAAATAGATTCTTTTCCTTCCTATCTTTTGCATCGCTCCAGTTCCTGTTCCAATAATAACCAAGAGAGATTTACCAGGAAAGCACATAGGCTTAATAAATTTTTGTAGGACAAAATGGGCTTATCATGCTTTGGGAGATAATGATGAGTCTTCTCATTGTGTAGTGATGACATTCCACTCACACATATGAAATCACAAGAGATGAAGGACAAGTCTCCTTGTAACTCACTAACTATATTGAGAAGTTACCTTAAATGTACCTTGGGTTGACAGGCTTGCTTTACAGCCTCAAGCAGTATGAGTCTAATACACCAATATTGCAGGGAATGATGAGGGAAAAAACAGGAAGAGCCAGCAGATCAATACCTTGCTCCAAGGCTGGTGCCACCAGCAGAATTTTGGGGTTTTTCATCATGGGTTGGTCTACACGACACCAGGCCTGCTGCAGACAGAAGGGGTGCACCTCTCTCAAAGGAGGAAAAGCATCTTTGCGCAGGAGTTACAGGGTTCATCGAAAGAGCTTTAAACTAGGTTTGAAGGGGGAAAGGGATAAAACCAGACTTGCTAGAGATAAGCCTGGGGGTGGCACGCCAGCGTTTGAAGGACCGTGTGCTAGCGAGGTCCTTCATTCTGCCATCTCAGTGGAGGTAGGGGATGGAAATCCACGCGGCAGCAAAGACACAAGGGTTATTGATGTGTTAGAAACCACGGAAGCGCCTGAGAATGGTCACGTAGGAATTAGGGCTTCTGGCCCCAAAAGGGTGGCAGGATCAATAGCCCAACTGAAGTGCATCTGCACCAATGCACGCGGCATGGGCAACAAAGAGGAGGAGCTGGAAGCTGTAGTGCAGCTGGAAAACTATGATACAGTTGCCACCACGGAAAAATGCTGGGATGACTCGCACAACTGGAGTGCTGCAATGGATGACTATAATCTCTTCAGAAGGGACAGGCAAGGAAGGAGAGGTGGTGGGGTAGCCCTGTATGTTAGGGAGTGTTTTGATCATCTAGAGCTTAATGATGGTGATAATAGGGTTGAGTGTTTATGGGTAAGAATCAGGGGGAAGGCCAACAAGGCAGATATCATGGTGGGAGTCTGTTACAG
Organism: Gavia stellata; assembly: GCF_030936135.1. Lineage (NCBI taxonomy): Eukaryota > Metazoa > Chordata > Aves > Gaviiformes > Gaviidae > Gavia > Gavia stellata. Next base: position 81,386,526 of record NC_082597.1, on the reverse strand, counting down.
ACCACCCAACCAGGATGAAGAGGCAAATTATTCTATAAGCAGCTGGGAGAAGTCTCACAATCGCTAGGCCCTGTTCTCTTGGAGTACTCCAACTTACCAGATGTCTGCTGGAAATACAATACAACAGAGAGAAAACAGTCCAGGAGGTTCTTGGAGTGTGGGGAAGATAACTTCCTGACACAGCTGGTGAGTGAGCCAGCTAGGGAAGGCGCTCCACTGGACCTGTTGTTTGCGAACAGAGAAGGACTTGTGGGTGATGTGATGGTTGGAGGCCATCTTGAGCACAGCGATCTTGAAATGATTGATTCTTGGAGAATTAAGGAGGGGGGTCAGCAGAACTGCCACCTTGGACTTCCGGAGGGCTGACTTTGGCTTGTTTAGGGGCCTGGTTGACAGAATCCCTTGGGAGGCAGCCCTGAAGGGCAAAGGAGTCCAGGAAGGCTGGACATTCTTCAAGAAGGAAATCTTAAAGGCACAGAAGCAGGCCGTCCCCGTGTGCCTAAAGACGAGCTGGTAGGGAAGAAGTCCGACCCGGCTGCAACTCAGGAAAAAAAGAGTTTATGACCTTTGGAAGAAGGGGCAGGCAACACAGGAGGACTAGAAGGATGTCATGAGGTTATGCAGGGAGAAAATTAGAAGGGCCAATGCCGGACTAGAACTTCATCTGGCTGCTGCCATACAAGACAATAAAAAATGTTTCTATAAATACATTAGCAACAAAAGGAAGGCTAAGGAGAATCTCCATCCTTTATAGATGCAGGGGGAAACATAGTAACAAAGGATGAGGAAAATGCTGAGGCATTTAATGCCTTCTTTGCCCCCATCTTTAATGGTTTGACCAGTTGTTCTCTGGGTACCCAGCAGCCTGAGCTGGAAGATGGGGATGGGGAGCAGAATGAAGCCCCCATAATCCAAGGGGAAATGGTTAGTGACCTGCTACACCACTTAGACATCCACAAGTCTATGAGGCCGGATGGGATCCACCCAAGGGTACTGAGGGAGCTGGCGGAAGTGCTCACCTAGCCCCTTTCCATCATCTACCAGCAGTCCTGGCTCACCAGGGAGATCCCAGTTGACTGGAGGTTAACAAATATGACGTCCATCTACAAGAAGGGCCAGAAGGAGGATCTGGGGAACTACAGGCCTGTCAGTCTGACCTCGGTGCCAGGGAAGGTTATGGAGCAGATCATGTTGAGTGCCATCATGTGGTGCATACAGGACAACCAGGTGATCAGGCCCAGTCAGCATGGGTATGAAAGGCAGGTCCTGCCTGACTAACCTGATCTCCCTCTGTGACAAGGTGACCCACTTAGTTGATGAGGGAAAGGCTGTGGATGTTGTCTAGCTGGACTTTAGTAAAGCCTTGGACACTGTTTCCCACAGCATTCTGGAGAAACTGGCTGCTCATGGCTTGGACGGGCACACGCTTCGCTGGGTAAAGAACCGGCTGGATGGCCGGGCCCAAAGGGTTGTGGTGAATGGAGTGAAATCCAGTTGGTGGGAGGTCACAAGCAGTGTTCTCCAGGGCTCAGTATTGGGGCCAGTTCTGTTTAATATCTTTATCAACGATCTGGACGAGGGGATTGAGTGCCCCCCTCAGTAAATTTGCAGATGACACCAAGTTGGGTGGGAGTGTTGATCTGCTCGAGGGTCGGAAGGCTCTGCAGAGGGATCTGGACAGGCTGGATCGATGGGCAGAGGCCAATTGTATGAGGTTCAACAAGACCAGGTGCCGGGAGGCCAATTGTATGAGGTTCAACAAGACCAGGTGCCGGGTCCTGCACTTGGGTCACAACAACCCCAGGCAACGCTACAGGCTTGGGGACGAGTGGCTGGAAAGCTGCCCCCCAGAAAAGGACCTGGGGGTGTTGGTTGACAGCCGGCTGAATATGAGCCAGCAGTGTGCCCAGGTGGCCAAGAAGGCCAACGGCATCCTGGCCTGTATCAGAAATAGTATGGCCAGCAGAAGCAGGGAAGTGATTGTCCCCCTGTACTCGGCGCTGGTGAGGCCGCACCTCAGAGAAGGGCAACGAAGCTGGTGAAGGGTCTAGAGCACAAGTCCTGTGAGAGGCAGCTGAGGGAACTGGGGTTGTTTAGCCTGGAAGCTGAGGGGAGACCTTATCGCTATCTACAACTACCGAAAGGAGGTTGCAGCGAGGTGTGTGCTGGTCTCTTCTCCCAGGTGACAAGTGATAGGACAGGAGCAAATGGTCTCAAGTTGCACCGGGGAGGTTTAGACTGGATATCAGGAAAAATTTCTTCACCAAAAGGGTTGGCAAAAGCAAGCCAATGCAGGGTCACTGCAAAGCCGATGTACTCCTGGGAAGCACAGGATCAGAGCCACCACCAGCGGCTGGGGAGATCTGAAGGCTCATTTCTCAGTACAACTGGGCAGCACAGGACAGCATTACTGACAATCACTTGGATGGCAGTCAGTTCCAAATGATATGCTGTGAGGAATTGGCACCAGTATAAAAACTTGACAAAACTTTGGGGTTTTTTTAAGTGCGAAAGATAAAGAGAGGCTGTTCTTTAAAAAGCCTCTTCTCAAGTAGCCTAGCTGTTGTGCAATGGCTACAGGAAGTTCCTTACAGGACAGAGTAGACTTTTTTTATATTTGAAACACCAGATCATGAAATAAGATACAGAAAATGCTATCTACGTTAATGAAATGCAGCTGACATCCACTGATTTTTTGGGTTTTTTTTTTACATTGCAGTTACTCTCACATCAGGACTCTGTAGGGCTAAGCAGATCCAGAGCTCTCAGCTTTGCTCTGTTTCAGAGGCTCGCTATTGGCAGGAGAATGAAAACTTTAAATAAATATATCACAATCACTATGACTGTATTCGAGTTATTCAGATAATGATAAGATGACATGGGGTAAATACTTGGAGTTAAGAGCAGCTCTAGCGACAGATGATGCATCATTTATATTTAATCCATTTAAGAGACGTTTTTATCAAAGATGAACCCACTGGGACCATTAATAGTTACACTTATAAAAAAAGCCAGCAGCCAGAGACCAACAGAGACAGACATAACAAGAGTTAGTCTCACAGTCCAAAATCACCAGTAAATTTAGAACACACTTACATGAACAATTTGCTGTGCATGTTATTATTTAAACAGCATTGTAGTAAGAACACATGCATGCATAATGAAAACCAACTACAAGGATCTAATTAAAATTGTCCGAAAAAAAGACCTCAGGAAAATGTGAGGCTCATCCTGGGTGATTTTAACACAGTAAGAGGAAAAAGAGCACAACGACAAGTAGCCTGAAGCTGGGGAAGAGCAGACCGCGATGTGGTCTTATTTATCAGTGCCTAGGTAGGATTATATGGAACGATCTACAGTGGTATATACAATGTCTGTTAGGTATTGTGAAAGGAATGCTTGCCTGGGTGCACTATAAACACCCCGCAGAGCTTTTGTTGATGTTAGCAGGAGCTATCCCTGGGACCAGCACACACGCATCGGACGTCGTGCTGCAGGCTGCGCTCACCCGCTCATCATCTGCCTCGTGCACAGGCGGACTCGGCTACTCTGAGGGCAGGCTCTTCATCCAGCTGGAAAAAAAATACCAGTAGCTAGCACATAAACCAGAGGCTGATCTCACACTGGATTCTTGGGAGTCATCCTGCATTTCACCAATATTTTCCCTTCTGCCACTAGACAGGGCTAGCAAGAATGAGGAAGATCTCACAGCAGATGAGATGCAGAGCTGTCTCAGAACAAAAGTGAACACCGCAGGCACTTCCAAGCAACGAAATTTATGCGTAAATTTTCCCTGATACTGGTTTCAACAACAGACTATGAATTCATTCATAGCCATTTTCTTTAACACCCAGACTTCTGCTTTTTTTTTTTGTTGGGCTTGGGCAGGCGGGGGGAGGGATGCTCTAGGGCTATATTCGACTGCCCTTAATCAGGCAAACCTTCCATTGAGTGCACTGGTAGCTTTGCCTGCATGAAAAGTATTCCCAAGTGCTCCTCGGAGGTTGACAGCATTTGGCTCGTTTTCAACACGATTCCTCTTCCAGTCTATAATGATCTGTCTCTTCTTTGTGTACAGAGGTGTCTCAGTCCTAGCCTCTGATGCCCTGCCCTTTCATTCCCACCCTCCAGGACTGTCCCATCAGCCCTCTTTAGAGTACAGATTTATATGCTGTACATATAAGGTGAGCAGGCTTATAGCTTCAGAGCTTCTGGCATGAGGTACAAAGTAATAGCAACAAAAACACTGACATATGCAGCTGTTTCTTTAAATAAGGGAAGGCCAAGCAAGGTGACCGCTGCCAGCCAAGTCTGAATGTATAAAGAGAACCACTTCCAGAAAGAGGGCTCACAAAGTTCTTGAAAGTGGGACCACCTCAGAGATGAAGTTAGTCCCTTCCCCACCCCCAGTCTTCCCTGACCTGCTTCAAACTTGAGAGCAAATCAGTTTTTCCAAGGCTTTCACTCCCTCCCTCCCCTTGAGCAGTCTGATTTTTCTATGTGAACATTTTGGCAGATCTCAGAACAGTTTTACTCATTCATTTAATAGTCACAAATAATGGTTCTGTTTCACCAGCTAATTATTTCACCAGTCTCACAGATGCATGCCTTTCCGGCACGTTCAGCGAGGAGGAATCCAGTGCCCACACAAGCAACAATAATAACGTGGTTAAAAAACTGATGCGTTCTGATTTCTTCCCTTCAACAGGTTTTGCTCTGTGGATGTTTAGAAGAAAAGGAAAAAAAGGGAAACATTAGCCCCATTTCTGTAGAGGGACAGAGCATGCAGGACATAAATGAAGAGAACCACTGGAGGTCACTGTGACAGAAAAGGAGAATGAGTCAGATGAAAGCAGGACCTCCAATGCACCAGCCACCCGTTTGAGGTGGTGGTGGTGGCGGCGGGGGCTGAAAGGGCGAGAGAAGAGACTGCATCTCCAGTCTGACTTTACTGGAACTTGGAGGCCCTGGCTGCAGAAGCAAGGCAGGAGACGAGGCTCGTGTCCACATCAAAAGCTTGAATACTGACCAGCTTTCCCTCCAAAGAATCTCAAACTTTTATCTCCTGTACGTGTTTACCGTCTTCAATCTGACTGTGAAGTGTCCTGCCCTGCTCAGAGCCTCCCAGCGCCGCTTCGCGCTGAATAGGAGCTTTTGTAAAAAACAAAGTTACGTTATATTTTACATACATAATACCATTTTGCTTTCAGAAATACTGTTTTTCCCAGCACCGAGGGAACTTTAACCAAAGGCTGCAGATACTTTGCCTCTGCCCCGGCTGGCAGCGAGGCTTTTGCGCCCCAGCCCTGTACACAGCACATGGGACTCGGTCCTAAAAGGAGAATCGCACATCGGTTACAGCGCCGCTGGCTCTCCAACCTATTTCCAAGAAATGCATAGCTTGAAATCCTTATTCGCTTTATTAATGCGTGTGTAGGAGGGAGGGAAGGAAGCATGGTGGGGGCGAGGGGGACAAGGCAAGAAACATCACGCCTTTCAAATGTAGGGGGTAATTTTCGGCTTTTTCCACCCTTCCCCCCGCCAGCTGTTAAATCCCACATTTCTCCTGCGATGCCTGCTGCCCCTGCGACAGAGGTATGCGCAGCAATCATCACTTGCAATGGCTGAAATCACTTGGCTGGACCCACAGGAGAAGAGGTTTGCGAGTTCATTTGGAATAAGAATCCAAAAAGCTATGCACGCTCCTTTTTTTTTGCCCTTCAGAGGCCCCCTCTTTAGCCTGCAGCTTCCTTCCCATCCCATAGTCTCGCTCTCAGACCAATTTCTGCTGTGCCCTTAATCCACCCTGTTGCCCTCCACAAGTTTCTGGTAACTTCATATTCAGCACAGAATACCTTATAAAAGCAGGAGAAAAGTGAAATATCTGCTATCAAATGAAAGAACAAAACTGAAGCTGTAAGTGCTACATCTTGCGAACGACGTCCCTTCAAGAGCAGCTTTCCTTTCTGCCTTGTTTTTTGTGTATGTCTGCATGTATTTTTGACTAATAACTATGCATACATGCACATGCACGTACGAGTGTGTGTGGGAGTGAGAGCCAGAGAGCATATAAAGGGTATTTGGGGATTCTTTGGTTTTGGACTCTCACACACATTTGGGGGAGGCAAGTTATAAACATATAGGTAGATCCAAGAACGAATACTTTAATATTTGCAGATCTTGATGGCTGCCAAATGCTAGCATTTCAGGGATGCATATTCACATGCAGCTGGCGACACACGTTGGAAGATACCCAACGTTTTGCCAGTTAGGTTCCAGACTTGAAATATCTCAGCAGACCCATATGTGTATCTTAACACCAAGTAGGGAATGTTTCCCCTTATTCTCCATACTCATTAACTAATAAGCAAGCAAAATGGTTTGCTGAGAATAGGAGAATGGAAATAAATCCTTTACTAGAAATCTTGGCCTTTTAGAAAGAGCAAGTTATCCTTCCCAGGGCCTCCAAGTCAACCTGTTAGCTCCCTAACCTGGAGAAAGACACCAAAGCTTATTAGGCTCAATAAAAATCAACCCGCAGCCATCCCCCTTTGGGACGCCTCACCTTCATGACACTTTCGAGGCATTTGTGCTAAATGGTTCATTGCAGCTGGACTTTTTATTTAATTTCATTTTCTTAAGGCTATCACACAGCTCCAACATTCCCCAGCTTGTTTACTGCTAGTCTCACCAGTAAGCCGGGTGCCAGTTTTATTTAATTTGTTTTTCCAGTGGCAGCAACAATCTGTGTGGAAAGCATAAACAGAGGGAAAGAATCTGGAATCAGCAAATGGTGTGCACAGCTGCACACCATAATTTCTGCTGGTGAAAGTTTTAATTCAGTTCATCAGAAGAAGAGCAGAAGAGTTGGAGGCGAAGAAGAGGTGGAGTAGTGGAAGAAATATAGCAAGAGGAAATAGTAAAATCCAAGGCAGCTGGGGAATCTTGGAGTCATTATAATTAAGGCCCAACAGGTTACAATTTCTCCAAAAAAGAAGTCAAAACCAGAAACCAGCCAACAGGTCTTCAGGAGGGATTGCTCAAACACGTGATTCTAAAATACATTGTAATGGAAACAGGGAAACTGCATGCTCCCTTCTTTTCTCTTGCAGATAAAAACATTTCACCGAGACACAAAATGAGGGGGAAAAAAGTCATAAGAGGAAGAAAACTACAGCAACCCAAAAAAAGGAACTAAATAAATTCAAAAACCAGAAGCTAAGAAGCATTACTATTGGAGGTGAGATGTCCAAAATGAATTTCAAACCCCTCTTTAACAAGAATAGGATAAGTAAAGTTGGAAACCATGACAAAAAGCAAGTGTAAATATAGAAATGACAGGAAAACATACCCGACACCTGTTCCTCGAAGGCACCACACAGCAGCCATTATTGGTTGTAGAAGCAAGTTAGCTAGTGAACAGACTGAGTTGCTAGTATCTATACTTTGAAGTAATTGGGAGAGAGAATGGAAAAAAGTATGACATCAATAGTGCTATTTAAACTGAGAGGAAGGCAGGAAGAATGTCGCCAATTAACAGTCAGAAATTAGCCAGAAATTAGCCTGTAATTAGAACAAAACTGCAAATGCTCAGAAAAGGATCCTCAGCATTTAGAGGCTGGTAGGTGAGTCAGGAGTAAGAAGTATGGCTCCTTGTTTGTTTCTGGCTAAGTGTCTTTGGATTTCAAGTCTTTCCCTTTAAAGGGAAAGATGTTTTTGTACTTTCTAGACCATCACATTTTAATCAATCCCTTCATCAAGACGGATTCTGCCACTTGCCTTGCTGAAAGCTTGTTGTAGACCCTGGTCATGCCTCCATGGTCATAACTGCCTTTTATGCCCCTACTCGTGAGATACTATTAACTGGCCCATGTTCAGAGGCAGGGGATGATCATGACTATTGCTATTATTGTTAAGACTGAGCTCAACAGGGTAATTTAATCCTCCGTGAGCTTGGATGATTCCTCCCCCCCAACAGCAGATCTATTTCACAGGAGCATGTAGGCTTTTATTTGACCACCCGTCTTGTAATTTTTTCAATGTATGTGTTTGTGTGAACTTAGGGAGGCTTCTACAATGCTTTGGGCTGCGTTTGAACGCCCAGTAGACCTAACCGTTGTTTCTGGGTAAGATCTAGCCGTGTCACTGCTTCTAGATGAGGAGTTCAAAACAAAAGCTGTTAGACGAAGCTGGAGATGACACAGAATCACAGAATCACAGAATCACTACGGTTGGAAAAGACCTGTAAGATCATCAAGTCCAACCTGGGGGAAAAAAAAAAAAAAAAAAACCAAAACAAAACAAAAAACCAAAACCCACCACACAACAACAACAAGCCACAACCCACCCAACACCACACAGCACCATGTCCATCAAGCTACATGCCACAATGCCACATCCACACGCTCCTTGAATATCTCCAGGGAGGGTGACTCTACCACCTCCCTGGGCAGCCTATTCCAATGTTTCACTACTCTCTCCGTAAAGAACTTTTTCCTAATATCCAGCCTGAACCTCCCCTGGCGCAACTTGAGGCCATTTCCTCTAGTCCTGTCACTAGTCACTTGGGAGAAGAGACCAGCACCCACCTCTCTGCAACCCCCTTTCAGGTAGTTGTAGAGAGCGATAAGGTCTGGAAAGATTCGGAGTCACCACCAGGAGCCATGTTTCATCCTTCCTTTGCAAGAGACTGCGCTTCTGTTCGGTTCAAGGAGCCGACAGCGGCAGCAGTCCCGCTCTTCTCCTGGTGGGTCCTGAATTAGCACCGGTGTCTGGACGGGCCTCCTCTTCCTCACAGTCCTTGCTTTCCTATGGCTGATAAAGCTGCCTAGAGGTCACCACTCCTTTCTCTTCCCTGGTGAGCGTTTATTAACAGTTAGCAGAGGTCAGGGAGAGAGAAGGCGATGGCCCACAGCTATAACCTCCTGGGACAGCATGTACTAGGAGGCCTTCGCTTTCTGCCCTCATCCCCTTTCCAGATAACAGCTGCAACTGGCCTTGTTAGGCTGAGACTGTTGTCCAAATAATGCTCCTTGGCAGCCATTTAAGTGCTTAACGGGCTGCAGGTATCAGCAAATTGCCTGTTTTGGTGACGGCATTAGTAGAGAGGCAGAGCACGCTCGTGCTGCATGTACTCCACAGCTACCTGCACTCTGTGGGGGCAACTGCAGACTTCAGCTTAACCTCGGCTTAGGGCAGGTACTATGAGGCTGGTTCCCCATCATATTTTAAAGTCTCCCTCCTCCCCTGTATAACCTTCCTCAGCTGAAACAGAAACAACCCAGATAAACCGTTCAGCACACAATACTTGACGGAAGGGCCAAGCACCGGGGCCATGGTTACATGCCCACTTTAATTAGGCGCTGGCTTGTGCTGCGTCAAGGAACAGTCCTGCCCACACTCATCCTCATTCCACTGCTAGAGTTTATGCAGCCGTCTGGCAGAAAGACCAGGCTGGAGATCAGTGCTAGTGCCAGCACAGGAGAGGCAAAAAAACAAGCAGTAGCCGAGGGTGCGATGGAGGGGAGGATGGCAGAGGTACCCCTTTTGGCTGCATAGATTTATTCCAAATTAAAGTGACCAGTCAATAACCGGGTGAGATCTGAAAAGCTGTGATTGTTGAATTTGTTCATGAACTGACATATTCTCAAGCTTTTTAGAAATGTTGACAGCCCTTGCAATTTTCTTTTAATCCACCATCACACAATTGATTGAAGACTTCTCCCTTTTAGCAGTGACTGACATTCCTGTTAATGTATTTAAAAGAAAGAATGTTAAAATATGTATGTATAAATGCCTGAGTACCAGAGGCGCAAAAAGAACTCTTAAAAACACAAATAAATACAATAAATATAAAAATCAAGTCTTTTCAGGCAAAAAATGTGGGTTTTTTTTCATTCTGTACTTTAAAAGAGCTACAGATGAAGCGAACACAGTGAAAACTGCATCTGAGTTTTAGCAAAGGTTTCAAGGTATTGCTGTTGAACTTCTCTCATTTATTTGAAAATTGACTTGAACTTCTCTACTCTCAGACTGGAAACTGGCTGAAAGACCATAAACAAAAGGGCGATAAGAAAGACTGCATTTTTGTCACAGCTGTCATGTGAGTCATGGATTTTCATGTGCTTTCAGAGTATCAAAGTATGTGACTTTTGATAGTTAGGGATTTTGCATGTGGGCTGGTAAACGTGATGGTTAAAGAGCTGAACCAATTTCTCTGAAAACCTTGAGTTCTGCCAAGTTAAACCCTAGACTGCACGGGAGGCTAATAGAGAGCAGGAGCTCAGCAACAACACTGTGGTTACACAAAGGATCAGACCAGTGAATTCTCACTGAGAGCTTTAATTCCTCCAGGGATAGAGAGGTTTCTCTTTCCCCACAACATTTGCAGTTAGGTTGAATTTGCAAAGGCCAGCTCTGGCAAAACAATGACTGAAGTTAAATGGCTTCTCACAGCAAAACGTAACATATTAATTACTGGGGGAAAAAACACCCAAAACCAAAAACAAAAGAAAGAAAAAAGAAAAGAAAGAAAAGGGGAAAAAAAGACGAGTTACCTCTAACAAAAAAAGCACTTCTTCACCTGCATCCCTGCATCTGTCACGTCTCTCTCATGACACTTCCGTAAAATTGTAACAGTACTGAGTCAGACCAAAGATCCGTCTGGCTCAATACCCCGTCTCCAACGCTGGCCAAAAGCAGATGCCCAGGGAAAATTATAAGCAAAAGATACAGTGATACTTCCTTGGAACACTCTTCCAACTTCCAGCAATTTGCAGTTTAGGGACTTTCTGGTTTTGTATTTAATAGTCTTAGTAGATTCTTCTGCCATGAATTTGCCCACACACTTTTTGAAGCTGTGTAATTTTTTCTTGAAGTTACTGTCGCTGAAGATTAACCAGAGGATTCAGTACTAAACAATGATACTAAATAAATATTCAGAAAGCACAGGCAAACTTGCCAAAGGAGTTGCCCTTGGTCCTGTGGTGAACATTCCTTAAAAAAAAAGGAATGGGGAGAAAGAAATCTTTCTATTGCTCCATCAATTGCCTGGTCACATAACCAGTATGAAAAAGCGGTTGAGTATCTCAGGATACACTAGAGCTAATTATACACCAGAACTTCTATATATAAAAAATATACGAACAAGAAATAAAGATGGAAAAATAGTGTTTACAGTAAGAGATGCTGTTAATAGCTATTACAGCATGAAGAGAGATTTCAGACAGGCAGATGATGGCTTCCTTAAAAAGCAATGATCAGTCTATTCATTCTTTTCCAACTGCACTTGTTCAAGTAGAAGATGAGTTTTGCAAAGGGACACTGAGTTTTCTCCCCTGCACTTTTTTTTTTTTTTTAAATTTAATTCAGCCAGGGCACCCAAGGCTTAATTGATCCAGCCAAAAGTCTTAGGACCTGTTGTTCCTCCTTCACCTTCTGTGCTATAAACAAAATAGCAGGAGCAGGAGTATTCTTGATCAACCGTACACTTTTGAAAGGCCTTACCACAATAATTCATTAATTTATCGTAACACTGATAAAAAAAGGCCCTATACCTTCCTCGTAAAGCTCTCCCATTTTGTCAGAAGTGGAATCCTGTGCATATGCATCTGTACACAAAAGTGTCATGTTGTCTGCTCTGACATGCCAAGTTCCTTGCAGTAGAGATTATGTTCTCTGCTAGCAAACATATCAAATCTGATGTCAAACCAGTTAGAAACAAAGTAAGATTACTTTTTTTTTTAAGGCGACATTTTATTTTCATAAACACAGGTAAGGGAAAATTCTTGACAATCAAGAAATCAAGCTGCAGAAAAGATTCCTATGGACATTGCAGGAAATCTGGTGTATAGGCCTTTAAAACCAGGTTGATTACACTGAGCAAATTAAAATTCTGCATTGAAACTTAGTTTTTGAAAATGCCAGGGCAATTATACGCCCTTGATTTGCATGCACAGCTATAGCATTCATGCATACAAAGCAATATTTGTAAGGGGAATTATTGCAATGACACACCAAAATAAGGCACTCGGTAGGGCATTGGGTGTTATGAAAAAGCCAACCTCACACAGCTTCCTTATTCCCTATACCTACTAGTCACTGTGGATACAATAAAACCCAGAAATAATCATGTACGTTGAGCCAGACCTGTGGTGTGGAAGATGTCAGTTGAAATTACTGCAATTCAATAAATTCAAAGTCCACTAAAAGTGGGGTCTTACACCGAGAGGTAGTGCTGCCAGCTCTGTCCTAGCTATCTACACTGTACCTGTCATACGAGGCTTTGGAAAGCTCTGCTGTCTCACAGATGATGTTTCCTTGGGCTCCAGAACCCCACAGGCCTGAGACTGCGGTGTCGTGGTCCAGTTGGAAACCCATCATGGAGTAGTTTTGCCCAGCTTTGCCTGCCTCTGCCGTTCAAAAATTGATAGTCAAAATAAAGAAGGATCTTCTTTTTTTATGCCGCTCTCTGAATCTATTATTTATCTTTTGATCTGAATTGCAATACATTCGTTTTCTGTTCCACATCCAAATCGCTGAGACCCATATAGTGTCTTTAGTGCCTATATGATAGACAAAAGAACCCGGCTTCCCATTCAGTTTCTGCTTTTAAGGCTACCTCCCTTTAATGTTTTTGGGTTTGTCTGGGTTTTTTTTTTAAAGTACATATTTTCTATCTTGTTTTCTATCAATTCTTATTCGGTTAATTTTTACTTCTGATGCCCTTGATCACATCCCTTGAAGAGGAAAAGAAAGATTTTTCAATTACTCCTTCTTCAGTCTCATAAACCGTAGTGGCCCATGGGAATTCCACAGTGCCATCTGCTGCAAGGGACTAGAATAACTGATAATGCAGCACATTTTTTTCCAGTTGATCTTACCTTCCTGACTCGTTCCAAGGTCTCTTTTCCTTCTGCGCAGATCCCAGCACATTTTGCTACCATGCCAGTTTCTCTGGCTCTCTTTTGTGCTGTACTTGTGGTCATAGCATTGCACTACTTATTTCCAACCCTAATTTTACCGTTCATATTATTATTTTTTTTGTGGGTAGGTGTGGTAGAGCCATGTTGGTTTCTGAGGCATGACTATCCGCCCTTGCCAGATCACTGGCATCATCTTTCCTTCAAGAAGACCTGGAGAAAATTCCCTTCAGAGTCTGCCCATGATGATTGGTCATTGGCTAGAGGGTGAGGTGAAAGATTCAAACCAAACAAAGCAGTAACGTCCTTCCGGAGGGAGCCAAATGTGCTGTCTCTGCAGCTTCTGCTGGCCTTGGAAGCAGGAGATCAGGAGAGAGAAATATACCGCTGCTCAGTTTGAGAGCAGTAGAGCAGAGCCTGTGTTGACTGACAATTCGAGCACGGCCTGGCACAGCTCGTCGCTCAGCAAGGATCAAAGCAGCTAAGGTTCGCAAGAAGGATGCTTTTCCCTTTGACACCGTGAGTCGTTCCATGACGGTTAGATTTGGAAGCCCAATGTTTAAGTGGGGTATAAGTGGGCTGTAGAGGCCTTGGGTTAACACTCTGTGATGGTCTGATCTTCAGGCGTTGTTTTTGTTTTAGGGAAACTTCAGGGCGCAGTGAGACACAGTAAGAAGTGTTTATCAGTTAACACGATCACCAGCTGACAACGTAAACCCGTATTTGGAATAGAAGTTTCTTCAGTTTGCTAACTTTAATACATGTTAGAATAAAAACAATACTAAAAAATGAATATTTGATATCATCAGACTCCACTACACTCAGGCAAGTATTCTATCCTGCATAGTTCTGCTGATGGGTAGATCAAGGGAGCTTCATCTTTCACCATGGAGTATGTAGCCAGAGAGGCACTTACCTGGCATTTGCCTACAATCTGGCTAGATCGTATTAAACTGAATGCTCTTCACTGCAGCTGCCAGTGACTGTAGTCTAAAAATCCCTGTAGAATAACAAAAAGAAAAAGGAATGGAATGGGGAAAATATGAGGCTGCAAATCAAAATACCCCTCCAAGCCAAAGTAAGGCATGTTTATTCCCCAGTTCTCAACTCAGATTTGATTGATGACCGTCACATTCTGACCAGATTTGAGAGATAATAATGAATGACGCATATTATGCAAACACAGAAAAGAGAATGAAGTATGGTTATCAATTTACATGTTTCTTTGAATTATAGGCTTTTATGTACACCGGTCATATACAAATGTTTGAACATTAGTGTATGTTCGACAGTTCCGGGCAGGAAGATTTCCTTCATTACTATAAATAGATCTGTAGCCTGTTAAGCACTAGCACAGTCATTAACAAGTTATGTTTATTCTCTGATCAGAAAATAGATATACCTAGCCATGCCAAAGAGACATCGATATTTCTAAAATTAGGCAGGGGAGGTCAGTAATCTTTTAATAGCCCTGTTAAAAATTGGCATCCTAATTAAGTTATGAATTACAAAAGGCTTTTCAAGCTGGAGCTACTTGCTCAAGGACCAAATAGATATATAAGGAGAAGTTCCTCATCGAGTCTCAATTCCTTTCTGTGTAAGTAATGCCCAGGAATCTTGAGTAAAGATTGATCCCAGCTACGTAAGTGTCTTGAGAGCTGGTTAGCTGGTTAATAGGTGATCTAAGGAAAGAGTAATTGTAAGTGTGGTTTTATTTTATTTCTCTGTGTCTGTTTTGTTAGTCTTGGCGCAAGAAGAAATTAATTCTTTACTTTCGCTTGGGTTTTTTTGTTTGTTCCATGGAAAGGGCAGTTGGCAAACCACTGAGGAATTTCAGCAGAATTAGAGTATTCCTCAACAGTGGGGAGAGAACCATGGCTGTACTGACCAACATTTCCAAGGAATACTCCAGGTTACTGAGGAGGTAGCGAGGTGGTTCCTTGCTAAGCAGTACGGAGGCAAGCCTGGCAGTGCTGCTATTCGGAATTGCTGTGGAAGTGGGGGCCTTACCGGGGTGTCAGCACAGTGGGGCAGTGGCTTCAGCACCTGAGACTTGATGGTCACTGACAGTCTTCTAGCACAGGCAGAGGACACTGGATGGTGTGACCCTGTTTACCACAGTCCTAAAATGTGGGGGGGGTTTAAATATTAAATTACAGTTCTCCTACCCCAAAGCAAAGGGTCCCCTTGGAGTGCTGATGGTCCACCCCTGCAATTCACTCTAAACGACCAGAAGGGCCACTCAACCTCCCCCTTCTGCAGAGAGGCGCAACTTTTCTTTGGGTTGGGGGCTATTTTCCCATGCAGAAATGACCCCCTGGGCATTATAACATATGCTCAGTCCATATTTACCTGATCTATTAGAGGCCAAAGCAGTTCTGACAAGAACAGTAATTACAAGAATGTAATGTTCATTTCTACAGAAGGCACGGTGTCTGCATGCCTGGGAAGGGCCCAAGATGCTTACAGCATTTCTATTTTCCATGCTGTGGTGAATTTGGAACCTTTACACAGCTTAAGACAGAATAAATTTCACTCCAGCACAAATCTCTTGATCATTTCTCCTTCAAATGTGGGAAAACAACACTGAGAATGTGGAAAGTGTAGAGCACATCATAAATCCATGGACACAGGAACTCAGAAAGCTGCATAAGGCACATAAGGTCTGCTATAAAGGAAGCACTGTGCTTTCATATTATTTTCTGTTTAAAATCTACATGTGTGGTTTGGGACAAAGGTCTTTTAGTGTGGAAGAAAGAAGGTTCAGTGTTTTTCTTCTTTTTTTTTTTTTTTTTTTTTCCTAAAGAGAGGTACGTCTCTGGAGAGACAGTGGAGGGATGTGCTCCAGCCTCTAGCACACGCTGCTGCAGGAGAGGCAAAATTCTTGGAACCGCAGAAATAATACCGAAGAGAACTCAGCACCCAAGATATAGTTCATGTCCGAACAACCAACAGGTGTTTAGGTGAAGATAAAGGTTTGCATGCTGGCTGTCATTTGGTGAGTTTCATTACGGATTTCTGACCGTAAAATTGGGGTGTCTTGAGGAAGCCTTCCTCCACCACCTGATCCTATCAGCAAGCATCCATGTTCTTTCCCTCTCTCTTCTCAGGAAGGCAGTGTGATCCCACCAGACTCACTCTGTAGCTGCTTCTATCTCAGCAGCAGTGCTAGAAATGCCACCTGCATATTCCTACTGCTGCTTTAGAAAACAGATCCCTGACACCAAAGACGAGTTTATACATCTGTGTTGCCTGCTTTCTTAGGGCATCTGACTCTGTGCTTCACAGAGCCTGGGAAACCTTCAGGTCTCCTTTTTGTATCTTCATGTGCTCAACACGCCTGCCCTTTTCCTTGTCACAGATGAAATCCAGAGTTAAAATCCCCAAAGGACTTTAAGTACACATAATCTAGACAATCTGAAAACAAATTGTAGATGAGCCACCTTTTTAACGGAAGAAGTCAAATCATCAGCATCAGCTGTCACAATAAAAGCTACCCATCAACTCTGTTTTTGCTAGCATGTGCTCTATATTAGGAGAGAGACAGAAGCTGAATTCTGCAATCCACATTCACTGTGCTTATTGATGGCAGCAGAGTTCAGGTGGGGCTCATCTCCCCTCACTTCCAATCTTTACACAGTAGATTTCATTCTACAGCCAAATGAGTCATTCCGAGCTCCCTTGATAAATAGTGAAGAGAAAGTGGCACTTCTAGAGACCCATTTTAGTTGTCTAGCTTCCGAGGGGCTAGATCATGCTCTAGGCATCAGTAATTACACTGATTGGATCCTGACTGAAAATGGAGCCCAGTGTGACCAGTTCAGATATGGTCTTCGATACTGCAGCCAGGTACACCTGGATGAACTTGCCCTTTCATACTTGAAGCAAGGGAGATGTAGTTCTCACAGCGCTGCTGGCTGCAGACTCACACAACTTCTACAAACTTTGTTGTAAAGTTAAACGAGAGATAAGTGGAGTTTTACGCATGATGAAAGCCAAGTTTTGCCCTCATTCACCCAGAGATGGTTCCCAACACAACCATGGAACAACCACCAATGGAAGAAAAGTGGTCATGCAGTGGAAATGCAGTGGGACAACATTATGCTAATAGGTTTCTAACACCTTTCCTGAAAACATACCTCAGGATATATTCTCACCTACCCTGTGAAACTGTCAAAGGACTGTCAGTAGGACAGCTTTAACCACAGCGTGGGGTGACTGAGCTGGAACACCTGAGACCCCACAGACCGGCACAAGGACAAAACAGCCTGAAGCTCAGGTTCTTTTAGGAGGAATATGGCCTGACTTCTTTGAAAGAAATCAGAAGCTTCATATTATCTGTGGCATCTTAAAATGGTTTGGTTTTTTTTTCCCCCCTAATTCAGCCTAACTTTCATTATATTATAATTTCCTCCTTTCCTTATATAATTGCATTTCTTGCTCATTCAAAGAAGTATTTCAAAAACTACACACCTAACAAGCAAGATTTCTAATCCAAATAAATCTGTACAGTATACAATATACATACTCGTTTGTAAATCTTTTTGTTAAACTGTGTGGTGGGAAGGAAAAGAAAGATAATATTTTCCTCAAGGTAGGCTTGTTTAGGGGCAATGAATTTCAAAAGTTATTATTATTGCTTTAGGAAAAAATGATTTTTGCTTGTGGCACAAACACGCAGAAATGCCAGAGTGCAACTAGAACTAAGACGACGTGAAAGATTAATCAGATTCATGGAAATCACAAAGACTGTTTCACTGTTCTTTATGCAGATATTCTACAGCACTGCAAATTGCAGAGCAGTGAGGTAGCTCGTATTTGGCTCCTGCTGCTCCCGTGGGCTGCCGTGGGAGAACAATTGCTCTTCTCTGCTCCATAAACGTGGGTTTTGACAAATTGGGGGACTGTAGAAAATCGAGGTTCCCTATTCAAAGAGGTTTGTCTGCGCTCTCTTTCATGCCTGACCATTTACAATTCAGAGTTACAGCCACCCCAACAGCATCTCCCATTGTAAGAAACAAAATCCTCAGTAGGCTCCACAGAGGATCGATGAGAAGCCCTCATGTACATGGGATTTTGATACCAGCAGCAGCCATTGTACTACCTGATCCCAGGCACCCAGTTCCCCTGGGGTCCTTCTACAGGTGCTGCTGGAGGTAGTTATGTCCCCCTTGCATCAACCTCCGGAGAATCCTGTCACCCTTGTCTATACAAGGAGTTCAGGGACACAGCTAATTTAGCTAGCTCAGCTCAGTTCCTAAAACTGGATGCTAAAACCGGACTCTGCTAAATAATTTCATTTGACTTCTCAGCAAGGAGAGGAATAAAAGCTGTTGCACAGCTGTGAGGTGCCAATTTCCTGGCAATCTACAAGGATCTGACTCTTCAGCATAGTGCCATTTCATTTCTGTTTCAAGGGGTTTGTAGCAGAGAGTGATCCAGGAAGGCAAGATCTCACCCCGAATTTCTACATGTCTCTGGATTCTGAACAAAAGCACAGTGGTGGTGCAGATACCAGGATTAAACGGATATATTCATCCTTGCTGATACTGGATTGGAAAGCACTTGTAGAAACCTTAGGATTCACCGTTAAGATGACGATGATGTTCAAAGTTATGAAAGAAAATGAAAGCAGTAAGAGTACTAGGGATATCAATCTCTTTATAATACCTGTGCCTACACATAGACATTTGCCTACACGTGTACAGCACCTTCTGTGGTAAAGTATCTTTAATTCTGCAGAAAGTCAACATGTGAGTCTGTGTCAAACAAATGTCATGGTCTCTCACGCTTGCAGAATTTTCTAAATGCTAATGCAAGCTTTTCTTGCATTGTGTGTAAAGAGGGAAACAAACAGATAGCGTATTTTAAAATCCTGCCTTAAAACCCAGGCAGATTCCAGCAGGCACCACAAACCTGTGTTAGCACCACAAGCTGCAGGAGACAGGGGGTTGTATTGAAAAATTTTGTTCTACCATACCATGTAATAAACAGCTCTTTAAAAAACCTCTTCTGGTTACTGGCAGTGTAGGTAGGAGAGCTAACCTCCCACCTACTGGAACTCTCTCAAATCCATGGAAAGAATATCAGTGATTTTACTTTGGAACTGGCTTTAAAAGCGTGCATATCTTACATAAAATCAAAGAAGTTGCCTTTCTGTGAAAAAAGAGTATATAGATTGTCAAACTCTTCCGAACAGAGCTGGCTTATTTGTCATTGAAATCACACCCATCGAATATCTGAAGACATTTGTTCCCCTGATGAACTTTGTTATCCCTAGAATCCACAGTTAACCCCTACTGAGAATTGCTATATTTCGTATAGATTCTCAAAAGTAAATATATTTTTTCCTAAAACTGTTACCAGGTTATCATAGTTGACTGTCCTCTGTGGTTTTCCAAGGAATCTTTGGGATCCTGTATGGAAAAGTACGGTGTGTTACATATGGAAACATGTTTGCAGTACGTACTGGGCTTGGAAACTTCCATGGCCTGGAAACTTCGTGACACTGAAGGATTTATTCTATCATCAATAGAAATATTAGATGCTTCTGAGAATCTTTCATGGATGTAGGCTCTTTGGATCTATAAAGAGAGTGAATTTTCAGCTCAAACAAGTGCCCAGCATTAAAATCTCCATCTTGAAAGGACAGAGTGAGTTTTAATAGGCATTTCAGTGCCAAGACATGTCAGTCAAATTATTATTGGCTCTCGCTGCACTCTCACAAGCTGTTACATTCTTTACCTGCAGCAGAGTGGCACTCAAAAAGGTGCAAAATTCTTCTTTGCTTTTGAAAACACCAATGAAAGTTTAAAAAAAAAACAACAAAAACAAACCAACAACCCAAACCCTCCAATCTAATTCACACACCTGAAAACCTCTGATCTACATACAAGAAGGGTAGACCCACAAACTTCAGTAGGAACTGTCCTTTGAGAGATAGAAGGAAGTCCACAAAGCCAAAATATTTAATAATTAATGTGAAATCCATAAAAATATCTGATCCTGACATAAAATGAAATGGACATGAATTCTAGCCTTATTACTCCTGCTACCACACATGCATGTGCATGCATGTACGTACAGTATTACATCAAGTTGCACAAGTCACAATAGTCTCAGGCTTGCTCTTATCCCAATTCCCAATTTTTTAAATCACAACTGCATCTTGCAAATTAAATCAATCTCACTGAAGTGTTACATGGTTCATATATTCCCAGGATGGGAATTTTCTTTAGAGAAAATGAATTACATTGAGAAGAAGGGGAAGGGGGAGAGAAAGAGAGGGAAGGGGAAATCAGAATTGTTATTTTTAGATCACAATGTTTTGAAATGTGATCTGCCCTCTAGTCTAAGATCTCCCAGCTGCCCTATCGTCTTCTTTTTTTCCACTCCTTTTTCTTTTTTGTGAGGGAAGTGTTGAGACGGGAGGGAAGATTCTATATACACAAAATAGCTTTGTCTAGAAACTCTGAAAGTGTGTTTGGCCTTGCAGAAAAGAAGTCCTATATGAATTTGGGGAGTGGAGGCTAGGGGGTGTTTTGTGGGGAATCACACTGCTGTGTAATTACAGATCTTGAATACGTATAAACAAACTCCACCTTAAGATCAGCAGAGAAAAGACTTGCTTACTTGTCTGATGGCCAAGAAAAATTAAACTAGAGCAGGCTATAAATAGAATGAAGACGAAAACTAAGAAAAAAAGCCCTGATGGCTGAGAGAAAATGTTCTTCCTTGCAAAAGGGTTAGAGTTCTGCTTACAAACTTTGCTAGACCTGGTATAAGCCTCTTTTTCTTCGGACTTCATAAGAGGCTATCATGACGCAGATCTTTCCTGTAGAGCTTTTAGACCATCCCTTGGGCATGCCTCCAAATGAGTGTTGAAAAGTTTCATTTCAAGAAAAGGCTCAAAGTGCATTTCAGATAACATGAAAGGACAACAGCAAGAAATTCCACAAACAAAAACCTGCAACCAGTCTATGCCTGTGTCCTTTTTTTTCCAGGTAAGAAAAGCACAGCCTGTTATAGTTCCCAATCTTCCAGAGCTCCAGACTCAGCTCACTGTGCTGATCCACGCTTGCTGGGACAGTCTCTAAGGGGTGATCTGCCACCTGAGAACTTCCAGACACAACTACATCATCTGCTCACAGCTCTCCCACCTCCCGACATAAGAGCTGGAGCTGGAGCCAGGCGGCAGGAAGCACCTGTAAGTATTTTACATCCATCAGGGACAACACCTCCCAACTTGCAGACTTCTCATCTGGCCGAATACAGTCAGGGTCCTACCCCCTCCTCCTCAGGTAGCCAGAGCCCTGGCCAGGGCGCTCGTAAGCAGCCACAGCTCACGGGATGAAGGCATTTCCTCTCTGCCATAAAATGCATCATTTACTATCACAGCCTTTTTCTCCATCGGGAATGGCTGGCAATGGATATTTGCTCCTCTCACCCTTCCTCCTCTTCTCCCTCCCTTTTTCCACCACCCCCGCACATGCTAAGCCCCAGGAGGTTTCACAGGAAGGAAGAAGGAGGTTGTACGTTGTCTGAGAAGGGTTTATAAGCTGCCCTTCTGGCACAGAACTAGAATCAGGACATTGTTTAGCTACATGTCTGAACTAGAGGAATAGGCACAATGAAGCTGGATGCCATGGGGTGGTTCACAACGAGTAAATTAGTCTACAGTACATTAAGCAGCACATCACCACAGCTGCAATTCTCTCTCCCTTCCTCTCTGGCTTTGACTATGCCAGGTAATATCCTCCCAGCTGCAGCGCAATGCCAAATGTACTTTGGATTATTCCATGTTTACTGCATAACACAACAGTCTCTGGAGACAGAGCTGGAGACAAGACTACCTACTCGGTCTGGAGATCATCCAGGAAGTCAAGTCATCTAGTCAAGATAGGAGGAGACAGAACCAGAGACAAGATTACCAACGTTGTAGCTCAGACCCGAGACAGGATCAGAAATAGGGCTACAACACGGGCCTGGTGTCCATCTTGGAAATCCAGTCAGCAGCTCAGGACAACAAGAGACAGGCGCATCCCCAGCATCACTCAGGCGCTCTGGGGGCCCAGGACGGAGCTTAATGGAGCTCCTCGTGCACCACTGGGCAGGGGCTGCATGGATGGAGGCCCTGGGTAAGGCTGGTCAGGGCAACTGAGGGCTTTTGGTGCACTCAAGGCCCTGGCTGCTCTATCTTGGCAAGAGAGCTTGTAACATGAGGGAATTACCATCCTTTAGTAATCCGGTGGTGCTCTGTCCCATTGCTCAACTCACCTCAGCACACACAGTCTTAAAGGGATGGTCCTTCAAGGGATTGGTAAGGTTGGTAGATCCATATATTAAATTTCCAGATAGTAGTTGTCATGCAGATAGCTAGTGCTTGTCCAGCTACCTCCACCCAAGAATCCATGCAAGAACTTAGCGTCCCTACGTAGACACATGATCAATAGGAGAGAAACAGCATATTTCATGGCATCTTCAACACTTTGCCCTCTTTAAGAATAAAGCTGTGAATGGAGAAAAGAAATTTGCAGAAGTCTGGAAATAAAAGAAGCATTTAAACTGGGTTCCCCAACCCTTTATCCTGGTCTTCGAGATCAGCGTATCTAACAACTTGACTGGCTCCTTGAAGCCAACTGGAGGAAAAGCATCACTTGCTTTTGTTTGGGTTCAGC
The DNA here is from genome assembly GCF_030936135.1 of Gavia stellata. Lineage (NCBI taxonomy): Eukaryota > Metazoa > Chordata > Aves > Gaviiformes > Gaviidae > Gavia > Gavia stellata. Next base: position 81,363,929 of record NC_082597.1, on the reverse strand, counting down.
TAGACCTCTTAGTAACACTCGTGGTTACATTAATCATTCAAAGCCGTCAGAATGTCCTCGTTTTTTAAAAACTCTGTGAGATAAGACCATCAGATGCTCCTGCAAGCCTATCCAAAGGCACCGTATCTCTGCCTGAAGAGAGCCACTCTTAACCCTGTTTTCTAATGTTACATCTTTACCAACACTACCGTCTCTCTGCTCTCCCGCAGCCTAAACATAGTTTTGCAGTCTAAATCCAAAGCTCCTCTTCAGTACAACCAGGCATTTAAAGTTTTAATCTTAATCTTCAAGTCTGAGAACAAAAACCCTCCCCTAACTAACTGGTGCCATTTCCAGTCAGAGCCACCCTTGCTGTAAAGTGCTCCATTTTATAAACCCCAGTCCTTGAGGGCAAACAGCTCATTGTTTAAATGCTGTTGTGCAAATATTCTAGAGGTGAACAAACCCCCAAACACCTGCTGCTGTAGTTAATGCCTGTGCATTTACTTCTAGCCATAACATGCATACTTATAATCTCTGTCTGTGAAGAGACATTACGGAAAAAGTTTTTAAAAGGCAGGAATGCTCAAGCCACCTTCGTCTAGCTTTTCTCTACCAAAAAGACAGAAAGAAAATGTGCAGATAAGTGTGATCTCAGACCAAATGGCGAGAGGATTTAATTTCTTTTGATATATTCATGTGTCCGAAGACATACATACATAATGGAGGGCTTCTATTTTGTATGGAAAAGTGGCCATGCAGTGACTGGAAGATAAATCACTGCCCAGCCTTGACAATTTTCTGCGAACAAGATTTAATACAAGGCAGCCCACTGGCTGCGCTGCTCACCTCCCACATGAGCTGTGGAATCCCTCAGAAGCGGGGGATCAAACCCAGCGCGGCAGTCCCTGCTCCACAGTAGGGCTATTGACCATTCCGGTTTGCTGTCCTCCGCTCCGGCACCAACTTACTCAGGTGCCCCACACCCTGTGAAAACATCCCACAAACAGCTCGGAGCAATAAGCGAGAGCAGAAACCAGTTCTTTCACAAGCTGAGATGGCAGTTTATGCCCAGAAGCAAAGGAACTGATAAACCTCATAATACTTTAACCTCACAAGTTAACTGCAGGTATTATTCCTATTCAAGTGCTTAATCCTACCCTGACTCTCAAACTGTTTGCCTCCATGTCCCACAGCAACAAATTCCACAGGTTGATTAGATGCCACTTTAAAGTTTACTGCCTTTCAAGAGCTTTAAACACGTAGTCTTCATTTTACCATGTTGATCCAGCATGAAGAGATAAACCTAAAAGTGTCCAGTTAATTACAACCCAGTCAGCTCTCATCCTAGTAGAATGAGAGCTGGCCAGGTAACCAAGAGCTCCTAATGGCAAGGATGTTCTTAAACTAAGGAGGGAAGGGTTGAGGTTCCAACCATCTTGGACGGAGGTGAGAAATGACAAGGAATGTGAGGCCGGGTTTTCTGAAGTGGCTTAGCCTTGTTCCCAGAGAAGTTTTATAACTTAGTTTAGTGGGAGCACAGTGATATATTGGAAGAATCCTCACTTTAATTAACACCTGAAATCCAGAGGTTTATTTCCTCTGTCAGAAACAAGTTAGAATACTATAATAAATGTATTTTTATGTTGGAGGCAAATGAGCTCCCACAATAATCGATAAAGCTGGACCTATTTGGCTAAGAAGGAGCATTGAAATAGTGGTTTAAAAATCTAGCATCAGTACATCAAGTTCTTCAGTATAACAACTCCTGCTCCTTCTTTGCTCAGGTCAGGATGTTCATCTCACGTGAGTCTGCAGAAAAACACAAACATCCATTAGTATTCTTTTTTACCATACATTTTAATGCCAAAAATACCAGTACCATAAAACCAGAACTCTTAATGGTTAATTTAGAATAACCTTGTATCACGAAATGCCTTCTAAATTTTGAATGGAATTTTCTGTAAAGTTTAGTTTCAGTAATTTGACACTCATCTGGAATATATGTCAAAACCTTCTTTCACTGAAAAAATACTTATTTATTTAAATAAGTGGGACTGCTCTGAGATGACAGAAAGACTAAGCTACAGGTCTTCCAATAGACTCACAGCCAGAAATCATCCAAAATAAACTGTAATCTAAGTCTCAGTAAAGCAGAACAGAGAACTCCAGTAGAGTGTTAGGCCTAGCCAGCCGCTGTATGGTCAGGACCTGGGGGGAGCCTGAAACAGATTAAAATTACTCCGTTTTAAAGCTTGGTAGAACTTCTTTATTCTCTGTGCAAAAAAATTAACATGGAAATCCTCTTACCGTGTGTCAGAGAGTAGACTGCCTGGGAAGGAGGAAAACCAAGGACCACACTGATGTGAGACAGGAGAGAGACACACAAGAGGCTGACCAAATAACTTCAGCATAGGTGATAGCCTAGTGATTGGGGCTGTCAGCTGGGGTATAAAAAAATTGAATTTAAACCTCTGCTAAGTCGTTCTCTGCCAACCCACACAAGTGCCCTAAGTAGACAGCTCTTAGCTGTCCCAAGGTGTCTTTGCACATGTGTGTGAAAATGTCTTACAAGGTCTTTTAGTTTTCCTTGGCCTCACCACTATACAAGTAAAGAACCTTTCTTGAACTTCAAACGCTTTCACGGGATGAAGCACTCATCTTTCTGCTGTTGAAAGCTGTGCACTTTTAAAGCTCAACCTCCTGAAAATTTTGACACAAGGAACTGGCTGTGTTAGTTCTATAGAGGATTCTGCTATGCAAATGGGCACTGAAGTAATAAAATCATCAAAGCAATGCTAGCTATTCAACAATGAGCTGCCATTTGTTGCCAGAGAAACACTGTGTTGAATGAAATGCATTCAGAAAAACATTACTACAAAGGGAAAATATGAGTAATCAACCTAAAGCAATGAGCCATGGAAGCTTGTTTTATGAAATGTCTTCCGGACTGTCTCAAAACATTAGACATGCTGACAGAGATATCAGAGAGTTTTTTCTGTTATTTCTTATAGAGGTAGTTTCAATTTTAGATTCATCACCCCTAAACTATATCATCTTGGTCTACCTGTCATGTTAAGTTTTTGAATGGAGGAGACTGAAAGTCTGAATGTCATGAAAGAACCCGAAAGAACTTCTTTCCAACCAAGTGCTCATGGTTATGCCTTTTTTTTGGTCGTCTTTGTGTGTGTGTGAATGTCCTTCTGTAGTCCTTCCATATGACTTCCTCCCCCTTCCTTGAAGACAGAGAATCAAATCCTACTCCTTGCACCATATAATACAGGCAAAGAAATTCTCACGTGAGTAGAGAAGGAAAATTGTATTTCAGGAACTTAAGCTGAGCTCTCCAGAATGATCTCCAACCTCGAAGTCTCTTGTTTTATTAAATCCACAGACTTGAAATTTAACATAGACTAACTGACTTATGATGAACCAAAAATTCAGTTTGCACATAAGCAGCTTTCTTTACGGCATGCCATATTCTGCACAGAGGTTTGCAAAGTAATCTGCTGATAGTGTGGGCTAGTACAAAAGTAATACTTTCTCCACCAGGAGCCAGGAGACAGCACAAAAGAACTGTGCCTCTTTAAAACATGCTTTTTTTTTTCCCCCTCAGGTGCTCCTGGAGTTACACAACTTTGGTTTTGCTTAGGTTGAGAAAATATCCTAGGAATCATGTAGAAACACACTGTAGGTCTCATTAGCCTGCTGGGTGACTTTAATAACCCGCAAATATTTGATTAGGAAAAAATTATCTCCTTACAAATGAAATTAAGGAGATATACAAGCAAGTCTGGTCATATCAGCATTCAATATACCTGCACACAGATGTGATTTTGGTCATCTGTATGGAATAAATAAGTGTATTGGCATAGTCTCTATCCTGCATAGATAAGCAATATCTACAGTATCAACAGCAAGAGGCCAAAAAGACATGGAAGCTTGAATCCATTGCATTTGCCTTTTTTGTCTCACAGGTATAGGATGAGTTGCAAGTTTAACAAAGTACATTTTCAAGTAAAACACGGAGGAAAGAGAAATCACAAGTGGGTATGAATTCCCACCTGGGCCTGGAGCTTTCTTGATTAGCCTGTCAACAGACGGGGAAGGTAGAATAAAACAAGCAAGACCTAATCCTCTTACCCTTTGTATCTTAATTGGCTGTGAAAACAGACTGCAAAACACTCATCAAATAATAAAAACACTGACTCATAGCAAATCTTTTTCTTTCCTTTTAATTTTAATTTTTTTTCCATCTTGTCTCAAGCCTTCTTACCTAATTTAGGTGTCAATCTACCTTGTAGAAATGCTGTCAACTTTATGACATTGTTTCCATGAGAGTGTGCACTTTTCCATTTTGACGACTCTCCTTAATAAGAAGTGCCATCAGAATTGAAACACTTGAGGGAAGGATTATGTCTAAGTATATCCATTACTTTTGCTCGAGGAAAATAAACTGCTGTTGTCACTTGATAGGTACTTAATCTGTTACAACAGGATCTTTTTTTTTCTGTAATTCTGCTTTTACTGACTGATGCATATTCTCCTGTGACACTTTCCTGGAGAATTTTTCCTCTGGCCATGTGTATTGGTCATCAGCAAAGGAAATAAATAAAATTCCAGGCATGCAGCTGGTTCTAACACACTGCAGGCACAACATCTGAGCCCTTACCAAGCCATCGTGTCTGTTCTATAGTGCCATCATACCTCAAGGACCTGCTCTACCTCCTCTGAAGTAACCCAGATGCTAATCCAGATAGCTCTGAGGACAGATGAGTAGCCTATCAAAACGAAGTGAAAGAAAAAGGCACATTCAGCTGAGCAAATCTCATTGCCTAAATCCTCCTGGTAGAGAGCACGCAAAAAGTCAAGCAATTCTAGATGGGATCTTTCTCCTGCACTTGGAGTGCATCTGAATAAAAGGCTTTGGTATGACCTTGCTGTTACTACCCACCTAGTTGAATGCTACAGCCCAGGGAAAGGTTGTTGATAATATAGACGCGTTTGACAATGCCCAGAGGGGGATGATAGTTAGAATCACGGACCAAAGGACATCAGCAAGGCTAGACAGAGATCCACTATTCAGATGTTTCATTGCTTTTATGGCACTCTCCAAAACCCTTCAGTAGAGTTACCTTCATGCTTATCAATGATGTGGGAAGTTTGCTGGTATCCCAACAGTCCACTGAAAGAAGTTCACTTCTCATTCCTGTACCGAATGGAGCCCAGACCAAAATTCACTTACGCTGGACGAAGTATTGTCTTCCAAGCATCTCTGAATAGATTTAGGCAGCTGAGGGAAAGGGATTATTCCAATATTCTCATTACACTCACGCATATTTAGTGCTGCATGGTCAGCCTCAGGCATCCAAGAACTATGAGTAAGCACTCTGCTGCCACACAAAATGGCGAGATCTAGTTTCTTTGAAAACAGAAAACAATAGCAGCGGGTTTTGTCCATGTTCAGTTTTTAACTCCCACTAGCTCGCTCGTGACATTTAGTTTTGTCAACTCCTGCAAATTTGTATAAAGTGATCTTTGGCACCAGGATCCCCACATGAATTAATTACGCACTCCTTCAGCCCTATGACAATTCTTCAGTGCCCAAAGAAATCTGCCCTTTGTGTCCACTACTCATCTGCTGCTTCTGCATCTGCAACAGATCTTCACCTTCTGACCAAACCTGGGAATGGTAGTTTCCAGAAGATTTCTCTACACCTCACTCAATGCCAAGGCAGAAGTCATTACTTGAGAGGTATTTTGTCCCGTTTATTTCCTGGAATGGAAATTAAAGGAGGATGGTGAGGAGGGAAGAGAGAACCAGCGTGTAAACTGACTCATTTTTTTGTACAGCGATGGAGCCAGCTCAGCTGTCCTAAAATGACGGGTAGTTTCTGTTCCACTCCCATCCCAGGAAAATAACTTCAGATGCTGTCTCTCCTTTAGATTCTCTGGTAGCCTGAGCAAAATGAATAGAGGAAGGGATGGCTTAGCCTCCTGCAGAAACCCTCGCTGACTGCTCTTCCCCACAAGGCAGCCAGTCAGAAGCGTCCTGTGAAAAAGCCAGCCGTAGACTGCAGCTTGGCACAGCTACCTGACTGCTAGCAGCAGGGGTCAAAGACATATGATTAAGGTGAGAGGTTCACCAGCTGGCACCGCTGCTAGAATGAGCTCAGAGACCGGGGTGGCTCCAGATGGAAGCAGTTGCTGGTGCTATTAATAAATCCTGTGCTTTCTGTCCAACCCTCCCGCTCCATTCTATTTCCCAAATATCCAACTAGACTAAAAAGTAGATTCAGGCTTCTTTGCACAACTCCAGCCATAGAAAGAGAGAGGAGCCAACCCTGCAGAGTATTCTTGGCCTAAGAAACTTTCCCGAATGGCCAAGGGAGGGCATCATGACCCAAGGCTCTCCCAGCCGCGGCGTGACAGGCATGGCTGCGGAAGAGGCAAGTGCCTTGGGCTGAGGCAAATTAATTCAGTCTTGTGGCTGTTCCAGTTCACCCTGAGCCAAGCGGGGATCTGGTCTAGCTGGGCGTATCAGCGTGTGGCGTAAAGCCAGCTGTGCCATCCCCTTCCGTAGGGCTCCCAAGTTGGAATTCGGATTTTATTTGGCTGGGTCGCTGTGCTCCAGCATCGCTAGGCCGGACATCTTTTTTAGATATTACATTTTACATGTATGTTTTAAATAAATAGCCTGTATTTTAGGAGCACTTAGCCATAAGTATATAAACTGCTCTGAGGTTTACCCCATTGGAATTAGAATGAACCTAATTCATAATTCAGACATCAGGCTAGAAACAGCTCAGCTTCGCTCCACGGACCTATAGCTTGATGTCTGAACTGCCCACGAGACGCCCTCTAATCCCAATAGCTGTAACCTAACCTCAGAGTGGTTTCTAAACTTACTAAATAAATATACTTTTTAAAGAGGAATGCACCATATTTATTAGGGTTTTTGCTCCGTTCAGGCAGACTATCATTTTAGAGTGTTCCTATGAGAGAGGCTGTGGAGAGGCACAACCATATTCAAGAAAAATTTCAAAGCGTACTTTTTTTTAAAAAAAAAAAAGAAAAAATCCAGCCTACTCTATTTAACTGAATACAGAAAGTATCCGAAGACACAAATTCTTAACCTCTAGAAGGCTACCTCACATAAGCACTTACCCATGCAAAAACTCTTCTTGCATGGGTAGCCATACTGAATTCACTATGACTGCCTACTTTGGAAGGTTACCAAAGAATGGGCTGAAGCTGTCTACTCTTGTGTTCATTCTTCAATCACCATTTTTTTTGCGTGCTCACACGCAGTACTAAGGTAAATAATAAAATATCTTCCCAGTTAAACTGGAGTGACCGCATTTGGTTTTTCATTAAAGTGTGCATTCAACCTTCACTCCCACTTTGTATCAACATCTTCTTCATTACCAGGAATTACTTTATAAGCATCAATGTCTGAGGACAGAAAAGCTGAATTTTCAAAATAGCGTTTTTGCAAGAGGAAGGAATACATTAATAGCGTGAAAGTCTGGCTGTCTGATCAGATCAAGGCTTTCAGATTTGATTTTCATTGATAATTTTTCAACTTCACTCAACACTTTGTATACTGGAAAAGGGCTGTGCAGCAGGGACTTTTCTGAATGCCTTAATACCACAAACTGTATCTGGTCAGTCTGTCTGCTCTCCATGTGTGCCTGGCTTCACAGCAAATAAATGCCAGAAATAGCATTCCTACAGGATTTCCAGTTCAAAAGCCACAAGAATGCTCTTTCTCATGGTATGGCACCGTGCAATAAAATGGTGTCATCTGGAAAATTACAGTCTTGGAAACAAATGTTTTTCCCCCTTCACTGATTTAAATCATCTAAAAATAGATGGGTTGTCACATAACTTTTATACTTGTCAGGGGAGCCCCTCATTTCATCTTGTGACAGTACAAGAAACGTATCCCGTAACAAGACAGACAGATCTTCCTAGGGAATCCCCTAGGAATATCTTTTTTCTTTAATTGCGCAAACTCCTCAGAAATAAAACTTGAAAGCGATTCATCAAAGGTTGAGAACCCATTCAAGGTCACTCCAAGCAATGATTTCAGGGAGTATTTATATAGTACAAATTTAGGGGGAGAAAAAAGGAAATGTCACGGACTAAACTTCTCTTCAGTTCTTCTTTCTGTTTTCTTAAGTAAGACTTCTTAAAATTGACTCCATATAAAAACAGACTGTCACATTTCTTGGCTGAGAGAAACATCATCTTAATCTGTCTCCCTGATCTGCACAGCTGAGCCACTCTTGAATGACGTTTATCTCTTGACTTCAAAAAACAGGAAAAACTTGCAGGTGAGAAGTCATGGAAGAATTTACCATAAGAAACCAAGGCTTCTCAATGTCCAACTGATCAAGGAAGAATCCTTTTGGTTTTTAACTAGGATAACAGCTCAAAATTATTAAGATGGATTATTCATCGTTCAAGGAAGGTCACCAAACTATCAGATTCACTGGTATGTTCTTCCCTATCCATTATTTCTAACTTCCCTCCTTGAACTTCCCATAAAACCAGCTTCTCAACACTTTTGTCACCATTTGAAGCCAGTGGAAGCACAGATGGTTTTTAAGGGGTTTCAAAACGTAACCTGCTCTCCCCAGAATCAACCAGTCATGGCCCAGCAGTAGTTCCAATCTCCACGTACTTGCTGACTTTTGCAAAAGCTCAAAGAAAAAGCATGATCCCTATTTTGAGTGTCTTATTCCCACCTTTTTTTTGGCCATTTTTGCCTGATCAGCAAAAAAGCGTGAACTATAAACTGCCTTATTACAAGTCTAGCTCTTTATTTCCATCTGACAGGATTCATGCTTTCGCTATTAAGAGTTCAAGGGTTCAGGCCACACTGATGGTCTGAAGCTGTGCAGACACAGAAACTCTGGCAGCCTCTTGAATGCTACATTTGCAATTCTATATATAATCTATATCACATCAAGGATCAGAGATTCCTTATAAGCAAAGTAAGCAATAAATTGCAGTGTCTGAATGTGTCTTTGCAGTTTTCAATGACTCACTGCTGGGAAATGTTGATGATGGAGAAAAGGAACAAGTTTACAGGTAGAGAGTAGAATATCAATTATCATGACTGGCATGCTACATTTCAGGTAGCAAAAGCGCATGGCAACAAGTAAAAAGAGTGTACATCAATTAAAGGCTGAATTGTTTTTCCTCGTAACGATCCTGTTATTACCTCTTTCTACCCTACCAAACTGATATATGCAAGCAAAACTCCAATACACCTTACAAAACTTTTAGCCTCTCTTTCTCTTAGAAAAGGATGCTGTTTGCTTCACTGGCCCCTAGCTTTCTGATAGGAGCTCTATACTAGTTAGTAATAATATACACTACAAATTGCCCTATAAACTCTAAAACCAAAAGACATATTAAAAATTAACTTTTCCAAGTGGGAAAACCTGCCATTCCTCAGAGCAAAAGTCCTTTGCTGAAAGTACTTCCTTGCCCAGCCCCAATAATTAACATCTCCTGGACTGAAAAGAAAACACCTCTATTATTTGGCACACATAGAAGAGAGATTTGCATGCAAGCTTTCTTCCACATACTTTTGTTCGACAGCTGTATACAAGATCAGCCAGGACAGGCACATGACATGCTTTCACATGAAATACACATGTGAGCCATAAGCCTGCTAGAAATTCCCAGAACCACAACATTTCACTTGTCATATTACTTGGCTTCATTCCTACACCGATGGAGTATCAGCTTCAGAGGCTCACTAGGAAAAACAGGCATCTTACATTTTGGTTTCAGGCATTTGGTCACCCACATTAACGGCAATATTGTAGCCATGTTTTAACCATATATCATTACATCTTTACTTACGCTTTCTGAAGGGTTATCTGGCACTTAGGAGCAGCGGACATATCCTTCTCTTACAGGTGACAGCAAAACAATGGCTGGTGACAGTGCCAACACAGGAAAAATTGCCCCAAAATCTGTATGGAAAGAAAGCTCTGATGACCAGATGTTAAAAAGTCATTAAGCACCTGAATAAGCAGGCAGACACCTACCAGGATTTTTAAATTACTCGATTTTTAATCATCTAAAAGCTTTTAAAAATCTAGTCCCTTTTAAGAAATGGAAGACATCATTAAATAAACCTAAGAGCTTGGTTACTTTTTGTGACTATTCTTTCTGTTTGACTGTGTTCCTTCTCTGCAGACCATCTGTAATTGTGCCTTGGGGCACATCCACTCATCTGGGAACAATTGAGGGCAACGAAGGAATGAGCAAAAACTGTGCTGCTAAAAGCTTGTGAAGGTCAAAGCACTTTCACCACAGCTTCCCACCCTCCCAAGCCAAAACTCCAGAGTATTCGTGCAGGAGGACAACAGTGTTGGCAAAAGCAGTAGACTCAACTTCCCGGCCTCTCAGAGCAGCGCAGTTTTGGAGTAGAGGGCTAGGAATGACGGGGAGAAAAAGAAGAGACGTTGAGCCATTCCCTGCTCCTTGACCTACAGCACAGAGCCCAGCCCCAGCTTACAAACTTGAAACCATCCCCAGAGTTCCATTGCCAGATCCCACCTCATCCTTGAGCTCCTGCAAGGTCACCTCTTTCTGCCTTTCAGTCACTGTGACATAAGGGCCCCACCATCCGCACGAGGCTGAAGTAGCAGGAGGACTGGTAACTAACGGATGGGAGGATGAAGCTCCAAGCTGACAGGCAACATCAGCATCTCAGAAAGGGCAAAAAGAAAGAAATTGTGAGAAAGAAAAGCAGCGCTCTGCCACTCTGAGCTGTTTTCATCACCAGAAGGAAATATCCACAGCAGAGTAAACATATCAGGTTGCATAAATCAGCACCAAAGAAGCCGTGTGTCCAGCTGGACCTCGAAGTGGATGGAGTAGCTTTGTGAGGAGCCCTTCCACGAAGATCAAGAGTTGGAGTCAGTTGGGATTTTTCTGGTCAGAGCATGGCAATATCTCAAATGTAGATATTACACAGTGCCAGTCACAGAACAATATTGGGCTAGCTGGCATTTATGAGCATTTCTGAGAAATTGCTACTTCAGAAAATGCTGGAGCCTATTTATTTGAAAGCAGGGCCCAGGCTACTCAAGAAAGTCAGTAACAACCTTATCCTAAGTCCCTACTGGGCTGCCATAATTTTGTCTTCATGCAGGCATTGTTGTTCAATAACTTAGTGCTTGCTACCGAATTTAAGATGAAATACATATTCAGCTCATGTCCACACGCATCCTGCCAATGTGAAAAAATGTGTACTCTAGAAAAAAGCAGAAGGAAAGAGCATTAAAGCAGCAGGAAGAATCCTGTACCAAAATAAATGTTTTGCTCATTAGATTGTATTTTTGTCCGTGTTTCTGAAAAATGGAAACAGCAAAATGCAGCTTGTTACAACACTTTCAAGCTTTCTGCGTAATTAGATCTCCTTGAAGAGAGGCACGCTAGTGAAGAAATGGCTGAAACTTCCAGAGCATTTTCAGAAATCTACAAATATGTTTAACTAGAAGTGGAGTTGTCTGTCTAAAGAATCCGAATTTATCAGAAAAGTCAATCAACAGTTTATGGTTTTGTAAATTTTAACTAATAATAACTTGCTATGGACAGATCGGAGTCCACTTCAGCTTTCAGTGATGACGGTGGAGGATTTGCTATCATTTCATGAAAACATGACTAGGCTCTGAGGACCACATTCAGACGGTCTATAACCTACTTAATTCCCTATGCTTACTCAGTGGAGAAAGCCAAGCACCTCCAAAGGCCTCTGAAGTATGGTCCAGAGGACTGAAGTAAGCGAAGGATGGAGACGTTGAAAAACAGCCGGTAGGAAAAACTAGGCACAGGCACTCATGGGATTTAGGCTGCCTGATTACGCCCTTAGTGTGTGGGCACCTTGCCATTTAGTTTGCACGCATGTTTCTGCAGACTGTCAGTGCTTGACAGAATTCTTTTTTAATTGTCTTCTTTTAATGGTCTTCTTTTAAGTGTCAGGGACCTCTGTTTCGGCGCTGCAGTACCAGAGTTGTAGCCCTGCTCTCCCAGGTGCCTGGGTTGTCAGTTGCTTCCTCACAGCTCTAGAAAAGTTAATCATTTTCATAACTTAAAAATAAGAGAAGTGCACACTCCCACACTCGGTGCAGTATCACTGACCTCTTGAACTTCTTCTGAATATTTGCAATAGGCACTTTTTAAATTAAGAGTTCGTATAATTGCTTTTAATACATACTTGGATCCCGTCTTCTGTATCTCTCATAAAGATCTTTTGGACTAAAATATTGGGAACAAAGACAGACCAGGGAGGTTTTTAGAAGTAGAAAGCATAAAATGTAAACAAAATTTACATCACTGGAAAAAGAGATGATTCTCTTAAGAACTGCAATGGAGACATTCATTGTTGGTCTCAGAACTGAATTGGCTAACCTTCAAGAAGCAAAAGAGACTCCAAATCTGGTAAAGCGACTCCTCATCCTGCATTCCCCCAACAAAATGCCCCCCTGAATTCAGAGGAATTTTCCAAAGGAAGGAGCAGAGGAAGAGAAAGTTTGCCAGAGGTTACATAGGGAATTTGCAGCAGAGCCAGGAATGGAGTTAGCTGCTTGCTAAGGAGTTAGATGCAGGTCCTATCCATTAGACCACAGCAATCTCCATATTTAGTTAGACCAAGAGTAAAAGCAGTCAAATAACATCCATCTCCTCACTTTCCTAAAGGCGCTGAGATTTCCAGACGAAAAGTATGACATGTGCTCGAAACATCACTTGCCATCATTTTCAGAGATGAAACTGTGCAGGTTTCTGCCCCAGCTAAGGATTAAAACCACAGTACACCATTGTTTCGGCTGCCCTGTATTTTACTGAGTTTCATGCGTACCTTTTCGCTGCGTTAGGTAGACCTCCTGTCTTCTCCTCACACCGCCACAGATCCGTAATGGAAACCAGAAGCCATAATCCGACAGCCTAAGGCCCACCTTAGCCTAATGATCCCCATTGGCTTGTGCCACTAAATATTTAGAGCCAGCCAATAGTAAATACTAGGGAGAGGGATTTAGGTGAAATTCAAGGCTATGTGAACACAGTCTCAAGCGATGATCTGAAAGAAAAAGCTAAAAAGTATGTCTCCTGCTGCGGCGAAGATAGCTATTGAGTCCTGAACCCATGCCATCACTTTGAAACAAAACTAAGTCAGTGACAGCAATAAAAAAAGGGGTTAAAAAGAGCTAAGCTCTTCCAAACCTGTATGTAACTTTAAACCAAATATTAACAGAAAAAAACCCTGGCATTTAAGTTGGCGCTTAACTCTAGTTAATGAGGAGTTCAGATTTCCATTCTAACCCTCTTTTTCTGTTGCTTGTAATTTTCTCAAATAAACTCCATTTTGGGCTGAAATTTTCCATGCTTGAGATTTTTTTTGGAAAGTTTATACAAAATCAGTTAAACAGTTTATTTATGTTAGCACTGAAAACAAAAAAAGCCACACAAAAAAATTTTCCGTGTATGTTCTGATCAGACATTTTCTGCTCAATGAACTCAAAATCAACCACAGTAAGGAATTTCCAAATTTTGCTTGTATGTATCATTGATCTCAATAAGTTTAGGAAAAAAAACCAACAACAAACAAACACAAAAACCTCAAGCCAAATCTGGACGTTAACAAATTTAGTGTTATAAGTCATTTAAATTTCATTTTCAGGATGTAACTTAAGTACCTTCTGTCTTTCAAGGTGTAGTTTGAAAATTTATAAATACTTAGAGTGGAATCATCACCATTAGCGTAATGATGCTCATTGGATATGTTCACACAGCTCTGAAAGGCAGTTATAAAAGCGTCTGTTGGCACGACATGCCTTATATCCTGCCTCTATGGCTATATCGTGGACTGCATTATTTTTTTTAACCAATTGAGTTAAACTTATCTGAAAGCGTGCCAACCAGCCTTGTGGACCTAGGCAAACTGAATTCCACTTGTAGGGGCTGTGCTTTGGCTGCATCACTCTGCGAGCTGTCTTGTAAGTCCGTAAATCTAGTTTTAATTATCTGAAAGCCACTGATTTTGATGGGAAAAGATAAGGTCCGGCAGCGTGAGTGCTCTGAAGCCTTACTCTCAGAAGCAGCAAGTCTTCCCATGTGTCAATAATCCGTCCTTGAAGACTGTATACAAAGTCAGCGTATACACACTTCAGTGTGGTCCTTTTTGGAGAAGCAAGTAAGTTTTTTGGTCTAAATCATCAAAATATCTAAACATGTGCATAACTATCTAAATATATTTAGATGTATATATACATATATATAAAAAGTATGTATGTTAACCGGCTAAACATTCTTCATCAAAAGTAGTTGTTTCCTTGCTGACATGAGGTCAAGAAAAAGACGCCAAAATATAGTCTAGCAGAGATTTTGGTATGGCAAAACACAAGACACTAGCTATGCAAAACACTTCGAATATGTGTGACATTTCTTAATGCAGACAACCAACCAAAGCAAGATAAATCAATTTCCCTACTGGCAATGTGTAATATCCTTTGTTTTATTCACCACTAAATATTTTTTTTATTAATGGCTGGGTATGTTCAGCATGCTTGTGAAGCGTGTATTTCAATCCCTCTGATGAACAATCTATACATAGACTAAATAGCTTTTTTCCACTGAGAAATCTTGCTAGTCAGTAACAACAAAAAAAGAAAAAAGGAGGGTACGGGGAAGGGGGGGAAGAAGAGTTCAATTCCTTTGTATTGGACTTTCTTACCGCAGGCATTTCATTTCTGGGAGGAAAAAAATCACAAACATTACTCTCATGAATGAAAATTCTGTACTTCATTGTAGACTAGTCTGTATGAAGCGTCTCTCTTTCTCTCACATGCACCGTGATTAAAGCCTCATTTTACCTGTGGGAATACTGCACAGAAATATCACACTGGACACAATTCACAAATGAAGTTACCGGGTCACAGTTACACAGAGCACATCAATGGCAGTATTTCTGCTGTATAAACTCACCACCTTGGCGCTACTTCAGCTAAATACTTAAGCACACATGCGGCATAAGCACGGGCTTTTTTGGTCAACTTTTCTACTCGTGCTGATATTCTGTTGTTTTTAACTAGGAGTCTTATTACAGCATGTCTCTGAGCAGTTTGGAAGAAGAGAAAACAACGGGGAATGGTGCTGCCTTTGGGTAACCTGCTTTCACAGTACTCGTAAGTAAGTGATGTTTGGCAAGATCTGATGCGAGGGAAATGTATTAACTCAAAACACAAAAAGCTCCTGTAAAAAAATCCGTATCAACATATTTTGCTGCCTTCAGAGAAAGAAAGAAAAAAACAGGCAGACTGTCTGAACCACAGACTCCCCTCAGTCTCTGAAGCCCACAGACACACACTTTGTACAAATATATGATCTTATATACAGACACACAGATACTCCCCCCCTTCCCCTACTACATTGCTGCCATACTTACTCACAAAGGCGGTATGTAGGCTGTACATAGTAAACACAGACACTATAACGTATCTTGGCACACACAATATTGAGCATTGGCACAGACACATATGAGGATGTGCATATTATTCCTGAAGCCAAGAAGTGAATAACACATTAACAGGAAGCAAAAAAACACCATATTCTCTTTACATTAATACTACTCGACACTTCCAACGGGACCTCGAATCCATGAAACCAAAGCTTTCTCCAAACGCAAGGAAGACTACAAGTCACTCACGTTTTCTTGATAAGCATCACTAGCTCCGTTGTACAGAGAGGAAAGCTGAAGAGCATGGAAGTCAGAGTAACTGGTTTCCCTCTCAATGCAAGCAAGTCAACGTCAGGGCTGGAAATAGAAGATTAGACTCCTAATTCTTCCTTGAATCTCGTCCCTACAAGACAGTCTCGCATCACTGTAGACGTGGCACTGCGGGACATGGTTTAGTGGGCATGGTGGTGTTGGGTTGATGGTTGGACTTGATGATCTTACAGGTCTTTTCCAACCTTAGTGATTCTGCGACTGGCTGAATGCAGATCTGAAGCAGCGTAATGCACAATGGTTACCTTCTTGCAGTCACAGGGCATACCCAAACAGGTGGTAAACACACCCCGGGCAGCAGCAGGAGTAGTGAGTAGGAGGGCATAGGAATTTTGCCAATGAATTGGCCAGTCCCTGATCCACAAAGCTTCCTTTATTCTGCAATTCCTCCCACTCTATATCAGCCTCTACTGGGGCCTGAATTAGAAGAGGAAACACCTCTTAAAGGGTTGGGAGAAGCTCAAAGGATCAGGGAGGGCGACGGGGAAGGACTGCACCCTACATGCAGGGACCACTTTGCTCAACTCTGCCCATCCAAACTGCACAGCTGGGGACCTTCCTGACAGTTCACAATCAACTGTCCTCTGCTCTCTCCCCTCACCCTGCACTGGAAGAACCAGCTTCTATTCATCCACTTTTCTTCTCACATGTCCTTACGTAAATCTTACACGGTAGAAGATGTGGCATTTTTGGTACCTAGGAGAAATACCTATGACTATGAAAAAATCGGTATTGGCAACTACACCAAGGCTTTTAATAAACAGCATTTTCCAGCAACAAGATAGGAACAATTTTCTTTCTCTCTTGATCAGTTTTATTCTGTATCACAATTTATGGGTTGTAAAATAGAGTACTATATCTAAATGGGTGTTTAAAATACTTTATTGACCCACTCCAGTTGATATCAGCAACATCCTTCTTTACTTCACCTTCTTTCCTGCTGAAGATTCTCCTCATTGCAGCCTGAATCAGGGGCAGGAGAGGTAAAACTGCCAGCTCAGCATTTACTGCAATGGCAGAAACAGTGTGCTGGTAACAAAGGTGATATTAGAAGATCAGGAGTTCAGGTGGAAGATGGTTAATATTCTTCATGGTGGACAATTGCCTTGTGTTTCTCTGCACAGTACTGAAAAATATTGCCGTGTTGAAAAACATTGCCATATTGAAAAATAATGAATTTCAGTAGATAGTGCTTATTTACAACAAGTCATTCTACTTTCAGAAGAGGAAAACTTTTTTCCCCTCCCATCCCTTTTAGGGATATATTCCTATGCATGTACCAGCAAGATGGCTGTACATCTAGTGGTGGCAGCGGTGGGGTGTTATCAAAATGTGCCTGTACACCCAGTGATATGTAATTTACTTCATTCTGGAGATGAGGAACGGCTGCCTAACTCTGAGCATGTGAATGGTCCAGCATGGAGCAGGTGCTGCTGGTGGACCACCATGCTACAACACAATTCCCTTTGCACTGTGGTGGTTCCACAGAGATTAAGATTGCTCCCCACCCCTTGTATAACATCTAGTCTACTTGAAAGGATTACGTGTCTGTTTGGGTGTGAGACAAACCATAAATTGGGTACTGTGGCACCAGTTCTCTTAAGCAAAAAGAAATCTGCTGCTGAAGTCACTTTACCTTGGTGGGTTTCTACAGTACTTAAAAACTAAAACTGAGTAAGCCAGATACCATCTAAAGCTCCAAATATGATAAACAAAGAGTGTATGGATGCCAAACTTTTTGAGTGGTTAGTTTATTAAAGTTAACATGCTTGCTCTCAAGATGTAAAGTTAAGCACATGCCTAGGTCTCTGCAGGACCGGGGCTAAGCTGCTGCATTTCCATCCAAGCTGAGGGGTCTGCACGGACCACAATAGAGTTACTGAGATCCAAGAGCAATAAAGAGATCTCCTGCTACTTGGGGATCCTCGCTGAGGTCAGTGCTCCGATGCCATCAGATGCAGATTTAGCCCAGAAGAACCCTGCCACTGGGATGAGACTATGACTACTCAGAGCCACGCAGAAGAATGTCTATTAAGTTGCTGTTGGTTTTAATTTGTTCAGGGATGGAAATCTATAGTGTCACAGAAAGCCCTGATGTCCCTTGGTGGAACAGGCGGTTAATTCCACATTACAAGAGGTCTGCTTGGAGACTTGAGGTCAAAAGGGCTTCTAAAAGGATTTTGAAATTTTCTCATAAATGCTGAATGTTTAAGTTATGATTAAGTCATGTTTACCCGTTAATTGTGCAGTAAATAAAGCTGTGGCTTTAACCTTCCAGTCATAGCATGGCAGCGTGTTAATTAGGACTGAGAGACTGGCAGCCTGCCAAAGTTATGCTGTATGGGAGGTTGAGAGGTACAATTTGGTTATCAGTTATGTTGACATGTGCTGAGCGTTATGTGGTCACACTGCATACCCAACAGATCTAGCGCTAGCTCTCCCAGTTATGAAAGGGCTGCTGTTTGAAATATTTGGCTCTCAGTCAAAGTCTCGGAGTCTGAAGATCAAGAGTTGGTTGGTGGGGTTTTTTTCCCTCTCGTTTCTATTAGTTTTTATAGATCCACTTTCCCACTTAGAGGGGGGTTGCAGAGGGAGAAACAGACTGACTCATGCAACAACAGTGCATGAGGCAAGGTTGTGGGGAGAGGGAAAAGAAAGGGCGTAAAGATTTGACTTGCAGCTCTGCATCTATTTACTCTTTTCCCACTATTTCTAACCTCAGCCATTTAACAATACTTGGAGCTTAGTCCTAAGATGGGACTTGAAACTTTCCCACGGGTTGAACCTCCCTGAATTCAGAAATCTGCACATGAGCCACTGCTAAACCAAAGCTGTCTGCTTTCAAGCTCCCAAGATGTTTCTAGGGCATTATACGGAGATACAGGATAAAGAGATGGAAGGGACAGATCATCAGGAAGCATGAGGGGAAAGGTGAGAAAAATGAAGTTGGTTGTTCATAGAAACACTCTTGCAAAAATGCTTCCTAGATAGAAAACAGAAATCTAAAGATTCTCATGTGAACTCTGTCATTTGCAGCTGCATCTCAAATTTCTACCAGTCACGCAAGTACCTTCTCTCTGCACCTCTATTCCTTCTCCACAGCACGTTTCTTATGAACTTGTCAGGATACTAACAGATAAAAATCCTATGATCTGTTACAGTAGTCAGTTCTTCAGTCCTGATTCACCAACCCAACTCACAAACAAACTGCACAATCAAAAGCCAAGGAAATTCTGAAAGAAAAAGGAAGAGATGTCAGTGGTTGAAAAATTATTATCTGGTGGGGAGAAGTGGCTGGATCTTGAAACAATTTAATATTTGGGTTTTGATTTGTTTTTCTGGTACTGTAGAGTTTTTTTAAAAGAAAAAAATAGTACCTGTGATATTAGGGTCCTGCAAACACAGCTCTAGACTAGGACCCAGGAAATACAGATTTTGTTGTCTCCTCTGATCCATTATGTTACTTTCTGCCTGTTGCCCTCCATTTTTCGTCCGCAGCAATATTTGTTACAATAACAATCAATATTTTATTATAAGCCTGTTCAAGAACAGACTATCTCTCGCTATTTTATTTGCAGAATAAGCACAATGAAAACATTAAATCCTAGTACAGCAGAGAGTGATTTTTCCACAACCACGTGGTCTCTGTCAGAAAACACAGCTCATCTACTGTTTATTCTCTACTTACATGAAAATAATGGATTTGCTTTCTTATTCCTCCAATGACAAATTATCATTATATGCCCACTGTTTGCAGAGTAATGAATGGGATTCTATCCAGATGATCCTCAAGCAACAAAAATTGTGGATGTAACTTGTTCCGGTATGAAAGCCATCATGTTACTTATAAGGAGTTTCTACCCAAGCTGATTCTCCAAAAACCTACAAAATTCACTCAAAAATGCTCACTATGCCATTCAGATGAGAACATCCACATTGGGGATGTGGGAATATCGGCAACCCCAGAACAACACAGACGTATTTCCGATTCATTCGAAGTGGAAATCAACCAAAGGGAGGTTAAACACCTTGCCTGGTCAAACAGCAGGTTATTGGTATAGATTAAATTAGAATGTTCTCCAGTCCTCGTATTCGTCCTTCATTCAGTCCTGTTGGACCAGAAACTGCAAACTGGATGCAAAGCAATTACTTTTATGTTTCTCACTTTTTAATCAGCCGTAATAGGGGCATTTTGGTCTCTTTCAAGATAAAGCTTGAAATCAAGGACAATCTCTCTTGCTATTGTTTGTCTGTCAAGGGTATAATTTTTGGAAGACAAATTCCATGGACCGTTTTGACAGTGCAAATTACTGTAGGATCCATGCAAAGAATGAAAATCAATTTCTCATTCCCCAAGGGTGTCTCCACACATGGGCATATTAAATTAAAAGGCTTGAAGCAAAAGGTCCCTTTTACTTCATCTTGGTACAACTCTTATTACTTGAAAGAGATATTTTGAAATACCTCACGCTTACACGCAGTTATGCATGAGGGTTGCAGACACCACTTTAATTGGTCCCCAGGACCTTGCTTTGAAGTGGTGACTCACAAAGAGTATTTTGTCAAGCCAACTGTGCCGTAAAAATATTAAGTGTGGCTTAAAACAGTAAAGGTTTTATTATCCTGTTCACTTCCTGTCATGAAGCATTGCATTAAATTGTACTTTTAAGGGATTAATGACCTATTTGCTTCATTCCGTGCTGCATTTGTGGTTATAAAAGCTATTAAAAGCCATGTTATCAACACCAGTGTTAATGAAGATATTGGAAAATCAGTCAAGCACAAATATATTCTAATCCATAGCATTAATCCAATTGCCTTTCCCTAGGAGATTTTTTAGTGTTCCCTGGTGACCTTGCAGCATTGTCGCCATTTTGTGGGCACAGTCAGGAAAGTTAAATGCTTGAGAAAGAGAAAACAGGGAAGCAAAACCTGAACCTATGTTACATAAGTCTAAAGCCCTCTCATTTATGAAGGACTGTACGGAAGCGTAGAAAATGTCCACATCAACACAGACAGCAAATAGCATGTTGTGTCATTAACACAGCTGAAAACAAATTCAAAACTATGAGAAGCATTCAGGATTTCTGTTTTCGTTATTTTGAACAGACACACTACAAGACTGAAAATTAATCCAATTTATTCAGTCAGAGACAGGTCTGCAAAATAAGCTTTGGAAAACAATGATGAATTCTTAAAGTTTTTGTTTATAAATACAACCGAGTAGATCGATTTCTTTGCTTTTTGGCAAATAGCTTATTCGTGGAACTATGCAGTACTGGGAAGGCTGACACCATTCATGAAGTTGTGCTGAATTTCACAAATACTTTTGACTAAAAAAAGATTAAAATGTAGGAAAGCTGAAATGTTTTGCACTGACACTAATTGAAACATATCAAAGTTTTATTTCAAAACAATCTTTTTCACTTCTAAAAAAGGCGGAATTCAGGCAGTCTTAAAACTGGATCACATTTTCAGTGTCCCAGCAAAGCAAAAAACCCCATTATTTGTAGAGCTTAACACAAACGTACCTTTTTTTTGTAGCTATCAAAATGTCAACCATAACAAAACAACAACAGACGGCTTCATACTGGTACACTGATCGTCACCTCAGTGGATCTCGCACCAAGTAACCACCACCACAGTAACAAGGACACTAGGAAATTAGTACAGTACACTTATAAACCAATACACTGGTGAGACACCATTGAAAAACACTCTGCATTCAACATCAGCAGAAACTGCACAGCAGAGGAAAGGAGAGTCAGGGGAAAAAAAGGAAAAAACGAGAAAAGTAGAAACCAAAAAAACCCCACCCCTAATTTTCTTGTACAGCGATACAGGAGGATAGGTCACTCAGTCATTGACACCCTCCATATGTGGTGACTTTCACCTCTACACCCTCGAGTGCTTTACTGGGAGAGGGGCTGTCACAAATAGGGGCTCCCAAGCTCAGCAACTTTCTTAACCCCACACAGCCACTCAGAGAGAGAACCTGCAAGAGAACCCAGCTCAGCCAATTCCAAGTCTGGTCCCTCATCAATGGACCTATTATCTACACAATGCAGTTTTTAACATCTTATATGAAAGACCCATACATATTAAGACGCATGGCACTCAATTTATTTACCTCAGAAAGGTGAAGAGATTCAAAAATTCTGACTAGTGAGTAATTTGTGCCAAAGTAAGGAAATAAATGTGAGCTTTTCTTCCTTCTAGGTTATCTTGTGATTTTTACTGACAGCATGCACAGTTACTGACGGAAGAAAACTTGAATGTGACTCTGCAAAATATTCAAAAACATTTGAAGACACTGCTCTCACGAGCTGAATTGTAAAAGGGGCCATCTTTAACACCAAATGTATATTTAGTAGATCGTTGCTTCTGCATCGTAAATTAAATGAGTTCGTTCTTTATGTCACCGTTTCATTGTAAAAGCACTGGAGTTGCAGAGAAACTCACGACAAGCTTTCCTTCTTTCCTTCACATCTGTGCTGAGAAAGCAAGCTGGGGCTAGATGCTCACTGGACTCTCTCCTGTGAAAGAGCAGGGCAGGAGTGCGTGAGCACCCACGGGGGAAACCCTCTCCCCTTTGGGACCCCAAAACCTCAGAGAAACAGAGGTTTCTCTGTCTCCACTTTGGCTGCTATCGTCCTTGCACACAACCCAACTATCCCAACATGGGTAAAAGCTGACCTAGAAGACGCAGTGGGCAATGAAAGCGTCTCTGCTCCTCTGCTATGATTTCTTCTGTTCTTCACTCTTTCTTTTTGGGAGGTTTCCATAAGATCTACTATCTTTCAGCATAAGTGACACTCCTCTCTCACAAGAGAAGAACAACATGTACACGTAGGTACAGCCCCAACAATCCTGTTATTTCATCAGAGTGGCTCCATCAGGCATAAGCCCTAGTAGCCAAATTCATTGCAGTGAACCAGGAAAGGCTTGTGAACTCTGGGCTTTAGGTAGGCGTTTGACTGATTTTACTCTACAAGTAATGGGCACAGGCTACTTAAGAATGTCTGCACAGGCTCAAAACTTTGTTTAATATTCCATTAGGACCAAAAAAGAAAAGTGAGGAGCATTTTCAAAACTATTTCCAAGGTGGTGCAATTTACTATCAGCTGCGTGTAAGAACGGGTTGATACCTGCGCATTATTAGAAGCACAGGTACATCAACTGAAGCGGTTATTTGCTTTTTCTACTTCCCTTTTATTTCTCTGATTCTTCGTCTCTTTTCTCCTCCTTTTTTATTCCTCTCCCTCTCTTTTTCTTTTTCTCTTTCTTTTTTTCCTCTGATGACCTTGGTTATCAGAGACCATGGCTCATCTGTTTCTCCCTCCTTTCTGGACAGCCGTTGGGCCCTCTTACTGCACATTTCGGAACACAGAAGAAATCTATAGTTTTCTCGGACCAAGAAGTTTGGGATATGCAGGTTCTCCATCATGCAATTGTATCCTTAGGAAGCACTGACTGCCAAAGAGAGCAGTTAACAGCACATTGAACACACAGACGCCATACCCATTTCCAAAGCTCGGATGTAGACCATCCATCAAGTGATACCAAATGTTATTGATGCAAATGTTGATACAGGTTGACAGTAATTTGCCAGAAGTTTTGGCTCTGTATAATTTGAGTTGACTGTACACAACTCTGAAAACTATTGGAAACAGAAATCTATAGATGCATTACAGGTTTAAAACAAAGCCAACAGTTTATGAGGGAATGCTCTGCATTAAGGAGCTTTCAGAGACGTTGAAGAAAGACGTTTGTCTCAAATTTCTAGGGAGAAGCTAGGGATTTTTTTTCTTTACAAGTTGTTTTCTATAAATTTTGTATGCTATATCCCTAGAAATCCCAAATGATCATGAACTTCTAAAGCTTTCAATCAAGACAGAGGTGGGGAGAGAGACAAAAAATACACGCTCACAGCCACACACACACTTTGGGAAATGCATATAGAGCATAAGCCATAGCACTAAAAAATCCATACCAGATCAGCTCATCTAGTGTCAATGAAACTAAAGCACATCAAGATTTATTATTTGATTAAAAGCACTCGGGGAGCAAATGCTTGTATCTAATATTACATTTCTCAATTACTCTGATATATTTGATATTTATAAAAATGAAATAATTCCACATACAGGGAGAATAGAGGTAAATATAGGCTAATATAATACTGACTGTTGATTCTGATTGACAGCTGTGAAGTAAGGCCACATATGGTGGTTGAAGTTTAAAAGGATTTTAAAATTAGAAGTAGCGTTTCTGAGCCTAGCGCTGAAAAACCCTGACATTTGCAGTGCCGGGAGCAGGCTGTGAGAGGGATTTCTATCCTGGTTTCCCACCCAGAAGAATATATTTACTGTTCAAACATTTTGAGGCAGGCACCCATGGAAATCAACGGGAACTCTGCCACTGGTTTTAATGGGAGCAGAATCTGTCCCTATGTGTAAATACGCAGCAATATTTTTTTTCCTCTGACTGTTAAAAACCACCATCACAACTGGATGGAACCTGGTTTTAAACACTCAGACATGGGGCCTCTTTACCGCAGGAGTCTCCAACGATGTCCATCCTTAACACCACACCAGCTGCCAACTGAAGGCTCTGAAATGCTGATTTTAATCAAAATCTTTCCTTTCAAATCTAGCTTACAGTTTACTCATAGCGCAAAAGTGCTTCTCAGCACTGGAATTTTCAGGATGCGATGCTGAGCCAAATACTGCAGGCACAGCTTGCTCATAAGACAGCAATCTTGTGGCCCACCTTGGAGGCTGTAATAGGGCTACTGTACTCAGCCTCCCACCCTTGGTGAAGCCCACTAATAACATCTGTTTTATAGCATTCACTCCTGCAACCTGCTAGTTCCTTGGCTCTACTGCTGTCACAGAGAGGATGTGCTTTACTATGCTGCAGGTCTGGTGGAAAGTTGTCAGACTTCAAGCCAAATGTAAAAGCAGCCAGTGCTGAATAAATGACTTGAAGTGCTTTCTCCAGGGACCCCTTCCAGGTCCCAGATAGGCAGATTTGGCCAGTGTTTGTAGACAGTCTTGCTCAGAGGCAAATTAAAAATCAAAATACAGACACCGTTTGAAAAACATCGAAAGCTAGACTCAAACATCCACCATGTATTAAGACATTCTTATATAAAAATAACCACAAGGTTGCAAATTCATACTTTCCTACTTGGTGAGACCAACTGCAACCAGGAATAAACCTGGAAATGTGTGGGGCAGACTGCGGCACTGCCTTCAGAGAAAGCATAAAACAGGAGGCGGAAAGCTGGAGCGAGAAAAACAAGACACTGTGAATCGGGCAATTGAATCAGTGGGTGGTACAAGGGGTAGGACCCTCACCTGTACCAGCGCTGCCCATGGGAGCTGCCACACTCAGAATCACTAAGGTTGGAAAAGACCTGTAAGATCATCAAGTCCAACCACCAACTAACACCACCATGCCCATTAAACCATGTTCTGCAGTGCCACGTCTACACGTTCCTTGAACACCTCCAGTGATGGTGACTCCACCACTTCCCTGGGCAGCCTGTTCCAATGCTTCACCACTCTCTCAGGAAAGAAATTTTTCCTAATATCCAGTCTAAACCTCCCTTGGTGCAACTTGAGGCCATCTCCTCTCGTCCTGTCGCTTGTCACTTGGGAGAAGAGGCCAACACCCACCTCTGCAACCCCCTTTCAGGTAGTTGTAGAGAGCGATAAGGTCTCCCCTCAGCCTCCTCTTCTCCAAACTGACTCAAGTCAATGGAAGCAAAGCAGGACACTCACCAACTAAACAACCAAGCTTTAACTGGGTAAGTCCATGCTGTACTCGACACCTGACTCACAGACGCTAATGAAGCATGCTCCTCACCTACTGCACTGGCTCTGCTCTGACTGAAGCCCCAACTGCAGCTTAGGAATCTGGATACCGGCCCTCGGTACCATGACAGCAGCAAGCCACCCCGCTTCTGCTGTGTGGGGGTGAGAAATGGGAGGGGAAGGTTTGCCAGCAGGCTAGCAGCATCCCGAGACTCAAGTCAGGAGCGGATGCAAGGTAGGACTTCTCCCTACGGTCCGAACCGATAGGATAAAGATCTCAAATTGTCGTGTGGTTTGACAGAAGAGACCAACATCTTTTGTTCCAATGGCAAACCGTTAACAAATGTCAACTCTCTCATTTCATTATTGGTTTTTTGTACATCCAGAGCATTAAGAAAGCCCACACTCCAGCTGGCAGGTTTGGCTGCAAAAGCGGCTGTGCTGACACAACCGAGGGGACAGGGCACCACAGGATGAGTACAGAAGAGTTGTAAGGTGTGAAGAGTGGAGAGGTGAAAAGCTTCAAGCTAGTTTTGCTGCCAGACTTTATCACAGAGAGCTACAACATCAGACAAAACTAGCTAGCCATCTTTCAAATCACCAACCCCTTCACATGCCCCTTTTCCTTTGCAGTTTCTTTTTAAGATTCTCTGACCGGTTTATAGCACGGCTATGCAAGTGATATATCAGCACAACCAAGTGGGTAGTGTGCTGTGGCACAGAAGCAGGAACGTGCGGTGAGGGCTGTAAACCGGGACTGCCACCAAAAACTTGATACTGTCGGACCACAGGCTGTGGTTGCACACACACGTGATTTTGGCAGCAACCCTGGCTTCTGCAGACCACACTCTCGAGCACCTAGTTACGCCCCAGCACCACGGCCTTTCACGTGCTGGCTGCCTGGCACTTTCCAGATCTAAACTGACTCATGACGACGTGAGAATGGTGGCGGTCAGGGATGACTTCGAAGCAACCATGCAATCCTCACCACAGAAGGGTGTTTATAGCTATCACTTTCCACAACACAGAAAGAGTAAGCTCAACGTGTATCTCCATGAACCTCCTTTTACATCCTTCTGTTCTCCTTCACCGGTCATCCTGCCCTATAGCAGGATCATATATCACAAGTTATCTCTCTTCTCACAAACCCTGTTATCATTGCAAAACTTAGAGATCCAGGAATTGATAATTCTGCCTCTTTGTGTTACTCCCCTTGCTATATGTGACTCCTCCTGCTATATGGGACAGCCAGAATCATTCTGAAACCTTACGGGGCTCCCAAAAGTGCCACTTCTGACAGTGCCACTGTCTTGATGCTGACTGTGGTTTGGGCACAGCTTGGTCATCAGCTTATCATTGCAAATCCATGTCACAATCAAAACAGAACCTCCTGCCGGTCAGCGCTCTGTCATCAACACCATCCCATTTGTCTTACGCAGCTTATTCTCTATTTGATCCCAGTCACGGTGATTACTTTCAGCTACATCTGGCTAGTTCTTTTCCTGCACAAAAGTCCTGTGATGTCCTTGCTGAGTTACAGAAACACCCAAAGAGCCTCTCTAACGAAGCTGCTGCTACCTTCTCAGTGTGCTGGCTTCTGCTGTATATCCTAGAGCTATGTATCTACTTGAGAATCTACTATCATGATGACACAATGGATGCCTTTCATTTTGTCTGCACTGTTCTTCAATATTTTCATCCGTTCATCAATCTTTTTTTTTATGTGTTACTGTCCCAATGATACAGAAGCAGCAAAACAAAGAGAAGCCTATGCTTCCATTAAAATAAAATCCATCCTTACATCCGTATCTTAACAGAATCTCTCTAAAACACTTTCTCCCTCAAAGTTAAAATCTTAAATAGGTTATTGCAGGATGTACTGGTTGTACAGTTATCATAAATGCTCTCGTATTATCTGGATTTGGGAATAATTTGAAATGTGTTAAAAATGCCAGTGAGGAAAAAAGAATCCCCTAAGCAGTAAGGAGATCAGAATTTGGGGCACATTTCCAAGTTGATATTTAACATAATCTTCAGCCAACTCACATTCCCCTGTGAGACAATATTTGCCTGCTTTAAAATATTTGCTTATGCACCGCAAGTTAAATTCTGCCAAACAACATCACAGCTTCGCTACAATGTAGTGGTGGCAGGAGATGTTGTTCGCAGCAACTTCTTTTAATTATCATCTTCATAGGAAAATGGTGAAAACCTGAGTTAGGAGACAGAAGGAAGAAATAGCCTGGAATTATCCACGTTCTCCAGCTGGTTAAGCACCACAGAGTTCTCTAGGGTAGGCAAGCCCTTTGAGCTGTTTAAGAGCCCAAGTTTCTACTTTAAAAAATAACATCAATCTTGTTTCGTTTATATTTGTTAGGCACTGATAGGGCTCTTTATACTGTTATCGGAGTGTTTTTGTCAATGAGTAAGTTAACAGTAAATTTCTGTAACCATTGGGGAAGGAGATGGAAAAAAATTGAAGCAAGAAAGTGAAGATACTTTTCCTGTGCTGCCCCAGTTAACCACACACTGTTACTAGACATCAAATAATTAGTCAAAGTGGTGGCATTTTTATCTTTCTTGGAAGTTTTTTTAGATTTGAAAAAATAAAGCAAAGCTTCTCAAGCCCTTTAATGCATAAAAGAGCCCGAGAGCCCCGGAAGACACGAGGAGAATTTCTTAACGTGCTCACTTACGGACAAATTGCTTTAAAAGGTTATACGCAAAGTCCTTTCTTCAAGAAACTGATAGGACCTCGTGTCTGTTCTGGGATACCTTTATTATTGAAAAGAGCTGCCAATGTTTATTACTTCACACCAATTTATTGTCATAAACAGTTCAAAGGAATGTGATTAACTTCCCATTAAAGGGACTCCGCCAGCGAGCCGGTAAGGGAACACAGAGCGCCAGGGACGCCAGAGCCCGGGGCTTTGCTCTTGGCCCGTTGGGAATGCTTTCAAATCATACTGCATCAGACAGAAGAAGTGCTGGAGGCAAAAGCAGAGTAAACTTAAAAGTTAAACAGAGTGTGACCACGCATATGTGTGTTATTATTGTGTCTTACTGGAGTGCTGTTATCGCAAGCCTATAATGACATCATGATAAAGCCGCAGGCAAACGCATCGTATTTTTGTAAGCGATCTCCAGTCTCTGGAATATTTTGACTAGAGGGGCAAGCAAAGTCGATCTCCCATCTTCCACAGCTAACAAGAACTGACCTTCTCTGAATTTCCTTTGAAGACTGTACAGTCCAGCAATAAACATGTTTCATGCAATATATGTATCTTTAGTTGAGGAAAATCAGAGTCCGACCTTTAAACGTAAGAGGTGAAATGGAAGCGTAGGACAGGGAGAACAGACATACAGGTAAACCCAGGATACAGTCACAACATTGCTAACAAAAGTGCCAAAAGTCCCAATAACATATTGCCCTGGGAACACGGGATTTGAGAGGCCAGATTGTCCTCTGTTCAGCAGATCTGTGCCTTCCAACCCGCTGGTGTGTTTTAGTGCGGTTTGGCTCTCTCCTTAAACAGGCAATTATTACCGTTACTGAAAAGCCTAAGAAAAGAGATTTCCATCATGATCAAGAGCTGCATAAACATACAATTTAAATAAGCCTCCACTCATTGAAGCTTTTTATGTCATACAAATAATCTTTTAACAGAGTCAAAACCATGTATTTATTCTAGATAACAGATGCACCGCTATTGCAAAAGCAGGCTGTGCACTCGGTATAGGACTTAGCAGAACAACACCTAGCAACATCTTCTTCTCCCCCCAGCCATGGGGAAGTCTACATCTGTGTTGGAATAGGTTACACAGCTACTTAAATATTTACTAAAGGAAATGTATTATATGATAAATGTTTATAGAATGCATGGTATGCTTCTCAAAGGCAGTACACTAAAACTGTGGAATAAGTGCATCGAGTTTATCCTAGGTGTATAAGTTTTACTTTTTGAAATGCTCTTAAACGATGCAAAGTATGACTTTTTATAACATTTGACAAATGGGAGTTTGTGTCAAAACCACATTTGGAATTGTAAGTTCGTGGGGGGCAGAGTATATGCATCATTAAGAAGTCATTAAATCTATCTTACCTGGGGTGTAGATCCATATAAAATTCGAGAATTTGTAAGTTTTTATATTTCAGATGATAAGATTATTTTAGCTTATCTGTATTTTTATGTGCTGGAAGTGTTAAGTTTGTAATTAGGCATTCAAATGCAGCTCGAGTGAGGGCAACTGTGGGGAAACGGATCTCTTTTAGATTAAACTTCCCCTAAAGTTGAAGGAAAAGCTTTGCAGAGATAACAGCGTAAGAAAGATTTTTGGAGCAAGGGCCCAGATGAGTATGTACGCACTGATTTAGAGACATACGCAGAGACCAAAAGCAACAAAACCACAACCTTCCTACAGACTCCCACCAGCTGGACAGCCGAAGATGTCACAGACCGACACAAAAGGTACCCTGGTGCCATGGCCAAGCAGAGCTGGTTGAAACGCATGCAGAAAAGGGAGCTTTCACTCCTAACTTCTCTGGGCTGCTTCCACCGAGGCAGATAAATTCCTCTCTGAGCCTCCCGAGTAACATTTCTTCATACCAAAAAAACCCTGAACGCTATGCAACCCATTTGACCCAGCACAGATTAAACTGTCAACCACCTGGAACAAGTCCGCTGTGAAACACAAGACAGGGTTATAGGAAAGGAAATACATCTTTGCCTCCCCCATCCAGCCACCTCCTACCGCTTTCAAAACCGCTCTGTGGTGCAAATCAGTAGGGTTCAGCCTGAGACTTCTGCTGTGGGTACTCTCTACTGGCTCCTTATTCATACAGCTCATCTGCAAACCATGGAGACCTGAGATGGCAAAGCCTGGGAAATGGCTTTTCTGAGGTCACCAAAAAAAAAATACTCTTCGAGATTCTACAAGCCTGCCAGGTCTTGGTAGCAAACTATCAGCTAAATAATTTTCACAGCTGTTGGCAATTCGGGGATTCCATCAGCGTCATAACACAACATCAAAACTGATAGTTCTTCAGCAGATTTGAGTCACAAATTAATAGATTATTCCTTCCAACAGAATGGCAGTTTTAAGTGAATAATGCTGAGAAGTGCAGTAAAGAACTTTGGGTCCTAAATATTCGCTAACGGCTACTGCTGTCAGAAAATAGTGGAGAGAGAGAAGTGCAAGGCTGCCCCCTCTTCCCAAAATCATCTATAACATGCAAGGAATTTCCCTGCCACAGAAAACACAGGAGATGGGAGAGGAAAACAAAGGGTGAAAAAAGAAAAGACATCTCTCAGAATTTGATAAAACAAACTCTGGCTTAAAAGAAGTTAAAAAATGGGTGGGTGGGTGGACAGACACCTGCACAAAAGCAGCGTACATCCAAAACCAAAAGTCTGTTCATCACTTTGTTGTGCAGACATAGACCCTGTATTTCCAGGTGCTTCTGCTTCTCCATCCGGCTCCTCCTTTGAGTACGCACTCCCTCTCTGTTGCTTAGCTTAATACTTAACTAAATCAACGCTGAGTGGTTTTCCTGCGTCATGCTATTCTTGTTTACTGAGCACTGTTCAATAGCTCTTAATGGACAGTACAAATACAATAATTTTGCAATCTCTTATCTAGAATACATTGTACAAAAGCTGTGGAGATGTGAACTGGAAGAACTGCACTTCCGCACTGGAAGTGAAGCAAGTGCCTCGCTATTTCTGTCCAGATAACACGGCTTGAGGGAAGCCTACCCAATTTAATTTGCTCCATTGAGCAAACAAGCGCTTTCGAAGTTGCGAGGCATTCAGAAGAGGAAGATACAGAGAGCTGCTTAGTAAAATTTACAGAAACGACTCAGAGCGATTGACTATATCTTCTAGACGCCTACTTAGAAACACTTTCAGAAAGCACTTAAGCGCTCTACTTACGAAACATCAGAGGCTGTTCTGAAGTGCTTGAAATTCAATGCCCCAATGCTTAAGGCATTGGGGACCATGCTGAAAAACCTTTGCCCCTTTTTTCTAAGTCTATGTCTGTGTCTACTGACTTGCCATTGCTGCACATAACTGTGAACACCGCTATTAGCAGTGTTCTCTGTACCCCAATTCACATTTTCATAGCACCGGAACATATTCTTGACCTTTGCATTCATTCACTTTTAAAGCACAAGTGCGTTTTAATTCAGATAAAAAGACGGGTAGGTTTTAGTATTACTATGCACATAGTTCACGCTTGCTTCAGAGGGTGGAACTCAAATCCCAAATTTGCTGCCTCTGAAGAAAATCTTGAGCTTCTGTTAAGACCTCCCACAGAAATCAGGAAAGAATTAATGGGCTGCTGAGTTCCTAATATGTCCCACCCTACGGCACCTGAAGGAAGTAAGTGTTAGACTGGCAAGGAAGAGCTTGACAGGGTGAGTACCTAGCTATTAATGGTGACTAACTGAGAAGCCTGAAGCCAAGGAAGACTGTTCCCAATTAAAGCCTCCCTTTGGTGAAGAAGGCCTGGCAGAAAAGGAGTGATTTTTCTGGCTGCAAGGGACTTACGGGTCCCTGATCCCAGGAGGGATGGAAGTATTTGCTTTTTTTTTTTTTTTTTTTTTTTTAAAAAAACTTCTATTGACCGTTGGAGGGGTGAGGAGTCCGCTGCACGCTGGGCCCAGAAAGGCTGAAAGACTTTATATTCCTGTATGTTTATTTTGGACTTCAGGGGCCATATAGATCGTGGAACCTTTTATGCAACGCAGCTGGCAGAAGAAGATGACTCTGATTTGAAGGTGTTGGAAGGTAGGTGGATCAACCAAAAATCCAGAAGGAAACAATGTCAGAGTTACTATTACATTATGCGCCTCAGAAAGGGGATTTTCTAGGGGCATTATGGCCACACTGGTCAACAACAGTCACTCCTCAAAATCACAGATAGTCTTTACAACTGATTTGGAACAGCAGGTTCAAGACACTCTGACCAACTGCCCTAATGAAACTGGAGTGCCAGTAGAGCCCATGCCCAATTCCCCATAGATAGGTACAATTATACCAGGCTGGTGGACAGAGACACTCTTGTTTCATGAGCTGCTTTGCAAACGCTCAGAGGACACAGCATTAACGAGATTCATTTGAATACTCTAGTAGCTGAAGCAGATTTAGGAAAAACCCAAGGGAATTAATATATAGGAAATGCAAGCTTGAACATCCTAATTGGGGGTGTTATATGTAGATAGGTTTGGGTAAGTATTTTATTTTGTGGAAAAAAAACACGGTTTGATCATCCCACATAAAGCCTGCGAAAATTTTTGGCTTAAGCAAATAACAAAAAACAGTTACACATACAAACTGAAGAGAGAAGAGACTATGTTCACCTGGAAATGTGCCAAGACATAAGAGATTTGGGTTTAAGGCCATCCTCTTCTTCAAGGATTTCGACTCACTGCTTGGGACACACTCTTATCTTTCCTATGAAGGTGTAGCCCTGAGGTGGTTTGCTCTCAAACAGTTCCTGGAGCTGTTTCACCTTGCATGGAATATCAGCCAAAGTTCCAATCCTCGTGCAAAGAAATTTTTTGCATTTGTATACATTGACAATGTAAAACAGGAATGATGCCTGACTGTTCCACATGACCATAGTCTGCATTTTTTTGGGGTATGGCATTATTATAGCATGTGAAAGAAGGATCTAAATGCCTATATACAATTTTTTTTTTTTTTTTGAGAGGACATTGGGGGAAAAAAGAAAGAAACAAACAAAATCTCATAGCACCATAATCTAAAATAAAACATTTCAATCCCCCACACCACATTTCTTGGTACAAGAAAACGTAGACCAGGACACACAACAGTGCTTTGTTGTTCTGTCATGAATACCAGCAATGTTTTCTCAGTGACTCCCCAACAGTATAATTGCAGAGATGTTCACCTTTCCCCAGATATTCTTAGGAAAACATCATTCTCTCAGCTGCTCTTGAGCCACTGTATTTGAAAGACTTGTGTTAACAGAGATGGACAACTTCACATTGAAATTCAACACAAAAAACACAGGTGAGGCATATCAGAGATCACCCTGTAACAAGGTTCTCCAAGTCTTCAGTCTATGCCTTTTCTTTCATCAGCCAATTGTACAGTTAATATCTCTTCAGATTCTTTCAGAATTAACTAATTCACTGAAATATGTGCCTAATTCAAAGCTAGTTCTTTTTATTAACTTCAAAAGGCTTTGGATCAGGCCCTGTTAAAAAAAAAAGCCTCTACAAGCCTATTGTGCATTTGCTATTAGGTACACAATAGGGCTTCTGTGATTCCTCTCCCTGCCTCGCCTATCATTATACATACGTTAGCAGATAACATGTCATTAAAGAGTCATAAATGTCAGTCAGAGAGTCATCCAGAGAAGCTGAAGGAAGGTTTCTTGGTCTGCCAAGTAGTAGTTCTGATAAGGGATCACCTGCCCAAGCAGTACATTCCTACCTCACCACTAACATTTTCTTCCAAACGCACAGATGCCTTGCCACAAATTATTGCGGTTGAAATGGTTTGCGTTGCAGGGGGAGAGATGGGAAGAGGGAAAAAGGAGTTGTTATTTTAAAACCCTTTAAAACTTCTGCCTGCTTCTGCGTTTGAAAATTGCTTATGCCTGGAGGTTAGAGAATGGCTGTTCCTAAGCATCTGTTTTCTGACTTTATCTCCACCTCTACCACCCAAAATCATGTTTCTATGGGCTTCAGAGGAGTTATCATCAATTGATAATTTACAACTGCAAAATACACACTGTCAAATGACACAGCTCTGGTCTTCACAGTAAATCAAGGCCCTACCTATAAAAGGGCAAAATTTCCCTTACAACCAACTAAAAAGGCAATACAATGTGATACCAGACACACATAATATCCCTAACAGAAAAAGAAAACTGTAATAACAATATCCAAGGATGAAAACAGAGCCCTCCCAAAACACTGTTCAGTTACAAGTTTTTTAACCTCAGTGAATAGTTCCAAAGGAGACTAAGCAATGCCCCTTTTTAAATTTCAAACCTTGCGTAGCTGAATTTGCATCCTTGAAGAGCTACAGGTAAGATTTCCCTATCCTTAGACTGCATAAATCCCTTATATTGTGAATACTTACTAAATACAAGAAAGTACTCAACATTCTACAGAATCATTTTTCAAAGCATGAGCAATAAAAGCAAACCAGAAAGTTTATAGGCTAAGTCATTTTGAAGATGTCAGAACTTAAAATTAGGAAGATTCTTGGAAAGAGAATTTTAGGTTTTTGTAATTATAGAAGGTGAATGGAGAAAAAAGCTGTCTTTCCTTGGAAAACATTATCTGAGGAAAAAAACCAGCACACAGAAGACATGGATGGACCCATGTATCCTTGGATAAGTTGATGGATTATCACAAAGGGGAGGAATGGGAAGATCAAAACCAGTTAATTTAAATTTTAATTTTGAAGGATAATATTGCCGGGAACTCCCTACAGTAGGGGTCTTTATCACTTGACTTGCACTTGTTTACAGGAATCTTGAACAAGAAGGGTTGGGTATAACTCCAAGAGGGACAGGCAGCTTCCAGCATAGAGGAGGTTGGCTATTGCATCAGAAATCTGGTTTTTGCAGTGATTTGTCAACTGACAGCATCTCATAAGTCGAAGTTGAGTTACTGTACAGTAGAAGCAGCGTGGTAAAGGTTTGTCCTGGGAAAAGAATTTGGGACTTGTAGTACAACATAAACTATTACACAATCAGCTTAGCCTCATCCAAGGGTGCTACCAGTTTGGGGTGCTCATAGAGGATAATATGGTGACGAGGGCAAATGTGGGGCAGCATTAGAGCAGCATGCTGGCAGAAAAAGGATAGAGCTGCGGCTGGGTAAAATCTTCATAGGCAAAAGACGATGAGTCAGAGTAAACTATTTTAATTTCTGAAAATTATTCATAAAGGGTGTCTTATCACAAGGCACACCCTTAAAAACATCTGGAAAATATCAGAGTGGAAAATCAACAACAGATCAAATAATTACAAATCTCAACTGAAAAATGGAGCGAGGGAAGGAGAATTCAGAGAGTTTGCATTCACTGCTGAATCTTAAATAATGGTATGAGTACCAACAAAGAGGAAATATCTTTGCTCAGGTGCTGAACAACTTTTTCCCCTGCTGAACCATATATAAGTTGAAGATGTGCAGCACATCATATAACTGGATACTCTAAAACTGGACACTGTCTAATCTGCCTTCCACTAGAAAAATGCAGTAATTCCTTTTCTTTTATAAGAGACAGTTTGTATTTCAGAAACAAAACACGTTTCACTCTTCTAATTACAACACAGAAACTGAAACTTACTTAAGAAAATACTGATATTCATAGGACATAATAACATATGTTTACTGGTAATGTCAAGGCTTTTAGAGAAAAATCCACATACCATATATAATTGGGATAGCACTTTTAAAGCTGTGAATGCATGATCCCTATCAGTTGATAAAATCCAGACTCCTTTTTCAAACTCCACTCTCCTTTTTGGGAAAAAAAGACAGAGATTAGACTAAAATAGGCTCTAAGTTGATTAGATAGAAAACATACTCCGAGAATGGCAGTGTTAATATTGTAGAGAAAGACGTTTAAACTTTCTGTATCTTACAGCATTTATTCTGGTTCCTAAGACTTACTGTGGGTGTGGGGAGCCACCCTTTGGTCATTATTGTAAATGCAAAATCAATATAACCTACCACAGATGGGTTTTGCCCTTGAGGAGGGTTCTTACGCAGAAATTCATTGGTAATACTGACAGATACGCCAAGGATTGTCTCTGGTTTAACACCATTTACAGTATATATGTTACCTTTCAGGGACAATAGGGATGAGTAATCTCTGCTTGTGTAGGGCTTTGAGCATGTTACGTGCTAAATGTTGTCATTACACTCTGTGCCCTCCGTTCTCTATCGCGTTACTGACGCAGACCAATTTCCACAAACTGAATGTCTGTAGCATCATTTCTCACTAAAACGAGGATTAAATGAAACAAAACAGTTGGAGCTTCGTAGACTTCTCTTCCAAGAGCCCAAAATGGAATAAGTGAAAAAGTTGAACCTGAATTACAAATTACTTTACGTTTTCATCACGGTGACTGACAGACACAGATCACTGTGAAAAGCAGAGTAACAAATAGAAAAGACCAACAAACTACCATAGAATTTCAGCGAAACAGGCTGGACACTGATGTAGAAAGGCAAAATCCTCAAATAATGGAAAACACAGATATTAAGCCCAAGAAAAGTCAACTGACAGGGCAGAAAGGGAAACCTATGGAAACTGGCCAGGGAGATTAAAGTTAAGCTCCACACAACTCTTATTTCACATTGAAAACCACAAACCATTCCTGGAAAGGAAGAAACTATTATGCTCTCTCTTAGCCTTGATGGGAGCAACCTTCTTAAACGCTTCTCTGTTTTACGAGAAGGGACTAAGTTCCCAGAGTTTTCCATTTACTCCTCCCTCAGGACTTTGGAGGCTGTTGTTCTTTCTTTCGACTTGGGATCATCCTCTACCATAGTCAGCTTTTGCTGGTCAGTATCAAGTGGAATCAGTCCACCAGACAGAGAAGATGAATAGCAGATATGTACGCACTGGATAACCCAGACACAGCAGGAAAGCAGCAGTTTTGAATTTGGATACAGACTTGAGAACACCAAGACTAAGAAACTTAGATGAACTACAGGCTGTTAGGTGATGAAAAAGAAAAAAAGAAATAAAGAAACAGACTGGAAATAGCCATCAGTTCAAAATAAAGGTAATTAGCAGAGACCACAGTGAGATTACCAGCTGCCTTCTATCCTGCCACTTGTCATGAAGCAGTCTGAATAACCAAGTAAACAGTTACGACAATGAGAATATATGTACTTTTTCACATGCTCAAGATGTCTTACAAACATTATACTACTACACCAGACAAAGCATTTGTGTTGCCACAAGACGAACATTCCTACTCACGTGTTACATTTGGGAATGAAGAGGCAAGAAGGTGGAGTGATCTCTCCAAGCCCACACGGTAAGTTAGAAGCAACATCAGGATAACACAGGAGTTTCCAGTTGATCAGCCTGCAAGGCCCTTGGTCTACGCTTGTTATCATGGTCATTCAAAAGAAGCTTCTTTGTCCTTAAGGACCTCTTTCCTCTTATCACCAAAGAAAAGAGAGCACATTGAATCACTGAGCAACAGTTCTGTTGGCTAAAAAGCAGCTTTTTAATTATTCTCTGTTAGTGACTTTCAACCAGCTTTCCTTGACCCGAAGGGCAGAAGCTGCCCAACAGTGCCTTACGTGAAATATTAAAGTGATAGAAAGAAAATGAAAAGGGCATGAAAGACTCACTACAGTGTTTGGGTTTTTTTCTGAGGTATGGAGGCTACCCACATTGCATACTTTTCTCTAATGAATTTTGTTTAAAAAACCTATATATATTTCATCCTGTAGTAATACAGTTCATTTAGATTATTTTAGTCTGGTGCTACCACTAAATTCAACACCAGTTTTGATTCGTGATTGCAGTACTGTTAGATGTCAGTATATGAGGAATTTGCACCATGGATTAACAAAAGGGTCTGACTGTATTTACAGTCTGAGCCATCCTTCTCTTCTACATCTGAGCAGGTTCTCCAGATTTTCAAGGTGGTCACTTGATCACTGGAAGCTGAAACCAAAACATAGATAAACCCAGTGTGGAAAGGCCTCTTGTGAAAAAAATCACACCTAAAAGATGATGATATAGCTTTTGGAATTATGACTGCACTAAGAAATGAATGGGTTTGAAAGGACTTGATTAGATATACCACACTGCAAATCTGGGAGTGATGGGTTTTCACAGTTAATTTGCTAGGCAAGAGAATGCCGCAAGTCAGATGTGACTCCCTCCACCAGTATCGGTTTGAGTTGACTTATGGATGGTTGTAGGGTACTGAATCTGGAACTGAAACGAAATGAAAGAAAGCAAGTACCATAATGCGACTGAGAGTTCATCACCAGACAATACTGCTTGTATTTATTCTAAAACACTTCTGAAAGAAGAATCTTATGACAGTCACCTTATTTCTTCATTGCAGAAGAGCCATTGTTTGGTATGATACTGCTGTCAAAACACAGCAGCTGCCTGATGCGTTGTGTTTTCAAAGGAATAAACACTAACACATAAACAAGGACTTAACTAATTAAATTCATGCATACAGCTGAACAGTAGACACTAGTTTGGGCTGAAGCATAACACACTCTGCCAGGCTGCAAAAATTCCACCCCAAAAGTAACTCTTGGACATCCAAAATACCTTGCTTCATGTCCACCTGTATCCTAAAAGTATTCAAACCCATATGCCCTCATTCTGGATGAGTTTCCTGGGATTTTCTGTTTGGGTTGCTATGCATGATCGGAAGCACCAAAATTATGCACCTAAGCACTGAATGTGTGAGCAATAATTGCCAAGGCACTTCAAGTCCGATCGCTCTTTTAGTCAGCACTGATTTCATGCAAAACCACGGAAAAGCAGGAAGTTAAAAGGACCTTGAGAGAACCATTGCTGCCTCCTCCTTCTCTGTATAACAGGCACCTATCTTCAAAAGAAGATTCAGATTCCTGAATTCCAATGAAGAAAAAAAGAAAGA
This sequence comes from Gavia stellata, assembly GCF_030936135.1. Classification (NCBI taxonomy): domain Eukaryota; kingdom Metazoa; phylum Chordata; class Aves; order Gaviiformes; family Gaviidae; genus Gavia; species Gavia stellata. The sequence continues at coordinate 81,324,671 of NC_082597.1, read as the reverse complement.
CATCTCCACATACTAGGAACCTGTTGAGGTGAATTAAATCTCGTGTTTTCTCATGTGGAGAAACAGCTGGTGCAGAACCAGCATCCCTGCAATGTGTTCAGCACATGCCTAGTCTGGGTATCTCTTCCCTAAAGGCAGCCGCAGTAAAACCTTCCTGTGATGACCAAGACCTCCTTTTCTTGTCGCGAGGACACACGTTCCATACCTGGGCAGGTGCCTTCAGAAGATGCTTATGAACTTGTCAGCTACAAAAAGAAAAGGGGCCAATCATGTCTATAATGCTCTCAGGCAATAGGCAGGAACTGGGAGAAGCTTCTGGAGTATCTATTCCTGAATCCCCACAAAGGAATTTTCACAGTGACCATCTTTGTAGAGACTAACAACTTTGGGTGGCAAACTTGAGGTAATCTCTCTATCAAGCTCCTGGTAACACAAGAAAGAGCCAAGATTCATAGAATCATAGAATCATTTCGGTTGGAAAAGACCTTTAAGATCCTCAAGTCCAACCGTAGACCTAACCCTGCTAAGTCCACCACTAAACCATGTCCCTAAGCGCCTCATCCACACATCTCCTAAATACCTTCAGGGATGGTGACTCCACCACCTCCCTGGGCAGCCTGTTCCAATGTCTGACAACCCTTTCAGAGAAGAAGTTTTTCCCAATATCCAATCTAAACCTCCCCCGGCGCAACTTGCGGCCATTTCCTCTTGTCCTATTACTTGTTACTTGGGAGAAGAGACTAGCATCCACCTCTCTACTACCCCCTTGCAGGTAATTGTAGAGAGCGAGAAGGTCTCCCCTCAGCCTCCTCTTCTCCAGACTAAACAACCCCAGCTCCCTCAGCCGCTCCTCATAAGGCTTGTGTACCTGCTTGGGTGGCGTTGGCAAGAAGTCATTTCCACAAATCAACCCTTCCAAACCAAGTGATGGATGTCCTGGGTGACTGTTACTAAGCAGGATGCACCTGGTGCAGAATCACCACTGCATGTGCTCATGCACATTTTCCTAACGTGCAGCTTGTTGCCAACTATAATTTGATCTTTAACACTCAGTACTACAGAATACAACAAGGTAACTAAAACTTAAAACCTTCCTGAAGATCAGCAAAATTCTCCATTTGAATTTAGAGCCTTTTTACCTCTATCTTAATGGTAGCAATAAATGTTGCCAACTTCCATTAAAGGAGCATCTAGCATTCAACCAGTAACTGTAAGCCTCTAGGCAATTCCTGCCAGTCCCTGGCAAAGCATTTCATTACAAATAATTCAGGGGAAGTTCTCATTCCTTGATGGTACCCCAACTGCCAGCACCTTTGAGAAAATCACTTGTTACCGTAGAAGAGGTAAAAATGTGATACTATAAACAATTTTAAACATTGTGCATTTGACAGAACATAGTATGAGTAAAACCTGCATTTTAAAAGAAATCATTGCCTTTGTAATTTTTATTATACTTATTAGTTACTTTCTTGAATTATTTCCACTTTTACCATGTATACTTCTTGCTCACCTTCTACACTGTCTATTAAGATGGAGAATAAAACTAGACAGATCAGTTTTGTCTTTGGAATTCCTTTACCAGTTACCAACACAAGAATTTTATGTTTAAATTGCAAACAATACCTGGTGAAATTTTAACCCGAAACAACAAAATTTTTAAACTGAAATCTTAAAACTGTTTCTGGAAGCATTTCTCTTAATACTGGATTTTGCAGCTTTTTTAAAGAACAGAATCAGTGTTTTATGCGTACGTTATGCAACCACATTACATTCTGAAAATGGAATTATTTAGAGGGAGCAATATTTCTTCCAAGAATGATTAATGAGCTGAAAAGAAAAACCTGATGCTGTTACACTTCTCGCACATCAGGCAAATACATAGAACAGATCAGCATGTTTTGTCCAAAGGCTGGAAAGCGTCTTAGTGACTCCCAACTGTCCGTAAATATGTTATACTTAAGAAAAACACGGTGCTCCAAGCTTGTAGATAGAGTAATATCCCTACTCAATATATAGACTCCATCATTGTGGAGAGTGCAAGTCAAGTTAAGACCCGATTTTGATGTGTTCTCTTTGAGGTAGAGCCATTCTTTGGTAGCAATGTTGTAAGACTGCACAGTTAACACGTCCTCACTTTGGCTGGATTTTTGGTTTGGTCCGAGTTCATGAATACAGCCCCCTACCAGATATATAGTTTCTTCAACAGAGAGCATCTGTTGTTTGCGAACATGGACATCACAAAGTTCAAAGTTGGTCCAGGAATCAGAAGTGGGACAGTACTGCAAAATGTTCATATTCCTATCTGAAACAGAGGAGAGATATTTACAAATAAATAAATATATTAGAAGGTACTCACGCAGGAGGATTCTTCCTCCCTGCAAACTGTATCTGCCACAGACTGCTAATGTATTACAGTGGAAAAACATAGCAGACCAGGGAAGAAATATTGATTATTGAGAACTGCAACTCTTTGCCCTTGACAATCAAGTTTGAACGTTTTGTTCCGTTGCAGAGGGAAAAACTAAGCTGCTTCTGGCACATTGCATGATGTAAATGGTCTGCGGATAAGATTTTAGCAGAATAATCCCTCCCTTTTAACTTAGGCTTTTAATTTTGTCTCCGACTGATATGTAAGAATTTATTATGAAAAGGGAAATGGAGCAATATTCTGCTCTCCAGCAGTGATCACAGATTAATCAAATTATCATGAACACAGTATGCTTCATTAATGGCTGTCAAGTGATGATTTATCATCCAAGCTTAACTTTCATACTTTGCATTCCATTCCATAAATCAAAGTTTTACAGAATAAAATTCATAAGCCTAGTTACATTTCATCAAGTGGCATGGATGACCTAAGGGCATGCGTTCAGTACCTTAAAAAGAGAGAAACACACATTGTCAAAATCATTAAGAACCAGGAACTCCGTGCTCCAGCATCAGACAGAGGCATGGAAAAAAGCTGAAGCCATACCTATACTTCAGTTACAATTCAGTGGAATTCACTTATTCTATGGAATTGTTATAATACCACCCTGATTTATGGTGCAGTGGAGAGCCTGGCTGTGTCCAAGGCTTCACTAAATTAACACAGAATGCACAGGACTCGTTAGCTAGTAAATTCAGTTTCAATCTCTAGAGGCCTGAGCTTAAATCCAAACTCAAGTGACAAGCAGTAACAGGTTTGCAGACTCCAGCCTGGTCTTTTAATAAAAGCTGCTCCATATTCCAAGTCTACCCTGCATGACAATCTCCAGATGAGCTCCCAAGCAGAACAGCAGACAGTGACAGACTGACGAGTTATGTAAGGGCACAGGTATAAATAGCCATAAATATAAATGGATTGTCATGAATGAAGTGCATTAGCAGCATGATTAGGGAGGTGCTGCTATAGCATTTGCTTGCACTCTGATGATTTTCAGTCATTGTTTATTCCTTTACATTGCCTTCTTGAACACCTAATCCACTTTAAAGAAAGGAAAAAAGAGGAAAAATATCGTGGCAATGGTCTATGAAATTGCTGATCAAAGTTCTACATACAGATGTTCTTTATCTACAAACAATGTATCATTCTCCGACTCTTTAGTGGGGAAAAATCCCAACATTTCTAGCAATTAAATTTCTATGTCTATCCATAGCAGTAATCTTCCCAGGTAAAAGGTGCTATGGTTTGAGAGGGGGCATATGAAATGGAAGTACATTGTGATATGGCCCTCATTTGCTCCATCCAGAGCCTGGGTCTTTTATATCTACTGAATTAAAAAAAAACCCTAATACAAAACATGAATGTTATAGTTCCTAACATGGAGTTTCTATTAGGATCTAGGTTCACAACTGAGAGCTGAGAACTGGAAGGAGGCTCTTTATTCAAGAAGTCTCATTGTAATTTACAGTGGGAAATATCAGAACCTACTATCTTTTGGGAAGTGTAGTCGCAGGAGAAGGCTCTACACAGATCAAAAAAAATGATCCACAAAACCTACCAAAACTACAGTCTTACTGAGGTATATGCAGAAATACTAAAAAACCCCAGTAAATTACATTATTAATTGCTGCATGTGTTTTATTTAGTGAATGTAGTGAAACAGCAAATGAACCTCAGCACCTCTCAGATAGTTATGCCTTAACACCCTCCAACATCTGCACAACTTTGAAGGTGAATCACCCGTGTAATTGCAGCAATTCTGGTTTCTAAGTCTGATAGGTGTCCTAAGCCAAGGTGTCATAGAAAAACTGACCCTAGACCCTTGTTCTGGAAAGGATCTTTATTCATAACAAGCACAGGCATTTGTTGTCCTGAACGGTCTTGGATTTAAACATAAGCCTAAATGTGCTAGCTATCCACTGCTCATGATTTTATCCTGGTTTATAACCCATTTCCATCAAAAATGGCCTTTAGGAAAAGACCTAAAAGATCTAGGAAAAGACAGTGGCCTGAATGTCAGTGGCAATCCCCTGAGGTGTGGAAGAAGCAAGAGGTAACTCACTGATTATCCTTCTTCAACTGAAACCATAGATAATAAGTACTGAATAAGGAGCTTGACACAGGGCAGCAATCCTGACAACATAAGCTTTGTCAATGAATGTTAAGGGAGTAGGATCTGCATCAGCAAGATGCTGATCTTCCTATCCATGCTACCAGGACTAGGCAGCCTGAAGAAAGAACAGCACAAGCACCAGAAAAGGAACTTGTGAAGTGCAGAGGATGTAGGAGACAAGCTGGCACTCCCATAATCCAGCAGCACCATTAACCAAATCAGAGCTTTTTCTTCGTACCTATTCTTTCTCTAGATAAACATGAGAAAACCCCTAACTCCAGGCTCTAGGGATAAGTCTTCCCATTACTCTCTGTCTCAGTTCCTTCTCCTTGTTGTCTGCTCTCTCGTCTCAAAGGATGTTTCCCCTTGGGTCTGACTTTCCAGCACAGCAAGTGTTGCGTGCCAGACATCCTTCAGTCCTAGTGCCGGACATCAGGGAGCACAATGCAGGCCAAGAGGTCCTTTAGGGGGGATGACCAGAGGACCGGGACTGCAGAGCACACCACAGACCACAGCGTGGCCCTCCATACAGACACAGGCACGCCGATATCTTTTGTTTTCCTCAGTGAAGCCACCAGGTTCTGGGTCAGAATGGACCGAACAAAATGCTTTTGCAGGTTGTCATTACCACGAGGACCATGAGGGGTGGAAGTGTGTCTTTTATACAGTTCATAATGATTCAGAGCTAAAATCTGCTCAGACACTAGAAGAGGCAGCTTGTTCTAATGTCATTTTAGCTTCGCTTGCAGGACTCTCTGTAAAAGCTGATCTCTCTTCTAATTTTATTCTCCATTTGGGAAAAAAAATGAAAACTACTGTGTTCAAATGAAGTGGGCAAAGGCCTAGAGATGGGAATTTAAATTTAGGAAATCCTGATAAATCCTGAACTTTTGACATGAAAAAAAATTGACTTCTAAAACACTGAGAAAACGGTATTTCTCCGAAGAATGGCACTATATGCTTAAGGAATGAAGTTTCATGGGAGTTTCATTTGTCAATTATTTTCTACCAGTGATTTATTTCTACATGTTTTACTGAGTATTATGCAGCTTTATACATCAGTTCAAAAGATTTCCTGAAAAAGAGAAGGAAATTATCCGGGCCTTGAAAGCAATCAGGCTAAAAAACAAAAAAAGAGTAAAAGCAAGCTTTCTACCTCGTGTAGTGTATCCTCCAATAACGTAGATCTTGCCCTTGCATTCGCAAGCGGAGAATTCTGCAAGAGGGTTTGGCATGGATGCTACGAAATTCCACCAGTCGTTTTCTGGGTTGTAGCACTCCACGTTGGAAAGGGATTGACCACCGATGGCATAGAGTTTTCCATTTACAGCCAAAAGCTTAAAATTGGACCTGAAAGAAAAGGTTGCAGCATTGAAATAGGTTGCGTAGATGTACAGAAAAGTATAGGAAAGAAAGTTCTTCCTATCCAGGCTCCAACATACTCATCATCACCTTACAACTTGTACCATCACTTCATCTATTACAGCATTTGAAGTCTTCCGTGCAAGGCCAAAATTCTGTAATTACACTGTAATTACTCCGGACAGTAACCAGTGACATTCTGGATGTTAATGATGTTGATGCTGAGACTGATGAATATTTTACTTTGGATTTCAAGCTGTCACAGTTTGAACTCTAAATGTTTAGTTAACTAATGTGTTCAGTAGATGTCTCATTTTTACCAGGCTTTTAGTGAAGTACCTTTAGCAGAGAAAAACCTATTATGTATACATACCAACAAGGATATTATTTTAGTTAAAATTGCAGAAATTTCAAACAAGACTTGATGAATACCTAAGAATGCGTAATCGTCTCAGTCTGTAATATAGAATCTCTTTAATAACCCTAATAAACTGAAATTTAAAGCAGTACACACTGAATCATGTTCTGCAAAAGAAGGAAGAGAGAATCTCCTGTACCTTATTCAGCATTAAACTACTAAATACCTCCTCCGTCCCACTGAAGGAAGATACATCTGTAAATTAATGTTCCACCCATAGCTGAACAAAACACACTGCACGCCACAGGCGATGCCCTGTTCTTTTCTTTCTTATTCTGTTCCATTACGCTGTTGTATTTCACGCATGGCAAAGGGCAACTTTCTCATTATTTAAGCTCAAGAAGCCTTATATCTTATACTTGTAAGATAACACAGGCAGAAAGAAATGGTCTGTGGATATTAAAGGTGCACATCTGCAGGAAGAAACCAGAGGACTTGAAGACAGAGGGCTTGCAGGCTCAGCTATTCCTGCCAGCTGTGGAAGATGGTCTAAGGAAAGATGAGCTTTTCCTCTCCTCAGAAGCAGTCTCATTGCCTTGAAAGGTTGTTCCTTCTCTACTGCTCAGCCAAACTGAGATATTACCATGCAGCATCCCAATTAACTAGATGTATAAAAGTCGTTGGAGTGCACCAGCTCAGCAGAAAGCCAACCGGGGGACTGCGTTATGTCTGTAAAACCAAAGTGCTGCTTTAGACTTGCATTGGCCTGCTGAGCAGTAAAGTGAGTTCCACTCTGCATGAATCCAAGATTCAAAACTTACCGCTAAGTAGTTTTGCAGGGTTTTGTCTGGACAAAATGAACCCTGCCTAACAGCAGACTGCCCTGCAATTTCTTTTTATTAAATATATTTGGAAAAAGAATTTGTTTCCAGATGGAATCATTTTGTTCTTGTCATCCTGATATAGCTTTGGAAACTAAAATGCTCCTTTGAAGGAATTAATTGCTTTTTATTCATTTTTTTTGCTGACATTTACAATTAGGTCACTCTGTTCATCTCCTCTCTACAGCAATTATGTTTTCCATCTTAGAGAATCCAGAATAACACAGCAATCAATAGCGGGTATGAAATGAGGATAATTACTTGCAAAACATTATGATTTCCAAAGCAATGTACCTGTTCTAAAAGTTATGGTGGGAAAAAAAACCCTGCACAAATTAACAAAGGGACAAAAACACAAAATGTAAATGCATTTTCCAAGCAATCCTTTAAAAACTAAAGTATGTAAGGAAGTCCATAACTCTGTGCCTATGATGGAGATGGTACAGGATTTTTGGCTTATAAAATGAGGTCTCATGCGCACAGATAGCATTTCCCTATCCTAAGACCTTCTAGCCACTTTTTAAACATGCTAAAAGTTCTGCCACAGAGGACAGGAATTAACTAAACAAGCGTGTCGTGTCAGAACATTAAAGAATTCACGTTTCCGAATTCACACATGCTTCTCTAGTTACCCTCTAATTGTAGCCTCTTACTATTTTACCCGAATGGAGGTAATTTATCCAGTTTTTGCTTGATGGCCTTCGTATCACTGAACTGTTTCTTGCAGCACAGGGAAAACTGTCTGGTGAAAAATGTACAGCACAACTTTCAACTTCAATTATTCTAGGAGGCCACGTACATTTGTGTCAGTCATTTATACACTTCCAACACTTGTTAAAATGGATGACATTCAGTGGAAGTATCTCAGATTTATGGAATTCATTAGCTATAAGGTTCATTTTACTCAGAAGTAGCCATAAGTATCCATCAGCACATTTTATATGAAAATTTGGACAAAGGCTCAATATGTTATGAAAAACTTCTGCCATTCACCCTTCCATGCCAATAACAGCAGGTGTTTTTATGGAGAGCGAACATTAGGAAATATTTAGTGTATTTTTACACTCTTTTAATGTGTTGGAGCAGCTGGAAACAAGGAAAGCAAACACTGAGCAACCAGCCAGCTCTCCACAACTAACAACTGTTCCATGGACCACAGCTTGGAAACAACAGAGCTGAACAGGCCCTCAGATTCAACTGCGATATAACTCCACTCACACCAGTGAGTTTTCTAAACTCGGGGGATCAAAAGTACTTTCTAAATGCCAGGCCTAGCGCGTACCCTTCTTGTTGGGACAAGACCAGGTACGAGATGTCTTCTGAGGTCCCTGGTTTCCTCTGAAAGGAACCCCAGGAACACAAACAAGACTGAGCTGTGGGGTTTTACCATAGTTCAAAATATATTTTTCATTCAATAAAGACAAGCGCAAAGCACTATATGCACAAAGAAAGAAAAATATAATGCACAAATGCAAAGGACCTCGGGGGCAGAGTGACTAGCTTTCTGAATACAGGACAACATTCAACAACTTGCAAAAAAACCTGCGTTGTTCTCGATTGCATTAACAGCCATAGATGCATCTGCAGGAGACCACTATGCGGCCATGAAGAGGACAACAAGCATTCTTCTGGTTCACTGACAGATATCATTCATTTAGTAGACAACGAGAAGTTAGCAGAGCTATTAGAGAGGACTTCCTGATCAGAGGGGTGGCTAAACATGGGAACAAGTTACCTGGGAGGAAGGAGGTTGGAATCTACATTGCTGGAGGGTTTCAAGAACAAGTTAGATGCGTATTTGCAAGGTAAGCTTGGTCCTGCTGTAGAACGGGAGGCTCAAACTAACTAACCCATGGTTCCTTCCTGCCAAACGATCAACTTCAACCTTAAAATTTCTCACAAATCAGATGACTTCTTTATTCTAGTGTTAAAGCATTTACAACAGAGACGAAGAACCATGAAAGCACAGGTACGAAGGCAATTCCAAAGCGGTTTATGTTTTTTTGCATGAACCACTTTTTTTGCATTCCTTACATGAGTCTGCAAGAGCACACTGCATCCAACATTTAGCTTTGGAAGTGTGTGCTATGTTTGTGATAAATACAACATGAATATTTTGAACTTAATTTTTTTTCTTTTCCCCCAACACAGAGGAATTTTGAGTGAAAAAAAATATTTAAAAATGCAGAAAGAGAAGGTCTCATAAACCACTACCATTCCCCAGGAGCATCCTCTCCTATATTCCTGTAAGAGTCCTCAGAGTGGCAGCAGTTCAGGCACAGATTGCTCACAAAACCCATGTTCCACGTGCATGTGTATAATCCCAGCCAGGGGCTTACAAGGGTCTTCCAAGCCTGGAAGATTTACCTGCCATGAGTAGGAAGGTTCTGAAGGAAAATCGAAGTGGAATATACAGCTGTAACTGGCACATGCAGCAGAAATCCTGTGAGTATATTATTTTTAAACAGCAAATTTCAACTGACAGCATCAATTTAAAGAACAGTATGGAAAGGTATTCAAGGACATTACTTGAACAGTCCCCAATGCGCTTTGTTACCTTCTTGTCTCCAAAGACTACAAGTGGTCTTGGGCAACCCTTACATGAAGTTTCTTCCACAAAAAAGTCCAGGTCGTTCTCTGAAGACACTATTCCAAGTACAGCAATATCTCTAGAATGAAATGATCTAGAAACTGTGATCAGTTATGGACTATTTGTGACCAGCACTAGATTTAGCCCTCAGGTGATGAGAAACTCCAGGCTCAGTCACAGGCTTCCTATACGAGCCTGAGCAAATTATTTTATCTCCCTTGTGTATGCATAAATAGGGAATAACACTTTCGCAAGCTTATGTGGGCATCACAAGAATAATATACAGGAGTTACCTATTGTGAACGAATTTGAAACCACAGTAATAAGACCTCTACATCTAGAAAGAAAGCTAACAGCTATAACCTAAACCAGAAGGCCTGCCAAGTATTCACTATACATGTGATGGCTTTTGTCTTCTACTTAGAATTAAGTTGGGGCTATTTCATCTATGCATGTGTAAAGAATCCCGGCATCCTGGGATCCTATGTTACAATAATGGAAATAATTAAAGATAAAAAAATATCATAGAATTTACAGGGTTTGTCGAGGGCAGAGAACTTCTTATATTAGCAGCAAATCAGCACAATTATTTCCCTAACTTCTCAGCCATGCCTCGAGGCCAACGTATGCATCCATTCATAGAGGCCAAATCCAGACACTCTGTTGCGTGAGGTCAAACCAACTTCAGTGGGAACTAGAACCCTCCCTCAAGGTATGTAAAAAATTCATCCATGGGATGTAATTATATCAGCTGACAGAAATTCATTTGGCAGGCAGTTACATGACTGTAATTCCTAAACAGCACGCTGGGCAACTGCCCTGCTTATTTTACGACAGCAGGACAAACTAAAAATACAATGCCGAGCAAAGTGCAGATCTAATTGCAGCACATCTGCAAGACGGGCATCAGTGCTGTTCCTGTTGAATGCAAACTCCCCGATCCTAAAAATCTCCCTGCTCTTGGCTCCTACGGCACAGGCCACCCCCTCCTGCGTTCTGGCGGCAACAGGTCAAGCCGGTCATCAGAGAGCTGAAACGTTATGTCAGATAGGAAAAAAAAAATTAATTAATAACTTCAGAGTCAAGACTCCATGAAGATGTTAAAGTCAACAACGTGTTTTGTGAATGGGTCAGCAGACTTGCCATGAGAAAAACTTCCCCTGCTTGTCATTCAAGGAGCAACATACTCACTTGCAACCTTGCAATCTAGAGGCAGATGTAATCCTGGGTTCTTTTTGACCTGCAATAACTACCACGAAATGTAAGAATAGACACTGTTCCAAAAATACCCATTTGCGTGCTACTTTTCTGCCATAAATGGCCAATGTGAAATTCTATGCTAAGGAACACCTTGCTCTCACCTGCGATGGGCCTAAAGATTAAGTCGGTATGGCAGTGCAGTTGAAAATAGTAACATAAGGAAAAAATACCCATGTGTTTATTGCAGATATAATGATTATATATCCTAGAAAAAAGGGAAAGCGTGGAGGGAAAAAGGCTGATCTAGAATTTGAACAGTCAGGTTGTAAGGTGAAAAAAAGGGCTTTGAAAAAGCATTTTTTTAAACGCCCTCATTCGCCATGCTGCAGAATCATTGCACATAACAACATTTCTCCTGCTACACACATCACGCAAACCAATGCCAAAACCTCGTAACTTGATCAACGTGGGACTTCTATGTTTAAGTTAATTTCCATAGGAGACGCTGTGTGGGCTGACCCCATCATCCTTTCCTACCAAGGCCAACGCGCTCTCAACCATGCTCACGTAGGCAAGACCGCTGAAGCGAGGCCGGCTAAAACATCTCAGTTCCCACAGGCGCCTCGGTGAAGACTGCTTATAGGCTCAGGCTCTAAGAAATGTGTCTGCAAGAAAAGGTGTTTGCAGTGTTTAAAAGCAAAACACTCATTTTACATATGATATTTTTTACAACACCCTTCCAAGAAGCCAGAAGTATCCCAGGTTTCCGATCAATTCTGATGACTGATTACGGAGGCAATCATTTCAGTGAAATACTCACAATATAGGAAGTGGGAGGAAAAAAAAAAAAAGGTGAAATGGGAAAGGACTAATTTTAGATCAAACCTCTGTTTTGAGGGGTTTTAGCTGGCAAGCTCACTGGAATAAAGACTGCAGTTTTACTACCCAGATAAAAAGCATTTATGTCTATGGTTGGGGTCTCTGGATGATCCTTGAATTTACCGGATGGAGAAGAGAATTTCCATTCTACAGTGAATTTTGGCCTCCTTCCTTGTTTTAATTCTGATTCAGGCAGAGAAGATGATAAAAATTTAAGCACTTTTTCTAAAATCAAACAATGAGGAAGTTCACATTGGATAAACAGAAACATTCTGTTTCAATGAAGTAAAAGGCTTTGTTTTGGTAACTCTGCAGCGTGATTAAGGTAGAGCAGCCACAACCTTGGCCAGGGCGATTGACTCTCTTCTTGGGTCTCCCTCAAGGTTAGCTCCTTGTTATTCTTTCAAATGTAAATTATACAAGTGTTTCTGAATACTAACTTAAACATAAATGTCAAACAAACAATTCAAAAGGATAAAGGAAAAAAGCCAAACGGTCAAAACGATGAATGATTCCAAATATTCTCATAAAGTGAGAAATTTCTCACAATCTTCTGGTGAATATTTCACTGAAATGCAGACCTACAAAACATTCAGATTTTTATGAAAGTGCCAACCACTGACAAACCGCTCCAACTAAAAGTTTTCAGCCACCTCTAGCTCCGATAGACTGTACATCCCCACTAAGAGCAGGAAAACTTGTCGCTTACAGTACTGGAGTTAAAATATATCACAAAGAAAGTAGGAGAAGAATTTTATCTTTGGGGTTTTTTTTCAATCTTTGGTATTTTAAGGAGAATTTCTAATAGCAGCGAGAGGGCTGTTTGGAGAGACTGGATCCTTGGATACTACAATTTAAAGGAGAAGTGGGAGCCCACCACCATTTCTCACCGAGGTGAATGAGCACACATGGTGGAGAGCTGTAGCACAGCTGATGCCTAGCTCACGTTCTCCCGCAGCTGAGGCCTTAACCACCAGCACGCAGGCAACAAAGTCCCATCCTCCTCGCCCTTCCCTCGCCGCAGCAGCTCCCCGCGCCGTGCAGACGGGGCCCCTAAGCAGGAGAGAGGCTGCGGCGTTGTGCTGTGGTGGGGTAAAGACAAGGTTTGCCAGGCCTGTCCGTCGCCAAGCACGGCGGTCCTTCCCACCGCATGACGCAAGAGACACGGGCGATTCACGGCACAGAGACAGGTCTGAATCGCTTCTCGTAACGCTGAGTGCGGTCACCACCGCGTGACTCAACAGGGTCTATTTTGACAACATGCACGGACACACGTGTATTTCAGGGAGCAGGGGTTACCTCTTCTGGTTCATTGAAGCCAGCTGACTCCACTCGTTTAGGCAAGGGTTGTAACAATGGGCAGCCGAAATCTCCTGGCTGGTGATCCTGTAGCCCCCGACGATGAACAGGTAGTTGTCCAGCGTCGCCGACCCGTAGCCTCGGACGTTCACCAGGTCGGGGGGCAGGTTGTTGGCCAGGGGCAGCCACCTCTGCGCTTCCTCATCGTACCTCAGCATGGACCAGGGGGCTTCCACCTGAGGGTGACAGCCCGCAGGCGGGCCCAGGGAGGAGGCACCCATGAAATCCCCGATGGCCACGAGGGTGGCGGTGCCCCTCATCCGCCTCTCCTTCAAGTGCTGCTGGAGAGCATGGGGCAGGAGGAGATGCGGCCGGGCATCGGGCCTCCGCAGCACCTGATGGTAATGGGCGGCCATGAAGTCTAGACAGGCATCGTGCAAGTCCTGGAGACCGTAGACCTGGGCCAGGCGGTGCAGCTCGAAGCAGTTGCCCAGCCTCACCTGGGAGAGGAGCAGGCGGAGCAAGGGGGTGACCTGCAGGTAGGAAGCGGCCTCCACCAGCTCCTCCAGCAAAGGGGGCCCCTCCTCGCCCCCCTCCTCCTGCTCCAGCCTGGCCAGGCAGGAGGTGTTGATGAAGTCCAGCACCAGCTCCAGCCCCAGCGCGCTCAGCCCGCCGCGCAGCAGCTGCTCCCCCTGGCCCTGCCCTGCCTCCCGCATGCCCGAGCGGTAAAGGGCTCGGAAATAGTCACTCTGCTCGATCAGCTTCCTCTTGCACACCGGGTAGCACTTGTCGCCCAGCCGGATCTGCACCACCTCCTCCCCCGCACCGGCCCCATATACTTCTTCCCCTTCCCCCTCCTCTTCCTCCTGCCGCCGCTCCCCCAGGGACATGGCTCACCCCCTCCCCTGGCCGCGCTTCAGCCCGGCCGCTGCCGCCTGCGGGCAGGCTCCTCCTCCGGCCCGCCGGCCGCTGCCGGGCTGGGAGGAGCGGAGCCGAGCGGAGCCGGGCCGGGCCGGGCCCCGCCGGGGGGGGGGGGGCGGGCTGGGGGGAGGCGCTGCCGCAGCCCCGCCGGCCCCCGCCGCCGCTCCGTCCCTGCAAGGCGAGAAGAAGGGAGGGGGAAAAAACCAAACCCCACAAACACCCCCCCAACCCGGAGAGGAAAGAGAGAAAAGCCCTAAAAAGGCAATGCTGAGGGCTCGGGCGCTGGCCGGGCCTCGCAGCGCTGCCCGCCGGCGCCATCAGCGCCAAACGCCGCCGCAGGGCCCCCACCCAGGCGGGCCCTGTGCTGGGGAGGGGGGTCTCCGGGCCACGCGGGTGCCCGGGGCACGGCCAGAGCGGCCAAGCGCCGCGCTCCGCGGCAAAAGGCGCCGCCATTCCCTCAGGGCCCCCCCCCGCCCCCCGCCGCTGGCCGGGCTGGCAGCTCCAGCCGGCGGCTCCGGCCTCTTGCCATAAATGTACTTCTGCAGGCCCGGCGGGGGGGAATATTCTGGAACCACAGGCGCAGGAAGGAAAAAAAAAAAAGGGGGGTACATGTCCACGTAGCCGTGCACGGGCAGGGAGGCGGCGGGAGCGCCTGGGCAGCCGCGGGGGGAGAGAAGAAGGGCCGTGCCCCCCGTCCAGCGCAGCAGCAGGGTTAGGAACGGCGGGTGGGACCCAGTTCCACTCTCACCTGCCCGATTCCTCCCGCACTACTCCCTCAGAGGCTCAGCCCCCGCTTTGGCGTCTAAAGAGACTGTATAACCCGTTCTGCTACGCTATCTTTTCTGTTTAAGATCCTGGAATACATCCTGGGGATGTTATTCGTGAGTGCTCTACATACCAGGGCCCTGAGTTTGTTTGGCATGAACAAGGGAAGAGCAAATTAATAACTGAGCATCCTGGGCATGGATAAAGTGACTGTTTTGCTCTTTGTTACATTCTTGAACCAGAATGACAGCCCTCTTCCTTTTTTTTTAACCTGCCGAAACCGACAAAGTCTGCCATCCTCTGTTATTTCTATTCTCACATGATGCTGCTTAATATGAAGAATTTAAAAATATATCTTGTGTTTTTTAACTTCATAAAGATATTTCTTTCACCCCGTGTACTGCAGACCATAGAAAATCTTTCCCTTCAGCAGTAATGTGACTCATCTCCAGTTACTGCCAATTGCTCAGTTTTCAGACAACTCCCCATTTCCACCACTCAGAAAGGATCATTTCCCCCAACTACTAAAACTCTTCAGAGTGGTAGTAGGCTGTTTCTTTCCTTTCTTTTTTTGTCTTTTTTATTTTTTTTAAAGGAGGACAGGGTTGTTTGCTTTTTAGCATTTCCTCTGTGAAATAATCCTCTCTCACTGTTTTGTTGACCTTCAGCTTCCGAACTCTAGCCCAGACAGACAACAGGACTGTCAATCTCAGTTACAGGTGTTCTTTTCTGCTGACTTTTTTATAAAAGCATTTGTTGAGGTGAGGTAGATTTCTGCGCCTTTTTGTTTTCCACCTCACTTCAAAGCATTTTCATCATCTTGCTCTTGAAGGGCCTGTTTCATGTTCTGAAATCCTCTTATATAGGTTTCCAACCAGTTCCAAAGAGCTCTCTTCAGCAGCCTCAGTCCCTAGCTAGGTCACTACCACCTCTCATTTTCTTTTTCCTACCAATGAATTTCACTCTTCGCTTGTTCTGCATTCCTCTTTCATTCTCCCTCAATATTTAATCAATTTTCAAATTCCACTTTCCTGTCTTCTGTTCTTGATGAAGCACTGCATCATTTGGCTTTTTGACCTTCTTACGCCTAGCTGAAGCTCAAGTCTGAGCACTGGCCGGTCTTTTC
The DNA here is from genome assembly GCF_030936135.1 of Gavia stellata. Lineage (NCBI taxonomy): Eukaryota > Metazoa > Chordata > Aves > Gaviiformes > Gaviidae > Gavia > Gavia stellata. The sequence continues at coordinate 81,308,752 of NC_082597.1, read as the reverse complement.
TCTGCCTCAGGTTCAGCCTTGAAAAGATAATCGCACACAGATGTCTTACTGCTTCAGTGGGAGTCCAACCCGTATTTCCTTCTTGTACTTTAATTCCCGTAGGGAGACATTTCAAAGCAATTGTAATCACTCATACTTCAGAGGTAAACAGAGAGCTCGTGTTTGTCGTGGCCATTAAGCTCCCCCGTTGCAATAGAGTACGACTGCCAACACAGTGGTATGATTGCCATCTTTAGACATCTGTTTTGGAGTCTCGTGTGTTTGATGTATTGGTAAGTTAGCTCCTAACTGGTGAGTGATTTTTTCCATGTAGTCAGTTATGGTAAGTTCTGTTCCCTCAAAGCGTTGACACCGCAGCCTGGATAGATGGAATCCTTCGGTTGCCTATGTGCCTGCATCTGCCACTCTGCCAAGGATTTCAGGTCCATCTTCCTCACAGTCCACGAGGTTTTTAATAAACTGCATATATTTAGTCACGTACTAAGAAGTATTTTCTTTCTGCCGGCAAACTTTCGAGAGCACTGATTTCTATAGCTCCCATCAGGAGCTGTCATACGCACAAGGGGTCAGCAGTACTCTTTGTTGAAGAGCCACTTTTGTAAAAAGCCTAAATCTGCTTCCTTAACCAATTATTTTTACTAGGCTGATTGTCAGCTATCTGTGCTTTATCCAGGCTTAGGACTGGGCAATTGTGTTAAGTCAGAGCATGCTGACAGGGCAGTTCTCTTGGTTTTTTACTACGCTAATCAGTCAGTCTGTGGGGTGTGCTTATATAGAACTTACACTGCAAATGCACCAAGGCACGGACTGCCTTTTTGTTCCATGTTTGTACAAATAATTTCATCTGTCTCCCAGTCAATAGCTATACTGTTTTATGATAAGATCAATAATACATATTATTATACTGGAATCAAAGAAAAGGTCTTGCTGTTTTGCCAGCAATCATCTTGGTTGGTCTTAAGAGAGTAAGAAATGTATTTTCCAGAGTTAAAAATGGAACTCTAGTGCTAGAGCTACAAAGTCAAAATCTGGAGTTAAGACTTGCACGATCTTTAAAACAAATACGAAAGACCATCTATCACTCTTCAAGAACATGCTGAAGCATGAAAAACCATGAAAACAAGTTTGCATCATGGTAGGTATTAAATGAGTGCGCGATAACATACGCTGAAGAACAAGGCATTTACACAGAGAAGAAGACAAGGGTAACTACGCTCAGCTTTTCAATACCTAGCTTTTAGAGTTTGGCTTCTGGAGCGAAATCTTCAAGCCTGTTTTAGATACTTCAGGTCTCTCTCTACAGCGTCCAAGAGACAAATTTATCTCAAGGAAAAGGATTCTCAAGGGACAACAAGTGGAGCAGGAAGGCACCAGAGAGTGTCAATAAGGGCTCTCGAGAGTTCAGGTGGCCGTTTCTGCTTGGGATTCACAGTCTAGACACTTTTTCCTGTGCTTGGTGCCTGAACTATTTTCTTGTAGTTAATGCCTGAATTATTTCCAAGGCTAAAGAGAGATCGCTCTTTTCTTTCAGAAAGACTTGGAAATGGAAGAAGCTCTTCTATACAGCAGCTACATTGTAATAGACCATTCAACCATGATATGGAAAACCTAAGCTTCTGACCCTTTCTCTGCCTGGGCATACATGTCTATAGCCCTCTGACTTTTCTAGCTTTGCAAAAGCAAGGGAACATGGAGAGTCAGGAGGAGCTACTGGTACAAAGATAGGAAAACCAAAGCCAGAGATAATTAGACAGAAGCAGCACTCTTTCCATTTTGCGTGGAGCTCGGCTCATGCTTCCTGATGGGTGAGGCATGTGTATAGGGCTGGTGCAAGCCTGCTCTGCGCGCTAAGACTGAAGCCTGCTTACGCTTTAGATTCACTTCAAGTATTTAACACTGCTTAGATTTACTTAGAAAACCACGGCCACTGGTTTTTCCTCCGTGAACCACTCAATGGCTCTGCGTGGTAAGCTGGATGGGTCTCCAGTCTGGTAAGGTCACAAGACACAGTGAAGAGGGGTAACAGAAGTACCAGTGACTGGGAATCAGAATGACAAATGCTTTTCTTGGCAGGAAACCTGGTTTACATATACATGAAATATAGCCTAAATTTCTCTGTGGGTCTAACCCAAGAGCACACAAAAAATCTGGAGCAGAGGAGAAGCAAACCCTTAAGCAGCAGTACAGTGCCTAGAGGAAGACTGCAGTGGTTTTGTGTTTGTTTTAGGCAGACCTTCTCTTCATTCAACACAGAGACACTGGGTAATACATGAGAACCAGAAAGTAACACCAAGCCGATTGCTCTAAGGAAAGGACCACATAGAGGGCAAAAAACAAAGGAAAAATTGAATTCCTTTCAGCCTTACTAGTCTAAAATGTGAACTGGAACCGAATCAAGGGATATTTAAAATATACATGCTATCTAATATAAAATATAAAGTGCCACATTCTTCCCTCTGAGACGCCAGGGAATTGTACTGTACTGCCAGGGAACTGTGTATTGAGTAATAGTGGAATTACTCAAGAGAGGAATTAGTCTTTTGGAAATGATTCACCAACTGCTGCCATTGTTTAGTATTTTCCTTGTCACAGGATACAAAGTAAGCATCTGTGGAACATAGGAAATATCCTCCAGTATTTCAGCATTAAAAATATCAGTGTTCTAAAGGATCTTGGCATTTCTGAGAGGAACTGACTGGAGCATAATTTTATTTCAACTGAAATCTCTATCATTTGTGAAGGATGAGCTGCTAAAAAAGGTAATTTCTTTTTTCAGACTCGTAGCCAAACAAAGCACTTCTTACCCAATGCCATTAGCAATGCTATTCCAAAAAAAAGCACTCCTATTTCTAATAGCACTTGTTTAGACTTTATTCCCTATTATTTTCCTTTTTTTTTTTTTTTGCTTTTGATGTACTATTTAATATTTATTCCTTGCAACAAATGTCTGTTGTAACACTACTGAAAAAATACTTGCAGTGGTATTTTTTTGGAATACTGATTATTTATTATCAAGTACTTAACTTAGCCCTGCTTTAGTCAGATTTAATGAGCGATTAATACTAAAGCGTGCGCTACTGAGCTCTCTCTGGGCAGCAAAAAGGCTGTTCCAATAGCCCGTGTGCTAGTGGACATTCTCTGTGGATCATGAGAAAGCTGGCTCACCGGACAGCAGAATGGAGGCATGAGCGTGTAAATCCTTACAACGGCATTCAATCTGTTCAGCTTTTTACACCAAAGATCCAGTAAGGAATTTCCTTGTAACTCTCTCAGGTGAAATAAGTGTTCCCTGACAAAACCTGAATGGGGGTCAGGCTGCTGGAGTGCTCTGCCTGCTGCTGAACCTCCTGTTAGGGTTGTTTGTTCTGCACAAACGCATCGTGCATCCCCCGCCAGAATTTTCTTGTGTAGCTCTGTCTAGATGAGAGTAAACTGGGTGCTTTTAAAACAGCATATATTTTTAAACCCTGGTGCAGACAGGCAGAGCTGAATTTTAGTACATAATAACTAGGTAAGATGAATGGTAACCCACATGGAAGACTTTCGCTAAGTATCCAGCTGTATAAAATTCATCACAATATTGAAACTCCATCCCCTTTGCCTAGTTTCAAGTTCTGTCATAAATCAGCATTCATTCATTAGAGTGTTTGCTAAACATTGTGCCTTTTGTCATAAACCTTGGCTCAAGTTTACATGTATGCCAGCAGATTTATATCTGTATAAATCTAATCTGGCTAAGACTTCTGTTGCTCTCTGTTTGAACACACAGATTCCAGCCTTCGTGCAGAGGTTTTACCAGAATTAGTCTGAAGCCAAGCTCCGAGAGGATCTCAGGGCCTGGCAGCCCCTTTGAAACAGGGTTTAAAAAATGCCTTGCACAAAGTCCCAGGAACAGAAACCGTAATATTTCACCTCTTTTTACCATGTTGTTGGGATGGGGCTGAAACCAGAATCTTGGACCCAACTGTCCCAAACCTTGGAGAAAGTCAGATTCATTAAAAACTTGATATATTGCTCCAAACCAAAATCTGACCACTAATAGCTGTTTTTGACAAAACAGTTCTCTCAAAAAATGCTCTTTTGTTGGACTTAAGACATTTTGCAAGAATGTTTTGATTTCAAGGAAATTTTAAAGGAGAAAGTGAGCGCAGTATTTCAGTAATGTCAAAAAGATTTGCTTTGATTTTTTTTCAAAGTACTTACATTTCACTATTTCATGATTCATTACATTAGTATTTTATAACTTTTATACTATAATAGAGTTACAGTGACATGTTCTGGCATTATCAAAATACTTAGCTTAGGTAAAATTTTAGGTAAAAACATTTTTAGGTAAAAACACTGCTGTAATAAAGGGAAAACACACGTGCATATCTAAGAAAAACGAGGTAACGACGATTTCAACGCAGGCCTGCAATTCAGTTTACTCACATGGAACGCAACACAGGCGCAGAGCAACACTGACTTCAGCAGAGATTATTAGGGCTGACGTTGCATGGGATTACGCTGCACATTCGATTAAATAAGCTTACTGCTGTTCAAAGGAGGATATAGGCAGGTTCATACCTTGCCTGGGAAACTGCAGGCTTTGGTCTCATTTCTCAGCTGGTAGTTGCAATCTTCCGACTGCCCTGTCAGAGACAGTCTAAACCACGGATGGTTTAAGCTGTCATGTTTGACTTGAACTGTAGCAGAGAAGAAGTGCTTTACCCACTTAGCACCGCTCTCTCCCCACGCCTGAGACAGGCTGGGTCTGTGCTAGCAGCAATCATTCGTGGCGTACTTCTCCATCATCGTGGCAGCATCCAGGAGCGTTGCCTTGCTACATTTGGGCCTCAGGGAGTATCTCTCCCTTCTCTCCTACAACGTACTTGGGAAAGGGAAGAGGCAGACAGGAGGCCCAACTGTCCTCTCTTGTATAGCCCGCATTTACACGGGGGATGTCTCCTTCCCTGGCTTCACCACCACTGACAAGGCAGAAGAAAGGAGAAACTATCAAAGACAGGCATTAGCCTTGGCTGGGACATAGCAGCTAACACCGCTGTCTCCCGTAGCCGTTCAAACAGGATAAATGCCTAAGCCTGAGCCTGAGCTGGGACACTGACTGTCCTCCCGCATCAGGGCTGAGAGGGGACTTCACGGCATTCAGCGGAGAAGCACGGGACAGTAACAGTGTGGGCAACAGATGACCCGTGAACAAAGCCAATGTGCAGTGCAGTTTTAGACAGGCTGATCTGACCACAGAATCAAAGCCGTGGCATTTTTAGTCCTTTTTGGGGCTGCCTTCCTGTACTGTATAGATCTTCCTTCTGGTCTTTACATATTCTGAGTACTAGAACCATATATTCCATATAAGCTAAATGTAGTTCCAAATATCAATACATAACCATTACTTTATATGGAAAAGGTGTCTGCTTCTGTTTATATTTGGCAAAAAAAGAGTTAATGCCCCATGAGAAATCCTTTGTGCCAGGAAGCTCTTGGATTGTGCCATTATCACTGCCAGCCCAGGTGGAAAACTTCAAGTACTGTTTCTGTTTATAACAAGAATCATTAAAAAGATCATTCTCTTCCTTTGTGGCAGGTATGTTTATATCTCTTTTACTGAAAGGGCTGCAAAGACATCCACGTTCTCACAGAAAACAGGCAACTGCCTTTTTGTTTTCCAGGATGAAATCTGAGAAGACAGATGAAAATAACATGAAGTGCTGGTCTGATACTGGTCAGGGGCTCCTTACTAACAGTAAAAGTCTCTTGATCCCTCCTTGCAGAGCACATGAAACAGTCGGTCACTGGTTTGCAGGTAAGACTCGGGTATTTCCTTCTTGCAAAATGTCTGTGATTTAAAACTTTAGCATTAAATTATATATATGCATTTCCCATAGAAAAGTCAAAGTGAAATTATGGGGAAGCTGGCAGAAGACTCTGAAATTTAGGAGGGAAAACTTTTCCGTTTTTAAAGGAAATTGCCTAAAGCAGCCATTTATTTATTTCAATCTCTTTATATTTCATTAAATAAAACATTTCCCTGCAGCTCTTCCTGCTCTTATGATTTATTCAGAAACAGAGAAGGGAGAAAGAATGACAAGTAATGAAAAGGAGAAAAGGCTGCTTGGCTGAAGCACACAGCAGAAGAACAGAATAAAAACATGAAGGTGCTGAGAAAGACTAGCAACATGTCTATTGACAAACAGCGGCAAACAAAAAAGAGATTTAAAATATCCATTGAAAACATATAGATCTGTACAAAACGTGACTGGTTACCCAAGCCCAATTTTGCAAATACATAATTAAACATCACGCACAGTGAGTACTTACACTTACTGTGTTTGGTGACTGCCTCAATGGAAGTAACACATACTTAGGAATTTGTTGCTTTACTCAAAACAGAGAAAGACTTATTCCATGGTCTGAAAGATGCTTAGATGCTCAGGTGTGTTCACATCCAGTCTCGCACTTTACCTTAATGTCCGGACAGAGCCCCACTGAAATCGAAAAAATCGTGTAGTATTTCAGGTCCATCTAACTGAAGTAGATCACAGGGCTAGTCCTTTATTTTATTTTTTTTTCTGGAAAGGAAGAAGTAAACATATTTGTCATTCACACATACACTTTGCAAGGCACCAAACGTATAAAAACAGAGGAGCTGAGACAGCGTAATCTTCACATAAATATAAATACATATACTATTAAAGCTACCTATTATATGTAATTTTTTGTTCATGCAAATAATCCTATTTATTTCAATGGACTAAAGACGTATTCAGCTTTATCCAATATAAATACTTGTTTTGTATCAGTTTAATCTTCTTGTTCCATGCTTCCCCAAGTTATTCAGAGTCTTCTAGATTTCTCTTCTTGGAGATATGGGAAGAGTAAGAGGAGAAAAGCAATCAGGAATTAACATTTTTGCATGCAAGTCCTACTGAACAAAATAGATACAAAATTCATACTAAATGCTGGAGGTAATGCCAAAATACAAGCATATCTTTAAAAATTCTGAATGTGTCCCATATCAAGCGATGCCTTGGAATATTTGGAAAGCTGAAACAAAAATTTTAGAAAAATACACTGTCAATAGTACTTGTGGCAACGGTAGATTGCCTAAAATGCCTAAAAACATCCCTGGGCAGTCCACTGAATGCAAAATAACAGGTGTATTGAAACACATCTAAGGTTTTAGGTAGGGATTTTCACACAGAGATGAAAATAAAGATAAAGCACATCAAACTACCAGACTAAATAAAACAATACAAGTACCAAGAGCTGGTTTTCAGGACAGAGGCTTAAAGAATCGCCCACTTACGCTCTACAATTTAATTCACATATTCCCCACAACAGACACGCAATCTGCATAAAACCAGACATTTATTTGGAATCCTCCTAATTATAGCCAGTAGTTCCACTAAATAAATAAATGCCTTGGTCTTGATATTGGATCAACAGGAGTTAACCTGCTCTGAGCTCTATTACGTTCTAAGGAGCTCTGCAAGGAATAAAATTGTATACATGTCCTCTCCTTTCCAAACAGGGGGCCTTGTTTTGCAAAACAAACACCAGCTATAATGACTAAAGAATTAAAATGAGTTTGAGGCTTCCCCCCGTCCCATGTTACTGATCTATACTTCATGTAGGACTGGGGAAATTCCTTGATTCTAATCTTGAGGGGGAGAAAAAGCTGTGTAAAATATTTTTATATATTCAACACACAATTTTTATTGCAGACAACTGTATTTCTACCTAACTCTCTCAACCTCACTGTATAGTCCATTCAGTTTAAATGAACTCATTGTAGTATTTTAAAGCTTTTCTGTATGAGAGGCATATAGAAGCGGGAATCGGGGATCAGACTGGGTCCTTTTAAGAAAAAAAACACTGGGGAGTTTCAGGTTTCAGACCAGGTGCTTAAAAAATTGCCTCCCTATATGCCAACTACATTTTGTTTCTTGCACTCTCACAGGCCTTTTTCAAGCTTAAACATAAGCAGAAGAACCCATAAAGACTGTTCAATATTCTTAAACTTACGGAAGATTAGGGGCAGGACTTTGATTACCTACCTAGTCCAAATATGAATGTAGGTCACAGCCTTCTCCAGTCATATTCATCTGTTCCTAGATCTTTACAAATAAAATCGTATTATTCTTGCAACCAAAACAGCGTAGGGAAGACAAACAAATTTCCACCTCTGGCTGGCAGACAGAATTAGATAGTTCAGTTTGTTAGTAAAGAAGGAAACTGAATTTGCAGCCACCAGAAGGAAACTATATTTGCAGCCACCAGATAATTCAAAAACTGTTACGAAACTAAACTGAGCTGTTTCTTCTGTGTTGAGTGTAATAGCGTGCCTGAACAAAGTGGCAGACCTACCTGCTCTCAAGCGACTGTACCTCATACTTTCAGAGCTGAGGCAAAACAATATGCTGAGCTTACCATTATTCATCACATATTAAGGCTGTCTGCCTAGTTTGGTCTTAGAAGGACAAGAAACACAAACTTGGGACCACAGAAACAAGTCCTCTGAATGACTAAAAGCAACCTGTGCCTGTTGTCTCAAAAACTGTCTCCAAATAATTAAGTTAGAGAACAACAATAATAGCTATTATAATCGTATGTAGCTCATAAAATTGGCTGCTTCCTTCCAGCAGCTGCCCAAACAGCATCATGGGAATTGTTTGGAAAAAACATCCCCTGGCTCATGTCCCTGGCAGAATTGGCAGTATCCTCACCACTGAGGAGATCATCTCTTAAAATGCTGGTCCAAACTTTAGTGCATCCACGGAGGAGAAAGCGCGCTGACTAAGCCCATTACATTGAAGAGATGGTTCTGCTGGTGGCAATAGCAGAAGTGCTGTTGGTCCTGGGTTTGGCTGTGGAGTCAGACTCTCTCTGCTCACCCACTACCTTTTACAAGAACTGCTGGATCCGACGCTTCCCAGGTCTCCTGATTGACCTGCAGGAATCGCAGAAGAGGGGAGCCCAGGTGCTGAAGATTTATGCCGAAGTCTCACCTCAACAGTGCAGCAGAACCTGCTGCCTTCTGAGGAATGGTGAGTGTTCATTATCAAGACTGCAGCATACATTAAAATTTGCATCATGACGTATGAGGAAAAATATTCTGGGCAATTTTTATAGAAACACTCCTTTCTTTGAAGAAGAAATAATGCATAAAACCTGGGATATATGTGTTTTTTTGAGGGAGGAAAGCAGAGGCAGATTGTAACTGTTCCCCCATCATCAGTCCCATAGAAAGGAACTTGATAATCTGAATTTTTTAGAAGACTACACTGGAAACACATGAAAATCTCAGGGTCTGCTTTGGAATTCTAGATCTCTGTTATGAAGTTTGTGGGCAATGCTAACATTAAAACAATAACTCTTCAGTATCCATCACCATCTACTCCTGTAGAGAAAAATCAGTGACACTGATTCCGACAGGACTCTTCTTCATGGAGTACGGGACTAGACTAGGACATGGTGAGGGGGAAAGGGGAGGGAACGCACAATCTGGCCTTCTCTGAGATACAGGAATATTAATTTTCTTGGAGAGAGCACTCTCTTGTTCTGTGTTTACACCATGTTTCTGGTACAACCCAAGTAAAGCATTAATATGAGCAATAAATTTATAGTAATAAATAATAGCAGTTATTCAGCTGGCAACACCTTTTCCCTAGCCTTGTAAACTCAGACTCAGAATAAAAATAAGAAAAATCATTGCTTGTCTTAAGCCCAAGACTACACTTTCTGTGTATCACACTGCATTGGTACACTACAAGAATATCTTTAGGAGTGTACATGAAGTGTGTGTCCGTGGTGCCTAAATTTGACTGCAAAACTCACAAGACTTGAAAGGTTTTTGCATATGGAGGATGAAAGTGAGCTACCAGTTACTTAAGCAGTCAATATAAATTTTGATGAGGTTTTGAATTATGAGCAAAAATATGACCTTGACAACCTGCCACTGAGATAACTAACGTAACTGCCAGCAGCATTCCTAGTAGGAGTCAACTTCTTTCTTAAATATTATAAGGAAAGAACAATTACATACATTTCAGCAATGTTTTTCCTATTTGGACAACAAACTTTTTACCTTACAGAAAGAAGTAATGGTAACTTGGAATCTTGTTTTTATGATGTTACATAGTCAAGCACAAATTTGTTACAATCTTAACTAAAATACAGAGTCATTAGATGGCATTTCGAAGATATGCTTTAAATCAGCTTGTGGTTTCCATATAATCCCAATGAGACAGATGTAGTCACTACCACAAATACTCTTGCTAATGAATGTCCGAATTAAGATTTCAAGAAATGCGGATAAGACGTTTGATTTGATGGATTCTCAGTAATAGCACAGTTACTGAAAACTAATCTTACAAGATAAAAAGGAATTTTGAAATAATTTAAAAACAAGCAATAAAATATGTTGCTTGTGTCTCCTCAAACCAACGCAAAATACCTTATAAGCATGCTTTTAAAGTATTCTTCCTGACCAAAGAACTATCCTTCCTTACCAAAAAACAGGTTCATGACTTATTTTTCTTAACTGATTTCACGCAATAAAATCCATTGCAGATCCCAAAGAGAATAGATCCATAGAAGCCAAGTTCTTCAGATGAGATTTTTTTTTCAACCATTTAATGATGTTTTTATAAAGCATGTAAAGTAATCATTAAAATGAAAACCATTTCTAATTATGTTGTGCTAAAAACCAGAATCTCTAATGACAACAGAACTTTGCATGAGCTTGGAAAATGGGAAAGGTTTCAGAGATTTCACTCCGCCCTTCAAACAAATACATGTATTTTCAGGTGTTTCATATATTCTTAAATAAGTCTCTATATCAGAAACCTGCATAGTATTCATTTATCACACTGAAACCCAAATGTAAAGTATACTATTAGCACAAAACATTCACTCCTTGACAAAATCCAGAACATTGTATACCTGGGTCTGAAGGCAAGGGTACAGATTGCTATGACATGTGATGCAAGTGAAGAACAGTTTTCTGTTGGAAGAAAAATCATCATTGTTAACAAATATCTGAAAATTGTGATTTGTCAAACAGTGACTTCAATAATACCACATTGTTAGTGTTTGCAGAGTGTTTAGAATCCTTGAACAAAAGATATCACAGAAAAGCAAATACTACATAGGTATTTCATAGAAATATTTGAAGGGCTTTGTCTTTTAAACTGTTAATTTACACTAAAAGTGATGCAAAATGTTTACTGATGCCTAGAACTATTTCTATTTTCAGAATTCTTTTCTTAAAAATAGACACTGGATTTTAAATTCCTTTATCTGTAGAAGCCAATGTTTTTTATATATCACCTGTAGAAATGCCTGTAGTCCTCAGGAAATATATCAAAATAGTTATGTACAGGCTAAAGATGCTTCTCTAATACTGCTTAATGTTTCTACTCTTTTAAATAAAAATGCAAACCAATTGGTGTATAATAAATCCAGAGCTTCGTATAATCCCTGTAAGATTATCACATTCTGTCTTCCACAAGTTTTGTTCTTCCCTTGTTCTGATAATCATAACCTTCTTCGTACCAGTCTTACTTTCCTAAATCTCTACTCTAAGCTCAAGTTCCTATGACTTAGAACTGGAAACTGAGGAAGCCTAACTAGAGGTAGATACAGGACGTGAAAATTACATCAGTGAAAGAAAAAATGCTTTGATTTAGCTTTGACGACAAATCTTATCTTTACCTTGCTATCATCAGAGCTTAGGATCCCAGTTTTACTTGTAAATATTACTGGTTTTCAGCTAGGCAGACAACCTTGATCTTTATGTGTAAGCAGGTAAAAAACACAAGACAATATACATTCTGTAACAGCACTTCTGCCATGATTTTTTCTTTCATAGAGCTGCTGAATTTTGTATTGTTCAGACAGACTTGCAATTTTCATTGCAAATTTTTGTTTCATTAATTGCATACATTTTTTGAAAATAATCCTCCTCTCTTAGGGCAGATAAGTTCATTATGACGGAAAAAACATTTTCAAGGCGTGTGTTTACTGTGTTAAATCTATGATGCAGTACTGAGGCTACTAGATGAAAAAATACAAATAATATAGAAAAGATAGTAAGCACAGGTTTACTGTATTTTCTTCCTTTTCTCATGTGTAGATAGGTTAGGGTTTTGGGGTTTTTTAGTTACACATAAAATGGAAACAGTTGCATGACTTTTTCTGTTGTTCATTGCAGAACATTTATTTTTATTACTTAACAAATGTGAGAAAAATGTTTGGAATAAATACCTAAGTAAATAGAATACATTTATAAAGCTAGGTAGTTTCCTAACAATTTATGTAAAATAAAACTTTTTCATAAGGGTGTTACATGAATATAGTGTAACTAAAATGCTTTTCCAATATTTAAAAAAAAAAAAAATAACAATCACAGAATTATTTGAGACTTGTTTGCCTGAAGCAACTCTTCAGGCCTATTAATTCCCATGTTCTAGACAGTTACATTAACAAATACAGGTCTTATCTTAAAAGCTTATTTCATACACAAATTGTCCAATTTAGAGTCAGAAGGTATGCTACAATTTCTGATGTGCAAAGCTTGAGAGTCAGAATCAGTATCAGAGAAGTTCTCCTTAGCTGTTTTAATAATTTACAGTATTTTCTGCTATTGAATGTGTCCCCTGCCCTGCAAATACTTTTTTTAATTGCAGGTAGCCATTCAGGTTATTAGTTCAGGTATGGAGGTTACATTCAAGGCAGGTAAAATGAAATAAAGAACCCCCCCCAAAACTTCATACAGCTGAAACAAAACCTAACATTACTCCTGCTCCAAGGACATTGATATAAAATAAAATTAACTTTTGACTTGATATTTTTATTTGAGATTTTGATGTCCTGTGAGACTCTGAAAGAAGAATCTTTCCTGCTTTTTATACAGTGTGACTCGAACCATAAGTATTGTAGCATATATTTTCAATCTAAATCTGAAGCCACCAGGATTCGAGCATCTATATACTTTTGCAAATTGGGTTTCAGTGACAAGTTGTTCAGGCATTTTTTCATTATTACTTTCACCCTGATTTCTGATGCGGGAAGATAGAACTGAACCTCCAAACATAAATAAAGAATTGTGTAAACTACTCAATTCACAGAAATACAATAGCCCAAAGGCAAACAAGAAAAACAATTGGGAACTGGCAGCAGGGCATGAACATCACTTACTTATTGTAGTTCTGGATGCTTTTTTAATAATCTGGGTGAAATGAATGGTTGCAGTCCAGTTTTAAGTAGAAAGAGCAAACATCTCAAAGTTGTCTTCCTTGATAACTTTACTTTTAGAAATGGTCCACTCACTGCAGCTGAGACGTGAAGGAAGGCAACTGGTAGGAGGACTACAAGCTAAAGCATATGATTTTATTTTATCAGAGGCACATTTAGACTTCAGATGGCTATTCTAGTCCTTCTTCTTAAAATAAGAATATAGTTAAAAGTAGTTCTACTTTACTGACTAGGTGCTTAATTAGTTTGCACGATAATGAGAACACCACAGATTTAAAGTGCTACAGAGCTGCCCAGTATTAATGATCTTCTGATGTTAAATAATGTAGTAACGTGCAACATGCAATGTTCATTATGCTGATAAGCTCAACTTTATTCTTTTTGTATTACAGTTTCCTGCAACCTAGCAGTGTTCTACCATGGAGCTATTCATGAGAATATGAATTGCCTGCACATGTCTTGCCCAGCATTGGAAAGCTGCATACTAAAAGCTAGAATCAATGTCATTTTGTACAACATCACAACAGGTAACTAAGCATTTCGTTTATAAATGCTGAAAACATAACAACTATAGGAAATGTTAAAATTATACTAGGTCAGTTATTGTGCTACAAGATCTTCTGAAGTAACATGCAATGCTAAAAAAGTGTAAGACTTTTTTCCTTTTTCATTAATGCACCTACTTCTGAAAATTCTTCCCCCCTTGCTTCCATTCAGTCTTTGAGAAAGGCCCTTGAAGATACACCTGCTTTCAAGGTTCATGCTCTGAGTACCTAATCAACACAATGCTTAGGGAAAATACCATACCAGACCCGAGAGACTGAGAGGCGAGGCTGCCCACTGCTCCATGTCCCCAGATCTAAGCAGCAGCAAGGCTGAAAATGTATTCCCATTAGGCACATGCATGAAGAGCACACATACATACCACAAATACACATTTATACGCAGCCAGCCACACAGGTAACACAGACAAATGCATAAAGCAGACATATGAACACAGGTAGCACCAAGAGCCTCATCCTGCTTTTTCTGGCTGCACAGAATGGAGATCTGCTAGTGAAAATATATATATACACACATACGTACAATGTGAATCCCACCAGCAGCTGGGTTCAGAGGCTCAGTCCACCCAGTAGCTGCCCCTGGGCCCCAGTCTCCCCAGTTGCTGCTACCTGGATGTATAAGCCTCCAAGGGCGCAGCCCCCCTCCAGTCTCTGGTGCAGACTGTCTCACACACACAGAGCTGGCCGGGACTCCCCTACTCCCCAGCAGCCTTGATCCCTCCCTTTCCTCACCTTTGGTTCTTTCCCTAAGCATCCCATAGTAAGTCCTGTGCAATCCCAAAATGCACTTCCCTGTACCCCATAAAGTGTCCCATAACCCTAGGCAGTGACACCCCCAGTCCAGAAGGCATTGATGGGTATTATTGGGGCTCCCTGACCTGCCATTGTCTCCCTGTGCTCCTTTTGTGGGGGTGCAGAGGAGCTTTTATCACATAAACTAACAATGTTTATGATTTAATAGGGATTGATCCAGATCTTCTTATTTTTGAAAAACTGACATCCAAAAAGCCAAATACTCAGTCCTCACCAAGTAAATACGAAAGGCAAAACAGCACAAAGACCACCGAGTGGGAAAGATGCCAGTATCAAAATGCCACGTCAAGTTCTCTTCCGCTCCAAGCTCCATCTTCTACCACTAGCCACGGCTTAACAGCAAACACTTACACCTCCAGCACAAGCCTGATGGTCCAAAAAACTGAAGTTACTACTTATTCCAGGTCAGAAACCTTTCCACTGGATGATCATTTTGCTAAGTGGACAAGCACAACTTCAGTAAGCACTAGGTCAATCACCAGCTCAGACAAAAAGACTGGACACTCAACTTCGATATCCAAATCTCCCAAGGTGTTATCCCACATGCCTACTCCTCCTCGTCTGAACAGCAGTAAGCAACACTTAAATGAAACCAAAGGCTACAGTGGTAGGAATTATACTTCGGATAATGAGGCACCTGCTTGGGAAGCTGCAGCTTTGGGTGTCTGGTTGATCCCTGTTGTTCTTTGCTCTTCTCTCATCTTCCTTTGCTGTTGTACTGTTGCTTTCACAGCAGGGAGTTGCAGAAATAGGAGAGGTCAGTATAAGCCCATAAGGAGAAGAAGAACAATGTCGAGACATTTCATAAAATATACTACTGTCAAAGGTAATTTGTAAAATACTGTCACCATCCTCGTTTTGGAAAAAACAGCTTTTTAAAAATGAATCGCATATACCATCTTATTTCTTTTACAGAACCAAAGATAATTTTTTCACTGATGGTTTCAGAATCTTTCAGTTGTAATTTAATTCTGGACGGATGAAACACAATTCCCCTGTCTCTTTAGGTAAGAATTACACACTTATAGCTCCCACTGCATGCTCAGAGGTGTTCGAGCATGTTTTGGTTCATAACCTGACCCAGGCTAATGCCTAACAAACAATATACTTTCTCCCTAACTTAAGAGAGCAGATTCACTGCAGCTGTACGTATCCTTTCCCCTGACTTTGAAGTAACCTGAGAAAATTAAGTCTAAGTGCAATCAGTAAAACTGACTGAAGCTTTACAGTATCATAAAATCATTTAACTCTAATCATCCTTTAATTGCCTTAGATCTAGTTGTTTCTATAAAACTATTTTTCCCCAACTAAGTTCTAGATTGACCTTTTTTCCCCATTTATCCCTAATATTGAGAGAAAACGATGCAGCCAGCACTTTTTACTTCTTCAGAGAAAAACACCAAAACAACCCAAGTTCAAAACAACTCCTGAATTCCATTCACTCATACCCAAACATCTGCTCATTCAATGTTTATGCTTTACTTTCCCCCGCTTCTCGCTTCACTCCTCTGACAACAATCACTTCAAATGTTTTTCAAGCCCTCCCATAAGGACCTTCAGACAACTGCTTTGGTAAAGTTACTCGCTCCTCAATGCATTGACAAATCCATTCCTTTATCAGCTAAGGAAAACACAAACGCCGCCAACATTTGTTCGTGCCTTAGCATCGATCTGTGCTGTCCACCTCGACTTGCTTTTTCTTGCTGACTCATATTTATCATTAACATCATTAGCTTTTTAAAACAGGGACAGTCATTTAATGTATGTTGCACAGGACTACACACAAAATGTTTTGAAAGCTCTGTGAGTCAGCATTATAATAAAAGCCCCACTTTTTGTTTCCTCATCCTGTATGTATATTCCTCATCCTGTAGTGTATACTCTACTCATAAAAGTGCTCCTCCTGAATATAAATCAAGCGACTAGATCAACAAGGTAGCAAGGTATTTCCTTGCCTTACCTTACTCAGAAGTTTGCTTAGCAATGCAAACATTTTCAACGGTAACCAGGATTTTCTTCCTCTTTTAGACTTGTTGATGTCTCAGTTTCTCACTTTCTTCACTTGCTGCAAGAAGTTTCTATTTCCCAGACAAGTGTATAAATGTTATAAAAGGAAACAATAAAAAATAAAACTGACTGTCACATGTCTATGTGGCAGAAAATGATTTTAAAACTAGTAAGAGTCATGCAATGTTCAAAGACTACAGTGATGAGGTTGTAAGGCCAGTTGAGCAGGTTGGTTTCAGAGAAAAAGACCTCCCTAAAATGATATTTTAGCCCACACTGATCAGCACCGTAGCTTAGGAAACTGAAGTTTAAAAAAAGACTTGCTTATACTATCTTGATTGACCTTGTGTGCTAACTTTTATGGAATAGAAGAGAGACTGACACAGGACAAGAGGAACATTTTAAAGGAGTGGGGTTTTTTAATCAGTTGAAATAACACAAAAGCAATTCCTTCTATTTTAGCTAGAAAAACTAGAATGAGGTATGATTTGTTTTTAGGGCAGTTCTGTGCTTATATGTAAAGTGATACAAACACTAAAAATGTACCCTTTCCGTGTTGTGTTTTAAATTTCAACAAGCTGACTTTTATCATCAAATTGCACTCTTCTAATTCATTGTATGGCTGAATCTAGCACATAGTCTAACTATCACTAAAAATTTCAACAAGGAATGATGAGACCCCACGGGCTCTCTTCTGAGTTAGAAGTTGACAGGTATTCTTTTCCAGGTTTTTAACACCAAAAGGAAAGGAACTAGGGAGAAAGGAACCAAGATACTCTACAGTGTACCAAAGGCTGAATGTGGTGATATTGTGAACAACGTATTTCTCACGTGATCATCATCTGAAGGTAATCTTCATGGATCTGACCTCACAATGGAAAAGTCTGACTCACTTCATCAGGAAACAAAGGGACATGTATGTCAGAGGAGGAACATGTATGTCAGAGGAGGAACTTGGTTTCTCAGCCTGTAGATTACTGTGATGTGCTTTATATCCTTCCTCCGCAACTTACACTGGATATACCATCAGTATAATCTTTTTTTAGACTAGGAGCTGCAGACCATGTGGTTCAGGATTCTCCTTGTACAGTGCTCTACCAACCAAATTCTGAAGGAAATGTTCACGGCTCAGTGAGGCACCTTTCTGTTAAAGACACCAGCAGGCATAACTGATTTTCATTTACAAAGTCTTAATCGGAAAACGGAAAGTTTGCAAAGTTCGTGTTTTGGTCTCCACCATAGATAACATTGAGATGCTTCACACACCATGACAACCATCAACATGCTCCAAATCGTCGCGGTACTTTTCAGTACTCAGTCAGTACTGATGACAAGCACATTTTGTTGCAGGATTCTCCCACAAAGCACTTCGGCCAGCATTGTCACATCAATTTGCAATGAAAGTGCTTCTGAAATTAATTTTTTCTCCCCATAATTTTTAAAATCATGTAACCAAGGAAAACACATTTTAAAACCAACTTACATCTAAAATATAAAGATATATCAAAAGCAGACCTAAAATCCAGCTAGTTATCTTTCTGCTGGTCTATTTACTGCCACATGAATAAACATCCAATGTAATTCAGTAATACTTATGTGTCTTATGAAATCGTCTCTTTGTTTGAAATGGTCAAACCAACCAAAATGGTGAAGCATATGTTTGCTGCCAAAGAAGGGCTCAGCAAAAACCGCACTTTGAAGAACTTTGCATTTTTATATATGTAAGTGTTAAAAAGCCTAAACCTAGACTCAGAAGACTTTGTAAGAGAACTAGATCTGCACTGCGATGCCTTTCTTCAGGCTGAATGGAGCCATTAAAATGCTGCTTGTGTTCACATTATAGTCTCAATAGCTCCCAGACAAAGAGAAGATGTTACCTGAGAAATTATGCCATTTCAAACTGCACAAACTTTATTTTCAAGACTTTGCAGCACTGAATTCCAAATATAATTTATCTTGAAAATCAGGGAACATACTTAAATTATTATTGCTACATAATTGCATGTAATTTTTAGGATACAGAATTCACCTGCAGGCAGCTTAGTCCAATTCAGGTAGAAAAATCTCATTCCGTTTACCTAAAAATTCCCCCTCAGTTTCAGCTGGATAACGTGTTTCACTTTTCTTAGCCTAGAGTTTTGCCAAGCATTGCTGAATGTTAGTTATCTTCAGTTACAGAGGCATATGCATTTTGTGTTATATTTAGTTATTTCATACTTTGGAGGTTTTTAAAATTTCAATATAAGTATTTTATTCTTTCCATTTTCCAGTTTTTAATGGAAAGAGTGCACAACACCTCTTTCTCCCTGTTTCACAGAATAAGATTTGCAGAACTGTTTGACAGTTTGAGGCGGTATTATTGTAACACAATGCCCTTTACCCATTGATTTATCGTACTGAGAAGAATGCATTTCTGATTCAACTCATTTAATCATGCATATAAAATATGGGAAGAATCTTAAATACATAATATATTTTTATAATATATTGCTGAACTTGAAGCCACATAAGCAAGATCATTGCATGTCTAAGGCAATATAATTCTTGCAGTATCGGTATCTTGCAGCACCCATATGATAATGGGTAACATTCAAGACAGAAAACATCAGAAACAAAAGTGAACATGGGACATCCCCGCTCTCTTCTTCCTGTACAATTAAGATATTGCTGTTTTCAGATAAGTATTATGCAACTTAATTGAAAACTGAGACAGGTTCTAATATATTGCAATACCTTTATTATACGAGACTTGCACTATTTTCATTCCCCAAATCCTTCATATCTATTCTTATCCTGACTTTTCCTATTCAGGCTGGGCTGCAACCTAAATGCCCCATGAAACATCTGCTAACAGTCTGGAGTACTGCAAAGTCAATAATGCCAGGCTTCTTCTAGCTTGTTTAACTCTTCCTTTGCTATAAATGATCCGCCGTAGCAGCTTAAATCAAGAAAAAAAGGAGAAAAGCTAGTCGTAAGGGATAGATACTACTAGCAGAATACATTTTTTTTAAAAAGGAAATAAACTACTGAAAATCTAAGAACTTGCTATTCTTATATCAGGGAGGTTGTATCCATACAAATTGAAAGACTAGCAAAGAAATCCTTTCACTGGACATGATACAGTCCAACATGCCAGAAACACAAATATCCACAAGAAGGCATTAGTTCTAATGGAAATAAGTCATAGGTAATGTACTATTTACTTTAAAACAGCTGTTTTTTCACCCTGTTTTCCTCTCAGAAAAGTAACTTCTATCTGATCTATCAGTTGTGTGATCTGCAGCAAGTCACAGTCATCCTTGGTGTCTGTGGTTTCCTCATCTTCAGATTAGTGACTGTACAGTGCACTTAATAGCACCTGGATGCTCCTTTGATATTCACCCTTAACATTATGTTGTGTAGAATCATATAATGGAACTATGACCCCAATACTCACCAGAAAAAGCAATGAGACAGAAGTGAAAATTTGTATGTGCCATGCACAAACACTTCTGGGGCAGGATGGAGTGATTAGAATTTAGATAATTTTCTGCAGAGTATTCTTGATTTATTGGCATAGAGAGAAAAAAATAGGCAGGAAAAGGGTTATACAAAGCACAGTAGCAGGACTATTTTATTACAGACTAGGAGAGTCACAAGAAAATAAATACATACATTTTAAGTATGAGGGAAAACAAGAAATGGGTAGAAAGATGGTTTGCCCAGACAACACATCCCTTTTTAGGCATCTGTCTCTTTATCCCTTACTTGTGCCTGTAGCAACGCTATGTGTGAAAACAGCACAAAAAGTGTCAACTCCAGTCGGGAGTATAAATTAGTTCCCTGAAGACCATGAGATTATCTGTAGGGGTATACTAACTCTTCACACACAGCCAGTCACATTCAGGTCTTAGAGCTTGGTGAAGTTGCAAGTAGTTGTAACATCTACCCTCCTTGCAAAGAATGAATTATGTCTCTGTACAAGCCTTTTTGTCTAATCTGAGCAAGAGATTATGCTTAGTATCCGATAGCCCTTCTTTAAAGGGCGCAAGTGGGATAGAACATAGACAAACAACCTCAAGAAACTATTTAGCAACACTTTGAATGTTTCACTTCACAACTCTTAGCACACTGTTTACTAAAGACTTCTTATGCCAGTGATTACAGTAATTCCTAGATGCAAAAAATTAGCTAGAATACTGACCAAGCAACTTCTTTTCCAGTTTGACCAAGTGCTAGATCTCAACCTTTCTTTGGAATGTTTATATGGGAGATAAAAGAAAGGTTAGTCTCCTCAACAGCACCAGCAAAACTATGCATCACATCTATTCCAGATGGCCAAGAACTTAATTCGTGTGAGCTTTTTTTCCATTGGAGACAGCTTATTTTTTCTTGCCATAAGGAACTTACTTTTCCAGTTTGCGGGGGCAAGTGTTTGGATTTGAAATGAGACATCTGCTACTTGGAGGTTAGAACAGTGACCGCAAAGAAGCACGTATAGTAGCCTTCCTGCTCAAGTTTCAATCTGTGATGGACAGGGTTGTCTGAGGTCAGGGCTGTCATGAACTAGCTCCATGTTCCTCTTGGCCTGTAAATACCAGTGAAAGAACTACCTATGGAGACAGCCAATGCCTCTAGATATTATGTGTGGGTTTTTTGCTCCTCCATCTTTCCGAATTTATGCACTGGGGCGCCTAGCCTGCTTCTTGATTTAAATGTTATCTATCTACATTTCTATTTAAAAGTAACATGAGCATTTCCATGTACATGCACACAGGTATGTATAGAGGGATACACACCTTAGAGTCATGCATTTACATTATAACATACATGATACATCAGTAAGTGACCATTGCTAAGGAGGTACTCATTACTGTGCTGTGGAGTTGCTTGACCTGTAAGTCTATTACTCTTTAACTCTTCACAGTTTTTAAACTTCAGTGCAGGTTTCCAATGAGATGGTCTGCAAGAGTATTATATAGGAAAATGAAGATGCATAGTTTAGTTCATAAAAACATGTGCTACATTAGACAGCATCAACTCCAGTGGGAGTCTTCCCAACCTTAAGATCCCAGTGTTCTAGGTATTCTACATAATCACAGAGAAATACTGCCACTCTCAAACACAAACAGTTTGGAGGGAGAAGCAGAAAAATACAGAGAAACATTCAAGATGACAAAGAACTCAAAATATAATCCAGGCTACCTTTGATCCAGTCCACTGCATTATACAAGTTCTAGACTGTAACATAGAAACCATTAGTATAAATCACAAGCGTAACTGAATTTTATATTGTCTTTGATTCTAGCAGCTTGATCGGGCACTTACAGGTTTATAAAGGTTTTTAATTTTGCTCTTACATTTCTTAGCAAGGACAGGAAGTGAAGATGACATTGAAAACCAAGGTTGGAGGTCAATCTTCCAGATTTCTAAGGCCAGCTGGCCAAGTGTTCTATAGCCATAGGGTCATTAAGCCAGATACTACTAGAAAACTGGCATCTTTGACAATTAATTTCTGATGATAAGTGTTGGATGTGGTTTAGGGACCACAGTGAATTAGCCCCAACGCTGTTCTTGGCCAGTAGGTACAATCTATTGTTGCTAGAGACATTTGAGTGTCCTGGCACTCAGGAGACAGCCACTTTTTATCCTGCCTGTATTTCTTGAAACACTTATAGAATGTATATAAGCTACGCTTGAACACTTCAGCAGGAACTCTAGAAGCCTGTGCATTTTAGGTTTTCCATGAATTAGCTGTGAAGCTAATGAAATGCTAATATAATCAAATGAAACATCCATTTCCCTTGCTGTGCTATTCTTTCTACCAGTCATGATTATTAGTAAAGTCAAACCATTATTTTAAGTCCAATTTTCACAGAGTTCTGCTTAGGTCCATTTAAAGTCTATGATGAGCAAAGGAAAATTGAATTGTTCTCTGGTGCAAAGAGGATTTTACCAAGTGCTCATATGTCCTGAACACGTAGGACAACTTTATGGAGAAAGGCAAGCTTACAGGATTTTAGGTTTCTTAAAACATTTAAGGGCATTACTCAGACAGTCTGCTAAAAGACATGCCACTGCACGACAGAAGTTAGTTACATATGCTTGCTAGTATGCCAGTCCTTATGCAAGCACTGACAAAGCTAATTAAGGAAACAAATTTCTCTTGTGTACATACTAGAATCAAATCGCCTTTGGAATAAAGCCAGGCACAACTCCACCATCCATACCGTTCTCTGAGTCAAACTGCAGTTACTTCCTCAGTAATTTTGGTTTTGTGGCTGTTCAAAAAAGATTAGGAGTTACACAGATGTGCTATTTCAAATGAGAATTTTAAACACTACCCCCATTATCCATGAATAAAGGAACAACCTGATAACAGCCAAAACCTTCCCCATATTAAGCTTCACATTAATACAAACCTAAGAGGAAGGACCACTAAGTAACCAAGTTGGTAAGTGCAAAATGGGGATTACAGGACAAGCATTTTCAATTTTAGCTACAGCTCTGGCAAATTCTCATAGGGAGTAAAAAGCTGCATTAAACTCAGTATCCTGCCATATGAAAACAATCTCTACCCAAGAAGAATCCTTCCAAAACTGACAATGTTTTGGAAATGGGAATACATACACTCTTTGGCTGTATGTAAACACCAAACCAACAATGAGAAATCCTAGCAGTGAGTGAGTTGAGCCACACAGAACACTCCACAGAAATCAATTCCTCTTCAGTTTTCAATGTCCTTATTCTTATGCTGTTTCCTCTCAAAGAGCTGCTGGCAGGGCCACATGCTAGGTTCTTTTATAGGTATGCAGAATCCTTAAGTCTGATGAACAAAAACTCCCTCTGCCCCTTCCAGAAAATGAAGACCTTCTGTGTAAGCTGAAATCTTAGTAAGCCAAGAAGGTACAATAAAAGCAAGAATAGAGTTATTTATGTCCTTTCAAGCTGGTATTTTTAAGGGTTTTTTTTCTTAACCATGAGAAGGCAATAAAAGTTGCCTGTGATTCCAGTGTTTCAATCAATTCCTTTCAAATACAAATTACCAAATGCAAGATAAACAGCCATATAATTTCTTTCTCTGTGCTTCACAGCAGTAAGCTGGGTGCTACAAACTTTTTTTTCCTTGAAGAGCCTGGGTACATTCAAGAGACAGTTCAGCGGACCTCAGGGTACCAAGACTCAGTCCATTGCTAGTTAAGCTATATACTCGCCTCACTACTCACCAGCTCTCACTTTCAGCAACTCTCATCATTCTTCCTTTCCCATGTAATTCGGTATCCTGTAAATAACTGCTAGTTCACCTTCCCACTGCCATCCCATTTTCTACCTTATTTTATTCCATCATTTTAGAGAGAGGTATTTTTACTTAGGATATTTGTTAGCCCTCATGACAACTGAGAACCTCACACTACACACCTCTCACTACACACCTCTCCAAAAGTTTAACTACTTAGGCAACATTATCTTTATTTTACAGATAGGAAGTACAGATAGAGAAAAATCTGAGTGACATTTGAAAAGCATTTAGGCAGTTTAGAGCTCTTAACTTTCAGACTCTTAATTAATGGAACTTGGAGCCTAAGTCACTTCATTGTTTTTGACATTGTTGCTCCGAGTTATATGCCAAAAGAAATTGTGTGAGAAGTCAGAATGTGAATAAGCAGAGGACTGAACCAGGATCTCCCAAGCTAAGAATGCACAGAATAGAATGTTCAAGTCACCAATATGACTCAAAACATATTTTATTCAAAGAATAATACTCATGGACAGGAAAATTATGTTTACAAGAAAAACCAGTGGTAAAGAAAAATCTGATTACTATTGAAATTAACTCATCATCAAGTTTCATATTGTTGGTTAAGGTTCTGAATAATTATATATCTATATCATATAGAAATATTAACATAGTAGTTTAATATTTCCGTAATAATCAGATGTACCTGCAGATTCTACTCTCATGGTAATGCTTGTATATTCAATAGTTTCTTCACGGATTCCTTATAACGAGACATGTTATTTTCTGTTTCACCTTCATTTTTAAGTGCAATTACAGAGTTTCTGTAATCCTTAACCACTTCAGATGCAAGAAGCTCTTCCTTAGTTACATTACTGACATTCTCTGAGGCTTTTATTCGAAGTAGTGTATCCAAGGCATTTTTCTGAGAGCAGCTATTTTCCCAGATATACTCTTCCATGTCTTCCCCAGTCTTCTCACTCTCCCACATCTCAGTTTTCTGAAAGAAAATATACATCGTCTTAAAAACTACTCAAGACTGAAACAAAGCTACAATAATTTGAAGAAACTTATCTCCCATACCAATTCACTTTAAAATTTACTTCCGTCATGAAAGGTATTTCCCCTCCTCTAAAGTCCAAGGCTTGTAACTCAAGCCTCAAACAGAGTTCAAACAGTGCCTATATGCTGCACATTTTCTGTGCGGAGTGAGTTTCTTTCCTCCCACTTATCAAGTTCTTTATGTACCTGGCAGATAAAACTAGACAAGTCAGAATGGGAAGAAAACCTTATGGACTATACATAATGAGTAACAAAAAACGTTGTCAAAGTAAGAATTTTAAATAACCCTAAATGCTCAAGCTTCGGAAGTAGCCACCTAGCTATTATGTCCCTAGCATATGATTTTGGTATGTTTACCTTGGCTGTAAGACGTGAAGTGAGACAGCTCATACCAAGTAACCTATGATGAGAGACAGCAATCCTTCACCATTTGGGAAAAGTTTTAATTGTGACTCATAAGGAAAAGCACTCCTCTTTCTGCAAAACAAATTGCTCCTCAAAAGAATCTGTATCCACAAGGTGCTAATTTTTACCTAATTAGCGTTGCAACAGTAGACAGGATCAAAAGTTGAACACAGACACAGGACATGATCCCAGTGCCTGTAAACACTTGGCTTGTAAAGTTGTTCTTTATAAATTTTGTCTTTGAATGTTTCTCTGATTCAGCAGGCCTTCCTCTGGCTTCACAGACTGTTTAAGGGATATTTCAAATGTTATAACCTGCTATTTTTGTATATTTCAATTTTTATTGTACTTTGGTAAATACATATGCTTCGTACATACATTTGCATTTTTATATATTGTAGATTGTATATTTATTTGTATGTTTATAATTACTTAGTACTTTACTGAGGTAAACAATACAGAGCATCCTTGTATTATTTCAACTCTATAAGAATCACAATTTGAAGTCTTTTTGGTTTATTTTTGGTGGTCATGTTTTTCCTACAATTGCTGTAGAAATCATGTCTAACTAAAACTTCTATTTCTCTAGAAGCAAGTTCAAAGAAACGTTATAGTAAAGCATTCACTCATAGAGATTTTTATTATTTTTTTTTAATCCCTTGCCAGAAAGGCCTCTTCAGTAAATTTTTAGCTATGCTACCCAGAATCCAAATAAACCTGGCAATCACGGGAGGGTTGGGGGTTTTTTGTTTGGTTGTGTTTTCATTTGTTTATTTTACAGTATTTTGTCCACTAGTCAACAAGGTTGCTGCAGTCAAACCATAATATTTAACAACCTTTACTTAAGGCCCAGGATTATTTCTTTCCCCCTACAACCCTGTGTGCTCCGTCTGAATTTAAAAATATTTTAACAAATGCTGCATCCTGCACCTGGTAAATAGAATCTCTTGTCTTTTAAATCTCTTAGTCCAAACGTTTAGTCAGAAACGGTGATTAAAACTGCTAAAAGGCTCATATGACTGACATTAAAACCTGGACACAATACAACACAGAAGTAAAAAGAACCTCATTCAATTTCTAGAGGGAAAAAAAAAGGACATACTGTAGTCTGTATTGCTAAAACAGGAGCAGAACAGTGGGTATGTATGAAAAATGCTGCAATTCAATGTGGAGATTTACATAGTTTTAAATTAATGACATCATCCTGTTTTACATATCCCTGGTCTATCTGCATAATGGCTGTCCACGACATTTTTTTCCTAAACTCCAAAAAAAATTTTAAAGCAAAAGCTTCTCTCACAGGGATAGGGTTTCTCAAGAGTAAGGGAATATGGGTATCACCGCTGGTCACTCCCTGGACCAAGCTCATGTTTGAAGTTCAAACAAAAGATCCCTGTGAGTCTTTTAAACACCTTTAATAAGTTATAGCAGAGACAACAAGAACTAATTACAGTTATTACATTTATCTCTTCAGGAAAATCCTTCTCTGCACACATTAACTTACAGGATTTCGGAGATGCACACTGATAAACAGATTAAGATTTCCCTATCTCTTTTGAGCTATACAGAGCAGGAAGATTTTAAAGGAAGCCAAAGAAACTGTTGAGTATTTCTTTCTTGGAATCCTTCCCAGCAGAATGGTGTGTCAAAATGGATTTTAAAATAAAATCTGACTTCTGGGGGGCAGGGAGGCAGGAAGGCATTTGACAGTAGGGGGAGATTTCAAAATCCATTCCTCAGCCCTGCTACAAGAAGCCAGTATCCATTGCTGCAATGTTGGTGGCCGTGCCTCAAAATGAAAAGCTATCCGACTGTACGCACGTCCAGCCATACATCACAAACAGGAAACTGAACAGAAACCAGATTTTTGCAAACTGACTGCATTGAATGAAACTTAAACACCTTTCCAACCAGATTTACTGCAAGAGAAAAGGTGAATCTGGAATTACATTTTCATTTGAAAAAGTATCCTAGGTAGACAAGCACCCATGAACTCTGAATAGTGGAAATGTTACAAGTATTGTAGTCTCAGTTGAAAGCGTTATGAAGACAACTAATGAGACAATGAAAAGACGTCAGAAATGAGGTCTTCATCACTCAGTTTTGTTAGTTGATTATTTTTGTCCCCTGCAAATTTAAAATGTTAGTAAACACTGCAGTAAGAGTCTTACAAATGAGAATAAAACCGTGAAAACCGGAATACAAGTGTGGCATTGTGTAACATTTTTCTAGAATCCCTACTTAGTGAGTAAGGTTAAAAATCAAGAACGTATGTTTCTTCAATGAATTCACTAAAAATGACTGCTTCACTCTATCACACATAAGACAGAATCTCAGTAAGTATTCACCAGCCTGGCTGAAGATGCACTCAGATGGTAATTACAACTGTTTCTCTTACCTAAACTTCCAGTAAGAACCAAGGAGGGGGGAATCACCAGAAAACAATTTTTTATATAAAAATCAAAGGACATAAACCTATTACTATACAAGAGGTGCAAAAGAGTGATTGGATTTTTATACCTCCTAATGCAAATACATAGAATTATTTTTTTAATGCTATAAACAGAATAAGGATTTTTTTTCTAAGCAAATCTTTTGTGTGACAGTTTAAGCCAGCATTTTGGGAGGTTTACAAGCCTTTACAGTGCTTAACCTGAAGTGCTGACACAGTATAAATACTAAAATAGTACTCTGGCCAGTGAAATTGCTTTTTACATAAAAGTCATTAACAAAAAGCTTCAATATATATTGTACCCCTAAGTACAGAAAAAAGGAAAGCATTTCACCGTCATTTTTCTTGGGTTTTTTGCCAGTTTAACTTTCATAATTTTGCTGTCACAGCCAGGATTAGAATTGTCAGTTCTCTGGTGTTTCTTTTGGGGAAGACATTTTAACGAAAATTTGTAAATGGCACACAGAAATCTTCAAGGCAATTAAAAACATGACTCACGTTAGTTCCATTTTCTTGTCAATGGTTTGAACAGTTAAAAGTTTAATGCTGTTTAGCAAAGACTAAGTATTTTAGTGGGGTTTTTTTTGAGGGGAGGGAAAGTTCTTTAAGTTGCAAGTCAAATTTCAAACTCTGTATAGCCTGGAATAAATATACCTATTTCTTCGTACTGCACTGAAATAAAAGATACTCTGTGTGGTACAATAATCACGGATTTTCAGGTAACAAATGACAGCTATGATAGCATTTTCCAAATTATTAGGTACATTCAAGCCAAAGAGGAGTTGCCAAAACAATTACGTACTTACCTCTTTGGCTATATTACACCTTTGAACCGCACTATTTAGTTAGCGACTTAAAAAGAAATACCAACATAAATTTGTAAATAGGCAAAACATATTTGCATTTGATAAGATGGGACATAAAAAATTTTAATTGCTTAATGATGCAGAATAGGTTAAAATACATTCTTCTGAATGAGCAGAACATTATTTTCTAGGACACAGCAATGGCACAGGGCAGGTAAGACCTCTAGAGCGCCAAGGAAAATCAGGAGAAAGACTCTGAGGACTAAACATTCCAGTAATGTACAAACATAAAATAGAAAAGAAGAACAAGCAGAGAAGAAAGAACAAAACTTTGCCTCAAAAAATAATACTGGATGCAAGAGATGCTCTCATACTTGATGACACTCATAGGCTTAAGCTCTGGTTCCGTCACTAACTTCAGAGTCCTCAGCAGTCACAATCCTCTAGATTGCCTCTTTCAAAAATGAGGACAACACCTAATTTCTCTGGGCTGAAGTGGCTGCATGTTATTTTCTGGAAAACCCAGGCTTCTGAACGGGTCATTTGAAAGGTATTTATCTAACTCAGTATGTTTTCTGAACATCGATCAGGTAAGATTCTGACCTCAACAAGATATATCAGTGATATTAAGGGTCCAAATCTTTGATGATTTTCTCTTCATTGTGTTAATATCTATTCCCTGTAAGACTTCATTTCTCTCCAACATTTAGACTGAAAATTAAACAGCTGTAAAAATTATAGTTATGTGTTAAAAAGGAGCCTTGCTCCTCCAGCAACTAGAAGTGTAAGGCTTAAACACAAGGTATTGCAAAAAGCCTACTACAGTCTGAAACAGTACAGAGACAATTTTTAATTCAACCTTTTGCCTGAATGTTTATTCTTTGTGGTTCCAAGCAAGAGGTACAAAAAAAAGTTTAACCTTCTTTCACTGCAATACACATTTCCTGTCAGCAAACCACTTTCCTTTGATTTTAAATATTTGAATTCAGATCTTCAGAGAAAGTTCATTAAATTTAACACCTACTATGCCACTTAGCTTTATCGCTTCTGACTCACATTAATGATGAAGACTCTTTCAAGTTGTTCGGTTTTGAGCACTGCTGAGTGCACAATGAAATGTAATACATACTTCAAAACAAAGTATATATTACAACTTT
The DNA here is from genome assembly GCF_030936135.1 of Gavia stellata. Lineage (NCBI taxonomy): Eukaryota > Metazoa > Chordata > Aves > Gaviiformes > Gaviidae > Gavia > Gavia stellata. The sequence continues at coordinate 81,279,014 of NC_082597.1, read as the reverse complement.
TAGAGACCACCCTTACTTCAGCCTCAGTTTGCGTTACTTAAACCATATATAATGACAAATTGAGAAAGAACACTATTGTAGGAAGGGCACAATTATATCCCACTTCATTATTCTAAGATCTCAAAGTCAGGAGATTTACACTAAGCAGCCTTCAGCTACATTAAATGGTGCCCAGAGCTCTCAATCTGTCTCTCCCAGGCACATGCTCTAATCACTAGGCTATGGCCCTCCTTTTCAGTTCATTCAATCTCGACTTTTCTTCTGCCCAGGGACAGAGTTTCAGCAAGACTTAAAAGTGCCTCCCTCCACCTCCCATTTTAATCCTCCAACCCATGTGTCATAACATCCGGAGTGTTCAGAACATGAAGTTAAAGTATACTTTTGAAACCTAAGTAGTCAGAGACCTGCTTAAGTTTCAAAAGCGGACTCATCCTTTCACATATTTGAGGCTGAATTACAAGGTAAACTCCTACTACAAAAACTGCAAAATTCCACTGTTACTAAGTTCTACTGGCACAACCTGAAGTGATAAAAATTACACTTACTTGTAATGGCTTAAAATGACTGTAGGTTAAAAAAAGACAATACAATTTAAGTGCTAACTGAAGTCTAGAGAAAAGCTATACAATGGATTTTAGGATTATCACCAATGGTTATGTAAAAATATTCATTCAGCTGCATGCAGACACAGACTCCCCACCCCACCAGTGCCTTGCAGTTGAATACTCTACTTAAAAAGGAATGCAAAAGCAGTGTGGGACGCTTTTCTCACATTCAAACTACACGGCTTTGGTGTTAATAGATAAACTTTAGTTAAACCTCTAGTTTCACACTGTCTGTCCATTCTGCAGTTTTTTCCTTCCCTCACCTTCTGCTTCACCTTCCCTGTACTTTCATTTCAAGTATTATTGACTTCTACAATCCAAGCACACTGCAAACAGATACACCCAGAAGACCCTTGGGCTATTACTGTACATATTCAGTAGCCACTTTCCACTTATCTCTACTTCTGTATTCCTCCTTCCTTACTGCTCTTTTTAAGTCTTGAATCTTTTTTTATCAGACTCCCATAACTACATTACTAGAAAAAGCAAGAGAGAGTTCAAAAGTGTGTACAGCACTACTCTATCTTTATTCTTAGTATGTCAGATTAGACCTTTTACTGTAAGAAATACTCCGTAGAATAGAAAATGCAAGGGCAACTTTTCACTAATCATCTTTCAAGATCTCAGCTGTGTAACACAGAATGGTATCCTCCACGCTCCATCATCTTGCATTTGCATACTTTGAAAATCACGTGGAATTGGACCAAGCAAAACTGCTGCACCTTTTTGTAGTCTTGAGTGGTTTAATGTAACTGTGAGTTATTTCCTCCTTATTCTAGCTTTTTCAGATTCCTCCCCTTTATAATGACTATGAAAGTTTTTCCTTACTGGAAAATTAACTTCCCGCTCCATTTGTTTCTCCTTCCTGCTTTCAACTCATTAGAGAACTTTACTTTTTAGTGATGAACTATTAATCCAAGCCAGTGTGAAGAAATCAGTTTATGATCTTTTTAACCACTTGAGGGCAGCAAACACTTACTCTTTAAAAACGACTTAATACCATAAAAATACATACAGTTTTTAGAACTGCTGTTAACAGCATTCAAGAAGTACTATCATGTAAAGGTAGCCGAAATACAATTGATTAGGTAGTTTCTTAAACAGCAGCTCAATCTATCTCACCCTTTCATTGATTAATTTAATCCAGGTGCAATCCTGGGGGATAATTTGAAAATAATCACAGAAAAAGTCCGAAGAAGGTATGTTCAGTTCTTGCCAAGGTGGTGCAAGTCAGATATCTACTGAATGCATTCTAAAAGCTAATAAAACAATTATTTGATTAATAACCCAAAAACTATTAAAAATGAAGCAAAAGATCTCCACGTATTTCAAAATAATTAAATAATGAACATTCTGAAGTTTTAAAATCTGAATGTTTTAAAGATAACCGAACTCACATGCCTGACATCTACCTGCATTTATCAAAACTGAGCTGCCAAATGCGTAAGTCTGGGATCTTAAGGTACACTTCTTGCTTCTTATGGATCCCTGAGTAACAGACTACAACTAAATTGAGCTCTCCATTAAATTTAGGCAGCCTCATTAGCCAAGCTGTAATTCAAATAGGTTGAACCAAGAACACAATATGTAGATCCTAATTAATACTGCGCCCACTGTTCAGATCCACCTCAAGAAACAGCACACTGTCTTACCAAGCAACTACTATCAATCCACCAATATGCTGCCAATATTCTGAACAGCTTCCCATAGTTGTTGCGCTTTACTGTGCATCTCATTTGAACTTGGGATAACAGAGGATGGATCAAGAATGAGAGGATGAATTCACATTTTTCCTCTCTCTTCCTTCACTTCCTCTATTAAAACAAACAAGCAAGATTTTTTTTTCTGCCAGAAAATAACAAGCACTACAGATTCCCTTTGCCAAAAACAAGGGTAGCATTATCCACTAGGGGAATGCATTTTAGAAGAGAAAAGAAAATAATCACACTTGCTTCTTAAAAATAAAGGGGATTTATTTGTTTAAATACAGATCAAATACCAACTGGTAACACTGCGCTGTGTTTTGGTAAATTCTAACACAATCCTGAGATGTCCTGAGCGCCCTCAGCTTTTACATGGTCAAGTCCACTGATGGCATTTCTGTGTGAACATGAGAAGACAGGAAAAAGAGGACAGTTTCAGATGCAATACTACTTTTAACTACCAATCCATAGGGGTTATGTAGCCCAAAAGGCTACCCAGTAGTATCCCACTTCTCCTACAAGCAATCAAATAGCTTCAGCTACTCTCTCCATTCCCAAGTCATGAATGTACCTTTTTTTCCCCACTTCTCCCACCTCTGTCAGCTTCTTCATCTTAACTCTTTATTCTGACCATCTATCAACAGTCTGACAATTCTTTCCCCCTGTCCCTCCCTCCCACAGTAGAGCTTCTTCCTCTAACACTCACAAAACCAAAACAAAACAGACATTCATTTACTCCTTGCACACAAAAGACAAAAAAAACACCCAAGTAAAATTGCTCCTTCCTTTCAATTCCTTCCCTTTCTCCTATTTCCCCATGCATTCAAAAAAGGGAGCTCTCTTACACATGTGATTATAAAGAACACCTGAACTTCTCTGAAAGCTTCTCTACACCAGGTTCAATCCTCCAATATATCTTCAAAGCCTTTCACAATTTGGCTAGTCTGTATTCTTGCCTCATCCATTGATTGCTAGCAGGTTGGAGGAGACAAAAATACTAGTTTCAGTGCATTAACCTTCCCTCACTTTGGCTATGGTACCTCTCAGAAACCAGTTTGCCAAATTTTATTTGGATAACCTTTTATTCATTTATTTAAATGCAAACAAGTTCTCATCCCCACATCGCAATCCAAGAAAAAAAATCCATTCTTAACAATATACTCAGAGCCTTGAGGCAGAGCAATACCTGTACCAATTGTTGGTAATTTTCCTCTTTCCTTTCTCTTTTGTCTGCACACTTGTTGCATATTTCAACCATTTTCAATCCATTACAACAAGGATTCTTGCAAACTAATTCCACTTGAGCCCTCTAATTGTAATAGTAATTGAATTACTGAGCTGTGGAAGCCCTGGGCTGTTATTGAAGCCGAGCTTGGAAAAGCATATAAGAAAATTTGTCGTACAGATGCTACTGTTGAAACTGTGATAAATTTTGTCTTTAAGCATGCATACAAAGAGGCAGATGAGCCAGAATTAAACTTTTCATACTCATTACTTTAAGAATAACTTTCTGCTGGAAATGCACCTCTACACAGTGGAGCTTCATAGCACGTAGTTCACTACATACCCAACAAAACCACAAAAAACAGTCATTCTTGTAAAAGGGTTTCAGATTCCAAAACTATTTGGATACTCTAGTTCACAACTGTAATAAAAGAATTATGCATCACGGGCAATTAAAACATAATTATGCTTGAAATTACATTTCCTGATTTATATCTGCATGCAATTTTTCCTTTTATATATTCACATGCTTGCTGGTTCATAAAATTCAGTAATCCAGTTATTAACATAAATTATAGAGTTATGCCATGCTTAGAGAGATAGTAGGCAAAGTTTTGAGGATTGAGGGCAAAATCTACATGCCGCCAGCTTTCCCTTCACTCAGCAAGAATGGAACACTGCCCTCATCTTTTTATTGAATTCCATCACATACACACATGAGAACAGTGTGGCACTACTGCGCTAGGAGAGTCATAAAACCTTGCAATTAGTTCTGTAAACAGGATCAATGTTACTGTCTACATGGAAGGCCAGTCCCCGTCCATCAGCTTCCAATACTTAAAGTTCGTACAGATTGTACATTGTACATTATTTGCTTATGGTTTACAAAACTTATCCAAACTACCTTTCAGAAAGTCATTAAAAGGCATTACCACTGATCACAGAATAAAAACCCAAACCACCCACAAAACAAAACATGTCACACAAAATAAAAAAAACATGTCTCAGAAGACCATTAATTTTTCATGGAAATCAAAGACAATTACAACTGATTGATGAACTCATCAAATATTAAGATGGAAGTTGAAAGGTAATAAAAGGGCAAGAGACTTGTGCATATTCAATACACACTGAACACACACGTAGTAATATCGTATGGCCCTGTCTTCCATCACTAAGTAATGCTAGAGCAAAAGACAGATGTGGTGTTTGTCTGGAATTAATAAAGTGAGCAGTGTCTACCTCTCTTGTCATTGCTTAATACCGGAAACTGATCTGTCATTAATTTAAGATTTGTAATGCAATGTAATGCTGTTAGGGAGAAAAATATCCACGTGTACAAAACACTTGAAATCTAAAGTAAATGTATCTTTTAAGATGTTAGTCTAAGCTGAATTTAATTTGATGTACTCTACAATTACAAAACATATTCTTCAAGGCAACTTCCAGTGAAAGGGCAATAGAGCTCATCCTCCTTATTACGTTTTTTTTATGGCATCACTGCAACGATCAAAATCAAGAACACTGAAATTCATAAAAATGCTAAATATGAAGATTTAATTTAAATACTGTAGAACAATTGAAAACACTAAGTGTGAATTTTGGTAGTTAATCAGCTACAACTCTTTTAAAAGTACATCTACATAAATATACTGATGATGAAGGCTTTCACTGTCTGTCTCAAACAGTGCGACTGATAACATATTACCTTTAAACGAGTTATCTAAAACATGACTATGGATTTTCAACAATAATTTCATTTCAGACTGCTAACTTGTTTTCTGTAAAAAAATGGTTGTAAAACTGTTGAAGGCAATACTTAAAACCAACACAATCAACCACAAAAACAGAAGAGACAAGTCTGAAGAATTCACTGTAAAAGAAAGATCTGCGGTCTAAAGATATCTTATTATATTGAGAGGACTACTTAAGAATTGTAATAAATTGGAATATTATCTTTAATACATTTACATTGGATATTTCACATTTATAACCATTTAACAAAATGAGCTACGGGGAAAAATTCCAAATATGCCATATCCTGAATGATTATAAGAAAATTTACATTATACTTGCTTTGGTAGAAATATTTATCTAAAGAATTACAATAATTTTACATATTTTTCGGGACACTAACTCTGATGCAATGAAATCCTAAAACTAACAGAAGGTAGGGAGTATGTCCCTTTTCCAAGCAAAAGGGAGCTCAGCAAAGCAGCCCAAGTCCTCACTCCTTCCAGCTTGAGGCAAGACTTGTGAGAGAGCACTTAAGAAGCAGAATACTTCCAAATTACAGCCATGGTTTACCCCGGCCCAGGAAAAGACAGATTTTATGTAACAGATAAGAGCTTGGAATTGGGCAAAACGCAGATACTGTGCTGTACGTTAGCCTTCATAGCTTTAAAACCAGTAACAACACCCCTCTGCTTTTTTGGAATAGACTTGTTTTCATCTTTAAACATGGTCACTGTTAAAAATGCATAGGTAACAGGTGATAACCCCAGAGCACACCACTTCTCTGCACGCACTCAATTCATATTTGAATACTGTGTACAGGCAGCCCAGCATGCTGCCAAACTAAAGGTACATTTAGGAATCCTGAGAATTCAGGTGTTTTCTGCTAAGCTCAGTGTCAGTTTTAGGCTCATTGTTGTGAGAAACAAAGTATTGGGAAAGAATCTCTTAAGGTCAAAAAATAGAGAACTTCTGAAAAGAGGCAACCTGTGTATACTAACAACAGAAGAGCACTTGCAAAATTAAAGAAATGCATGCAAAGTCAACTGGGGAATAAGATTCAAACATAATCAACTTCTCTTGGTTGAATTTGAAGAAAAGTGAGGTGGAAAAGGAAAAGAATCTAAGATAATTTACTTTAAACTGTGCACAGTCATGGAACTTTTTATAAGTTACGAGAGAGAGCGAGTTATTCACAATTGCTTACCCAAGATTCATGGTACAAAACTGTGAGGAGGTGTATGCCATAATCATAGTTCTGTCTTCTTAGCGGACACCTGAAAATTCATAAATAAAGATAGTCTTTTTGAAATCAAGCCACTGTAATATCCTTTTGAATAAAATACTAATCTTACCATCAAAATTTCTAATTTGTAATGTAGGGAATCTTAGGGAAATGTGTTTGATTCACACGCATTTCTGAATTACACATAATCAAGAATAACATCATGAAAGCAGGAGTATTAAGAACACCGAAGAATGAGCATCTGCAAGTCAGTAGGAAAACGTACATAATGCAAGAATTTACAGATCTTCAGGAAACGTTAAAAACTTCTTTGCCCTCTGTGCCAAAGTGGAATCCAACATACTTTAGGCTGAACTCCCTTAAAACCTTATTTATTTTTTTTCCCCCCAGACCTGAAGGGAAGAGGATGACTGGTGAAAACTGCCATGAAATACAGTTCAGAACAGAAGATCTAGCCAATAATTTAACAAGAAAAGTTTAATTTAATGTAGCAGTAAGTCAAAACAGGATCACCATTTAAATTTTTTGGGATAAGACACAGTCCTGCAAAACCAGTGTATTTCTTAAAACTAGTCATCAAAACCTTCTGCTGAGAATTTAATGACATTAATCTCTTCCTCATGCTGATCACCCATAACCTCCTGTCTCTTTCTGACAGCAACTTCTTCCTGCGGGCTCCTTCACCCCCCTTTTTGATGCAGAATAAATTCAATCATGCGAGACTACATCTGAGACACTCTAAAAAACACTCATCTGCATGACTATGGACTATAACTCTTCTAGCAAATAAACTTTAAAAAGGACTCAAGCTTTTGACTTGTATTTCTTTGATAGTGAAAGAGCCTCAGTTTAAAAGTAATCTAAATACCAGCCAGGAAAATCCTGTTTCAATGAAGTGGATACCACTCGGAGCTTAGGCCTTAGAATTTACTAAACATAAAGTGAAATATCAACAGGCACATTAAGAGTTTCTTCTGGAACACAGCATGAGACCATTCACAGATGCTCTAGAGGGCAAGCTCCTTTCAGCTATCCTAATGTTTTAGCCACAAAATAAGTCTTGCTAGCAAAATGAAACTGTTGGTAGCACAAGTGGTCCCAGTAAACTAGATTTCCAGGTCTAGGTGAAAAAGTTATGCATAATTTTACCCGTTTTGTATTTATTTTATGTAGAAATAAAACAGTATTTCATAGCAAAGGACAGGAAATTTAAGGAGGGGAAAAAGAATTCTAATAAAAGCATGCAAACAGAAAAGATTGCCAATAGTGTTTTTCCTACCACTGAAAGCAGCTGTGAATTAAAATGTATTGTGAATTTAGGAATACATATGCATTCTCTTAAACGCTTTAGAATTCAATACAGAAAACATGTTTCTCCAATGCAGCCTTCTGGACACAACTGTAAATAACTGCAGTGATTTGTTTATATCTAGAACATCAAAACATTGAGAAATGTCTGGTCAGCGATGTCATTTTTCTTGCCTGAAACTCTTCAGATCATTGTTAAAACTAACAGAACCCATTTGGGAAACAGGACAAATACTTTAAAATAACAATTGAGACTTCTAAATACAGAGCTTCAAAAACTACCAATATTTAACAAATATTAGGTTTGACATTATGTGATTGGTCCATTACAATTTTAACAGTTAATAACAGCAGTACTAGTATGTTTACCTAAAATCATATTTTAGCCTTAAAAATATAACAATTTACTAAGGCAATAATTTATATTACTGGAAGACACCCATTCCTTGCTATATTGTGACCACTGCTACAGGCATTTTTTTCCTTCTTGTAACCGTACCTGTCCGTTGTAATTGTGAGCATATCTGTATCCTTACAGTACCGCTCTCCTACAAGTTTAATGAGCTTCTTCTTTGCATGGTCATCCAAATTCAGGTTAGAAAGTTTAACCTTCAAGTACAAGAGAAAACACCTTTAATTACTTGGATAAATCCAATCTCTGCACCCTGAAAATATTTTGAGATAGTTAGGCACATCTTTTATCAAGAATTAGAATGATAGCTATTAAATATGCGTTTGCAGAATTTCTTCTGATTATATCACGTCAGAAGTCTTAACACAAGGCAAGTATAATCTGAATATGCAAACAATAAATTTCTTTTCATCCAAATACCAGAGGAGCTGGGGGAGAACACTTCTACTCAAACTTTTTTCCAGAGGAAAAGAGCTGTCAGTTTAGTTTGTAGCTGCATTTCATAATAATGTGTACTTCAAATAGAAAAATAAATCTTTTTTTAGATTTTTTTTTTTCAAATACAGATCAGTAAGGCTAATACTAACAAATATCAAAGATATTCACGACAAGCATCCAAAAGAGGAGGAAAGACATCAGTGCAAGAGATATCAAATCAGAATTCTCAAAGTCATTACTGGAAGATTAACAGAAGTATGCAAAGATGCACAGATAACAATATAATGAACCAGAACTGTCTGATTTCACATAACTGATCAAACAATAGTGTCAATGGCTTGTCTTCTGTTCCAATACCAGAAAACCCACAAACACAAGATATACAAAAAGTAACTAGTATTTATTTTTAAAAGAACTGTAAGAAGTTAGTCTGAAGGTAGTTTCTATATGGAATAACAAGTATGAAAAATAAAGGAAGGTCGTTTTAGCTATTTGTTTACACAATAGCAAATAAGAAGGCTGCGAACCTTAACAATCTGAAGATATATGGTGTTGGAAACATAAGTTTCTATCAAGTGAGAGTTGCTGAGGAATATTAAAAACATGAAGACATAATAGTAGTCTCTTACTAATTTGTCCACTGCTTGTTTTTCCTCTATATTCTTTCTACTGTGCCATTGCTGTACTAAAGAACTGTTCAAAAAAATCAAGAAACCTGCATCAGAAAAACTAACAAAAAGTTGAAGGACTAAAAGAAATTAGAAGCTCCAATAAATATCAGGGAAAAAAGTACTACCTGAAAAGAAAAAACCCTACTACTAAGAATAGAAAACTGAAGTACTAAAGCTAAATATGACAAGGGGGGAGACAACAGGGTTTCAATACTGAAACTTTTAATCTTGAGAAAACCCTAACATTCACTACTACTCCCTAGATTATACAAAAAATGCCTCCTTTTCAAGGAATTATATGCTCATTTACAATGCATGCCTGTAATACTGGTGAGCAGGAGCTCACTTAGCTTTGTTCCCTAGCTCACATTTTGTCAAGTCTAATTCTAACAGACTTATTAGGTGCATCCAGTTTTTAAGGCAGTGGTCAAGCTGCACAAAAAAAAAAAAAAAGCAAGCTCTATTCTTAGCGCAGCCTAAAATGACCATTAACTTTTGAAGTCATGATACTTCAAAGGTCCCTACGCACATAGCAACCCCTTCTAAGGCTCAAGGCTACTTTCCATACAGTGCAGCCACGTAGGCTTCCATCAGTGGCGACAAAAAAAAAGGAGCTATGAGAAGGTAAAGCCTACCCCAGCTTTACCGAGAAGCTTCATCTAAGCCGAGGCACTGAGCCTCGGTCTCTGCCTGAGCCACAAGACAGCCGTGTCTGTGCCTAGCCATGGCCCACGCTGACCCAACGGTGATGCACATCCTTGACTTCCTGGCTTGACCTCACCTACTCCCTCTCTACGGATTGGCTTGACAATCACCAGACTGTTGACTGCTCCTAGTTACTGTCACCAGATGTAATCCTGATCCACTGACTTGTCTTCCCCCTATGACCTCAAACTTGCCTTATCATCAGGAACTTTTTCAGATGATTACTGGTCTGTTGGATGGACGAAGTTACTATTACCAGACCTGTCCTGCTCACCTTGCTCAGGTAGCAGCTGCACCCTTTTTGGGGAGGTCACTGCCCCTGGATCGCCTTTCCTTACAGAACAGCCTACCCTCACTGCTGCCTGGCAATGCTCACCCAAATTGATCAGAAACACCTGTTTGTAAAACATGTTTTCTTAACATTGTCTTTCTAACATTCACACAAGAAAGAATGCTCCAAACTCTGATTGGTTTCTAACACAACTCTGTGGCAAACATACAACTGCTACTGCATGTAAGCACTTCATGACCATGACTATCTAAACTTAATGGGACACTCCAGCATATTGTGAAAGCCACCAGCCCAGATGTCCAGCATTAGCTTGTTTTAACCAAAAATACAAAACAATTTCATTGAGTAGCACTTTTTGCACCGTCTTAAAAGGATGGCGTTATCATAGTTGTAACATGCTGCCTTCACGCAGTGTGATCATCTTAAATTTACTGTTAAGAGAGATGTGATTTTACTTCACATGACTTGCTTTTCGTAACTAAAAAGCTATCTGGTCTGTTGCCTATGCTACAGGCCCACAAAAAAATATGTTGTTCTTACTAATCCAAAGTCACATTGAAGTGACAAATATTTAAATGGCTACTTCAAAACTGCATATCAATTGGATAGCTTATAACTGTTCACTGGAATGCTGCAGACTATTTTATGTTGAATTTTAGAAAAGTTAGAGCTCTGCAAAGAACTGCAGTTGATTCAAAAAAAGCCTTGTTTTACATCCCATAGTACTATGTTGTCTGGCACAATGTGGACAATTCCACTTGGGAATCAACTAGGACAAATTTAATGACAAGAAATATTGGCATTAGGCTACAAGAGAGGAAAAATTAGCATCTCCAGTATGATATCTGGTAGAAAAAAGGCATGATTTTTTAATTAAGGTTAAAAAAGTTTAACATTTAAACAGTATTAAAAAAAAAGGAAATCTTATCATGACAATCCACCAGAGAGTTTATCATAGTCTGAAACACAGTAAATGCTCTCTCATTGATGTAAACTCAACCACTATCTGAGCCAGTGCCATCCGCTTTCACCTTTAAACCCTTCTCTTCCCCCTCCCTATGCAGATTTTATTGTCAGAGGATTAATCAGAGAAATAATTTATTAATGAAGTCTGGGATCAGAACACCAGTAATTGAAAAAGCATATGGATAATTATTCCATTTTTGTTTCCCCCTCCAACCCCTCCTTTTTTTAACATACATGCGTAATACACATCCTTACAAGTACCAAGGCCAGTTAACACTAACGGAAAGATTTAGGTAGGACAATACAGACATGCTTATTTGTGTATCCTTTTGAATTATCCTCTCCGCTGCAGCACAGCTGACCTCCAGTCCCACAGCTTGTGTCTCAACAGCCACATTTAACAGAAGACATGTAGATCTAGCAATGTTTTACATGATTTAGAAAGTAAGAAATTTGCATACACTCACCACCTGCTGTTTTTACAGGGAGGAGGTTCAAGGCTGTTTGAGCAGCTGAGCTCTTCCCCCTACCTGGGACACCATATCCAGCACCGGCCTGCAAAGGTCAGTATTACTCCACCCAAGACAACTGAATACAGGAGCAAGGGGGTTCCAATGTGTGCCTCCTCCTGCATACCTTCACAACCCAGCATGAAGTCAGGGGCTTCTATTCTCACAGATGCACTCCATTTCCTTTTCTTTCTAATGCATACGAATTTGTGAAAACTTGCTCTTGACCATGGATCCGAATTAGCAGACTAAAGGCTAAACTCTAGCTTGCAACAACTACAAGGGATGGTGCAGTTATGTTAACAGTGATGTGAAATGCATATTTAAATCAATGACAGACCAAATTAAATTTCAGCCCAAAAGGTTTTACAACACAAAGGGGAAGTGGAGACTCCTACAGACAAAATGAACTACTACCATTCAAAGTTGCCATGAGTAGATGTTGTAGAGGTGTTACAAGCATGTGCTATATATGCTATACTGACAGAGTAAGAAGACAACTATCACTGACCCCAATGCTGCTGCTGCTCTTAAGATAGGCTCAAGTCTCGTCTCAAAAGGCATGTTTAAAAGCCACAGCACAATCCTAACTTTACTAACAAGAGGACAGGCAAGCACTGGAACAGGCTGTCCAGAAAGGTTGTGCCATCTCCAGCCCTGAAGGTTTTCAAGACCCAACTGGATAAAGTCCTAAGTAACCTGGTCTGATCTCATACCTACCTTACTTTGAGCAGAAGGTCAGACTGGAAAACTCCTGAGCTTCTTTTCAACCTCAAGTACCCTATGACCCTACGATCCGAAGGCTGCCGCCCCTAATGCATACACAGTGATGCCTGGAGACCTGCCAACTTAATACTTTATTAATAGTGCCGCATTCATATGACCTAGCTTTTAAAACCTGTGCACTTCTAGGGTCTATAAATTAGCAATGAGAGAGTCTAAGCAAGACACTGAGTACAAAGGCACTTACAGCCTTTTCTGTAAGTAGATTCTTTGGAAGGTACACTATTTTATTTATGTTGGAGGTTAGTCTTCATTTATAACTGCATATCCGTAACCTCACAACCTCAGTTCTAACACCCTGCAATATACTGAAGGAAATCCCTTGCTTTTTATTCAGACATTCAGTAAACCATTTCCCTCATTTCCTTACAACATATCATACTTGCACATGTTTTTAAAAGAAAGCCAAGCATTTGGGTTTTTGAAACAAAGGCTGTTTACCAAAAATACTACTTACTCTTAAAGTCACCACTCTTGCTTTGGGATTACGAATAGATGTCCCTGCAGAAACATAATCTACTGTTTCAATTTCAATAGGAAAATGCCGTTCACATTTCTCATCACTGTCCAAAGCACTTGGCCATTCAGTGCAGAAATCTGTATAATAAAGAGAAAACACTCCAAGTAATATCTGTTGGGTTTTTGGTGGTTTTTTTTCAAATTTATTGCAATATATCTTTTTAAAAGTAGTATTTATAGAAACCATACTCATTTAGATAACGGCAGGGTCTCTCCTAGACTTGCTCCAGTATTTCAATGTCTTTCTTTCTACCGGGTTCCCCAAAACACGATACAGTACTCCAGATGCAGTGTCACAATTGCCAAATAGATTCACAGAATGGTTTGGATTGGAAGGGACCTTCAGAGATCACCTAGTCCAACCCCCTGCCATGGGCAGGGACATCTTTCACTAGATCAGGTTGCCCAAAGCCCCAGCCAACCTGACCTTGAACACTTCCAATGATGGGGCATCCACAGCTTCTCTGGACAAGCTGTTCCAGTGTCTCACCACCCTCATCATAAAATATGTCTTATGTCCAATCTAAATATCTACCCTCATGCAATTTAAAACTGTTGCCCCTTGTCCTGTCACTACAGGCCCTAGTAAAAAGTCTCTCCCCATCTTTCTTATAAGCCCTTTTTTATAGGCTGCAAGGTGACAATAAGGTCCCTTAAGAGCCTTCTCTTCTCCAGACTGAACAACCGCAACTTTCTCAGCCTTTCTTCACAGGAGACACGTTCCAGCCCTCTGGTCATTTGTGTGGCTCTCCTCTAAGAGGTCCACATCTTTCTTGTACTGGGGACCCCAGAACTGGATGCAATACTCAATAGAGGGGAATGAATTAGTTTTCTGAATGTGGTGGCTACACTCTTTTTAATACAACCCAGTGTGCAGTTAGCCTTCCTTGACACAAGAGCACACTGCAGCCTCACAATCAACTTTCAAATACCCACCAGGCTCCACATGGCTTTTTCTGCAAAGCTTCTCTCTGGCTTTTTGCCCTCCCTCCCCCCCTATTCCCCCTGCTTGTACTGCTGCACAGGTTATTCCATCCCAGATGCAGGACTTTGTAGTTGCCTTTGTTCAACTTCATGAGGGTCCTTGCTGCAGATTTTTTCCTGCCCGTTGACATCCCTCCAAATGGCAGCTCTGCTCTCCAGTGTATCACTTGCTCCCCCCCAATTCATTATTATCTGAAGACCTGCTGAGGTTGTGCTCCAGGTGCTACCATTATCCAGGTTGTTATAAAGCATGTTTTCACGTGCTTGGAAATGGCTTCCAGGAAGGTTTGCTTCGTAATTTTCCAGGGAATGTGGTGAGGCTGACTGACCTGCAGTTCCCTGCATCTTCTTTCTTCTCCTCCTTGAAGATGGTCAGGCAAAAATCTCTTGTTCCTCTTTGGTAGTCTTTACCTGCTTCCACTTTCTGTGTACTTCCTTTTTGCATCTCAGGTCACTCAGGAGTTCCCTGCATACCCATGCTGTCCTTCTGCCATACTTGCTCAACTTTCTGCACACTGGAATGGACCATCCAACAGCTCTCGTGGGCCACTTTGCTGCCCAGGAGAGTACCCTGTGAGATCTGCCAAGCAGATTCCCAGATAAACCAAAATCACTCTCCTGAAGTCCAGGCTCTAGTTCCACTGTCTGTCTTGCTCACTCCTCTCAGGCCTTTAAACACCACAGCTTCATGACCATTGTTACCAAGGATGCCCCTAGCCTTCACATACTTGACCAGTTCTCCCTTGTTTCTGAACAACAAATCCAACAGAGCATACCTCCTAGTCAACCCATCCATCGCCTGCATCGAGAAATTGCCTTCAATATACTACTTGCATTCCCCACTTATCTCAAGATCTTAACCTCCACAATCTTCTTTTCACAACCAAGGCTGCCAGAAACCTTGACATCTCCAACCTGTGCTTCCATACTTGTGAGCAGCATGTGCAACACAGCACCTTCCCACAGACAGTTTGTTTAGCCATCTGCATGAAGAAATTATCCGCAATACACTCCAGAAATCTCCTAGATTGCTTCCATCCCATCCTGTTACCCTTCCAGCATATGCTGAGATGGCTGCGTTCCCCCATGAAAACCAAAGCTTGCAGTTGTGAGGCTTTTTTCAGCTGTGAGGCTTTTTTCAGCTGTTCATCCACTTCCTCTTCTTAACCAGGCAGCCTGTGGCACCAACACAACCTTTTTGGCTTCTTCTCTGATCCCCACTCTTAAACTCTCAACGAGCTTGCTACACATCTCATAGCAAAGCTCTGCATCTGAGCTGTTCTTTTGGGCACAGGTCAGCTCCTCCTCCACATGATCCCTGCCTGCACCTCAGTCATGTAAACTTTCTGCATTTCTGTGATTCCTCAGACTTCTAATTCCTCCTGTTTCCTATGCTGAATACATTTATATACAGGCACCTCAGGACACGTCTCTTATCTCTTATCATACAAGCTGAGGGGAGACCTTATCACTCTCTACAACTTCCTGAGAGGAGGCTGTAGCAAGGTGGGTGTTGGTCTCTTCTTCCAAGTAAGAAGTGATGGGACAAGAGGAAATGGCCTCAAGTTGCACCAGGGGAGGTTCAGGCTGGATATTAGGAAAAATTTCTTCACCGAAAAGGTTGTCAAGCATTGGAACAGGCTGCCCAGGGAAGTAGTTGAGTCACCATCCCTGGAGGTATTTAAAAGACATGTAGACGTGGTGCTTAAGGACATGGTTTAGCAGTGGACTTGGCAGTGTTAGGTTAGTGGTTGGACTCGATGATATTAAGGGTCTTTTCCAACCTAAATGATTCTACAATTCTATCTCCTCCCTGTCCCCTCATGCCTCCACTTCTCTCTGGGCTAACCTCCTCCTTAGGTTCTCCTTATTGGCTTGCTGGATGGCAGAGATGCTCTTGGTCTTCATTAGATCGTGTATCTCCCCAGCAGACTTTGCTCTCACAGAGGGTTTCATTTATTAATAGCTTTTTTTTTTTAAATGCCTGTCAGAATGGCTACTGATTAAACCCTGGTTTAATCACAGATAATCTTCTGAAAACTTAATTACATTCATCACTCATCTTCTTAAGACACTAAACTATAAATTCTCCAGTACAAGCAGAGCCTAATGGAAAGGTAAAACTAAAGTCTTACTAGTGTAATATAAACCTCCTAACACGTATCTGCCTACCACGTGTGTGACTCAACGCAGCAACATTGAAAGCATAGAATACTAGCCAAAGCCTGACACATAACCGGCTTCAGAGGTGGACCATGTCTCACCTCCTACTTCATCACACACAGTTACATTTTGCATTGTCTTAAAACTCCCAAGAGATGTTTTTCAAAAACAGAAAAAAAGAGAAAACCCTCACCTTTGAGAGCTGCACAGTGTTTCTTGATCGCAGGAGGAGTAAGATGCAAAAAATTGGGAATCTGAAACAGACATATTAAGGGTTACCAAAAGAATAGCTTTTTGTCTGTTCATAAATAAAAGGACATTGCTGAAATCTGATTACACTTCTAACATTTGTTAAGGTACTACAATATACTTATTAAAATATTCAGATAAGAAGACTCTTCTCAAGTCTGACTTAGCAAAAGACTTAAGTTAAGCCCCATTGCAAAGGTCACAGGCATGATAATCCTAAGAAAGTCTCCTGATGTGGTTAATTTGTTACTTACATTTGTATTTGTTACCATTTAATTTAGAAATTAAATAGACTATTATCCTATTTAATAATAGAAAACAGTATCCAATACAAATATTCCAAGCAAAGCAGTGCAGTCTTAAGTTAATAATAATTTTAAAAGTTACCACACACAAATGGAATGCATCTTACCTTTATAAGTTCTAAGTTGCCTTCTTTTGGTGGCGGTACTCCTCTCTTCACTGGGTAACCCATTCGAATTGGGAGAGGCACAGATGCAGGTTTAAACGCAGCTGCTGTTGGATAAACACTGCTCCAGTCCTGATCAACAGCCATCCTCTCAGTTCTGGGAGGTGCATGCTAATAAATTGAAAATTATAAAAGTTTGGTGGGAGATACACTGTTTTGTGAGACAACGCAGGAGCAACACACACAAGTTATTTCAGAAATAAATTCCCACAGCTAGAAATTTCAAGACACCTTTACTTCAGAAGTTAGTGCTCGTTTGTAAAGGAATTTTTAAGAGATAGCCCCTCAAAGCTTGGGTAGCAGGCCTTTCCCAATCTTCAACTGCATTTTATTTTAGAAATTTTAGAAAAAAGAACTTACCATCTTCCTGCGTTGTGATAAATCAGCAGGGGGAGGAAGGGGAATCAAAACAGTATTTAATTGCAAACTCTATTTCCTAAAGTGCCTAAGCATTTGGTGGGGGGCAAGAAAATTAGTTTTAAAATTCTGGAATTCTGAAAGTCTGAAAAGGTTCCTATTAAAAGAAATGGATATTAGTAACTCTGAAATTACTTGCTACAGAAATTCCAGTATAGGAACAATGTATTACTATATTGCAGAAATAGCTTATATCCTCCAATAACTGACCAAGGTTTTTAGTCAAATGTCCTTAAAAAAAAAAAAAAAAAAATGAAGTCACTGTTTCTTTCCCCAAAACCTTAATTTTTAATTTAGAAGGGCAAAAGATAAATGGATATATGCAGTCAGCTGATCTGACTGCTTTAGATTACCGTTAAATCTGCTCTTGGAAGTTAAACAAAAATTTAATACAGGCCAGGTCCACTTTTACTATATGCCTTTAAAAATCGTAACACATAACATACTACTTTTGAAATTTACGTGTTGAATAAATAAGAAAATTCTCAGTGATTAAATGTTCAGATATCAGTTTTAATTCTACTGTGCAAGAACAATTTAATTTATGCACAGTATCAGATTTTTTAATTACACCAGAAAGCAACCACTACAAATCCTGTAAACTCATACTGAAAACAACATTAAACTGTCTGCTTTTATTTTAAATGCAACTTTAAGTTACTTTTAAGACCTGCAGTACGTGGTGTCAATACAAGCTAACTGTTAGCTTGTTATAGTTAAAGTTTTTGCCTTTATGAGAACACAGACTGAAAACAGCTGGGAGATTAAAGAAGCTAGGTGCTGGTCCTGGAACAGTCACAATGGACCGTTTCAACAGGTTTTGACTGCAGAAGGGGTTCCTATACAAACTGCTAAGATATATAGCTTAGAAAACTTTTTCAAACACCTCCGAGTTAACTGCAAATAGTTTCAGTACTCACTGATCTTATGAACTGTGGTGTCCTGCCTCTTCTCCTTGTTGAAGCTGAAAGAAAAAGAAACATTTTTCAATACAAACTATTATACGGGGATTTTTTTTTGGGGGGAGGCAGCACAATCCTGTACGCTTTTTTTCTTTTACGAAGACAATATACACTAGTACTTCCCAGTCTTTACATGGATACTCGAACTACAGATTGGCCATTTATTTTTTGAAACTTAAAAAAAAGCTTGGAAGCCATTTCGTCTGGGTCTATCCTAGAAACACGTCAACAATAATTTAGTGGTTACACGCCTAAATGCATTTTGCTAGCATCATTTATTCTGGCTTGATACAGGAGGAAAGAAGAACAAGATGAGTGAAAATACACTTTTGCCTTCATAACTGTGTCTCCTTTTCTCTGTCCCACACAGCTGTTAAGTCACAAATCACTCTCCACCAGCAGTACAAGACAGCTAAACCTAACAGTTCCCTATTACCAAAAGGAGAATCCCATGGCTCCATCCCTTCCTTCTGACAGCACACCTTCACACCCTCTTCTGTGCCACTCTCAAGCTCATCTAACCTCTATATAAACAGTTAGCACATCAAACTGTTTTTCTTCTTTAGCTGGGGATGGGGAGCAAACCGATGGGTTTGTTTTCTGCCATTTTACCATGTAGATCTGGCTTATTGAGCAGTCCCAGGGAAGATGCAATAGAAAGTCAAAGAGCTTACTCCCTTTTAGCAGGCCTGAGCCACCATTTGTCTCAACTTTTCAGCCAACTGACTTCAGTTGGAGCTCTGGTAAGGGACTCAAAGGGATACATGAAGATACCAAATACCATTAGATATTCAATCTAACCAGGGATCTTAATTTTCTTGTCTTCACTTCCTCCCCCCTCCTCAAACTCTAATTTAATCACTCTCAACACTTCCCTCCAAAAAACAACACCAAAACAATGTGGCCTTTACAATAGTCGGACAAATGAAGGTGAATCTGATGACAATTATTTTCAAGTGTCCTGTTTGAGCTTGGGGTTTGTTTGGTTGGTTGGGTTTTAATTGTTGCCACATTACGATACAGTATATATTTAGCAAAAACCATTGAACGGGATTTAAGAGTGGATGTTTGGTTTGTATTTGCCTCATTAACTTGTCTTACAAATCTACTCCACGTAAGCCTTGGAAAAATTTGTGAATTTCACAGCTCTTTTGTTTTCCTTATTTAAATATTTTAGGGATCCAATTCTGTTATATAAAAATTTAAACTGAAGAATACATATGGGGCTCTGCAACAGCTAATACACAGCATTCTTCTACCCCTTGATCTGCCATTTTTGTGATGCTTTCACACACAGACATGCTTCATTCCCACCAGTCTCATTATTTCTTTTAAAAACATCTACAATGTCAGCTCAGGACACCTTTTACTCCTGCCACGGGCAGCAACATCAAACATCGCTTCAAGGCCCTTTCAGCAACTTAGCCTGCTCCTGAATCTGCAGGTGACAAATGCCCACCCAGCCTTTGGAAAAATGTTGGTACAACCCTGACCAACAGCCTCCATTTGCACTCAGAACACCCCGAACAGCTCAGCCTGAGGCCAGGCACGACAGCAAATGCTTAAGATGAGTCCACATCCCTTAGGAAACAAGGAAATTCTCATTTGGAATACCTAAAACCAGGTGTGAAATG
Source organism: Gavia stellata (assembly GCF_030936135.1). Lineage (NCBI taxonomy): Eukaryota > Metazoa > Chordata > Aves > Gaviiformes > Gaviidae > Gavia > Gavia stellata. The sequence continues at coordinate 81,259,021 of NC_082597.1, read as the reverse complement.
TGTTCATCTGATTCGTGTCAATATGGAACAATGCTAGGGCCGCATGATGAAATGTGACTTTCTGTCCTACATACCCTTGTTAACCATAAGCCTAAGAAACACAGAGTGGTTAATGTATATAGTTCCCATAAGCCTAAGAAACACAGAGTGGTTAATGTATATAGTTCTTGTATCTTGCAAGGGTTGCCTGACAAATATTCCAAAACTGGTTTTGTTGCTAACCGCATAGTATTAAGCAAAAGAAGTCTATAGGGCGTGTGGAATTTGGATAATGAGGTGGGATTCCTGTGCTCAAAGAGCTGTTAAGACTGTCCTTGCTATCTCTTGTGCGACCCGGGGGAGTGGAGACTCACCCGGCTAACACAGGGTGCAGATAAGGAGGGGGCCCTGTGGAGGCAGGATAGCCCTGCTTATGGTCAGCAAAGACAGTAAGATAACAGGAATGTGAGAAGTCCTTTGTTTCTTTGAAAAGGCTTCGTGTCCGATAACTGACCTTTGCTTCATTACCTGTGAAATGCATATTACAACTCACACCCCTGCATATGCTAATGAAGATTATAGAGGTCATGCTAAACATATATGACTATAGCACTCGTCTCTCCACCCAAATCATGCTACACGTCACATATGGGGGGGGGAACCTAATTCATTTACAAAGACCAACCTTTCCTATGAATATGTAGCAGCAGGAGAAATATAAACCGAAAACAAGAACTGTACGGTGTGCGTCTTGGTGGAGCAGAGACTCCCGGCGCACCCAGCGCTGTTCGCTTGCCTCTATTCGTTTAATAAATTGTAAACTTTAATTGCAATCCTATTTGGGGTTGAGTCATTTATCACACAGGCAACGTGCTGTAAGTCCACTGTAACCCTGAGCTGAAAATCCGTCTAGCAAACACCAACTTGCTCACTTCTTTATTCAGACTATTCACAGCATTTACGCTTCTAAAACCTGTATCCTACGGCGTAAAAAAAATATTTTTTTTAATTTTTTTTTTATTATTTTTACCCAAAGCTCTCCAGCAAACCGTTGCAAACCAAAACCTCTTTTCCAGAGCCGCCTGAAGCCGGGAAGGGAGCAGGACCACGGGCCTGAGCTCCCCGCCCGCTCCCAGGCCCCCCCAGCCCGGAGCCAGGCGCAGCCCGAGCCCCCCGGCCCCGGACGGCTGCACCCCTGTCCCCGCCACCACCGCGGCGCGGGCCGGGCCGCTCTCACCTTCCCTCTGCTGGCCTTCCCTGCTGTTCACCGCAGGCACGGAGGAGTAAGCCGCGCCAGAGAAAAAAGGGGCCCCCAGGACCCTCCCGCAGCACCGGGAGAGCACGGCCCAGTAACCCGCCCCGGCCAGCGCCGCCCCACTGACGGGCGCCATCTTGGAGACCCGCCGCCAGCCCGCTCCCCCCTCACCCAACCGGGGCAGGACGGGAGCCGGCTCGGGCCAAGCCAGTTCGAAAGGCGAATAGTCGCCGTTCCCCGCCCACGAGCGGGAAGGGCCGCGGCCGGTGAGGGGAGGTGCGGGGCCGAGTGAGGCGCCCGGGGCGGGACAAAACCCCGGCAGTGATCTTACTGCCCGTGAGAGGGGGGGAGCGGAGAGTGGGGTCGGGTCGTGCTCAGAAAGCGTCTCGCTCCGGCGTTGTGCTGCCGCCATCTTAGCGCCCGTTAACTCCTGCGCGGGCTGTGGGAGCGCAGCGGCCTCCGGGCCTGGCCGGTGCCGTGGGCAGAGGGGTGGGATGGGGATTTCTGCCCGCGGCTTTTTGCCGAAGTCACTTTCTTCCTCTCACAGTTGAAAATACAACTTCTCAGGCTCTGCGTGCTCTTTGTATCCCCAAAACGGGGACGGGCTCCTTCAGCCACCCCTGTAAGCAAAGCTGCGTGGATTTCTTCAGCAAAACGCAGGTGGTTTCAGCCCTGTCGTATGGAAACAAGATGATCGTGCTGTCATGTGTGTAAATCTGGACTAGAGTGCTGCTTTTCTTAAACTTCAGCATTTTTCTGCTTCTCGGAACCTGTTAGGTGAGGTGTTAGGATCTTTGTAGCACTATACCTGTATACATGGCCACGCTGAAGAGTTCCTGGCTTTAATCTATTTGTTTCTAATTACAACGTACCCGTAATGTATTTTACCCTTTCATTATTAATACAGCATCTCAAAATGACTTCATCCACTTTAACGCAATTGTTGGTCAGAATGCATTCTTCTGAATCACAGAATCACAGAATCACTAAGGTTGGAAAAGACCTGTAAGATCATCAAGTCCAACCATCAACCAACCCCACCATGCCCACTAAACCATGTCCTGCAGTGCCACATCCACACCTTCCTTGAACACCTCCAGTGATGGTGACTCCACCACCTCCCTGGGCAGCTTACTCCAGTGGCTCACCACTCTCTCAGTAAAGAATTTTTTCTTAATATCCAGCCTGAACCTCCCCTGGCGCAACTTGAGGCCATTTCCTCTCGTCCTGTCACTCGTCACTTGGGAGAAGAGACCAACACCCACCTCCCCACAACCCTCTTTCAGGTAGCTGTAGAGAGTGATGAGGTCTCCCCTCAGCCTCCTCTTCTCCAGACTGAACAACCCCACCTCCCTCAGCCGCTCCTCATCAGACTTGTGCTCCAGACCCCTCACCAGCTTCGTCGCCCTTCTCTGGACACGCTCCAGCACCTCAATGTCCTTCTTGTAGTGAGGATAGCGCTTAATTACTAGCGCTAATTACAATAGAAACCTTTCAATTGTGGATTTCCACAAGATTTTTGTTACTTTTGCAAATTCTGAATTACGGAATATCCATCCCATTGTTAACAGCGGGTGGAAAAAGTACAAAACAAGATGTGTTGGTATTCTTAATAGCAGTGTCTGATAATTGCTCCAAACTAGGAATTAACTGAGTTCTATAACTCTTTAAATTCTCAAGAAGTTAATTCTGAAACTAAAATGTCCAGAGATCAAAGGGACCTAGGCATCCAAGTGAGGATTTGGGCTTGAGTGCCTGAAGAGGTTGAGTCTATCCTGAAATAGAAAATTGAATGTTACTAGATGCTGGGACACATCTCTGGAGACAGAGTATATATTCTTCATGCTGTATACATGGGAAATATAAAATTGCACTGAATATCATGTTCAGAAATATCCCTTATAAATAACAACTGCTTTTCCAATTAAAAAAAATGTGTTATTGCATCTTCATTTTCAGAGTAATTGTCAGGCACACCCTATTGCCTTCCCAGTGATGTGTCATTGCCAAGGTTGAGAGAAACGCTGTGTTTACACACACTTACGCTCCTATCTATATCCTCATGACAGAAACCTTGCAAGTCAGTTGATGCACATGAAGACGAAATGGAGAATGGTGTGAATATGTAAAGTTTGATAAATCTTTGGTTTGAATTAATGCTTATTATAGTTAGTGAATTTTACAAATACTAAGCAATGACTTAGGCAGCCTTACTGACCTGAAGACCTGCTGGGTATTCTCACTAGAATGTTCTTAGAAGACACTCTGAATTTTATCTTATTTTCCACATTAGGGTAACATAAGACGAGATCTTTTGTTGTTGAAAGCCTGTAGTGCTGGTAACAGAACAAGATCCAACTGCAGGTGTTATGTGTTAGCTAGGAGTTCCTGTTTCATGATTTCAGCACGGGTCAGTTGCACGCGTTGGGTTGCAGTATCAAAAGTTATAAATTTATTTTAAAATCCTCTTCAAATTTTTCATGCTTTTCCTAAAAAGAATCCAGTTAGTCACAATTGTTTGAACGTCAGCTTTCAGTGCAATGGTCCATGTTCAACACGCTGCTGCTCATGATAGATTTTACTCAAGAAGGTGAACATCCAGTTGTCTAAGTCAGAAGGGTTTTTTTAAAGAAACATTTATGGGATGTTCTAGTTGCTAGAAAAAACAGCTCTCAAGGATTCCAATCTCCTTGAGAATACTTACTGTCGAAGCAGCCTCTTTTCTACAGCTACTTTTAGAGTCTCATCACGGATATCTTTGTTTAGATTTCTTTGTCTCAGCCAAACTAAACACAGTCCCAGATTACCAAAAGGTGGACAAAACTGAAGCACCACACATCCAGAGTGTCTTTGGTGAACTCATCATATTCAGCTGATTGATCATGATGGGTTATCACTTGTTGGTATTAGTGATACTATGGAAACTGCTGATGCTACAGTAGTAGAAAATTATATGAATAGGCTGGGAAATGCACTAAAATGAGCAGGATCTATGCAGCCACCGAGGTTTGCTCAAAATCTTCCATCAGGACTCTTTCTCCATTCCATCTTGTCTGGCTCCTTAAACAAATGTATACCTAAAAAAACATCCAGTCCACACAGCCAGAGCTGATTTCTTACAAAGGAAAAGCAGAAAAAAAACCCCTGCCCAGCACAGGTACAAAGAAAACTGTTTAAAATAACATATTTCTTATTCTTACCTGGATTTTAATTATTTGGTGTTTGCATGACAAAATATTTTAGTTCTTCAGTATTTCCTCTGCTCTATTTGCTTATTTCTCTGTGAGGACATAAGTCTATTTTCCCCATCATTATTAGCCCCATAATACTTGAGAAAGTAATGTTATTTTTGAAATTGAAGAGTGAAAGAAAAAAAGGAGAAATAGATACAGATGATAAAGATCCAATTTTCCTATAAGTGACCATGAGACAAACTATGAATGCAATACTTCTTTAGCATACAAGTATTCTTCCTTTGTTTTGAGATGCACACACATTTTGAAAATAATTTCCAGTTACAGTACAACTGAAGCCAGTTCATTTTTATTTGAAACTATGATTTTGCATAAAATTGGTATATGGGGAAGAAGAACAGACACGTTGTTTAGAAACTCTGATAAGCAGAAAGGTATTGGAGATGTTAGATAAATGCATGTTCACTGTATATAGTTAAGTCATAGATTATGTTACTACTATTTTCCTTCCTCTTTCCATTTTTGTGATTTCTTTTCCCATCATTTTAGTGAAAAACCCAGCATTTACCAGGGCTCTGTCATTGTCAATTGTAGCTAAAAGATTATGGTTCCTCTCTAATTTTCCTAGTCAGATTCGATTTCACGCTGATCTTTCAATAAGCAAGAATTTATTGGTGAAAGAGGGAATTTGCTTCTATGATCGAATCCCACCCCCGGTTAACATCGAGTGCACAGAGCGATGGCATGGTAATTACCACGTAGCTGTATACCCTTCTGCCTGTACTAAAGCTAAGTCAACCTGGGTTAATTTGATTGTGTGGAACAAAGCAGGAAGGCACTTGGCCGGCTCCTCTACGATCGTGCTCTTCAAATCTATGCAGAATAGATTATGAATACTGAAGCCTGACTTTTGGTCATGTTGCACATGTGCCCTGCATGTTACATACTCTAGAAGCAGTAAAGAATTTAGAACTATCAAAGAGAGTAATAGACACCTGTCTTAAAATTACAGGAGATGGATCTCACTGAGGATATTCTCCGTTTTGGGAATGAGGTGTATCATTTCAGAAGAATTACTGCCTCAGACTCCAGATGAGTACAGAAAGAGAAGGTAATGTGGACCTGTTACATTAAGAATTTTAAGTCTAGCTTACTTCTCTTTAGTATCAGCTGTAGTGATCACATTGCTAATTTTTACTGCAGTTTCCTTAAGGTTATTACTGGGGCCTTGCTAATCAATTAAAGGTTATATAAAAGAGCCTACAGAAAAAAGTTTTATGGAAATTTTTAACTAAAATTAACAGAATGTCTTAATTGACTTTTTAAACTCATACATCTGAAAGTAAAAATGTACAACTGCACTTATCCTTAAAGGATCATTGTCATCTTTCCAAACTCTCTCTTCAGTTATAACACACAGCTCCTATGCAAAAAGTCTCTCTGAAGCCATAGTTATATTTCGATCAATCTTTTCAAATACACTTCTAATAAGCATCCACTTCTAATGGTGTTCTGTTACAACCTCAGTACCAATAACAGTATCCTTCTCCTCCAATGCATCACTAATGATTTAAACAAACCCAATAAAACAATGCTAGAACACTTAAGATAATTGAAGATAGGAATCAAGTAACAGTTGAGGTTCACTGTACAAGAATTTATATTGTCTCTTACTATTTGAAGGCTCTCCATGACTGCTATCTGATCCCTCGTCACCAATTAGAATAGGTACGATATTTCAAGCAGTAGTTTTGTTTTCCTTTTATGCAACATATAAGCATATCAACAGATACTTTGTGCTATGTGGTAGCAGTTTATTTTCATTCACACGATTTGTTTAGTATTTTTATTCTCATTTATGCAGCTATTAAAAATACTATGGGCTTCTATGAAGGTACGCTATGATTATAAGAATTCTGCTTACTGAGTAAAGAGCACTAAACCTAAAGACCAAGGACACCTTAAACTGCACACCAAGCTGTTCTCTATTGTCCAGGTAGAGTAACATGAGATCAGCAGAATTCGGCTTCAGCGTTGTAAAAAATAACTCTCATGGAATGCATTATAATTATTGCTTGGTTTACAATAGTGCCTAAAATGGCGAACAGGATCAGGACCCTATGATGCTGGCTTTCAATGAACAAAATTTTCTTAATCAGCATATAATGCCAAGTTAGAAAATGGACCCTCATGATGAAACTTCTCCTTATTCTCAATATTTCAATTTAACAATTCCCTTTTTTCCAAAGCCTATTGAAATGACAGTATAATTAGCAAGGTTGTGTACTTGGGGTGGGGGGGCGGTGTCACATTTGTTTCATCACAGTGCATGATTATTGCTGTGCCCAGTGAGTTCAAGAACAGTGATGCCTGAAGCCATGACATCCCCGAGTTATTTCCTTTCTGCTAGGGTTCTCTCGCTCTCTTGAATATCAGATCTCGTTTTGCTGGGCCCAACATTGTCTTTACCATACAACTATTAACTAAACAGGTCACTGTTCTGTGCAAGTGAGAGTGAGGGGTGCTTCCATGGCATGTACAGCCCATAATGGTGTTGGCACAGCATGTGTCTCATAGAAATTAGTGCACTTGAAACCTGGCTGAACTATGGTGCAGAAGTCATGGAACTGAGTACTTTTCACAGTTCCTTCTTACAGAGGAAAACATACTCTTTTGTCAACTCTTTCCCCTGATTCTCCAGCTTTTATCTCCCACTCTCCTTGTAGTGGGAGACAACATAAAATTAGCAACAGGATACAAAGTTAAGAGGCTGAGGCACACAGTATATATTCTTCACGGAAAAGTGAAATTCATCCTGAAAGACTGTGGAACCATAGTTAAGCCACAGAAGTAATTTGCTTATCTGAGATTTTTCAAATAAAAAAAAAAAATATAAGCTGTACACATGATACCCTTGCTGAAAGTGAAGTAGAAAAAAATGAAAATGTGTGCATTTATTAAGAGGTGAGCGTTGGACTGCTGTTGACCCAGCAGAACTCACAAAAAGAGAGAAAAACTCAGAAATAAAGATTCTGAAAATTCTGATGTTTTGCATGAAAACAAATGGATGGATAGATTCATTCCTACCACCACGTTCCTTCTTTCAAGTATAAGGTATATGAAATCTTGCCTAGAAATATTATGCTAGTCTAAGGGTAATTAATATCTAAGGTCTTTAAGGTCATAAATAACTAAGGTCTTTTGTGAAATAAGGACAGTGTTGACTTAGAAACAGATGTTTTACTTCACTGGTAACATACAAGAGAAATTGCACAAAGGCAAAGGGTTAACAATGAATAAAAAGAATTCTTTCTGTTGCTCATCTCTCCTCATTCTGAACCATATAGCAATTATAAATTTGGCAAGAGAAAGAGGTAAAATATATAACTTTAGGAGGCATTCACTCTTCTCATATCTTCATAATGTAAGGCTTTATCTGCTCTTTATAACCAATGGCTTCTGAAGTTTTTAAGTCTGCTTTGTTCCCTTAAAAGATAAGCTGTTCATAATAGCAGTCCAAAGGGAGACAGGTGACATTTTGTTCCTGGGTTTCATCTCGATGAGTGAAAAGCTTAACTGTTTGTATCTGTTCTTCCTGGACAGAGATCCTGTAGGGCATCGTGCACTGCTGTTGTACGTGCCCCAGCTGGCCTTTGAATGGATTTATTGTTGCTAAACTTGGTTGAAAGCTAAGTGGAACAGGGAGCTGCCTGTTGTGGCCGATTGTGGGGGGCAGGTGGCAAACTGATACGGCCTGAAGAGATGGGGGGTGTCCCCTGATCGGAATAGCTCGTGTCCATCTTCTGCCTGACCTCTCTGACAAAGGGATGATTTCACACGCAGCCCTGAATGACCACCAGATAGCACCAATTTAAAGAACAAGTTTGCAGAATTTCCAGTGCAGTTTTTAGTATTCATAAATGGTGCCATATTTTGAAATAATGAAACACACAAAACATGTAAGCGTTTGACAGGGTCAACATTTGGAAGCACTGTTCTCCTTTACTCACAGTGCTGCTACATGTGCTGTCCCATGCTGTCTTGGTACCTCGTTCACACGCGCATTTCTTTGCATCAGAGGTGCTCCCCGTAGTGACATTCAACATCCCGCAGATGTATCCACGTTATATAAGGACACAGTAACCCGTAGCTCTTCAGTGATGTAAATCACTGATTTGAGAGTAAATAGTAATGAGAACGGGAGCTCACAGGTGTTAGTCTGGATGCTAGCCCAGTTTCCCAAGCAATCTGAAGAACCATTTTGAAAACAGGAATTCCCTTCTTTTACCAGGACTTACTGAAGAAAACCTCATACATGCACCTTGCTCGCTTGCGGGGGGGCGTGATCTGGGAGCTCTTCTGCTCATCAAATGCTTTGGACATTTCTGTGGGAGTTTTAACGCGATTCAGGTTCCCTCTTAGATAATGGCTGGTGGTGGTGTGTAATAACCGGTGGGAGGTGGGGGCTGTCCGGGCGGGCTCCCTGGCACTCTCCAGGGTGCTGAACCCATCGAAGGAGCCCTGGAAGGGATTAAATCGAAGTGTGCTTTCAATATAGAAGCCGTTATGCTTTCCCCCTCTTGTCATTCCAATAAGCTATAAACAGCCACAGGAACTGCAGTTGTCTGCCATACCATGGGGTGTATACAGTGCTCTTATGATATCGAGACTGAAAACTGTACCCTTCAAATGAAGGTGCTCTTTTCATCAACAGATACTTTACATTGATACCCTTCTCACCCTTCCCCTGGGGTTGTGTCTTCGCCATGCTGCCCAGTGCTTTAGCATGGAACATTTGATAGCATTATTGTACCTACCACTGCAACCAGCACTTATTCCCTTTTCATTGCACTAAACAGCAGAGTTTGCCTGGATACAGTGGATGGTTGGCGTAACAGAAAAGCAAAAAAACCCAGTAATACGCAAAATGCCTCTGTACTCGGCTCTGGTGAGGCCGCACCTCGAATACTGTGTTCAGTTTTGGGCCCCTCACTACAAGAAGGACATTGAGGTGCTGGAGCGTGTCCAGAGAAGGGCGACGAAGCTGGTGAGGGGTCTGGAGCACAAGTCTTATGAGGAGCGGCTGAGGGAGCTGGGGTTGTTTAGCCTGGAGAAGAGGAGGCTGAGGGGAGACCTTATCGCTCTCTACAACTACCTGAAAGGGGGTTGCAGAGAGGTGGGTGTTGGTCTCTTCTCCCAAGTGACTAGTGACAGGACAAGAGGAAATGGCCTCAAGTTGCGACAGGGGAGGTTCAGGCTAGACATTAGGAAAAAGTTCTTCACTGAGAGAGTGGTGAAACACTGGAATAGGCTGCCCAGGGAGGTGGTAGAGTCACCCTCCCTGGAGGTATTCAAGGAGCGTGTGGATGTGGCATTGTGGGATGTAGCTTGATGGACATGGTGCTGTGTGGTGTTGGGTGGGTTGTGGCTTGTTATTGTTGTTGTGTGGCGTGGGTTTTGTGGTGTGTTTTTTTTTTTTTGTTTTTTTTTTTTTTTTTTTTTTTTTCCCTCCCCAGGTTGGACTCGATGATCTTACAGGTCTTTTCCAACCGTACTGATTCTGTGATTCTGTGAAAAGGTGAAACATCATATAGTTGGTTTCAGTTTGGGTTGCTATATGTCTGTTGCCAGTGTTTTTTATTTTAAAAGAGCTAGCAATTTTTCCTGTCTTTATGGTCAAAGGTTGCTGAACAGCTTTTTAACCGAACAGTCAAAACCAGAATTGGACAGACTTCCAAAAGAAAATTTCAGTCCACATGCTTGCAATTTTGATGACATTTCAAAAAATGAAAAGGATGGGTTTGGTGGGGACAGACAAACTGATCTGGAAGTTGGTACTACTTCCCCCTATAAAGATCATGTGAATTAATTAATTAATATTTCCACCAGGTAGATAGAATTTGTTTTATTAGAGTCAGCATAACAACCATGTTTTAAAGTGTAAGATCTAGCTTAGTTTATAGGAGACTGACATTTTCTTCACATCACAGCTGTTACTAATGTCAAGCATTTCTTGAAGAACTTGCATTTTATGTCCTGCAACATTTTATTTTCAGGTTGAATGGATAAAAAAATCTGCATAACTGAAGGAATCAAACTTCATTTCTTACAGCAATTCCATCATGGAATTGAGAGATTTACAGAATTGTTAGATGCTACTCTGGGTCAAGCAGTCAGCCTTGTAGACTATTTATATTAATAATAAAATAACGGAGTGGTGCCTACATACATAAAAGGCAAATTAGCACTTCAGCTCATCCCCCATGTGATAAAAGGCTGCAATATATTTTGCTTGTCAAGCTTTTGGTAGTGAAGCAGTGTCACAATCTACTATCCAATATCACAGCACACAAGCCTAGATAGTCTTAACTCATCTTTGGCATGTCCTTGTGAAGGATAATGGTACTCATGGTGCACATTACAAGGATTGCAAAATGCTCTACAGACGACTGAACTATCTAACATATTTGCAAGAAAGGTATTATCACATCTTCAATCTGCAGTTCAGAAGTGAAAAGTGCAGAGAGTACTGTTATGTGAACCTGGGGCACTAGCCATTCCAAGATCCCTAATTACCCATGGTAAGCTCTGGTTTACAGTCCACTGTAAGACTGTTGGCTCACCAGGCTGGGAAGATCAAGCAGAAAGCAGGGATTGGCATTTTGCCCCTTACAGGCAGCCTGGGCGTAACCAGTTCAAGCCACACAACATGGTGAATTTGTGCCTCAACATGATCATTGCTAGAAAAACAGTACGTGGCAGTCAGCAGTGTCTAACTTTTAGGCCCCCAGTTCTGGGAGTGGAATTCACAAATGTTTAAGAGTACTGTATGCAGAACGTGTAGGTCCCGAGAATGGAATTTGAAATGAACAGAGGAGCGTGGGAATGTTTCTCAAATCTCATCTGTTATTTACCATTCAAAATATTTTCTAGCATTTGGGTTCCATATTATTCCTTTATGTTTCTTGCATGACTGATTAACGCTTTTCTTCTAAAATACAGGCCCCCGGAGGAAAAAGTGATGGTAGTACCAATGGAAAATGGGTCCAGTCTTGTGTTTAGGACAGTTTCCTGAGAAGTGTCTCCTTGTCAAGAAGGGGTTCAAATCTGCATCTCAAAAGCAGCCATTTCCCTGTGCCTCCCCATCCTGGCCTTCTGGTTATAAGTTATCATGCTTGCTGTGCCTACTGCTAAATACAGTGCTGTCAGTGTGGGGTGGGTATGCTCTGAGCTTGTGGGCTCATCGAGATTAAATATGACATGAGAAGTGAGGCCAGCCATAAAAGCCACACTTTTGTATACATGCAGTTGCAGGGCTTTATATGCATATATAATTTTACTGGTGAAAACTTCAGCAGTTAGACATTCTTGAAATCATGCGTTTCCATTTCATGTAAGTCCTAAATTAGTTTGGTGACTAGTTGCCTTTTGAGGGTTAGACCCAAAGATGAGATACACTACATTTGTGGGGGTGAAGGAATGAGTTCATATCTTCCACAGCTCAGTCTGCTAAAATCTTAACATGAAATCATTATCTTTTCCTTGATCAAGAAATAGTAGTCAGATGCTCTGGATTCTATTTCTGCAGTGGTTTCAGACCTGCTGCTATTATGTTGAGTTTCTGCATTTGCAGTAAAGTTGGGTAGTACTTTTCCCTCAAAGGAAACTGATTTTAAACCTTAAAATATCCAAGATAATTATTGTTAATTTTTTTTTAATGCTTTTTTCCCCTGCATACATTTAGTTATTGAGAGCTTGAACAAGTATATTCAGGAGAGGTCAGAAGTGAGAACAGACAACAATTTGCATTTAGAAAATTATTGCCTGGAAAAGTTAATACAGCAGAGAAGTATTACTTGATGCAGAAAGCATTTCAAGGAAAAAGCATGAGCAAAAAACCCGGAGAAGGATTTCTGTGGCTTCAGTCAGGTATTATTCCTTCTCAATGGCTCACCTACGGTACTGTCTGGAATACTGTATTCAATTCCATGCGTAGTGTAAACGGAGAGTCACATAGCATCCAAGGATGATGTTCTGGAGGGGTTTTTAGAGAAGTAAAAACATAATACTGATCAGTCTATACTTACCAGAAAAAGAAAGGAACTAAGAACATTTTTTTCAGTGGTAAGGAACTAAGAAAGTAACTTTCTGGGATAATCTTCCCAAGGAATGCGAGGTCTCAGCCCTATGAACAATTATGATAAAAGTTGAAGACCATGTAAAATGGCAACATTCCCCTGCTGCCAGAACAAAAGATTAAATTGTTACCTCTGTTTCGCTCTCGGCTGCATGAATGTGGAAAAGTGGGGAACAACTCATGTTCAGAATGCTGGCATTTTAGACAATAGTCTGTCTTCTGTTACAAAAGGACAAGAGGAACTGGCCTCAAGTTGTGCCAGGGGAGGTTCAGGCTGGATATTAGGAAAAATTTCTTCACTGAGAGAGTGGTGAAGCATTGGAACAGGCTGCCCAGGGAAGTGGTGGAGTCACCATCCCTGGAGGTGTTCAAGGATGTGTGGACGTGGCACTGCGGGACATGGTTTAGTGGGCATGGTGGGGTTGGTTGGTTGATGGTTGGACTTGATGATCTCACAGGTCTTTTCCAATCGTAGTGATTCTGTGTGATTCTGTGAAAAGAGAGAAATAGTAGTATTCCTCCCTGATTTCTCCTTCCTGATTAAAAGGTTCAACAATAAAATGAGGAATTCAGTGCTGGAATGGTTATGTTTGGGATTCTCTTCCTCCCCAAATTAGTAAAAAAAAAAAAAAAGAGCAGTAGTTCAGAAAGGCAACAGCAATAGAAAACTCCGATTTTCCATTACTTAACGTAACCTAATGAAGTACTGCTTTTGGTTCTGCCAAAACTTTGATGGAAAAAAACAAACAGCTGAAGCTGCCTGTTTAGACTTACTCAATAGGAAAGCCTGCTGCAGAGCTGCCAGCTAGCTACAAGCAACACCTAATTTTAATTTTTAAAAGGTGTGAAGTAAGCAAATGCCACTCTTAACCCATTGCAATTAAGTATATGCAGATAAGAAAAGGACTGGGAGGGAAAGGAGGCCGATCCTCAGCAAAATTAAGCTGTTGCTTGTGATTGCTGGTTTTGACAACAGGAAGAAGCAGAAGCAACTCCTCTCTGAAATTGTCAAAACCATTCCCCAGTTCTTTCTCTGCCTTTTCCAAGGGCACCCATATAAGGCAGATAAAAGGGAGGGCGTTAGTCAGGGTGGGACTTGATAAGCTGGGGGCAGAGTCAGGCAGCAGTTCCTCTCCCTGCACCTCTCCAGGGAGTCTGCTGTGTGGAGCTGAGGGAGCAGCAAAGAGAAGGAGTAAAAGGACATGTGACAAGAGAAAGTAGGTACTGTTTGCCAGCAGGTTTCAGGTTTTTCTCTGCTTTGTGTCTGATGGTGTGGGATCCCCTGTTTTGATTAAGCAGGGTAGCAAGCGCGTTTCAGGTGGCTCTGTTTGCAACTGCTGGGTAGCCAGCCTTTGCTCCAAGCACTTGTCTAGGTAGCCTCAGCAGCCTAAAATAACGTGAAGGGAGTGTACTTCTGGTAGGTGTTTCTTATGTTCTTGTTGTAGATTGGCTTGGATGAAGGGTTTTGTGTTTTAACTTTAATGTTTGGTCCCTACAGCTTTTTATTAAGAGAACTGTTGAGGGCAAGGAAGTATTTGTCTGCTGTAGGACTAATGTAGAAATGCATCAGTCTGCCTTACTGTGACCAGTGTTAAGAAATGAGTACATTATAACAAGTCTGCTACTCTATGTAAATATTTTGTGGAATAACTTAGAGGGCTCTGTTCAGCTGTGCTACAATGGTAGCTCATCCACTACACATGAGGATCTTTAAGCAGCAACAAAAAATAAGGTTCGTTTAAAAAGAGGGGGTGAAGGCTGAAATTCTCTCTCTCTAAATGACTTTATTCTGCTGAGGCTGAAGTAACTCAAAATGTGGGTGTGAGTCTCTCCTGACAGAGGAGCAGTCAGCTGCAACTTCTAGGCATGTGAACATTATACTGTGGATAATGCAATACAATAAAATATGACATTACGGACATAATTTTGACATTAACATCAGCAGTGCTTTGAAGTTACAGTCACCTCATAATAATTCTAATATTCTCATATTTTCACTTTAGCTAAGCATTTTAAATAAGTAAGCTTTTCATGACAGTTTGTAAGAAATAAGACAGTACAAAACATGACACTTCAGAGACAGCTGCTTTCAGTCTCACAAGATGTTTAAGATTGCTGCTTGTATTTGTGTATTAGCAGCAATTTAACTCTCCCCCATGAAATATATATGGGTCTATAAGAGTCTTATTTTCTACTCTATTTTCTCTACGTACTTGCTTGAGAGTAGCGAAGTTGGCAGCAAACATTAAATGGCTTGAAGAAAATCAAGAATTAGGCCAGAAGTCTTTGATTTTTTTTTTTATTTTTTTTTCCTTTCTAACAATATTAACTTCCCAGTGACAGTTACTGTTAATGGCATCCTCCTTTTTACACTTGAGAAAATTTGTTCCCGAGTACCTTGGACTGCAAAATCAGATCCCATGAGGTGACTGAAATAATTTATTCAAGTCTTAAAAGCTTTCTGTCATTGACCCTCTAGATAAGATCTCTTGAGATGCAGGTGAAATTCAAAACCTCAATCAGGTGTGTTTCAGGCAACAAGCAAGCTTATAAATTCCAGGAAACTTTCACAGTTCCACCTCTAATCAGGACACTTCAGGAACTGCTCAGCTTAAAGTAGGATTAGCTCTCAAGACAACTCTGCTGTTGTACTAGTGTTGCGCTATTTAAATAGTTTTAAGCTTCCTTCTTAACAAATGTAACTTTAAATCTTAATATTCTGTTTTCCTCCAGAAGCCTTAACCTCTTTCCTTTCCCAGCCTCCTGTCACTTCTGGTGTCTAGCGTGTGTCATTGTCTAATACGTTTTTCTGATTTAATTTCAGAGGCTGTGAGTGACAGCAGGTGACAGGCTGACAGCTCACACTTGTGTCACAGAGAAGCTCCGTGATAACAGCAGAAAGTCATCTTACCAGCTGCTGGAGAACACCCTGGGCAGGGAGGACATACGATACCTTCTTCAGGATTTTAAATATTGATCAGGGTTAGTAATATCTGTGCGTTGTTACAGAATGTCCTGTGATAGCGGAGAAACTGTTGGGCACCCCATGTATACCCGCTGTGGGCAGGTTCAAGGCTCCACTTCCCAGATTAGCAGTCTGAATGGAAACAGGAAATCTGCAGCGTTGCTGGAAGTTAGGGGGAACTTAAGCAATATGCAGTATTCTTCCGTGGCGCTGGATCCAGAAACCCCGGTGAATAATGGATCTGGGATTCCCCACAACCCTGAGGAAGGCACAAAAGCTGCAGCCTTGGCAGAAAGTGAAGTCCGCAGGGCCTGTGCAACAAAGTGTTTCCATAACCGTTATTTAACTAAAACTAGTACTCAGGGAGATGTCTACAACTTCCTGGAGAGGCCCAGTGGATGGAAGTGTTTCATCTACCACTTTACTGTGTAAGTACCCTACATTTTCACATAATCTTTGCTGTAAGAAAATTCTGAAACTATCCACTTAATCAGCCAGAAATGGTAGTACTTAGGCTCCTGGGCTGAAAACCTGTTGCATGAGTAATTCCACTGAAAGCGATGGAAAAGCCAGTTTCTCAAAGGATCAGCCGCTATATCCATTAGCATTCCCAGAGGATGGCTTTTTATTCTTTGCATGATATTTGTCTTCAAAGATGTATACTGTATATTTGATATTTCTGAGGGGAAGCCCTATACGCTCCTGGCAGTTTTTATTGCTGCCTTAGCTGCTTTATGTTGTTCTAGCTTCAGACACTGCAGTTTTTAGCATGAGATTTAGAAGGTTCAGCTGTGATCAGATACATCACATCTTTATGTCAGTTTTTCTGAGGTGCCAAAACAAGTAATTTGTTGGACCAGCATATAATCATAACATTACTAATTTGAATTAATTTACAGTCATGAACACATAATGAGTATAAATTTAGCAAGAAGTTTTTCATTATACCCTGTAGGTGGTACGTGCAAGGAGGAAATTAAGGCTTCCATTTACCACCATAAAACAGTGGTTAATATATTAGTACAGCTGTTACTGTTTTCTCTGAGCTGCTTATGGTAGCTGTCAAGTTTAGCAAGACCTCAATTACTGTTTTGAATGCTACTTAACAGAATGATAATTTGTCATCATAGCTGTAGAACGGGTCCAATTGTGTTCTCACTGAGGCGAGAGGAAGTTTTACGGGCTATAGTGAATGCAGACTGAGCCAAAAGTCCTTGCTTTTATTATAAAATCAGCATATGTCCTAAAGAAATGCCAAGTGTTGAAATTATTCTTTTTGTCTCAGATGAACTTTATGGCCTGGCTGCATTTTGGAAAAACTATTACCAGTTACTGCAGTCAGGAACTGGCCGGAGAAATATATTGGGCCGGAGAAATATATTGGTAATTGTAAGAATGAATCATAATGCTTCTGCTTGGCATAACATAGACAGTCTTATTTACTTGCTTCCTTTCACCCCTCAATCATAGATGGATTTTTTTAAAGTATTTTTTGATTCATGAAATTTTGCCAAGTAAAAAGATAGGGCCTCTTTCAAGGACTATGCTTGTAGTATATAATAATTCCCAGGGCTTAATCAGATGTAATTTGTGTAGATCTAAATATGTGAATAGCGATGACTTAAGCCTATTTGAAGTTAGGACTTGTTACTCTTACTACAATGCATTTGTTTCATCATCTGTATTGCTTTTATATCAGACTAAGGCTGACCTTTAATACATACTTATATTCTGCAATGGGCATTAAGATAAAAAAGTAAAAATCTATACACACACACATCCATACTAGAAAATTAGAGAAAATACTGGTATTACTAACAGAAAATGCTCTGTTTTTTTAACAGTACAAGGATTTCTAACCTAAATGAAAGAATACGTAAACTGACTTCTTTTAAAAGCTTTTTTCCTTGAGATTGATGAATGTATTTCTTTCAAGCAATATATATCAATATATTCGTCAATGACCTGGATGAAGGGATAGACTGTGCCCTCAGCAAGTTTGCTGATGACACAAAACTGGGAGGAGTGGCGGGCACAGCGGGAGGCTGCGCTGCCATTCAGCGTGACCTGGACAGGCTGGAGAGTTGGGCAGAGAGGAACCTTATGAAATTCAACAAAGGCGAGTGTAGGGCACTGCACCTGGGGCGGAATAACCCCACGCATCAGCACAGGTTAGGGGCTGACCTGCTGGAGAGCAGCTCTGTGGAAAGGGACCTGGGAGTCCTGGGGGACAACAGGATGGCCATGAGCCAGCAGTGTGCCCTCGGGGCCAAGAAGGCCAATGGCATCCTGGGGTGCATCAAGGAGAGTGTGGCTAGCAGGGTGAGGGAGGTTATCCTCCCCCTCTGCCCTGGTGAGGCCACATCTGGAGCGCTGTGTCCAGTTCTGGGCTCCCTGGTTCAAGAAGGACAGGGAGCTGCTGGAGAGGGTGCAGCAAAGGGCTACAGAAATGATCAGGGGACTGGAACATATTTCTTATGAGGAAAGGCTGAGGGACTTGGGTCTTTTTAGTCTGGAGAAGAGAAGACTCAGGGGGGATCTTATCAATGCTTATAAATACTAAAGGGGTGGGTGCCAGGAAGATGGGGCCAGTCTTTTTTTTTTTTTTTTTTTTTTTTCCGTGGTGCCCAGTGACAGGACATGAGGTAATGGGCACAGACTTGGTCATAGGAGGTTCCATCTAAACATGAGGAGGATCTTCTTTACTTTGAGGGTGGCAGAGCACTGGAACAAGCTGCCCAGGGAGGTTGGGGAATCTCCTTCTCCAGAGATATTCAGAACTCACCTGGACACATTCCTGTGCAACCTGCCCTAGGTGACCCTGCTCTGGTGGGGGGACTGGACTAGATGATCTCCAGAGGTCTCTTCCAACCTCTGTCATTCTGTGATTCTGTGAAATTTTTAAATGTAGTTTTTGTCCAGCATTTTGTCTTAAGTGTATTTGTCCTAATAATTATCCTGATAACTGCATGGTGTGTTCATTTATATAACAAGTTTCTGTTTTGGAACGAACACACTATACAACATTAAATATCATTAAAATTAAACACTGTTAAAGCAATAAAGTGCTTATTTAAAATACAATTAATTTAATAATTAGAACAACCTGTAATTTATTTTTAAAAAGTTTCCCATGTTATATCTGTGGTTTTGGGGTAATTTATGTAGAGTTGATCTGATGATGACTATTTTCATAACAAATCCAGTTTTCCAAGTATGTAGCTGATATTTGTGTAGCCTGGAAGAGCAGGATGTGCAGCATCCCTTCACTGTCCTTTTGTCCTTCATATGCCACAAAGACCACATAACTCATGTACAAACTTGTGGGAAGTTTCTATCCAAGAAGGACTGGAGTCTGTTCTGACCTCGAGCCAGTTCTGCTAGAAAGAACCTAACTTTCCAGAAACAGGCGAGGCGAGGGAACAGCAAGTGTTCCAGGAGGTGACCTTCCCCTTGCATTCTGAAATTACCAAGATAATGTCATCTCCTATAACATTTGTAGTGTGCCTGATACTTCAAGTTTCTTTTAAGGGAGTAAACTCATGCTTCTTAAGGAACTTTTTAAAGTGTGTTAGAAAAGGGAATTATTTTTTGCCTAATTAAATCTGGAATTTGTGTTATTTTAGAGGAGTTAGGCTAAAATTATGGTTTCAAAACAAAATGTTTGAGGGGGTGAGTTTCTTGAGATTCCCCCTCCCTGTCCTGAAAACCTTCTCACTTAAGTAATTTTCAGCTTCACTGGAAGTACTGTAAAATACTTAACTCCTGAAATCTGCAAGACCAGAGTAGAGGATCTCACTGACAAGTCAAAAAGAGGTGAGGGCTTGAGAAACAGCTGTGACGTGCAATAGCAATACGTTGATCCTAACCAACCAATTCTTGTGGCTATGCAAGAGCCTTAAGGTATTGGACATCAATATATGATAGAGTCCAGCTGTTTGCCATATGGTCCTCAGTCCAGAAAAAGAAGTGTGTGCCTGGCTTGAATTTGATTTCTAAACTCAACTATGCACTTGCTTAAATTGCATCCAAATGTCAAGATATTCGGGTATAACCCTCATATTTTATCTTTTGAATGAAAAATACAATATGTATCGGTGATGAGTTATGTATGCTAATGAAGTTAGTTGGCAAATCCACGCATTTAAATCATTTAACTGTAAGTGGAGCCTTATTTATGTGATGAAATTATTTTTCTGAAACATATACATTTAATTACGACTGGAATGGCTCAATTATAGTCTAGAATATTGTGTTCATTTGTCTAAAATACTGTTTACATATATGTGAACTGAGTTGGGAGGGGTGAAGCCAAATGGTTTTCCTGATAAGATTATTGATCCCTTTTAGACACCAGGTAGCAATGATCATAAACTAAAACCCAGTGTAGGTGCTAGAATGTAATTGTGGTGGGGAATGTTATACTGCCAAGTCTTTGCAGGCCACCTTGGTCATAGACAAAGGGTGGAGAAGATGGTCTGGCTTTTCTGCCATGTTTGTAGAGGCAAAGAACCAGAAGTAGGAAGGCGTGACTCAAGCCTATTGACAGAAGAGGATCACTATATGTGCACTCAGACACTGAAGTGGTGACTGGTAATAGAACAGTATGGTTTCACTTCTCTTCGGGGAGAAGAGGTAACTGCTTGCTGTCATATGTTGCTCTGATCTGTGAGTGATAGAGGCCACCTTGTGTCAGCCGAAGGCTGTATCTACATCACAGGGCAGCCCTGTGCTGCACAGCTGCACCGGTTCAGGTCCTAGCAAAAAAACAACTGAGTTTGCACAGGTTTGCACTGAGGCTGACTGACCTTATATCTCAGCAAGCAAGATGGTTCCATACTACCTTTTCCCCTCGGATATGCCCTGTTGCTGTATCCACTGAGTTGGCATACTCACTGCAGTCCAACTGCCTAGTCCTATCTTTTCCATTTCTCTGGAACATCCAGTGACTTCTAATTTTGGTTTTTTCAGCTGCTGTTTGCTGGGTAGTTGAATTTCTCAATTAAAAGCCAGAAGCTTAGAGGGAACCTGGGTGGGTAGCACTTGGACTAAGTGTGGAAGCAGAACAAATGGCTACACTGAGTCTGGTGAAACATGGACAGAGGAGAACCTGGGACCAAGAGACAGAAGGCTAGACTGGATTGGAAACTGAGACTGGTGCCAGTGATGCTGAAACTGGAGGAAAAGCAGGCTAGCTCGAGAACAAAGAGGAGCAGACTTAAGCAGGAAGGACAAAGGAAAATGGACTAGCAGCTTTTGCAGATCAGAAGGCTGGATAGAGGCACAAAGAGCTGGAACTGTGGGACAGCTGAAAATGGTCAAGAATCTCAGAGAGCCACTGGGAGGAAGAAGGGGTAGGAGATGACAGCTGGAAGCTAGGGGAAAGGGGGAGTGTGGAATTCATGATGGGAGAAGGAACCTTTCACCCGTAGGCAACTGGTTTGAATCTCATCCAAGTCAATAGTGAAGAAGTAGTAATGACTGTGGGGAGATACAAAAGGAGCTGTTGGTCTCAATCCAGTTCTTAGTGAACGGATGTCAGCATCACCGCTGGAGTTAGCACAGCTGGAAGGCTTGCTGGCAGTCAGTAGAGAAACCACAGGCTGGTTGAAAAGGGAGACAAGTCTAAGGCAAGACGGAGGCCCATGAGAGGGACTCTTTGATTGTGTTCTCAGGCCTGCCACTTTCTTGTCGTGTAACACTGCAGAAGTTTAAGTGAGAACTTGCAGCTGTTCCAGGCTACTTTGTGCTGGTTTGGCCACTTGTTAAATGAGTGTTAGACTTTGCTCTCATTTAAAACTTAGACCAGTCTTTATATCCCATAACTTCCCAAGGGATGGGGTGAGCTGATCTAACAGCCCATTGCTAACAAACCACCTCCAGTTCAGCTTGCTCCTGCCAGCTCTAGTTGTCCTTGGATATCCTTGGATACCCAGCTCAACTTATTACGGAGCAGAAACCTAGCCCAGCAGGAAAAAGTGGATGGTCTTCTGCCAGGTTAGTAATACACCTTGAGCATCTTGAAGCACTGTCTGCTATTGTTCTCTTAGTGCTCCTAGTGGGTCATAATCACCTGTTAAATTTCACATAAAATTGTACAGAATAATTGCAAAGTAATGCTGCGAATCATCTGGCAAGTACTGCAGACCACCTGGTTTGACTGCAAAACATTTCACAAATGCGGAGTTTGCCTAGCAGCAAAGTCTGGTCTCCAGGCTGTCTTATGATTTATGGGGCAACAACTCCAAACGGTGACTCAGAGAGAATAATGGCTATTGCTCTGAATCGTTCCTAGGGGATGCTGTCTGTCTCTCTGACTGCATGGGAAAGATAAGGAGAATGTCCTCCCTAGAGCATGGTTTCACAGGAGCTGGCATAACAGTTTACCGACACCAAAAGGGCAAAGTTCCTCCTCTCACCTTCCCTTCCTCTCTCCTGGCTACGCATTTCTCCTGCGTAATGTGTGCTGCTTCTGGCACTCACTGTAGACCTCCTAAGCTAAGTCAACTCACTGTAATGGCAGAAATCTAGCCCAGCAATAAAGTGAGCAACTTTTGATACCTTAAGGAATTACAGCATGTCAGCAAATGGTCGGATGGGGCTGGAATCAGTAATAACCAGTTGGCCAAGGCTGGAATGGGATGAGGGAGAGTTCTCCTTTTTGCCACCAGAGAACTGTGGTGTCGACTCAGTTTCCTATGAAAACATGCCCTAAGTTTACTTTGTTACCCCTCTCCTCCTTGGGACTGACTCCCACAGCCTCTTCATAGAGACGCGCACACACATACTTGTTTCTGGCAGCTTCTTGAAAAGAACTCATTAAGGAATTACTGTTGAGTAATTTAAAAGTGCATGATCCTTACAAAAATATGAACAATATCCATAATGTCACTAACTTAAAACTTTGGGAGGAAAGTACAGAAGTTCAAGAACATGTTTGTAAAATGGGGGCTGGCCGGTTAAGGGGTTTTTCCTTTAGAAAAGATTCTATGTACCGAAGGCTGTGTCACTATGAGTAATATAAACAAGATATTATTGGGACAAATTAAAAATTTCAATTTTGTCTTATTACTGTTTCTCTTCAAATTTTGCTTTCTCAATTCTTTTTATTTCCCTCAACTTCATGTAAGAAATGCTGTAGTTGTGTTCTGTTAATGCAATTGAGGAAGTTAAGAGCCACCATTCTGGCTGATACTTCATTTTTGCCTGGCATACAACTGCTGCTGATGTAAAGAACATTAAAAGGCAAAAATATAAGGGTCTGGTGGTTCCTTTTAATGACTGTGGAGCACTTGCCTGCATATCTTTTGGTTCTTTGAGTGTAGTAGCTCCTAGTGAAACTAAATATATATAGCAAGTAAGTCACATAGTGTTCTCCTGCTTCTGGTTTTATCTGTAAATGGAGCCTATAGCCCATTATTTATAACTGTTTATCTCAAAGGGACCGTCAGATTCCCATTTTTGTCCTTTCCACAATTATCTCTAGAATGCAAGCAGATATTTTCCTTTTTCCAATGATGTGATTGTGATATGAGCAACAACTGAAGTTCAGAGTAATTATAAGCATATGACTGCTTTTGAGATTCTGGGTTTGACCTTGACGTCACAGCTTAGGTCTGAACATGATGTGCTTTCATAATGGTAAGTTAGGTAGGGCTTTCTATTATTGTTATTATTATTGGGTTCAGAGTATTTCTTGCCAGCATAAGTTACTTATTTGGACCTTTTATACAGAAATTGAACTGAGAAATTTTCCAGTTTAGGACTACAACAGCTACTTTTCATCTATATACTAGCTACAGAGAGGTACTAAGCTGATGTCTTGCTTATGATGATAAACGCCAGGTACCAAAAGATGAGCAGTATTAAAGGGAAGAAACTCAAGAACTATTAATTTTATTCAAGTGGAATGTTCCTCTTACTGCTTAGGGTTACATGTTCAACTGGATAATATGGTGGAATGGCTCAAGTTGCTAATGGAGGCGCACTAATATTAAACAGAATTGTCTTTAGGATTCTGTAAAATTCCAAGATTTGGCTGTTCTAAAAATACATGGGGACAGTTATTAATTTTTAGCCTCTTTTCCTAAGGAAATGAGGTTTATGCAACCACACTGTCTGAGCGCGTCTGTCTGAAAGTGCTTTACCAAAAACTTTTGAGCCAGTTGGCAAGTTTCAACTAATATTGACAGAGGATGAGACATGTCAGGGATATTAAGTTTCTTCACGTTTTGTTAAAATAAGCATTTGGACAGAGGAGAGATAAATTAATAGCCCCAAAGATGAAAACACTTCACTTTAAGCTCAATTACATTGTTTGGCACCGAAGAGTCTTCTCAGGAGAGAGATGTTACAAAAGTTCCTAAGGCAGAACTTTGATCTGAGCGTACTTCGCTTTAGGCACAGAATAACCTAACCACAGGGCACGAAGCCACAGGCTACGTAAGTTTTATTTTCATTTTTTGAAATTATTGATGACTTTTTCCATCGTTTATGTAAGAAATTCAATCCATCTTATTCTAGAAGCTCAATTTTCTAATAGACTGTGCAATGAATATGCATTAATGTCCCCACAGGCTAATGTTGTTTCTATAGTGAAATCATTTTGTTTCTATAGTGAAAACAAATACTGTAGTGTGGCATTGATATGGTGCTATTGATGGAATTTGGTTACGCTTTTGTGGAAAAACCCTTGGTTCTTACAGAAACTAGCAAAATAAAAAAATATTCCTTGATGTTAACATTACAATTGCTCATTAACTTGTGGAGTCCACAAGGTATCACATTCAAGAAGAAAAGTGTTTCAGATGTCTTCATGATAATCAAGCTGGCATTAACTTATTACTGGATGTATTTACACAGCATCATTATATGTATTTATTCCTTCCCTTTTTTGATACTGAACCTAAGAAACATTAGCTAATGTGAATACTACAAAGAGGTTGGTGTTACTTTGTAAATGGTGGTAGTAATTTCCTGTCCGTGTGGAGATGTGTCGTAGATCAGATGCCGAAACCTACTTGGTTTTTTTTGTCTCGCAGTCAAGGTTGATGATAAATGTATCAGAATCATGAACACTGATCATGAAGTCATGATTATGAACTGTTTCTGTCAATGTTTAAAGAACTGATTAGGTCTCTTCTAGAAAGTCTTGGTGATATAGAATCAAAATGGAAGCTTGATTCTTGTGCCCAGGGAAGCAGAGGACATCCAGATATGCTGATAACAAGACATATGGAGATAAGAGCAAAAAAAAATAACAGCAGCACAGACATTAGTGGAAGATACAGGCACTCGATTGAATCGAGGAGCTTAAATCCTAGAAATGGCAGGGCACTGAAAAAAGGTTTCTATAAGATCAGTGCTTCTGGCGATTGTAATGGATGCATGAATGTAATTTGTCAGTTCTGGACTACTGCCAGCTGAACTCGGCGAAAAAGCAAAATCCAAATCTTGGTGCTCTTTAAGGAGCAGCAAATATGTTAGGCTGTTAAATGCTTTAAAAATGTGGAGTGCTCATTACTAATAGGAGCTGTGAATGTTTTAAAAATAACATATCTCTGGGTGGTTGATTCAGAAAGTTGGTTTGAAGTGTGAGATCTTTTTGTATGATGTGTGGCTCATGCTGTGATTGGAACAGTATTGGTATTAGCTATTCATTCAAACTGGTTTGTGATAATTTATACATATGCAGGTGAAAGGTCTCAGGAAAAATACAGAATAATAGTGTGTATTTATAAATTACTTTTTAAATTTTCTAGGTGTTTTAGAAATATTAGCTAGTTACTTCTGATTGGAGCAGCTGGACAACTTCATGTTACATGCAATGGGGCTATCAGGCATTTCTGGATGCAACCTAGAACGAGCTGAAGAAAAAACTGGGGAGAAAAAAAAAAATCCTCAGTATACCCATGTTATAGGTGGAATTTTCCTTTGGTTGAGGGCTTCCCTGAAAATATTTTATTCAGAGGCAAAACAGAAAGTCAGATATGCCCAAACTCCCTGCCAGGCAGGCTGCCTGTTAGTAGAGTCCAAAGCTAGGCAAGCTTCCATTAAAACCTGTCTGGTCTCCTTCTCCAGTTCTGCTGAAACCAACACATTCCCAGACTATTTTCTAATTTTAACATATTGGTATTTTCAGCAGAAAAATTGTTCCTTTACCAAAATTTCCAACCAACTCTAATTTGTGTATGATCACATATGTATGAGCACAAGACTCTTCAACAAAACATCAAGCCTCAGGAGCCTGGAAATAGATCTACGAGAGAACTGAGGCACATCAAAACTTGCCTTACAAAGGCACATGGACAGCCTTCTCTTCATGGCTTAGTCAGAAACTCCTTTGGATAACAGGAATGAGGTTTTATTCAGACTAGCTGGAATGTTTTTTAGAAGCGCATGGCTAGTCAACATAAGACAGTATAGTCCCATTCAGAAGAAAGTGAAGTGCTTCATGCACTCAGGAATGAGAATATCTTGCACTTTTGTAGCCTGAAAAATGGAAATGCTCTCTTAATTTTCCTGCCATAAAATAACCACTTAAAATAAAAAGCAGCCCATGCTTCTGGAGTCCCTCGAAGAACTTTCTGTTGGCTAAACTAATTTATTCTCCCTAATAACAGGCTGTCTTAAAGCTATCGGTCTCCACTGGACAACTCTGTAGTCTATCATCAAAAAAAAAGCTGAAGCTCCAATGGGTGTAGTTGCACGTAGATTTACTTGGACATATTAGCTTCAATCCAATCTCTTTTTCTTGCTATTTAACTCCAGCTTAAGCAACTGGATTTCTTCTGTCCTAGTGTGTTAGTAGAACAGAACATTTTGGCTTCATGTCTTGCTGGAGCAAACAGTAGATAGGATAAAAAAATTATCTAAGAAATTAAAAAATAGGGTTTGGATAGAATTTAAACTGGAGACCTATATAAGCCATTTGTGATTACCTAGCTGAAGGGCTTTCATATAGTGAAGTAAGTCACAGCAGCTCAGCTTTGAGGAAGGAGCACAGCAGGGGAAAGACATGTCTGGTTGTGTTAAAAATATCAGTGACCCATGATCAAGGCAGCTAAATACTACAGAGCGTAGGTTTCAATAGCTTTTTCTAAAATGATTTTTGTTCGTTTTCTCTCACTATAGAGCTCACATTTTTCTAAAAATGTTTTCTTCCCTAAACACAACTTTGCAGAGTCAATTAAGTTTGGCAAGCCCAAAAGGCTGCAAAGCTACTATTTTGTATTTGGTTGCCAAGGAGTATATCTCTGTCTACTGGTTTATAAGTTTGTCCCCTCCTCACCCATCCCTGTTTTGTTGTTCAAGAGATAACATTCCCACAAGCATCTCGTATATCAACACTTCAAGTACGCTTATCTGCAGTAGATAAACACAAAAAACTACATGCACAGATAGTCTTTGCTAGAAATGGCATTATTTGATGCAAAACTTAAAAGGAGGAATGATTAATACTTCTCCTTTAAGAGCTTTCAGTAGGCTTGTCTTCCATGGAAAATAAGATTTTTATAGCATGACCTTGAAAGAGTTCACCCTTGATAAAGTACTTGACATCATTTTGCTCTCAGTGTTGTAGTTAACCTATGAGTTCCAAGTGTTTGTAGGCTTCAGTAGAGCGTGCTCATGGCCAATTAATCTATTAAACAGAATTTGTCCCTGGCTACAATAACAGCAGAAATATGTTTACAGTTGTACTCGCTACTCTCCAAAATGAAGCAATGTTTAGGAAGATCAGGATGCAGAGAGGCACTCATTTGTAACCTCTAACCCTGGTTGATCAACTGTCCAATGCACCAGTACTGCCTGTTTAAATCTGTTAACGCATGGAGCAGATTTAAGGATGATGATTTAAAAACATTGATGAAAAAGCAGTTGTATTTTTTTGTATGCATGAGGCTCAAGGAATTTAGAAGAAATCAAGAAATACTTAAATTTAGTGTACGTTAGCAAAACCTCTCTTGAGAAAGCATGGCACCTCCATCTTCTGTTGGTGTGAACTGCGTTAAGTAAGAATCCAAAACCAAATGAGAAATTCTCAGATAATCCTCTTTCTTCTGATAAGTAAAACTTTTTTTTTGTTTTTTCTTTTTAAAGAGAGAGTGAGGAAAAGTCTGCAAATAGGTGATTGGGGGTAAGTTTCTGTCTTCAGAAAAGTAAAAAATTGAAGGAAGAGAAAGCCAGGTGTTTTGAGAGGAAATGCTTCTCTGTTTTTAGCAGCTATATGGTAGAAAAGGAAGACATTATTTGCTGAAGTAATAGCTCAAACTATGGCTTGACATCCTCGGGAATCACAGAAAGACTCGGAGAGGACTACAAAATACCGCAAAGCAACATCTCAGTTCTTTTAGGAGAGGAAAGAGTAGGCCAACTCTACTAGTTGGTAATTATTTATGTCCCCTCCTTATCAGCTCCTTCCCTTTAGGAACTGAACAGCCGCCAACAAGTGAAACTGTTCTCTGTTCATGTACATAACTACTTGCAAGCAAGTAAACAATCACAACCTGTTTTCACCCTCTTGCAGCCCAGAGAACTGCCCTTTGCAGGAGAGTATGGATAACAGGGAACATGGGAAAGGGAAATTGCCACATGATGAACTTTAAATACTTTGGCCCCAAGAGAACAGTATTAAACTCACACCCATCCACTTACCCTACCTATAAGTACCCCAGAAATCTAATCAGAAATATTTAGGGAGCCCCAGGATCTGGTTGTCACTTGTTGACAAGTTAACGCTGGTAGACTTTGCCATTGCATTTTGAGGAACAGGTTTTTTCTCAAACCAAAACGTGAAGTGAGACATAAAGACAAACCAGTGGTATTTAGTGGTAAGTCTTGCTAAAGGTTTGTATGTGGTACCACATATTCAACTATTGTTCTGCTCTTTACAGGGAATTTGGCACTCACCCAAGGGGTTTTTTCTGCAGTATGTTTAAAAAGGTCATTGTTTAGAGCTATGTTTCGTATCCCAGAGTCTGTTAGGAGCAATCCACAAGGAGATTTCCTGATTGCCTAAGAGGCAACAGAGCTGTAGCTCGTTGGATTCTGCAGATCAGTTGGCAATTAATTAAGCCATTTATCTTTAAGGTTAGATTTGTCAAAACTAACCTGCATTCTGGTGCATGGCTCAATGGCAGCGATAGTAACCTTAAAAAAATATGACAGTGGCATGCGCTGACTGCTGGTTTAAAGATATCAGAGTGAGAAGGCAATGCTGTTCCACTGTATTAGAGACAAAGGTGTAAACTGTTTGTTTCTATGGGAGTGGATTTACTTGGGGTGCAGGGAGGACTTGGCCTTTGTTTCCGCTACTTGTCTCCAGCACTTTTGTCATAACACAGATGCCAGTTACCCAGCTCAACCCCATGGCTTCTTTCCAACAGCCTGTGGTGTGCACTGAGAGTATAAACAGCTCCACTGCTATGGCAGGGGCATCGCCAGCAATGGCTAAAACCTGTCTCTGGGGCTGCTGTGTAAACCAGGGGTCCTGAATGGCCCCTCAAGGATCTCAGCTCCAGCCTTTGCTGGCCTCCCCCTCCAGGACACACACATCCTGGGAGAGGAGAGAGCAGTCCCAGCTTCTTCACACTGAGGTTGTGGCCACCCATGAACCGCTACCTGTGTTAAGTGAAAGGGAAATTATGCACTGAAAGATCACTGCCTGGAACAGTGCCATTTTGGTTTTTTGTGTATGTTTTTATATCTACCTTGAAATGCTCCTGTTATTTTTGCAATCTTCAGTCTATCTGACTCTAGCTGATAATACCAGAAACTAGCCCTTATCTGTTTCAAGTTCAATTTCTAAACACTTCAAGTAAAGAATGGGAAGATGTACTTTCATGTTGGTTGTGAGGAGTAGTAATTAGGTACTTGCCATTCCCACTCACTTCAGTGTATTATTTTTAAGGTTATGTTTTCAAGCGGGTGGTTATGGAGCAGAGCTGAAGTCAGGAGCAAATTCTGCTGTCATGGAATCAGCATGTTTTACAGCTTCTGAAATAATCATTGCAACATACAGGCAAAAGACATCTTCATTTTCAAATTTTTTTTTAACACATCAGGAAGTCAACAGGTAATTCTCACTTTTCTCTTTTATGGTATGTAAAAATACACAGCATTTCATCTGAGTATGAGCTCTCATGAGCATGAAAATTCACCTTTGGATGCAGAAAGCAATAAACGCCATCTGCTTCTCAAGATGCCTTTGCTAGTAAGAAGCTTAACTTTATTTTGATGTATTTGAGTGTGTTTGTGTTCATCATCCAAATTGTTTACAACTAATAACACTTTCAATGGGTCTATTTTGGGATTCTTACCTTTATTTTACCTTGATGTTCAAGAAAAAATTCTGAATCTGTTTTAACGTCTTTTTTAGTGTACGGATTCTTTAAGTGTACTGATTCCTGGAATCAATATTATATTAACAGTACAGGTATTTAAATTTAGTTACGTATATTTTAAACTTTCATTGTTTTAATTTTTCAATTCTAAAAACTTAAAAATAAGAAGATAGATAAAGAACCCTCCAAGTGTTGTTAAATGTTTATGATTTTTAGTCACAATAAAAAATTCAAGATATCAAATTCGTTATTATTGGCAATATTAAATTTAATATTTTGTCCTATAATTTTAATTTTTAGGACTGATGACCATTTATGGTTATAACAGAAATTAAAGTGAACTGCAGGTATTACCTGCAAAACAGGTTCCTGTTATCTCCTGTTTGACATCTAAAATGGTGTCCAGAATTCCCTGTCTCTGTAGAGAATAGCCATTTTAGCTGCAAAAACTGTGGAAGGAAATGAGATGAGGAAACACACCATGAACAGAAAAGAATCTTTATCATCAAAACAAGACAACAGAAGCACAAGAAATGATCAAGTGAGCAAAACCCCAGTCGACAGCTTGAGGCAGTTCAGTCAGATATTTTATTTTGCCATGGACGTTTTACACATTAGCTTCCCCCTGTAATCCTCCATCATAGCCCTTTGCCAGGAATTACTCTCCCTTCATATAGAGGAAATTAAAGCGCTCCAGTCCTTTGATCAAGTGTATATTGCATGCTTAGAAAGCTGTAAAAAGCATCAAATAATAGTTCTGAATGGAAATTCATCATAGTGGGAACCCTTTTCTTGTATATAAGCAGACCATCTTAAAACAGGTTACAAAACCAAAACTGGCATATCTCCTCTTTTCCTTTTTGCCTTTTTTCCCATCATAATGAACTGAGATCTGAACAGTCCCCAGCTGCTTTCTTCAATCTGAGCCCCACTCTTAATTTCTTAAGAATCTTGTTAAGTCAGGTTTGATTTATAACATATTTGTCTTGCACTCATTTTGAATGAATAATTACATGTTAGCGGTCATGCAGTATTGGCAAAACTGGGTCAGATCATGGGATTTGTGCTTTCTCTCACTAATACATCAGGAAGCAAAATGACCTTTAGCAGTCTGGGTGATCTGCCGGTAATATGTTCCCTAATTCAGCTCAAGAGGTAGCTGTGCTGCAGTCACTCGGTTAGGTTCTGTGTGCAAAGGAAAAAACATTCCTGCTGTCGGGTACAACCTATTTTAGAACTGCCTTAATCCAGTGGTATCTAAAGCAGCAGTATTTTTATAAAAGCTTCCATAAGATTGCTATGTAAGGTTTTTCTCTCCTGTATGTGCATGGTAGTTTCTATTTTTTTTATTAGAAAGGAGTGCATATACTCTTCAGATGGTTTTTTTTAAATATGAAATCCTTGGGTACCAGTACAGTTGGTATAGTCAACAATTAAAACAGCTGTTCAGCAAGAAAAACCTTCGACTAACCTACGTTATGGTAAAATCACAGCTGCGAAAAGTGATTTCTGGGTTCTGGTATCTAAAAGTACAGATTCTACCAGACAACCTAGGAAGAGGCTCCTTGTTAATCCATGAGATGTTTTGGAACTAGGAGGACACGATCAACCCCAGAACATGCCTTCACTTTTGTAGCATTTTGTTGCTCACTTAGGAAAACTCAGTTCACCTTTGGTGTAATAAATAGCAGCTGCAGCCTAAAACAGGAGGTGAGCATTCAGTAAGCGCAGTTTCGCATCTCACTGAAAGGCTTCAGTATAGGACAGTGGATTTAAAAACAAGTCTACAGAAGTACCTGTTCCAGTGCAATTTGAAACTTCACATGGAAGCGGTAACGCAATGTTACAGGGCAGAAAGGGTGTCAGTAGCAGCAGTTAGTCCTCCCTTGCCTGGCGAGGAATGGTTGGATGCTGTCAGGGCCCTGTGGGGGCCGGTGGCTCCCCAGGGCCTGGGTGGCATTGGGGGGTCCCCCGGGGTCAGCAGGGCAGGACCTTGCAGCCAGAACCCATTATATGACACCAGCCAGAGAGCAGGGCAGGACGGGGCGGGGGGCAGCCCCAGCCCCAGGCATCCGGATTCTCCCTGGGGACTGGGACAGGCTGAGATCAGTGCCAACAGGGCCTTGACAATTGTCTGGGTTATTATTAGCAGTTCTAATGTCTATTAACACTTCTTTTCTCCCCACATAAGTTGCCTGGGTGGAAAATAAATATGGTCTTCCCATCACCTAAAAGGGAAAAATCACTGAGATTGGTTTAGGATTTACAACTGAGGACACTTGATAGCTGTATCTTTCAGCCAAGGTGGGCTCAATAAGAAGGGAACTTTTTTTTTTATAAAACACAGCTTTCTCCGGTGACAAATTACTTGCAAGAATGCTGCCACTGCAGTTTGCTGCTGAGCTGTGCAACAGACTGACACCTGCAGCACGTCTCTAACTCCATAAAAATAATTGTACGGTCTTCTTTTCTAAACCTAGTGTTTCTGTGCCAGAGCTTTGCTGTGATTAGAGATTACTGGAACAACATCTTTAGTATCAGTTCATGGCTTACTGATTGACTAGGGGAACTCCCTTTGAACTGGGCTTACTTTCTTTTGGGGTTTTTCTTGTTGCTGTTCTTGCTACTGGTAATTGTGAGGGACTTGATGCCCTTACTCACTCATTTGTCTGTGGTTATCTTTGACTTTGTCCTCACCGCAACTTTAATCTGTACTCACCTCATGTGAGCTGCCCTCATGCTTATGGTTCAGTTGCTTTTGCCACTGCTTAGCGTGGCTTTTTATCACTTGGACAAAGAAACCCCTCATTTCCCCAGAATGATGTTAATTGTTAAAGTCTCCTTGTGCTGTCTGGCATTCAGGCTGAATATCAGGCTTTCTGACATTACCTGACGTTTCTATGCCAGGCTTGTTATTCTTCCAGGTTCCAATAAACAGGCTGTAATAACTTCTCATTTTTTGGAATCAAGGTCAAGAGTATCAAGCCCATCTGTCCCTACTTTGAGCTGTGTTGGAATAACATAGTATGGTAGTCTGGTACTGTTTAGAGCTGATACAGTCCTTGTCTGCCTTGCTCTGAATGCCAATCTCAAGTGTGTCTTCACCGATAGCCTTAACTTTCATTCCTTTGTAGGTATCATTCTGTTGTGTCATGCAGTTGACAGAAGTGACAAACGTGGTCACTAGATGTGGGCACTTAAATGCTTGAAGTTGTTAACAGTGTAGTGTACAACGAGAAAAAACTTTCTGCTTGACATTACCAGGAGGGTTTTACATTATGATTTGGACTTGGGAAAGGAGATTATTGAATCTGGAATATATCCAGGTGCTCTGAAGCTAGTCCTTCCCCTCTTGCAAAAAGCAAGTCTTGATCTTTTATGACCAAAAGTGATCAGCAGTGATTCTACATTTCAAATAAATGCATTTTATGTGAGGACACGATACTTTATCCATAGAACACCCAGCCTATCCTGTGCTAGCAAAATGATGCCTTTGTTATTCACTGGGAAGGAGTGACACTCACTGGCCAGAATATATAGTGCCATAAATTAGGTGAATTTAAAGGGTCTTTGAATGGTTTTAATGTGTTTTTTGGAAACGGAAAAAGAGAGAGAGTCTCAACACAGAAATACAGGAGGGAAGCAACAATTACCTGGAAGTTACAAAACTTGCAGGCTGTATTAGCAGCCTTTGGACAGTTCTGGGTCCCTTAGTAAGTAAATGGCACCAGTTGCCTCCCTTATACATCCTTATGCACATATGTCTTGGCACTTTGCATAACCTTTTTCTTGATTTTTTTGTAAACCTCTTTTTTTGAGGTTTACAAATTTGATTACTTATTCTGAGGCCTAATAGGAGATGTGGTTGAAGATGTAGTGATAATATCTGCAGGGTGTGTAAGAATAGTCAGTTCTTCTCTTTGCTTAACTTAGAGTGGAAAAGGAGAAAAGGTGTAAAGTGCTCTGTCATCCTCAGTATCTTGACAGGCAATATTTAGAATGTGGATGGCTTTTTATTTATTATTATTACTATTATTTATTATTATTATTACTAGTGAGGGCAGTAAAAGAAGGCAAAGGGATTTTGAAAGGAGGTAACTGAAATGGCAGGGATCTGGAAGAAATTAAGGGGCTGTACTCAGAGGAAGCTTTCCATACCTTTATATACATGCATTTTGCCTAGAAATAAGATCTGTAACAATGGTAGGAGTGGAACATCAGTCTCATAAAAAAGTTGAGAACTAACAGACTGACTAGGTTCAAGAAGTGCTTGGTAAATTTCTGCTTGAGTTGCTTGATGTGGTTATTTCAGGGACCAGCAAAGTTCCCGTGACTATTGACTGGAGGATGGTCTGAGCTTCAAGAGATCCAAGTTCTGTATGCTTTTGACACTGTTCTGATGTATGGACAAGTCTGGTCACCTCTTCATGTCTTTCTCCATTTACCCATCACTGGAATTGCTATATTGGAAGTAAAAGCCATCTGGATAAAGAAACTGCCTGATGGAACACTGCATCCAGCCGGGTGGGGTACTCAGTGCCTGTGAGGGCTTCTGTGTACTAATGCTACTCTCATACTAAATGTAAGAAGAAAAGGAGAATCTTATAACCCTGGTTACCTTACTTTTATATCTGCATTTTCTTTACATGGAAAGCAGTGCTACTGTGTTAAGGAAAGGCTGAAGATTTGCATATTCCCATGCCTGGACTCTTCCAGTCTTGGATGCTGGCAATATACTTGTGCTGTAAACTCCTTATCAACTTGCTCTTTAACATTTGACAAAGGCTGGCTTGTGTTTCAGTGTCTCTTCGCAACGCTTTGCTCTAGTTCTCTTTTTTTGGAGTATCGCTCTCCAGTAATACTGCCTATGGGAAGAAAGTGGAACTTTTTCCCCCTCTGCTGGCTGGCTTATCTTTGGTCAGTGTAGTGGCTCATTAAAGCAATATATCAGTTTTATTATGACTACCAGTTTTATTATAACATACCACCATTTTCAAAGAGATAAATATTTGGGGCTGGAAGTAAAACTGCTGAATAATATGCTCAGCAACTTGTGTATGTTGAAGTGAAAGAAGTAGCAGGATTGGGTGATGGGCTGTGTAACTAGTGAATCATGAGAACGTGGCTTAGATCTGTCCCGTGCTAAAAGCACTGATAGCCCTGACTAAGATGTGTTATCTGGATCTGAAAATCTGCTTTACAGTAATACCTGAAACAAAGTCCACAGCGGTGGATAGCCATTCTTATCCCAGCAGAGCTCACAGTGCGGAGTAAACAGAGAGGAGCTGTTATCTTTGCAAGCTCCTCACTAGAAGAATTTAAAAATAGATCTATCTAGATGATTTTTTCCCCTTCCGTTTCACAGTGCTGATTTACAAAAAGCCCACAGCCTTAATTGTTTTTGTAGTAACTAAACTTACCCATGAAGTGCCTGGGCTGCCAGCGTAAACTCTCTCACCATGGTAGCTACCATTTCGGCATATTAGAGATGTACCGTTTGCTACCCATCACTTAAACAAGGTCTGAGGGGAGACTAAGTGTTCAAATAAATAACTTTCACACCTGTAGCTGACAGAAATAGTTAAAAATAACCAAAGAACAGAATCTAATCACACAGATTCCTGAGATGAGCATCACAGGGAATTGTCCTGTGCAGATTCAGTTTTTCGCTTTATAGAAAACAGTAACTATAAAGTATGTGTACTTTGACTAACTCTTCAGTGTGACTATACTGTAACAGTAAATAATTGGTAGAGGACTTTTTAAAGTGCAAATAGGTGTCAGAGACCCGGCCCCAGATAGTTGGGGGTTCCCCTTTCCACAGCCAGCGTTGCCCAAGGCATGCAACACCGTGCCGAGCCCAACAACTGCCCCAGTGGCATGGGGTGGCCATGGCCATCCTGGCTGGTTGGGGGTGGACGCAGGGGTCTCTCCATGCAGCTCACAGGATGGGTCTCTGCTTTCCATGCAGAGGGGGCTGCGCAGGGGGCAGTCCTCAGGCATGTTCCAAGTTGTTCCTGTCCCCCCAGCGTCCTGGTGCCCCCCACCCCTGTGGAATTCCTCCAGCCCGTACATGGTAGTGCTTGTTCAGCTGCCTTGCAAAGCGGGGGGCCCCGAACCTGCCTTTTACTCGTGTTAATGAACTTTCTATTCACATTTAGGCCATTTACAAGGGCAGGTAGTGATAGGACAAGGGGTAATGGCTTTAAACTGAAAGAAGGTAATTTTAGATTAGATTTAAGGAAGAAATTCTTCACCGTGAGGGTGGTGAGACACTGGAACAGGTTGCCCAGAGAAGTTGTGGATGCCCCAACCCTGGAAGTGTTCAAGGCCAGGTCGGACGGGGCTCCACCAAGCTCCCTCTGGTCTGTCACCTCTGTGCTGTACCCTGGGGCCCCATCTGTGTGCACCACCCCAGGTGTAGTCTGGCAAAAGGGAGCCATCACTGCCCTTCACATGCTGGCAGGGCTACAGGGGATGCAGCCCAAGATATGGGCAGCCTTCATCCGATGTGGGTTTGGGCCTGCCCCTTGCTACGTGCAGGACTTGACGTTTGAGTTTTATGAAATTCCTGTAGGCTTGTTCCTTAGCCTGTCCAGGCGCCTCTAACCAGTGGCTCTGCCCTCAGGTTTATTGACTGAACCCTTGGTTTGGTGTCACGTGTGGACTCGATGAGATGCATTTCATCTCCTCTTCTGGAACAGTGATAAAAATGTTCACCAGGGCAAGTCCCTGGATAGACTCCTAAGGAACTCATCTTGTCACTGGTCTCTAGGTTGAACATGAATTTCCCCCATTCCTGATAAGCTCTTCCTCCTATTTTTTTCATGTAAAAGCTACCAAAAGCACACTCAGTGTAGTTAGTGTATTTCTGTTTGCTGAAATCTCACAATTTTAATAGTACAGCCACAGGGTTGTTAAGTCTGTCATTTGCTTTGAAGTTCTTGAACTAGCCTTGCAGTAGTGTTTATCTTCTTCAGAAGGGTTTCTCATTGGAAAAATGTCTCGTCATATGCGGGACTTAAGGTTTTAATTGCTGGTTTGGGAGTTCAGGAGTTTAGATACAGCCTCTTGGCATGGAATCAGAGGGAATGACAGCTGGAGGAGCTGGTACACAACAGGGAATGTTTCTGGCTGTTAGTGGAAGAAACTAGAGTTTTCTTACTTCTCTCTCATTTTCTGCATGACCTTAAAAGATGGTGAAAACTGTAGTGCAAACATATCAGAACTCTGTCTTCCTGGTCTGTCCATCAGAGTTCTTCATACATCATTTATTTTCACCAGTTGTTTAAATGTTTAACCTGTTACCAATGGTGGAAAGATGGTCGAGACATTGTACGCATCACAGTAATGGGTATTCTGCCAGCATTTAATCAACTAGGATTCAATTGCACATTTTGTTTTCCAATTGTCATGACTTTTCAATTTTGCTTTTCTAAACTGTTTTTGGGGATAGGAGTATATATTTTGAGACTTTAGATTTTTTTTTCTTGATCTGCATGGTGATACGAGAAATACTGTGGTAGTAGCTGTTTCTTCTGTTGAATTGAATTATGGAATGCATTTAATGGAACATTTTTCACTGAAGTTACTGTTCCTCATGCCAGTCATATGTCTAATTCTGCTTTAATTAATGCATTATCAATTATGATACCTTTCTACTGCAGCACATAAGTCATGTAGCAATCAGTGAAACATGAAACATTCACTCTGACAAGCTTCTGTGGGAAATGATACTTGGTAATGTGAGTTTTACCTATTGATTTAACTGTGTTCAGCCTTCCTGTCATTTTTATTCCATGTTTCTTAAAAGTTATTGAATGCAAAATGATGATATTCACTTGACTATGAAGAATTAACTGATTAAACACAAAGTACTTGTGATGAAAAAAGTTGTGTGAATGAGAAAGCTAAAACTAGATCTAGATTTACAGTTCAGCTTGACAGGTCACTAAACACTTTTCTTTTTACAGATTTCTCTCGGTGCTGATTTGTTTGATATTCAGTGTGCTATCTACAATAGAGCGTTATTCGGAATTTGCCACTGGAACCCTTTTCTGGATGGTAAGTGAACTTTCTTGGGAAAGACTCTAATCAGTTTGACTAAATCTAAATTGCTTTAGGTGAACAAGGGAGATGATAAATATTAAAAATCCTTATGCAAAGCACGCTACGAGGACATTTAAAATAGTACCTGCTTTCATTAACGGAAGGTCGTAGTTTGACGGGGATGATTGTTTTCTAGATCTGTAAACTGTGAGGCTACTTGATAGATTAACAGCTTTTATATACTTGCTTTTCATAAGGTATGAAACTGTACTCTGTGGCTCTTACAGTGGACAATTGGTGTTCATCAGTCTTATGCGGTGTGGAACAGGATATTCTTTAGGCAGGAATGTATTTTTAAAACATATCGCTTCTAAGTCTTATGGTAAAAAATCGGCCAAGAACCATGCTCTTCAGAAGTATCTGAATCTCAGGGGTAAGTGATTTCTGTCAGACTAGTTTCCCAGTATACAGCATGGGAAGGAAGAGCTGCTATCACCCTTCTACGTATCAGTGATTTGCCTTTGAAGTTGGTGTGTGTTAACTGTTGTGGCTGTTAGCAGTCCACTAGGGTGTCAGGTTCTTGAGCATACATTAAGTTTTGTACTTGGTATTTTGCAAACACATAAAGACATTGTGTCACTTATCTAATATCCTTCTCTTGCTATTAGGATCTTAAGTAGTAATTCAAACAACAGGTGTTGTGATAGGAAGATCTGCTCACTTGGAGGTATACAGAGGTTGCGTATTGTTTTCACCGTAGCCAGGGAACAATTTTTCTATCACTGGACTGAGTGGCTAATTTACAGATGAAATGTACCTGAACTGTGTTACCAGTCCTGAGCTATTAAGTCTCTTAAAAATGTGAAATCACATCCAGCAACCATCTATAAACTGTTGCGACATATGTACAATATATTTAAGCGTTCATTTGAAGTAGGTGGGAAATAAAAGTACAAATAATTTGCATGAGGACTCTAGACAATGTTCCTCCTCTGTTCCCCCCTGCCCCTCTTCACCTGTAGGAAGTTAAGAATGGAGATGAAACATCCTTGATAAAAATGGAGTAAATCACTTTTAAACAGTTCCCCATGATATCTGAATTTAGCCACTCAAATCCTCTGATCTCAATGTGTGATAATATCAGTATTCTTATTGTTATTTCTTTTTGCTAAGTGGTGACTTCTAATGTGATGGAGTTTGGTTTTCCCTCTGGTTTGAAAATAAAAATCAGTTACTTATTTGTTTTCCTATGGCTTAGACAATGTTAGCATATGCAGGTTTTGCAGTTATTTTGGGTTTTGTTTAATGTTAATCCTGTAACAAATGTTGCTTAGCTGATTGGTTTTGTGTAGATGGTGTGTGAATGTGCAGACACATATTGTTGGACAAAAAATAACTAGTGAAGACAGATGGTCGCTCACATAGTGCCCACATAGCATTGCTAGCTATTTTTAAGTGATTTTATCATACAACAAATGAATCATGCATAGTCAGTGTCAGCACTGGAACGATTTCTTGGCCACCTTGTCTTACAACCTTACCCTGGAGGATACCTCTCTTGAGTTTATTTTCCTCCCTGCTGTTTCCTTAGCTTCCTTCCTAGAAACAGCCAGCGCAGAGGTTAGCTGTTCTGCTGGCTACTGTAGATTCACTTGCCTAGAAAGAATTTGTCTTAAAACTGAGTCTTAGAGTTCTGAAATAAATTCACTTCAATTACAACACTTGAAAGATTGCTTTTAGAGATAATTAAATTGGTTCTTTTTCATAGAGTCGTGAGGTTTCTTGTTTCTAGTAGCTAAACTGTTAGACTCCTACTTGGAGCACTTCTCCCCACCTTTACCCGAAGGGATTTCAAACTGCATCTCCCGTTTTACCCAGCAGAGTGCTAACCCCACAGAAGCCTGGAGATCATTGCTCTCTTTACTCTGTCGTAGGTCATTACTCTGATCTACTTCATGCCATAGTTGACTGTTCATGTAACCAGAGAGAGTTTCTCTCACCGAAATATGAAAACACGTGCCTATGTATTCTGCCTTCCATGCCACTCTGCTCTCTCGAAAGAGAGACTCTCTTCTCTCTCAAACAGAGAACAATGGAGACTGCCAGTATGGTGAGAAACAAAACTGGACCAAAGCATCTACTGGCTCAAGTTCAAATTGAAATTGATTTGTTTTTCTCCTGATTGAAGGAACCTGTAATTCTTTGTATAGCCCTGTTAGTGTGTCGGTAGCAAATAAAAACCAGTATGTGATGCTTGTGGTTTTTTCCCACTTGGGGAAAAACTGCTTTTCATTATATTGAGGTAAATTAACAGTTGGGAAAGATCAACTTCAAAATTGCAATGTTGAAATTTGGTAAGGCCTGACAAGAAGTATAGCATTTGATACTTGTAGACACTTAAATGCTTTTGTATTTTCTATTTTCTTAGAGAGGATGGGATGATGTGCCAAATACAATTTTGGATAATATGTGTCACTGGGGTAGATATGGCACATTAGTAACAGATGTGCCATAACTGCAGATGTGTCCTAAGCCACTAAAGTCTTGTGATTTAAAGACTTAATGTTTTAATGTTCTGGGTGGTGTAAGATAATTTCTTGTCAAGTGTGAAACCCATCATCATTCAGACAAGCTATGTGAATATACCAAGAAGAGAATATCATATCAAGAAGGCCCTCCAAAGCAGTGTTTGCAGTTTAAATGGAAAGAGGGGTCTGAAGGAGCAGTTGCTGGAACTTAAAGTAAGAAAAGCCCCAAACCATTACTCCCCTCCCCCTGCCCCCCCAAGCATATGTTTTCAAGTCTCTGAAAATTCCAGTGAATTCTGGAGGGAAAAAATATGACTTTTTGGCCCTGCGTTTGAATGTTAAGGCCAATCTGTAATCTTTGAGGCCATTGAAGCCTGATACAGGCTGATGCTATGCCTCCCTAAATGCTGTAAATTGCTCTATTTGATGTCCTTGGGCTTAAAGAAAACTTCTGTTCTTTGCATTCTAAAGAAAAGGCAACATGTAAATCTCCACCTGATTGTCATTGTGGTGAAATCAGTTTATTTCTGTGGTAGGCGGACTGGTGAAATTGCTTGTCTTGAACTTGCGAATGTTGTCATTTGAAGGAGGTTTTTGTTCTCATACTGCCAAATATTTTGTGTATTCACTGACACTCTTGGGAGGGGTTTTGCCAGCTCTGTTTGAGATAATCTAATTTAATTTTTCCATATACATACATTGTATAATTCCTGGTTGTTTTTTTTTCTCCTCTGACTATTTAGCAAGCCCGCAAATGAGGGAA
The DNA here is from genome assembly GCF_030936135.1 of Gavia stellata. Classification (NCBI taxonomy): domain Eukaryota; kingdom Metazoa; phylum Chordata; class Aves; order Gaviiformes; family Gaviidae; genus Gavia; species Gavia stellata. Next base: position 81,217,809 of record NC_082597.1, on the reverse strand, counting down.
GTGACAGTAGCATTGACACGATGAATCATGCTGATAAACACCGACAGAATAGATAGTGAAGAACATAATTCCTCCTGAATTTTTTATACTTGCAGAGAGAAGCTTAGAGTTTCAAATAGTGTTTAAAATGGATCACAAGATTTCTAGGTAGAACAACAATGTACATGTTACTTCACAATCCACAAAGCTTAAATGCGCTTGCAGTTGTTTTTTATTCAGATGCCTACACGTAGTGTGGTATGACAAGGAATCTCTAGTTTCCCCTGCTTTCCTTGGTCTTGGATCTGTACCCTTGGGTGCTTTTTCACTTGTCTATCCATCAGTATTTAGGATCTGCTGCATGAGAAAGTTCTTGTATAAGATGTGGGGAAACAAACACAATGGAACAGGCCACAGTTGCAAATAAAGTGTTTGCAACACTTCAGGCAATACTACATTACCGTCTGCTTTCTAAACTTCCACTGCCTGCCCCTCTCTTCAGCTCCTGCAGATGTTGGAATTTTCCAAGCAGGAAGGGCAAATAGGGTTTTCCAAAATAATTGTGGCCACTCTAGTTACAGATTGCATAATGGGAGGGAATAGCATCTCTGCTTGTCATAGCATGCAGATGCTGCATCTCACAGAACTCTGGAACCATGTGCCTCAGTGGTTTCTTCTTTTCATACAGTCATAGAATAATTCAGGTTGGAAGGAAACTCAGGACATCTCTAGTCCAACCTCCTGCTCAAAACAGGGTTAGTGATGAGACCAGACCAGGGTGCTCAGGGCATTATCCCATCAGGTCTTGAAAACCTCCCAGGACGGAGACTGCGCAGCCTTTCAGGGCAGCCTGTTCCAATGCCTGACCCTCCCTCATGGTGAAGAAGGTTTTCCTCATATCCAGTATGAACCTCCTTTGTTTCAGTTTTTGGTTTGTTGTCTGAACAAGTCCAGTTCCCTCAGCCTCTCCTCATAGGGCATGTGGTCCAACACCCTGACACCTTGATGGCCCAAAGCGGAACTTGCTCCAGTTTATCAAAGTCTTTCTTGTAGTGGTAGAAAAAACCAGGTGCACTATTCTAGGTGCAATCTAATGAGTGCTAAGTAAAGGGGTATAATCACTTCCCTTGTTCTCCTGTTGTTAGCTTTCATCACTTCCTTGCATTGGGAGGAGGTTGTCTTTAAAGACCTGCTAGCTATCCTGAGCTTGTTGACCCTTCAGAGCTGTCTCCCATGGGATCCCACCTATCAGTTCCCTGAATGATTGGAAGTTTGCTCTCCTGAAGTGCAGGGTCTGTAATCCCTTCAGGATCTTGAATTACATTATTTCTTGGATGCTACATCCAAGGCATTGTCATTGATTATTATATCCCCAACTATTTTTTTCCTTGTATATCTGAACAGCAGATTCCCAGTTGCCCATTCAATACCTGTATCTAAAAGTTACTTCTGAAACACTCCAGAAATCTCTCAGATTGCTTGCATCTCACTGTGTTGTTCTTCAGATAGGTGCTAGCTGAATTAAAGTCCGCTATAAGAACCAGGGCATGATCGAGAAACTTTCTTGAGTTGTTTAAAGAAGACTTTGTCTGCCTTCTTATCCTGATCACATGTCCTCAAGTTGCACCAGGGGAGGTTCAGGCTGGATATTAGGAAAAATTTCTTTACTGAGAGAGTGGTGAAGCATTGGAAGAGGCTGCCCAGGGAGGCGGTGGAGTCACCATCACTGGAGGTGTTCAAAAAACCTGTAGACGTGGCACTGTGGGACATGGTTTAGTGGGCATGGTGGTGTTGGGCTGATGGTTGGATTTGATGATCTTACAGGTCTGTTCCAACCTTAATGATTCTGTGATTCTGTGAAATTTCCACCACGATGTCACCTTTAGTGGCCTGTTGTCAGATCATGATTTTGTGCAATAAGTGTTTAATCCCTGACTTCTGGAAGAAGTCTGTCATGCCTCTTTTAAGTCCCCTGTCTGATGTCCCTGTGCATTTCTTCCAGTAACTTATGCCCTAAATATTGGAGCTGTTACTCTCTTAAGAAATCCTCCATTTTGATCACCAGAACAAATTGGCAAAACTGGGCAGCATACTGAGCCAAAAGAGCTGTGTGAGGGATGACTGTGGGCAGTTCTGCAACTGGGACTGTTGAAAAGAGAGAGCTTGTATACTAAACCCAAGTTTCTGAAATAATCCTGCCCAGGATGGTGTTTATCAACTTGAGATACAGCCTCACAAATTATCATGCCATGCCTGAGTACCAGAAGGTAGGTAATGAGGGGGAATGGTATGTCCTAAGAGTAACAATTTGAGGGGGAATTGTATGTCCTAAGAGTAACAATTTGAGGGGAGGGGAGGGAATATGGCTTTCTTGCCTTTTTGTGGACCACATGGTAAACCCGTTCCCAACAGGCATGTGAGCATCAGAATTTTGGAACTGGTTTAAAATTCCTTTTAAAAAATGGATTAATACTTTTGGTAAAAACAGAGAAGAAAAAACCTGTTAAATGGCCGTCTCTTTTTTTTTTCCTACTTAAGTACTCTCTAGACACTTTTGGCACTCATGGAGATATTTGTCAGGGTTCACTTGCCTTTTTAATAGCTTCTTCCACATAGAAGTCAAGAACAGTGATTATGGGATTTCCTACAGTCAATACTTAATCTTGAGTCAACACTGTTCACTTTCTGTCCTTGGTAGAATTGACTCCTAATTATTACTTGTGTTTATCTGCTACCTTCCCAATGGTTTTCATAAGTGCTCCTTAAATACCGAGTGACTGAGTGCGGAATGAGTTTGCGATTCCTGGCTGATCTGCAGAGCTGCATCCACATGCACTTTTCTGACAGGAACCTGGCTCTTGAAGAGTGTTCATCTCGAAGAAGGCAAAACCTGACAGCTGTCTTTTTGTTCCATCATCCTTACCTGTTGCTTGTTATTCTTTTTTTTAACGTAAGATTCTTTCAAAATGTATATTCTGAGAAATTAAGAGAACAGGCATAGTAGTATTTCTTTTTAATTGGAAACCCTACCTGCTTGAAGAAATTTCATACTTCAGTTCTTCACTGATCTATTTACAGATGGTTTGGTAATAAATCATTAAAAGAAGAAAAAGTTAGTCTTTAAATACTAGAGTTGGTTTTAATCTACTTGTTCTTAAATTAAATATATGCACTTTTATCATTACCTTGGATTCCTGTCACGGGTCAACTCTATTTCCATTGACCCTATTTCCCAGAGTTCTAACCATTTTACTTCTTTTTGCTTTCACTTGTTGAATTTTTCCCTGTGAGTTCAACAAATCAATCAAATCAGTGCTGATTGCTTATGAAGCCTTCCATTACAAAAATTCTGCTTGCTTAACTGCTCTTTTTGACTTTTAATATTTGTAACTTGTATGTAAGTCTTCCTTTTATACTCCTTGTTCTAAGAAGGACCCTTTAAAATCTTATTTACTGTAGTATTTAAAGTTATGCTGCTTCTTCAGCCACTTTCTTCCCTGGGAGGTCATCAAACTTACATGGACATGTCTGCTTCCTGATGTATAAAGCTTTCTTTCAGGTGTGTGTGCATATTATACAACAAATTTATATGTTTTCACTAGTTAGTGTTGTTGGGTGGTTGTTCAAAGCAAAGAATGTCTTGAGCTATTCTCAAAGAGTTGCTGATGTATTAGCACAGACTTTTTGCGTGACCATAGGCAAACCTTGAAGTTGTCTGAGTCCAAGATCACAGTAGCTAGGTGACTGAGATTAAAAATAAAAAAGGGGTTTAGGAGTATTTTTACTGAAAGTTTCCATGGAAATTATTGTTTTATTTTAAAAAATTATGTCAGAAAAGGAAAAAATACTATGTTTTCAGCAAACCCTGCACATACTTATGTCCATCTGTTTTTTCAGGCTTCCTTCACTGTGTCACTTTTCAGTAACATTTTATCCTTCCACTTTGTCCCAAATTTTAATTCCCTAATATATACAGTTATAATTTTATCTTACTGTAAGATGATTCTATTGAAAAATGATTTTTAAAAAGTTGCCAAAGCCTCTTGTATAGGCTTTTGCCTGTACAGCAGGAGGCTGTAATGTTTTCTTAATGATCTAGTAGTCTGTGTGTCAGTTTTGATTTGTAAATGGCATCTAGATCTTTAAGGATATGGTGTTAAAAAATAAACTGTAAAAGGGGCCAGGTGTAATTCCTCCTTTGAGGATTAATCTGATTGAGTGTTTTCATGGTTAGAGGTCATATATTTTTCTACCAGGAGAGGTCACCATGGTAGTTTACAAAAGACAGATTTTTATTTTTATTGTAAAAGACCTTGCAAAAAGAGAGTTTCTTAGCTCATGGGAGTAATTTCACTAATTGTGCTCTTCTAAAGGCAAGAACAAAATATTATTTTTTATCATACGCTTGATGTTTTTACACACTATGAGTAACAGAACACAACAAATCATCAATTTGTATAATGACAGTGTTGTAGGTGAAGGGGGAACTTTTCACTGTTTTAAAATATTGATGTTAATTAGTTTTTTAATTTAAGAATACCAAGAGTGTGCTTGACTTCGAGAAAACGTTTTTGCTATAAAGCATGTTGATTCAACTTTGTGAATTTAATTTCTACTTGTATGCCATGGTGTATTTAATGTTGTGGTCATTGCAATTGGAATGAAGGAGGGATAGGAAATATTGTTTTTCTTACTGCACTTTAAAATTCAGAACACGTAATCCAAATGTGAAATCACTGCGACGTTTTCAGACTAAGTGGCAAAACTGTGTGGGAACTGATATACTGGATTGGACCAAAAGCTTAGTTGTTTCAGCACTGTATCTCTGATAGTGGTCTGTTTTCAATGCAAAAAAGGAAGACTTTCTTACAAAACTATTATATATTAAAATAGGTAAAGCGCTTCTGAGTATTTTCTTTCGCTTTCACCAGGGGTCACTAGATTCTAGTCATATTCTCCTGATGGGTGGTTTCCTACTGTAGTTTTCTCAGGCTTATGGGATAAGACTTTAAAGGGCGTGTGCCATCCTAGAAGAGCAGAGCCACAAACAAGGTGGATAGTCTTAGTGTTTCAGCCGGGCTCACCTTCCCTGTTTCAGCAGGGCTGGATCCTGGATTCCAGTGGTTTTTCTAGATGAGCTCAGCTCCTGTGGTAACTCTTCCTTTGGGAGACAGACTTTATGCGTCCGCTCTCCTCTGACGTGTTTCTTTGCTGGAAAAAGCAACAGCATATCTTCCAAACACATTAACACCTGTAGTTCAGAGCAGTACCATACTAGAGGGTACACAACACCCTTAAAGACTCTGTTTTCAGGGTCCTCACTTGTTGTCTCTGTTGTAGGCCTTCACTGCCCTCTCACATTGCTTGGTTGCTAGCAATCCTCATGTAGTGACTACATTTAGCGTGTAGCTTTTATTAACATTCCTCTGCACATCCTGTTGGAGAAAAGGCTGAGGTGTAAGTTTAGGAGCTCCCACAGCAGCTGCTGCTTAAGCTTTTCAGGAGAGAGGCTCATGCTGTGGCTGTATTTAGGAGTTGGGGTTTAAGGGGAGGATCTCATGAAAGAGTTCGAGGCTGCAAACAAGTCACGTTGTTCTGTATCTTTCCTGAAGTCCCTGCTTGGGTTTGGCTTTATATAATGATTTCTTCTGCATCATGTGCCATGAACACATCCTCCGGCTGTATACATAGGCTAGGCTTCTCTGGGTACCTAAACTTCAGAGTACCGAGTGATAGTTGGCTTACTTAAGCCAGCTAAGGCGTGTGTATTAAACCGCTCTGTTTCTGAACTGGACCTCGGGATGGCTTTTCTTATTTGAAAGTAGTGTGTTGATGACACCATTTTCAAAGTGTGTGTTTTCAAAAGAGGATGCACTCTTCCTGTCTACAGTGGAGGAGCTCTCCCGTTCCTTTATTTTTGTCTCTGCTTTTGTCCCTTCTCCCATTTAAGCTATGTAGTCATGTCATAAAATGCTGTGTCATCTTTAATCTGTTAGCAGAGTAGAAACAAGGCTGCATGGTATATAAGCTTAATTTAGTCTTTGTGATTTATGATGAAGTGTATGTATTCTGATAGGTTTGCGGGCGTTTTCTCCATCCCATCAAAGCAATCAGTGTTAGAAAGCAAAAATGGTGGAATTTTTATCCATTTCCTGCTTCTGTGCCAATTTATAACTCTAAATCTGTGCTTTGCCACTTGGCATTAGCACTTAGGGCCTTCTCCAGCTCTGTTTAATAAAGTGATATGTTGATAGTCTAATACATGAAGTTCACAGGTACTCCTGCTGGCCTCACCAGATCATTTCTTACAGACGGGAATGGATTTCTTTCAGATTATGACATGCAGAGTAGGTCCCGTAATATTTAGTGGCATTTTGTGATATTTGTGTAGTGTATATTGCCTATGTAAGAGTAGGTGTTAATGAGGTGTCCAATCCCTTAAAGGCACTGACAGGTAAACTGCTTCAGTAGAAAAATATGCTATTTCTTTTATACTATGGAAGAGTCAAACTATGTTAGTGTAGAGTACATCTGTATAAAAATAACCACGTGGCTCAAAAGCTTTTGCTCTATTCTTTTATTCCTTGTAGACCTGTGAGAGAGAAAACAAGAAGAATGCCTGTTTCTTTCTGAGCTTCTTGTTGGTCTGTGGGAAGATGAAGAAATAGATCAGGAATATTATGTTATTACAATATAAAACATTACTAAAATAGAAATGGAATATTGTTTCATACATTAAACAGGAAAAAGTTTGAGTCCACAAGTCTTTCAACACATTCCATAAGCTTAAGTTGTCTGCTAAGTGATATTGCTGCGTTGCCATAGCCTTTCTGGAATAAAATGTAACTAAGAAGCTTCTCAATGTGAATTATTATACAATTATTCTTGTGGGTTATCTTACCTTGTGGGTTGCCCTAATGCAGTACAGAACATGTTGTGTTGGATGATTGCTGTGTGCTTTTCAACTACTTAAAATAGAAATAATCGTGCAGTAAGTATGGCTGAGACGAATTAACAAAGGGCCAACTCATAAAACCCTTAGTCAAATTTTACTCACTTCTTACTCTAGCTCATAGAGTTTTCTGTGCAAAGTGGTTTCAGAATGTGACCCAAGAGACTAGAGAAACATTTCTTACTTGGGAGTGAGAGGAAGGTGGAGAGGTACATGCAGGATTTTTCCAATTCCTCTCCTCGAAATTTTAAGACCCTCCCAAATCAAAAGGTTAAGAAACATGGATATGATTATTTACAATTCCGAAGTGGATATTCACATTGGATAGATTCCACTACAGGAGCAAAGCTAAACCCTTCCCCTCCTACCAGAGGTGGTCCCTTCAGGTCCAGCTTCACGGCATGCTGTTGGGGAACTGGCAGGCTCCTGTGGGGTACTGGTGGATCTGTGAGAACTGAAGATCTTCAGGCACTAACTTCTTGAATCTTCTTGATTTACTATTTGATTGTGTTTGCCTTAGCGGTATCTTTCTGAATTAAGCAATTCTAGACAAAAGTCCTGCTCAAAAATATTTGAGTCTGTAGTTAATTTTCTTTGTAGAAAAATTGTTGCCTGCCTAGAATTAAAACATAAGTCTTCCTGTCCGACTCACCCAACTCACTTGCATGGTAGCTGTCACAGGTAATGTGACTAGAGCACCATGTGCTTCCCTCATTAGCGTACAACTTCGTTCTGTACGGGAAATAGCAAATGTCGATAAACTGAAAGATAAAGATACTCCTGGTATGAAGTCAGGAAACTCAGCATATTTATCACGCGTGCATGGAAACATTTTGTTAAGAAACGTTAAACAAATCCATTTGTATCCAAACAACAGACTTTTAAACATTAAGTGCATTGGTTTCATCTAAGAGATGTGACTCTGAATAAGCTAATGATACTATAGGACACTTAGCAGCGTTTGGCATCTTTTCTTCCATATATTGGATATTATATTTTCACATATGATGTCTGTCATCTTTATAAGCACAAGCATGATCGTAGGAAATAAGTATTTTCAGTATCAGTAGGTTTTCATAACATTTGAGTAACTATTAAGCTAAACAGGTCACTAAATTGACATTTTCAACTCTAAGGACTGGAAAAACCTTGAGGACAGGTTATCAGATTAAATTTTGGACATAAGTACACGTGTGCAAACATTCGGACTATTAAACCTTTATGCCTGCTTCTGAGGCTTCATTGTTTTGAGCTGCCATTCCTTGATTGAATCTTCGTGAGCACACACTATTCCTTTAGCCATCCCACTTCCTCCTTTTACCCGAGCACCTAAATATTCCAATAAAAAAAGTGAAGAGAGCCTTGTGTGTGCTCTCCACCTAAAACACAGCTGCAGCTGAGAAAATACTTGTCTTTTTCATGTGTGCACTTTAATCACTCCAGCCGAACTCCTTCCCTTCTCCTGCTTCCCCCGTGCAGTTATCCATAACCGTACTGGAACATATTGTAAATTCCAGGATATATATTTCATTTATACATGCTCCTGTATAAAATGTTGATTTTCTGTGTTAATGTGAGCATTTTTTTATTTGGTCATCAATGACATTCTTGCGTAGAAGTTGATGGCTTTTCCACAAGAGTTTCTTATTTGGCTGATTGAATTAGATACGGATGGAAGTTATTTGCATACATATTTCCCTTTTAAGCTTTTTTTTTCATATATTTAATAAAATTAATAAAATGGAGTTATACTAAGAATAGCATAAATATGATTATGTATTATTTTATGATTTATTTTGTGTGTGGAGGGGGAAGGACTTATGCAGTGGCTAGACTTAAGAAAAAGAGAAAAAATAGAAAGATGAAATGAGTTTAAGGGCTTCCACCTGACTGGGCAAAGAACATTTTAAGTGTGTGGTTTGGGTTTTTTTTCCCAGACAATAGGGACAAGCACAGAATAATGGAACGGTGCTACTGACTTTAGCGGAGATATTAGATAGTACAAGCCCAGTTTAAAATCTGTAATTATATTATATGTCAGGTCTTTACAGTGGATAGGAAGTTAGTGCATGTTAAATGCTTTCCCTAGTATTACTGTGGCAATTTGAATTGCCAAGAGCATCCTTTACTGCTGACAAAACAGGAAGAGCCTCGCATGTGAGTGTGAAGAATCTGGTCCTCACTGTTGTTTCCTTACTCTGTGCTCCGCTTCCTGGAAGATAATTCGAGTTGCAGCGCTGCCTAAAGACACGGGTACATTTGTCAATACAGTGTGCCTCTGGCTGTGCCTCTGGAGCAGGTTTGGTGCCCCAGATGAAGGATGACGCATTGTGTTTTTCCGTGCCCGTCTCGTGATCCTTCAGTGGGTCATGGCAAATGTCCTGACAGTTTATGGCAGCTGTTCTGTTCCTTTCTGTGCTTTCCCTTTCTTTCCTCATAGGAGTTGAGAGAAGGGTTGCTGAGAAAAATGGAAGGCTGATATCCAAAGCTGATTGCTAGATAGAGTAGCCAAGGGTATTTCTGAGCTCTATTTTGATCAAGCCTGATGTGGCTCTTACTTTTTTGAGGTAACCATTTGTTCCTACTTCTTATTTTTGGTTTTGATTTCATTAGAGGAGTTCATCCCTGGCTTTCAGATGATGCCAAATGGCTTTCCAGGTTTATGAAATCTGCTGAGAATCCTCCATTGTGTATTTCTTCCTTCACCGCTTGCAGGAGAAGGGGAAAAATACTGCTAGGACCCTAAATAAAAAAGTTTTGCAGGATCCTTGTGAGTATAATCCTATTTTGAAAGCAAGGGTTCTGGAGAATTTCAGAAAGCTGGAGAAAGATCTCAGACGGACATAGAGATGGATGTCAATCATCAGGAGCATATTTGGCATACTATTTCATTTGCAGATGCTTTTTGCAGATTTTTTCTGGTTCATGTTTTGTCCACAACAACTCCTCACCATCTTTTGTTGCCATTTCGGTGAGAACAAGTATTTTTTCTGACTTTCCAGAAAATTGCTGGGTTTTTTTTTCTTTACCAGAAGGTAAATATGAGGGAATAAATTTAAGGTTCTGAGAAGTGTTTATGTGTATAGGAGGAAAAGGAGGCAGGTTAGGGCTTTTTTAAAGGTGAATTTAGTGAGGTGAAGCTCGATCAGCCTTGACAGCCTTGGAAATGAATGTCTTCTATCTTTCATGAGAATTATACACAACGACAGTGTAGGTTTCATAATCTTCCTTCTTTTTTTTTTTTTTTTCTTGAGGGACCACCTATAGAGCTGTGATGTTTGTCCAGTTTCCATGCCCTTTTGGTCTTTGGCCTGTCTGAGGCTGCCAACAAATGTGTTAATTGCTGTGGTTTTGGTAATGTGGACACCTGTCCAGTACAAAATGAACTGAGATCAGTAATTAATTTCAAATTTATTGAAGATGTAGGTTCCTCCATCTTCCTCTGTCCTGTCAACAATTTATTTTTCCTTTCCATAAACTGTGCAACCTTATTGACTTCAGCAGGGTTTCCCGGACGTAACCAAGATGGGTTCTTGTTTGTAGCTGAAATAAAATCATAGGTTCTGGAATTTGCCTTGAGAATAAGATACCCTCAGGCCAGATATAGTTTTATTTTCAGCTTTTAAAAGTACCCTCAGAGTACCCTCAGAATAACCTAAGTCTAAGAAGTTTTTGCTTCCTCGCACTTACCTGCTTGTCTCCCTTGTACACAATTTTTTACCTAACTGACCCAGTGATTCTAATATACAGTTTCTGTAGAAATAATTCTTCCACTGCCATCAGTGTTGTCTGTTAGGACCGACACTGAATAAACTGCCACTGAGTGGCAGAAGCATGCTTTTGGTGCAGTTGGATGGCACGTTTGTTTTCATTTGAATTGCTGTGGATATCTTCCCTTGTCAAAGGGTGAGTCATCAACATTCTCAGCAAAATCACATAAGCTATGCTTTCCAACTGTGCTTTTTCCTCTAAGACTGTGAACACATGTATTTCTGAGGTGGCGCTCAGTGGAGCTCAGCCATTTTAGTCTGCAGATAAGGACGTGGAACTGTTTGCTTCAGAAATGCTCTTCCAGTTCAAGCTTTGGTACTAGCCTTCTGCCTAACTACAGAAAGAAGTGGTCATGACTTCACAGTCTACTGCAAAGCTTGAGTGCTATTCCTCCAGCAGGTCTATGAGGTCCCTATAGAAAGCATTCTGCTTCCTTTGGTGGAAATAAGAGATCCTTAATAAGAGACTTGAAAACAAATGCTACTGAGTGATGATACCAGGAACCTGCCAAAAAATGTAGACAATTTAATAAGTGAGAGAGCATTTTGCAAGATTACTGAAATGCAAGAATTGTTTTCCTTTGAAGATTGTTCTTGAATTGTGCTTTGACTGTTATGCTTGAACAAATTTTTGCATTTAGATTTCAGACAGAGCACAAACTTAGAAGTATCACTTGTAGAAGCTCTAGATAATAGAATAATTGAAAAAATCAAACTTGTGGAGCTAATTTGCTGTGCATTTTCTTGTGCTTCTGCCTTGAAACCGTGCTGTAAACTTTCTTAGCTTTCTATTAATCCTTGGCTTTAGTCAGGCTGAAAGTGCCATGAAAACAGAGGAAGACTGTGCATATTTTCTTGGTTCTTATTCCAGGCAAAACAAGGAGGTAGAAGTGAATACAGAAATGTTAACCCAACTTTGTTAATAATCAAAATTGACATGAAGTTTTGCATATTAGTGTAGAGTTTTTCTTATCTGTTTTTCAGCTTTGAAACATTTTGGTCTCTTTTCAACCATTCAGAATGTCAGCTTTAAAGACATGTTGGTATTGTTATTCAGTGAAAAATGTGATTTAAGTGTGTTCACTCTTTGGGTGCTTTAGAATTCCCCAGGTGCAGATTGCAAGCATGTTTAAGTTAAAATACAAATATTTTCCAAAGCTGTAATTTATGTAGTAGGTGTTTGGTGACTCTGAGTTACTGGATACAGTTTGGGTTGGAAGAAAGCCTAGAAGCTGTATTTTGGTTGTGCTAGCGTATTGCAGGGGTGGAGGAAAACAAGGAGGAAGGAACAAAGATCTCAACAAATCTGTCCATGTGATCTTTACTAATCTGCCTTCATTAGAAGTATCTCAAAGTTCACTGATCCTTGGTTATGCATGAGTGCTTTACAATGTAGTGCTGTAGAGAGAAGCAATATTAAAATAGAGATAATTCATTTATTTTATACACTGTATATATGCTGCTCACCTCAGTTGCTGAGGCGAGCAGCTCTAGTACCAGCACGGTCTGCAGCGGAGCACTCCAGCACGGTGCACAGGGGAGGTCCTGAACCAGGGGAACCTCAGGGGGAGCTGAGAGACCCGCCAGGACCTCGCAGTTCACGCCACAGCAGCTGACAAGACTTGGGTGGGCCTGGTTAAGAGATCAGGAGCACAAGTAGTGTTCTCCTCCATCCTCCCAGTTGCAGGGAATGATGAAGGGAGAAACAGGAAGAGCCAGCAGATCAATACCTGACTTTGAGCCTGGTGTCACCAGTGTAATTTTGGGTTTTTTGATCATGAGTTGGTCTACACGACACCAGGCCTGCTGGCAACAGATGGGGTACACCTGTCTCAAAGGGGGAAGAGGATCTTTACGCAGGAGTTAGCAGGGCTCATCGAAAGAGCTTTAAACTAGATTTGATGGGAGAAAGGGATAAAACCAGACTTGCTAGAGATAAACCTGGGGGTGGCACGCCGATGTTTGAGGAACAATGTCCTAGCAAGGTCCGTCAGTCTGCTCCACAATGTGCTCAGTACACTGGAGCACATTTGAAACGTCTCTATATTAATGCGCGCAGCATGAGGAATAAACAAGAGGAGCTAGAAGCTTTGACCCAGTCCCAGAGCTACGACATCATTGGCATAAGCAAAACCTGGTGGGATGAGTCCTGTGACTGGGGTGCCATGATGGACGGTTATAGGGTCTTCAGGACGGATAGGCAGGGCAGGCGAGGTGGGGGGGTGGCACTGTATGTAAGGGAGGGGTTGGATTGTATGGTGTTACAGTTGGCGATGACATGGTTGAGAGCCTCTAGGGAAGGATGAAGGGGAAAGCAAATAAAGCGGATGTTGTTGTGGGAGTCTACTATCCACCACCCAGCCAGGACGACCGATGAATTATTCTACAAGGAATTAAGGGGTATCTCTAGATCAACTGCCCTTGTCTTTATGGGTGATTTTAACTTCCCAGACTTTAACTGGGACTATCATACAGCAGAAACAAACAGGTCCAGGAAATTTCTGAAGCATGTTGAAGCATTCTTAGTGCAGGTAGCCAACTAGGAAAGGTGCCCTCCTTGATTTGTTGTTTGTAAACAGAGAGGGACTTGTAGGCAAAGTGGTGATTGGTGGCTGTCTTGGTCACAGTGACCATGAAGTAGCTGAGTTTCAAAAGTTGGTGATAGGAGAAAAACTTCAATCCTGGATATGGTAAGAGCAGACTTTGGGCTGCTGAAGGAGCTAGTTAGTAAGGACCCCTGGGAATTTGCTTTTGAAGGTATTTGGGTCACTTTTTAAGAGCCATCTCTTAAGAGCACAGGAGCAGACAATTCCAAAGTGTCACAAGTCAAGCAAGTGGGACAGAAGGCCGGCTTGGCTGGGCAGGGATCTTCTTCTAAAACTTAGGCAGAAGAGGAAAGTGTACGGACATTGGAAGCAAGGACAGGTGACACGGGAGGACTACAGAGATGCTATTTGCCATGGTAGGGAGAAAATTTGTGTGGCCAAAGCTCGATTAGAGTTCAAGCTGGCCAACACTGTGAAGGACAAAAAAAGGGCTTTTTAAAAGATGTTAATAGCAAAGGGAGAATCGGAGATAGCATTGGGATGTTGCTTGACGAGGTCAGTCACCTCACAAACAGGGATGTAGACGAAGCGGAGACATTTAATGCCTTCTTTGCCTCTGTCTTCAACACTGATGAGGGACCCTGGGAACTCCAGAGCCCTGTGTTGGAAGACAGTGATTGGGAGGATGATAAACTCCCAACTGAACCTGAACTTGTTCAAGGCTTGCTGCTCCAGCTGGATGCGCGTAAATCTGTGCGGCCCAATGGGATTCATCCCAGGGTACTGAAAGAGCTGGCCGATGTCATTGCAGGACCTCTCTCCATTATTTTTCAACAGTCTTGGGAGTCTGGAGAGGTCCCAGACGACTGGAAGCTGGCAAATGTCCCAATTTTCAAGAAGGGTAAGAAAGAAGACCCTGGTAATTACAGGCCTGTCAGTCTCACTTCAGTGCCTGGCCAAATTATGGAGAAGGTTATTCTGGGAGTTACCAAAAAACACTTGAGAGACAACACAGTCATTGGTCATAGCCAGCACAGGTTCATGAGGGGAAAGTCCTGCTTAACCAACTTAATTTCCTTTTATGACAAGATCAGCCATCTAGTTGACCAAAGAAAGTCAGTAGATGTGATGTTTCTGGATTTTAGCAAAGCTTTTGAAACTCTCTCTCACAGTATCCTTCTGGATAAACCGTCCAGCACACAGCTAGACAAGTCCATAATACGTTGGGTGAGCAATTGGCTGATGGGTTGGCTTCAAAGGGTTACAGTAAATGGGGTTACATCAGGCTGGTGGACAGTCACCAGTGGGATTCTCCAGGGCTCAGTTTTAGGGCCAGTGCTCTTTAATGTTTTTATAAATGATCTGGACGCAGGAATCAAATGTACATTAAGTAGGTTTGACAATGATACTCAACTAGGAGGAGCTGTGCACTCCCTTGAGGGTAGAAAGGCCTTGCAGAGAGATCTGGATAGACTCGAGAGCTGGGCACTTACCAACTGTATGAAATTTAACAAGAGCAAATGCTCGATTCTCCACCTGGAACGGGGCAATCCTGGTTATACATACAAACTGGGGGACGAGAGGCTGGAGAGCAGCCCCCTGGAAAGAGATCTGGGGGTTTTGGTTGATGGCAAGTTGAATATGAGTCATTTGGTTTGTTCATCTTGGAGAAGAGAAGGCTGAGGGGTGACCTCATCGTGGTCTACAACTTCCTTAGGAGGGGCAGCGGAGGGGGAGGTGCTGATCTCCTCTCTCTGGTGAGCAGTGATAGGACATGAGGAAATGGAACGAAGCTGCGTCAGGGGAAGTTCACACTGGACATTAGGAAAAGGTTCTTCGCTGAGAGGGTGTTTGGTCACTGGAGCAGGCTGCCCAGGGAGCACCAAGCCTGATCGAGTTCAAGGAGCCTCCGGATAATCTGCTTAGTCATATGGTTTAGTTTTAGGTGGAGGAGCAGGGAGTTGGACTTGATGATCCTTATGGGTCCCTTTCGACTTGAGATATTCTATGATTCTATTTTGAATATACAAAAGTTGACATTACACTTTCTGGCTTTATGTTTATAAATTCTGTTTTAGGATCTAGAAATGTTTCATATACTTGTTGGCTTTAGGAATGATATACTTGTAGCCTCCCTCCATGCCTTATTTTTAAAATTTTAAGTCTTAGAAAGAAACAAAAGAAGAAGAAGAATATTGTGGTTTTCCCTCATGGAAATTCCATACTGATGGAATGGAGCTTAACCCATCCTTTTATTCATGCAAATCACATTCAGGAACAGATTATACCTCCCTTTTACATACTGGCTGGCATACGCATATAAAAAGTGAACAGATTAGGCACAATCTTTTTTATTGCATGTTTCATCTCAACAAGCTTATTTGTATTAGTCATGGGAATAAATTACATGTGCAAACTGTAGTCTGTCTTTTAATGAAAAAAACTGATATTTTGTTTTTTAATTATATTTTAATTCTGATAGGAAATCGTTCTGGTTGTGTTTTTTGGTGCTGAATATGTGGTCCGATTGTGGTCTGCAGGCTGCAGGAGTAAGTATGTTGGCTTCCAGGGAAGAATACGGTTTGCCAGAAAGCCAATATCAATTATCGGTAAGATTTAAACTCCTTTTTTTTTTTTCATACCTTTGCTATTATCATGCATTTTAAAGTAAAGACGTCAACTACTGCAGAGACCATATTGCAGTTCTGAGCTATGTCTATCACTTAAGCATTTATCTGCTTTGTGAACCTATGCAATTATTTCTTCTTTTGGATTGCTAGAACTGAACATTTAAAATATGGCTGTGAGACACAGGCAGACCTCAGCTTAAGAAAGGCAAAACAGTAAAGTGAAGAAATCTTTACTAAATCTACTTGTGTAATTGGAGAAAACTGACAAGATTTTGAACACAAAATCCTTCCTTAGGTGTGCTGTAGAAAGCAAACACAAAGGTGAGTATAAATTGGGAAAAACATGGAAATGTGCAAAGTATAACTCAGGAAAAATTCCCCTGGGTAGTACTAAAGTTAAGATAAGCAGTTTTAGATGGTTTGACGGACTATTCTGAGTTGCATCTGTGGAGTAGGAGACAGTTTAGGGGGAGAGATGACTAATAGAACCTGTGGAACAGTGAGGGATTAATAAAAGGTGATGTTTGGACAAAATTGTAGTAGACCATAAAATCAGCATTTCTGTTTTAAGCCTGTGAGCTCCAGTAGAGCTGCGAATTTTACATTACTCATACATCAACTCATTGAGTTTTAAATAGACCAAAGTGAGACAGGTGAAAAGGGGAGAGAATGAGCTGATGTTTCCTTAGTAACCATCTGTGACTTTATCAAACTTGGTGCAAAAACTCAGGAAACAACATATTCTATTCTACATCTAGATGTGGGTAGTGAATAATGTGGCGAGATACTGTACTCAGTTGTGGGTTATTGAGAAAGAAGTGTTTTGTTATATACAAACAAATTCTTCAGCTGCTTCTAGAGCTGATCTCATTTCATGATCTAACCATGAAGCCTATAGGTAACTTTTTTTCTCCTGATCATGTTCTTGACTTCTCTTTCAATTAAGAAATGCTTCTTAAGTAGGTATATTATAGTACACAGGTGTAGGAGTAAATGTGGCAGTCCCATTAAACGGTGATTTCAACTTGATAGTGGTTCTGTATACTGGTATTGTGCATCTACCACAGTAAACAATGTTTGTATAGCTCTTGGAGAGATACAGTATTTTTTGTGAAGAAAAGCTAAGAATGACTACAGCTGGTGGTGCGTTCAAAGGTATCAGTACTGTTTTTACATTTAAAATTCCCCTAAGAATACAACACATTTAAAGTCAAGATTTGTTTCTACATATCAAATGCAGACGGAACTGTGTCTACGCTAATCCAAATAGCTAAACTTGGGAAATACATTTGCTGTGAATGCTAGAGTCATACTGACTCATCCTATCATTTTCAAATCAACAAGGATGAAATACAAACACTAGAAAAAGGAATTAAAGGATTAGAACAGAATGTAAAAAATAAGGTACTAATTTTTCTTTTGCATTAATACAAAAGTCTTCATTTTAAAATCAGAAATTGTCACTGAAATGTCTTTGATATTAGAGAGATTTCTTTTATGGGTTTTTGTCTATACTAAAATTTGGATTCATTCTTAGAAAGTTCAACTTGGGTAGCGATTTTGAACTTCTTTACTTTCTCCCATTCTCATTCCTTTTTCCCCCTCTAATTGTAAATAAATTTTATTTTCTGCTTATTACCAGAAAGAGATTTAGTAGTCAAGCCTAGTTACTACTCTCTTTTATAAACTTGTTTAATATTATTGCATTCCATGCTGCATAAAATAGTATGTTAACATGCAACTTCTATAACTGGGAAGGAAAACGTTAAGATAGGACACACTATTTCTTGAATGGTCTTTTAAAATTCTATCTAAAATGGAAAATGATGCAACTTCTCTACTTTCTAAATCAAAATTTTTTATTGCCTAGGTAGATTTTCTAAAGTTAGCCTAATTTTTCTCCTCTTTGCAGACAGGTTATAGGTGATTACATGTAAGTGAGAAAAGACAATTGTATAATTAAAGAACCTGACAGGAGACATAGATGGAATTCGTTCCCAGCAAACCAAGAATCCCTAGAAAAATCACTTTGTCTCTCCATGCTTCTTCATTCCCTAGTTCACAGAATGAGCATGTTTGAAGAGCATGTGGTGCTCATGTACTATGGCAGCAGCAGTGATAGTGACACCTTTCCTAAATATTGGTTTAGCACTTCCGTTACTTACTATTTCAGTAGGGTTGGGTTAGGAGCTAACTGCTTCTGAAAATCACAGCCTAATTAGGGTTTTATGAAAGGCAGGTACCAAGCGCAGGCAAAATCAAGAGAATGTCCTTTCACAACCTCTTTTATCCTTTTGTTGCTGTCGCAGAAAATGTCACAAAGAACCAATTTATGAATTAACTTTTGTTTCTCCTGGTTTTGACAGCATGCATCAGACGCATGCTGATGTAAGGGTCTGGGAGAAGGACATATAATGAGACTGACAAGCAAGCAGGAGGTTGAAGGAAAAAAAGTAGGGGCTGAAAATACGTGGGATTGAAATGTGGCAGTGTAAGGGCAGAAGGATATGCCAAAGACCTAGAGTCTAAAATAAGACTGTTTGAACCAGTAAGCTGGGATGAGTATGAGAAGCCTGAAGATTGGAAACTGGCATGAAAACTAGGAACAGAGAAGAAACAGAGATAGAAGAACAGGTTTGGGGCAGAAAAAATGAAATATCTCTACCATGTAGAACACACTTCCAGAAAAGTGGAAAGTGCAAATAAAAAATCTATCTTACTGTCACTACCTGACTGAAACTGATTTCCTAAGTGTCAGTCTTTTCCTCCTCCAGTGCTGGTCATCAGATGGATATGGATATGTATATGTCTGACAATTTAGCAAGGACATTGGGTGCATCATTTGCTTAAGGGCCAAGATCTGTATTATGATGTGATGGGAAGAAAACTCTCCCTAAATCCTGAGTGTTTACAAATGTATGTTCACACACATACATGATAAAGGAACAGCACAAAAAATTTGGAAGGTCAGGTACTCAAAAGCTAAGACTATCCCAAAATGGAAGCTCCTTCTGTAGCATTAACTTATCCCTCTCTATATTTATTTTCATTTTTATAAATGTACAATTTTTATAGTACAGTCTTTAAACTGATGGAGTGCAATCCCTTGGGGAAGAACCCTGCTGTTACAGCAAAAATCAGACTGATACTGGAAATTAATCCAAGTCAAGAGAGTGCAGGACACTGTTGGTTGTAGAACTGCTGCAATATTTGTTGCAACAATTACATGGTTGTGAATGAGGCAGGAGAATGTTTAAAGGAGAGGAAAAAATGTTACCCTTGTTGAAGGCAACTGTCGTTGCCTCTGAAGTTGGATTCTATCCTGCATCTTGCCTAGGCATCACACGGAAACTCTGTGGCAGTCATTTAAATCAGTTTTCACAAGTGTGCCTCATTTTCTGGATGTACAAATGAAGACTTTGAAGTCAGGTTACAGAGGTTCAGAGCTCTCACAGCTGCAAGTGAAGTCAGCAGGCACTGGTTTTTTTGAAGTGCTATATAACGTTAAGTGCTCTGAAGAATAAAGTACTGCCTGTTTAAAACTGGCAAGGAAAATTTACCAAAACTTTTCCTCATTCTGTCTACGTTTGTTACCCATTTATAATACTATCCTTTATTTTCTGCTTAGAATTTGAAAGTGATTTGAAAGTGAAGCACTTAGATGCTGTAAAGAGGATTACCACAGAAATGCCCATGAGGAAATTAGAAAAATGACTTCTCAGAAGAATGTTAGAGTAGGGCTCAATAATTAAAAGCAATAGACGTGCTCACTGAACTAGGATAAGAGAAAATAAGGGATGCTGGCACTGTGAACACAATCCATCATTTGCGTTGTATAATGCTGGAACTGTGTAAACTGTGGAGTTGTGGAAAAAAATTGAAACTCTGGAAATGATTATTTTTTCATACAATTAAAGACTGTATCACAAAGTAAACCAACAACTCTGATTCTTTTTAGGCAACCTTTGTTCTGACAATTCCCTAAACTTTGAAAGCTTGGCTTTACAGCTTTGATACGATTTTTAAACTAAGTGTGTGTGGGTACGTATGTATGATACCTGACTTCATGCATTTCATTATTGATTGAAGCAAACCCTTACTTTCCCTCTTAAATCAAGAGCCTTGAGCCAAAACGTGGATTCATTTCTAGGGCGTACATATGCCTTTGCCTTTGTTGTTTTCATGGCAAGCTGCCTGATCTGTCAGGATCTTTAAAATTTCTATTATTAAATTCATCATGGAAGAAACTGTAGTCATCATTTTTTTGATGTGAAACTATTACATTAACTTACTGCCCACCAAATTGCAGCTAACTTTATATGGTTTTTTAAAGTGCTTTCCTCAGTCTGTATTTGCTGTGTGTTTCAGTGCTGAGAGCTAACTTTTAATACATTTTTTCTTTTTTCATTTTTTTTAACAGATCTAATTGTGGTAGTAGCCTCAATTATTGTTCTGAGCATAGGATCTAATGGACAGGTGTTTGCCACCTCTGCAATAAGGTATGTTCTTCTAGTGACTGTAGCTCTTCACAGTCGCAGGGCTATATTAGATGTATATCTAATTTCCCAAATTCCGAATTAGACGTATATGTAATTTTCCTAACATAGGAAAAGCTATTATATTGGAACACTGGACAGTAAAAGACTGTGTGTTATCGTGCTTGGTCACTGGTTGGGAAACAAGAGTGCAGAAAGAAGTCATATGAAGAATGGTGGGAATGCTGAAGCCAAGAGGAAAAAACTAAAGAAACATTATGTCCTATATAAAACATCAAACAGCTCTCTTTCTGAGACAAAAGAGTATTACAGAACATCGGTTTATTTAAGAAGTAATCCAGACAGCACTTAACTCGGTACTTTTTGAGTACAAGTAATTACTTTGTTTAAAGAGTAATTATGCTTTGGTGGATTTGTTTGGCACAAGTAACTCATGCCATGCATGAACCAGAAACATTTCATGTCTACAGTGTTTGTTCAGCTTGCATCAAGTACTGCAAGCTTGTTTTGGGAAGTAAAGTGGGTAAATAGAAGAAAGGAATGATAAGCAGAGTAGGTGTACTTCCCACTCCTTCTAACTTAACTTGCAAGATGTGCGCTGTGTTCTGTTACAAGCCTCTGATTTCCAATGCAGTCTAATCACTGGGAAGTGAGAATGTACAGTACTGTCTAAACTGTCTAGCTGTGTAGACAAACACTGCAGGGAACTACATGTATAAAATATGTTTAAGGTAACTATTACCATAGAACATTAATCCTTACATGATGATAAAGAGTCACACAGGCAGCTTGAATGTGATTTATCAGCTTATATAGGAGAAGAGGTGGGTGAATGTGAAAATTCCAAAGATTTTGTTTAATTTAACTGGAAGTGTAGGAGGGACTTTAATGAAAAGGCCCGCTGTGTGTTTATATGTGAACCCAGGTGGCTTTGGGCTCAGTGCAGCCTTTCCCGGTGTTAAATTACACAGTCACTGTCCTACAACTCAGAACGCTTTCTGCCAGGGAAGCTTAACCCACAAAGCTTAACCCACGTCTCTGCAGTGTTGTTATTGCCCCATTGAAAAACCATCCGGGTCAGGCAAGTCTTAGTCCCATCAGGTTTCCTCAGAACTGTGATGTGAGTGGCTGTTTTTGAATTAAGAAGGAATGAATCTCATATCCTTGCCCTTCTTTTGTTGCCTTTAAGGTATACTGTTATGGTCCTCTTTGGACCTCCCTTAAATCCCAGCGATCCCAGAAAGCATGGGTGCACGCCTGTTAGGTTGTTTTCTTGTAGAATGAAGTTGCAAGCTCCAGACCTACCAGGTATGACAGGCTTACATTTTGCTCCCTGCAGCAACCAGTGAGACTGAAACTTAGTAGCACTGCAGAGTTCACAGGGGAGTCCTATAGCCTTCTGTCCTTACTGTTTTAAGTTCACCAAATTGATAAAAATGGTCTTTCCAACCAATTTCTTTTCTCTTTTCAGAGGAGATGGGTTGTGCATGTTCAGAGGCTGTGTATCTGGAGTTTCTTGTTCACTGTCTCATTTTTTAAATCTTTATTTGTAAAACTGCCAGCCTATAACATGCATGTCAGCACTTGGCAGCAACATAACCGTAACCATCTCAGATACAACAGAGACAGGAAAATCAAGAACTGCCATTAGGTCAAGGCATCAAGAGGTGTGTCTAGTAATTGTACAGGAGAACTACATGTAGATCTCTCCCCTTCTGACATAAGCAACCAATGAGCTATTACATTATGTAAGGCTACTGGTGCTCACATATTTGGTAGTCTTGTAATTCTTCTTGGACTCATATTTTAATTAACAGGTTTTAAGTGGATATTTTAAAGTTTCCAGCTAATTAAAATTATTATTCCAATGGCATATCAAAAAATAACAAAACATGGTGTTCATATACCCAGTCACTGATACGTGATTTGATAGTCAGGATTATTGCGTGCTTTCCAAAAAACTGACAAGCATTTGATCGTTTGACTGTCAGCTGTGAAAACTCAGAAAACCTATTTTCTGAATAAAGGAAAAATTGGGTCTTTCAGAAGACAGTACGCCTTTCCAGTCTGACTAACACAGGTGACTGAAGGATGGCACCATGTTGAGTTTCCTGCCTGTTGGTATAACCGAGAAAAATGCAGCCACAGTGGAATTGAAATAAGAAGATTGAATTAAAAAAACAAAAGCAACAACAACAAAATTTTAAGGATCGCTAAAAAAAGCTAAAAATACTTTTAGTGAAAAATTTTCAGATAGATGAATTCAACATTCATCCTTTCCTGCTCTTCACTGTTTTGGTTCAGTGATAAGATAGTAAGATGAGTGTAGGCAAACAAAGTTCATTGTTGAAAGGGTAACTAGAATGAAATATTTCCATTGAATACAATTCTGCTGAAGAACCATATGGATAATTATTTTCCTCTAGTTGAAAATATTTGGAGTTTATGATTCAGTTATTGTCCTAAAATCACATAGTAGGACTGTATCTATTTCCAATTAGATGATTTATATAACTTACACAAAAAGGACTTCAGTAATACCATGTTTGATTCACCTTCTGCTTTTGGCAAATAGAGAAAAAAGTTTGCTCATATTTATGTTAGCAAAGCTTGAAGCACTGGTTTTGCTTGGAAAGGAAGCATTTGAAAATCATAGTCAGGTAAAATATTCAAGTTTCCTCTGAGTTTGAAAGCATGTATTTTAGACTTTTTTGTTTGTTTGTTTTTCTTTTAACTAATTGTTGTCCTAGTCAATATTTCTGAATATATTTGAATATAATGAAATGTGGTCTAAACATACTGTCTACTGAAGATGCCTCAAGTCTAAGATGCAACCCTAGCCAGGGGCAATGCTATCCCAGTTCTCTAATATGGCATAGTCAGCCATGTATAGAAGGAGCAGTATTGTTCTCAATCATTTTTAATGTCCTATTTTTCTTACAGGGGGATCCGGTTTCTCCAGATACTTCGCATGCTTCATGTAGATCGCCAGGGTGGCACCTGGCGACTATTAGGATCAGTTGTTTTCATTCATCGTCAGGTACTAGATCTTTAAAGATCCGCAGCATTTTGTTTACTTTAGTATATTCTTTTCATGGACTTCAAATCGTAGTCTGGTTTAAACGAGCAGTTACTGTGGCAAGAAAAAAATACTTTAAAAGTCAATCATGTGTTTCTGCTTTTAAAATGGGAACACTATTCTTCACTTCAGGTCAGTGGCTTACAGGGTATCAGCATCAGTATTTTTTTTGAAATTAACTGTCGTACTCTTTGATGTTATCCTTCAATACAATTTATTAAATGCAGTTACGTGGGTTGCCTTGCATATTGTAGATACCGTCCACTGTCTTCACAGAAGATGTGTTCCTAGCTTGGTTGTTCCATGGAAAAACAAATACTAGTGGAAAAGCATTGATAGAACAAGTCAAATATTTAAATTATTCTATTTTCTCTGCCTGAATAAGGAGTTTTCTAATCCTTTCTATAAATGAAAACACTAACTATGTTATGATAATGTGCAAGAAAAGTTACTTTTTCAGGCGTGTAGAGACAGAGTTAAACTTGGCTGTAAATAGTTATATGTCCGTTAAAGCTTCGAAACAGTTATTCTGTATGAAAGTTCACTAAACAGGAAAATCTTAAATGTTTTATTGCAGACTTTTAAATATTTCTAGCTGAAGGCTTCTTTTGGGGGCTTCATGGAACCTCTTGATGAAAAGCTGACTTAGATTTATTAACATAGTAATAAACTTTTATCATCAGCCTTTAAATCTTGCGTATCATACTGTACTGTGGAGGGCTAATACTGACTCTTTGCATCAGACTTGTAAGGGTGGTTCTTTAACCTACTCTTTATGAGTGTAGGTTTGTTTTCCAGATATTGACAAGTAGTTATAGATTTCCACACAGACATTGTTTCATTTGCTATTTAGAAAACTGTTGTTCTGGGGCAGAGAATAGGAGGTACTTAATCCAAAAGATTAATTTAATATTAAAAGTTACTTTTCTTCCCTGTATTTTTTTCCCCCAGTACTGTAGGAAATTTTATGTCATGATGGCTGTGCAGTGTTGATGCGCACCGAAGTGCTCCAGTATAAAGCCTACTTTCATCCTGTACAACAGGATGACTTTTAATGCTCCAAGTCTGTGTGGTCTTCATTTATTAAGGTCGCATTGCCGGGATATCTAGCTAGGGCAGAGCTGATATCCAAATACGCTTTCTCAACGTTTGCAAACCTTACTGACAGAGGTGTTTGAGAGAATTTTTTCCTGTGGGTGTTCAGAGTTTTAGTCAAGAATCTGGAAATACTATCTCCAAAATATAACACTTAAGTCTTAAATGTCACAAACATAAATAAGTTCAATGATTTAAAAGGAAAAAAAATACCCTTGGAGAAGTGAATTTATGAATAAATGCACCTGAAGTTCTGCTAATCCAAAGAAGTTATTATGGTGATATATAAAACTCTACAGATCTCTGGTACTTGTCAAAGCAGATCACCCACTAACACATTAATAAAAAAAAAAATCAAACACACAGTTCTGTATTGACATTGGACAAGTGTAGCTGAAACCCTAGCATGGTACCAAACGGAAGGGAAAATGGAACCTTTATTCCTGCCCAGCCTCTTAAAGAAATTTTGGTTTTTTTTTTTAAAAATAAAACAAAAACACCTCAGCTGCTTTTTCTTTACAGGCAGAGTACAAGGTCCTCATTTATTTGTTGAATTTGGTACTCTTTCAGAAAAAATGGGACCCTAAACCCTTAAACAATGTGAGAAAATAAATTCACGTCTTCGTGACCTGTGAAAATAACAAGCACTTGGACCTCCGTGGGCCCAGAAGAGCTTACTAAATTTGTCACCAATGATTTCCATGTGTTTTGGAATTTTACATATAGCTGTATTAGCTCACTCAGGCACGATTTGGCTAGGATGCTCTGCTATTTTCAGCAGGTTGAGCTTATACAAGCATTTCTTGCCAAAAGCAACAAAACATGAGTCAATATCACATGTGGTGATGGAAAGACATGGAAAAATCATGCAGCTTACTGAAAAACTGAGTTAGCCAATCCAGCTCCAGCTTGTAAGCCTCTCCATTAGTTTTACTTATTCCTCACCTTGCTTTGTGAGGTATTCTACTGCTTTGAGGAGGGAGTTATTGATGAGTGTGGATTTGGGGTTTTCTTGTATTTTTCCTAAGCGTTGAATTTTATATTGTGTGGTCCTTATTATAACCGAAAATATGACTCTGTCTCAGTTAAAAAAATGTGTTGACTCAAGTCTCTCAGTATTCAAATTTACCTTTGTGCATATTTGAGCTTTTTTCTTGCTGTTTCCTTTGCGCATATATATCTGAAAGTCGTCGCTGAAAACAGTCATTTGTATTAGGCAGCACTCTTTATTCTTAAGCTCTGATCTATTAAAAAATCATATAAATGTGAAGCTTTAAGGCCTGATTTCTGCAAAATGCTCTTTGCTTTGAGATCATGTATCAGTTCATACTATTTGACATTGGTAGACACCAATTTATCCATATTTCTTGAAGCATGTATTATTTTCAAATCTTCTGCACTCTCTCGTAAATGCAGTGGGTATTAGATTGCTGCCATTGTTCTTAATAATTACATAGAGGCATGTAGTATTTTGTCTCTCTATACATATGTAACATGGAGTGACATTTAGGTTAAGCCTAAGGCAATTACATTTTCATCTGGGCTTTACTTAAAAAGAGTTCAGTCTTTAGATGACTAGGACTGGAGTTGTGATGTGCCAATGGTGAAATAAGCCGAGTAGTGCGGTTAATATTTCAACCACTTTGAAAGGATCTCATGAGACTATGCATAGCACTTCTGAAAAGCATATTTTTCTGCCTGCTTCTCAAAAAGCCAGCACTTAACACAGAAGTACTCCAATTATCATCCACTCTCTAATTCTGTCCTCTGAGACAGAATTAAAAGAAAGCAGTGATGTCCATTCCTCAATAACATGTAAAGTCTATTAATATCTGAGATGTAAGCAACATGCCAAGTGTAACTAAAAGATTTCTGTTGATGTGGAAGGAAGTCACAAATCTACTAGAGATGAAAGCAGAGTGTTTTCTTTGTAAGCAGGCAACAAGAATTAGTCTCCATTTCTGTTGTAGTTTTCTATGGATCACTGAACTTACAGTCTCAGGTGTTAAACAGTTTCATCTTGCATTGAAAAAATATTGTGTAGGCAAACCAAAAAGTTGTGAAAAATTAGAGAAATGCAAATAGTCAACTACAAATGTAACCACAAGGAACTTTTCAGAGCAATGAAGTCATGTCTACAAGTACACAGTGTACCATTATCATTAGAGAAAAAGATGAGAAGAGAATGGTGACCAGCATAGAAATCTGAACTACTGAAAACCCAAGTTTCATTTCCTCTTTCAGCTGCCTTGTTTAGTAAACAGGTCTGCAAAAAGCTAAGGCTTAGATTAAAAGACTTGCCTGTGGGCAAGACTGAATACTATCAAAATTCATTATTTAGGTCATTATTAACTGATTAGAGAAAAAACACCTACTTTGCTTTTTGCCAAGATTACTTAAACACTTGCTGAACCTAGATTTTAATTAGTGCTATAGCAGAAGGAAGAGTATATATAGTTCCTGCTGCTGAATGCAGGTACTAGCTATCAGGGCTACATTTTTCCAGAGAGCTCTTGTAAGGGAATGAAAAGAAAGAAATAAAAAAAAAATCAAAAGAGGTTTGATGATAAAACCTGAACCTTACCTCACAAGTGGTTTAAGAAACGTGGATAGAGCGTTACAGAAAATCTGTGAAAACCCGACATACTTTATAATTAGAGGCAATCCTTCTTAGACAGGTTTTAATTTTAAATTTATCTTGTGGGAATATTTTAATTCCCGTATTGGTTTGGATCCAAGGAAAGAAAAATAACTCTGTCAAGAATTTAAGGAAGATGCCAATGAAGATGTAGTACTACAATGTTTCATAATAAAGATGGCTAAAAATGTGCAAAGAAAATAAAGGAATAATATGTGTTAACTATTGAAGCACTGTAAACTTTAAATAATTAAAATAAGCTATTTTCCCTCATAACTAGGTATTGGATTTTCGTGAGGGGTAGGTGAATATCTCATTTGATTACCATATAGCGCTGCTTTTATAAGCTTTACACATTTTGGCTTGTTTTCCTGAAGGCTGTAACAATCCTATATCTAAGTCACATCAGTTCTGATACAACTTTCCTGTCCAAAAATCTATAGAGAAACTGGTACATTCACAAGCATTGTATCATGCCCTAACAAACGTCTTATCTAATAAACTGGCCTAGCCTCAAACAGTCTTTGTTTTTCAGGACTGAAGTAGAGGTTACACCTACCTCACATATTTTATCTTAAGATTTTATTTTATCTTAAGGTGATATTCAGTCTTAAGCAATCTGAATATCAGATACACAAGTTCATTGCTTAGATATGGTCATAATCACAAGACATGGTTATTTCTTAACTGTTATTTTAGCGTACTGTTCATAAAGTGCATTTCTAAAGCTGTTTTACTGTTTTTAAAATGTATTCACATTTGGTATTTTGAATGGACAGTTAAATGGAATCATTCCCTTTCACAAGACACAAAACAGATGTCCCACCCTACATTTAGTTGTCCAAATGGTCTTGTATAAATGATGGCTTCTTGAATTCTTTCGTCTGATATGAATAGAAAAGTCACTGAACTACCTGTTCATACCTGAAATACAACTTACTAATTTTTCTACTGTGATGCAAAAACCCCCCAGATATTTAAAATGTTTTACCATGATAGAATATATATGATGTAAACCTTATGTGCTTGTTTGCTTTCTCTTTTAATAGGAACTCATAACCACCTTGTACATTGGATTCTTGGGATTAATTTTTTCATCCTATTTTGTTTATCTTGCTGAGAAGGATGCAGTTGATGAGGCTGGAAAGACAGGTTTCTCCAGCTACGCTGATGCCCTTTGGTGGGGTGTGGTAAGTCTTTACCAACAAAATACGTGCACAAACTTAATGCACAAGATTTTCTGTTGAAGTTGTGATCTTTTTAAAAAATCTGGCATTTCTTTCTTTGCAGAACATACTTCTGTAGGGAAGCTCAACAACCTTTTAAAAAGGGTACAAGAAAAAAATAATAAATGCAATTAAATTATTTTGGTATTAAACTTTATTGTGAAAGGATGGTAGCAAGTCCTTAGCAAAGACATTGAATGTTTAGCTACAAAAAGTCCACAATGAAATCCACATTTCAAAAAGAGTATAAAGACCCTCCAAAACCTATACTACTTCTTTTAAACTCTACTTAGTTACCTGCAAAAGGTATATTCTATTTGTGGAAGCTGGGTTAATGACTCTATTTTTTTTTAATCTTTTTGTGTAAAGCTCACTCTCTCAGTAATAATGCAGACCTTGATGCAGGTTACAGGTTCCTGGGTTTTTTTAATAATTCCATGATTCCCTGTAAAGGTAAATGGCTCCATCAAAAGCAGCTGGCAAAGCTTCACAGATTCATCAACTACTTTGGATATCAATCATCAGTCAGGGTCAGTGCAAATCTTTTGTGAAATAAAGAAAAACAACATCATTAAGAGGGAACTGGGATTTTGAGAGCATTGTGGTAATTATTGTGTGCATGCCCAGCATCAGTTGAAAAAGGAACAGACAGCTATGGACAGAATAAGAGACCAGATTGTTTCCACACTCCCTTCATATGGCTCTTCTCATCACGTTTCCCACTGTGACTCATGCTTTCCTTCCTTATTTGCTGTTGCACGAGCCGTCTCTTCTCTTGTGGTCCCTTTTCCCCACTAGAGAACCTCATATATTTTATGAGTTGGCTGTCTCAATGTAACAAACCCAAGGAGATCCATCACATCAGTGTTAGTGACAGAGAAAAAAGAAAGGAGTAGAACAGGTGCAGAGGCACCAACTTCCAGAGAGAGAGAAGGATATATTTCAAGAGTGATTTGAAACACAATAAGCTGGATTTGTTCTTAGATGATAGACTTGAAAAATGCCAATATAGTTATTGGGCCATAAACCAGTTGTTTATCTGCATTCACGTAAATTGGTGAGTAAGTCTGGGAAGGCAGACAAAAAGTTCCTAATGGATATGTTTCTAATCCTTAGCTTAGATGATGCATAAGCCTTTACTTCAATGAAGTATACAGAAATATAGATTATATTACAAGTAGCCCAAGTTACTACTTTTTAAGTAGTTCAGTATAAAAATCTTTTAAACATTAAATTCCTCTCATTAGGTCATCAGGTATTTATTTCATTTGCAAAGTATCACCTATGGCTGTGCAAAACAGTACAAACCAAGAGGAATCTAAAAGAAATATCCACTAAATGGCCAGATGGACCTGATTATCTAATGTGCTGGGAAGAAACAAAACCGTGAACTAGCCCATACAACAATCACTTGTTAAAGTCCTCAACAGACATATGATAAAATTTTCAGAACATAAAACCTCATGGTTATAGACATGAGGTAACCTCTAGCTAGTGGAGGAAAAAAGAATAAATGTCCCAGAAGATTGTGCTATATTTTAAAAGCAAAAGTAAAACAATTAGGGTGTAATTGATGTGATGAGAGATACTCTATGTCTACTTTAAGAAAACAAACCAGTACACAGGTTCACTTATTCTGCTATTATTTGAGCGGTTCAGCTCAAATACCAGTGCTCAAATGACTGAACGCAGTGAAATGCAGCTACTGTTTCTCTTTTTACTAATGGGCCAGCTGAATAGTCTGTGAAGTACATCTGATTAAAAGTGGGGCTGCTTGTGGCAAGTTCAGCAGCATTAGGGGCTCCCGTAAAAGTTTGCACTAGTTCAGCTACATCTATGAGAAATATCGCATACATTTTTCTAGCATAGTAAAGTTCCGAAGAGGTTTGTAGCACCGTGTGAATTAGAATGACAGCAGTGAAACAAATGGAAAGCATACAGTTTATTAATAAGGAGGTTTAATTTAATATGTAATCATTAAAGGATGGTGATTTATGTTTGCTCTGCACGACATCTTTGGTGTTTCGTAAAGAAATTCCCAGGCCTGTAACTGCAAAAGGCCAGAAATGCCCAAATTCAGACCTGAGTGGGAGGGAGGAAAAACCCCTTATCAAACTGAAGGGAAGAAGGTACAGGGGAAAAAAAGGATTTTCAGCAATCAGTTTGGGAACTAGGTGTGGTTTTTAGCACCCAGTTCTGCCCGTGTGTATTCCTGCATGGGTTATTCCTGCATGTAATAAAACTTCCATGTGAAGCCAGTGTAGTACTTCTACCTTTCCTTCTTTTTTACTTTTTTTCGCTCTAGTTATCCAGAGCTTGCTTTACAACTTGTATTGAATATTTAGATATGGATTACAAAATATTTTTAAATGCTAGAAGTTACAGCCTTGATTTGAGTGAAGAGTAAAAAATTAAGCTCAAAAAAGTCAGGTTGTGTTTATACAAGCATATTTTATTAATATTTTGGACTTAAGGAATTTAAAAGGAGTTCAGTTATGAAGACGAACAGAGAAGTTTAAAATGTGCTTTACTTTACCTTGTTGATAGATGACTTGGAATCTGTATTTCCAAGTGTATGTATATGCCTTGCAAAGTCTTCAATGGGTTTTGTTGTTGTTTTCCAAAACTTGACTTGTTTTGTGTCATAGCAAGATAAAATCGGCTTTGTCTTTCTCTAGCTGTGTGAGGCACATGAAGAACACTGTTAAATTGTTGTGTAAGCTTTGCAGACGTCTGGGCCTCCTCAGCATTAGTGAGTCACGGTGCAGGTGCAGGTCACAGCTGGGAACAGTGACAAAGGACGAAGTGAATCAGTTTCTTTTTCTTTTCAAATCTTCTGTAACGTAGAAACACAGATGTGGAGTTACTAGGGAGCGAAATTTGATTTCACTTTTGCCTTTCAAAACTGAACCATAGGAAAAAAAATCGTGGTAGCAAGTATTTGAAAGTCTTATGTGTCTGACAAAAACCACAGAGTGTATTATGGGTAACATTTTGCTTTGAGTAGAAAGTGCAAGCTTGCTGAACTTGATACAAATGACCTGAAAGGTTTAAATAGGAAGAAAAGAGAAAATAAAGAATGAATGAGAGTTGGAATTAAATGCTAACTACATTCACCCGCTCCAGTTAAATGCAAGGTTGTTTCACCTAGATTTGGCAGGCACACAGATTAAACTGCAAAGATATATCAAAGCCTTGTGGTATTTTATATGAAGCCACTTTCAGAAGTTATAGCATGTTAGAACACACGCAAAAGCATTTCCAACAGCACTGTCAGTCTGCCAGAATTGCAACCCATGTCACAGCAGTTTTTCTGTCTTTTCTGGGTATTTTTTTCTTGAGGAAAGAAGAAGGGCATGTAGGAGGCTTCTCTTCTGTTGGCCTTCCATGCTCGTCTCTTGCTGTGGGTAATGCTTACTGTTTTTGCAGCAAACTGGACTATTCTGTACCGTTGAACTTGAGTTAAATAGTCGCTCCAGTAAGTTGGTGTTAACTGGCAGAGGTGCTTGGGATCACTTGCTCAGAATTTCCAGCAGTACGTTTCCACGCCAGAGGCAGCAGTTTGATCCCCTTTATATTTAATATGTTTTTTGAGGTGTGCAGTTCTGACTCTTCAAATTTCAGGGCATCTGCCTATCTTAAAGCATGTGAGAAGCTCTGTTGACTTCTACTAAATTAGAGTTCTTCCTTTTTTGAAGTGTACATATATGTTGTCAGAGCCTGTGTCAGAGCATGTACATACCAGCTGGAATGTGCCATAGTAAATCTGTGTTACGAAGGAAGTGTCATTTTCCAAAGCCTAGTTATTAAACATTCTCTGAGCAGATAACTCTAATAACTTTTGGATATACAAGTAGAAGATGATTCCGGTTGTGATTAAGAAAGCTAGAGAATTACATTATTTATAATCCTTTCCACATACTTCAATGCACTAATTAGATTACCAAGAAGGAACCCTCTTAAGGTAGCCAGGGAGAAACTTTCTGAGACATGTTCAGGCACCTGCAGGAATATGCCAGCCAAATGCCTGCTGTAGAGATGGAAAATCATCTTTTCTGTGGTTACAGCTTTCATGCTGTCTTCCATAGTAACACTGAGGCAGCTCAATGTTACTGCAGTTTGTTTTTAAGTCCTGAGTGCTGGAGAACTAAAAAAAAAAGAAAACCAAACCAAAAAAACAAACCCACAAAAAACCAAGAAGCCTTTCATAAGAAAAGGGAGAGGAAAAGGAAGGAAAAATCCCAGACTTTAAGGGGTCATCTGGGTGCACTGAGGAGCTGAAGTGCCGTTAAAGAAACACTGCTTTAACTTCCTCCACTCCCCGCTAACACATACTGCATTTCAAAGATGAATTTTGGGGGGTCTGGTTTAATTTTGGGGGCTGGCAACCTCATCTATTTGTACTGCTGGTAGTACACAGCACCTGAGTCACTTCATGGGCAAGCCACATTAAATCTGGACAAACACCTGGCAAGACAGAGCTCCTGCTGAGAGCAGTTTCCAGTTCAAAATAACAATATTCATTAGAGGATATAGATGCTACAAAGTTGACTTCATCAAGTGAGAAACTGATGATGAATAAACACAAGCCTGTTTTTTTTTTTTAACTTGGAAAAACTCAATTTGATAGTAGTTGGTCATTTTTTCCCTGCAAATTTTCCTTCCAGCTCTCTGTAGAACTGCTCTGAGAGGAGGAGGAAATATATTCTTCCCATGCCTTTACTGCTGATAGTGTCTTCTGAGAAGCCTCTTTTTGCACAATATCTAACTATTTGTCAGCAACTTTTCCCATAAAAGGCAGTATTTCCACACCCTCTTTTGTAGTCAGTGTACATTTACATATTCTTTTAAGTCTGCTTTGGCTGCATTTCTGCTACCATTCAAGGCAAAGTGAAGGGAGTGGGACTGGATTTAGGGCTGGTGCTCCCAAATAGAAGTACATTTTTTCTATTTAAAGCTCTCCCAAGTGGTTGGTATTGGTGACAGAAATCTTCATTTCCTCACCAGAAGCTTTCCACTTCTCAGGGGTGCAAGTCATCTTTCTCATACAATTTAATGGCAGCATCAGGGCTCTGAGTATGCTAAAAAGCCTTAACAGCTCTGACCAGTGAGACCTGGGGCCCCCCCAACACCCAGGGCCCCTGTTTAGGCTCAGCCCTGGACACTTGTGCTGGAGAAGAGCTGGTCTCCAGTTCAGCCATGGTCTGGTGATCTGGAGCTCAACCCATGGACTGACTTCCATACCCAACCTCAGACTTACCTCTTCACCTTGATATTGCCATATGATTTAGACTCTGTTGGACACGGCCACTGTCTGTGAGTCTATCCTGTTGTGGGGCTGGGCCCAGGGTGGTGAGGCCCCTGTTTGGCCAGCTGTGGGAGTCCCTTGGCTTGCCTTGGGATCCCTCCTTGGGGTCACCTTCTGTTAGGGAGCAGCTGGTCCTCGTTACATTACAAACCCTTCTGATGGACCAGCCTTCACCTGGACTCTGATTGCCCCCCAGCACCAACCCTTTACTGACCACTGGGCTCCTGATGAATTCTCTTCCAGCCTGCCGGGGCTCATCAGGAACAGCCCAAAACATCTGTCCCACTCAGGCTCTCCTTCCCTCTGTGGCTTTTTAGGGGTGGCCTGACACCCCCACAGTGATTTAGTCCTGCTACAGCAATTCCCTACTGATCCCAGACCTGTGTGAGCACATGCCTTGCTGAGAGGGAAAGCTGTTGTCAGGGTCCTGAGGGCACTAATTGGCCTAATGACCCTGACCAGCATCACCTGTGGCCTCCACCCACACCCAGGGGCTCTATTTAAGCTGCTGAAGGAGAGGTGGTCTCTAGCTCAACTGCAGTTATGGCTGGGTATGGAGTGCCTTTGACCCTTGGGCTGGTGTCTTGGCTTTCCTTATCCCTGTGGACCTGTCTGCTGACTGCTGGACTTAATCCTGACCCAGCCTGATGTCAGACCTACCTTATTGCTGTGGTATTGCCTTATAATTTGGACTTTTGGTTAGAGCTGGCTGCTCTTTCTGGACTGGGTCCTGACTGGGGAGGCACTGATTTGCTGGCTGTAGTATCTCCTTTGACTCTGGGCTCCCTGTCCCTTAGGGAGCCCCTGGCCCTCGCTGCACCCTGGTAAGCGATGCACAGGTACAGTAATATGATGCATCCTATGGCTTAAACATAATTTTGAGTGGCAAAGAACTGTATTTGTGGGGGGAGGGGAAAAAGCTGAGTATGGCTCTCAGCTGTATTTAGCTCTTTGTCTACTGGTGTGTTTACTTTGGGAGATAATGCCTACTAGAATGGTCGTGTTTCTCCTCTTGCCATGAAGATTCAGCTGGGGTGATGTTAGTTCTGTCCCTTTTCCTTCCTGCCAGCTCAGGGCATAGCTTACCCTGCCGCAGCTAATGTCTCTGCCCGACTCCAGAGTTTGGCAGATGTCTGTGCATTGGTTGCGTGCAAGGCAACACTTTCAAGGCTTTCTTCTCAACCCTGTGGAACTACCCTTTAAAAACAAAAGCAGAAAAACTGTAGGCCTATGGTTTCAAGCCCCCAGGGCTGATCCGTGCAGTTTTGGGAGGGTGGAAGCAGCTAATGAGTACAGTTGTCCTGGGTCTGGGCAGGTTTTGGTTGCATCCAAAACGGTGGCCAGTTGTGAATGCCTGCTGAAGAATGTAAAAGCAGGATAAATCTGCAGTGATGTTCAGCGTACTCCTGTGGTTTCCTTATGCACAAATCCAAGCACTGTTGATCCATATGTATCTCCTGATACTTCTTTACTTTTTTCTTTCTCTTTTTTTCCTGCTTTTGGGGGAAAAAAGGTAGTGCGTTGCAGTAAATCAGATGTTTGTTTCTGGCCTAGGTAACAGTCACAACAATTGGCTATGGAGACAAAGTTCCCCGGACATGGATTGGGAAGACCATAGCTTCCTGTTTTTCAGTATTTGCTATATCTTTCTTCGCTCTGCCAGCGGTCAGTAGAACTTGGATCACTTTATTAAAGCATCTGTCTGACTTGGGCTCATAATTAAGTCGTTTGAAATGGGTGCCTTTGATAGGAAGTAATGGGGTTGGGTGTTGCTTCAGAATGTGTGCACTCACATCCTCAAGTGTATGACTGTGTGTCTGGGCACACACACACGAATGAAATTGCTGTATCTTCACTGCAGTCATTTTAGAGATATGTGGCCCAGAAAGGAGGTAAGAATAACTTTCACTACTCGGAGAGCTGAAGCTATTTTCTGAGGTAAAGAGAAAGAGAGGTTTTTTTATCAGCATGTCAGTGCCAAAGGTGAAACTTCCTTTGTTTCTGCTGTTTTGTGATTATGTAAGAACAATTTTTGGGTTCTGCGAGGAGAGGAACACTGCCATGAAGCAGAGGTCCAGGAAACTGCATCTGCTTTCCTACATGGTACTATAAAGTATATTTGGGCTTTTTGGATCATCAAATAAATGGATGGGGGGAAAATAAGGACAACAATGTCAAGACGACTAGAAAAGACAAAGTATTTCTGCAGTAACTATTAATCTTAAC
Organism: Gavia stellata; assembly: GCF_030936135.1. Taxonomy (NCBI): domain Eukaryota; kingdom Metazoa; phylum Chordata; class Aves; order Gaviiformes; family Gaviidae; genus Gavia; species Gavia stellata. The sequence goes on along the minus strand of NC_082597.1, from coordinate 81,181,864 downwards.
AGAAATGCTGAAATTATAAAGCATATCTTTTGGCTTCTTTGCTCAATTTGCCTGGAAAATCAAACTGGGTTCTGGCTTTAGTTGTGGGGTTTTTTTGTGGCAAGGAATTAAAAACAAGTGTAAAGAATAGCTGTAGATCAGTCATGTGACACTGGCATTTGCTTCTCCCACCATTGTGTAGGGTTGCCTTTGGAATGTGAATGTCTTTGTCAATGCCTTTGACAAATGTCACCTGTAGATCATGGCAATAAACACATGCGTCTTACTGAAGTTACATGATGCCAGTATCAGTGTGCTCAATTTCAGATTTATTTGTTGGAATAAATAGATTTCTGTCACTGTGGACACTTGAAAATCCGGAACTTTTCTTTTTCTAGGGAAGTCTTTTATAAAAATGTCTGTTTATTTCGTAAGCCAAGTACTTGGTTTAGGCATGTGAAGCCATATTGGAGTCTGACTAGGAATTCTGGTTATATTTAGGGTATTCTGGGGTCTGGTTTTGCCTTGAAAGTACAGCAGAAGCAACGTCAGAAGCATTTCAACAGACAAATCCCAGCTGCAGCTTCTCTAATTCAGGTAAGGCCCCTAAGAGTAAGATGCTTAGGAGAGTATTGGAGGGGGGTGTGGCCTAGTAGTTAAAGTACTGAGAATCGCAGTTACTACACCTTATAATAAATCTATAACTTGTGTTAAACCACTTTGTCTTTTTGATCCACTTCAGTCACTAGAGAGAATTAGATAGTTGCCTGTCCCCCCACCTCTTATGAGTGAGCATAGGAGGCTTTACTAACTTGATATTCACAGGCATAATGACACTAACTGGATGCAGTGAGTCTATTTGGGGAAATAGTAAAAAAAAAAAATCTTTAATTCCTAACTTCCTTTTTATATTCCCTTAGGTCCTGTGCATCTGCCAAATCGGAGGTGATGAATGTGTGTACATATATGTGTATACACACACCCCCCTCAGCTTAGAAAAATGTCCCAGCATAAGATTCTATATTATCATATAAAGAATGCAGCAGCATGGTGCACAAATACTAAAATGTGGCACACTGCAGAAAAAGGGAAACAGCACTATTCTGTGATGCTTGTGGAGATTAGCTTTTGTGAGGGTTGTTTGGTTTTGTGTGGGGTTGTGGTGTTTTTTTTTTTTACTGTGGGTAGGGTTAACCCCAGCTCCTAAGGAAAATGCTGCAAAGAGCGTACTTAAGATCACTGTGTGCTGAGTGTATGTTTCCTGGTGCAAATTACACTCACCACAGTTATATACAGGGAAGAATGTATTTTATTTAGGTGTGGTGTTGTGTGGTATAGCACAGTGATTGCAGTCAGAACCCTTTGCAGCCTGTTTACATTGATTGAAGACTTTGCTGTGAGTTTGATTTGCAGCACAATCTGACTTGCCTGTCCTGCAGGACAATAGTGACTGCTTATTCACTGAGATTATTGGGTTTGGGTTTTATTATAGACTCTGTGGCGGTGCTATGCAGCAGAGAAATCCTGCAGTTCTACAGCAACATGGAAGATCTATGTTACATCACCGGTGCAGAATCCCAAAAAACCACCAGCGCCATCTAGCCCTAGTCTGAGAAAACAGGTAACGGAGAGTTGGCAGAGCTCTGTTCTCTTCTTGCTTTTCATTTGGTTGGGATAACTTGCCAAAATCCTTATGAAGTCTCCAAAGGATTTGGAGAGCCGAAAGGCATTTGTAATGGGACATCTGATTGTTTTCCTCATGCCGCAGTGTGATTACTTTAGTTTTCCTTAAGATATTCCTGAGGGACAAATGTTTTCTAATTTTAAACTTGCCCCGGTGGTCAGACAGGTGCCAGTTCTCCATTGCTTTATCCCCTTTGAAGTCTCCTCTACCTTCTTGAAGGGTAGTGTAAGTCAATGATGATACTTTCCCATTTTGCATAGTGGTTCATACAGGAAGAAAGGAGAAGGCTAGTTTAAAAATTTATGTTCGCATTCAACATGTGGCTGATGTATCTCTGCTTTTCTTGCTCAAGTACTTCTCTTCATGGTATTCTTATCTGGGGCCATGTGTAGATATTTGAGCAAACTCCTGAGCTGTGGCTGCAGTAAAGTGGAATAGTGTTTGCCTGCTCAGATGGGATTGCCTAAACGTAGGTAGCTTCATTGGCAAGCTTGCCCTGCCTTCAGCACCCTTTCTGGAAAGGCTCAGGTCTGCAGCAGGTCAAGCTCAGACACCCAGGGTTTCTAAAGTGATGTTAGAGGCCTGGTTTTAGGCAGTGAAATCCCACTGATGCCTGTTGTTGCCCAGTGGAGAATTGCAGCACAATTTCCCCACAGCATGTGTAGAAAGCTGTATCAGCAGGATCTGTGTGTTTGTATATGTTTTGGTGTTACAGCAGTGCGATCTACTTGGTGTTGAGCAGGGTGTAACTTTGCCATGAGACTAGTTTCTTCATAACTAGAGGAAGAAAAACGAGGAGAAAAGTGATAAGGCTGGGTAGTATGTGTTGCTGAACAGCAAGCAATCCATGGTGGGAGGGCTGCAAAAAATAGACAGGTTTTAGTGCCCTTAGTATTTTCCCTCTGTTTTCTCTAGTGAGAGGGATTTCCTGAATAGATTATTAAACCTGAACTTCCCTGTGAACTGCTAACCCTCGTTCAAGAACACAGTAATGGTTGTTTCATCTCTTACCAATGGATCATCGTCTCTTGTCAAAGGAGACTCATTCTTTCTTTCCCTACCTAGCCTCTTATTTTAAAGACTTAAATGTGTATTGATCATTTTGTGCATGTTGTAGCATTTTGCTCTCCAGAGAATTCCTAGTTTCTTTTCCTGCTATGATAGCTCATAATCTTTGCCTTTAGAAGCATTTTAATGCATAGTAGTGCATCCACTGTCTACAATAAATGCCTATTTCTACCATTTTTTGTACCCTGTTTGATTAATTTTGAACATGCTTTTGTTTAATTGCTGCAGAGCTGAACAGAAATATGAATTCCAAAAGACTTGAATGCAGACTGTAATAAAATAAGAACCAGTTTACTTAGACCGAATAGCATTGTCCCATTTATGAATATATTGAGCCGGCAGCTGTTTGTGTTGATGTGTGTGAATAATTATTCTCTCTGATGCTTATCTCCACTAACTGCTTAGTGGTCACATCAGAGGCCAGGGTATTTTGCAGAATTGACTGCGGTAGCCTTAGATCTCTGCTCCTTGTCAGAAGGTTACTGGAGCATCAGGCAAATTGAAGTACGCTTCTTACCTCTGTTTTGAGGTGTTTGAGTAGTAGAACTAGAGCCAGAGGGTAGGTAGTCATGAAGACTGGAAACAAATGCTAATTCAGCCTTTGTGGTAAATGGTGAAGTTTTCTTTTGTGAAAAGGCTGCACAGTGCCTAGCTCATAATTCAAAGTCTATGGTTATGTTTAGAGCTTTAGAAAGATGTTACAGCCAAGCTGTTGTACACCCAAGTGATTAGTATTTTGGGTGCCTTGAGTTTTGGACCCAGTTTGAGAAACTTTACTTGAGACATGATTTTTCAGAATTTGCTAGGCATCTTCTCCTGAGAATCAAGTTCTTACCAGATTTAAGTTGATGATTCAGAATCAGCCACTTTGAAAACCTTAAGCAAGGTTGTAACACTTTCACTGAAATTCAATTGCTTTCTTTAAAAAAAAAAAAAAACCAACCCCAAAACAACCTCAGATGAATTTACTGTATAGTGAATTTCACATGTGTACTTTTCTGGTTTTGATAGTATCTTCTGATATATCCCATTTCTATTACCACAGGCTAGAAGATACAAAAGAAAAGGAAAACTAGGCTGTGGTAACGGTTCTGCACCTGTATTAAACCCAGGAGAGAATGCCTTGTCTATTCCACAGATCACTTATGATCACATTGATGAACAAGACGACAAAAAAGATGTGTCTTTCTACATTGATGAACCAGGAGGTAATTCCTTTCATTTATGCTCAGGTTAGCATTTTTTTAAGAGACAATATTAAAGTGAATTGAACTGAAGAAGGGAAAAATTTCTGTGAAAAAATAATTTTAAACTAATCAGTAAAGCAAGATGCCTCAAACTGAGGACAATTGCATAACAAAAACAGGGGGACACAAACTAAAGGAAATCTTTAGATTCATGTGGTGTGAACATCAAAAGAGCTTTCTTTTGTTTGCCAAAGTTAACTCAATTAAGATGTTGGTTATATTGTTAATTCTACTTTTTTGAATTATCTCGGAGGTAGATGGAAGGCTTCCTCAGATCTACCTCACCTTTAAACTTTGTCACATAGAGCCTGAAAGAAGGAAAATAAAACAGGAAAAATCTCTTACTTTTTTACTGCACCCTCTTAAACATTGTGCAAATAAATTGTGACAGGAACAGCTAAATATTTTTATGCCTATGTCAACCAAGAGGTTTTGATAAGTGGACTTTTTCTTGCTTCATTTAAAATTTTGTCTGTTGATCTAAGTGGCTGTTGTATTTCTCCAACCTGGAAGCTGTCTGAATTTCACTGCTGAGCTAAGATGTTTTGTTTGTAAAATTCTTTTTTTTTTAATTTTTAGTGGAAATTTGGGTATGAAATAGTATTGTTTACTATAAAGTGAGAGGTTTTTTTGAAAGATAATTTTTCCACCTTTCTGTTGATTTCCTTTGTCTGATGGGGTTGGGGAAACTTGTGCTAGTTGTGGATCTGCTAAATCTTTAGCTCAGGGGAGACAACTCCTCAGCCTACGAGGAAACTATGTTCCATACCTAGAAGCATGCAAAGCCTTGCTGGGTTAACTGAGGTATCAAAATATGCTGGCCCTAGTTAAAGGTATGTTATCATGTGGTGCTTTGACTTAGGTTTTCATCTGTCTTTGATAAACCTGAACATCAAATCTGTATAAAATTGTGTGTCAGCTTCAATGTCACATAAGAATAGCAATTTCAGCCTGGAGAGAATATGGCTGTAGTCTTGACACGATGGTTTCTTTAATAAAAAGTGCTTTAAATATTTTTGCTCTTAGAGGAAATATGTGGTGTCTTCTACCTTTTATGTTCAATACAGGAGTTTCACTGCGTTCCTCTGACTTTACAGAGTTGCTGGATTGTATTGTCAATGCAACCTATGTCATCTGAGCAGTCACTCAGATGTGGAATAGCAGGGATCTGAGAGCTGTGGCATATTGAGGCACATCTGTAAGGGGTAGGAGCATCTGGCTCCCACAGGGATTTAGAAAGACCTTCAAGCCTCTGCTTCATGCAACTGCTACCATGAACTGCCATTATAGGAGGAAGAGTTTCTTTCTTCCACTGATAGAGGTTTTTGTTATCCCTCATGTTCTTCCTTATGTTTTATAATCTTATAGAAATCATATGTCTGGCATTTTGAGGTCAGAATGCTTTTCAGCAATGGTGGTATTTTAATTGTTTTTTGGCATTTCCACTGCTTTTATAGGGTTCTGGGAGAGGGGGTGAAGGGTGTGATTTATAAATAAAGTTGCTGCTTTAACTACATGTCTCTTAAACATGCTGAGAATGAACATAGTGTTTTGTTATTAGAGCTGTGCAGCTTCTCTTGCTGACCGTGTAATAGCAGATTTTGTATTTTGATACTGTGGTTATGAGTCAGTGATGGACAGAAGCAGCAACTTGTAACAGTACTGAAGACAGTTAAGATGTTGAGGACTATGTTGTCTGTATTCATGACTCTGCCAATGCACACTTATTCACATAAGCTATGTTCCTTAAATGTTCCTAGTTAATCTGAGTAAAGCTCTGTGTATCAGAGGAAAGAGATTGAAAAGACAAGCCTATATCTCTTTCTGCCTGACAGCTTGGTAACAGAAGAGAATGGAATAAGTTTTTCCACTTTCTCAGAAAAAAAAGTTTTCTTGTTGTTGTGCTTTTATTATAGCTGGTCTAATTTATTCTTGTTCTGAGAGACAGCCATGCATGTTATTCCCTCACCAATTAAGTTTTATCTATTTTTCATTTTCTTTCACATTTTGCCTTAGCCAGTGTTGGGGTAAGTCACACTTCATTTGATTTTTCTGATTCATTCCTTCTGTTGCAAGGCTTCCAGGAATGTAGTTGGCTAACTCGATTGCTCAATTGACTTGAACATTCTTGACACCTCTCAAAAGTTTAAACCTGATTTCTCTCAGTGAAGTTTTGCTTGCCAGAATTAATAGGCTTCTATTCTTGGGAAGTGGAAGTACTAGGCTTCAAGGCTGTAAATGGGGGTATTTTTTTTCCTCTCTTAAAAAGCTGAAAGTAGAAAAGGCAGAGAAAATAATAATAAAAAAGGCAATTGAAAAGGGCCATGCCAGCTTCTATTCCAGTGTTGCTATAGTGGAATATTTTATTCATTGGTTGTGGGGGCTGGATGTTTTACAGATGATGGCAAACTTTGAGGTTGAATTAGATCACTTTTATAGGCCTGAGTTAGGAGGAGCGGAGCTGTTGCTTTAAAACAGCTCTTCTAGTCTGCTGCTCCAGTCAAATGTGAGAGGCTGTAGGGAGACCTGAAACAAAGGCCTGGCAAGTGCAGGCACCAGAATAACAGTCCCACTAAGAAAATGCCTTGTTCTGGGCAGAAGTAGACTAAAATAAAGTTAAAATTTCCTTGATAAAGGAGAGATTTACCTTAATGCAGGAACTGTATTGTGTGAGCATACCTTTTTTAATGGAAATAAGGTTTTTCTTAGGATATCCTGGTCATGTATCCATGTCCACCCAGCATCCTTTTGGCTTGCTCAAAACTTGCTCAGGAGGTGTCTTTTGAAGCTAGGCAAAAATGCTTTCCTCTTCTATGTGAAGAAGGTTTGAGAAAACGGAAGCCTTATAAAGCCTATAGATATGATCAACATTAAGGTTTCTGAGATACTTGTGTATATGTAATAAAAACCATGTATTGGATAGTGCATAATGTAGAAACTAAATCTTTACATATCATAAATGATGGAATCTTGAAACAAACACTTGGTAACCTGGAAGGAAAACAGTCTCTGACTTAGTTCTGCACCACACATAGAGTTTTGGGTGTGACTAACATAATGCTCTGTAACCCTAAGAACTTTAACCATCCTCGCACGAATGGAAAGGCCAAAAGTCGTCTTCAATAATGATTTCCTTATTTGAAGTCAAACCTCTCAAAATGAGGAAGCTCTTCAGAAAGAAATGAAAAAGGAACAGCTAAAGCAAGCATGGATTTAATAAAAATAATTCTGGAAAATAACTGTGATGCTGAAGATACTCGAGTGCAGTATATTCTTTTCATGGATATCTCTTGCTTCTACTGAGGAACTCTTTCTTACCAGGGTGTATGGTTTAATTTTTTCATGTAGTGATTTAAAACCCTCAGTGATTTCATCCTCACCTGACCTTACAGCCATAATGGTTCTCTATAGTCTTGAAATAGATCTTTATCTGTACTTCTGTCAACTATTGTGTACATGCTCCCCTGCAGCAGGGTCTGTTATCAGGATGACAAGATGTGTATGAACTCTCTGGTGTCTTTAATGTTCCTGTAACATTTAAAGAAGGCACTTAAATATCAAGGTGGTAGTTACCTATGATATCAAGAGTGAGGGGCAGGTCATAAATTCTGATCCAAATAGAAGAAAAACAAAATACCAGTTACACTCAAATGTTATCTTCTACATGCACTTGAGTTTCATCTTCACATAACAGCTATTCACTGCAATGTATGCTTCTCAAAATGAACTGAATAGCTGTTTCATAACACGTTTTATTAGGGAGGAAAAAATTATAAAAACATGAAAGTTTTTGGACCTTGAAGGTCAGCCTCCTGGGACATCTCCAGCAGATGGAATATATTATTCTCTGTCAGTTATTGTAGGTTGTATACACAACTCATTATTGTAAAATTTGTCAAAGTCGCAAGACTCTCACAGTGATAAATCTCTACTGGGGTAAAAACAAAATTCCCTATTTATCACGGTGCTTTTCTGTTTGCTTTTTGGAGTTTCTTGCATGCTGACATATTCCCTCCCACCTTCCCCCCTCCGTATTTAAAGCAAAACTGCACAAGAGGAATTTTACCAGGAGGGGGGAGAAAACTGTAATTTTCAATGACCCCCGGAATACCTTTGCAAGCCTTCTTTATATAAAGAGTGTAATAGTGTTAATGTTGATTTATTCTGTCTGTAATGCTAGTTTGGATGCTGACATTCCAGAACTTGCCTATCTAGTAATGGATTGGTTGTTCCTGGAAACTGGTTGCATTTCCATTGGGGAAAAAAGGGCTGCTTTCCCTCAGTGGAGTTAAATGGATTACAATCTGCAGTACATATAAAGAAGCAAACATTTTAAATGAAGTGGATTCATAGATTCCAGTGCTGACAAGCTGAGTGAAAGGTGAGAAAAAACACGTGGCTAAAACTAACAGAATAAGGCAAACACCAAAGCTTTTGAGGGTCTGCATAACTGTCAGTAAGTCAGAGAAGCACAAATATAAAGATATGCTCCAAATTAACAAGAGAAAGTATCCAGATACCATGCTTCTGAAAAACGTCTTGCTCTTAAGAAGGTGAGTTTAGCAGATGCTGGTGGTTTTGCACTAAGCATCTGCATTCAGCATAGGGCTGTTAACTTCTAAATGTCAGTCAGTTCAGGACTTGTAGGTACTAATGGTACTTGCCTGTGGGTGAGAACTGTGGAAATGTACCTGTATGCCTCTACCAGAAAATTTTCAGTCTTTGCTGTTTCAGCCCCAGCTGTCCTGAGTGAGAATGTCCAGTGAATCCTGTGGTTTATCTTGCACGACCAAAGTGGATGGTAGAACTGGGGGTGGGGGGGTGCTGTAAGGGGAGATAGAGGCTGAGAGGACGGGAACAGCTGCCTCTGCCAAACTCACACTTACTTCTGATTATATCTGGCAGCTTTTGAGGTTTGAAAATTTATTTTTGTTCTGCATTTATTCAACTCCCTGTTCTGCCTGATTTAGGACCAGAGTTTAGATCACCCGTCACACCGGACTTGAGTAGGGACTCTGTACCAGATGGTCCCAGAGACCATGGGAGTGCAAAGTGAGAGAAGGCGTTTGCAGCTCCCTCAAATTTTTTCTCATTAAACTTTTTTTTTTACTGATATTACTAGACTTTTTTATCCAGAAAACACTTTTGCTTCATCAAAGACAGTACACTGAGATGAAACTTCATTTAGTTGAAGATGTTTTGGCTAACTTCAGTTGTGATGCAAGACTGAATTTAGCTGTTCAGTAGCAAAAAAAAGTTTCTCTGCATGGTAGAGAGACTTTAGGATGACATTGGCTTAGGATAAGCACATGGTGAATGACAAGTTTGTGCTACAGAGTTAAAAAAACAAATTAATAACAGAAGTCCTATCCACCATGGAAGAGTGGCAGTGGTGTTTCTGGTAAAGTTGACTATTAGAACTGTAAAAAAAAAAAAGGCATTGTTGGCACAGCAGTAGGAAAAAAAATGAGTTGCAAAGAAGGGCATACCTCAGAATATGATGTTTTGTTGCCAAAAATTAATATTTTGGATAACTGTTAAAACCTTAAAAATGTAGAAAATTAGAGAAGCAAATAAATTACGTTTGAGTCAACATCTTGCCTAATAATAAAACAAAGGCAGCTTTTAAAAGTGAGATTAAATTAACCTAATAAATTGTATAGTTTTTGGTAAGCTATTTCACAGTACTGGTGTGGTCCTGATAATTTTTGCTCTTGGATCCAGAATATACATTGCAATAGTCTTGCTGTGTAAGTCTCTGGGCAAGAGAATGAAGAAAGAAAATCCAAGACCCTGTCATAGGGGTGTCAAGGGAGAATTCAACTGTTGACCATAAAGACAGGAATGCATTGGAAAAACGTATCATTCTGCTAGTTCTTCGTTAGCCTGGGTACAGAAGGTGGAGAGTGGAAGTAGAGGAGAGAGTGTTCTACCTTTGGGTTGTACTGCTAGAGATTTGATTAAAAATATGAAAGGCATGTTGGAGAGTAACCATAAAATGATAGACTTAGCCAGCCTTGGAAAGAAGAGAGAAATGAAATAGGAGTTATTGGACTTCAAGAATGGAAACTCAGAGTTATAGATAAGGTATGGTAGGAAGCAAGACTAAGAAGTGTTATGCTCGAAGTTGTCTTTACAAGCAAGAGGCAGCAAGCATTATAAAAGTAAAACTAAATTTAGTGCTAGTATAACTGAAATCTTGAGATCTAATCACTATTAGTCTAGATCTGATTGTTACAAAAAAGAATTGAATGCAATGTTTTTTGCACATTTAAAAAGTTGCAATAGTAGTAAAAATACAACTAGAACTGTAACACATATGTCTTAATTTCTACTTATTTTCCTGGCATTCTTGCTCATCTGGGTCCGAAGGTTTCATTTGCTGTAGAGGGAGAAGGCGAAGTGGTGCAATGAGTTGTTGGAATCTGGTGACCTTCACAAGGAGGAATATGATGTCTGTGGTGATAGATTCTTCTTCCTCTCCCAGGATCTGCTTGGGGTCACTTATAAGTGTTTTGTAACACACTTTTATGTATTTTTTCATTGGTGTGCAGCTCTAGGTTTCATCTGAATTTACTGTATATGTTCCCCTTCATGTATGTGAGATAGTATTTCTTTGTTCTGTTACCCTTAAAACCAGATTTGTCCTGCTCCAGGACTGCATTTTTCTTTAACTGCCCATTAGTGATTTGTTTATAGCTGTGGGGTCTCCAGTGCCAAGCCTGTGCCCTGTCTCTTATCTCATGCCTGTATTCCTATACGCTGCATCCTGTGTTTCTACATCTCAAGGCCTCCGATATTCTACCCAGCCTGTGTTTCTATAAACTATGTCGTTATTGAGTTGTAAATATCTCATTCTACTAGAATAACTGCTGTTACTACTGTAGATATGAAGCTATGGTTGTACAACACAAAGATAAACAAAATAAAACAAGTTTGATATAGACACCTGGTCAATTAGAGAAATTGCTGTCGTGGCTAAATCACTTTAAGTCAGGCCAGGAAAAATTTGGAAACTCAAAAACTTGCAAACTCGGTACAAAGTTTAGGCTCTGTTACTAGCAGTGCTAGCACAGGACGACACAGAAGGTTTCAAGAGACATAGGAGCTCCTTAATGAATTCACATTAATTTCCCAAACTGTCACTTCTCCAAAATGTAGGGAAGATAGGAACAGTCTGGGTAAATTGTGAGCTTTTTGATAATGTAAACTTGGGGTGAAAATCTGTGCAGAAGGGAATTTTGGCCCAATTATTAAATGTGAAGTATAGACAGTAATGATGTCAGGAAGTAGTTAATGCTTTTTTCTCTTCACTGACAATTAACACTGAATTTCAGTAAAATTGACACTACAATTTGTGTCACTTGCTCCTCACTGAATCATTAGCCAAATAATAGCAAACCAAGTCAGAACAGAATAGAAAGAATTGGGAAAGTTAGATACACTGGAGTCAGGTTGCTTTTAGTTATCTGGGCTTGTGAAGTAAGTAGCTGAGGAGTAAGGGAGGGATCAGAATCAACCTGAGAGCCACTACCGGGGCTGGTAGGAGGCTGGTGAGATGCATGGGTCTATGAAAGGGTGCGCAATGCATGCTTTGAAAGGGAGGGAGGGAGGCATTTCCATTTCTAGGAAAGTCCATTTTCTAGAAGAATGTTGGTGTGGTCAAACTACTTGTAAAATAAAAAACCCAAACCCCAGACAGTAGGAAGGAAGGTAAGGAACAGTGAACACGAATTGGTCAAGAGCAATCACGTCAGATGATGCGGGGTATTTTTCTATGATGTGGCAATGTGTGCTGTAGATAGGAGAGAAGCAGAAGACAGTTTACATACTGATTTTAGTCATTCTTTCCTGTCTCATCCTTGTACGTGCATAAACAGAGGGTCTGGATTGTGGCCTAGAAAATTAGCTTAGGCTGCTGTAAGAGGGATGAAAACTTGTTGGGATATGATACTGAATGAAAGATTTACCAATTTAACTGAAAAATGATTTTAGAGAGGTTTCCGAGCCTGGTGCTATGAAATCAGCCCATCAGTGGGTCAGATCATTGACTAGAGTGGAATTTTTTTTCAATGTGCGGTTGGTATCAACTCGAAGTGGCTGAGAGCACTTTGGAAGATGGCCTGTGGACCTGTGAGCCTCTCACAGAAGCAGCAACGCTCATGCGGTTGGCTCCTGCCTCATGTTCCCCTGCTAATCCTCTATTTTGCTAATTCACTGCAGTGATCTGTCTCCATGCTTTTGACATCAAGTACAAAGGCAGCTGCTTGACCTGGTCTCTGGTCTATTAACCAGCTGTTTATGGTACATGATGCTGCAGTGCGGAGAAGAGAACCCCCTCATTGCGTAGCGCTGGGGGATGCGTTGTGCTCAAATGAGCCCTTGTAGGCAGAGCCTTTTCCTGTACAGCATAGCGCTGCCACACCCGCCCTTCTCCAGGTCATAGCATCCACATTATTTTGGGGAAGTGAGGGCAACCTTTGGGGGAGGGGGAGACAATTTGGGATTTAAGGTTTCCTTTTTATGGAGGGCTTGAACTCTGGTTAAGACCACAATTTTCTAATTCTGTTCTAATGAGTTGAGCAACTCTAATATTAAAAATCATAATGCAGATTGTGCATCAGGGAATGGGAAACTAATATGTAAATGGAGGTTGCCTGGGGAAACAGGCTGTGAAACTTACCTTTAAAAGCACAGATAAGTATGAGCTACGCAATTTAGACTTTTCTCGCTGCTGCTGTTTTAGAATCTCATCTTTTTATTACATGTTTCAGTGAGGTAGTGAGTCTCGCTCCAGTGCAGCCCATAATACAGAATACGTGGTCTAACATGCCGAAGACCAAACTTCAAACAACGGTAATTTAATTTCAAAATGCAAGGTATATCTCCATCTGATCCAGTGGATAAGAAACGGGAAAGGGGGGGGAAAAACCCAACCAGCACTTAAGCCAGCAGTGACATACAGCGCAGTTGTAGTTCTGTAGCTGGTGAGGTTTTCCATCACGGTTCACTAGTGACTGTATGGAAGTGAAGACCTTTTTGAGCCACCTCAGAGCCTTCTTGCTCAAGGTGAGAAGCAGGTACTTCACCTTATAAATGGGAATAAGGGCAACTGTTTGCATTTCCTATGTTTTTAGTGTGTGTAGTGGTTTCATAAAAAGCCAAGGATGGTCAGGTTTTGCCTTAAGCTTTTCCATAAAGGAAGCAGAGGCAGCTAGAGACTGTTAAAAGCAGAATGGAAGACAATGACAAAGCTCCAGCGTGTAGTAGCGGGCTGTTAGACTGCAATGGAAACCCTGTTTTGGTGTTGAGGCTGTACGTAAAAGGCTTGTCTCCTGTTGAGGAGGGAGCGCTGCATGGGTCCGTGTTCCTGGATTCTGTTCCCAGCTCTGTTACTGATTTGCTACATGACCTTGGGCAGACAATTAACTCGCTGTGCTTCAGTTGCGTCATCAGTTAAATGAATATAAGTCTTTCCTCTGTCACAGGGATATTGTGAGTCTTAATTGTTTATGAAGTGTTTTTAGACTGACACAGCATTACAGAAGTGAAGAATGCTATTAGTCAATGCGGTATTAAACATAGGCCTACGTGTTTATTTATTGTTAGCATAAACAAGAGGAGTGGTAATCAGGAATGTCAGCTTTTGCAAGAAGAGAAGTTGATTTTCATAGAAAATGTAGTGAATGCTCTGTGGAGAAAATAAGATGTGATTTAATCCAGAATGTAAAGCTACTTTTTAGCCACAAAAATTTGTTCTTTCTGAGGGGCATGACAAAACATTATTGTGGGGGACCAGGGCATCATGATAAAAAAAAAAAAAAAAAAATTATGTTTTTTTAACTGGTTCTACTTAAATGGTGGAGTAGTAAATATACTTTTACTACTCGTTTAAATGTAACTTGAATATGTGAGTTAATAGGGCTTGAAAAGCATGTATTTTACATATTTTTACCTTGTATGTCAGCTGGGAAAGCTGAAAAGATTCTAGAATTAAAAGCAAAATAAATTCTGGTTCTTTGAGGGTGTTGTGTGTGTATTTATATATGCAACACTCCCCATTACTTAAATGGGGAAGAAAAAAGTTGAAGTGTTTTCTTTTTTGGTTTTGCTCCCTGTTTAGATACCCAGGTGTTAGCCACTTTCTAAACAACTTTAGTTTGCTTGATATATCTCTTTACATAGCATGCTGTTTGCAGTCTCATAGATGGTGCTTGGAAATTAATGTTGATATACAGGGACACACGGTGTTCTTTCCAGATTTTCCCAACCACAAATCTATGGGAATCTTTGCTTTTACTTCTGTGCCTTGGAAATGCTTCTATGCACCACCCAGAATAAGTGCTGTGATGGAAAATCTGGCCTGTCAACTTGCCTAAAGATACATGCGCGAGGGACTTCTATGACTTTCTGTCAGTTTAATCCTATCGGATGTTACAAAACCCCTGTATGTCTGAGTATAAATAGAAGGAGAAAAGGCTAAGAAATAAAGCTTTGTTTCAACCTCTGTACGTGGTAAAAACTGATGCATTCTAGTCAATGATCTCTGGTTTTTTGCAAGTAAAGGTTCAAGAACTCTTTGGAGGGCTAGCTAGGCAAACCCCATATTTGAACTGGTCTTGTTTGCTATTACATTCTGTATTTTCACACTTGAATAATTTTGAATTTATACTTGCTGCCTCTGTTGCTGGCTAAGATTTTCTTTTTGCTCTTCTCATGAGTGTTATGTGTGACAACCTGAAAGTGATGGACTTTGCTGTCCTGTTTGAAATGGAGTGGTGGGTCATTAGGGCACTAAGCCACGATCTGGTCTAGTGATAATTCAACATTTTCCTGTTTCCTTTCTACTTACTCCAGTAGAAACTAGTATATGCAATGAGAGTGGCTGTGTCTTAGGGATGTACTTGATTGAGGCATGCCAAAGCGAGATGACTTTTTTTATTGTTGAGCTTCTTCCTCTTAATTCTGATCTGTTTAAGATCTGACAGACTGGAGGTAACAAGAAGTAGTTGCTCTGAAGACTGTCCGCAGTCTCTGTTAATCATGAAAGCCTAGGAAAATAGGTGCTGCACCATGTGGCTGCCAGTTAGAGGTAGTCAAAACTCTAAGAGTATTTTTCATGACTATTGCAAAAACGAAAAGCAGCTGCTTGTCATTTACTTAACCTTGCTTGGGCTGAATTTAATCAGTGGAAAACATCTGGAACTGATTCCCCTTCCATTTGGAGTGTCCAGTAATCTGCTGTGTACATACAACTGGTGCACCTTTAGCATTAGAATACTTGGCTAAACAATCTTTTGCAATATTGTTATCTTTTTGGAAAGAAAAGAGGAAGCAACAGTAATTTCCTAATGAGCAAACATTTGCAATGTTCTGTATAGGTTGCGTTGTTCACTGATTTTTGTGCAGCTGTTGTAAGAAATCTATTGATCAGAGTTAATAAATGTCTAAATGAGCAAGACTGCTTATTTGTATTGATTAAAATTGGGCCAAATTCTAAACTCTTTAGCATTGCCTGACTAAACTGATGACAAAATTTGACCTTGTTACTTTTTTTGATAGAAAGCAATGTTGAATTATGAGCAAACTTTGAGGATGTAAAAAGCTTCTGCCTATGATGTATGAGTAATTTTGCTTAAAATTTTTAGTCTTTCTTGCAGAATTAGAGTGTTGGACTTTTATAGTGAGCTGTTGATATCTGCTTTTCAGCTGACTTTTCTGTTAAATAAAACTAAAGTAATCGCTGAATTGGATAGTAATACTGGATAAAACTTTAACCGTTGTTAAAAAGGCACTCAGTGGGAGATATATGGAAAAATAACTGATGCATTTCAGCAATGTTTTGTGTGGACAATACATTCCTTTTTTACAAGGGAAGTTGGCAAAACTGGAATATATATTCTTTTTCACTATAAATCCTGTTCACTTGCAGGACAACATTTATATTTAAATGAACCTCTTGGAAACCATAAGTGAGTATATGTATCTCTGGGAAAAGCTCTTCTTTAGTGTTCTGCAGAGAAATTTGCAGTGAATATCCTAGCTGACTTGGCAATAATTTCTATGGTAATTCCCCTGGGGTAAGGCCCATAGAGGTTGGGGGGAAGGGTGATGAATTACTTTGGACATCCCTTCCTCTCTGCTTTGCCTCCTCTCTAAGAGGGAGATCTCTTGCTTTTCCTTCTATGCTAATGTGGATAAAACTCCTATATGGCACCCTCCTGCTTTGTATTATGAAAAAATACAGATGTGATCAGCGCTTCACAGTGCAGCAGAAAAGTAGCCAGCTTGGAAATATAAAGCAACACTGATGGCTTTTTAAATTATGTATTATTTTAATAATGTATTATTTTTGTATTAAGCATCTTCCAGTGGCAGTCCACCATCAAGGGAAAAACCTCCTGGGTTTCTTTTTTCATTCTTGCTATGGTCTGTAGCATTGCTGGAGCGTGTCCAGAGAAGGGCAACGAAGCTGGTGAGGGGTCTGGAGCACCAGTCTGATGAGGAGCGGTTGAGGGAACTGGGGTGATTTAGTCTGGAGAAAAGGACGCTTGCGGGAGAACTTATTGCTCTCTATAATTACCTGAAAGGGGGTTGCAGAGAGGTGGGTGCTGGTCTTGTCTCCCCAGTGACAAGAGGAAATGGCCGCAAGTTGTGCCGGGGGAGGTTTAGATTGGATATATAGGAAAAACTTCTTCACTGAAAGGGTTGTCAGACACTGGAACAGGCTGCCCAGGGAGGTGGTGGAGTCACTATCCCTGGAGGTATTTAAGAGACGTGTGGATGAGGCGCTTAGGGACATGGTTTAGTAGTGGACTTGGCGGCGTTAGGTCTATGGTTGGACTTGATGATCTTGAAGGTCTTTTCCAACCTAACCAATTCTATGATTCTCTGTGGTCTCACCAGCAAGAGAATTGTGGGTAGTTTGCATGGACTTAGAAACTCCTCTGTAGACGGGGAAGAATATTTTTTTATATCTTTGAACAAGATGAATTATGGGGACAGCATCTCTAATACAATTCTAATAACTAATTCCAGGAATTCTGACTTGCACACAGCCTGGTCCTGAATCTGCCTTATGCGTATGTAAACTGCGACCGTGTTTTGACCCTTTGGATCCATTTGTGTTCCTTTAAGTATTATATTATGCTGAGTTCTCAGAACCTGATTCCAGTTTTCAAAAAAATCTTAAGCAGCATAATGCCAGTATTTGTTGCTTGTGGCTTTTTCATTCTGTTTTTAATGGGGTGAATCAGACCATGGCAATGGGATACTCTAGACCTGGTTGTACTAACTCAATTAAGATCCATTTCAGGTCAGGTTGACCTGAATCTATCCTAGATTAGTTTGTGCTGAGTGAGCCATCATGAAGCAAGTGTGTGCCAGCAGCCTTAGATAGAAGTCTACAAGTTTCTCTGGCTGTTTATTTGAAGGGCTCAGACTGGCTGCTGTTTCTGTAACCTTGTAAAAGAAAGAGAGAGCGTGCAATAGATCTTGGTGTACACGGGGGCCCAGCAGTTTAAGGTTTACAGGGACGAACTTAGACTGATTAGCAGAAAGTATATGCAAAAGTATACACAAACTTGCCTTAGCATGATAAAATATCAGTGTTAAACAGGATTTTTCCTTTTCTTGCTGGAGAAATGGTATCTCTGGAAGTTCTGCAGTTGCGCTGCTTCTAATGAGGTAAAATCACATTCTTAAAACAGTAGGCCTATTTATATGTCAGATGAATTACATCAATTTTAGCTGATAGAGATCTACTTGGGTAAGATAGTGATGGTTTTTACAGGGAATTACTTTGCCTGGTAAAGAGCCTCAATTTATATTTACAGACTGCTTAAGTCTCCTTAGGGGTAAAGATGTTCTTTGCTAGATAAATAAATGCCTTAGTATATGCCAAACTCAGACATGGACTGACTGGAGTAGAAAGGTCTGAGGGGAAAATGCTTCTTGAACCTCTCTTACAAATGGAGAGCAAGGCAGTTTAGGTTGGGGTCCGTAAAGTCTGCATCAGTAGCAATTTCTAAAACCAGGTTAATTTGAACAAGTTTGCTGTTTACTATTTAAAAGTGTTTAATTTGGAATAAGTCTTTTTAAGGAGACCTCTGATGCTCTCCTCTTCTACCTCCTTCACCTCTATTATTTCCCCTCTGGAGCATTGAACGGACCTTAGTGTGTTCCCACTTCAGAAGACTTGTCAATGTGTGATTGCATCCTGTAGCTCCCTCCCTTCATTTAGATGCTGCTGTATCTGGGTAATGCAATTCTTCTCTAAATGAGATAGAATTGTCCGAGAGATTTTTCCAATGTTTATCTTGCTAGCTTCTCTGCCAACCATCTGAAGAAATTATGCTGCAGGGAGATAAAACTTCTTAGCTTTGCACATCCTCCCTTGTGTAGTGCAGATGTGTCCCATCTCAAATGCTGAAGTGTAACCTTTTTCCATGAGACTATCTCTGAAGGAATAGAGGTCTTAGCCATGAAAAAATGAAGGAATTGTTGTAGAAAGACTCTTTGATTTCAGTGATCTCATCTAAGCTTTTGCAACTGAACAAATACTTCAGGGTAAATAATGCTGCTGAATTGTCTCTATGCTGCCAGCTTTCATTTAACCTGTTGAACTGCAAGTAACTGAGCATGTTGTGCTGACTGCCAATCTATAAGGACCTTGAAGTGGAACAGGAGAGAGCTAAGGTTTCAGTTGTGAATCCCTCATCAGATGAGGGAGACTGTTAGATCTGGGCATAAGAGAATCGCAGAATGATAGGGGTTGGAAGGGACCTCTGGAGATCATCTAGTCCAACCCCTCCACCAGAGCAGGTTCACCTGGAGCAGATTGCACAGGAATGTGCCCAGGCGAGTTTTGAATATCTCCGGAGAAGGGGACTCCACAACCTCTCTGGGCAGCTTGTTCCAGTGCTCTGCCACCCTCAAAGGAAAAGAAGGTCCTCCTCGTGTTTAGATGGAACTTCCTTTGACCAAGTTTGTGCCCGTTACCTTGTGTCCTGTCATTGGGCACCTTGTCAGGGACCTGCTTCTCTTGGGCCATGCTAGCAAACACCATTGCTACAATAACCTTTGCAAAGCTGGAAATGGTCAGTACTTTGAACCAGGCAGTAAGATCTTCCCTTCACTTGTGATTTCAACCTAATTTAAATCTGCTCTCAGATGGAAAAAGGACCCTATCCAAATCTGGATAAGAGAACACTAAAGTATTTATAGCTTGAAAGCCAACTTGTAAGGCATGGGCTTGGGGTGTAGTGGTCCCCAATAGAAAGACATAGTCAATATTCAGAATGAGGAAGTAACTGCACAAGAGCATCAATGAAAAGGAAGGCGGTGGGGAGGGAGATGAAGAGCAAAGTGTTAATTTCTCCCTACTGGTCTGAAATCAAATCTCGACAAGTCTTGTGTACAACAATCATAGCCTTTATGATGCCAAGAGTCCAAATGGCAGTGAAAATCTTGGGTCTTAATGCTTTACAATTGTAATAAGAGTCTTCATGTTATCCTTTTGAAAGAAGTAATTTGCCTCTTGGGCCATGCTTTTGTTATTTCCAGAGTCTGTAATACCTTCCTCTAAAGATTTATTGGAATAAAATTAATTTTACTTATATCCTACTTTTCTAGGGTTTTGACATGGTGCTTCGCTAGTATTGCATTTTCCCCCATAGCAATATTAACAGCGTTTGAGGCCCCTGCATGCTTTTTCCATTCACTGGGCAAGTGCATGTTCAGATCTCTCCTAAAATCAGTGTAAACAAATTTTGATGTGTTCTCATCTCCACATGAATGAATTCACTGAATAAGAAAACCCACTAAGTATTCTTGGATACCACCTCAGACTCGGAAAGTCCCACAGCTGCAGACCACAGGAAGTTCTCTGTGAAGCTAGCACTGTATATTTGTCCTGTCCTTCTGCATCTGCTCTTCACCTCTGTTGGAGACAAGGCAGTGCATAATACAGTTCTTTGTCCTGATCTGTTGTTACCTGATATTAGGAAAATCCAGCTGTTTTGTCTGTTTCAGCAGTTATTCAAAAGCGCAAATGATTCCAGGATGGTATGTATATGTTTGCATTTGAATGACCATGGAATCCTGCTACCCCTGCACTTAGACTTACCAAAAATATATATAGTGAATCATCTATTTTTTCCATGTTTAATGGATAAAGCGAAATAGTTATAATTTCAAACCATTGCTGAGAGAACACTTGAAGTCTTAAATATTCTTGATGCACCCTGTATATCTGGTGTTTGCCCAGGACAAAGGTAGAGGCAGAATTACCTGTTCTATTCTAACCTGGTCTTTGAATGCAATAGAAGTAGTTTTGGAACAAAGTGCCTTTACTTGTCTTTAAAACCCAGCCTCCTTATGGCAATGAGCTAGTGGCCATGCTCAGGACACAGACTCAAGTCAGGTGTGCTCTTGGCTCTGGACATGGGCGTAGTGATACACGCTTTCCTTAAAGGTCCTTCTTAGCACTTGGGCAACAGCAAAGGCTTGTGAAATCCACTGTAAGGAAAATCAAGCTGAAGTGATTCAGGGAGAACCCTTTGAGGTAGTGATGAAACTGTCAAGTATTTAACATTCTTTCAAAAGGGAACAGTACTCAGCTGTCTTTTTTTAAAGTGTCTTACAAAACAGTGTTTATGATGAAAATGTTTGCGAGAGCTGAACTATTTTTTTATACACAAGAGAATTCAGTCTTGAGCAATCTCTTTCTTATTTCAGCTAAAAATGGATTTGCCAGTTTACTTAAAAATCAGATTAACACTTTTCTGTGAGTTTTTACTAGCTGAAAAAGTTTACCCAAGGGCTCTAACAAAGTTATTCTAGAGACACATTTTTCCAGTTATCGTATGATCCTAGCATGTATTAAAAGACAGAGTATGGAGGTTGGGAATCACTGTTTGGATTCTTCAATGGAATTAAGGCACTGAGTGGTATCTGAATCTTTCATGCTCCAGAAAACTGAAGGGAATATTCTGCAAGGGTAGTCTGTGGTTTGCCAACAATAAATAGCAGAGCTGCTTTAGGCAGTCAGTGGCACAAAGAAGATTGTCCTAATCGTGTTTGCAATTTCTGTCCTCTTGACAATGTGTCTGAAACCGTTAGTGATGATTAGAAAACAAATTGTACTTGCATTTTTTTTGGTAAAAGAAAAATATTTGGTTGGGAAGACAGTAGCATAGAAGCTGTTTTTTCCCTTGCTGCCTCTGTTGGGGCTCAACATCTGTAGCTCTGTGTATATATAAAAATGTTGACTCTAAATCATGAGATTAGTGGCAGTAAGACTGGTAATTGAGCCGTGTCACTTTAACACATGGCAAAGATGAATTTGTGTCTCAGGCCTCAGTAATGTGGTGAAGATCAATAGCTTAAAGAAGCGCAGGTGGAACCAAGCCTTGTGATGGGACTGATGGGTTAAGAAAATACATATCTGTTGTGACTTGTATAATATTTACTTTCTCTGAAGATGCAGATCCCAGTCAAGTCATTCCTCAAATTCAGCATTCATCCAGATTTCTCTTTGGGATTGGCAGAATCTATAGGTAGTTCATAATGTACTGACCGTTGCATTTGGCAATCTCAGCATTAGCAGCGATCTCTTAGTTCTCTGCTTTTCAGGGCTTTGTTCCTCTTGAAGAGGAATGCTCTTTGTTCCGTGGAGATGTGTTTTATGGGGAGAGTGGGTCAGTCAAACTGAGAAGCGCAAGGTGTGCTTAAGAGTGAGCTTTTTCACCATCTTACACTCAGGTCCTTTGGTGGAGAGAAGGGTGAGACATATGGTAGAGCTGTATGTCTCGTTACATCTGTCAGTTGTTCTCACTGTCACTGTGATCTTTCAAGCAAAATCATGGCCTGCTGCCAGAGGAGAATCAAGGTCACCCTAAGCCTCAAGAACTACTGGACACATTAAAATCTGTTTCCACAATGTCATCAGTAAAGAAAGACTTTAGCCTCTGACTGAGGGCATGTGTGAACTTAGAGTTGTGTCTCAGTTATAAATATCATTGTTCCCTTGTCATGTACAATTTTTGGTTGCTATTGGGAGTGTAGAATACTATGCTGGGTCTTCTAAAGCTAATAATTTGAGTCTCAAAAAATTGGATTACAGTCATGTTTTCATTGTAGCAGCAAAAGCTCATCAGCTTCTTTGTAATTAAAAAAAATTTAAGAGGAACTTAAAAGATATTCTAAATATTTCCTAATGGAACTTCCGAATAAGCAATATGAAAGTGGGACTGTAGCATTAACAGTGAATGCACATACTGATTGAGCTCTGAAGTACGTGGTTGAAGACCTCATGAATTAAATTTTAAATAAAATGCAATCAGTTGGTTTGCAGCATTTCTAGGAAGATAGCTTATGAGGGGGTTTTTGTGCTTACAAGATGTTACAGTTCAAATTCTATGATCTGAAGATCTGTCATTCAAAATTTGTGTAGTATTGGGTACAAGTAACAATGGCTATTTTGAATTCCTTTTTTAATTGTTGTAACTTGGACTTTTACTCAAATTACTGCCCTACCTAAAAGTCTTCACGTTCAACATTTAGCAAATAAGTATTCGGTGCAAATGTATTTGAAATAGGAAGGGAACACTCCCATAAAATGTTGGTTTTTCACCTGGAATGCACAAGATAATAACAGCTGGAGCTTTAGACAGGAATAGTTTTGATTTAGTGCAGTCAATAGCTACAGATTATTTTGCTAAACTTGCTTTGAGTTCTAGGACAAATATGGCAATTATTTCCTCTAGTATGAAGATTTACTTTAATTTACAGCTTTTTTCCAGTCAGTACAGAATAAGCAGATTGGTAACAATGTTGTATGTCTGGAATTCACGATTAACTACTAGTCAATGGGAAACTGTTCTACAAAGATTCAATTGTGTGATGCAGAGAACTGCATTAGACCAGCAAATAATTGTGGCATATTTCACTGTAATTACAATAATTGGGTTTTGTGTCCTTGTGAGTCAAAATATTGACAACAATTTGGAAGATGTTTCTAATTTTACTGTCACTGCAACTTGTATGCTTTGACCATTAACAGTCATGAAAAATAAAAATGTTTTCAGACTGGTTTATTTTCTTTAATAGCCACACTAAAACTGTACTTCCTTTTTAAAATAAACATTTTTACTATAATGGCAGTTCTGAATCCTGTAATGGAAAGTAACTCTATATATTTATATTACATGATACATTCCCTATGTGTAATTCTAAGAGTTTGTATGTGTTAAGAGCTCTCCCTGCAGAGCTAACAAGCTGCCAAATTACATTTCACTGACTATTAATTGTTTCATTTTAAGGTCAAGTTCTTCTAGTCCTTTAAAAAAAAACAAAAACAACCAAGCAGTGGAGAAAGATCACTTTCAAAGCTATTTTTGTCTTATTTTTCTTGACTGTTCTTACTCTGTTTTGTTCTTCAGAATAACTGAACTAACAGTCAAGTATTGCTAGCTTTAAGAAGTCAAATGCATTAATTTTGGTGACTTGAATTTAGTCATGGAGAGCTGATCTCTGAACATATTCACAAGCTGCAGATAGTATCGCCAACTCTGAGAACATGTTCAGAGTATCTGTGGACACAAAGGTTGCCTCAGATAAGCAAAAGAAACAGAATGAGGCTTTAGTTAAGAGAAAGAAATACTTTTCAAAGTTGAAATTGATCAAAATACTTTGTATGCTATTGAGAAACGCTGTTTTCTTGACATCATTTGAATACAACTTGTCTTTGTAATGCTTTCCCAAAGGTGTCCAGTTCGCATTCCTCCTGCGCTAGTTGTGGCAGCATTTAGGCCTAACGTATGCAGGAAAAGTAGCTCACTGCTGACAATATATGTCAGCAACTTCTGTGCTGTTCCAGCCACCGATGGTTAATGGCAAACGTAAACTACTGCGGCAGAATTGGAGCTCCTCTGCAGAAAGCTGTGACTGCAGATTTGCCCAGTTATTGAAATGTTTACTGCAAGACTATGTAGTATTAAGCTAGTAAACCTGCAAAGAAAGAGAAACAGGAGAGGAGGGATATATAGGGATTTCTTGTTGAACATGAAGTTGAGTTGGCAACGTGTTAAAATATGTCCCAAGACAGATTTTTGCTAGGAGATGTTTGAGGAGATGAGGTACCTGCTGTCCTCACTTGAAGAAGGATATCCTCAAGGGCTGGGAAGTCTCTGCATTAGGTAGGTGGGTGCTTTGTTTTGGACAACTGTTCTTTTTCCTATTGGTGTCACTGTATTTTTCCCGCTGTCACGATCTTCCTGCTGCTGCCACGTGGCACAACTTGATAGCTGAACTGTATATTCTGTGCAGTTCACTCTGTGGGTTTCTCAGAATGCTCCTTGTTCCCAGCCAACCAGGAAAATCTGTTTTCCAACCTCTTTGTCTGACCTTACCCCTTATTAACATCCGTATCAACCACACACATTTGACTGAGTTTGGAAGCCTGCTTTTTTTTCTGTGTTTAGGAGAAATAGCTTTAACAAAAAAGGCATTACTTTTTTCAGAAACAGAGCCAAAGAGAGAAGAAATGTTAAAACAAAGATGTCCATGTTCACTTCTATATCTGCATAGAAACCTGGGAAGGGCTTGCTACCTGAGATACACATATAGACCCCGTATCTTAAAGAGATGGGAGATTTCTATGGATAATTCAGGTTGAGAATGAGAAACCCCTCTAGGGTTCAGTTATAGGCCTTCTGTTTCTCTGGCTTCCGTGTCTTTGGGGTCTTCTAGTCTGTTTGACTCAGTAAGATGGAGGACAAAAGTCTATAGAGGTAAATTTTGTTGTAACAAGTAGAGGCTCTAAGGGCATGTTATGCATACGCATGGAAAAAGTTATCTGGCTGACAGAGTTGTGTGTACTCCTGAAACGCCCTCCCCTTTCTCTTACGAAAGGCAGGAGGCCAGAGTGAAGCATCCAGGCAGTTGGACCACATACCTAGCCATGTAGTAAATATTCATGTTATTGTCCAACATGCAGTACGACTAAATGATGATAGCAGAATGACTACATCTCACTCATAGTGAGTTGCATTTAGCACTGTTTGAAAAAAAATTTAAATAAATAAATCACATCTGTCACTTTTTTTGAACAAATTTTAGCTTGCTCTTCTGACAAGGAACAGAAAACAGCTTCCTCTAGCTTTCTGTTGTGGGCTATTCCCATGAAGAAAACTGAAAACCAAATCCTGGCATAATACAACCAGAAATGTAAATGTTAACATAGCTAGATTAGTATCTTTTCTTTGTCGCTTAGCTCCATGTTTTCATGTTTTTAGTTGATCATTAATGCTTTTATCACAGTGCAATCAATAGACGTTTAAAAAATAATTAATTTGCTCAGATTAAATTGGCCAAGGAAAATCCTTTCTGAATGCTTTTGAAAGGGACTGAACTGAGCACAAGGGAAATCATAGCTTGCTATCTGAGCAGATAGTGAGTGGCACCAACACTGCATGCTTCTCTACTATGCTCCATTAATCTCCAATTCTCTTCTGACAGGTCATATCTGTGTATGAGGAGGTACTTACAACTCTTTATGCAATTGGTCCCTGACCACTTTTCTGAATCTATCAACAAACCTGCTTGTCGGTTAATGCCAACCATTACACAGGTTCAGTGGTATGGATGTTTGCTCACTCTGCAAGTTATTTCACTCTAAATATTCAGCTAAATATTCTAAGCCAATATGTTTCATTTACAGAAAAGAAGTTGATTTTTGCACTGAATATACTTTTTCTTAAGTAGACCTATATTTATGATGCTGTAGAAATTTTTTGGTGTTTTTTTTTTTTGTGAATGTGTTGCATCCTTCTTGTTTGCTAGGTCTTACAAAGATTTAGGTAGTCGGGTAGATAACAGCATCTTCATGTGCGTTCAAAAGTACGTTTCATTGTTTTCTCTCTGCGTGTTTGCCGGTACTATGTGCCTTTGTGATTTTGAATTATGTGTTGGTATTCATTTACATTTCCATGCTGTCCCATTAGATGTGTAATGAGTGATTATGGTTCCATGGGGTGTAAGGCAGTATGTAATTTGGCCTGTAGGCTTATCTAAACAAAAGAATGTGCAACAAATAAAGCCAGCATTAGTGTTTTTTGAGTGCTGATTGTTTCCAATCAGATACATGGGAAACCAGATGTTGAAGTTTATCTAAAACACTTGCAGCCGAACATGTAACTAAGTACAGCAGCAACAGTGCATGGCACTTTTTGCATATACTTAGCAATATGTTTACAGCGAATACAAATTTATTCTTATTCCTCTTTTCACTTTTTCAGATGCTGTTTTATTTCTGTTCTGCTGGCAAACTACTGTTTAAGACATTGCGGCCTGATTCTGCAGGTCTTCTGGGAGCAAAATCAAATTTAGGGAGAATGTACAAGAATTGCGGTATCAGCCGTGTCTCTAATGACAATAAATTTAGATGCCTAAAATTAGGTACCTAAAGTGGCTTGGCTTTTTTAACTGTACTGGGCACTTCTAGCTCTTAGAGTTGTGTATGGGACAATCTGAGTATTTGGCATTTGCAGATGGCTTACATTTGAGTACCTAGCAAGGACTGAAAATCCTAGCTTCAGATGCTCACATTTTTACAGAAAACTGAAATGAAAATAGCTCTTATTTAGACTAGTGCTGAGTACACTCCTGACACTTTAGTTCCACAATAGTAATGAGGAAAAGCTCTCGTAATGTAACTTTATTAAAGAAGTTATTCGGTGTATGCTAGCGATATGTTTTGACGTATTCTTCCAACGTGACTGCGCAAAGAGCTTGAATACCATTTGGCTGCTGAGATGAATAACAGCAGCAAAGTTGAAGAGGTTTTTAAATGCAGGCTGGTAGTCAGGTGTCAGACACTTATAGGTGCCTTAGCTTTCATAAGCCATTAAGTTTCCTTTTTTTCTGAGGAACGTAAGGGTGTGGAAATGTCTCAGTCTAGGCCCCAAACTAGCTTGCCTCTCTATACAGCTTTAAAAATACTGCGTTTCGGGCAGTGAGGTGATACAAGCAAGAAGACAAGAAATAATGCTGTGATCTCAGGTACTTTCTCCCTGTGGATAAAGGAAGCATAGTCATCCCATGGATTTTCTGTCAAGGTGCAGCCTTATGTATCAAGTTAAACAAATCATAGGTTTACTTCCTAGACATTCATACATTGAGTAGCGGAGCCTGGTGTTATGAGAGAGTGTGTTTTAACACTTTCTGATCTGAAAGTCGGAAAGCAGTCAACTAATAGTCCCTCCTTGTCCCTTTCCCCATTAACTGTAAAGAAAGTAGAAGTTTTTGGCTTAGGTGTGTCACAGAGTGGGTATGAACAAAAATTAAGAGGTTTTCCTTTTTTCCTAGGACTGCATCACCCACAGTGCATATTGTGCACATACAGTCTTTTAAACTGATAATTGCTAGGGTAATAGTTTAACCAAACAATGAGACGTTCTGGCAACGAAACGTGCAGAGCACATTTTTTTTTTTTTTCAAGTGCATATGGAATTTAGGAAACTTTACTGAATGTCTCTCATACTGGAAAATTGGGTTTAGGCACCTTTAAAAAAAAATCTATTCAATTGGTCTCACTGTAAATAAGCTGATAAACTTGTTTTGTTTCCGATTGTTAAACATGTAGTTAAATTTACAGAATGGTTCTTTATATTAATATTTAATTTGATTTTGTTAACAAAGAAAAGTTTTATTGTAACTTAAAGTGGGCTAGGTGTCATAATAATTTTGATGTGCCCGTTCCAAATGAATTCAGTGAAAAAATAAAAATTGGGAGTATATTTCCATTTTAATTGTGTATATTCTCAAGAAGGCAGTTATGGATTTACCGTTTCTGCTGTTACTCTTCATACTAAGTTCTTGCTAAGCACGTAATAGCATTTTGCAAGATGTGTTTTTATGACTATCTTGTTACTTTTCTCTCACAGATTATTTCATTTAAGAGTTATTCTATATAGGTTAACTTTTCTAGCGCTAATAAGAAGTCCTTGTTCTAAGAATGAAAAAGAATAACTGAAGTGGGTGAAAGTGATTAAAAGATAGTGGCATTGAAGGAACAGATTGGAATTTACTTTTGATCTCAAGCCTGTTATTTATAATGTTCTGTTTTAAAAACAACCAACCAAACAAGCAAAATCCCCAGACAAAGAGAAAAGCCCCCACCCTTACTTTCATCTGGTAGAGGAGACCTTATCCTCATCAGTGTTCTCTACATGTTAATCTTTTTACTGCTTTGGTTGAGGACTGGTTTAGCTTACCTTTTGTGTCCCAGCTGGCCCTTCTCCGGTCTGCGTTTTTTACGTGCAGCTCTACAACTTCCCTGGTCATCTTTATCCATCTGCTCTGCGAGCTCTCCCCTGTCACCAGGTACTTGGTGTTGTCTTCACGCAATCTATTACTTAACAATTTGAGGAATAAATGTTCATGCGACAGGAACTCGTTTATGTTAAACTGTCTCAGATTTACCATCTGTTTCTAGCCACGTGCTTGTGTTTTCCCAGTTTAATTTGCCAAATATCTCCCTTCATTCAAGTTCTTTGGTGTTTGTATTCCTAGGAGTAGGAACTGCAGGTACCCTTCTATGTAACGTAAGCAGCCACTGCAATTCTCTGCAGACTTCTGTAAAGTCTGTGGGAGTGGTATGAATTATCTTTAAATTTGTGTTGGAGGTTTTTTTGGTGAATATGAAAAACCTCCTAATAAAAACAGTAAGTTGGAATTATTTGCAATAGAAGAGACCCGCTTTTTCACCTTCTTTATCTGAGAAGAGAATAGTGCAAAATCTTCCTGGTTATTTTGTCCTGGTATTGGTAGGCATTGCCTATTTGAGGATGACCATGGTAATGGGAACCACGTGCAATCATCTTTTCTACTGCAGTTGTAAATTGGGTGTTTTCTTTTTTCCCCATACTGAAAAGACGGATAAGGAATCTAAGGTTAGATACAGCTAAGCAGCATTACAAAAATATCTCTGCATTACATTTGGATGTGTCTGTTATATGTTCTTACCATTTTAGAAACTGGCACTGCAGGAAAAAAGAGATATATGAAATTTAGCTTTCCTTTTGTTGTTTGATTTAATGAGTTGATCTGTTCCATGGATTCCTAAGTCTATGGCAGTCACTGGTATTTGTTGTACTCTGGTAGATACTGTTCTGTATTTTCAACTTGCTGCTTCCGAGTGTTCATGCTCAGAAAATATTATGAGTTTTATAACCGAATAGGTACAGCTTCTTCATGTTTTGAGTAGTAGCACGTTGGGAAGGAAGGATGGCTTCTCTTCTCTTTCCCTTTCGTATTTCTTTGCCTCCTCTCCTCGCTACTCTGCAACAACAAAAATTAGACGTTCATTCCCATAAAGTCAGTTTGGAAAAGGAAAGCTTATTAAAATAAATATAGAGATGGAAGATATAGTTGTTCTGACTTGGGCTGCAGCTGTTAGAAACTTATCATATGTAGTAGCTGGACCTTACAACTCTGAGTTTTATTTCTGGACAGCATCACTGCCATGTGTTGAATGTATTTTAATGTTCCACACTTCCTCAAAATGAAAGCATTATTATGAATTACTTCACTGCTCAGAAGCCTATGGCTTCTTGACATGCAAAAAATATTTTTGTTCCTTTTTGTGTGATTTGGGGAATTTTGATTTATGACTGAACATTGTTGTCTGAATGAGTTCTGGAAGTTCACCCAGGGAAAGTAACAGTTGACTTCAGAAACTGAGCTGGTTCCAGAAAGAGGGTTTCAAATAAGAAGATAACTGCTCATGACTCTGACAGTCACCTTAAAGACAGAAAATATTTAGAACAGAGGACATGTTACTTGTGTTTACCATTGATGTTAATGTTTGGATGTGTGGAACAGAAAACATTATTAATGGGTGGTAAAAGCACAAAGGGATTTAGGATTAGATAACTTTTATTATTAGGGTTACAAGGATAAAACAGGTATTCCTTTGTGGTGGCTTAATACTTCACAAAACGCAAACCTGAACTGACTCTAGATTGAGTCAAGTGGCTCTGAGAGTAATAGGGAATCTTATCACCACCCAAATATCGTGAGCCTCAGAGCTGTGATTTCTGCTTTAACTTGGTGCTTAAGAGCGGCACTTCTAGGGGAAGCTCTTCTTTCTCTTAATACTTGTGTATGCTAGAGGCAGGTTTTTGAGATAAATCTGGTCTGTAGCCAAACTGGCAAAAATTGTTCTGTCCACAGATCTGACCATGTGGGAAGCATGGGAGGGGAGAGAGGAAGCAAGGAGGAGGTAATCTGTGAGACATGACCCCAATACTTAGTTCCATTGAGCAAAGTGCACATCTTCAATTCAACTAATAAAATGGACTATGGAATATATGTTACGAACTCCTGTTTGTATAAAGTAGATAATCACAGCATTGTCTTTATTTCAAAATGCATGTAGGAATGAAAAGTATGCATACTACTTGTGGGATGAGACTGTCACAGGTAATCATAGCAAAGTCTTCACCAAATGGAGAACTCGCGTGCTTTTACCCTACATAAAGAGGGGACAGAAGCTTGCCATCCTCATGTAGGTAACCAAGCACCAGTTGAGGCTATTAAGCCCCAGATTATATTCTACACATCTCTGCAGAAGGTCTGTGGTCAGGGAAGCGGGGTTCTAGGTGCACACTGCAGCCCTCAGTACAGCACCCACAAATGGAATGATGAGAAAGTGAAGGTTTCACAACTGGCATGCTACTGTTGTCTCTCTTTTCTCATAACTAGCATGTTATAATGGAGCAAAGAGCCATTGTAGTTGTGAACGCTTCTCCGAAAAGGAATTAGCAAGCAAATGTAAACAATTAGAGTTTTTTCTGAGAATTCATGGATGCAGATTGGAAACAGCAGTGTGATGAGACAGAAATAAGTTTGATAAGGCAATATGAGGCAGAGATAAGTTTGATAAGGCAATATGGACCAAACCTTTAAAATGATGAAAATGAAATATAATCCTACTTCTTATCATGACAAATGCATTGCAGTAATTTTAATATTTATCTTGTGCTGTAAAGGAGGCAAACCCCCATGAATTCACTAGGTCCTTCCCTTACTATTTCAGCAGTCTGTTGTGTAGTAGGAATTGCTAGTGATACAATGTTTTCCTTTTAATTTGATTATGCCTTACGTGGGCATAGTGATTTAACTCTGCCTTTGGCGGACTCTGTGTTCAGTTATGCCATTTTATAAATATATTCCATAGACTTCATTTTCACTCCTTGCCATTTATGCTATGGCTCTTCCAATAGTAAGCTCTGATGTTGTATGCTTTTTAGTGTTTAGCTTGAACGTAGTCCGGCCAAAGCGGTGCTGTTGAGTTAGCTTCAGACTTCAACAATTCTGTTTTCTAGGAGGCAAGCTTTCTTTTTGTCATGTTGGTTGGTTTTTTTCTTCTTACCCATCACACACATGCAAGTGACAGTACTTAGTTTTTTAGTTGTTTTGTCTGACACATAATTTTAGTGATCCCTGCCCCCTGCAAACATTTATCTTTTTTTCTCCCTTGAATTTATATGCGTCATCCTATCCATTTTCCAAGTTGGACTCTGCCAGCTCATAGCTGTATGTGCCAAGCTTTCAAGAATGATCAGAACTAAAAGAGAGAGGGACCTTCCTTAGAAACTGTTAGGATCGCTAGTAGTCATGAAAAAAAATTGCTATTTCACATCACAGCAATTTAAGCTACTTCATAGCTTTTGAACAACAAAAAACACTGGAAAAGATATTAAAAAGACCTTAAAGCAGAAACTGAACTCAGAAAGGCAGGCACGTGTATACTTCACATTTATAGTGGAAGAAGTCAGCCCTATACTTGATGGAAATGAGCACTGGGGCTAGAGCTTTTTAAAGCATAATCCATTGGTTTTCATCAGTTACAGGGCTAGCTGCACTTCTCTGATTTTTTGCAGTCTGAGTGAACTCCTTTGTTTGTTGGCCATCATATGTCTGTAATGAAATCTGTCGCTTTCTTATGCTTGGAGCGTAAGCTGAGCTACAGTACAGCTTTGCATCCATCATGGTTACCCTGCTGAGCCGACGGCATTCAAACACCTGAGGCTTTTCCCTGGTCCGTGGGAGAATTTTTGAACACTGGTGAATATAGTGACCAAATAGAATACTTGAAACAAAAGTGCAGTTTATATAATAATAGCAATAAAGTTATAAAGAAGGTGTTTAGAGAAATTAGAGTATGCATATCGAATAGTATTAACGGAGGAAATGAAAAGTCAGATTATTTCTGTCTATTGTCATGCCCATATGGAAATTGTAGATATGGTGAATTTCTGCTTACGGGGAGACAGTCCTCAAGAAGACAAGCCTTTCTTCTAAAAGGTTCCTGTGTATTTGAACTATGATTATGCACATATGTATTTTTGTATGGCATATGTTATAAGCATCAACTTCACTGATTCTGACAAAAAAAGAAAGCCACATTGCATATTAGAACCATTTCTTTAATCTACTGCACAATGTCTTAAGCAAGGGAAAGAGCTTGTACATGTTGTCTCCCTAATGTATTATGATTTCTTTGAATTATTCTTGCAGTGAAAAGACGTTTGGAAGGGAATACCCAAGAAATGTCACGGGCCAACAGCTTCATTGATGACATCGACCTTGTATCAGAAGAGTTGCCACTGCCAGCTGTATCCGATGTGGCACAGTAAGTGGAACAACAGCTTTTTAATTGATAATATAAATGATCGCTAATGGTGAGGGAGACTTGTCACTGAATTAAAAGTATTATTCTTTGGCTGGCTGCACTTGAAGTGATTATGAGTTTAATCTTATTTAACCATATGTGAACATTTCTACAAAATGCCTGTTGAGCTATAAGTTTAATGGAAGTAGTCAGACACTTGGAAAGAGAAGCATTGCTCTGCAACCGGTGGCTTGTGGTCTCCGTGTCTTTGGTTTATATTTTAAGGCAGCTGACACAGCTCCTGAGATTTAGTTTTAGAGGTAGGTTTATGCTTTGTAGAATTCTGAATCAGTCTGAGCTCTAAAGCACTCTTAATATGAATACTGTATGAATTGATTGGAAACATAAATGAAATAGTCATTTATAGATACAGCCTGAAAATAGAAAGGCTACATTATGTGTAATATTTTGATAAAGCAGGCACACTTGTAAGGAAATTATGTTCCAAAAATAAGAAAGCAAAATTATTAAAGAAATGCTGAAGGTGTCTGGATTGACCAGGACAGAAAGTCCCCGTTATCAGTGAGTTCACTGCAATTGTTGAATGATCTCTCATGTTGCTTGTATTTGGTTTAGCAAATGCCTATTTCTTGAAATAAGCATAATAGCATCTTCATGGAGGACGCCTCCATGTTGTGTTTTGACAGGGTCTTTGAGTAACCTTCATGCTTTTGTTGTATAATGTACAATCCCAGTGTAAGGAATCAGGGAATCAGGAGTAAATTTCAAATGTGAAGCAGAGCATTAAAGCATACAGCAAGGCCTGGATGGACCAGAGCATCCAGGTATCATACTAAGGCTTTATCTTACATGCAGAAAGTGATACAAACAATGCTGGTGAATAGAACTCTTGAGTTACCAGTCATATAGGGCCTAAAGGTACGGTACAGCTGGCACAAACTCATGAAAGTCTAACTAGTCGTTTGGATGTTATATTAATGTTGGTGAAAAACTTGCCTGAGTTCACGCTTGCAAGAGAAAATATGGACTTGTCTTTGGAAAACCCCTTTGGTAAATATCTGAGATTGAAAAGAAGAACAAAAATTGTTGCTTGCCTTCAGACAGAGAAAAATATGGACAATGGTGTTCAGGATGAATTTGAAAGCAATGCGGTTCCAATGTATAGTGCGAATGCTTTTCAGATGTTTATTTCACGTCGTATGGTTACTTTCTGTCCAGGTGACTCATACAGATGATATGTCTACTAAATCTTTAGTAACTATACTATGCTTTTATACAGGCTATCCTGGTGCTTGTATTTTCCCAGCATGCTATATTTTTGACCTTTTTTCAGATCAGAGAATTACAAATTTTTCCATTCAAATTGGTCTTATTTTTAATCAGCACAGTGCAAGCACAGAATTTTGCATTTGGAAAGAAACAGTTCTAATCTTGCTTCTACTATTTAGTGCATGAAAAATGGGGGTATTGCATGTTATTCTGTATAGTGCACCTTGCAAACTGTAGCTGAGTTTCTAGCTCATATTAGAGTTTAAATGCATTCCTGTCTTGTGTAAGCAAAGGAATATTAGAAAGCTAACCAAATATACAAATGAAAAAGAATTTTAAATATGGAGAGTATTTGAAGTAATATGCTACAGGGTTTGAAGTAATATACTATTAATTCATTAAGGCCTCTTGATGTGGATGTCAGGTGTATATAAACAGAATGATCTTGCAACTAAACATTGCCAAGTTAATGATTATCAACTTCTAAGACACACTATATATAATGTATGTTTAAATTTTAGCTTCTGAATATTTGTAATGAACTTCAAATGTACAGAAAACATAAGGTCAGGAGTTATAGGTGTAATATAAAGTTATAAAAGTACTATGTAAAAACAAAGCCAAAACACCATTTCCTGTAGTTTTACGCTTCTAAAGTCAAGCGTGCCAGTTTTCACCTTTATCACTGATAATCTCATTTTATATGCGTGTAATTCTACATAGTAGGATGCAATCATTTAAGAATTGTCCCGATTCTTGAGTAGAAATGTAGTATCTCATTATTCAAATTGTGAACTTTGTTGGACAAGCACAGAACATGATGTATTTACGTGTCTTGGTTTTAAATTGCCACTTCTAATGCATTTGCCTGATATGCATATGCCTTCTACATGAATATTAGATATACTTAGCGTGATTGTTTGTCTTGTCTTTTAGCGGAAGTATAAGCAGGTAAGTCTTCATGTGTGCTATACTTGCTTTGGTGTGTGAGCTTTCCAAAACAGCATGGCTTTTGCATTGCACTTAGTAATGTATCCCCTACACTAGTGTGCCTTGGAATTTGTGATGGGGAAATAATATTTTTTTTCTATTGAAAGTTCCACTTTTAATTCTGCTTGTTTACCTGGTTAGAATAAAGAGTTATTCTGTTTGTTCATGTAGATGTTGTTTAATGCTGTGAAGTTAGGTACCAGTTAGATTTTTTTCTTTTTTCTCCACCCCCCTTTGGAGCGAACTACATAATGGAAAGTGGTTTTATCTCATTTGGGAATAACATGCATTTGATAACCAGTGCAACAAATCTTCAGCCTAGAGTCACAATGCAGTCAATGAATTAGACAAAAATTCTTCCAAGAGTAGAATTCAGCCAAAGGTGTATACATATGCAATGAACCTTTTCAGTTTGCAAAGTAAGTGAAAACATGGCTTTCACGTAACAGTTAATGATAGTATGCTAGGATGATGACAGTTTCACATGGAGCACTACTTTGTGAAGTCAAGCTTGACTTTGTCAAGCTGCCAAAAGGCAAAGTTTTCCTTGCCTTCAACAAGCGTTATGAGTTACAAAATCAATCTCACAGTATACCTTTATTCCAAAGCCAGTAACTGGTCATTTTTTAAACTTTGCAAGCTGCTATGTTGATTATTAAACATGAAATGTCAGGTCTACAACTGTAATGTTTTGAGGGTGGTTTTTTTTTCTGTAATGTGAACAGTAGATTCTTCTGAAATCCTCTCTGCTGGAGAGATGATAGGAGGGATGTTCTCTGACAGTAACCTTTACTTTTGGCCATAGTGTCTTCAAGATTCCCTTCATTGTGGGGGAAGGCAGATATTGTCCCAGGAGAATAGAGTTCCTACCCTTGAGCTATGCTACCTTGGACAAACATCTGTTGCATCAATCTGCACATATGCATTAGTCTCACAGTAACTAAAGTGGTTGCTCGGCAAAACCTATCAGCCTGGTGGAAAAGTGGTGATACTACTATTTAAGAATGTGTCTTGAGTGAAAGCAAACCAGTTCAGTGGGTTGCAGCACTGCCCAGGTTTCAGTGGTTAATACATCCAGTATTGGATTTCTGACGTTAGTGATCCATGCAAGCTTAGAGAAGGTATGCTGTCCCGGTGGAAGGTGTCAATAAAAACAAAACCAAGTAGCAAGCTTGCAAGTTGAGCTTAAGATACCTTTCTGTAGACATATAGCTTCTTTAGATAATTGAGATGATGTTTTTTCCAGTCATCTGGGCAAAAATGTGGAAATATGCAACCTCCTGAGCTAGGGAACAAAAGCATCATATTCAAGATATAATTCTGTTGTTGTCCAAAGTTCTTGCTGAGTATCTCTGGCCCAGATTCTTAGGGGTAAAAATTTCATGTGGTTGCTGACCTGAGTGGAGCTATATTGTTTTATACTGGCTGTTTCTGAGGTGTCCACGGTTGAATAAGAATGATGTTGTTAGAGATTAATAAATTCTGGCAGATGAAATAAATATCTTAATTTCAATGAGTTGATGAGTTAGTTCTGCTTTTAACAATAAATGCTTAGACTACCTTATTGCCTGAGGTACTTACCCACCCAATTTTTCAGATTCTCTGCTGAGCAGTCAGAAGATGAGTCTATCAGGGTATAAAGAGACTGCAAAATGATGTTTTCTCTGTGCTTTGAAACCTGGAAAAAAACAGTGATTATACTTGACTCGTTACAGCTTATTTGCTTGGTCCTTAGGGTTAGTCTTCTACATATATTGATAACAGTATCTAAATTCAGTTATATGTTAGGGAAGGTCTACATCTTCAGAATGTTTGTTCTAGAACTGGAAAGTTCATTTTTATCACTTTGCTCTTTCTTACTAACTGCTTAGCACTTTCTTTCT
Source organism: Gavia stellata (assembly GCF_030936135.1). Classification (NCBI taxonomy): domain Eukaryota; kingdom Metazoa; phylum Chordata; class Aves; order Gaviiformes; family Gaviidae; genus Gavia; species Gavia stellata. Next base: position 81,145,045 of record NC_082597.1, on the reverse strand, counting down.
ATCACCTGATTTTTTAGTGGAAGATGTAAAATCAAACAACTGGAAGATAGATCCTTCATCCAGCTTGATTCAACATAGTGCGTAGTGCCACTTCTCTCTCTGTGATGTTATGTCTTGGAGCCCCTCTTTCTTCCTAATTTCCTACTGTATGCACACAGATGTTGTGACAGAAGGACGGAGGACCTGGTATAGAATTAGGCCTGCTTGTAAAAATAATACAGGGCAAATTCCTGTATCTCTGTAACAGCTTGTTTACTAATGAAAGAGGCAAGAGATTACTCCAAATGGCACTGATTAAGCAAGTGGCAGGCTGTGATTTCTGCTTTTTTTTTTTTGTTAAAGTCTTGTCTCCTATCCATTGTTGGCAGGACTGTTTTATCTGTCTGATGCAGCCTATCATGTGTATCACAAGGTCTTTGAGGAAAGAGCTGATGCTATTGAGGTCTAAGATGAGTAAGCTGTAAGCTTGCCAATTCTTGATCTGTGTCCATAAGCAACAAGAATGCAAATAAAACCTCGCAAAGAATTTGGTAAGTGACAAAAGGAAGAAAGGAGGAGAAAATACACATCAGAATGAGAGCAGGGACAAACAGTGGATTACTGATCCTTCTTCCTAGTTTGAACATTTAAGGCCAGCTACTCCCAACAGCTAGTTCAAACCAGAAATTATAGTTGAGATGTGCTTTACCTGTGTTAAGTGACACAGCCTTTGGGGATGGGTATGTGGCTTGATTAACAAGTCGGATAGACAACTACAAGTCCTGTAGACCTGCACTAACATACTCTTGCAGTATCAAAACCCATTCTTGTGGAAGAAGAAGCAGCAATAGCAGTTAAAATGTTGGGCACAGGTGAGCAGCTTGCTCAGATCCTGCGTAAATTGAACCAAATGTTTGTATGAACTGAATACAGTGTGTCATGAAGGATCTTGGAAGGGAGAGGGCTGCCTACAGGGAACGGTTACGGGACTAGGGAAGCGCTGTAAGTTACCTCTGGTTAAGGGACATGCAGCTGTAAGGCTGAAGCCTGTGGCAATTGAGAGTTCATTTGGCTGGGAAGGAACCCTCCCCAGATCGTAGGGAGACTTGTGACATGAGGTTTTGGCGTCGGTGTGGAAGTTGCTGAGGCATCCTATTTCTGATGGCCTTGAGTCTTGTACTTGTTTCTTTGCTTGCTCCTTTTAATTTTTTTTGGTATGCTCCTGTCTTTACAGAGGAATTGTATCTCTTGGCCCTTGATTTCATGTTTTGAACCACAATAATCTGGAGGAGGCGGGGGGTGTATTAACTTGTACACCCTGCTGCTAACTGGAGTTGTCACATGCAATAAATCCATTGCCTATTAGTCATCCATGGGGGAAAAGAGAATCTGGAAAGGAAGGACCAAAGGGTCCGACACCTTCAGAGACTTGGTATGCTCTATGAAGGAGCAGTGGCCATCTTCTGTGAGAGGGGAGAGTATCTACTATATGTGATTTGCTTTTTTGCTATCATTGTTCCCATGTTGAATTGTGCAAATGGTGTTTGTCTCTTTCTGGATTCTTCCTGGCTGCACTGGAGCTTTGCACTGAACATAACTTTAAGCCTTATTTTTTTTTTTATATCTCCAGCTGGTCCTATTGTTACGCAGGTTGTGATGACAACAACCCTTGGCCATGAAAATATTTTCTGTCATACACACCAGAGTTAACCTTCCAGCAGGAAGGAGAGAATTTGGCCAATAGACTGTATTGAAAGATTACACCAACCTGGTCCCAGATAGCACAGTCTCAGGAAAAATATACCCAGCACCAGCTTTTAGAAGCAGACATCCTGTTTTTGTTTTTCAGAGTTCTGTGGTTTAAAGCTGTGGTGTTTAAAGCTTTTTACACTGTAAGGAAAAGCAAAAGTTAGAAATCCTATATGTCAGCATGGTTAAGCAACTGTGGTTGAGAACACATTTTGTAGCTCACTAAGGTCACATAAAGGTAAATGTCAGTTGGTCTCTTAGCAGAAAGCAGTGTAATGCTGCAGTTCAGCAGTCATCACGTCAGCTCTCTTGGGAGGAAACCTTTAGAAGGTGAGATCCACATACAATGACCATCGTCAGTGGTAATTGCCGTCAGCTGAACAGCTGTAGTAATAACTCTTCAGCTGGAACAGGCTGCCAGGGAAGTGATAGCTACACCTGTTCCCCACAGGAAAGTGGGGTCTTAATTACTTTTCATGGGTTGAGAGCGAGACCAACAGTTGCTCTTCTTTCTGAGGTCCTGTCTACAACAGAGTCAAATCAGGTTTAAGGAACTGTGGGTTTAATACAAGTTGGCTAAAACAATTCTATGCAAAAGTCTAGAAAGCATTTATGGACTTCTGCTACGTTCCTGCGTATTAATCTGTGCCCCGTGGCTGTGGAAATGGCTGACTTTCAATCTGAGGTCTTAAAATGGTGTAATAGAAGCAGGGAGATCTGAATGTGCAAGCAACCAGATATCCACTGTTCCCACCTCCAATTTTTTTCTTTCAAGCTCATAGTACGAAAAACAGCTCTTAAGATTGTACAAGGGAGATCTTATCTGCAAAATCATTAGCAGAACAACCCAGCATTAGTATGTGGTTATTGCACAATGAAAGGAAGTGGGAATATCTGCTTTAAAAAAAAAAAAAGGAAATGGCTGACTGCTATATAAGAACCCTGAGGAGGGGTGAAAAGATCTGAGGTAAGACAATGGGTGAAAAACCTCAAGGCCTGCAGTGTAGCACTTCCTTCTAACAGGGGAAACTGAGACTCGAGGGTGAGAGTGACTGAATGCCTTGCTGTGCGTCGTCATTGGCGAATCCTGATACAAAAGGAGCATCACAAATTAATCTTCAAGGAGGAACAGAACCTTCTGTGAGGATTGAGGCTTAATGAGGCAAAGAAGTTATTCTTGTTTGCTGGTGTTTGTGCTTGCTCCAGGCTGCCTGGAAGAACAGAGCATCAAAGCTGCTCCCCGCTTCACCACAACTGGGGTCTACAGAGACTGGGGGGTGGGCACTTAGCACTGCTCTTCTGGTGTGGAAAATCCCAACATTTGTTAGTAATCCATGCAGCTATAGTCAAAGGAAGATGCTTCATGATTAGTCTTGGCATCTAGCTTTCCTTCTTAAAAAGAAGTTTAGGAACAGTGTGGGGCTTTCTTTTTTTCTAGTGGAAGTAGTTTATCATAGGATTGGCAGATAAGAAATATGACTAGTTTCCTCTGTTGCCCGCTAACGCAGAAATTTTATACAAAGTGAATGGAACAAACTGTAAAACGTATGCTAGGTCTTAAAGCTTACATTAGGTGTCCTCAAATAAAATGGTGCTGTATGCCCCTTTTTAAGTTATTGGTCAGCACTTGAAAAAGGGGAGGTTAAATCCATCTTTGAGCTTTATTTCAGCCTTCCAGTTGTTCCCTCCGTCTGTAGATGGCAGCGAAGGTTTTATCAGGGACTGAAGAATATTTTTGTGTCCTTTGACTCTGTTTGAAAATCCAACGGTCTGCAACTCTTGACACAAAGCATATTTTCAGTCTTCCTATGGTTTTGGTCTATCTGTGCAAACACCATTTATCTTTGTATTTTTATAACAACTTCCCTCTATAGCTTATTGCTTTTAGTCTTATTAAAGAAGCAGTTCACCTTATCACCAGCAAATCAATCACACTGTCTATCATTAGATCTAGTAGTTAGATAGTAATCTTGTGTAGGATAATTGAATCTACTGAAAGCTCATTAATAGTGCTTTTATTACTAAGATAGGGACAACTAGTGTCCTTAATGATCAGCTAGATTTATTGTATGACCTGTTTTCCTTTTGCACATGTGCATGGATTATTTTCAAATACTGTTGTTCTTAATTTTTGAAAGCATGGTCAGGCACTCAATGTATCATGTAAATATTGCCCATATTGTCACTGAGCTAATAATAGGTATTGGAGAAAGCTGTGAAGCAATACTGGGCATCAACCAGCTAGTGAAGGGAATGGTATTCTAAGAGGTAACATCACCCAAGAGGAGTGGGTTGGCCAAATGACAGCAGCAAGGTTGGTCAGAGTACAGAATATTCTTGAAGATGTTACAGTTTGCCTACCGTCGCCGCATTTAGATTTCATCCATATTTTTGAAACAAACATAAAATGAAGTGAGAGGGAGAGATGAAGAACTAATAAGTGGGCAACCCTCAGTAACATGGAGAGAGCATTTATATATATCTTGTTTCCAGCTTTCTCATTGTGCTGTTGACTCTTGATGGTTATTAATCCTCACTCTCAAGTACATCTAATATAGGTAGTACTGATGCAACTAGTTCTGTCCACTGCCCTCAAAAGCATTATTAATTGCTTCAGAGAGAAATTTACATGAGGGTCTGTCATTTCTGAACTGAAAAAGGTGAAATAGTGGAAATTCAACAGACAGTAGTAATTGCTGATCTGGTTGTATGCTTTCTACCATTATAAAACCTCGTGTTAAGTTACACTTTTTAGTACCACCTATTTTTGTATTGTCACCTCTAATTTTGAACTCTTTAAAAAGGCTGCTTCAGGATTTATTTCAGCACCCAAAGTATTTAATTACCATGTAACACGAAAGCAAGGCTGGCATTAGTATAAATTGGTGCCATTATGTAGTAACCTTTTCTAAGAATTTGACACCGCTTCTGAGGGGTTTTGGAGGTTTTTTTTTGTTTTTAGTCCAAAGAGTAATTTTTCAGAGAATTTTTGCTTTTTGAGTGAGGACATTTGGCCGGTGGAGGGCACTGCACTATAACACAATGAGAGACAGAAACTCCCATTTGAGTTTTCGAAAACTGATTTGTCATTTCAACAAACTTGCTTATAAACTTCATTTATAAGCATCTAAATTTCCCCAATGTTAAATTGGCCAGTTGCCACACTAAGGAAAAAATGCTACATGTACTTGAACATCAGTTTAATGAGAAACTTAACCAACCCCCGAAGGCTCAACTTGGTATTGTGGTTATACTTTCTTTTCTGGAAAACAGACTATTGTAACAGCCCACTGAAGGCTGTCAAAATATAACTGAGTGCATATATCATGTAAGCCTCTGTGCAACAAATGGTTCCGATCTGATGGAAAAGTCTGAAATAAAAGGTTGTTTTGGAAACAGAAGCTTCTACAAACAAAACCATGACATTTCATATAAGTAATTTTTTCTTAGAGTTTTCTTATCATTTCACAGAATTTTAGGGTAGGGATAGAATTTTTCATGAAGGGGGGTGAGATGATTCTGGGTTGTATGGCTGCAAATATCTGTCTTGTATAAGAAAGTTTACAAAGAATGTCTCTGTTTTAAGATCAAAGTAAAAGACTCACTTTTGTGGCTTTGTTTTACTCAGAAATTATTACTTATTTCAGTAGCAAGTTAGAGAAGGGAAATAAGGCAAGTCTTTCATTTGTTATTGAAAAGGGTGCAAAGAGCTAGGCTGGATTCATAGTCTTCAATATTGGCATGTTTTGTGTGTATGTGTGGGGATGAAACTAGTAAAGGGAGGAATCATTTTATAGAGGCTTTGATTGGGCTTCATAATTTGTTAAGGTTTTCAGTTAATGGTTCATATTACACCTCATGGAATTGTGCCCATCGAGCTCCATGACACTTGGCAATGTTGATAACTGCATTTATATGCGTCTGCGATGAAGGTTTGAAAGATGTAACATTAAAGTATGTTCTTTGCTGCAGATGACAGCACAACCCTTCTCATCAGATCACTTCAGTCTCTCGTTGTTACACAAAATAAAGTGCCAAGCATGGTACCTGCTTCTCTGAAAAAATAAAAAGGGTGGAAAAATTTGATGATTGCAATGCACAGAGAAGTGTGACTTTGTCCTTTACCATGGCATAGGTAGAAATAAATGAGCATACATTTTCTTTTGACCTTGATCTCGTGGTTTTGCAGTTGTTTCATCATTAACATTTTTTATGTGAGACTAAATTTGATGTATATGAATCATATGCATATATCTATTCCAATAAAAGGCACTTCATTGCGTTCATTGTGTCCATGTGTGTAAAGCATATTGAGGGAAAGGAAAAGCGCAGTGGTAGGACTTCATGGTGTCTGCAGCTAAAATACATAGGTCATTCCTGATTTGGTCTAGCTCCATCCACAAGCTGCGTCACCGCCTGTGTTTTGTATCGGCAGCATTCAACAGAAAAAATACTTTAGAAGTTGCGTATACTAGTTGTCCTTCCTTTTTCCTTCTGCAGTTGCTTCCCTGGGCTGCTCCTGTGACAGAAAGCAAGGGCAGCCCACCTTTCAAATCAAGTCAAAAGCCCACCCCTGCTGATGAGGAGCATATAAGCTGTTAGGGGGAAAAATAGCAAGGGAAGGCTTGAAGGCATGAAGACACCATTTGTTTTCCCAGGAGTTCAAGTTGTGGCAGTGGAGGGGAGGGCTGGGATAAAAAAACCCCTAACATCCTCTCTAAGGCAGGGGGTATAAATTTTACCTTACTAATATCTGAGCGTTATCCTGCTATACTTCCAAGCACTGTGTTGATGGCGTATCTTTGCAAGCCAGAATCCTGCCTTCTAGTTGAAAGAGTGACTTTTCATCTCCATAGCCTACTTTCTTAAGAAGTCATGTTGGCTGTCTAACGTGTTCCTCCTACAGGCATTAATTCTGGGGCAGTATCAGGCAGAGAAAAATGCAGAAACTGGAAGTGAAAGTTAAGGCACCTCAGTGTTGTTAATTGATAGGTTGTGCTGAATGGATTAGCAGAAGAAAAGACATAGGAAAGAAAATGTTATTACAGATGCGGAGAACAGTTGTGTAATTAGAGAATGCTATTTATGGGCGATTTCTTTGGTATTTCATAATTATCAGTATTAGAAAAAACTGTTAAAAAACTTCCAAAATAACTTGCAAAATAACATAGCGGTCATAAATTAAAATGCCATAATTTGATTATGATGTTTCATAGTGGAGTTTGAACAAAAAAAAATGGGAATTTCTAATTTCTTTCTACCCAGAAAGCAGGTAGACTGTCCACTTACCCTAAGATAAAAGAATGAAGACTTTCTTCTGTGTTTTTAAGTGTTAATTTGATGTGTACCAAGGGGTGTTGCAGTCTTGCCTTATTTGCTAATCTCTGGACAATCTTATTCTGGAATTACTAGTAAAGTGGTTTTCCTTATTGAAATATAACTAGTTTTTCATTTCATTCAGGTGGCTTTTATAGACTTTTGTATGCTACAAGGTTGGTCTCAATGGAGCAAGACGCATCTTACTTTGAATGCATTAAATTACATTGGAGTTCAGATGACATGGCTGAGTTATTGAAGCTGCTTCTGTTATATGGGATGGAGTTAAGGCTATGGATCATTTATGACAGCTCCAAAACCACCTCTCTTATAAATGTTTGAATTATGTATCTTTCAAAATGTCCTGTTGATTTTTTTTAAATGTATTTCAAAGAAATATCTTAAAAGGAAAAATAAGTTCTTAGTAAAAATTGCTGCATGCGTCTTCATTTCATTATGCATTTGATAACAATACCTATTTCATCCCTTAGGTGAACACAATGAGACCACTGGTCATTCAGCTGCAGCAAAAGTACAATGCGTGTTTATCTCCTCCATATTGCAATTTTTTGCACTAAAATCAAATTTAGATATTTTGCAATGAGGAGGCATCTCCATCTAATAAAACTATCTTCTTCTGTATGACAAGAGTGTTCACAACAACAACAATTAGTATTAATTTGAAATATTATCTTATATCTGCTTATGACTGTTTTCTTGGTAACCCTACCCAAATTGAAGGAATGTATTCTAGGCCTGATATTTCACTCATTTCTAAATGTATATAATACTTTGCTTTTATGTAGGTAAAATTTTGCGCGAAGTTTTAAAGCAATAACCAAATGCTAGTTGCTAAATCAACACACAGTTTAGGTTAAATGCTAGTTACCTCCATTTCTGTGCCTGGGGGGTAATAGACGTTGCAGCCAATGTTGTGCATTACAACCAACGTACATCTGTGTTTGACCCTCTAAGTGAGGCTGATACATAAAAGCTGATAGATAAAATTGTTGCCTTAGTCATTTGACTACTGTGGTAACCTCAGTGCTTGGAAGCTTAATTTTAATAAGTTACTTTAAGGAAATTTAAGTGATAGAAATTCTTTAAATCCTGGTGGTTCCTCATGGATTTCTCAGCTCTGACACTTTCACTGCACATGTAAAAATCTTTCTTTTTATAGGCAAAACTTGATTAACTCCAAATGGGACAATGAAAGTTACTTTTCAGGTTGGATACACTGAAATAGATGCCAGAAAAATATCAGTGCCAGTTGCTTGTCTGCTTTTTTTTTTTAGTGCACTGTAATTTGGAGAAGCAATTATACTCTCTCTATTACTTCAGATTAAACCCCCTATCTCCAGGGCTGTTTTTCCCCATCACCCAACAATGCTTTTAGATGTTATCACTATGTTCTCCAAAAACTTTGCCCTAATTGCTTAGCTGTTTGTTTGCATTGCTAAGACAATTTATCTCTGGTCTCTGGGTCAAAATGAATGTATCAGACCATTACAGTACAGAAAGCTTAGTATGTGGGCACTGAAGCTTACAGTCATTGCACGCTATATTGAGTTCTGTTCCTCTCATTTCACATGGCTGTTTTGCTTCTAGCATGCTGTAATGGCATTTTTCATAAGTTACTGATACTTATCTCCTCTGGTTTACGTTAGTTAGACTGCCTACACCCAAGGACTAGCAAGAATAGATAATCTCGACGGCCTTTTTTATTTAGTCAGCTGTCTACAATATGTGGTACTCATTAGTATTAAAATATGTTTGAAAACAAAGCTCAAAGAGCTAATAAAGCTGTTCTTGTGCCGATTTCTCTTACTTCAGCAGTTGCTACTGAAGAATCCCTCCAGTGGGTTCTGAGAGTTCTCCCTGTAGTAATGCAAATCCGATAATATAATGTAATTGGTATTTGTTTTCATGGACACAACTTTGCTAGAGGTTTCCATGTGTTTCGGTGCTTACTTAGCTATTTTGTTATTTAAAAAAAATTACTTCTAAACTGAAATGCGTGGAACTTGCAACATTCACCAGGCATTTCAGATAAACAAAGCATGTACTCTTCCTGTATTTAGTTCTTTTCTCACTCTTTCTAGGCTGTGGCTGCAGTAAATTTTAGACATCTTCATCTTAGAATTTCATTATTTGTGGAAGTTCACATGCTTTCTCATCTTGACAAAGAATTAATGTTTTTTTAATGTAGGAAAAGTTTCAATTTGATTTGTATGCATGATCTTTTATGTCTAACTTTGAGTGAAAGGCTTCTATTAATCTCATGTTATCCACCTGCCAAGGTCTGCTTAAATTTTAATTTAGAGAATGAGCTTGTTAGTGTTTAAGTTAAACAAGCACTGGGCAAGGAGAACTTGCTAGCCAAGGAACTGCTCTGGTACCCTGAGGGTTTTGACTGCAAGCCCTTTGTTTGGTCCCTCTTGCAGGGAAACCTAAGGTCAGCTCTAAATAAAATACGGTACCATTTATTAAGCTAGTTATCCCTGCTGCTTCTATACACTGCTGCTGCTGGCAGCGAGGGCGAATTACTTTGTGACATGAACTTTGATGTCTCAGCAGCAGGAATGGGCTGAGCCTGTGCCCTTTTCTCCTGTTTCCCCCTTTTCCCCCAGCAACACTGGAGGCACAGGAATAATGGCTGTTCCTGAGGATGGGGGATCGGTTAGGTGGTGAGTTGCAGGATCTGTCGATTGTGGTAGAGAGGTGGGCAGGCGATGGGGACCTCATGCCTGAAAAGAGAGTAGAATAGATGCAGGGAAAAGAGCAGCAGTCTGGATGAAGATTAAAGGCACCCTCGCTCTTGCCCGGAGCGCCCTTGCACATGTTGCTGACCACTTCAGAGCTTGTTCTTGCTCCTCTCAGCTCCCTTTGTCATCCATAACTACCTCAGCTTCTCATTAATCCCTCCAGCTTCTCATCTTCTGTGTGGGGTGGGAGTTGCGTGTGTCTGGGGAAAGCCCTGGACAACAAAATTTGATTGAGCTCTGACTTCTATTTAAATGATCAAGCATCTGAGTTTGGTCTGTCTAGCTGGTCAAGGATCTGAGTTTATGCATCCTCAGAGGGCCTTAAACTTTTCCCAGGAAGAATGTCTTTCATCTGGAAAACTGGGAGAAAAGTCTTATCTTTTGTTATCCGCACATCTCTTCAGCAACATGGCAGCAGGTCCCCGCTGTGCAGATGCGATCGATAAGCTGGGGTGTGGGGGTATCCCCATTTCCTTCAAAGGTACGCATTTGCTACAGTGAGCAGTCAGCCCCATGCGAGTTGATTAAACACAGGTTCAGAGGCATAATCGTATAGGTAGCTATTGGATTTCTGTGAAACAGAATCTGTGACTCTGTCTTACAGAGGTCTCTCTTTTCTATGATATTATGTTACACCTTTTCAGATTTCTTTTGTTGTTTGTTTGCCTAGTTGTGAAAGCTCTTAACCAACCTGTGTGCTTGAACCCCTGCATATTTACTTGGAGTCTAAATTTAATTTTATCACTCGTGCATAGTATTAAACCCTGAAAATTAAGTCAGAATTATCCTCCTGCTTACTTTACAGCAAGTCTGTGTGTGTGATGAGTAAACACACTGTGGGTGGCCTAGGGTAAAATAAAATTTAAGTGTGTGTTTGCAAGGGCAGCTTTCTTCACCTTCAATAGATAAACACCTAGACGTGGTTTAGCAGATTTTACTGGTTGGTTTATTTGACATGAGAAACAAATATCCCAACAGACGAATGTAAAACATTTAAAAATTATTTTGGTATTTTCATAGGCATATTGTAAAGTTTTCTGAGTCCTCTAGTGCTCAAAACGTGAGTCTTGTTTTTGATGTTTGGATTAAAGACTTTGCCACAGCCTATATCTTGGACCTCTGGAACTAAATTGGAAACAACAAAACCACAATATATGCCCTTACCTTACCCATTCAGTCTTTATCTCAGGTAAGTATTACACAATAAAATGATAGCAACTGAGGAAAAAAAACCAACCACCTCATAGTATCACAAAGCTGTCCTCTTTTTGAATTGTATCATTTGAGCACCTGTGATGAACGTTTCTAAAATCTCTGGTTTCAGCAAAGGAATTGTGATGCTTTAGTGCATGAGCTAATGAAGAACTGGAGCTGTGACCAAGGTTATTTAATCTTTGCCTGTTCCTTGTTCAGTAAGCGCTTATCTCTTTCACAAACGTACGAGGCATGAGCTCATTCTAGAATTTGCTACTCAAGACATCACCATTCCCCTCACTACTACTTCTCTGAGGTGGCTTTTATTCTTCTAGCACTGTCTGAGCAAGGTTAATATTATTATCAAAGTTTGACAACAGTTGTACTTCTCCCTGGGTAAGGGGTTTCTGCTTGTTCAGTGGTTTCAGTATCCTTGTTTGGTAACAAAGAAATAGCATAGAATTGTCTGACAAGTCAGGTGGATGACTTCACCTTTATTTCAGAAATATCCTTCACAGCAGTAGCCACAGCCTCCTTATCTACCTGTTTTAAAACCCCTCACTTTATCAAGGGGTAGGAAAGTGGAGGAAGCATTGCAAGTTCAAGGCCTCTGGGTTTACACTGTTAGTTCTCATTTGAGTTCTTTTATTTAAACATAGCTGGCCTGTCTTGGACTAGCAACCAGCTGTACTCTGGCAGGTGAAATCTGTAGTCGCGCTGCCGAAGCCGGCAATGAAAGTCCATGGAGTCAGAAATCTGAGGAACTCCTTGACACGTGATATTAGATTGATCTGTCCTCAGAGTGCAAGGGAGTAACGTCTCTGTGCAGGCTCTGGGCCCAAATTTTTAGATGGGTTGTAAACCATGGCGTTTACACATGAGCTTGTGCTGAGTGACTGTGAACTACGGTCCGTTAGCTGTCTCTGTGCAGTTTACTATGGAGGCAGGCTCTGAGGGTCATGGGTGTTAGCCGGTATCTACTGCAAAGGTATGGCTTCAAAGAGGACTCACTGCACAAAGGGTTTGGGACTACTGCACAGCAACCTGTGGAAAGGCACCTTTTGCACAAATACAATCCACAAAGTCCAAATCACCAATGGGAAACAGGTTTTGGGTCATGTAGTTTCTCCTTTGATGTTATTGGAGTATATACATTTTGTAATCCTTGGTGATACTGAGTGTGAGACCTATGAACGTGTGTTTTGTTCTATCAAGGAGATGTTCTGATAGTCAGCTTTAATCTTCCGTGCCTTAAAATCCATCTGTTAGTTTTGAATAAGAAACTAACAGACCTTATCTTCATTTCCTTCAAATGATTATGGACATGTAAACACAGTGCTTGATCACTACTCAGCCAAGTAATACTTATCATGTTTGTTGTAATATTCTGTCAACTTGCATTTTCTGCAGATTCTGTGTTTTTTCCTCTTTTGCACATGCCATTTTGCATAATATCCATGCAGCAAAGTGAAAGGGAATTTCTGTCTTCAAGAGCAAAGGACGGTAAAAATTGTTCTGGTATTAATCATAGCTATAGGACCCTTAGCATCTGATTTTTTAACTTCAATCACCTGACTTTTCTTATGTTTCTCGATGGCAATCATCTACAAAAATGTTTGACATATAAAGCAAGGTTAAATTTTGGCTAAAGGAATTATTAGTTCGAGACAACAAGAAAAGAAGAAAACTCTGGCATAAGACAGTGTTATAAAAATAGTTTTTCTACTCCTCTTGACTTTGACCAACAAAGAGAAAACTTTTAATCACAGATATATTAAGAAGTTTTGGGGGGCTTGGAGTTACAAGGCTACATGACTGGGTTTACCCAGACTTGTACCTATTTACAGTAAAATGTTTTATGATTATAAAGACAAGAAATGAACATTATCTTAAGGAAGGTTCTTGTTTATGTCTGTCTGTGCTTAGTCAGTAGCACGTATTTAAAACAGTATCTCTCTGGAATGAAAAAGCTTTTATTGTCTAACTGCTGCAGAGAATGATGTTTTCCAAAAGCACAATTGTCAAAAGTATGCAAGTAATGTTGTGCTGTAAGTATTTTTAGGAGGAGTAGTAAATGATGCTGGTGATGTGTTTTCTTTTGGGGAAAAAAATGCTTTAACACATTGGCAAAAAGTCAAGTGAAAGACAGTAGAAAGGTAGAAGTTTGTTGTTGATTTGCCAAAAAAAAAAGAGATCTGAGCTTTGTGAACTAAAGGAACATATGGCCACCTGGCTGAAAATTTGAGTCTGGTTTTGCTTGTGCTTTTCTCCTTTTCCTATACCAAGAAATGCCCTGCAGGCGTTCCATATCTTTGCTTGGTTCTTTATGTTCCTTAAAGAAAAAAATTAAGCTAAACAGGGAGATTCTCAGCTCTACTATGTAGTTACCTTAGCCATGCTAAAGGAAGAATGTCAATTCTTACAGTCTATCACAGTGGTTAATGTTTCTTCTCTACTTAGTCCAACCTTACTACGCTCATTTAGACAAGCCCTATCATACGATCATGTCAAATACTTTTTAAAAAGTACAAGTGCTGTAGCACTTGTAAAAGAGTAGCATACTTTCTGATCTTCATTTAACTTACTACTGAGCTTGATTATTCCATGGTTGGGAAGTTCAGTCTCTGTTTCATTTTACCCGTTCGTAAAAGCACAGAGTACGTACCTCAGAATTGCAATGACGTTGCTGCAAGCTCCCAGATTCCTGTAACGTACTCTGCGGTTTTCAGATGAAAAAAGACACTTTAAAAAAAAATCACTAGGTAATACTCCTGAGAAAATGCAGACAAACACATTTTTACCAATCATGTACAAATGGCCATTTATCTGTGTGAAGATGAATTATTTCCATTGCAAAGGAAGACTGATAACGCAAACTGCTCTATCCTTTGGAGCAGCAGCTTACTCTTTCTCTGGAATTTTTTAATTAACAATGATAACTGTTGAAATAAAACATAGGCCAGTGTAGCTTCAAATACTTTTTAATATTGTTTTTTTTTTTTTAAGAACTGAATTAAGAAACATGATGCAAGAGGGCTAAAATGGGAATAGAGAAGGGAAGTAAAATGACCTGTTAAAAATCAGCTCTTTAGTAACAGGTAACAAAAAGAGTTTTAAGAAAATTCTATTGAGTCTCAATAAACAAGAGCAGTAGGGAGGGCAATTACAGGTGTATTATAGAACAGATAAATGAAAGGTAGGACACTTTGGACAAAGAATAATAAAAAGCCACAAGTGTGCTTATCTTTGGGGTTTTTTGGGTGGGGTTTTTTTTTTGAGCTCACATAGGTTTCTTACAGAACTCGCATGAGAAGGATACATGAGAAGCAGTTTTTCCTCTTTCCTTTTTATCCTTTAGAAGAAAAAATGGTATGTGAAACTTTCTCTAGGTCTAGTTTTGTGGAAGTTGTGGCTCAAGAAAACTAGTTCCTCCAGGTAAAAAAGCTGTCTTGTTGAGGAGTCTCCAAAAGCACTTGAATAACTTAGGGCAGCAAATTGTTGGGAACTTTGATGTAGCTGTAAAAAAAAAAATCACATCAAAAAGTAGAAGCAATATTTAAACCAAGAAATTACCATCAAGGTTCGCTTTCAAAGTTGTGAGTAGATCCCCCTGTTTTTCACCAAGTACTTCATTTTCTTTCACTAGCTCCTTCCCTGGTCTTCTTACTGATATGTTACAGAAATCCTCACAGTTTCTCACTTTCATGGCTGTGGTTTCGCAATCAGTTTGAAGTTATCTAAGACTATGTTGCCTCTAAAAAGGTTTGTCTGGCTCTTCCCTCTGCACTCCTGCTTCTCTGCTTCCACTTTTCCCCTTTTCTCAGCACTAGATATTATACAGGTTGCTTATCTCAGATAAGGAGAAAAGAAATCCTTCATTAGCTTGGGACATTTCCTTACTTTGAGACTGAATCTTTTCTATGTGGGCTTGCAAGGTTTATGGAGGTATTACTCTTAACTTCAACTTCTAAAACTCTTGGCCCTCTTCTTTCACTTTACATATGGGCATGTTAATGATATGGTCAGCCTTTTATTTGCCTATGTCTCAGCTGAACCAGGTCGGAATACACTGATTAATGGATGCTACTGAGATGACCTACAAAAGTATGTGAAATTCAGGCTGATATATTTTCCTATTCTGTATTTACAAAGTTCTGTTTAAGGACAGTAACGTGAAAATAAGCAGTTGCATTTGAAGCATGTACCCCAAAGCATATTGTTGTATTTTCACTTAAACACCAGCAGATGTTTAAGTACAGTGCGTGCTTTAAGAGAAATAACTTTATATCTGCTGAGGGAGTGGGAGACAAAAAAGCAACAAAATAGTACATTCAGCTACAGTATCCTGCGTCAGATTTATCTGCTTTCAAGAATGACAAGACTGTTTTATAAATTCACCAAGTACGGTAATTTAAAGAAAAGCATCCAGAATAAAAAAGTTCCATTTCAGAGAGTTAAATCAGATATTTGGCCAAAATGGAAACATTGTTCGAAAGAAAGAGTGAACAAATAGGGATGTGCCGGGATTGACTGGATAAGGAGCCTAGGCTAAGGAATAGTATATGTGCAGGAGGAGGGCCAGGGGTTAGGAAGAAGACCCATTCAACAATGTGCTGAGTGATAAGGAGTAATCTGCATATTTACTAGACTTAAAATATCCCTCTTTTCCCACATCCCTTCTTTTTAAGCAGCAGTGGGAGAAAAGCTGTTTTCCAAGGCAATTTCAAGGTGCTTCAGTCCTACCGCAGAATGTATTAACTTTCTTCTTGAATTCCTGTTTATTTTCTACACAGCTTTAAGATGGAGTTTTGCTCTGCCACAGTGTTGTTTTTGATCTTAAAAGGCCCGGGCAGCTCCACACTTCTTCACAGCCCACTTGAACTTGCCGCCTGGCCCTATTAATACTTTCTTTGTGCCAGCTGCTTCCCACTATGATAGAGGCTTCAGTATAACAAGCATTCATTTTTAGGATGCTTGTGATTTCAGAACTGGAAGAAGGAGCCGCTACTCTTACAATAAACAGGTATTTTTAAAGGTCAGGTTGAATTAAGAACTCTTATTTTCCTCCTGTACCTCCCTAAAATACCTCAGCAATAGTAAATTCTCCAGTCCCACTTATGGCTCTCTCCAGGGATGAAAAAGAACATTTGTATTTTTTAATGACATCATGTTACATTGGCCATGACCAATGCAACAGAGGAAAAGCCTCTGTTTCTTCTGGCAACGGAAGAAAATCATGCATGTTTACTATTGTATCATGCACTCTCCCTATCTGCAGATAGTTGCTGGCATGGAGGCATGTCACTGAGTAGTGTCAGGCTTTGTTATTTTTGCTTCTAATGATAATCTACTTGCATGTATGTGCATAGACGCATTTTTGATTTTGAAAACTGAATGCAATGCTAGTATTGGAGAGTTGTGTTTCCTATGTCATGACTGTGGTAGCACTTGCTGTGTTTGTTCCAAATCCTACACTGTGAATGGGTACCTATACCTCCTCCGTAGGGCTTCTGTAAAAAATTCTCCAGCTAAAATATGGGTGCATGCTGAAAAATGTCAGGAAAATAGTGTCACATTAAGTTTGGAGGGCTTTCAGATCAGGTACGAGTGTTTTGAAAGACAACTTCTGAGTCTCAGCCTTTCTAACTTAACTAGGCTTTTGGAAGTAAAAACGAGTGATTCCTGGTTTCAGTAGCTGTTTACAAATTTTGCAGAGTAAGTTTGTAGATCGTTCTTGTAAATGATTCATAAGGGAAAAGCCAGTAAGATAATACTTTGCCTAGTTATATTCAGTGATGCAACAGCAAATCCTTTCTGAACCCAGAGTAGGTATGTCTGAGCAAATGGAACGGGAAATTGCATATAATGTTTTTGTGTTGTTAAACAAGTGCACTTTAAGTGTACTTGCCTTGTAAATGCAGTTGAGTTGGATATGGTGAGAGAATTATGCATTTCGTCAATATTTTGCTACTGGTGTCTCTACAAGGTAACACTTTGTTCTTCCTTTTCCTCTGCTACTCATTTTGATTTTGAAATACAAGATGGCTTGCAGCTGAACAACCACAACAACCACAACTCAGTGGAGCTGCAGTCACTGCATCCCCGCTATTTTCACGTTCAATGAAACAGCTGAAAAAGCTGCTGCTTCATATATTGTAACGTGTAATACAGAACAGAGCAGTCATGTTACTGGGAGATGGCAGGAAGAACAAGCTATTCCTTCTCAAGGAGAGGCACACATTCATTTCAAGGTTAGGTTTGGAACATTTTGAAAAGCACATTGCAGCCCCAGTTAGAATAACTCTACTAGGAGTGGCTGTGAGAGCCTGGAGTTCATGAACTTAAATGCTTCCAGCTCAGTCAGTGTAAGAAGCCTGGAATGTGGTGATATCATGGGCAGTTTTGCCAAGTGACTTACAGAAGTAACTTTTTGTTGTTTGATGAATATTGTTTTCAGAAATCCTTTTGTACTTCGTGACATTGCCTTTAGATGTTTTCAGCCCGGAGACCTCTCAAGGTTTCATTTGTAGAACATGCAAATGCTGCCACCCCAGTATTCTTTCCTAAAGTCTAAGCTGGTGTGCTTGAGTTGCTGTGGTCCGTTGCCTATGACTTTTGTTCGGAATGTTTTGGAAGATCTGGCAACAGAGGAAAACTAAATAAATCTGATAACTGCCAGTAGTATCATAATTGAAATAATAATCTTCAAAACCCCCTTCTTTTTTTAAATACTACCTTATAATGATCCCTAAAGACATACCTCTTACCTATGGACCGTTTTGGTGCTAGGCAGTCTGTGTTTCTTGCTGGATTCTTTAGAGCTTATCTGCTTTCTTTTGGCAAGCGACTGCATATGTCACAGTCACTAATCTTGTTAAACTTCGAAAAAGAAAATTAGACACTCATTTTAAATGTAGCACCATTTTTTTCCTTGGTACGTCTTTCTACTGCGTTCCCCAAATATGTTTAAAATCTACAGTTTTTTTTTTTTTATTTTCAGTCACGCTGGTGCTTCATGTGTCTTTTACAGCAAGCTAGCCAACAACTGTGATTTGAATCATGGTGTGAGGTAACTTGAAACCAGAAATCTGTGTGCTGCCAGCAGTGCTTCAGTAGTACCATAAAGGTCAGCGTAGCTACCTGCCCAAGTGTCCTTATCTTCCTGCGCTGAGTTTGCAGGCTCTAAAGAGGTTTATTCCGCCTGTACCACTGCCCTCCACCCTAAGCAAATGCAAAGGGTGCTTGGGATGAGCAGTTAGCATGGAACAGACAGAACTAGGATAAGAGGTCAGTCGCCTGACATGCTGGGGCTAAGCTCCTGGTACCATTACTCGTCTTGTCTCTCTGTACATCTCAATCACGCTCCAATGACTCACACTAGCGTACATCAACCATCTGAAGATACTGTTAATAGTTCTTTGTTCTTTTTACTTTAACCACCACATTTTCTTTAAGATGTGGTAGGAAGAATGCAACCTTTCCTGGTGCATGCAATGTGTATTTCATTTTGAATGTGTATTTTTCAGGCTAAAGACTGAGCTTGGTTCTCAAGAACCTAACTTTTTAGGGCACGTGCATGTAGAGAAAACAGCCTGAAGTGCTTGTCCCTAATGATACCAGGTGCTGTGAGATTTCTGAAAATCTGAGTTTTGGTTATAACTAGTGTGAGTTCTGAAAATCTGTCTTGAACCCAATTGCTGCATAAGCAGGCAACCCAGCAATTAACATCTCAATTTTTTATTAGAATTACATGGATGAAATTAATGAAATGCAATACTGACCTGAACTTTCCCTCTGCACACGTACTAGACTTAACCCAAAAACTTCCCACTGCCCAGAAATAGATGTGCCCACTGCACTTCATGGAATAAGCCACAGACATCAAAATGCTTCTCCTGGGGCTGTGTTCATAGTAAGCTAGTCAGGTGTGGTGAGCACAAATGGGAGAAAGAGGTGCTGGAGATCATAGAAATGTTCCTACAAGATTTCCAGCCTAGCCTGGACAAAGTGTCTTTCACTGTATGAGACTGATTGTTGGTTGCAATGATATTTTAAATTTAGGGGCTATTTTTACATGGTTAGAATCTTTCAAAGTAGAAAAACCCCCCACTTTTAAGCACAAATGCTGCTTAAATTATAAATACTGCTTTACTAATAGAACCTGTGTATTTCTTTGTTGTTCATTACAAGAAATGGCAAGGCGCTTTTTGGAAAACTCCCACTTGCAAATACAATACTCTAGTATTAACTTGTATGTTAAAGTTTTCTTTTTCATTTGTCGCAGATGTTGTTAAATTTTAGCCAACTTGGAATTTTATGGACAGCAAAAAGCTTTCCTTTTTTTCCTTTTTCTAACATGGTACTAGTTAAATCAACCCTGGCAAAGATAAAGCAAAACATTGACGCACAAGCTTGGAATGAACATATTCAGTCCCTTCTCGTGCAAAACCCAGCAGAAACCCCAAAAGAGTTATTTTTAGCTTTTGTTTTCTCCCAGGATAGATAAATGGAATCAGCTGTGACAGAGACATGATTCACCAGCATGAAAAAGAGACTGATAAAATCCAGAACAAACAAACAAAAGCAGAAAAGGGTTTCAGGGAAAAGGGAGAAATGGGTTTATTTTTAGTTTGAGTCCATAGGTTTTGCAGAGGTAGGATTCTTCTTTCTCCCACCTCTGCCCTGAAAGTTGGACAACTTTTAGACTAATAAGCAATAGGCAGGAGCAAGCTCTGTTTATGCTAGTAGAAGTCTGAGATGTACCAGAACCCTTCTTATTTCTTTCTCTTAGCCTTTGCGAATATAAATTAAGGCACAACCGGTTTTCAAAGGTATCTGTCAATGATTTAATACTTTCTAATACGAATGCAGAAAATGGTTTCCTTCCTTGCATCAGCAATTAAAATGTTTCAATTTGGGTATCTTTCCAGTATCAGAAACTTGTGTTTCTTATAAGGCAGAAAGGACATTGGGCTGGTGACCAGTAGTTACATAAGTCATTTTTTTCTGTATCTTAAAGATATGCAGCTCTGATGCATTTTGAGTTTAGTACAGATGGTTGGTATTAAAACCAGAAATATTGCATGAGTCTTGAACCAGAAGCTATTAGAAAATAATGTGCAATGTTAACTTCTCTTTAAAGTACAAATCCCTCCAGCTCCCATATTTCACCAGGCATTCAACCGCCATCACGACTGGTTTCTGTTTGCTGTAGTTCAGTGTGTCTGTGTGTAAGCTCAAATTGTTGCTTTGTTTTGAAGTTCAAGTGTGTGCATATATTTCTTATTTATTCTTTTTTTCTGTAGATAGGATTTTTCTTGTGTTAGGGTATGATGAATTTCAAGTGAACTCAAGCACGTTTAGGTGTTTGCATGCAGCTTTGCAGACTATATTGGTGTCTGAAGATTTGTAAAGCTTTCATGGCAAAACCGTTTAAGTTAATTCTGAATCTGCTGCCTTTGTGTGAAAGCATAGTGTTCCCAGACAAGTTTCCCATGTCAGGTTTTGCAGAAGTTGTCCATTTTGCAGTTTTTGTGTGGCTGTGAGACAAACGCCTTTTCCTTTTTCCTCTCTATTTCCCCTCCCCTCTGTTTTCCCCCGTTTTCCTCTCTTTTTCTTACTTGGAAGTAGCAATATGGAATTGGTGCATGGTTTGATAAAGCCTAGCCCTCTGTGGGCAGGAGTCTCACAGGAAAGCCATTTTGAGTTCTTGTCTGAGCGAGAGGCTACAATGCTTTATGAGCTGGGGGAACCGGAGAGATTGCTGCAGACAATGCGGAGACGTACAGAGCTTGTGCGTGGAGAAGGCACTTTGACTCTGTAGACCCACAACGGTTACAAATAATTCTAGGCATGACTTCCTTGCATTTTCTACAGAAAGAGTAGAGTGAACTTCCCAGCAAAAATAGTCGGTAACTGGCTACCGGTCTATTCAAAAAGCAGGGAGCCAAACAATAGGTGGAGTAAATTATGCTCTGTATTTAGCGATCATAGAAACTATAGGCATTTAAAGGCTTTAGAATAAGGAGTGTTCATATTAAAGGAGAATCTTCCTCCCTAAATACTCTATTGTTAGGATTGGACATGTTTTCCTGACAGACTTTATGTAGTGACTGTGGGCCTCGTTACGTACTGTAAAACTGTCAGTGCTGTTGTGCTTCCTAAATGTTAGGCAGGGCTTTAACAAGCGCTCACCTGTACGCGTGTTTCAGGAGTCTGTGGGTGGTAAGCGCGGCATCTGCAGATTTATGTTCCTTGAGCCTTGTAATAAATGAACAGCTTGTTTTCCCTCGAGCAGGTGACAATCAGGTTAACTGTGTCTTTATAAACAAAAAAACCAAGATGTGGAGTTCCTTGTGGGAATCGGAATACTACAGGAGCATTGTGTGGAGGATCTCCATTTCTGGTTTCTTGCTAGTGGCAAATAAGTATAGGGAAGTTTCTGTTATGCATTCATTTTACCTCTTCAAATTCTCTAGTTCTCTAGTTGTGAGGGATTTCTCTTTCAAGCTTACGTGAATTTTGGAAAAAAAACATATACTAGTCCAGAAGCTTGAGAATTTTCACAGTGCCGCTCTGTGTTCAGTGAGTGTGTAGGTAGGGAAAAGACATAACCAGGATGGTGTGTCTGTCTTAGCCAGGGTGCAAGCATATGGTCTTCCTTATATCATAAAACTGGGTGTACTAACAACGAGTAATCTACTGATCTTTTATGCTCTCTTAATATTGGTAGGGCTTATATACCACAGAGTAGGAAAACACGGAATAAATCTTTTTTGGAGACAGATTGATGAAATAAAGTCAGAGCTCAGTCAATGCAGTAAAATTGACTGTTATGATTTCAAATGTATTAGTTATTCTTATATGCGAGTCTTGCTTTCTTATAAACTGTTTTGTCTTTTCCTTATTCATGGTTTCATGTCTTAAACGTGATTTGAAGGGTCTGTCTTTGGCTAGTTGGAGCTGTAGAGTGTTAACAACTGATACTTGACAGAGACCCGAGTTCATGCTTACTGCTGTGGCTGGAGGATATTGTCTTCTTGGGAGCATTCCTGTGGGAGGACAATTTTATACTGAGGCCATTTCTTCCTCTCTCCCTCTGTGCAAGCATCTGTTAAAGATCCCTTGGAATTTTTTTGATTTCTCAAGCGTGAACTTGGTAGTCTGGTCTATAAAAGCTTTGAAAACTGGGTCCTGTGTATCACCAATGGGATCATATGAATAGATTATTCGGAGTGTTTCTTTTATTCCCATAGCATTTTTAGTAAGCACGTTATAGCATTTTTAAGTACTCTATTAAAAATAGACTGTGAAAGGTGTTCTGTGATACTTGGATGCCATTCTGTGTACATTCAGCCTATGTAATAATCTTCATATCAACTTTGGAAGGTGAAGAAAATTTCTACTGAAGACTTGTAACAAATCCTATTCTAGCCTTTGCTGAGGATCAAGAAAAGTATAGTACAGTACAATGTGTACTCCTCAGGAAGGCTATGTCAGAAGATTTTGATATTTTCTATGATGCATGTGTGACTAAATCTTTGGTCTGTATTAGCTATCTTTTCCTCTTACGCTAATAGTTACTTGTTTCTGACATGGTGACTGTGTCTTTTCTTACATGAAATTCTGACACTTTTGGTTTTGTGAGTTGAATTCTAGAAAGTTTTCCTCCTCTCTCCTCTTCTTCCCTCTGAAACTAAAATTGTTTCTCAGAATTTAATACTTACAGGGAAAATCATTATATTTCATCACAAAATTGTGCTTTTAGCAAATTCATGCAACTTGACAGTTCAGGTTTTTTTTTTATATCTACATTCTCCTACTTCTTCTCCCCATTGCTTGTAACTTGATTGCTGCAGTTTATTTAAAATTTCTCCCTGAAATGTGTTTTTACCAGTAGATGTCTGTACCCCCTGGCCAAGAGCACGTTTTAAAAAAATAGCTGTTTCATTTATAAATACGCATATTCTGACTTACAGTAAAAGCAGTAAAAAAGCATACTGAAATCTGTCTTACAGTTTAGTCCACTTGGCTTCCATGCTATCCCTGCAATCCTTTTTCAATAAGATGAGCACGTAAAAGTTATACTGTCACTGCTATTGTAATTTAAAAACATAAAGTCCTACTACAGATTGTCGCAGCTCTTGCAAGATAACAAATACCATATGAGTTTCCATTCTGCTCAGCTGAATAAAATGGATCGAGTTTAAGGCAGAACTTTAAGGCAGAAAGTAGATCACAAGTTGTTATATAATGGTCCTAGTAATTAAACGTTGAGATTATTCTTTTTTAAAACCATAAATGACAATCATTTGAAAGGCCCATGATAATACTTGTTTAAAAATCTCTGAAGGCAGTAATACTCAAAGGGTTTTATTTCTCCAGTGATCACACCAATTAAAACCCCTTGTTGGTAAAAATCTTTCTGTCGTGTAGATCACATCTGCTGCCACAAATCAGAGAGGCTTTTCTGAAATAAGAAGAGAAGACAAAATAAACAGAGGAAATTGCTGTTTTTTCAAGAAGGCTTTAAAAAGAAGCTGCATTATGTCACTTCAGAAATTGCGAGTAAAATTAGCAGACTGAATATGTTTGTTTTGGTGACTTTTCACTTCCTTCAGTAATTAGAACAGTTATAATATTACTCAATAAACCAACTCATTTTGTGGGACACAATTCTGTACAAACTGGTAGAGAGCCTCTAGCAGAAGAAAAGTGGCTGGAGAAAGGGAAGATTTTTATCCTGGAGTTTACATTTTCTGTGTTTTTCTTGGTCACTGTAGTGAAGTGACAGTGGCAGAGAAGTATGAAAGAAAATATATTAAATATATTAACAACAAAAAGAGAGACAAGGAGAATCTCCATCTTTTACTGGATGCGGGGCCGGGGGGGGTTCACAACATTGTCACCAAGGATGATGAAAAGGCTGAGGTACTTAAAGACAGAGGCAAAGAAGGTATTAATAGCCAGACCAGGTATTCTCGGGGTATTCAGCTCTCTGAGCTGGAATACAGGGATGGAGAGCAAAATAAACTCCTGTGTCCAGAGAAGGGCAACGAAGCTGGTGAGGGGTCTGGAGCACAAGTCTGATGAGGAGCGGCTGAGGGAGCTGGGGTTGTTCAGTATGGAGAAGAGGAGGCTGAGGGGGGACCTCATCGCTCTCTACAATTACCTGAAAGGGGGTTGCAGAGAGGTGGGTGTTGGTCTCTTTTTCCCAAGTGACTAGCGACAGGACAAGAGGAAATGTCCACAAGTTGCACCAGGGGAGGTTCAGGCTGGATATTAGGAAAAATTTCTTTATAGAGAGAGTGGTGAAGCATTGGAATAGGCTGCCCAGGGAGGTGGTGGAGTCACCATCATTGGAGGTGTTCAAGGAAGGTGTGGGCGTGGCATTGCGGGACATGGTTTAGTGGGCATGGTGGGGTTGGGTTGATGGTTGGACTCGGTGGTCTTACAGGTCTTTTCCAACCTTAACGATTCTGTGATTCTGTGAAAAAGACGACCCCAGTTTTTCTTTCTTTCTTGTTTTTAAAGACCAAATAGATCAGAAGGTATGCCTTTGGAGTGAATGATATAGTAAGCCTTCTGTACCTGATAGGTTCACCTGCACACACTTAAAATGTGCATGCTGATTCATGCAACAGATCACTGAAATGCTTTATACAGACCATTGCATTTTAGCTTTAGGAAATGTCTTCGCTGAAAAGTTAGCTTGTGTTTTCACCTTGGGTTTATTCTTATTGTTCCCTACTCTTTGTAGGTAGTTGGTAATAACTCTCTTCACCCATGTAGATTCCAATTTGTTTTTCTACTTTCTTCTCTATTATGCTATTGTGGATACAGATATTGCATTTAAAATTCAACAAACAATAAAAGCAATATAGGACATGGTGATGGGTATTATCTTTTTATAGACCTGTTGCAGCTAGCAAATACTGCCGTAAAACTGACTTGGAGCAGTAAAAAGTTCCTATGGCCAAACACAAGCCTGTTTTACTGCCTTGATTCCTAAAGGGGAGTAGGGGAAAAGTCATGCTAATTTTCAATTTGAGAAATATTTCCTCTTCTCGTTTGAACACAAAAAGGCTGCTCTGTTCCTGACTTTGACACAGATTTGTTGCTCAGCCTGAGCTTTCTGTTTCCTCAAAGGTGAGGGCAGCATGAGAAGAGTCTGTAATAGAAATAACATCAACTGTCTCGTCTGTGCAGTGTTTTGAGATCTATTGGTGAAAAAAATCAGAAAAGTTGTGCAAAAAACCTAGTTGTTATTTTAGTTCACCTTGCCCAGGTAGAATAATAATATCATAATCAACTGCAAAGGGTGTTCAGGATGACACTGTCACAAAGTTTACAAGCACTGTTCTCATGAAACTCAAATGAAGAAACTAATTTTGTATGGTTTGCTTTTGGTTGGGTTTTTTTTTCCCCCCCACCAGTAGATCTCCAAACACTTTACAGAAGAGACTGCTGATGTTATTTCCATTTTGCAGGTGGAATCTGATGCACAAACAGGGGACATGTCCTGTATAATTCACCCAGTGGAAGGACTGGAAAGGGAGTGCTGTCCTTCTGGCCTTGCCAGCTCACAGAGGCTGTGATACAGGGCCATATTCACTCACCATGCACAGTTTCCCTTTTGTTCATTCTTTCTATTTTTCTCCCCCCTTTTCTCCCCACTCTGAGGAGACAGCCATTCAGCAGTGGAGAAAAAATTATAAGGGGAGTTTCCTTCCTTTCTGATTTTCAAAAGTAGACCTGTATCTCTTCCTTTTGCTCGTAAAATGATCTAACACTGCTGGCAATAAAAGTAACTAGACTTGTACAATGTCATAGAATCATGGGATGGTTTGGATTGGAAGAGACCTTTAAAGGTCACCTAGTCCAACCCCCCTGCAATGAGCAGGGACATCTTCAACTAGATCAGGTTGCTTAAAGCTCCGTCCAACCGTGAATGTTTCCAGGGATGGGCTATCTGCAACCTCTCTGGGCAACCTGTGCCACTGTCTCACCACCCTCATCGTCAAAAATTTCTTCCTTATACCTAGTCTGAATCTCCCTTCTTTCAGTTTAAAACCATTACCCCTTGTCCTATCGCTTACAGGCCCTACTAAAAAGTCTGTCCCCAATCATCTACATATTATCTTGGTCCCTGTTTGTCCTATGTCGTCCAAGTAAAATTCTTGCTGGATAGGGTCATACCAGCTCCTGAAGAGCAATTATTTTCTTTTCACATGGCCCTTAAGACTCCTTAAGTAGTCCTGTGGGAAATTCAAAATTCCTTTATGAAAACAATGGACCAGATTCCCTGAAGATGCTGCAGTGAAGTAGAATGCTTGCCTTTGCTGTCCACAGCATTTACATTTTTTCCCTTTTGTTTTCTTTGAAATCTGCCAATACTCCTATAAATGTAAGCCATACTGAACAGTGCTTCCAAATTCTTTGCAGAGAATACTGCTGTGGTGTTACGGCATCGTGGTAGTGGCCCTCTGTCAAAAATCTGGCCCTGTTGTGCACAGTTCACCGGTGCTGTAGCCCTACCTGTTTTTCCTGTGGCTTACCTAGCCTCTCCCTGTCAGTAGCGGGGAGGAGGAGTGCAGCTGCAGACCACAGCCAGCAAGAATCTGTCACATCTGGGAAGGGGCTCTACTGGGCACCAGTGTAGGATAGGGAAGAGAAAATGGTCCCAGACGGAATACCTTCTTGCACTACAGCAATCTCCAAACAGTGAAGCATTCTGGATCCTGTTGTGGTTCCTCAGCAATAGAAAGTGTGTTGACAAATGGCATTAAATGGAAAAAGGTTTGCCCCATCTTCAACTTTTTGGAAGTCCTATGTGCTCCTTCTCCAAAAGTCTAAGAAGGTCCATGGTACTTGGTGAAATTGTAGTGCTGTTTTTAGTTGGACCTGTGGATAAGGCACTTAGAGTCATGGTTTAGTGGTGGACTTGGTAGTGTTAGGTTAACGGTTGGACTCGATGATCCTAAGGGTCTTTTCCAACCTAAATAATTCTGTGATTCTATAACTGTGAAAAATTTTATCTTCCTCGGTGTAAGCTTCTCCGAAAATTTACAATCAGAATTCACAATAAGTAGCGTTATCCCCTCAAACCATCAGTGTTGATGAAAGCTGCCAGCTTTCCAACACACAGTCCTGCGTATGTATGGTGGAAGAACAGCCACCTGGCATCAGGAGTATGTCCTGGATCTACAGTCATGCAACAGGCTGTACAAAGACTTCTCTCCTATGGGTTGTCTCTTTAGAAGGGATCGTTGCGATGGAGCTCTGATAAATACGCACCCTGGTTGCAGTGCGTCACCACAATGTCACATTTGGACTGTGACCCGGCTAGCTTGATGAAGGTGGTTGTGCTGTGAGTATGCATTATATTGATTTTGTCGAAGGGAGCCATGAGGAATCTTATTTATAATACATGAGATGCACTCAGCCTGAACACAGGCCAGGGTGTTTCGTCCGTAATTATTGCAGAGGAGTTGCTTGCTGTTGTGTATTCAGTGATCCAAAAATCTGTCCCAGATTCTCAACTGGTGTAAATTAATACATCTCTATTAAGTTTGGGAGTGCTGTATTAATTTACACCAGCTGGTCCAGCGTGTGAATGAGTGACAGCTTACATCCATAGCACTTTGTTAGCAGTAGCAGTGGGTGCTGCTGCCTTGTACCTCAGCCTTTGCGATCAAGTTGCTTCTGCTTTCTTGTTCTCCTTGCTTTACTCAAGGGAGCAGTATTTTAGATAGGTATATGCTAAATTTTAGATATGTATATGCTAAATGCAATTAATGTGAGGATGATAAATATAGAAGAAAATCACTGTGGTAAAAAAATAATTGAATTTGATCAGAGAGTAGCTGAGTTTCTTTTCATTTCTAGAGAGGGAATCTCTGGTGTAAAATTTGGAAAGGAAATTAACCTTCTTATACATTTTCCATTTCCTCCTAAGTTTGAGAGTGTAATTGCTAATACAACTATAACGTCTTAATTATTTGTAAGTTTTCAGAGTAATGTTTGATATGAGTACAAATAATTTTGGAAACATTGTGATTTTACATTTTTAAAGAAATAGAAAATATTCTGGGAATATGTTACATTTGGCTACCAGAATATTTATACAAGGCTGTATAATTTTTTGTAAGGGTGAACAGCGAGACAGGGAGGCTAAGATCATAATGTTTATATAGTAAGTCAACTAAAGGAAAAAAAAGAAACACAAAAGAAGCAGCCATTTGAGCAAAGACCACCGTGCTGAACAACAAATATCCACACTGGCTGTTCTTTGAAGTCAGACACTTAATGCCTTTTATGTCAACAGAAATCAAAGGGAAAACTGAAGAACTGAACTAGAAAGGTTAAGTTGCCCATTGGTCATGGCGTAGTCCAGTAGACATTGCAAATGTACAAAAAATGCAGAGAAGTTTTCAAGGTTTTGGTTTGGTTTTTTTTTTTTTTTAATGAAACACTTTTGCTGAGTGGCTGCATGAGCAGAGATTCGTAGCAAGAGCAGGCTACAACTTAATGCTTCCTTTTTCCTTCCGATTTAATGTCAGAGAAACTGATCCCCAGTGCTAAAGGGTCAGGAACTATCCACAGGCTAACATAGAACTCTGTGTGAGTAAGGGAGGCACAGATTTTCTTAAATCTGTTCCCTGAAAAGCGGTGGAAGACCCGGAGATAGAGACATGCTCTCCCGAAACGAAACCATTGTCATTCTCCTACACATTGAGTCATCAGTACTGCTTGCATTCAAAATCCATGCTGATGCAGCCATTTTTCACCCATGTTCTTTGCTTAAAATGCAAGCTTTGTTTTCTTGGCAAGAGTAACGCGGGACATTGGTGATGCTACAAGGTGCTATATAACAAGTGACAGAACTCTAAACAGGAAAAGAAAACCAGAAAATTAGATAGTTGAGATTTTAAATTTGCAATCTTGCAGCTTGACTACTCTTCTAGATAGAATTTTGAAAGCCGTATGTATTTTGGAGAGGGAGGGGGGAAGTACCGTAATTAGTTTTGCCTGTAATTAAACCAAATTGATGAAATTACGAAGCAAGTTAAAAATGCAGAATGTTTATGATTTACAAGGGATATAAAAAGATATAGCATTTCATATTCTTAATGATTTTTTAAATGATTACTGTCTGTCCACTCAGAGAAATTATGTTTTTATATGCTTCATTCCTGCATAAAACAGAGCTGGAAATAAAAATCGGTTTCTTTCAGAAATGTATTTCTATGGTTAATTTGACTGCCTATTTTGTTGGCAATGAAATTTTGTGCTTTAAGCATTCAGTTGTTCAAAAAAGAAACATAGCATGCAGCCAGGATAAGGTGTGTAGTTAAAGCTTGCTTTAATTTTTCCCAAG
Source organism: Gavia stellata (assembly GCF_030936135.1). NCBI lineage: Eukaryota > Metazoa > Chordata > Aves > Gaviiformes > Gaviidae > Gavia > Gavia stellata. The sequence goes on along the minus strand of NC_082597.1, from coordinate 81,115,663 downwards.
TATCATAAGCAATCATTAATGACAAGAAATAGAGCATACTTTATAACTGAACAAGGTTTTGTAAATGCACCTACTTATTGATGCACACATGCGTGAGTGTAAGCATTTAGAATTTGATAGTGTTTAAAAACTTAACCAAGCTGTCTCTTGCTTTTGAAAAGAACCTAAACAATACATTTGTGCCAGAATTAAGGTATCAGTTTCAATATTTGTGTTGAACCAGATCCATTTGTTAAATGTCAGCTCAGCAGTTATTGACAAGAGAATCATCACAGGACCTACTTTCCTGGACACAAAGCGTCAGCCTGAAAGTATTAAATAACATCTGGCAGTGACCTGCGCTTTGTAAACCGCATTTTTGAAATCAGCTTAACATATTTTGTCTAAACAAACCAAGAAATTAACATGCAGAGGAAAGAAAAACATTCCAGCTGCAGATAAAAATAATTGCGGAAGTACTATCAGGAGACAGCGAGTAGTTGCAGAAGTGTGATTGAGAGGAGGCAGCAAGTATTTTGTATTTTAACTGTAAAACAGGACATCAGAAAAGAAAACAGAAGGTCTTTAATATGGTACTATCATTAAAAAAAGGTTCGGTTAAGCAAGTAGATTGTACACAGAGAAGTGCTATGTTTGTTAGAATGTGTGTGGAGGGAACTGAGTATAATTAGACTTATAATAGGAGGTTTTGGCTCTGGTTCTGCTCTGTTTCAAAGCCTCAACTGTTCTTGAATCCTTAATAAGTTAAGGAACAAGTACAGCAGAGGAGAGAGCAGGCAGAATCTGTTGTAGCAGCTTGCCCACATCAGTTTGCCAAAATCTAAATAGCCCTTTAAAAAAGGCTTATTTTTTGCTGATGACATCATTCCTGCCACTGTCAACGTGTGACGAGTCTTGGCTTGCCTAAAGAAGAAGAAAAAACCTTTCTAAAATTGACACTGCACAGATTTAAAACACATACAAGGACTACTATAAATGTAGGATATTTATACCCTCTTTCCATGCTATGAGTTTTCATTCAAGGGTAGTTTTTTCTCAAGTATTTTGACTTTGTAAATCTTTCAACAATGCATTTTTAAACATCCAGTTTGTTCTTTGTGATTTTGTTACGGTTGCCTTAGCTTAGACTAGACATCGGCCTGTTTTGATACCAGTGGCCACAACCTGCCCTTCTTCCATTGTAGTTAATTTTGAGATAGCTGAAAATGTCTATATAAAGACAGGAGGGCCACAGGTGTTTCTGGAGGTGACCTTAATGCACGCTTTCTGTAGTACCATACTAATCTTATCATCTTTTTCTTCTTTTCTTCTGACTTCTTGTGTCTTTTGATCTGAAGCTTTATGGAAAAGATGCTTTGGGAGTGTATTTTTGAACATGCATATTATTTGCCATTGTAAGCATCATCACCAGCTGTGAATTGTACAATGAATAATTAATGTTGAATGGCGACCTTGAACCTCATAAAGCTGATTAGTAAGACAATGCATCTGGGAGAACAACTTTAAGACTGCGCTTGTAAAAGAATATCAAAACAGCTTAACACAGTAGGGAAAAGCCCCCTGGAGCCCTTTTAAAACCAATTGCCTACAAACACTTTTAAAAAGAACAACTCCACAGTGGAAAAAAAGCATGTATAAAAATCCTATGAAGTTCAGAAAATAAAACAGCCTTTATACTTAATTGTAACAGAGATATTTGCAGTTAAACACTGCATAACATTATATAGAGGGTATGGTCACCCAGAATAGAGCATATTTCTCCTCTTTCTAGTTCAGATTGTTACGGCGCAGTTGTTTTCCAGTTCACTGGATTCCTAACTCATTCATAAACAGGGACAGCGGATGGCTTCACTGATACTTCAAAGCAGAAAGCATTTGCTCTCGTTCCCTGTTGCAGAGGCTGTTGACAAACTGCTTATAAACCCAGGCAAAACTCTGTTGTTATTGCACGCTGGCAAAGCGAAGAAATGGAAATTTCAGAAATAACAGAAATATTTTTTTTTTTCTGAAAAAATTCATGTGTAATTTTGAGAAATGGATTTTTTAATTATTTTTGCACGTTCACTAAATGGCATTTGTTGCTGTTAGTTCTGGTGTTGTGGCTGGGAGAGAGGAGTGAGTCCTTTCCTCAAAGTTCAGATTATCTGAAAGGACTAGGTAGCTATAAAAGATTGGAGAAAGGAAGCGCTCTCTCTTTGAAAAGCGAGAGATGTAGATGAGTCTAAGACACAAAGATACTAAGGAGCTTGCCTGAGGTTATGAAGGAGCCATGTGACAACAGGTCTGAATTTACACAGAAGTGAAGGATTTAAGCTTCTGAATTAGACCAGCTGGCACAGAATGGGCCCCTGTGTTATGTGACAGAGGAGTGGGTATGTGCAGCTCCTTTAGTTGACCAGGAGTACTTCTGTCCACATGTGACAAAGCTGGACCAGTCTTGGGCAAAACGGTTTTAATCACAGAATCATTAAGGTTGGAAAAGACCAGTAAGATCATCAAGTCCAACCATCACCCCAACACCACCATGCCCACTAAACCATGTCCCACAGTGCCATGTCCACATGTTCCTTGAACACCTCCAGGGATGGTGATTCCACCACCTCCCTGGGCAGCCTGCTCCAATGCTTCACAACCCCTTCAGTGAAGGAATTTTTCTTAATATCCAATCTAAACCTCTCCTGGCACAACTTGAGGCCATTTCCTCTTGTCCTATTGCTTGTCACTGGGGAGAAGAGACCAACACCCACCTCTCTGCAACCCCCTTTCAGGTAATTGTAGAGAGCGATGAGGTCTCCCCTCAGCCTCCTCTTCTGCAGACTGAACAACCCCCGTTCCCTCAGCCGCTCCTCATCAGACTTGTGCTCCAGACCCCTCACCAGCTTCGTCGCCCTTCTCTGGACATGCTCCAGCACCTCAATGTCCTTCTTGTGGTGAGGGGCCCAAGATCAGTCCTTCGTCTGAGTATCTGTACTCAGTGAGTGAATGGAGGGAGAATATTGGTTTTATGGTTGAATTTCATCCATAATGATATTTATGAAAACATGGCATGCTTCAGTTGTGACTTACAGCAGCTTTAAATCAAGCAAATCTACTCTTCATTTTGCTTTTCTAAACCATGTTATAAGCCCTAAAATACAGACTACGTAATTCATACATTAACCTTGTTTTTCTTTGCAGATTGTTAAATCTGTTAATATTTAAAAGAATTAAGAAGCATCTTTTTCTTAAATGGTTTGATTTATTTCAAGAACTAAATTCCATTTTTTATTTGATGACTTTTGATTGAAACATTTTAAAAGGTGCTAAAAAAATTTAAATGAAGAAAAAAAGTCAACATATAAACAAATTATTTTCGGTTTTTTTCCAGTTACGGTTCACAACACTTTTGGAGATTTTATTCTAGTTTTGGATGATTTCAAAATAAAAGCCTTGAAAAATTTCACAGTTTGGAAAAACATATGCTGCTCAATCTTAGCCTCTAAGTAATCTGGACTGCTTGCTTAGAAAACTGAAAAAAAAAAAAAAACCCTACACCTTCAGTGCAACCAAAAGTATGCCCAAATTTGGCCTGGATTTGGCAAGTAGTTTGTCAGTGATAAGGATTCGTTCCATGGCATCGTTTAAAATTTGTAATATTCATTTCGTCATTTTAAAAATGGCTACAAAAATAGTTAATCTGAAAATGATGCAAAATTTAGACGGCAATCAATCTAATTAAAATTATTTTTATACTATCATGTATAACACAGTATAGCGTTGAATCACTTTCAGGTAGACTTCCTTATTTTTACTGATCTGGGCTCGTTATGGAGGTAAAAGCAGGTCATGTTCACTAAAACCATATGAGTCGTGCACTGCAGATCTAACAAGTTTTAAAAGTCTTTGTACGGTTTTAAAACATGCTGGGTAACTTTGCCAGTACAGAGAAACTTTCAGTGGTTCAGTTTAATACGCTCACTAATCATATACAGCTATACTTTATAAAATAACAATTTGCTGAAGTTGCTATGGATTATCCACAAATGGATTGAATGTTTTTCATGTGAGCTTATTTTCTATGAATAGATTAAGATAAAATACTTTTAATCTCAATTTAAATACAAAGCACAAATAATTATGAATCTGTCATCAAATCTAAACTGAATTTGTAAAGGTATTTAACTTTTAGACTGTTTTGGTTTTATACTTCCAGGGCAAAGCCATTCAAAATTTTTTTAACCAGTCTCTGAAACATGTGAAGATTCAGCTTACCCTGTCTTTGAATGTAAATTAAATTACATTAAAGCTATTTTAATTATGAATAGAATAACCTATAGAAGGATTCAGAAGGAATTGTGTCCTCTTAAATAAGTGATTTACCTATCTTCGTCGTGTGGAACTAGAAATGACCCTCAGCTTTGTGCAAGTTGTGCTTCTGCTTTTGTGCCTCACCTCTCTGGACAAAATCCGAGCAGTTTTCTAGGACTTAATCCTGTTGGCTTTCTGTGACACAGCACAGGGAGTACAGGATGTTGAAGACTTGCACCTCTGTGTTTGGCACACGCCAAACCCCCAAAATCTTAATGTATTGTATTCTGAATAGGGGAGGAATAAATTGGTTAATAGGTAGGATGAAATCCCTGTGTGCCGCTCCAATTTTGTTTCACAGGCTTGAATGAGGTTTAGAGGAGATTGGTGGCCCTCTTACCCCACATGGCTTAGTTTCATTCTGCTTGAATGTTAGCTAGCTTAACTGCACACCTCTTTTTATTGTGTTGGTTTTTGGTTCCCCCCCAATACTGTACTATCAGCCAAGAATAACTTGAGGCTGAATTCACGACTGCTTTTTAATGCTTTCAAAACATTACAGGAATGTATCTGATGCTTTTTCATACTAGATTCAATTATATTTTTTTTAAGGCACTTAGTAAAACCAACAACTCCCTGACAGCAGTGGCGTGCTTGTGCTGGAGCTGCACGGAACAAAGGTTCTGAACCCAAAAACGAAATGCTGGGCTACAGGAGAGGCTGCCTGGCAACTCTCCGGCTTCACGCCTGTTGCCATCCAGAAAGTTCATTGTGTCAATGTAGGCAAGTTTTGTTCCGCTTGTATTGCCGAAAACCTTATAAATATCAGAGCTCTTTGGCTTTTCCTGCCCTTGAGCTTTCTGTGTATTTATCAGAGCTATTCATCTCCATTTTCTTATTATTTGAGCTCTTTTCTGACATGTGGACATTTTATGAATGACTACATCTTCTTCCCGTGTGTGAGAATGGGTAATAGTTTTCTCCTGTAATTTAATGGGTGAAAATGTACATATTTTTACGTACATTTTTACTGTTACTTTTTCTTATGCATTAAGCAGTGGTTTATGAGCAGGTTTCAGGTGGAGTGAGAGAGAAAAGGGATAGCTACTAGGCTAATATCTCAGTTCCATCCTGGCTCTTAGGCTTACCCCATTCCCACAGAAGGCCATAGCGTGAGCCAAGAGAGGAGAGTTCTGTTTGGGCACTCACTTGGGTAACAGTGACAATGAAGGAAATTAATGGCCTTACAGATCTCATGATTAATACTCATTATCATGAAGCAGCAGGCACAGAGGATTCTCTACGTGAACTTTATGAAACTCAGTACCTCTCCTTAGTCAGTTTTTAGGGGTGAATACAGGGAAGCTTTTACATTCGGTCTACAGCCCGGAGAGGTCTGTGCGTGACTTCAAATTCTCCCCTTGTGTGATGCAATCTGATCATTGTGCTGTGCCACCAACCGTTTGTCCAGCTGGTAAAAGACATTGTCCCGAAGGCTTTCAGCATCTCGGGTACCTACTGGTTGGAGTTGAAGTGTAGGAGAAATGTGTTACGCTTTGCAGCCTATTCTGAGCCCTCTGCATTGCCTCATTTCATACCAGTTCCTCTTCCTTGTGGGGCCAAGCCCTGGGTGAAGAGCTGTATGTGAGACTGTGAGCAGCCACACTCTAAAATGACAAAAACCCTTTTGAAATCCGATTGTGTATTCGCCGAGGTATGTCTGCGCACGTACTTTGCCATGTACCTTAGTGCAGCCGAACACCAAAATGTACTTGGGAAGTGAGAAAGCATGAAAGCCTCCCTCCTCTCATCCAGCCTGGCAAGGTACTGCTCAAAAGTCCCATCAGTTCTTTTATTCTTCAGTCCCGCAGCTTGAACCAGAAGTCATCCTGCTTATATATGGCTAGTGCAGACAGATAGCGGTGCTCCCGGGGAAAAGTTGTAGGAAATCTGACTGTAACATTACTGAGCAAGGGACTAACCTAGGTACGTCAGCCTTCGTGAAATTTTAGAACCTGTATTGTTTGACAGCGTGAGACAAGTATGGCCCCTTATAATGGTGCTTTATCATGAATTATCTATTGAGAGCTGATATATGATCACGCTGCTTGTTTTACACAGGTCGTTAAGGAACTGTGAGATCAGCAGTAGCCTTGCAGTGGGATAGTTTCCTATTTCAATTATCACAGCTGCATGTTTATTCTGAAATATTCAGATTCTGAAAATTAAGCTGGCAGCTTAGATCTACCACTTGCCACCTTAGTGAGGTAGGAAATTCTGTGCTTTTGGACTCTGCGCTGTGACTTGTGTTTTATTTTTTTGCATCAGTTGATTGCCATCACAACTTGTATGGGTCATTTATGGCAGCTGGTTGTGTGACGTTACTATCAGTTTTTCTTTGCTGTCTTGGAAAAGTCATCGGAGTTTGGTTTGGGATGAGCCACGTGTCTGAGTCATCAGTATCTATTTATATTCTTGCATTATTTCTGAAGAGAAAGGAATGGAAATCAATATTTGAAAGTTATTAGATAATAGCCGTACTATTCAACGTTAGAATGAATGCAATCTTTCATACCAGATTGTTTGATTTACTGAGATACAAGATAAAAATCACTTTAATTTCACAAAAAGAGAAATTCCTTAAAAAGAGTATGTATCATATACATTCCAGTAGTTAAATCACAAAATTTATATAACTGTCATATATGAAAGATTATAAATTATTCTTGTACAGTGATGTTCTACAAAACTGGGACAAACTGTAGAGTATAAAACGAGTAGAAAAAATTGTTTTAATTTAATGTGAACCCATTACAAGACTTGTGCAACTTAAAAACTGAAATAAAAGATGGCATGCTGGGGTTTTTTTCTGTCCCCAGAATATAATTTTCCTTGTAAATTATATTATGACTTTAACAATACTGAAAAACCCCACATTTATATTCATTCTGTCTGCATGAAGATTTCTTGCCTTTTTTATTCTCTGACCTTTTACGTGTTCAGCTTTCATTTCCAGTTAACTGAACTATCCTTTTAAATATAGTGGAATTATATAATTTAGGTTTATTTTATGGAGGAGTGTTTGCTTGTTTATAGTTTTATGAAGTAATTGCAAAGCGGTCTCTCGGAAGACTTTATCGTGGGGTTACAAGGAGGAGCTAGGATACGTCGGTGATGATTTGCCAAGTAGACGTATTATATACTGTTGAATGCAGAGATAAAAACGCTCACCTTTGCTGAGAGGTAATGAAATGGACTTTCAGATGTATATTGTTCTGACAAAGCAAATACTCACTGCGTTTCTCTGCTGAAAGTCCCAATCTTTCCCCTCAGCAATGCAAAGTGCAGAGGTGACAGAGAAGTATCCAGGCAATGGGAGGTACTGAAACTACAGAACAGCTTTTGTGCCTCAAATAAAAATAAAAGTGGGTTCTTTTCACAGTCCAGCCTGATGCGTATGCTGGCAAAATAAATCAAGTGCTGGCCAGCTACAGATAGCTGGAATACTTTCCAGAGAACTCCATTTACCAGGAGTTCTGTAACTATCCAGACTATCAAAGGAGGGGGTTCCTATGAAACTGCGTGTGACACGGGAAGCAAATTAATGTGTGGTTTTATTAACAAAGGTTATCTGATACTATATATTATCATATTATTGTTATTCTAAAAATTACTACCCACTAAGCGAAGAATGTCAGAACAGATTGGCAAGGAATGTCTTGCGAGTATGAATGAACTTAGCATGTGCCAGCCACGGGTGGGTGGAATGTGCCACTTAACAAATTATTCTATTTTTAGCACCCTAACCTTTTTCATATGCTTTCAATCAGGAGACGAGCCTTACGTATGTGAGGCGGCCAAAACAAGCTGCCAGTTGTGGCCTTTCCATTAGCTTTCCACGGTTTTCGTTTGCAGACCGAACGCCGAAAAAGCCTGCAGCAGCTGGCTGCGGAGCGCTGGCCCGTTTGCTGTAGCCATGGTGTGGAATTTCTCTGCGTTGAGTATATTTAGACAGCAGCACACTTACAAATGTGTTGTAAAATTGGACGCCTGCCGGGGGAGGCTTGGGCCTCCTTGGTTTACTTACTAAGCCTATGTTTCAATGGAGAAGCAAATTTGATTTTTCTCCCCCCTCCCTCTCTTTTTCTTTCTCTTTTCCCTCCTCCCCCACCCCTCCTTTGCTAAAGAGGCATCAGTGACTGGTGAGAAGAACTGACCAACTTGACCTCCTCTCCCACTGGTGGTCATGAGAATAATACGGGAGGAGGTCAAAGGTTAGCTTTTGAATACTCTTAGGAGCTAATTTATTACAAGGAGGGAGTTTCACATTGGCTGAATTATTTTCTTGAAGAGAAGACCACACTTGAGTTTGTTTATGCCTTGTGTTCATTGGGAGTTCTCTTTAGGAGCCTTTCTATGCACCTGTGCGGAGCACAATAACAGCTCTTTTCTGCAGGGCGGAATAGCCGACAGACAGCCGGAGCAAAAAACATGGGCTAGCCTGGAGCAGAACCTGGAGGCTATTTGATTACAGAATGTAGTCCGGAGGGTTTTTTTTCATTGTAACTCCTTTTTTTTTTTTTTTTCCACTCCTCTTTTGCCCTTATCCTGTTGCTGGATATTTTTTGGCTGGTGGAACATGGGGAAGCTGGGCTGGGGGAGGAGGGAGAGAGGGAAGGAGAACACGTTTGCAGAAGCATCTTGCGGAGAAATAAAGGCACGGATCCTTTAGGAAATAAGGATCTGGCTTACTTGGGAGTCAGTGATAGTAAAAGCTGCCGTTCTCTCTGTTATTGCTTCCATTTGCTGTTGGGATGCAAGAAAATTATACATTCTGCATGCATTTCTAGTTGCCTTAGCTGCCTAGAGCACTGTGATACCTTATGACTTACGAGGTTGGAAATTACTTGCCTAGATTTAAGTGTCCTGGCTACACTTAGTCTCTCTGCTGCTCAGCTACAGCCCAGCAACCTCCTCTCTCAGTCATTCCTCCTGGTTTTGTACAGTGTCTAGTGATATCTCAAACATCACTTACAGGCAGACGAGGCAGCTGTGGCTGCATATTCTCTTGAGACTCCCGTTATCCAGAAAATCTTGACTAATTGCAGTGATTTTTCTTTTTACAAAATAACCCCTTGCCTTTGCAGTTTAAAGAACGTTTGTTGCGTGTTAGGAGATGCTGTACGTTAGGCTTTCTGTGCACTGAAATCTCTAACTCTGCCTGGTCGTTCTACCCATGTAAATTTGTCCAGATTGTTGGTGAAAACCTCTGAAAGCCAAATTTATGTAAACAAAGCAACTTTCTTTTGAATGCAGTGGGATTAGGAGGCTGAGCCTGCTCAGAACCTGAATTTGTTGGTGTTGGGGTAGTTTTACATATTCCGCATTTCCAAGCAGCAGGACTAGGCAAGGCTCAAGCTTTAAATGTGCTCATTAGCTTTGTCTGTGCAGGCAAGGGGGCTGAAGCCACTTTGGGGGGCTTGAGAAGGGATTTATGTAGTTCCTGAAGCTGTAGTCAAATTTAAGGAAAGCAGACTTTCTGCCTGCAACATTTCTCCTTCCCTCTGCGGTTTACATTTTGTCTTAATATTAAGACATTTGCCTGTTACAATTTTGGAGGGAGATTTACAGCCGTTTAGCAGATGTTGCTGGTGAACGTTTATACCTGTTAGGTTATGTGATAAAAGGCTCATCTCCACACAAGCAGACACAACGGCAGGCTGGGGCTCCCCTATAACACGAACAGAGGAAGGGGTCCCCAACCTGGGCTGTCACAGGGGAGAGCATCAGCCCCATGGTCCTGCATTGCCTCATCAAGGTGGGTCAATGGGAACATCTCTCCAGGTAACCTCACAGACTGAGGGGGTCACTGCCTGGGAGTATGGGACTCATTATGGGGTGCAGGGGAAGAGCACCATGGGATTGTATGAAATTCACTGTGGGGTGTTTAGTGGAGGAAACAAAGGTGGAGAAAGGGAGAGCTCAAGGTGGTTTGGGGAGGAAGAAGTGTGGAAAATAGAGGGAGAAGGAGAGAAAAGGGGCTGTGGTCACATGTAAACAGTTGATTGTCAGTACTTTTCTAGCCATGTCCTCTGCCTGATCAGCACAGTCTGTCCTGTCGTCTTATTAAACTCCACTCTTTTTTGAGGGAATCTATTCTGCGTGCAAGTGTGCGTGTAGAGGTCAGCAACCGGAGTCAGACCACGACTCGCAGGGGCTTGTACATCTGCGGAGCCCGCAACTGGTGTGAATGGGGCTTTGCAGGTCAGTGTGTGATCGCTAGCCCGTGTGAAGACAGACTAGCCGGTGAGTAGACTTGGGAAGCCAGGTAGAGGCCAGAGGGTCTGTGAGTTGGCAACTGTAGGGATCAAGCCATTTCCGAAGGAGACCCCAGGGCTTGAGGGTCAAGCGAGCGTGTACATATATGCCCCGGTGAGCGAGACAGCTGGAGATGAGAGGGTCCAAGGACCGATTACTGAGTAGACTGAGTATCTTAACACCAGTTACTGGAGGAATCTATAGTGTGTTTGTCTGTGAATCTGTTGGCGTGTGCGAGGGTGACCTCAACCAGCAGCTGGAGCGGGCTGTGGGCCTCGAGGGCTGGTATGTCCAGGCCAGCTACTGCGGAGATCCATATTCTACACATACGTATACGTTTTACTGTAATGGACCTTCATCCTGATCAGCTAGCGAGAGGAACAAGATGAGGCCGTTGGTGCTGTTTGCATGAGCGCCGAGTGTTTCTGTCTGTGTTGATCTGTGTGGCTGGCCACGTGTATACGTATAGATTTGTTGTATATGTGTGCGTGCCTGACTACTGGGAATGCGCTCCTACCAGTTGAACCTGCAGGCATGGAGCTGCAGCAGCCTTGCCTGTCTCAGGCTTCTGGATTCAGCAGCTGAGGAGTTTGTTTAATATCGCCTGAAGGGCGAGTGAATTGCCCTGCTGGGTGCCTGGCGCTGGCAATAGTCAAAAGTCTTATTTTAGGCAGAACGATATCACAGTCTGATATTGTATTGTAAAACCACAGACCACAGTGATAAAACTGAAAGGAAATATGTACATTTTTCTGTAGATCTGGAGGGAAGAAAAAAAAAAAAAGACATTTTTCCATGCTCTTTGAGCACGTGGAGTCAGTGATGAGTCCCGCAGACTTCAGAAGACAAGCACCATCCTGGTAAAGGGATGGACCCTGTGGTGGTCTAGTAACAGGAGAAGTTAGATCTTCTCGTTTCCACCAGTGCATCTGCCCAGCATCCTGAGCCAACTGCTCTTCATCCTAGCCACACTGCCCTGTGAAATAGGAAGATATCTAAGAAATGATGCTCTGGCCTTAATGAAAGGCTGTAACTGAGCGTGTGCTAACCATTGCCCTGGCAGTGCTCATTCCGCCTTGTAACGCTTAGGCCTGCCCTTTGTTATCCCTCTTTTGTCCTTCACATCATAAGATCTGCAGGCCAGAAACGGTTGTCTCTTCCACTTGGACTGTGCCCACATCTCTTACAGGGGTATAAATGACAGTATCTATCTGCCAGCTGAGGTTACCATTCTGTGAGACCAGTTGAGACTTTGTAGGGCACTACTGGAGTGTAAAAGGGAGAACGGGAACCGCATTGTTGTTGTGGGCAGGAGCCTGTTGCTGACGCCCAAGCCTGTATTAAAAGCGTGGCTCTGCTTTATTATATATTTTCTCTGCTGTTTCACGTGCTGTTGGTTTCGCTATGCAAAGTGCTGTCTTTTGCGTGATTACAGAACAATCGTCGCTGGTTCAGTGGGGTTCAGAAACTCGTCGATAAACATAATCAGTGTAAGCAAAGCTGAGCAAACCTGTTCCAAGCACGGACTGGTGTTAAACAAACAGGTTCGACGCAGCGTCCACATCACTGCTGTTGGGGAGCTGGGACTTGGCGTAGCTTAAGCTTTTGACTTCAGAATGACTTCCCTATATTGGATTGGACGAAGTTTACTACGTGCCAAACTTGTTTCCGTTTTCTTCACAGAGGAAGGAATTTTTACGCCAATCCAGTTCAACAGCCAAAATAATACCATGTTAATAGATTATGTTGATATATAAATTTTGTGGAGTGAAGCAGCACTTTCATTGCTGCTTACACTAAGTAGAGCCTGGCCTGTTTCAAAGTGTTCATGTATAGGAGGTAAAATGATATCTAAAGTTTCAGCTGCTTCCTCAGAGAGTTGTCAAACAAGGATCCTACAGTGTTCTCCAATATTTCTTTTCTGATAGTGGGGACAGAGGTACAAATGTACTCCCTGCATTTCATTTTCTTAGAGATACAAAGCACAGGCTCAGTAAACCCAAAAGTTTGAAAATAAATTGGTTGCAATTTATATAAGTGTTTAATATATAAAAGCTCTAGTTCTATACAGAATTAAATCTGGTTTCTAATTTAATTAACTAACCAGCAAATAACTACATACATCCTCTCATGAGCATACTTAACATATTTCTTGTTCATGTGTAACTGCAGTCTGCTTTATTCTCTCCTGGGAAGATTTTCTTTCGTTTTCTTCCCTTTCAAAATACAGACACTTCAACAACTTAGCTGAATTAAGTGATAATGAATATCAAGTAAAGATGGTAATCTGTGGGTTTTTTTCTCTGATATGTTAGCGACGTTAGGAGTCTGTATGGACTGCTCACATCACTGTTCTCTTCTTATTTCCTTTGTATTCCACTCAAGGAAATCTTGATTTCTAGGAATGAACTTACAGCTTATGATTGATAGTAACTTTTTTAGTGCTTCAGTGTTACGGTGTTTTGCTGGAAGACTGTGAAGTCTGGTAGACAGTAAGATTCTTCATGTCTGTTCTACTTTGAAAAGTCACATTTTTCATTTTGATTTATAATCTCTTACTATTTTTAGAATAAGCAATCTGCCAGGCTGAAACGTGTGAGCAATGAAGGTCAAGATAGATTTTACGATGGTTAAAAGCTGTGTAAAATAGTGAACGTGGTCATTTTATAGCAGGTGATCTACCCTATATAACCAAAAAGCTTTAACTTGTGTAGTTATAACTGTAGTCCAGAAGCTGATAATTAAATTATTCTTCCTGGGATTTTGTTCCTTCACAAATAAGCGATTTCACACCACCTTATTCTCAAACTAAGCATTTGTAATATTCGACAACCCTAGGGAATAGTAACTATTGCTATATTTATTTATGGGGGGTTTTTTCCCCTTAATTCTTGTAAAGACTGCTTTTTGTAAATGTATAAAGAAAAAGAGGCAGCTTATTGAGCAGGTTTTTAGTTATTTATTTACTACTTCTAAAGGTTTTAGAAGAGAGGGCTGTACACGAGTAAACACTATGTCTACACGCACACAATACCAACCCCGTAAAAAAAATTTTTTTTCCCTCTTCTAAGGGAAAAAGCTGCATTTCTGCAATGAAGGGTCAGTAAAGTGGACGAGATTCAAAATTGTATCTTCTCTACAGAGCTACTAGTTGCTTAGCTGATGTGTCCCTAGATTGCATGCTGAAAATACCATAGTCCTAGCAGCCCCCTTTGGTCTGGCAGGGAGAGCTGAAATTAAGGCTTTCAGTGGGTGAAGACTATTTGCAAGATCTCCTGCTGAGCCTGCTAAGACATATATTGTGGGGTAATCTCTGGAGTTTTGCCAGTTGCAAACAGGGGGCCCCCAACAAGCCTATTAAGGTAGGAATGAGGTTGGAATGCCACACTTTGCTGCGCTCTGTTTTCCACTGTCCCTGCTCTGCTGACCACCAGAGTAAAAATAAATTAGGGGAATTTTTTTTTCTCACTATAATGTCTGCCATCCCTTATTACATGTTGTAATTTATAAATAATTCATCCGATTAACTGTGATTATTTTTTTGTTGTTTTTAGTACTTATGAATAAGAAATATTTTCCCATTGACCTCCCTCCTTGTCTCTGCAAGCAGCAGGACAAGATGACATACATCCACTTTATTTTGTTATGAAGCCGTAAATCTTTATTGGCCTTTTGTTGATGTAGTTTAGGAGGATCAGAATGAAAATGCAGTTTTTACATACCATTTTAATGTTTTCAAGAATGTTGTCATTGGAAACTCCTGTCAGTCTAACTCATTTATGGTTCAGTAAAGTGTTGTATCTTGGTTCCCAGGCCTCAGCTACCCATTGTGAGAGTCATTTTCATGTGCTACTGTATGGTGGAAAGTGTGGCTTATGAGAGAAACAGAGTTGTTGCCTTAAAATTGGGAAAGGCTGCTGACTTGCTATAATACTTACTGACAGTAAGGGATTTTGGAGGTTGGATGTGGGTGTCCAATAAGGAGGTTTTCTAAAGAGAAACGTTCTTGTATTTATTAAAACAATCACTTTATAGGTCTGGAGCATGCTCCTTGCAATGTGGTATAAAGCATGAGATGCAGAAGTTTGGAAAGGGATATTTTATTTTTCTTTTGTACAGGTTGTTCATCTTGGAATCATTTAGCATTAAAGTACTCTACTGTATGTTGCACACAGATGTGGTTTAACGCACAAACTGAATAGCCTCTTGCTCTTTTCTTCAAGGTTTCAGAACTAGATTTTATAGTTTTTGGCAGACTGTACCTAGAAGTTTCAAAATTGTTCTATAAGCAATATCTTGTGGTCATAAATTATCAAAACCATTTTAGGTTTGTAAAAACCCTACATAAATCTCCATGTAAGCACAACAATAAAAAGTGCAAATGTGTTTAGTAATGTTTCTTGGGTCACCATTGCTCTGAGTTGTGTGTAACACTATCCTAAAAACTACAACTGGAAACCTATCTTATTACCTATTTGTTAACTCCCCCCATAACATACTGCAGTAGTAAAATCACTAAGCTTTGCTGTTTATTGCCCTTTTGATATGTGGCAACATAAGTGGACCACAGGCACTCCAAGATAAAACAGGAGGAGGCTTTTTTCAATATTAATAGTGCAGATGTCAGATCTTTGCCTGCTTGGAGCCAACAAACCAAATTTGATTGTTGTGGGCTTTCTGGGAAGTTGACTTCATGCAGCCTCTGGGTTCCTTATTTACTGGTGGAGAGAGCATTGCTCAACACATGGCTGGCATCACTCTCAGTCATTTTGGAAGAATATTATCTAAATGACTGAACTGTTATTGGAAACATCCCTGCAAGTTCAGCTGTACTATGTGCTTTATGAACTTATAGGAAAACATGGTTCTTGCTTCAAAGAGCTTATAATGAGGTTCAAAATGAGGCTCACCACATCAAAAGAGAGATATAGTATAGGAGGGAAGGAAGACAGAAGGAACCGAGGTGCTTTTGTCCAGTGGGGCATCACAGAATCATGCCTTTAGTTCCTAACTGGTTTAAGTAGCTCAGTTTAAGAGTTTTAATTGTGGTTTCTCCAGCCAGTCCCTCTTTCCCTGCGTGTGCCCCAGTTGGCAATAGAACTTGATCTGAATCCAAAACCTGCTCTGCTTTCCTGCGCAGAACCGTGCCCCAGATACATCAGCAGCTCAACAGCTGTGGAGCACTGGACGCTGCTGGTGAAGGAAGGCTCCAAAGCAACCAAGCTGGAAGTGCAAGCAGCTGGAGAAGGTTTCTGTTGTGCACCTGATCCACTGCTGCAATTGCATTTCATATTGTAGCTGCAAATAAGTTGATGATGCTAAATATCTCCCCACGTGCGTTTTTTCACACAGTTCTCTAGTCACCTTTTAACTTTACATAAATGTGGTATCGTGAGGAGCATGGCAAGGTTTACCCAAAGGATTCTCATTCTCCAAGTAGTTAGTGAAACGTAACATTATGTTCTTAAGTTAATGATGGTGCCAGGATCTCCTTGCGAAAAATGGACTACGATCTGCGGAGTAGGTAGGCCGGATGATTGACAGGATATGATGCAGGAAAGAGTGAATCTTTAATGTATCTTGGCTTTTAAGATTGATAAGAAGTACAGAAAGCAGATAGACTCAAAGGGAAAGAGAACTTTGAATGGCTGAAAAAGGTGCAGTAGGACTGTTGGTTAGAAAAATGTCTGTGTGTCATATTTTTCTGAACAAGTAATATTATTCTGTATGATTGTGGGAAATTGAGTTCCAAGTTCCTCCACCGTAGTCAGTGGGGCATGCGGCTGAACCTGGGACTCCAGTTACATACTCAGCAAATGACATAGCAGGTACGGTATTAGAGTGGACACATTCTCGTTTTTGTCAGAGATTTCTTCCTGAGGCTGAGAAACTTCCTGTATGAAAAATTCTGCGAACATACCCTTTAGAGATTTTTGGTTTCAGCTCATGATGGGTTTCTCAGAAAACCACCACAAAATGTATTTTTTTGAAGCTCTGCTCCAGAGGTGATGCTTGTGGAGGATAGGTTAGTATATATATACTACGGATGCGTCTCAGAATAGAAAGAATTGGTGCATCATCCTAAGCGGCTCAGAGTAACTATTTCTTTTCCTCAATCCCTAGAATTGGAGGCTGCACGTCCCAGAATAAATGACGTAGTTAGAAATGGGTGTAAAGTAAAATTCACGGAGACATAGGTCAAAATCATCCCAGCTCTCCTTTTTGTTCTACTGTCGACAGTAGGCAACCCTGTTACTCTATGATCCCAACGCCCTCATATTTCTTATTCCTTGAACTTTGGTGAAACCCTGCACGCTGAAAGCCTCACACTATCGGTGGCCCTTTAAGGCTAGCTAAAACCCGTTTAAGAACAACTGAGCCTGTTCCTATTGGATTTACTCTGTCCTCAATAGCAAATGATCTTTCATCCTTGTGTGTGTGTCAGTGCTTCTGAAACTGCAGTTTGCTGCAATACCGTTTCGTAAAAGCCGGCCTGGAGTAGAGCTATTCAGACAGCACAAAAAAACCCCACCTCTCATGTAAACAGTTCGCTGACTGCTGAAATACTGTGCAAGCAATGTATATTGCAGGTACTTTTCTGCTCTTCTATTTTAATGTAGAGAATTACTCAATGTAGATAACTGCCTTGCAAAAAATAAAGTAAAATCACCAAACCTTCCAGCTAATACTAGCGAGTAGTTGTTCTCTCGCACGATTTGAAGCAGGACCCAGGAGATAAAAACAGCCAGCAACTTCACTGCGCAGACAACTTCTGTTCGTGCATGGAGGTGAAAGCTCTGGCTGTCCTGCACCTCTGTCCTGCCCAGTTCTAGGCTTGGCCGTTCAGCGTGAGAGTTGGTGGGTTGTGTTCAGCCGTTGCCATGTAAGAGTGTCACAATCTGCCACCTGGTCACGTTACAGTCACGCTGTATGGAAGGGCAGAGGAGAAAAGGAAAACTCATCCTTCCCTTCTCTTGCCCCGTGCACTGACTGACCGCTTTCATTCCCAGGCAAAGCAAGCAGGTGTGTTCCCTGCTTTCCACCACTCCTCAAAAGAGAGAAAGAAAAATTATGTCTGGGAGTGGCTGGCAAGAAGAAAAAAAGTAGTTTGGAGTATGTTTAAAGCAGGAATTTAAATCAATATGCACCTCAAAAGATGCAGAGGGCGCTCAGACACCAAAAGAACACGTGCTGCGTTGAGCTTCTCTTTTTTAATTTGTGTCCATGGCGTTCTGTAAACTGTCTTGTATTTTATATTTAAAATTACTAAACAAGTGATTACACCTTCAAGTGACTGTGTGTGTCCGATCAAGTGAAAAATCCTTTTTTCTTATGTTGCATAAATTCCAGACAGGATGCAAACAGTGTTTCTAAGGTTTGCATTTGGGGAGCGGGGAGGGTGTTTTTTGTTGTTTTTACAAGAATGAAAGCTACTGAAAGGAATATGTAAGGTAATGTGCTTTCTTGAACTCTAGAAATGGCAATAATAGTTGAAAGGAGTTAAGGATGAAAGCCAACACACATTGTATACAAAATATTCCATTCTTTCTTCTGTGTGCCGTATCTAAAATTATGACAGTGTTATGCTTGGAAATGTAAATTGTTGCTTTGATAAAATATTTAAAAGTAGATAAGTTTGTGTATTCGGATACATAAAGCCAAAACTCAGCTTTAGTATTAATACTTGGCCTAAGATTTCCTGACAACTGTCTGCAGTACCTCAACATCCCCATGTAATAATCAAAACTGTCTTTTTCCTTTCTTCTCTTAAATATAGGCTTGAAAACCTGGCTTGATCAAAATAGAGGTATCTTGGCTTTCTTACTTTTCTCTCTCATATATTTATTTAAGCCAGATTTTCAGAAGTCATCAGCATCCAGCACTAAGAAATCTGTTGTTTTCTGTTCACTAGGCATTGAAGTGCAAGATCTGACTTTTTCCAACTCTGGTTGTCTGTGCCGAGTTTCTTGTTGTTCGTTAGCCTTTTTGAAAATCTGTCTTTGAATATGCCCACATAATTAGAGATGGTATATGGAGCGATACCTAGAGCGAAGAGGGATTCAATTCTCACTCTCGTTTTTGTTTTTTAAAATGTTTATAGCTTTGCAAAATGTTTTCGTTTAGGCTGAAACTACCCACTTCTAATGCTATGTGGGAGAAGCGTTTTCCCAAAACTTAAGCCTGTTTAAATTTGGTTTTCTGGCTGAGAAAAGTACTTTACCATATTATATATACATAGAAATACACATACATAGTATATTTTAAGTTGCTAGCTTTTGGGGGGGGATTTATTTTGAATCTCTTTCACCCTGCAGGATTTTGGTGCTCTGGGTCATAATCCCAAGTCATACATCTTAAGAAAATCTGTTTTGATATGACTACGTTATAGGGGTTTGATGAAAACAGTTTGTGCGTGCACACCGGCCTTTCTTATACTTTTCCCCTCTTTGATCTTTGTCTTTGCAAAGATCACTCACCATTCCATTGATCCTGTGCGTATAAGTATAAGTAAGCTGAGTTGATTTTCATTTGTGTTTGTTGAGCTGACAGATATGGTCTGCAAGGTGAGAGTGGACTGCTTTTGTGCTCTGCAGCCCATATGTATATATTCTAGTTACTAACGTTTATTTCATAGTTTTCCCAGAAGCTATAATAAGGATTTTGTTTAAATGAATATTCCATATTTGTGGCATGTGAAAGAACGCGAAAAAGGCATTACTCTAATCCAGCTCTTATGTATCACGGTTGAACTGTACTGATCATACTTTCATGGTTTCCCAAGGCGATGAGGTTTATGAGATCATCCTCTCTGTGTTTCTGTTTTTGTCAGTCTCCTCTTCCCTCCCTCTTTCTCCCTCAGACCTCACCGGTAACTTTTGAACCCACTGGCCAAGTTCAGTCACATTTGCTAGAGGAGGACAAGTCTGAAATAGATGCAATCCCTAGAGGTATCGTGAATACTGGCAGCCAGGTAGTGGAGAGAAACTCAAAGGAGATGCCCTCCAAGGAGGAAAAGGCTTACAGTGTAAATGTAATCCTTGTTAGAGTGCAGATAATCCACACAGGGGCGGTTCTAAACAAAGACATTGTTTCCCGGCGGAAAAGGACCTGGCGGTGCTGGTCGACAGCCGGCTGAATACAAGCCAGCAGTGTGCCCAGGTGGCCAAGAAGGCCAACGGCATCCTGGCCTGTATCAGAAATGGTGTGGGCAGCAGGAGCAGGGAGGTGATCGTGCCCCTGTACTTGGCACTGGTGAGGCCGCACCTCGAATGCTGTCTTCAGTTTTGGGCCCCTCACTCCAAGAAGGACATTGAGGTGCTGGAGCGTGTCCAGAGAAGGGCGACGAAGCTGGTGAGGGGTCTGGAGCACAAGTCTTGTGAGGAGCGGCTGAGGGAACTGGGGTTGTTCAGTCTGGAGAAGAGGAGGCTGAGGGGAGACCTCATCGCTCCCTACAATTAACTGAAAGGGGGTTGTAGCGAGGTGGGTGTCAGTCTCTTTTCCCAAGTAACAAGTCATAGGACGAGAGGAAACGGCCTCAAGTTGCACCAAGGGAGGTTTAGATTGGATATTAGGAAAAACTTCTTCACTGGAAGGGTTGTCAGGCATTGGAAGAGGCTGCCCAGGGAGGTGGTGGAGTCACCATCCCTGGAGGTGTTCAAAAAACATGTAGACGTGGCACTGTGGGACATGGTTTAGTGGTGGACTTGGCAGGGCTAGGTTTATGGTTGGGCTTGATCTTAAAGGTCTTTTCCATCTAAATGATTCTATGAGTTCTCCTGTTTGCAGATATGTTTGATTTTAGAGTACTAAATGTTGTACTTAGCATCAGGATTAATCACAGAAGTGCTATTGTATGGGAGATTTATGGGAACATTTTGCAGTCAGAGATTAATTTATTTTCTTTTATTTGCACGTTTCCTGTGTATGTGACACCCAGCCAACCGCTGGATGCATACACACGCACTCTTCATCAGCCATTCAGGCTGAGCTTCGACAGGTCAGCTCTCGACTCTCTTTGCTTCCTTCTGTTTCTACTTACAAGCAAACAGTAAGGTGTATTATCCTGAAAAGTAGATACTTTTTACAAAGCTGTGTAGTAGGATGTGTTGAAAAGATGAAACAGTTTCACTGTGAATGCCTCTTACTCCTTGGAATCTAATAAGGTACTGAATGCTCCTGCAATCCAAATTTGTCTTCTGCGGATATATATTACTAGTACGCTACATTTTCCTCTTTTCTCTCAAATGGGAGGAAAACTTGCCTCTTCTCCTATGTCAGTCATTGGTAATACTCAGGTGATTCTATGATGGCAAACGCAGGCCCTGGCTGAGGGTGAACTGTTTGCCCACTTGCCAATGTCATCGGCTCCAGGAATCAGCGGATGCATCCAGGGTGGCTCCACGGACACCACTGCAGAGCGGAGTCGCTCAGGCTGTATGCAGCAGCCATTTGCCCAGAGGTTTTGAATATCCTGCGACATGGGCTACTGGGCATCCAGAACTAGTAAGGATGGTGAGAGTACCTGAAGCGATACAGGAGAAGTGGTAGAATTAAAATAGGAAAAAATTGGACACATTTGCATGGTTTTCAAAGGCCCATATTCAGGGTTATCTTCCCAGGTAGGATTAAACACTAATAACAACTGTGTGTATATATGTACACACACCCATATATGCATATAGATAATATTTTTTATTTTCATGAGCAAACTACATAGAATACTGTAATTGTCACTGTCCAGTGTTAAAGTTTTCTCTTTTCTCATGTTGTCTGTACATCCCCAAACTGTAATAAAAAGGCCTGGTTATGCGGTCATGACTCACTAGCAGCTGATCTGAGCAACTATGCAGTCTGGTTTTTATCTCAGAGTTGAAGGAGGATTTTTATGCACAGAGCTGTACTTTTTGATATTTAATATTTCAGGTCTCGTTCCCACTGACAGTCTGGAGCAGACAGGGGTCATGACTTAACTTGTCCATGAAGTAAATAGAACACTATTGATGCTATAAAGATAAGTAATATTCATTACAAAGACCACATTAAAGTCATGTACTTGGAGGCAAGTGTTTGGAAACCAGGGCATGGCAGATTTATAATTGTCTTTGTGATATTAATTCAGTCACTACACACATAAGTATAATGATCAGAGCTGGTTGATAATTCAGTAACAGATGGTTTGTTTATGCTTCAGAATACATTAAATATTTTAGAATTATGTAGAGACATATTTAATGAAATATAAAATATCTTAGCAAAAATAAAAAAACCCATCTGTTTTCCTGTCAAAGTGATACCTTGGCAAGACTGAAACCAGACTATTTGTTTCGCTAAGCTGTTTATTTTAAATTGGAATAGCAATTAGGAATGCATTCTTTAATTGTCTGGCTACAGTTTCATTAATGTGTATGGAGTAGATGCACAAGGAAGCTCTTTGCATGTTAAACTTCTGCAGTTCTCTCATTCAGGATGGGATTTGGTTACCTAAATGTAAGTATCTGTTGTCATTTGAGACACTAAGGTATCCCACCTGCCTCCCGGCTGCTGTTTCTGAAGGGTGCAAATCCCTAATCGATCTTTTCTCCTGTCTGTAAGCCCTGTGCAAACATTTCAGATGCCTTATAGAGTCTCAAATGGCACTAGTGCTTACACATAAACCACCACGCTTAACTAACTTTGCAAGCTGGAGAATATTTTTAAAGTGGAGTTGTATGTATGATAATGCTAATATGCAGATTTTCTTACATTAATGTTAATCCAAATAAGAACAGATCACTTGTGTATCAGATGTCAACATCTTTAAGTAGTCTAGCACTGCAAGATTTTGTTAAATGAACAAGACGTGCAGCAGGAAGAGGAAAACACAGCACATAAACGTACGTAAGTGGACTCTGTGCTCCCAGGGAGGTGTGTGGGCTCATACATAGTGAAATAATATAGGGCAGCATCCTTGTGAACGGAACAGTAGCAATACTGATATAAACCAAAGGCCTGTCCAGCTTCTGTCTCCATTTGTGGTCAGCAGCAGATGCTTAGAGAAGATCATAATCAAAACAGGATTAGTGTACAGTGCTTTGTACTTAAAAGCCCTCACTAGGATTCTGAATCCTTTGGGAATATGTCTCGTTACTTTGAATTCATGAGGTCACTTTTTAAATCACTATCCCATTTACTCATCCAAGACCACTATCTACTTTGCAATCAAATATGTAGGCATCCCTGCTTTACTAATGAACTTCTCAGGAGGATAACGGATTCACATTTCTGGTTTCAGCTTTTGGTTTTGGACCTACAAAGAATTCATAATAATTTGCCCAAAACCTTTTGGTACAGTATTTCTCGATTTACCAGCAGACATGGAGTTAGTCTAATTTTTCAACGCTAAAAAAAAAAATTGCAATACTTTTTTTGGCGAAAGGAGAAGTTTCTTTAAAAAGCTGTGAAAAGATTTCAAAGCTTTTTTTTCAGTCTCTTTTTTTTTTTTGACTGTACCTATTCACCATTTCATGCCCAAGCAATGGCATAAAATGCTACCTCAAAATCTCTAGGTCTTGGACATGTCAAAATACATTCCTTGGAGTGTTACTACATGAGATGTATTTATTGCAGAGTGATATCCAAACACAGATTTTCTTGAAATCTGAGATTCATGATTATTAACCTGTTGGATAAAGGATGAGTTGAGTTTGCATGTTTGTATTCTTCTCAGAACTACTGTTCTAATTTGAAGGCAAGGAGTTATGGCATCTCTAACTTGCTTATCTGGTATTTGGGAGATGAGAGTTTTTACACCAGTTCATCCCCTTCATCCTTCTGGGCAATGTTTCTGTGAGGTCTGTTGTTCCTCGATCTCTAAACTTTTTATTTTTGAAACCAGTGGGCTTTGGGAGTTGACTGATCAGCAGATTGTAGAAGACGAGTGTAGAAGGCCACAGACCTTTGGGAGGTCTTCAGCTGATGAGCATTGTGTTGGATTTGTTTCCAAATCTCAAGGCCTCTTTGAAGTCGTTAATGCAGCAGCACTGCCATGCAGCACTGAGGTTAAGGCATGGAAAACTCTTCATTACTGTCTACAGATTTTTGTCTTCTGCGGAGGGACAAGTTGCTCTGTGCTAGCTAGTTACGTGACCTTGTCTCTTTGGCCTTCTGGTACAGATGTCTGTGTGTGCTGGTCTGAAGCTGAGTTGCTAAACTGGTTAGTTCAGCTAATGAGTTACCAATGCTTGAAATAGGTTCCACAGCTGCTGTTGTTATGTTGCCTTTCAGCAGATGGAGTTTTGCCTGCTTCAGATCTTTTCACTTTAAAATCTTCCACCTAATGTGTCTCTTTTTCCCCACCCTTGTTGACATAAGAGAAGGGAAAAGGTAGGGGAGCTCTCCATCTATTATTATGAACTACTTTAGCCTTCACCGTTTCTGGTAGATAAACTATCAACAAATGCAATTCTGTTTTAGCACTTGATTACACCCCCTGATTTTACACAGCAAAACATACTGAGGTTTCTGGTAATCTTTTGAGTAATTGCTTGTCATTGTCAGAGTTAAAAATTACTCTTGGACTATAGTTTGTACTGAAGTTTTAGCCTGATTTTGCTCTCCCTCGACGTTCTGAGCAATAAAGGCCTCTGCATAGGTACAATTGCACTGTACCTTCTTTCCCACTGATTCTGAATGAACTAGAGGTTGACGTAAATGCCGTGTTTTCATAGTCAGGTAGTAGCTTTTTTTTTGCCCCCAAACCAGATTCTATGGGGGGAGGGGGTTTGGTTTGGTTTTTTTCTTCAGAGATCCTGGCTTTGAATTGTTGATGTTTTCCATTCCTTTCTGAAATAAGATACTGTATGCATTAGATGACAGAATAAAAAAATTGGTGCTTTGAAACTTTGCTCTTTTCTAATCCAGCATATAAGTATTTGCTTCTATGTGTTCAGGAATTACATTGACATTTTCCATCATCTAAGTGAAGTTCCAAAGTTTTCCTTAATTCTTGCAATAACATATAAAGCCTCTGATAAAGTAAAGGCTTTCTGCATTCTTCTCAGATGATTGGCATACATTTTCCTGTTACACAGTATTCTATTATTTTAAATACTAGTGTTCATCTCAAAGGATTTCTTACTCTCAGACCTATCCTTGGGGTGAGTGAAGGGCAACAGAAAGGTATAGCTCTGCACATAACCGAACAACTGAGAAGGGGAAAGTTTTTTGGGGCCAAGTATACAAGAAAAAAGAGTGCTCCTTTTATGGTTTGTTGCCAAGACTGACGTACAATTTATTTGGTTAATTTAGATTTCCCTGTTAAAAAATTATTGACAAAAGGTCAATATGAATCTTTTCCCATTAACTTTTAGGAAGAGTTTGCCTGAGCATGCCACAGCATTTAGTAATCAAATAGTCATTAATAATTCTTCATTTTTGGAATTCAATGAATTCTGACCCAATAGATTTTATACGAATATTGTTATCCATGTTTAGATGACTTCAAAATAAAATACTTAAATAATTAAAATGCAATTTTAATTGAAAGCAATTGGTTAAGATCTAAACATTTGGTAGGGAAATATTTTAACTAACATTAGTTGTTGTCCACAGGCATGAATGTGTAGCTTCCATGCAAGGAAATCCAAGTAGGCAACTGTAGAGAGGGCTCTTCCTCTTGCCCTTTCCTCTCCTCTCCTTTCGCCTCATTCCATGTTGTTGAGGAGCAGGAGTCTTCAAAGCTGTTTTAAATTCCAGATTGTGTAATTATGGAAGTTTGAACAAATTTCAGGGTTGTGGCTAGATGATTCAGCTTTTGCTTCTGTGCTATCCAGCAGAGGTGGTTGCTCTGCACAGGAATGATAGGGGTGGAAGTAGAAGACGTTAGGAAAGCTGAGTTTTGTGTCTGCTTTGTTAGGAAGGTGTTTGATTTTTAGATGTTCCTGGGTCTGTGCTACTTCTTAGATTCCCCATATCTTCCTTACTGACTCCCAGTCTTCATTTAGTTAAGCAGCAAATCTTAATGAGTAGCTAAAAGTTAAAATGTTTTGTCAGAACCAGAGCTTGTCAGCTGTGTGTCTGTAATCTCCTGGCTAGATGACTATAGTGTTCAACAAACCGAAGACTTTGGAGAGTGCAGCAGGAATATGTAAAAGCCGTTTTCCAGTGGCTGCCCAAGCTATCCCACTGCTTGTGGGTACCTTGTTTTCTGTACTGCTTTTGTTTTATAAATCCTTCTGTATCCTTGCGGAATTCCCGTATCTGAAAGGACAACCTCAAAAAGCAACAACAACAACAAAAAAACCCAGATAAAGTCAGAGCAGCTGAGCTATGCAGACTCTGCTCACAGTGTTTATGCTTTTTTAGAGAGTAGGTAGTTCAAGTGACCGGTGACCATAGATTGACATATTGTTTGCTTTCCTCCAGAAAGCCGTATCTTGCCCTAATATTTAACATCAGCTGTTAGCAGAACTTGGATTCAGACATACAAGCTTAGGATTGGCCTAACTCTGCTTCCATCTATGTATGTTCAGTCAATGTTTCTAAAATCCCTCCCTAATGCAGCATACTTATTTCTATAGCCTTAATTGAGGACAGGGAAAGAGTTCATGTATATGGAGTACACACACTATTGTAGTTGTGACTAAGAGAC
Organism: Gavia stellata; assembly: GCF_030936135.1. Classification (NCBI taxonomy): domain Eukaryota; kingdom Metazoa; phylum Chordata; class Aves; order Gaviiformes; family Gaviidae; genus Gavia; species Gavia stellata. Next base: position 81,089,430 of record NC_082597.1, on the reverse strand, counting down.
TACCCAAGGCAAGCTTCGTAAGGGAAGGGTAGTTTCTTTGCTTAGACTAACTCATACTAATAAAACATAGGGCAAAAAGTGCCCAAAACTTTCCAGTACAGCGACGTCATCTGTTTCCAGTATTTCTGTTGGTCAAATCAAAAAGTGAAATCTCTGTAAATCCTTGTCTTGGTTATATGGAAGCAAATTGTGCGTACTATTTTCATCCAACAGCTTGCAATACTTAATAGGTAGGCAGTAAGGAAAACAAAATTTTTCTATTCAGCTGCCCCTTGGCTTCTTTCAAGTTTTGTTTTTATTCGACAGGAAGCAAATCAGAAACACGTAAGTTTTTGTGAGCACAGCAGTGTGTCTCTGTATTGAGCAGTTAATCAAAACATGTCTGAACACACAGACTTTTTCGAGGCACACAGAGAGCATTTTACTTTTATTACTGGGAGGGGTGTATCAGTTAGTTGTATTTGACCTCATTGACAGTAAGAAGAAACAAAAAAAGTCTTAATTGAATATAATGCTTGGACATTATTAAATAATTTTATAGTCTAGAATTTTAATTAGTTAAAACCACTATGTAAAATGTTGGGGGGTTTTAATCTTATTTGTAGATTTATCTCTTCAGAGTTCCCTCCAGACACTCTCCCCCAAACTCTTATACAGTCTTTGCCCAACCCCACCTGGACCAATTTTTTGCAAATGACTCAAACCCAAACTCTTATCCAAACTCAGAAAACCCTGTCAATGTTGGTTGTTTATATCTTAAAAGTTTCCATTTGAAAATTTTCAGCTATGTGCAGATGGTTCACAAAATGTCCAGAGGAGACAATGGCCTCAAGTTGCGCCAGGGGAGGTTCAGGCTGGATATTAGGAAAAATTTCTTTACTGAGAGAGTGGTGAAACACTGGAATAAGCTGCCCAGGGAAGTACTAGAGTCACCATCGCTGGAGGTGTTCAAGGAACATGTGGACGAGGCACTGCAGGACATGGTTTAGTGGGCATGGTGGTGTTGGACTTGATGATCTTACAGGTCTTTTCCAACCTTAGTGATTCTGTGATTCTAGAAAAGTAGAATTCTGTTCTGCTGATTTTATAAATGTGTATACAGTTAGAAACAGAGTTTTGATTTAGTAGGCCTTTAAAGTTGCAATAACATGCCTTCTACAAAATTAAGTCCCAGTACAGTATTCATACTGGGCATTTGCTGTTCCCCTACAGGTCAGTGCGCACCTAGGATACACTGTTCAGTGTGTTTATAAAAGGAAAAACATTGCTAGTTGTGAAAGAGAAACGATGTCTCGAGAATTAGACATATCACTGCATAATTTGCCTTCTGAAGGCACACAAGTAACTTACACATTGCAAGAACAGAGAAGCAGCAGTCTATTTTTGCACAAGCACTATAGATGATGACAGCACGTGTATTGGAGAAGAGGAAAGGTTGGGGTTGTGATTGGAGCTGTGGCTGCATTTCTCAGCTCTGCTACAGACTTCCTCATACCAAGTTGCTTAGAACTGTGCTGAGACTACAGGGTATCTTACTTCAAGACCATGGCCCATAGCTGCTGTGGGCTTGAGTCTTTTATATGGTCAACCAAGAGAAGTAATCGAGGCCTTAGATCTCTCCTTTTCATCAGCCATTAGTTTTTGAGTCTGGATAGCGTGCTGGGTTGACTGTTGCTTTCCTATGTTCAAGAACACTGTAAGAGTCTATAAATATTGGAATTAATATGTACAATATATTTGAACTCATGTTAGGATTTCATTGTTCAGTGTGAACAGAGTTGCTGTAGGGCTTATTTTTGTCCTTTTCAACCATGCATACGTAGCAGGATTGGGCAAGGCATGCTTTGATCTAGCTTGCATGCATGTCAAACCACAGGCTTGGTCCAGAGGGCCTTTGTTTGTTTGTTTGATGGGGGGAGGCTTATTCTTTTAGATTTTTGTGTACATTTTTTTGAAACACTGGGATCTTTATTTTTCTTTAATGCAGCAAACAGAGATACATCAAATCCTAACCTATGTATAAATTGGCATGAGTGTGAACCATCAAGACATTGGGCTTAGACCTGTGTGGGGAATTATTTTGTAAACAAACTTGCAAAATGGAAAGGTAAATTCCACTGGGAAAGTTAAAAATAAAATAAAATGATGTTATTTTGCCTCAATTTTCCTGAAACGGAATATGTGCCTGTGTGGTATTACTTTCTAAACCTGGTTTCAAGTGTAATGCCATAGAGAATGTTCATAGACATTGTTCTGAAGTGATTTATCCTTTAAATCACGTCTGTCTTACTGCCTGCCTTCATCTGATCCTAGAAGTATAAATGAACTCCAAGGCTTTGATCTGGAAGTTTCAAAACTCAAAGGAGATTTTCAAGGGCTTTGAAGTTGAGCTCTAGAAGGGACAATGCACTGTGCACTTATTCACTGGGAGAGTGCTGTCATCGTACAACCAAGCCTTTGCCGGTGTAAATTCATCAGAGTGTTTGATGCAGCTTTATTACATTAGTATTCTTTTTTGGTTTATAGTTAGAATACAGGAAAAAAAGGAGCTTCTTTTGCTGTTTGACTCCATTTGTTAATTGAGCTAAATACACATTAATTTTCTTCTGACAGAATTTTTCAGAATTAAAAAGAAGTGTCTCCTAGTATCACCCTTCACAGTTCTGAGAAACTGTTCAGAGACATGCTTACTTCTATGAGCAGTTTTCACTAAATGACAGCAGGCAAGAAAAATTGATGTAGACTTTAAAAAAAAAATGCCTTGTGAAGGCCTCTTCCAAATTTAGAAAATGCCCTGTGCCTTTCACTTGAGATCACATAGGCAAAAATCCTCTGCCTGCAAAAGTTGTGATTAAAGTTACAGAGGCTGCATGACTACATGGCGTTGCAGGGTGGCATTTGTAGAGTCCAACGATGCTTAAAATGCCGATCAGAATTCTATGACTTTTTCTGACATAAACTTCTGAATTAGAAATACGGGTTACAGCCCACGGAGATACAAAGCGACTCGTGTGGCTGAGCTCACGTTCACCATTAAATCAGCAGGCACTGAAGGTATCTCTGGATCTGAAACTACTATCAGAAGCACAGAGTAGGATACAGAAACACTATGTGAGTTTCCCCAGATAACTTCATAAACATATTTTGGTTATTCTGTCAAAAACTTAGGTGTTTTAGGTTTTGGTCTGTGCCTTTTAGGTTGAGCTGTATGGTACCTCATTGACAAGAACATTTGATTGAAACCACTAAGCTCATATCTTTTGTGACCTGAGCCAGATTAAAATAGAAGCTTTTGCAGATAAAAGGCTTGTAGGTTTATCTTTTCTACTACCTACCCCAAAAGAGCGGCAAACTTCTTTCTGTAATTTCATGGTCCTTTTGTTGGAAATGAGTATCATGAGACTGGGGATAATGGCATGCTGTGACTAGCTCTTTCAATAAAGACAGGATTATGATGATGAGACTTTTTTTTTCCCCTCTCTGTCCTTGTCAATTGGTATGATGAATAACCAAAAGTCAGCTGGCATGTTAATCTAGATAGTTCAAGTTGATACAAACAAGGAGTGAGAAAAAGGCAGTCACTTAGCTATTCCTCCACCATTTGTAGCTGTGGAAGTACTCATTTTATGAAAATTTTAATTTATGATTTTGTTCTCAGCTCATCAAACAATTCAAAAAATTGCTTAGACTAACTCAATGATCACTATTCCTTATTATGAAACGTTTTCCTGGTCTTTGCATGCAATTGTTTCCTAGGCTTTTATATTCTTCCTTTCAGGATTTCTGCTTGCTCACAGGTAAATTATAGCCCAACGGGTTAAAATTAATCATTTAGCTGCAGCTGCATAAAGACTCGTATCATAGCCACCATCTTCCTACCTCATAAGTGGGCTGGGTCCTTGGCTTGCTCCTCTGTTACTGAACTTACCTGGAGCAATGGGTTGTCAGCCCTCATCAGAAAATATAAGTGCTTTGGGGAGTGTCTATGGTGCATTATCCTGTCATTCCAGGGAGACCTGACAGTCTAGGAGGAAGAAGAATATTCACACGTGGTATTTCGTTCCCCTTTTGTAGCTTTGCTTACCTATCACGCAGAGTGAATTTAAAGCTTATTGGTAACTGCCTTAGCTGCCTCTACATCTTATGACAATAATCCAATTAGTGTACATGGATGTGATCTATGTAACCAGATTAATGAATTAGCTAAGAGTCAACAGGTGCTTAAGAACGATAATTCCTAAAAAAAATGACATCATTGTTTGGAGGCCTAAGAAACATGCTGACCCAGAGAGAGCGCAATCAATAATATTGCAGATGTAACCCGTCCCCTGCCTCGTAGGGCTGTGGGATCCTCTGCCTGTAAGAAAAGGTGTTTCCGCATTAGCGTTTCAATTCCTTTTAGGAGCGCAATTTGAACTGCCCCCATTTACTGCACTTTAGTATGTATTGTACAGCACTGTCCGAGCCTGCAAATGGATTTATTTTGATGAAGTTAAACAAGAAGGTGCATCCTAGCTGTGAACAGACCTTTAGACCACAAATCTAGACTAGATCTAGCCAGAGGTAAAAACCTGGCATAAATATGGTACAAATGTTCCCCAGCAGAAGATCTCTTCACAGCTCTAATCCTTTTTTGTTGCCCTGCTTGCTAATGTAAATATAGCCAAAGCCTGGCTGGGTAGAATGCTTTTCCTAACGTATTCATCACTGGAAGTGATTGAATGTTCAGTTTAAACCATTTGTGTCCGGAAGCTTAGCTGAACGTTTGCCATGCTGAAGGAGAGCCTACAGAAATGTTTACCTCAGCGTTTCTCAGGACATTAATGCCACTTGGAACACAAAACAGGACATTGTGCCACATGCAGAACATAGGTGTAAAAGTTTATATTCCTTCAAAAATGTTACTTGAGGCATACTATATTATTTTAGCAGTGATTAATTAAGCCTGGGAAAGGTCTGTCTATGCTAATCCACACACTTTTTATCCTGAACAGTGATGGTCACTCTATTTTTATATGGTTGATGACAGTCTAATGATCAGTGGTGTTTCATGGATGGAAATTTTGTTTTGCTTCAGTCCACCTGATTTTCTCCAAGTTTAACGATGTCTCAGGGTTTATACTACATTTGTACTCATTTTCTGGGGCACTGGCAGAACTTAGCCTTCCAGCTGCTATGCAGCTCTACAGTTTCTGTCTGGCTCTTCCCAAAGGAAGGAAGGGCTGCAGAGAGGAGATGTAATCAGGCTGCATGTGCAAGATGAGCTATGCTGTCTCTTCCCCATCCAGGCAGCTCCACACTGTGGGAACAGTCCCACATCAGGAGATCTGACATAGGGATGCTTAAACCAGAGTGGATAGGAGAGGGCTCATCCCTCCCTGTGCTGCCTCTCCTATCAATGCTATACCCAAATCCTAGCTGCATTATGAACCTGCAAGGGTGCTGTTGCCACAAAAAGGTTTTATTGTGCATGATCCTAGGACATATGGACTGGATGCTTATGCTGGCTACAGACACTTCCATGTTGGAAAGACATGGAGGAAGAAAAGCCGTAACTTTACTGAAGACTTTTTGGCAAAAAAATGTTATTGTCACCTCTGTTAAGCTCTTTTTTGTTTCTGTTATGTTTCTTTTTTGCATTATAAATTTTCCTATAGAATTTCATCTTTTAATTAACAGTAGTGTTTTTGTTACTCTGATCTGAATACATTCTTTCTGAAGATTTTGTTATTTGTCTTCTATATGCGTACTGGCCGAGAAGTAGGGATGCTTATAATGTTAGATTTTATTCTCCCCGGGGTGTAGCAGTTGTGAGTAAAAGAAGTTAGAACTGTCTTTAAACCATAAATAGATCACCACAGGTTGTCACTATGGTTTAAAGTAGATATACTGTAATCCTTTGCCAGATTATTCATTTGTCCTTCATGAGGAAAAGAAAGACAATTTGAGAAAAGTTTTATATTGGATCCAAGGAAGCTGACGGGTGATTTGGGAATGAATATAGTGAATTGGAAGGAAATTAGATGAAGGGTTAACTGTGCAGTTGTCTGATCCGTATGAAAATAAAGAGAAAGTAGTGTGTTGGCGGAGGTGGATTGGTGGGCAGTGTTTGCCTAAAGTCTGCGTCTCTGGTGTACTATCAGCGTGTTGTATCAGTACTCAGACTATCATATTTGTGATTATGAAAGTCTAAAATGTGTATTAGAACATACAGTGAAATCTTTGAGTATATTTGCTAAAGTTAATTGTAGTTTGTATGGTTCTGTTCAGAGGCGGGTGCGTGCGTAAGCTGTATAGAAAAAGAAGGTAAGGGTTTGTAGAAATCAGTGTTCATGTTAAACTGGGATTTTTCTTTCAGACTGCAAATGTTCTGTGCTTGCATATTAGCTTGGCAAAGGTTGAGTCCTAAAGGCTGGAAAGATCGTTATAACATTTAGTTTAGTGTAAAAGATAACCTTTAAAACCACTGCTCATGTTTTCTGCAGTAAGTTGCACAGAATTTTCTGCTTAGCAGTTATTAATGGGGTTTATTTTGCAATAATGCTCAGCTATCTCAACCAAAGATGGGGTGCAATTGCATTGGAACATTTCTTCCCTCCCCCAGCTCCACAAGGATCTTTCCTGGATAGTGCCTGTGTGTGGAGTTAATTATACTGATGTTAAGTAATGATAGTATTGATATTCTTCTTGAAACACAGAGAATTATTTCTGAACCTCCCCGTTTTTTCATACTTTGAGGCACAAATCATGTCTACAGAGTTGTACTCGTGATTTCCATCCAATTCCAATGTCCATCTCAGGATAGAGTTTAATTCTCAATATCTTCCAAAAGAAATTTCAGTCAGATTCCATAACTCTTTAGATTTCATAAGACAGCAGGACAATCTATGTGAGTAAACAGACTCCTTGGAGATTTTATCTGTGCATGGAATTATTCTCAATAAACTACCCCTGAATAAGCTCCCTTTGCAGACACTCTTATTTTCAGCTTACTACTAATTTTCTTCTGTGAGTGAATTCAGGAAAGCTTGACCGTTTTACTGTAAAATCAGAAATAAATGGAAGTACAAACCAGATGCTAAACTTCGCATTCCTTAATAATTGTATGTAACGGTTTGATGTTTCACTCCTCGCTCAGGCAGTACACTATAGTTCCTGAATGTGAGAGGCTGAGCTCGATTTTTAATTTACTAGTTTAACTTGGAAGTCACTTTCCAACATGAAGTGTGAAAGTGTTTCCATATGTAACTCACCAGCTTTTAGATACCAATGGAACATTTTTCACTAACTTACCTGAAAAAATCCAGAAAGAAGCAAATAAAATATTAGTATTATAATAAAGGATTTATTTTTCCAATCCATTTCAATAGTAGTTGTACAGCAATGTATCCTATAAGATTATTGAAGTTAATTCCTGAAGCAAAAGCAAATAAACTAAAGCCAACACAAATAAATAACTTCAGTGTATTTTACTAAAGAAGTGGTTATGCAGAACTTCTTTTTCTTTCTTTCTTTCTTTTTTTTTTTTAATAGAATGAGCTCTCCATTAAACCAGAAACTCATTTTTGCTTGAGTTTTAAAATGAGTGTTATTAAAAACTTGTTTTGAGAATATGATTTTGGTCTCTGTCCTGGTTGGGTCCCAATTCAGAAATGGGATTTATGCATTTAAATGTTAGTCTTTGAGTTATGGGAAGAAAAGATGTTTTCCTGAGTTGAGCTTTCTCATATGGTCAAATTATTTTCACAAATGGCCCACTAATGTACATTTGATTTAACATGTTCTTCTCACTAAAGGCTGCACACTTAAGCTCTTACATAGCAAAAACCTCTTCCAATTTTTGAATCAGCTACTTGAGAAGGAAGTTGGGAAACACCAGGAAACTCTGGAATTTTTCCTTCTGAGATGATCTGTTTCCTCCCTCTCGCCCCCATCTACTTCAGAGTAATAGATTTTCTGAAGTAACAACAGATGGGTTGTAACAGAAAATATTTCAGAAACCAACAAGTCGAGCTTGAAATAGCTTATTCAGAGTTTACAATGTGAGCAAGTTACTTATAAGTGGCAAAATAGAAATGTCCTGTAATTACTAATTCTCTTACATTGTTTTTGATGCACTGTGTGTGGTTGAAGGGTTGAACTTACACTATGTTATGATAAAAAAATAAAGTGACTAAAATTTAGAGTAAGTAAAAAAAAATGGTTGTCCGTTTAAGCCAAGACGGATGCAAATGTTTAGATATTTTGGTTGCTTTAATTATAGGATTTTTAACTTGAGGTATGTATTAAGAGTCTTGTTTTCAGAAAGTTGTGGGTGTCCGTGCTTTGAAAATTATAAGCTTTTTCAAAATTAGTTTGCCAAAAATTGCATACAAGTCCAGAATGACCATGCTATTGTGAATGTTGTCATTAGTACGCTGAAGTATATGAAGTTTTGACAAAAAATGTGTTTCAAATCATTCGGCACATCACCTGTGCTTACAAGGCACCTCATGCTTTGTACTGCCAAGCTTAAAGTAGGCTCTTTTTTAGGTTGGAACTGCTGGTGGTGGGCAGGGGGGCTAGAGACCGGCTTATTTTTTTCTGTGCCAAACTAGGTCTGCTTTAGAATTTTTGAGGTTTTTTGGACATTTTCAGATTTCCACTTAGGCATGTCATCAAAATTTGCCTGCTCTTCTGCTAGGTTAGTTGAGTTTATGCCTTTTCAGTTCTACTTGGCTAAAGTGAAAACAATCGCTGCAGCTAGTTTTGTTTTTACAGAAGTTGTGATTTTCAAGTACACGTGAACACACAAAAATGCAAAAGGCTTGAGTTGTAAAGCACTGTGAGAGACTGTTCAAGCTATTCTTCCTGGATTTTCACTATACTGCTGTGTCAGATCACAGCTCAGGTGCTTGTGTGTGCTAAGATTTCTCAGTCTTGGTGGGTTATGGTAGTGATTATGCCCACAGCCCTTTGAGAAGTTTCCTAGAGTTAGGCACTCCCTCTCTCACACCTTTCAAAGCGCAGCCCTACAGCCTAAAGTTTCTTTGGGATCAATGCAGAATCTCAAGATAATGCACAACATTTCTGAGAAGTTTCTGCGTGGGATATTAGCCTTCCAGCTTGCAGTTTGCTGGTTCAGAAAAATAGGTGGTGGAAAGCAGAATATTGCATACTTTCTCTCACAAATATGTGTACTTTCCATAGATTCAAACCCAACGTTGTTCTTGAGTCAACGGAAATGTCTAAATCTGGAGAAACAATAATGGATCTTGTGTGTTCTTCCACCAGTCTAGAGCCTTTTTTTAGGTGGATTCAGGTTTTTGAGGTTTTCCAGCATCGTTGTCCTGAAGGCTATAGCTTGCCTTCTGCATTGCTGAATCTTCCCAGCTCACCTTATATTGTTGCAGTTGGAGTGGTTCCACAGTCACACCAGTAACTGGTAGACCACAAATGGTTGTTTCTTCCCCTTTCCTCTCCTGAGGTTCTTATGTGACCCAAGGAATTTATTTCTGAATTCATTCTCTGCCCCCTGCCCTGCCCACCTTGAAAAAGTTTTGTCTCCCGTTGCCAGCTATCACTGATACCTAATTTAGGCTCCCTGTTGCCCCAGGCCAAAATATGCTAGGCTGCTACTGAGAGAAGTGATCTTGTCCTGGCCCGGTCTACTAGTTCCTATTCTTTTCCTTAAGCTGACTGCAATACTCATGCAGCCATCCGGTGAACCCAGACCACAGAACTGATACAACTGAAAACTCACCAAACAAAAAAAAATAAGCTGATCAGTTTTCTGTCTTACTATTTAAATAACAACTTTGTAATATTAACCAATATGTATAAATGGTACAGAGGCAGGTTCCATAGCTCATCAGCGGTGGACACAAAATGGACATTTTTGTGGTAAAAATAGGATTTATTTTTCTCCCATTATAACAGGAATTGAAGGTACTAAAGGAATCCAAACACTAATTTCATTTCTAGTTTGCAGTGAGCTAACGCTTTGATGTTGCAATTATTTGGCTAATGGGGGTCAATTTGGCTGTTAGGGCCAATAAGAATAAATAAGAAAATTTATTTTTCTTTTACATTATTTTACTCTCACATGAATGACACATGCACGGATCTTTTCTGTGTTAGTGCTTATATTATAGCTAACAGAGCTATTGCTATAGACACTATTGGAGAGATGTGGAAAATAACATTATTTCAGTGACTTGATTGAAAAGTGCATATATTTTTTTTTTATGACTGACTTATGCTAGTAAAATAGAGATGAAAAAAAAGGTATATCCAACTTCTCGTTTGGTGTGCAGCTCTTCCTTAATTTCTTCTACTTGTTTTTTTGTTCACTATTTGTGTAACCTAGACTTCTCAACTTCACAAGGGGTTTGTACTTTTAGCTTTTCATATAAGTACAGTTATTTAAATAAAAATAAAAGCATTCAAAGTATGAACTTGTAAACAAAACAATATCACCATTTTCAACCAATTCTGTGAAAGTCAAGTGTACATTAAGTATGTGCTATTTTGAAATGCTGCATATTTCACTATGATAAGAGATACGTCTTTTAAATAGAAATGTTGGGGTTCTGAACTTCCGTGTGTAGGAATACATTTCCATGGAAGCCCTGCTTTTACACTTGCTTTTCGGTAGGATGCTTATCATAGTTTATAATAGAGCAACAAATTCTCTATTCCCATCCCTACCAAATTTGCCAAAACACTGGTTCATCTAACGATCTGCAAAAAAGTGCAAATGTGATAACATCAACTTGAAATGAAATGTCTTGGTTTTCTATTACTTTTTTTTTCTATTTTTTTTTTCTATTACTTTTATTTTTATGATAGTATTTAAAAAACTTTATTTCAGGTTTCAGTTTCTCTCAGTAAAGTAGTTCATTATCTCTTTTATCTAACCTAAGTTTAGCATCTATAAATTAGTTGCCAAATAAGTATTGTTGTAATATTTTTTTTTTTTAGAGAGAGACAGTAATAGGAAAAATGCTGCCTGCTACAAAGATACAGTATTAGTTGATAAGGCATTATCTACGGCAGCCTTGATAAAAGGTTAAAACATTGACTGATAAGTTGTTAAACAATTCAAGCATTGTCCTCTTTGGAGTACTTTTAGTCCATTACACTTCATGTATAGTTAATTTATCCCATTCAGCCTATATTAAAATGTCAGTTTTCCACTGAATTCTGAGGTCATGGTTATGTGTGACCGTCTCAGCAAACAACAATGGAAGTGATTCAGGATAAACAAGTGTGGAAAATGCTGTTCAGTGGATTTTTCAGTTGTCTGTATTTTCAGTAGATTTTATGACTTTATGAATGTCTAGTGCTGTCCATTTAAAAGAACTTTTATTAAGTCTGCGAGACCACAGATTTGATATGGTATTCCCGACATTACATTGCTTGGCAATTCCTTGACATTTCTGATGAGTTTTTCAAAGGATTGAGTTGTAAAGTGTTTTTGGAAAGTGTGAAAAGTTCCTCGCACGTTGTCATTCTGTTTGGATGTGAATCACTAGCCATGCCAAGCTGTTCTTCTCCCACTTGGAAGCCGAATACAGAATGTGTAAGACAAAAAATGATGCAGATGTTTTGGTGAGTGCCTTTTCCTGTAATTTAAGAAGAGAGCATTAAAGTTTGCTATCAGTCTTGTTGTGTTGTAGAGGGAAAATGCAGCTCCTAGAATATTTTAAAACTAGGGTACAGCAAATGATGTGGTGTGCAGGGGAGGGGAGGAGAGCATGGGGCAAGAAGCTAAACCCAAGAGCCATTAATCATGCACTGGACTTCAGAGAAATTTTTTTGCAAGTAAAGCTAGCTCTACAGTAAACCAGCTGTAGAAATGAGTTTAAAGTCCGTGAAGACCGAGACCTACAAATCTGCCTCTGTCCCGTAGGGTCAAAGGGCACTTCTCCTGGAGGCAGAGCTGCAGACGGTCCCATAAATGCAGGACTGTTGCCATGACACAGAAAGATTGTCATACAGAGCAGGACGGCAAATGAGTGAAACTTTCTTCAAGCCTACACAAGGGAGTTGGGAAGAAAAGCTTGAAGTGGATAAGTGTTCTCTCTGAAAGCATATGCATCTAAGACACTTCTTCACAGTAATTTTTCAAAGCAGTATTTCAGATTGTTTCATCCAGCCTGCCTAAATGATGTGACGTGAAGAATTTAACAAATTGGACTGGGATTCTTCTCTTGGCCTGTGGAGACAGGCACAGGAGTTCGGTTACATGAATCCAATTTTATTTTCAAGAACAGAGAACAAATTAATTGCCAATAGGACCAGCAGATAGATATTTGATAATATTTAGATTTGTGATTTTTTGCATTGAATTTCGTTAATAATTGTGCTAAGCCATGTTCCAGTGGTCCTATCTATATGAGTAGTGATACTCTCTGTAGGCAATGACTGAAATGTACCTGATTTTCTTTGTATTTTAAGCAGAATGTAATAAGCGCCTGTTTCATCTTATCATTTTTGGTGGTGATAATAGATTATAGAGTTGATTCTCAAATTTTTTCAGCAATCACTTAGGAACTCATAAATTAAATGTGATAATAAATGTAGATATATAGACTCTCTTCCCCCCACACAGTACCAGCCATATTTTAGATTAGATTAAGAAAAACTAAGAATATTTAGGCAACAGATAAACTAGCTATGCTCACAGCAGGAACCATCAACAGTGAAGGTGTGTGTGTGAACCAACACATGGAATGTATTAGGGAAGAGTGGTTTATGGACAGACGTATCAGTTTTGCCTAAATGTGTTATACAGAGATAGGTTAAATAACCCATTAGAGGGCCAAGCCTTCCAAATACGTCTAATGAAATATGAACATGTTTTAGCAGGTTGTCAGTTGATTGAGATTTAATTCCAATGAAACAGTGGCATGTGGAGCAAAGGTCAGCCAATGTTTGAGCTAAATGCTCTTTATGCGACTGGCACATCAGAAGAGTCTGTTCTTCCAGAAGGCCATACAGTGAAGGCTTGGCTGCCTAGCGTGCTGCACCATGGCGTTCCTGTGTCACCCATAGCGTGGTGTTCTCCCTATCAAGACTATGTACTTCATTTATCAACGGATGATATGGGAGGTGGGAAGGATATTCCTCTTCTTTGAGTTTCGAAATAGCCTTCTGTTGTGGGCTCAAACTTATTAAGAACCTTGTTATTTAAGAACCTAGGAACGGTGGTAACGGATCAGACCAGAAGGCCCCACTAGCCCGGTATGCTGTCTCCAAATATGAGCAGGAACTGGCCTCTAGGAAAACAAAGAAGCAGGGAGAGTAAAAAGTTGTCCTTCCCCCCATATTGCTTCTGCCATCAGCAATTCATGGCTCACTGCCTGAGCCAGAGTTTGTATCTGGGTAATAATGTTTGATGTTTCTAATGGAGCTTTTTTCCAAAATTTGCCCTTTTTGTTCCATTTCTATTTGGGCCTCCTCAAAAACATTCATGGCAAATGACTTCCACAATCCTGTTGAACCATGGCTTGACAAGTTCACTGACTGCTCGTTGATCCTGTCATGTATGTTACACTGAATAATTGTCGCTGCTCTGCTTTCTCAAGACTGTCTATGATTTTGTATACACCTATCATATACCCCTTATAATCTTCCTTTCCAGGTAAGGAAGTACATTGCTTTCTAGTCTCTGTTTTTACTTTTTATACACCCGTTATCATCCTAATCTTGCCACTCAATTCCTTTCCTAGTTCTCCTACGTTCTTTTGACATTATTTGGAATTGCCTATCAGTTTATTAAAGATCCTGGTGACAGAATCACAGGAACTCCTATTTAAATACTGTCTTAAAATATTTAGAGTCCATTTCCTTCAGCACCTTTCTTTTCTTTATTTAATAAATAAAAAGTCAGGTAGATTATTATGCTCCCACTGCAACATTCAATGATGTTCCTTTCCTTGTATGTTGAAAACGTAGCTTTCTGTGTGATCCACGGTCAGGGTAGGAAGGAATGTTATAGTTGCAAGTGAGTGTACACCCCTGTGTCATGTTCCCATAAATTAAAAAATTCTCTCCTGAAAAAATTATAGTGCCTGTTGCCATCGTTATTTATGCTTTGTAGCAGTTGTAATACAAATCAGATTTCTGTGAATGAAGTGGAGGTGTCAGGTGGATTCGGCAAGGGAGGGATATGCTGCTTTGTTTTGTATCATGTGTGATAAAACCCCCAAAACCCAAAATATATTGATGTGAGAAGATTTAGAGAGTAATACATGATCTTGGAGTCAACAGAGTTTTAAGGTTAGCATTAAGAATAGTATATTTTTCTGGAAACTGAGCAGAAGACTGCTTTATGTTTGAATATTATTTTGGAAATGTTTCTCTTAACTTGAAACAAAAGCTCTTGGAAGATGAGAGCCCTTCTAATCTCTGTGACTTTCACAGCGTAGCTGGATAACAAGGGTGTGTGTTCTCAGTATTGAGCAGTGCTTCCTTTGCAGTGTTGTGGTCTAAATTTCACAGTAGCACTTTTTGATTTCTAACATCTGTGGTTTTCTGATATAGAGGTTCTGTCCAATTTCTGCTAGGTCACCTGAAGCAAGTAGTGAAATGCTAGTTTCTCACTTTGCAGTAGAAAGAAAACAATCCTAACAATCCCACTTTGGGAGGACAGAATGTACCGGGTAAAAAATCTTTAAAATTTCCATCTGCTAAATTCTTTGACTCTAAAGGAATAAGTTGCACACAGCTTTTCTTCTTCGCTTACTCTAAACAGTGTTTAGAACTAAAAGGCTGGTATAAACATGACAAATGTACTAGATGAAAGAGGAGTATTCTCAGGCCAATCAACTTATTTTCACTTCAGGAATTGCCAACCAATAATTCTTTCTGTGTTTTAAGAGCTTTTCCATGTGTGACAGTTCTCAAGTACCAAATCTATTTTAAACTGCTATCCCTGAATGCAAGCAAATGGGAAAACCTGAGTCGAGGAAAAAAAAAAAAATCAACAAAAAGAGGAAATGGCTTTTGATGAATTTACTGGCAGTTCAGTGTGTGTCCTAGTGGGAAAGCAGAAAACATAAACAAATCTTTTATTTGGTCTGAGCAGGTTTGGGAATACAATGTAGGCATTTATTGGAAGCAAACCCACAATATAGTGGAATGTAATGTTTTAGTTGTGTTTTCCAAAGTCTGACTCTTCTCAACCACCTGGTTGTCATGTATATATTTCTAAAAGATTAATAGTCCAGGAATAAGATGTAACTGCAGTTATGCAAGTGCTTAAGCATTAAGATTTAATCCCCATGTCACCTGATGATCTCTATTAATTGAAAATGTTACTGCATCAGAGTTATACCATCTGTTGAGATTAGGTAAAGCTGAAGCCTGTGGCCTCTGTCGTTGTAGCAGGGCTTATGATGCTGGACTTTTGTGGGGGTGGGTCTTCTGGTTTTGGTGGAAATTCTCATCTTTCTTACCAATCTTCTTGAAGACGTGTACCTTGAGATTATAGGGGCTTTCTTCCCTTTCCTTTCGTGTTTTTAAAGAAGCTGGAGCATGTGGCTCTTTGTCCCACTTAACACTTGTGTGTGAGAGCCCAACAGACTAGGTCAGGAGGGGATGAGTGCAGAGGACTACTGAAGGTTTGAAGAACTGAAAGTTTGCTCAAAATGTAATATCTTTGGGTGGTCTTCTCTGGATGACACATGGGAATAAGCATTTGAAATGTGACTCATTTTCAAATCAATAAAAGGGGAAAGAAGGTGGCTCCACTTTATAAGTATCTCAAGCTTTTCATTTTTAAAAGCAGCAGACAAGAATTTAATTTGCAGCAGGTTTCTCTTCATAACAGCACCAGTCCAACAGAGTGTTCTGAGATAAGGTTTAAGCAGCTTGAAATAGTTAATTTTACAAAACAGTGCAGTAATAATACTTTTCCCTATCCTTTTCCAGGTTCTTCTTCCTTCTCTTTCATCTACTGAATAATGAATGAGGGCTCTCAGATTTCCACATACATGGAATAGAATATTTGCTGTCAATTTATATACATTCTTTTTTGTATTTTAAGAGATAAGTCTTTACTTTTTTAACTGCATTTAGATGCAAGAAAATCAAATGTAAAATTTATCTAAGTAATTTTATTTTATTTTGGTTTCAGTTTTACGTAGACCATGAAAAATATGGTGGTAATGAGCTTATATAATGTGGAAAGTCAGTTGCCAGTGAGCTAAATAGGTGTTGTATATGTAACTCTGGAGAACAGAGTATGTTGCAAATACAGCATCTCCCCTGAAGGACAGTGCCATTGCATTGTTGGTGAAAAAAGTGCTGCTTTTTCCTTGTGGAGAAAACCGGTGCTTTGAAAAATAGTGCTTGGTTTCAAAAAATGCAAAGGAGGAATTTCATGCTGTGATTAAATAAGTGAGTTTTGATTGAAATATCCTTTGAAATGGTTGGGGAGGAAAGCAGTGGCAGCGTTGAGGACAGTAACTTCTGCCATGGAAGTCACTTCCGGCAAATTGTCCAAGCTTCCGTGTCTAGAGGAAATAGTTGGTGGTCTAGGGCTGATGGCCAGCTCTACCACCGTAGGAGAACTGTATATTAGATGCCTGATCTCCCTTCCTAAAGCACAGGGAGAAGTTCAGTGGCTCAGAATAAGATTCATAACATCCAGCCACTTTGAATGAAGATAGGGCTGAGCGAGGCAAGGCATAAACTTGTATCCCAAGGCCCTTTGGGCCTAACTCTGATGTAGAAGAATACATTTATTTTCAAGCAGACACAGTCTGGAATCATCTTTTACAATCAAATGCTAAAAGATGAGTTTTCAGAACAATAGACGGCTTACTCATTTTTCTGTTGAAAAGAGAAAAACGCGGTACCCACTTTTTATATGACAGATTACTGATTAAAACATTCATGAAGTAGGACCTGGTTTCAGTTCCTTTATCAGACAGAAGAGGTTGAAAGCCAGAACTTCCACCTACGGGGAGAGCGAAAAAAATACTAATAAATACTTAAAATCAATCGTGAGAATAGTGAGGAGTTCGGAGGGGAGTGGGTTTTTCTTTTTGAAAATGTTCAAAATCTGTTTATGGGGAAGGGCAAACTGTTTAAAGGATTTGCACACAAGTGATACATGTATTTTTTAGTCAAATGGGCAGTAAAGCTAACACAGAAACATTGAGAAGTGAATCATTATACTAGAAATTTTGTGAATGCTGAAGCATGTCAGGTCACTCAGAGAGCACTAATCAGGGCTGTGAGCATATTACAAAACAGTAGGAGTGAAATTAGATTACATTCAGTTCATAGCGGTCATACCAAAAGCAACACTTGACACTTTCTGCAATTACTCATTTCTGTCGCTTCTTACAAATGTTTGTGATCTGATATAATATAATAGATATTTGTGGATACAGTAAGGATTTTCCCAAAGGAGACCTTTCTTGATGTTATTGCAATAATTTCCTAGGGTAAGTGTACCTTGAATACATAACTTTAAATTCGATGCAACAGTGTTGTTGGAAGCTGTTTTCCAACAGACCGTTCTGGATTGATTCTCTCTTCCAGCTGGTAATCATCTGGTACAGGTCGTCCCCCCCCCCCGCCGCCCCCATTCTTTCTTCATTTTATTGCAAATAAGATTGCACATTCTTACAATAGTTATAGAGTTGCTATTTTCTTGGCTTCCTCTGCAAGCATTTTTTATTGTTTAGCCTTACCCTATCCCCATATCCAGCTCAAATAAAGAAGAAGAAACATTTGCCTGAACTACAGGAGTAAGTGATGACCTGCTGGAGGCAGAAAAAAAGTGAGTGGATGTGTGCATGACAGATCAGAGATCATCTGCACACAATATGTCCTCTTGAACTGTTCATTGAGACATTTACTGTGCTTAATCCTTAAAAATGATTTTGCTTTGCTCATCATTAGGTGTAGAAAGTCATGGTGGGGAGCAATAGCTAGAAGTCAGTGGGGAAAAAAAATAATTCAGGAGTTAACATTCAGAACATCAAGATAGGCTCAAAGAACAAGAGTTTTCCAGAACTGTCGTTTCCACATGTATGTGCAATGGTGTCTCTTGAGGCTTTATCTTCCAACAGAGCAGGGCAAGGTCCAGGTACCTGCAATTGGCTGAAGTCAGAAAATTCATGGATTTGTCAGATGCGATCTCCCACTCGAGAGCTTGTGCAGTAGGGAAAAAACACCTCCTAATGCTAAGTCATTCCCCTTCTCCACCTTGGCCTTACTACATCCCATTGGCGAGGGGAAGGAGAGGTGAACGGAGTTAAGAATGCTCTTTCCAAATCCCTAATAAAACTTTTGCCTCTTCTGCTGTAACCTCTTCCATCATCTACCACCCCAGTAGATCACTTCAGTAGATAAATCCTTTTAATAGTAGAACCTTTAGTTGAAGATATGGACCCATCTTTCCGACGTTAGGATCTGCAGCTGCCCTGCTTTTCTCCCATCTAGCTGAACTGGATGACTGGGTGGTGGGGCCACTAGACTTGCTCACATTCATTTACCCCATTGCTGATCCACAGCTGGAGTAAAGGGACCAATGTTTGTGAAGGCTGGATTCAAGAGACAATGGAAGAATGGGTATTTTTGTAACAATTTATGTTCAGTGCAGACAAAAGGTAAAGGCCATGTTGTCATTGGCAATTCAGCCTTGGTCTTCTGAGGAGAAAGAGGAACCACAAAGTCTCCAAGGTGCCCATCAGTATACTGAAGGGAGAGGTATCCTCCTCTCCCACGAAGGACACCAGTAATGAGTACATAACACTAGAAATTCCCTAGCAGGCCACACCATCCAGCCTAGCATTGCATCTCCTGAGAAGGGCAAGAGCTGCTGTTTAGACAGCACACAAGTATCTTGGCCACTTTCTGTGGTCCTCTGCCTTTGGGCTGCCCCACCATTCGTAAATGCTGAATTAAAAATGTTAGAAAAGTACATCCTGCTTTTTAGTAATGGGTTTTTTTTTAAGTATCTTTGTTTATGAACCAGTTCTCTATTTTATGTAATCTATTTTTGAACTTGCTGATATTTCGGACCTCCACAGCCTCATATAGCAGCAAGTTTCAGGAGTTCACCTTCCTCTTGTGAGGAAGATTTTAAAAATGTCTTCTAAACTGTTCTTCTACTCATTTCTACGGTCGGCCCCCGGTTTTAGCATTGCAGGAATTCAGACAGTCAAACTCTGTATTCTTTGTTATGAGTTGGGAGTAATTTAGCATCTGTCATAATTAGAAGTCCTAAATCCTTTAAAGAAAAAAAAAAAGGCAAAAAGCAATCTCTATGTCCACGCAACTAGGCCAAGAAAGGAAAAGCATTCCCTTTTTTTTTTTTGGGGGGGGGGGGGGGGGTGGGAAATTCCAACATACTGCATTTAAGATACACAACTGTGAAATTAAGACTGCCTCATACTCCATATTCACAAAAAGAGAGAGTTCAGATGGTATGATAAATTTAACAGTGATGTTTCCTGAGTTTTTAGTGTTAAATCCTCAAGTAGAATTACATGGTTGCAAAATGGGGAATGGAATAAGAGTCTGAACAAAGGGACTGAATTCCACATTTGAACTTGGACTGCAATTTGGAAATTTGAAAATTGAGTACGCTAATCAAAATTAATTCCCAAAGATCGAGGCCCTGAACTGCTCCTTCAGTTAAGGCTATTTTCATAGTAGATTATTGTTTTCAAACATCTGCTGTTTAAGTGAAAATAGGCCAGAGAATTAAGCTCATTGGTAGTGCAGAAAATGTTGAATTGAGTTTTTTTGAATGACATCTGTCTGGAATCTAATTGTGATTTCATCCAGCTCTCAACGCTGACAATTTGATGTTAAATTAATATGTGGTACAGTTAAGTCAGCTATCGGTATATGAATGTAGTCAGCGTGCCAGCTGGATGAAAGAGGGACCTGTGTCTAGGGAGAAAAGTGATTGCTTGTTTTTTTCCTGCTGTATCTGTTTAAATTTTAAGGATTTTTTTTTTTTTATCTGCAAAGGAGAAATTGACTTTCCCTTTTCATTTTAAGCTGATTCAAATAGGCATCTAAGCTTTTACCAACTTGCACACTAAGTTGATGCACTTGAAAAATACATAACTCTGGGTTTGAGCTTGCAAATAACAACTTAGGTGATTTTATTTTGACTTTTGCATTTTAAATTTTTTCAAGGTTTTTTTAATTTCATGTAATTAAATTTTCTTAAAACAATGCACTATGCAATGCAAAGTTTCCTGATTGTGATTTGAAGTTTAAATTAATTTTTAATACCAGTGCCTTCAGTTTTGATCTCTATTTTTTCCTTGCGTTTATGACACACAAAATGCTGGTTAATACAACTGATTTTAGGGGGTGATGTTGGGAATAATTAAACCCTCTTTTTCTTCAGCTTGCTTAGGTTTTTTATATTACTTGTATCTTTTGTCTAGCTCCTGGACAAGCATTAGCAACGCGTCATCTTCAGTTTGGCTGTGGTACGCTACGGTTTGCTGCCTTGCAAAAATATCAGGTCTCGCAAAAGAAAAGTGTGTCTTTGTCCATATTGGTTAAAAAATACGCTATGATTTCATTTTTACTTTCGCCAAAATGAAAGGTCTTTGTGGTCAGTTGTATGCAACTGTCAGCTCTGTCATTAAAATGGAATAACCCTGGAGAGGTAGCAAAGGGGAAGGTGTTTGAAAACTGAAGCTTTATGGTCAAATACTAGTTAGGAACACTGTCTAGGGATTCTTTGTGCTGCATATGGACATACAGATTTCTATCTTTAGAAATGAAGTTGTCTGCCAGAATTCAGGTTTTGTCATCAGAGGTGATTGGTTTTATTACAGCTTTCATGCTACAGTATAGTTTTTATTCCAAGCACAATTACATGGCACTAGTGAATGGTGGGTTTACCTTTCATACCTGTACTTTTTTATTTAATTAGAAAAACGGCAATGTTTCCTGGGTACTGAATGTTTTGTTTAAGTATGGAACGCAGAAATATATTCCCACAGTTGCAGTTACTTTACAATAGCACATTTGGCTACTTTTAAAAAAATGACTGATACTTACTTTCATGAATTTTTAATTCTAAAAGGTTTCGACTGTTGAAAATGGGCAAAGGAATGCAGAGCACTTACGCTAGGTCAGTGTGTGACTACTCAAACATTTTTCATTCTTCTTAAAAGTTCTTGTTTTTATTGAGAATACTTTAGAAAAGGCTTCCAGCAGATATGTATATATTCATTTGTGTGACCATATATATGAAGAGAGAGTGACCTCTTTAAAATCCTAGTGTTAGCAGTGGAATAATAAATTACCTATTTATTTTACCTCCTGAAAAATAAATCCATCATTTTCTCATGTATGCCTTAGGCCTCTGCTGAGTAAAAGCAGTGTGATGTGAATCCCATCCAGTTTTCTACCAACAGTTACGTACTCTTTCATTATGTTTCCACCATAGGTCTGAAATAAGCCTACCAGGTCTTTACGTTGGTTCTTTGAAATTCAGGCTGCTTTCATTTAGTGTCGTGTATGACATGGGAATTTAATGGAGGCAATGCAGTTAGAAATGTGTGTCAGTGATAACAAAACCGTCGGTCATCAATGTCAGTGCTAATTAGTTTTAGTGGTGGAAAAACCTTTCATTCAAAGCTGAATTGCGAATTTTCAAAAGTGACACTGGACAAATAGCAATAAGCATCCAGCAAAGTGAGTTAGGACTTTGTCAAAATGGTGCTTCTCCCAGTGCCCAACGCAAATGTGCAAAGAGCAGCCATGGCGCGTGGCTTTTACATCAGTGAGGGCAAATAACTGTCTGAGATTCAACCTATTTCAGAGTCATCAAGGGAAGAGCACACCTCTTCAGAAAAAGACCCAGTGGTTTGCTTTTGACAGAAGGAAAAATGCACCCTTCTCTTGATCTTGGCCACGCTTTCACATGACGTCGTCTCTTGTGACATAAATGAGCTCAGGAAATGTGATCCACAGGGAGAGTACTGTTGTGTAGATCTACAAAACTGCTTGGAAAATCATACTCTGAGAGTAGGTTGCTGTGAGCAGGGCAGACTATGAGTTAAGATCGAATTATCTTGTAAAATTGGGAAAATTATTGATGAAAAAAACCAAGATGAAAATTATTAGGGACAAGTTTACAGCAGTACACTTAGGCTCAAATGCAAGAATGATAAAGTAAAGGATGGGGAACAGGAGCAGCTTTACAGAAATGGGTACAGATGTTGTTTCAGCACACATCAGAGCATTAGTCAGCAATGCCACGCTATTGCAAGACAGCAAATACCATCTTGCGATGTGTAAACAGGAATGTAACTTTCAAGACACGTAAAACAATCCCATAAAGTCTCAGTGGGAGTACTGTGTCCAGTTTTGGGCAACATATTTCAGGAGAAAAATGAACAGACTAAGAAAGACTCTAATGGGGAGCAATGAAAATGATCGGCAAGCTAGACAATATGACCTAGGTGAGAAACCTATTCTTCTACCTAGAGAAGGGAAGCTTGACAATGCCTATGAGGTTTTTAGAAAATACACAAAACTTGTATAAGGAGAAAGGAACTGATATACACTCCATTTCCTTGACAGACAGGACTTAAAATATGGCATATGCCATAGCAAGATGGATTTAGTAGAAATCTCCTGAGAAAATTTCTGATCATAGGAGATGCTCTAAACCAGACTGTACTGAAGGTCTTTGAGAGGAGGCTGAGAGAGGCTATATAGCAGAAATGCTGCTTTAGGAAAAGGGATCGATTAGATGTGTTTCTGAAGCCCTAACCAGGTCCAGGATGGGATGACACTAGTGCAAAAAATATTGTTAATTGGGATTGTGGCTGGCTTTGGCATAGATTTTTGAAATGTAAAGGTTGTTTTTTTTTTTTCTCTGCTCTTTCTCAGATACCTTATGTTTGGAAATTACCAATCACATAACCATGAACGTTTTGAAATGCAATTCTATGCATTTATGCATATTATGCAACTTTATCAAAAAATGAAGTCTATTAAACATGGCATTTGAATTGCCCTTGCCAGTTGTGCTTAAGATCTCCCTAGTTTTACTGCTCTGAGCACGAAAGAGTAAAGGGGAACTTTAGGATTTGAGAGTGTTCATTTTCCTTGTATTATTATGAAGTCTTATTCTTTTCTGGGGGAACAGAGCCAAAGGTAGCTGTAGATGCTCACGGCTTTATCAAAGACATATTTGTTACATTTAGTGAAGAAGTAGTTCACGAAT
The DNA here is from genome assembly GCF_030936135.1 of Gavia stellata. NCBI lineage: Eukaryota > Metazoa > Chordata > Aves > Gaviiformes > Gaviidae > Gavia > Gavia stellata. The sequence goes on along the minus strand of NC_082597.1, from coordinate 81,066,215 downwards.
GCTTTATTTCCAGTGCTAGACTAGATTGTGTTTTATTCCAGCAACTGGGAGCCCTGTGGTGAGACACCCACCCACCCGTGCCCAGGAGCACGTCAGTGTTACCCTAACTCAACGGAGGCAGATGCAGAGCACCTAGCAATATCGGGGTTTCAGGGTAGGGCCACTCTTAGGCTGATTCTTTCCCTTCAGTGCTCATTTTTTAAATGCTACTAAATAACGCGTTGGAGAAATCTCATCATGATGACCCAGAAGAAGGTAAATTGTCCAGTTCTGAAGGCACATGTGAGCTTGTCTAGTAGAAATGGTTGAAATAAATCAGTCTGAACTGGGGGGTTTTGCCTGTTCTAAAGGAAAAAAATTAGCCATGTATTTTCTCCACTCTCCCATTCTGGACTCTAATCCATTCCTGAACAGCTCCTCCTTTTCACGTTTAGCTGTCACCTTAACTTTTCACTCCTGAGTTTTTTGATTGCATTTTGACACCTTTTCAGTGCATCCTAGGACACCTGGTAAATTCTTGACTGGTGCTCTCTGTCAAAGACTTAGCAAGTGCTAGTATCAGCTTCCCAGAAACCTGTAGCATTACACTCCAGGCAGCTGGCCCAAAAAGCAAAAAAGGTGTCTAATGGAGGAATATAAATAGAATACCTACAGTGTATGGTATACTTTCAGGACTGCCTTTTATTCTCTTTCATTGTGTGCGCCGCGTTCTCTGCAATGGCACCGATGGCTATATTGGTTTCAGACCATTGCAACGGAAATGCCTAAACGTTTGCCACTTGCTATTTTTCTACTATATTCTTTATTCTATTGCGAAGTGCTTCTTTATTAGAAGCAATTCCATTGCTACCTGTTGTCTCCTGCGTGACATATTACTTCATCCCGATGGTAGCCAGTCTTCATGGGACTACAAGCACTTATTCTTTGTATAGCTGAGAACCATGAGATGCAGTCTATGTACCTTGGAAGTGTTGAAGAGCATTTCATGGATGAGAAATGACATTTGCCACCCCAGAATTTCACTGCTCCACTGTATGCCGGGGCTGGCTGGTTGTGCACCCAGGAGGTCAGTCTTAGCTTACAGTGGTGGCTCACCTCTGAACACACAAGGCTTGTGGGTTACCCAGGAGCCAGCGCAGCTCCAGTACAAGGAGGGATGGTTCAACTGTTCGACACTCTATGTGGCTAAGGGACAGAAGCCGGCTGCCACTGCAGTCCATCAAGTTGCTGTGCTGTAGATTTAGACAAGGACTTAACAGGCTAAATCAAAGGAAAACGTAGCCATCCCATCCTGAGGAAGTATCTACTACCCGTTCGGACAACAGGTAATTAGGGAGAGATATCTGGTGTTTTTGATATTTGTATAGATGTGGTAGTTGAGATTTTGGAGGTTTCATAGCAATTAAAACCATACGAAAGGAAACCGTTTTTAAGTAACACTGAAGCAAGCTCACACCACAGCTGAAAAAACTTTGGTAGAACCCAACAGCAGCTTGGTTTTTCACCAATAGGTGTGTAGTGATTTAAATCTCCAGCTAACTGCTAGTCTTTTAGGTTTGTTGTGTCGTCAGGCTTCGTTACACCACTTGATGTAATACATACTGCATGCCAAATTGTTGGCTATCTGCAGAATAGCTGAAAAACTTTCAACCAGTTTTCTACCGTGATGAATCTGTTTGTACAGTATTGTTTCTTCCTGAAATGTGCACAAAAATATCCACAAAGAAAATATTAATGCCAGAAGATTTCCTGCCTCTTGTGGCTAAGCAGGGGCAAACTAGAACAGTTCAAGGTCAGACAAATAAGTATCTTGAAGTACGTGGGAATATACATTTCATTACCTACACAGTTTCCATACCTATATATATGTATTATTTTTCCTTTGTTCTAGGAAGTCATTTTTTCTTCCTCTCTTGGAGGCCAAAACATGTAGTCTATCCGGTCTCATTTTCTTGTGGGGGAGAATGTTGTTGTCAGCTCTTTTAGCCTTCCTTTTCCCCCCTCGCTTCAGTAGATAGGTGTCAGATGTTTTTTTCACTGGTGCCCACCCTCCCCACTGTGCTGTAAGTTAAGAACATGTGTCCTGGTAGAGAAATCATTAGATTCACTAGTTTTTAATGTAGAAGTCCATTTATATAGGGAGATGATTTCCATGCCATATGTTAATAATAAGTTTTGGTTGTTTTTTTTTTTTTTTTTAAAGAAAAAAGGGAACAGGATTAAAAGAAAAGCTAAAACTTTTTTAAAAGAAACTGATGGTTTTAGTTGACCAATATTCTTTCTGTTATTGATTCTCTGTGGGTCATTTTTGGTTCATTTCAGCTTAGAAGATGGAATTAGCCTCATCAGCTTCATATTTCTTCATTGTCTTTTGCTTGCTGAAAAGCATGACTTAGCAAGGAAGCATTGTTTCAGCTGCCAGGACATGAAGTAGACTTTAGAAATAAAATCTCTCAATCTAGAATTTTGGGGGCTTTTTTGGATTTGCCAGCAGAACACTTCTGTCTGTATTTCAGCTTATGATCCTTTTCTGTTTTACAGAACTAGATATAGTTTCTTTTGAGTGTTTTATATGTAATAGCTTACTTCACGTAATCAGTAACCAGCATAGTCTTCTGTGTCCTTTGTAACAATTAAGTCAGTTTTTCTGTCACTGCAATTATTTGACTTTCTGTGCAGACTCAATAACCTTAGTTTGGCCTCCTTTGGAAAGACAGATGATAAATCTCTTTTTGTCTTCTGAACACATGGTTAACTTGCTTCAAATCTCCCTTTCTGACAATCAGTCAATCATTCTCCAGAGCTCCAGATAATGAGTTACTCCAAATAACAGTATCCAATCACAGTTGTCTAGGATGAAAGGCAAACTATTTTTTCTCACGTAAGAAAAAACAGAGTAAGCAGTCATCTCATACCTTTACACAAAAGGACCACATCTTCTCCCTTGCTCTGTGGCGTTGCATACCCTTATGGAGGTGACTGGTGAATCCTTTCATCAGCCGTCAACTCTGATGCCACGTGTAGTTGTGGAGCAGAGGAGAGATGATGAGCTGGGGCTGCGGTGGCAGTGGGTACTGTTATTGAGTCCTTGGCTCAAAGAAGTTGCAGCTTTCTGCAACCCAGTGCCATGCACTGGGTTTAAAGCTGAAACAAGCTGACTTGCATGTAGCTTTCAATATGAAAAAGATGTCTTTGACACCTTGGAATCTGTCCTCTAATTCTTAGGCTTGCCAGCACAGAGTATGACCATGTGACTGGCCAGGTCTGCATATTTGTGTGTCATGGCTCAGAATCACAGAATCATTAAGGTTGGAAAAGACCTGTAAGATCAAGTCCAACCATCAACCCAGCACCACCATGCCCACTAAACCCTGTCCCGCAGTGCCACGTCTACGCATTTTTTGAACACCTCCAGTGATGGTGACTCCACCACCTCCCTGGGCAGCCTCTTCCAATGCTTCACCACATGTCTATTATTCTCCTGATTTTCTGCTTGCTTCAGTTTATCTGTGGCATTACCTCAAGCTTGCTTGTTTGGAAAAAAACCCCCAACTTCTAGTAATCTGCTTATTGAGTTCTAAGATGAAAGGTTTTAGCAGTGTATTTAAACTCACGTCACTCCTTTTACATAGGAGCAAGTCATACGCTATTCTGGGTAAGCTGTTCAATATGTTACTATTTGTTTACTGTCTAGTTTCGCAACTTCTAATAAATGGGGGAAAGATATATTTCGCACAGTCTGAATTCTGTTCTGAATCTCAATATGAGATAGCAATCACAAATGAAATACATTTTATTTTAAACTGTACTTAAAGATATGGTAGATTGTTAGGAGTGTCTGTGGCCATTGTGAAGTATCATCATGTGTTGTGGACAGTGGTGTTACAAAACCTCCGCTAACATTTCAATGTGTGAAAAGATTATTGTTAGGTATTGTTGGTTTATAAAAGGCAACCATGGTTCCTAAAAGAAAGCCTTACTCTTTTTAATCCAATTAAAACATGTTCTACATCAAAAAGGTGTTGAACTTGTATGTTAGCAAGCAAAGGACTTAGCTGTTTATAAAATTCTGGCCCTAAACCCAACATTAATAAGTAAGCCAACCTCTAGTCAAGCTGTAAATATTAATAATTTGCAAAAGTAAAGAATAGGTGTTTAAACCTCCAAAAGCAAGGGAATAGAACGTTAAGTTTGAAGCCTTAGCTTCAGTCCATTGCAAAGTGCTTAAGACTGTAACACGCGCACAGTCATGTGTTGTACTGAGAGATTCTTCTTTTTATACGTATGTACATAACTGTACTATTGCACATTCCCTTTACTGACAGAAAAAAAATGTTTAAAAATATTACTTTTTCCTCAATCAGAACCTGAATCCAAAGTCTTAAGATGAAAAAAAAAGAGTAATGACCCTTCCCGAAACCCACCTTCCTTTCATTTACTAGCACTTTTTGCCATCGCCCATCTCATCCTTCCCGAAGGTGTTTCTGCTCTGACACTGAGCAAGTGTAGTCCAGCATTTCACAAGAGAATCTTTTATTGAAACATCTTTAAACTCCAAATGTGTGGACAGATCAAGAAGGCTCATAGCTTAATGGTTTTTTTTAACCAGCCTCCAGAGTTTCTACTGCCACAGAGTCTATGGGTTGATACCTTGTTTTTGGCAGTAAAGTTCCAAGGTATATCCATGAAGGGTTGCAAATGGGTGATATGTAGTTACTGAATAAAAAGAAATCCATTTTTATTCAGTGTAATGAAAGCTTACTCAAGCTTAGTTAATACATTTGTTAATATTGCTACATTAATTTCATAGCATTGATATGAAATGAAGCTTCAGTTACTTACATCAAGAAGTAACTACCAATCTTGTAGCAAATGATCTTATCATCCAGCTGCGGGTAATTTTTCACTTGCTGCTTTCTGATTTACATTACAGTGTGGTGATTTTTCTCTCTAAAGCATTTTATTGAGGTTGTTCCTTAAGCCTTGTCTCTCATTCCAGACTTTTTTATGCTGGGATTAGTTCTCTCTTAATTCTGAGTTGCCTCCAGCGCAGTGGTCTGACATCCTGGAAGACTTTAAACTTATCACTGAAGCCAAGTTTTTCTTAGCATGAGTAGGTCTCTCTCTGCTTTCTAGGCAACATCCTTCTACTCCAAACAGCAACACCCTAGATTTAGCTATATGTTTTAGGTATTTTCTTCAATACCTCCACATCTCAGCTGATACCTCCAGTGATATCTAACTGGGTATTAATTTCTTGCTTCTTGCACCTTCTAAGGCCACCAAATGCTATACTAATATGTTCTGGGAAAAGCAGGACACTCCTCTTCTTTTTCAGCTGCAGATTTTTTTCCCCATCACTTGATTAAAGAGTGGGTATTTTTGAGCATCAATTTAGTGGTGAGCAATGTGCAATATAATCCTAAACTACAACTCACCGTGAAATGACCTGAATTCCATTTGCTCAGTCAAAAAGGCCTCACCTTCACTGTAAATGCTGGATGCAGACATACTGTGAAGATCTACCTCTGACCTCAACCTTCAGAAGTGTAGACACCTTATTTAATGATCTAGTTTTGGCTTCTTGCTAGAGAACAGCAAGACATATTTGGCACATTGAATGCGGATGTCTCATTCACGCAGAGCAGCAGAAACTTTAGTTTTGTTTTAAAGTCCATTAAGATAATACCATAGAGAAGTGCCAAGCTGACAAAATGGAGCTGTTTAGTAGAAGGTAGCTGAAAGTCTTGGACCTCTTGGGATAAAAGTATATTGCTTGGAACATAATCAGCAATTTGTATTTTTCCCCATATCCCAGCTCTCAGGGTGGAATGTCAGTCGTGATGACAATATGTTGAAGCTGATGACCCTGGTATATCAACTTGTCCAGAGTTACAAACATCTCAGTTTAGACTTCTGTATAGCCAACTGATGCCTTCGGTCAAGGTTATCCTTGACTTGAAACTTTTACTGTATCTAGTAGAGACATGAATAAAGAGCAAGGAAGGGAAGAAGGAAAACATTTTGGGGGTTGGACTAGATGGCCTTGAAAGGTACCTTCCAACCCAAACTATTTTGTGATTCGGTGATTTTCAGTCTCTGGATTATAAACTGTAAAAAAAAAAGCAAAGCTTCCCACTCTTCAGTTTTTAGAGATTTTTCAGACTGCACTGGCCAAATTGGTCTGTTGGCAGAAAAAGGCAGGAAAAATAATCATCTGCTACTTTTGATTTTGGAATAAATCCTGCGTATCAGAGGTTTGGGGAATAGCTGTCCCTGAGGTCACTTTTACTTTAAAACATAGTCTCATCGAGCTTCAGAAATCTTCATAGTTAGAAAAAATGGAGCCAAGATCACTTTTGGAAAAATCATACTTGTTAAAAATGAGGCAGGTTATGTATTTTGTGATGAGTCTGCAATGTCAAGCAGTCTGTATTCCTGTGCCTTCAAGGCACACTGAATGATTGTGGTAGGAATGGGTCCTGCCAAGCATCTTGTAAAGAAATCCCTGCTTATCTTTCCAAAAAGTGTAATGTTAGGTCTATTAATTTGCATGTGCTGCACTATGCATTAGAGAGGCACCTGTATCTTGACATTCAGTACCACCCTCATGGAGTTGCTTAGAGCTAATCAGAGGGTGGTAAAACCAGCACTTTGTAAAAGTTAACTGGACATGCCCAGAAGTTGATTTAGTGCACGCTGTTACATGTGAGTCTGTCTAGAGGGAAGAGGAGTTGCGTAGGGGTTGCTTGGTTTGGTGTTGTTTTTTCTGTACAGAAGAAAAAGAGGGATGGCAAAGCCTGCAGCAAATCACGGTAATTTTCCTTACATGAGTGCAAGAACTCCTTTCCCCAGAGCTCTGCTTTTAACTAGCCACTAGAGTCTGCTGTAGCAGTGGCACAGACCTCACAAATCTGTTATGAATAGAGAGTGCTGTGTACCATCACTGCCTTTGAATGAGAAACAGAGTTTAGGGTAAAATGCGGATCAGTCAAATGGCATCACTTCATGCCAAGTTTCAGTCCAGTGTGAATGTTTATGGCCTCTGAAAATTCTGTTGTAACATAAAGGCTGCCAGATTCTTAAGTTCAGTGGTGTTATTGGGCTCCTAGTATAATACAAATGTTTTCTTTCTTCATATGATTTATGGGCCTGTCTCTGTATCTTTTATTTTTCTGGGATGTTGGGTAGTGAAGCAGAGTTTTAAGCATGCCAAACCTCTAACTGACAGCTATCTCACTGGTACTGGAAGAAGGGAGATTTGTTGGTCGGAGTACCCAGCTGACCAAAGAAAATAGCTTACAGTTGGCATGGACAAAGAAAAGTGCAGTAAAAATATCACGAGTCCAAATATGCAAACCACAGACAGTTGAAGCCAAACCTGGGGCACGTAAATGGTGCAACAGTTTGGACCAGCACTTTTTCCAAGCAGATAAAAGAATTTATATAAGGTAGAGTTGTTAAGTTAATTTTCATGCTCTGTAAAAATAAGCAGATCTTGGAAAGCTAAGATGATTATTATTTTTTTTTTTCAAGTGAAGTCATTGACAAAATGAAGTGCTTATTACTAAAGAAATGGGTGCCAGGATTCCTTAAACAGTGCCATTAGTAAGGCAGGGATGATTACCCTACTGATACAACCAAGACATAAATATACCAAAGACATTAGGTAAGTTAGGAATTCATAATACTGTAACTTAATGTGTGTGCCAGGATCCTGGAAGCAGTCTGCTGTTTGTGTTCTTAACTTATAAACTGTGAAATGCAATTTTGCTTTAACACTTGCAGTCCTGAGGAAGAACTATTTTTTTAAAACACATGCTATGTATCCTAGATACTTTTCACTGCTTGTTAATACAGAGTAATTTCACACTTTGGTCAATGGATATATTAGTTTTTTGTCCACCTGGTCATTTTCAGCTTTTATTCTTGAAGAAAGCACTCTCAGATGTTGTACAACTTCTCTTTCATATTTTCATGCCAGCTTAAGCCTAGCTTGACCTGGCACGCTTTCAGGACACACATTTTTATTCTCTGAGTTCTCGCTGCTGGAGCTGTTCAAGACTGAGGTTGCCAATTTAGTGTCTGTTCACTAATCACTTGGAGCCAAGTCTGACCCAGATGGTAGTTTTCTTTCCCCCCAGAAATAAAACCAAATTTGTTGAGGAATAAGAGCTGTGTCAGGTTTATAATGATGTATGATGGTGTCATCAGGGTCTTTGGAAGCTTGTAAAAAGGTATCCACCATCCATAGATCTTCTGAACACAGAGCCGTTTGCGAAACCATGTCATGCTTTTACATGTCACAATACAAAAAGTATGAAACCACTGTGCTTTGAGTATCAGGTGTGAGCGGAGTGGAGTACAGTTGGCACTTTAAACAAAACAAGGCAGAAATGCAGCTTCCATTCTTCGTGAGGTCTGTAACAGAACAGAAAGTATCTATTTTCATGCCAAATGCTGTAATTTTTTGATAGAAGGAATAATTTTGGAAAGTTATTTTACATTTAAAACTTCAGTTTAAGGAGGATGTGATGTTACCATCAAAAATTACACGTTTGTTCTGAATCTAATTATGTGCCTCTTTTAGCTTATGGTATATTTCAGTGACGTCATAATAGCATCTTTAATTTTATTTCAGTCCTCGAATGTTATTTAGAAAGAAGTTGATTGTAACATCCTACTGACAAAAAAAGCTTAGTTTCAGGCTTTTAGTTGTGACTTTTTCACAGATGTTCTTGGTTACCTACTTAGGTGAGTGGAAGGCAGCAATTTGTATCACGCCTGAGTGGAATGGAGAAATATGACTGTGTAACGTGATCCACTGTCCCTGACCAGCTCGACGGTCCTTTTTTGTTGTTCCGCAAGCACTGCTCCAGTGAAGAATGACTGCTTTCTGGTGTTTTTCAAGTTTCTGCTTCCCCATGTTTCCACTGTTTGTGCAGAGGTTGGTGTGGGAAAGCACAGAGCAATTTCAGGATCAAAATTTTGGGAGAGAATAAGCGGTGCAAGCCAAACTGACTGCACATGCGTGGGTCTAGTCTTCAAAAGATCAACCCTGATATCAATAAGCAAAAGTCTTGTCCCTCTAAACCATCCATTCCCGAATCAAGCTCTTGGAGCTTTCTTTTCGTGATGGACTTCTACAGCCTAAGTCAGTGACTGGTAATGGACTTCTCTAATGCCTTCTGAGAAATTTCTTTTCAAAGTAGTGTTGTCACGGCCATTGAGAAAACCCAAGTCCCCTGTCAATGCTGCCCCTGACACCAGTGCCAGTGGCTTTCTTAGCTTTCTAGGTCCTGACTGCTACTGAGACTTCAGATTAATCTTGTGGCTGCTTTAGTATACTTTGCTGGCTTTAAATGTTGTTTCGCTGAGGTCTGTTTACTGATCATTACCTGTGGTTTTGCCCAATATGCTGATACAGCATTAAGAGGTATTTCCTTTATATGGACACATAACTAGGGAACGCTGCTTTTTTTCTTGGCTCAACTCCTTCCTCGACTGAAAAGAGCAGTCAACAAATCAGAATGCTAATACTTCTCTACAGAGAAAAATATTCATTAAACAACAGATTGTTTTAAATAAACCTAATTTAAAACATAAGGAAATAATACAGCATCCTGCATACCAATTACTGTACAACTAAATCACTCCTGCTTATTTACATATCTGTGCTTTCTGTCGAATATTTTACTTACATAATGTAAATAATGTTTAAATGTGTGTCTATTTTTAATTTAAATATGCATTGTTATGTAAATACTTCATTTACATCATGGGATAAATCTCCATTTGTTTTGAAACGTTATACTGTGGTTTACTATCATGCTTACCAGGCTGTTTTGCTTTTAAAGCAGAGTAGATCGATGCCACTACAACGTTAATGTGTGTTCTAAATATTGTAGTTTTATGAAATTCTGTAGCTAAGGAGTAGCATAAACAGATAGTTGGAATTTAGTAGAGGTAGGAGTAAAACTGAATTCTACTCATTCCCATTCCTCTAGCTTTAACCATGAAATTGATAGTCCCCCCGAAATGGAGGAATAGCGAGAGACAGGTTGAAATCTAGGATGGGCGGATGGATTTCCTGTGACTTTGATTGGAAATTGAGTGTTTATTTTTGTAAATTCTATTTAAGCAATAATTACAAAGATAAAACAATTGACTAGATCTGATTTATAGAACTTTCAAAAGAGCCCATGAATTGCAAACACTGCTTCCTACTTCTTCTTTCATGAAATCGAATTGCTACTTTTGAGCCTGGAAACTTTGACTGTGTTTTATTTGAATTGCCAACAGGTTTTGCAAAAATTGGTTTGCATTCCTCTTTGTTCAGTATTTCCTAGGCATGTGGAGGAGTAGGCCTGCAGCCGAAGTACTGTGGAAGAAAACTAGTCATGGAAGTTTTGAATATTTGGGAGAGGGATAAGGGGCTGGGAAAGTGTGGGAGATCCCAGCCTGGGTAGCGCTCATTTTATTCAGTGTGGTGTGGGAAAGTGTGAAAAAGGAAGAAGAAGAGAAAAACCAAACATACATATTCTGCAATGCACTTAGTGGAAATTTTCAAAATAAAGCTAAGCTTTTCCACTCAGAACCTCATAAGAGGGATATGGACAACTAATAGACTAGTATTCACTTATCAATGAGGGCTGGCAACAATCCATTTATTCCTACAATAGCTGCTGTGTTTTGATATTGAGTAGCTCTTCCAGGGTTCTTCAGTCTATTTCAAGACAATCTACCAGGACTTTTTTAGGGTTTAATATTTACTTTTTTATTGTTATATTTTATTTATACTAAATTTACTCAGAGTTTCATTTCAGTTTTTGAATTTGTTTAGTTTTCAAAAAATAATTTTGAAAAATGCTTTTGAGGTTTCTGTATAATGAGGGCATGATTCATATGTTACACTCCCATCAGAGTCAGAAATTGTTGAAACACAAATAAAAGAAAAGTCTACCCCAAATGGCTTACAGTTGAAGAAGAAGAGGAAAGCACATAACAATGTGATCAGAGGAAGAACTGGCAGAATTCTTTCATAGCAGGTGTTTCTTTCCTATTCAGTTTCTTCCTTTGTAGTGGGGTCTGCTGCACAAACTACATCACAGGTTTTTTATGTATTTATTTCTCTCTTAAATCCATGCTTTAACTAACTCTCGCCAAGCTTTCTTGTCACTATTTAAAACAATTGATGGTTGGTTTTAATCTCATGTCTGGCTGTACTATTGTATTTATGTCAATGGAAAGGCTTTAGAAAACACACTGATAGTGCAGATCCAAAGTGACTGACGTGAAACTAAAAGAACATGTAGTTGCTGGAAGGAGCAGACTCATCTTATCCTCTTTTGACTCTGCGTCCTTCCTCTTCCTCAGTCTTATGCTAAGACTGATGTGGTGAGTTGAATCTGTGCTGCGATCCAGTTGAAAACTACTTGCGGGTTTTTTTTCCCCCCTTTTCTTTTGTACAGCTCGTTTTCTTATTGAGCCAAAAATGCTGTCATGCATGCTTCTTAGCTGAGTGCATGGCATCAAGCTCCATTTTAAAAACAGCAGGTAGGAATCAGTTACAGGCATCAAGCTGAGGGTGGTATTACCCAAATCCTGTCAAATTAGTCTTTGTCTCTCCTTCTGGTTTATAGCCATCTAGAAGGGAGGGAATATTGGGCAGGAGATAGAAGTAGGAGACGTATGCTAAAGTTATTTTTCTTTCAGGTGTTTCAAAATGCTGAAAGGCTTGTGCTGGACATCTTCGTGTACCTTTGGATTCTCATAGTCCGATTTAGGCCTTGATTGGCTTTAGATGGTTCTTTCACTAGCTTTAGTTAGGTGCTGGTTTGGTTGCCTAAAATGCTTGGATACTCTACTCCTTCCAAACCATTACATTTCTGTGAAGTACACAAATGAAAAAGATGCAAGTCAATTCATCTCGGGCAGCAAGAAACTGTTCTCGTGTGCAGCAAGCACGATGGGCTGCTATAAAACAGTAAGCGTACTGAACGGGAGAGACAAAGTGTAATACTTCTTTCAGGGGGAGACAGAATTCCACAGACTGATGGATTTTATGGATTCATTCATCTTAAATGTTCTCGACTGCAGCCCCCGGGAATTAGCGTGAATATGCTTTAGATATCGGGCATTCTGCTGTGTCAGATCTGAATAACAGTACAAGCAGTTCGGTATTCAACTCACGGCTTATTCAAATTCCCCTGTCCTATGCTAGGACTCTGGTAGGGAGTTGCTCGGGCCAGTGGCCCTTTGAGCATGGCCACTTTCACCCCACACAAAATCAAAGGAAGATGTCTCTTAGAACTCGACCTCTCAGACCTCTGTAACCCAGTGTGCAAGTCTGAAAGGCGAAGTGTAGCAAATGACACATGGCAGACAATGGACAGGACTTTCCTTGCTAGGTCCTGGTACTATCTGAGTATCTCAGGAGCATATTTTCTGTCCTCAGTGCAGTAACACAGCTTCTCTCCCTTTTTATAATCCCCTGGGGCAGAGTCGGCTGGTTGGTAGATCACAGCGGAGTTTGCAACATGATTTCACAGAGAAGACCAGTGAAAAGTAGCTGGGGGACTGAGCAAGTCTCAGTCGGGGCTCAAGACTTTGCAGACCTGGAGTCTTGGCTAGTGAAAAATAGTTATGCCTCCTTATCCTTTTTTAATTACCTCCTAAGGGGAGAGCAGAAGTCTGGGACCAAACAGTAGTGCAGCTGCTGCTCCCACCAAAGTGAGAAATGTCTGAGTCTTTGTCACTGTGTTGCAACTGTGGTTAAGCTTCCTAGGTCTGGCAAAGAGGACACTAGGGATGTCCTCAAAGTCTGGCTGAGACCATCTGTCCGTCCATTTTAATTTTAATGACTACTTTCTAAGTTGCAGTGGGCCAGGGAGTAATTTTTTTGTTTCATCTGCATGACTCAACTTTGCCTCATTTCTAGAAGTGGGGGAAAAAAGAGATGGAAAGAAGATTGTTCATTTTCAGATTAGGCAGGATAGAGGAGAAGGAAGGAGGTGCTAAACTATGTGGCATTCCTCTTTTGCTAAGAAATGCCTAGAGAATGGGAAAACTACCTCATGCTGTGCATTACATCAAACCAGTATTGAGTGATTCTGATGCGTTCCTGACTTTCCTCTCCAATATGATACACCAGCAACATGCATATGAATGCTGCAAACAGTTAACTATTTTTGTGTGTGTGTATTAATCCATACTCGTGCTGTCCAGTGAATTCTTTAAGGCAGTGCCCATTTTCTCTTGTGTTTTCTTTTATCCATAGCATCTACATTAGAGCTGGACAAAATGAAAACTAGAATTCTTGGTCAAAACAAGATAGAAAGTTGCCTTTGAGTTTAGTCATGCAGCAAGCCTGCCGCATTAAGGAATGTGGAGGAGATTCTCTGAACATATCAGTGTCGCATGGAAAAAGCCCACAATAAACATAATAACCTGTTCATTAGTTTCTACTGTGCATGAAACTCTCTTTCTTGCCAATTCTTTTTCCACTGTCTAATTGTATTAACAAAGCACAGAACATTGAAGGGACCAGAGTACATGTCCTGGATGCAATCTGCAGCAACCCTAACAGTTTTCATCATTGTTTTATTCTGTGTATGAGCTCTGCCATAAAGTGCAGCACCGCTGGCATAAATAGAGCAGTCACGTTGTGTGCTGCCAGCAGAGGATGGGGAAGGCAATTAGTATCTGTGAACACTCATATAGCACTTATCTCATTGCCCCTTTTACTCATGTGAAAAGAGGAATCGGTGCAGTGTCTGTAGTCCATCGTTCATCCTACGTGGATCATGTAGCTATTACCCTGAATACACAATATACTCAGTTCCTGTTTGCTGGGAATAAAGATAGCAAATCCAGCAGCCAAACTTCCCAGGGACAATTCTGCTGTCAGTGCTCCAGCTAAAACAGCAGCGGCTCAGCACTTTTTTTGCCCTCATCAGCGGCCTCTCTGTTTCCCATGCATGCCCTGTCTTCATTTCTAGTGTGAGACTTCGTCTGCATCCACATGGCGGAATTTAAGTGGCAAAAATTCCCACTGTTGCTTCTGCTGGGTCAGCAAAAGGGATCCTTTGTCAGGTAGTTTCCAGCATTTCTGCTGCTTTTTGTTGTATCACTTTGCCCACCACGAATGTAAAGGCTCCAAAGTCCTTTTATAGTGGGACAGATGCTTAAGGGATCACAGCTTCAGGTCAGCTTCACTGTCATCTTCTGTATGCTGCTTATTTTGTTCTCTCATCTACGTACCTGTGTGGTTCTGTTGCACAGACAGTAGGAATCATTTCATGTTTTTTGCCTCTTGTTCTTTTCCTTTTGAAGACACAAAGCAATAGTCAAACACGCTGCATTACTTCTGCTGACTTCTGTATGTGATATCTTGCCCCATGGAATTCAGCGGCAATCAAGTCAGGGGGTTCAGCAGGCAGCCTTTCTATGGGATCTGATAACTCCTTGTAGCTTTTATATATCCCAGCAAGAAGTTTTCCTCTAAAAATATTGTTTCTGTAAGAAAAAAGGTCTTATTACTATTCTTTGTTTTTAATGCATTATAGAAATATGGAAGTCTGCATATTAGGCAAGATCTCATTGTATTAAACCTGCACAGATATGAAAAATTATCTTTTGCTCTGAACCTAAAACCGACAAGAATTATGCTATATTAGTGAGACATATATCAAATACTCATTGAATTGTTCACAAGCAGGTTGTATGTCCAGAATAACCTTCCACTAATACAAACTAATTGTTTTTGCTAATGTTATGGTTAGTGACTGATGCTGCATATTGCACAAAGATGTTAGACTGTCTCAGCCCAGAAATTATTATCCATGCAAACAAGGCAGAGACCACAGAAAGGGTTCTGATGTATAAGCAGTATGACTAGTGTGATGGCTCTAAAAGTCTTGTATTTATACTTTGGTTAACTAAAATTTCCTGGTGATCCAGACACTGGTTCCCAGTATCTTTTAATATATATTCAGATTAACATCTTGCAGTGCCCAAAAGTATGCTAGTGTGGAGCAGTCCAAATAAATAGCACAAAGTTGCTGCCATAAAATGCTCATTATCTAAGCCCCTGATCTTGCAGGCACCCAACCACATACATAGATTTGCTCCTGTGAATGGCTTCACTGATTTCATTGGAACCTCTTGCCTAGATAAAATTATACACGACCTAAATGTTTAAAAGTTCAGGACTCAAGACTGAACATGGTATGACTTGGTGAGTAGAGGGGAAAAAAAATACTGGGAACAGCAATGATACAGCTGTTAAATATCACTTCATTAATTTTATTACTGATAAGATAGGGAATTGAGATACCTGGATACCTGAACGTTTTAATCTCTTTATGGTTTAAACTTTTTCTCACAGTTTAGAAGAGGCTTTAGTCTGATAGATGTTCTTTTGTCTTCTAAAAGTCTTTTGATAAAAGTGTTAATAAATCTACTACCAAGGGATTTATTTTATTGGTGTACATATTAAAATGAAACATCTTCTGTAAATTTCTTTATGAAAGCTAGTGAAAAAAATTAGGGAGGAAAGAATATACACACCTGGGTAATATACGCTGGGCCACTTTTAATATAAGTATCTTTTAGCCTGCCTTCCTAGGGCAGTAAGTCTTAGGTGAGATCACTGCCTTCTGACTGTTCATATTTTCTTCTCAAAACTTCGAACCCATGGTAAATGTCAGCCCAAACTGATAGACGTATAACTATGGGCTTGCATGTTTTGTGCAGATCTGCCACTGGTGGAAAAGGGACCTTGAAGTTAAGGCCTCTACTGAAGGAAAAGCAAAATGTGGCTATTAAAGAGTCTGTTTGATAGGAGCCAGCCAGTTGAGTCAATACAGGCATGTGGTCCCCAAGAAACATATGTAGATCCGGACCAGCCACAACAGTAGTGTCTCTTGGCTGATGGAAAGCCCCGAAAGGTAAGGAATTGGTACAAAGGAAAGGAGAACATGGGGGACAGAAGACAGGAGTTGAGCCTTTATTAGGGACACTGTCCACGAAACAGGTGGTTTTCATGTAGTTGTTTGTGAGGTCCAATTTAAGGTGAGTAGGTTACCTGCTTTACAAATAAATCATACACGGAGAGGTCATTTGTTTCTTCCCCTGTTCACTTTCAATGATCTCAGGCCAGATGTAGCACCTTACTGTGCCTCTTCAGTGAAATCAGATGCTCTGCACACACAAAAGGAAATGGAGAAATGCAGTGGTGATTGAATTCTAATCATTCACTCTGACCCAGCAGTCTTTAGTCAGGTAAAAGCTTTGTAGCCTCCTTATAGTAGCGGCAGCTGAGAGAAGGGCATAGGATTCAGTCCTTTAGTTTGACCCTTTAAACACTAACGCACCCATTTTACTCCTTTCTCTGCTCATGCTCTGCAAACCAAATGCAAGTAGAATAATGTAGCAGAGTCTATTAAATCCCGGTGATACAAGCAGCTGGAGAACACGGTAGCTGCAGTGTGAGATAGACAGGTGAATCAACTTTACTCCTAGTGCAAGTGAATGGGGGAAGAGGAAGGAACGTAATTTAATACTACAGCAGCAGAGTAAGTCATTCAGGTTCAACAGTTTACTTTTATCAGGGCCACATTCATGGGGATACCATATGGTGGGTTGCTGTAAAGAATGACCCCACCCAGCTCTGCATATGGTACCTGCCATTTATAATAGATGTTGCTAAATGTTTATTATTAAAAAGCTAACATTACAGTATCCCTTCAGAGACACCAAAAGCCAGGGTAAAATTACAGAGATGGCAATATCCAGCTTTCAGCTGCTTTTTTCGTGAGCATTTATATAGTTTTATTTCTGTAATATCATAAAAAGATTGAACTTGTGTCAGTATACATAAATGAAGATTTTTGTGCCAACTTAGGAATTCTGGCAGCAGTACAGACATTAACAGGTGACATTTGTCATTTTGAATGCCTTTATCAGAAAAATGCCTTTTTTTCTTTCTTCTTTCTTTTGTGAATGAAGATTGTTTGATTTCAGCAAATGCGGGCTGAGATAATAACTAGCTTACAGTGATAAAAGGGGGGATGTGAATGATAGTCTTTGTTACTTGAAAAAAACAGCATAGCTCACTGAAATTTCTGGGCCAGTATTTTGGGTTTTTTTTAAAATGCTCAAATGTGCAATAGTACTCATCCTTGAAAAAAATTGAGAACTGGCTGTGTTGATTAAAAAATGCTGAGTGCCACAAAGTGGTCATGGTCAGTCTGGCATCCTGATATCAGGCTGCAGTGTTTGCATTGTGGTGTTGTCGTAAGTGGATATAATGTGCTGACATTGCTCATTTAAAACACATCATGATGAGCCCAAAGGACTGACTCTCCAAGAGAAGGAGAATCAGCCCGAGCTCTGAGCTACATATGAATTTTGGTCTCTGGACTTTGACTGAGCTTCATCCTGCTTTCTCATTTTCTCACCCTTTCTTCATTTCTGACTCCTAAGAACCAGGAGGAGGAACTCTGTGCTTGCAGGGAGGAAGCAAGGGTTTTTTTATCTCTTCTCCTGCCTTGTTCCTTATGCTCCTCCCATGCCTTTCCAGGAATACAAATGCCCTTCTGAAACAGTGTTCTCACTTTCCAAGAGCTGGTTACCACCAGATTTCCAGAAAATGATGACATGAGTAGTGGTTTTTCAACATCTTTTAGTTTACAGATCCTAAACATATTCCGGTGGGTATGTAAGCCTCTTCGGAAATTTCACAAATACGCACAGCATAGATGAATTTGCTTTCCTTTGCGACATTTCCTAGCCTCTTATAAATAGTCTACAGACTCCAGGTTTCTGCAGGCAACAGTTGGAGAACCAAGGAGCCATTATAATACCTCTGCGTTTCATCTTGGACAAGAGTGGATTTGAGTGTTCTGCCTGATTGAACTAAATCACCTTTCTCCTAAAGCAGTGGCTTCTTAGAAATGGTTGTTCAAATCATATTATAACTGGTAGTAATGAGTTAAACTCTGGCTATATTTAAGTAATTTTAGGTCTTCCTTGATATCTGAAAGCACATTTTTGTCATCGTGTTGAGGATAGCGACTGAAACCAGCTGGTGTTAGGGCACAACAGTGGAAGTAACGATCTAGCAAGGGAGGCATATTAAGAAAATCAGGATACTGCTTAATGACTAAAATAACACCATTTGTGTATCTTGAAATGTGAAAACAGACCAGTTTTATAACTTGGTAGAGAAGAGCACCTGTGTTCTCGAAGGATATAGTTGATGCTGGGATGAACATTTTTGAGTGAGATGAGGTTTTGAAAGACAAGGTATAAGCTAGTGTAAGTAACCTCTTAGACTTTTAATTAAGATAAAAATCCAAATAGCTCACTTGTTGCCTACCCTTTGAAGTGCTTTTTAATGTTAACTGTATTTTTATGATCTTTTTGGCACACATGAAATAGTGTTTATATAAACATTTAAACAAATGATATTTTGTTATTTTTTACTAATTAATGCAGATGGTTTGTTTTACTTTGATGAGCATGGTTTGTTATTTTAGGGAGAGTACCATACTTCTTGTGTATGGGAAAGGCTGGCTTTTCTCATTTGATGAGCAAGCCCAGGTCCATGCATTTTCAACAGCAGAAAGGAGGAAAAATCAAGTACTCAGAAATCTCCTCTGTTATGTGTTCCTATGGAGAGTGTGCCTATACCCAGCCGTGACTCAAGGTCCTAATTAAAAGTGTCATTTTGAAGATATGGCCGTTAGTAGTCCCAGTTCATTCTCACCTTGAGCCTTATACATCATACATCTGCTGCCCTTTTTCTTCCAGTTACTTGTCCCACAACTTGCCAGAAGTCTGCTCCGACTAAAGTTTTCCATTCAGTCTCCCACATCAGCTGCAGCTGCCAAGTCCTTCTGCATCTTCCCGGTCAGTACCTGTTCCCCAACACCATGCATCTGCCAGCTACTGACGTTCACACTTTCCCTTTGGTCGCTACAGTCAGCCTCCCCCACACCTTTTGGCCAGCTTTTTCTTGAAGAAACTAGGTTCTAAGCATCCACTTCTGGTAATGGCTTTGGGCAGGAGGGCTATTCCCTCAGATTCTTCTCAAATGACACCTTCTTCCCCCCCATCCAAGTGACCGCCTGCTGAACTCACTCAAGTTGATCAAAGTTTTCCTTTGGAGGCCCAAAAAATGGACGCAGAACACATTCATACCTTTGGCTTGGATTTGAACCTATCTAGCATCACCCTCTTCCATGAGTCTCCTGATGCAGTTTCTCCCCACATCTTCACAGGTCACTTTCAGAAGGATTCAAAGTCAAATGAAGCCAAAGCAGTTCTCGCCATTAAGTTTAGCAGACTTTGTACCTTGCTTTCGGTGAAGACTGTTCAGTTGGGGAATGCTAGTGATGCATCACGCCAGCCTTCTTCACAGTATTACTTCATTTAGCACGTGGCTTAACAAAGATTTGATTCTTGCAAGACTTGAGGAAACCCTGAAATGCCCTCTGAAAAAGATTCATCAGTGCTCTTGCAAACTGTTAGCAATTTTGACTTCACCCTGTGTGAAACCTGTTTGAGACGTAGTAAACCCTCAAGGCTCCAAGTAATCCAACAAATATTAGACCCACTTCAGGTCTCATCTGCCTAGTCAGAATGCTGTTGTTAAATAAAGATTTCCTCCAAATCTGTTAAAAGTTCTGACTGCAACACATCTGCTGACATAGGTCTTCTTGACATGATCTTACCTTACTATTTTATTAAATGTTCTCCTGTTTTTCTTTGACATGGGACTTTGAAGGATTAGAGATGAGAGAGGTTTCTGCGAATTTTTTTTTTTTTTTTGTATTATCAACTGCAGTAAAAGTCAATAGCAGCTTTCAAATTTTGCTTCCCAAAAGTAGGTTTGGAAACCAAGCTTTAAATCTACCAATTTTCCGTAGCTACAGCTGAAAAATTCCTTATCAGTTCTACTTCAGGGCTGTCACTTTGTAGCAGCAATCTAGGAAGTAGGTTTTGACACTTCTTTCCTTTTAACCAGTGTTTTCACTTGCTCAGTTTACAGAACAAATGCTTCTTGTAGTACATACAGAAATAAAAATGCATGCTGTCATTATTCGCTTTACCCATGACATCCTGAGATAGGTAAGTTCTAAACTGTTCTAAAGGAGTTGTGCTGCATTTAAATAGGAGATAACTGTTCAACACTTGCTCTGCTGTATTTTTCCAGAGTTTCTGATGTGAAAAAGACAGAAATACTTGATGGTCTGACTTGGGATTTGAATATTTTAGCCCATGACATTAGAAGCAAAGGTGAAGGTATTAGTGCACAGAGCTAGTGTTTTAGGGCAAAGGGCAACATATCAAGACATTACCTAACAAATAAAAATGGAATCTTTCACCTTATTTGTAAAAGAAATGGTGAAGATTTACTTTTTAGAATGATTGTAACACACATGTAGTGCTGTTTTATGTCTCCAGCAAAGTATAACAGATGGACTGTGGGTTTATTGGGAAAAAAAAATGTGCTGAAAGATTTTTATTATGTGAGAAAGAGAGAACAAAACCCAAGGAAACATCTGGACAATTAATCTCTCAAATCTTTGTATATAACATGAAGAAAATTACTCAAATATTTCAGAAGTCTTGCTCAGAAACAAATTAACCATTGTTAGCAAAGCACAATAATTTACCATCCTACATGTAAAAAGATCTTTGTAATTAATAATTAATTGATGCCACTTTGTTCTTCACCCATGGAAAAATAAAGAACAGGGAGAGCAGCGTGTTCCTCATGAGGTTTCTGCTTTGTCATTATAAAGTGATGAATCACTTTCACCAAAGCTGAACTGATCTGTCGTCTTTCAAGGAAGCATATGTCATTATGGGGAAAACGGTTCTTTACCTATTATTCAAGTCTGCATGGTGTCTGATTACTAAGATGGACCTAAACATCTGGTAATCATGCCACCTCTTCCTGACATGTGTACGCAATATGCAATCCTGCTTTGTAGGTTTTTGTGCGTGGAGGGTTTTGGGTTTTATTTTAAAGTTACACAATGACAGGTGAGCAAAGAAATAGGTAGTTTTTGTCCAGGCTGGTGAAACATTATCTTTTTTGAGAGAGTAGATTACTCTTTAAACTAGTGTTTCGCAAAGTTGTTGTGCCATTAAGCTGTTCTAAATGAAAAAGTTGAGGTCTACCATCAACGCCTGCTGGCTCTTTCTCCACGTGCTCTTCTCATGCGGTGCCTTTTCTGTGACAGCAGCAGTGGTACACTGCAGAGAACAGTCACAGATTAAACAATTCATGTGCTCACTTTTGTGCTCTTAGTTGTGCTCTTAGGATGGTGATTTCCTCTCCCTCAGCTTTACATATTTTAGGAAATGGGAAGGAGTTTCTTTCATTGGTTTACCCGCCTCTACCCTTTGAATTCTGGTTTTGGCTTCCCCTCCTAGCAACCCCACTGTGGGTTTTCTACTAGATATTCATTCAAACACTATTAAAAATGTCTACTTTGGCCGTTCTCCTCTTCTCCCAGCCAAATAAGAATACAGATATTTTGCCACACAAGTTCAAAACAGTGGTCTCTCTGGGCTGGTGCCCCATTTCTGTCAATAACCGTGTGACTTCCAAAGCAGAAACACTAAGGAAGGCAGTCTGGGCAATAATCAAACCCCAAGAACAAATCATTCTCAGTGTGTAGTCTGACTCATGACCGAAGCTGGAAAATCAATATCCTTTCTGAAAATCGGGCTCATTCGTTGTGTCTAACCCGTGCTACTGTACGTCTGGATGTTTAGTTGCATATATTGTCTTTAGATCTCCTTTGAAACTCATTAAATTCCTGAATTTGCTTTTATCATGTTTTAAGTGATGATTGAAGAAAACTGTCTACTTACTGATTGAATGAGGAATGTAGGATTTTTTTTTTTTTCTTTTTAGTCAATCTAACAGATAGGAACACCTCTAAATACACAGGCTTTTAAAATAGTATGGTTCAATCCAGGCTCTTAAAAAATGTAAGTATTTCTCATATCCAGCATTTAAGCGCCCAGTATTAATAAGGATCTTCCCCATCCACTATCTCTGTTGCCAGATACTGTCAAAAAATATTGAAAATTGAGTGCCTTGGTGGCAAAGTATTTTTAGTCAGACAATTTAAAATCTAGTTTTGGTATAACACCTATTTCACGTCAACTCCAATACTACTAGACATGGCATTGCTGTTTGGGGCTTCTTGAAATAAAATGATGACAGTTATATGTTAGCGTAACATCCAGAGGCTGGTGACAGCAAAAAGGTTGAAACTTAATTAAAGGGTAAGAGTTTTCAAAACGTCTTGGAAAAAGTTCTGTCAACATATTAGCAATATATTTTACTTTGGTTTTGTCTTATATGAAGACAAAAAATAAAATGCAAAATCGTTGTAGAAAGATGTGCAGGGGAACTTCCCTCTGGGAATGATTTGTTACTTTTGAGTATTGCTGTGAATAATGGTCTCAAATGAATCAAAGAGGGTTTCTGATGTTCCCACCAGTGATTTAGAAAAAAACCAAGAAAAACGCCTTAATGCTTTTATTGAGTCAATGTGTGTGTTTATTTTTTTTCTTTCATGACTGATATTTGAAATGGCATTAGTAAATATATTTAAACAGACAGTGTCTTTTGACTGTTTTCTGTATTTTGGTATTTAATTTTTCAGTGTGTACTTACCAGATATATCTGACAAATTAATTAATATCAGCCACCAAAGAATAAAGATTTCAGGCTCTAGATATTTGTATTGACATCACCTTCTGTGCCTAAGAGATCAGCAAATTAACTGATACTAGCATAAGAGTTTCCATGTGAGATAAATGTGTTCAATAGCATTGTACCGTACTGAATGTTATCCTCTGCAATGAACTATTTAATATTTACTTCACTGTTCACTGAAATATTCTGAACTTCACCAGGAGTGTATCTATCATCAGTGTTTCACAGATTCATGCCTCCCTGGGAAGAACACTATAAATGAATTTTTAATATCAATATTATAAATTAATGACATAGCATGAAGATAACTACTTTCCCTTACAGATGTTGATTTAAGGAGTGTCAGACCTCAGAGACAGATTTCTTTTTTCCCCTTGAATGATACTTGAGTTGCTAGCTGAATCATGGTGGTGCTTGTGGTATTTTACCAAGGAACTGTGGCAAAAAGAATTTTGATGGCCTGGAAACACCAAAACAAAGACCTTGTTTTGGAAGAAGGAAAGTGATTGTGTTCTGGGTTTTGGGTGTGTGTTTGTTTTTTAACTATTTAGGGAGTGGTAATGATGTCATTAATTAAAAGAAGCAACAGGAAAATTGTGGACAGCTTTTTTAAAGAGTAACTCATTCAGAGAACAACCAGCCTTCTCTCAAAATGTACTAAGAAATGCAACAGAACTTAAAAGTCCAACCTTCCTGTTTTCTAAAGGGTCAGTTCAATCCAGTTATTGTATGTGAACCTAGTATGTTTGCATGCCCTAGCCATGGCCAACCATAATCAACCTGGAGAACTACAGGACCAAATTGCTTCACTTAGATCATTCTTAATCCAAATAAAATTACATGTATTTGAACGCAAAATAGATTCCACAAATTAAGACGTAAACTCTTTTTCTGCTTATATTTGCCTAATCCACACATGCTCTCATTGATGGTCAGTTCAGTGAAAACCAAGAAGGGTAGGTAGGAATACAAGGAAAACCAGAATGACATGGCAAGTTGAGGGTCTCCAGGAACTGGGCATGGGAATTGCTTTCATCAGTACCATTTCAAAACCCATTTTCTCCTTTAAAGTGTAAGGATGTTGGAGTCTCATTTGCAGCACCGGTATTACACTTTGAAAACCGATGTTTCTCCTCCCCACTTAAGTTATTTACTCTGTTGCAATAAAAAGCAAATGTCATCATTTATACTATACGCAACTTCCAGCCTGCAGGTTCGTTGCATCTGACCTAACAGAAAGGAGATGAATACTTTTTACTTACCTCAGTCAAGAGAATGTAGCTCAGTGAGAGGTGCTACTGTCTCAGAAAGAATGGGTGGTCGTGGTAGCTCAACAATGTAGTTACTACAAAATGTTGTTCACGGCAGCTCCAGCAGCTAAAACCCCTTCCGGTCAGAGCCTTTCAAACATTTCTTGGGCAGCTACTGCTCAGTGCTGGTACACTTGAGGGTGGTCAGACGGGAGGAAGCTATCATTAATTACCTCCTGTTTGTCCTGCTGCAGTCCCTTTGGTCGCTGTCCCAAGCCAGTCCAGCAGTGAAGACTTGCAGAACCTCACAGACCTCCCCATGTCAGTCAGCCGTATTGCAAAGGAGTTTGGACAATTCACCCTCCTGTCCCCAGTGTGCATCACCCTGGCCCGAGTAGATGCCCTCAGATATGTTCTTTCCAAAGGCATTGAAACTGTTGAATTGTCATGGTAGAGTTTTTCTTTCACTTGAAAGTTGTTTGGTTTTGGCTAAATATGAGAATAAAAGAAAATGGTGGGTCCTTTTCAAAGCTTCATGTTTGTGTTCTAGTAATAACTTGGGCTTTTACCTTTGAATGCACAGTAAGTGATGTACATGTCCCTCTTGTTTGACTGTCTGTTCCTTTTCAAGGTGAAGCTGATAAAGAGAGGCAAAAGCCTTGGAAAGGTCATGCGTTAAGTCACTAATAGCCGTTGTCGCTGAGGAACAGTGGCACTTTTTTTTTTTAATTTTCCTAGCAATTTAGGTGATGTCTTCCTTCTGAATTGAATTCCCCTTTTATGTAATATAGTATTTTCTTGACTTGTTAGGGACATAGCGGAAACCTGGTGATACATTTTCAGTATCATGAGTGCTGAAGCAGGCACTTCTGTTACTCACTGGTAGTAAACTCGGTCTCTTAGCCTGACAGTATTTCTGAGTCAAAACTGCTTATTTCACTGCCACATGCTTTAGTCTTCGAATTCCTGTTGTATAGTCTAGGTTACAGGCATCCAGATGTAACATTATCTAACGTGTCAGTATAGTTCTTCTGAAAACACGATAGACCCTTTGTTGTTACACACATTTTGTACAATAAGGAGAGGGTGTCCAGTTCCCTGTATTAGGTAATGGCAGGGCTAAAGCTCCTATCACCGGACAGAGTTTTCTTTTGATGTTCCATGAAACAATACAGTTCTGTCACAAGGACCTGACATCTGCAGCCTGTGTCATGCCTTTTGTCCAAGTCCCTGAGAATTGCGCTTGCGGACTGGGAGCAAAAACAAATTATGAATTCCAAAGGAATTTCTATATATTCTGCTTTAGTACTTCTAAGTCATTCTTCCAGTACGCCACCTGCTAATTTTCTGTTTCACTAAGTATTTTTGATGTTGTCCTTATCATGATTTCTTTTTCATACAAGTTACTTGTATGAGAAGTATTTCCTGAACCCATTTTTGGTTCTGTTTTCAGATAAACTTTTGCATTGTAGAAGCTCTGCAGAGACTCCAATGAGAGAAATCAATTGTCTGTACTTGATTCTTTTTTGTAGTGGCAGAGTGTCCCCTCTCAGGATTCTCAGCTTGTTCTTACAATTGCCATGGGATCTGATAGCAATCTTTTTAATACAGTTATGTGCTTATAAATGCTGTGCATTTCTTTTCAGCATATTGCTCAGAAATGCTATATTTGAAGTGAAAATATTGTCTCTCTTGAGTGCATTGTGTAATACAAAACACAGTCAAGTCAGATATGATTTGTTGTTTCTGTTATGTTCTATTGTTTCTGTAATTCCTATTTGCTCTAACGTTGGTGCACTGTGCTCCAGTATCCATTGTAGTGAGACCTGTACAAATATATAAAAATGCTACCTTTCTTAAAGAGCCTTATTCCATACACCTCATTTTGCAGAAACCCATTCTCTTGCATGAAGTGAACAAATTCTTTTAGTTTGAAATTCTTCCAGATATCTCTTTACTGCATGGACTGTAACTTTTTATTGGTGCAGTAAATCTGGGCAGCTGCATCAAACTAATGTTATTTGTGTGCGTTTCACAAATGTTTTCATACGCATGTAGATGGAAAATGCATAATTATTACATATCAAAACAGGCATTAAAAGGACACCAGTCGTTCAAAGATAATAATTCAGAAGTTGAAGTTTCACGTTATGTCCAACCTTATGTGTGTATCCCAGTCTTCAATTGCAGAATCACTATTTTTCAAGAGGCTGTTAGCCTCAGGTTGTATCACAACGCATATTCTTAAGGGGTGTTTACTCATTTCTGAATGGCTTAGCTTTGACATCACAGTATTCTCTTGACAGAGATGCTTTTATGTATGTGTGTGGTTTAAAATGTAATTCCCAGTAATTACGATGTCCCAATCAATCTTCATTGAAGCTCATGATTAAATTCCCATTGATTTCAGTGCTGCAGTTTCAGGTTCCTAACAAGTGTTGGTAACTGGATAGTTTTTTAAAAAAAAAACAAACAAACCTCCCCCCTCCCAAAAAAAAAAAAAAAAACAAACCCACAACGCAAACCAACCCAACAGAGAAGTTGAGAAGTTGTCTACTCATAAGACATTCAACCTGAATGCCTTGGGGTACTGAGTATAACCTGCCGGCCGGTCGGTCAGTGTTGCCCTGGTGGCACACAGGGAGGTCCCCAATCTCACAGTGTGTGGAAGAACACTTGAAGGAGGGTTATATTCATAACTCCAGCCAACGCATCCTGGCACCTTTGCATTCAACTTGGCCTCAAAAACTGATTTATTTGCATGACACAGAAATATAATATTTCAACTCTTGTTGAAGCTCTTCTTCCATTAAATGGAAAGAAGAAGGATAAGAGAAAGAGGATAGATGGTAAAGAGCTTCCCTCCCTATTGTAAAGCCCTCTAGCTGAATAGGAACATGTGAATTGCCAGAGGGGAAGTTTTGTCCTGTTTCACACAGCTGAAGTCCAGAGTCATTTGAATCCTCTTTTGTGTTCCAGAAAGATAAAAACTGACTGGTGGGTGCAAACTGTAGTTTACTTCTCTAGTGGCAAACAGGAACTTGTTTGGTTTGTGTTGTGTTTCTTCAAGCTAATGAGTGTGTTGAAGTCTGAGAGCTCATGGGATATGGCAAGGGGGAGTTGTGGCAAGAGAGACTGGTCTCTGCTTGGAGACAGATTGTGATGAGGAGCAAGGAGCAGGCGCTCACCGTTGTGACTGATCTCCCTAGTAATCAGAGGGGACTGGGTAGAGTTTGCTGCCACTCAAAGTCACCAATTTCATTAAATCCGGAAATGGAGCAAGAATGCAGTAGATGGGGGAGAATCTTTCTTGCTTCTCTCTCTCTGGCTTAGCTATTTTGTGTTTCTATTTCACAAGCCTCCAGTTTTTGTTCTAATGGATGTTAGTCTTATTATTTTTATTATTATTTTTTTATTTTAAAGCCTGTCAGACATTTGGTGGGGAAGTCACTAGGAGGGGAAAGTGTTGGCAGAACCGTCTCAACACTCTGCTGTCTATCCTTTGTGTGTGGTGTTTTTTTAGCATAGCCACCCTATAGCCAAAAAAGATACAAACTACAAAGAACTTTTTCTTTCTGCCACGTTACGGAGTATTAATTGCTAGGCAGGGCTGTGCTTTAAGGCAAGTTACTTCAGAAGCATACATCTGTGTCGGAACGTGCCCTTGTTGTGAAGCTTCACAACCTTTAGGAATATGGAGGTTTCAGATGCCATGCCATGTTTTGGGAGTATCCAGATGGGCACTCAGTAACCAACAAAACTCAAATCAGTGACGTTTTTAGAACCCTTAGGCATCATTTTCTCCTTTTCTCTGCCCATGGGCACTAACAGGCAGTAACTGCGGGTGTCTATGTGTACTGGCGTCAGTGGGACAATGCTGGGTGTACTCCACTCAAAGGAGTATTTGAAAGCCTTTGAAATAACCTAAGCTGTTTACTTTATGCTGTAATGTCTTGAGACAGAAGATAATCTTCTTCTTAATGTGAAACATCTCACTCATACAGAAATTATCCCATAAATGGCTTGTTTGCAAGCTCTACTGGTAGAATGTGCTGTTTCCACTTATACAACCAGTGCTTCCTCAGACAACTAAATCTGTTTTATAATTCCAGACATAAGGTTTTTTTGGCACAATAAAACTTAATTTTTTATTAAAATTTCCAAAAATCACAACTGCTACTGCCAATTTATATCACTGGGAAACTGGGCTACTCAACCATAATATTTTCATATAAATGCATTGGCTTAGGACATTTCTCCCTTGGGTTAGGCAAGCTGGATATAAAGTCTGGTAAGGGTATTGAAGAAAAAGAAGTTTAAAAGGATGTTTAAAGCTAATTTGAGATGAAGCCTGAACCTTGCTTTAGAGGAGGTAAAAAATTACTTGAAGGATTTTATGTCTCACTTCTGCCTGGAAGATTGGCATAATAACTAAATCTTAGATGTTTGTTGTTATGCTCTATTTGCCACCAAGCTGAAACTTTGGCTTCCAGCCTCTTCCGAGTTATTGTGTTGGAAAGAGTCAGCTGCCATGTAGTGGACATCTGGGTAAAGGTCGAGGATTTTGCTGGCAAGGAGGTGCCAGCTGGTTATTTGAACAGCCTACATGATAGGTGAGGCTGTTTAGATTTTCTTATTTTTTAATTTTTACTACTGATAGATTTTTGGTAATGTGAATGAGGTGAACCTCCTTTTTGTCTGCTGGTTTTGGGCAGAAGTTACTTTAAACCTCTGTGTAGAAGTGGAGAAAGTGGAGGCACAGGGAAAGAGAAGTGTAATTTCTTTATTCTTTACCTTAGCCTCTGTGTGCCAGTTTGCTCCCATCCCTCCACCTGCAACCAGAGTTATCTGTGGGCAGTAAAACAGTTAATTCCACTGCTACAAATTGTCACCGGGATTTAGAGCCGGTGCTCTAGGAGTTGGATATTTACACAGATTTCATGTAATCAATGGATGCAAGAACTAAACCTTACAGTGACATTTGCATTTGCTTCATATTTTGAAGGCTGTCTTACTGATTGGGAAGCTGAGCTTCCAATGCCCCATTATGCTGCAAATTAGAAGAATTAATAGTCCAAAGGTATGTAACTAGGTGTGTACTGTCATAGTAGTGTGTTCTGTGGGGTATTACATAATGAGCTGGACTCAGTTTAGTTATCACTTTATGAGCTGGTCAAGGCCAGATCCTCTCAACTCCTGTCGAGCAAAGGTTAATAGTAAACTGACAGTGATTAGCTCATCGATCATGTTTCTTCATGACCAAGAGTATTTCCAGTTTTCAGGCTAACCTGTGATATGGGGCTGTCCTTTGTGAGATGTCCAGAAAAAGGAAAACATTTCCAGAAGAAGAACAGATTCCGTATGGGTGTCTGGAGAATTTCCTTGGAGCCGCAGCCTGATGTGATTGTTTAGGGCCAGTCAGTGTCTCTGTTGGGTAACTGAAGGAAGAAATTATGGGGGACCTTGAAAATAGAACTGAGAAATCCAAGGGAGCCCTCTGATATCTGGTGTAATTTACGTGCCTCTTACCATTACCACTTGTCAGTATTGCTTTTTTTGCCCTCTTTTTTTTTTTTTTTGGGGGGGGGGGTGGGGCAGGGAGAAAGGTAGCAAGGGAGGGGAAAGTGTATTGTCTACATTGAAATACTGAATACATTTCAGTTACTGACAGGACCTGTTGGAGAATCATTGTCTGGTGGAAAATCCAATGTCTACAAAGTCTACTTTTTCCATGTGAAGGTCTGAAATATTGCCAAAACACAGCAGGAAACCCAAATTGCAGTATATTGTTTCAGGTCAGTTTGGTGCACATCAGAATTTAGTTGAATGGATTGCGAACATTTAATTTTAAAACAACTTACTATACCTGTATTTTCCAACCAGCACATTTCCCTCTGAGGCCTGAAATTCAAGCTCCCTCTGTCTCCTGAAGTCTGAGCTGACCAGAGGACTATTTCTGCCATAAAATAACACTTTCCCCGTTAACCAGTCATCTTTGTAGTGTATCATGGGGTTACACAACTGGAATTTATTATGAAATGTAGAAAGCCTAACATAAATAGGATCTGAACTGGACCTCCTCTATGGCAATGGGAAATGCATTTTTAATGTTGAGATTAAGTCATCTGAAGTGTTTTGTGTCAGCTCAATAAATTGAAATGAGGTGCTTTTGTTTAAAAAATACCGAAATATATGAATATTGGTAGTGATAGAAATGCAAGTAAAAGTGCCTTTGCCCTCCAGAAACTGTCCGTGCAAAATTTGAATTATTTCTGGTTTTCTTTGTATCCAAGACCACCTTAGAAGTGTGAGATAAAAGAAATAGATAAGCTTTACGTGACATAAGCAGCAGTCTGCTTAAGGTATATTGATGTAGGTTTGAAATATCAAAACTTCTCAATGCAGAAAGCAAGTTTGAATGATGTCAATGGATGTTAAAATTTTGGTACAGCTTGGTTAGCATGGCTGTGATGTAGGGAGTCAGCTGAGGTTTTTCCTTCAGCCAACAATCCATCACTTACCTTACAGCCTACTACTGCACTCCTCTAATGCAGTTCCTATTCCTGGATTGTACACGTGCTCCCTAGTTATGTACGGTACTGCCACAAAAACTGCGGTGTTTAGATGATGACGCCTGGGAGAGCACATGTAGTGTATCCAGATGAGGAAGTAACCTGAATTAGCTCATTAAGTCATAGCAGATAAAAATTAATTACATGTGGTCAAGTGAAAGCAGCAACTTTTGTGATGAAAAACATAGCTGGGCAAGACGGAGATGAAACGTTAGTTTGTAAGCACTTCTGCACTACGTTTATTTCCACACAGATGGTCTCATATTGATACAGAAATGTGGAGACCTTCCTGAAAAGAAGGGCAAAACAGTATATCTCGCTAATCATGTTGTGGAAATTTAACACCATCTTGTTCCTCTCATCTTTCATCTTTTAGCATGATTCCCTCAGTTCACTTATTGTGTATTAAAGTTCAATTGCTTTAGTAACATAATATTAGTGTCCGACTGCCAAAGCAAATGTGTAGGGTACAGATTTTCATTAGCTAGAGCTCTGGAACCTTTTATTTGATTAATTATTCTAAGGCAACAGAAGAGTTGCGTGAAAAAAACTTTGCATGCTCCTTTTACCACATGTGCTTACCAGAGGAACTTGAGGAGGGTTATTTATATATTGTAGTAAAAAATTACATTAGCACTTGCTGCCTCAGCAGAGTTCCTGGGTTTTGCTAAAATTCTCCTCTGATTATCTGTTGGCCCTGTGCAGTAAAATATAATGAAGGGCTTTGGGACCATTTCAACACATCAATTATCAGTTTTATACAAAGAGCTATCAGTGGGCAGGGCGCTTACCCATTACATTGGAAAGACTGTGGCTTTTGTTCGCACGGTAATGATAGGCAATTCACAAATAGCCAACAATACAAAATCATAACATTAGCCTGGAGTTGGGCAGATATATTACCACTGCCAGAAAGAATAATTTTGATGAACTGTTAAAGTCATTATTCAGTTCCATTACTCTGTCATAACATCCATTCAGCCTGTGTCTAGGTTATGTTTGGTTTGTTGTTACAACTTCTGTAGTGGAAGTCAGCTGCAGTGTAACCTTTGTCAATAAAAGACCAACACAAACAGTTGGGTTTTGTATGTTATTAGCCGTGTTGTCATGGACTTTTTGTTTTCCTCTCTGGTGGCTGCTGAGGTCAGACGTCAGTCTCAGGGCAAACAGAAAAGCGTTATGATGGTGCAGAGATGACCTCATTAAATGACTATGCGCTATATTAATAGTGGCTTTGCCAGTGTTACTTTAGGTAAACCCTTGCTTTTTCTGTCATAGTCATAACACTGAAACACTTCCTGTTAATTATGAGCTTCTATCGACGGTCCCTGTAGAACAGGCAGGCAAAGTGGACGTGCCACTAAGCCTATTTCCTGGCTTCTTGTTCAGTGTAGGTTATAAATTAGTGTTATAATGATAGCAGAATTGTACAGAACTGAGCGAGAGAGAAGTGCGGCTTGAAAGGGCAGAGGAAGCAAAATAGGAGCGAGTCGGCTGTTTTTCTCTTCCTGCCCCTTCCCACTTTCTGAAAGGGTTATGCTGGGAAGCAGCGAGCTAACTTAAGAAACATGGTGTTAGCCTTGACCATGCCCTTCCCGTGGAAAACCGTGTGTCAGTGCAGCAGAAATCCCTCTTTCAGCTGTGCAGTTTGCACAGGCTTCGTCCATGTGTATCCTGGGATGACCTCTCAAAGGCAGTCCATATGCCCTGGTGACCACAAGACTCCCTTACTGTAATTCTTTCTTAGTTGGGCTTGCAGCTCAGCTCCACCACTGCGCTGGAGAGAGCTGAGAATGCACGCCTACCTCACTGGGTTGAATAGCTGTGATCAAATTACCCCTCTGCCTTCTTTATCTTGGCTCCCGGAAAAAAAGCTAGTGGTTTGATTTTAAAATTGGCCTTTAAGAAAAGAGTCTTTAGCACAAAGAGATGTTTTAAGATATCCAAGACCTGCTTTTTTCGAGTTTTGAGATGGCATTCATTTTAAAAGGGTTTGAGTCTCGCAGCTTTGATTGGCAGGGTAAAACCTTTGCTTTAGTGATTCTTGAGATGTAGAATTTATTCCTCTTGGACAGCTGCCTCGGCAGATCCTTTAAGAAAACAATTCTGAAAATACTTTTTTTTTTTTTTTAATCAGAGTTATTTTCATCTGGCTCTTGTATAATTTTCTGCCTTTACAGTAAAAGTTGTCTATGTGGCTTTTAATATGTTGTTACACTTTTATAGTCTGTTAAACTGCATTGCATTTTAATTGGGTAGGTCTCCTCACTGGGGTTGGAAAGATTGGTAGAGAAAGGCATTCCAGACATGAAATGATTTAGCTTTGTAAAACTGCTGTTGTCGCATTATGACTTTTGAAAGGATCGCTTGCTGAAAACATAAATATACCCCCTGCTGTAATTCCCTTGCCTTACCTGGAGATACTCCAGAGATGAATTTTGACTAGAGCTTTACCAAGAGAACAAGAAAAAAATGAAGTTGCAAAAACAAAGGTTTATCTCATAACTTACCCTTTTGCCAGTCTGTTTAAAAATGATACTGTCATAATATTGTTAGTTTCATGGCTCTTTATAATTACGCTTTGGTAGTTTGAGAACAATATTTATTGAACTCTTTTCCTTCTATTCTTTGACCTGGATTATTTTTTCTTGTGTTGGTCATACAAATTGCAAGATGCAGGCATTTTAAAATAATTTCCTTCTTTACTAATAAGAGTCTTCATTGCGTAAAAATTGTGAAGCATTACCCTTATTAAAGAAGTGCAAAAAAAGACGCAATTTTAAGTGTTCATCTTGCAAATATCTCACAGAAAAAAAATAATAAATTGCATATTTCTACTATCAAGTATTATCTAAACATGAAAATTTAGTATGTTCTCAGAGTGAACACAGAATCATTCCTTTCACTCCAAAGTCCATCGTTATTTGATTTTTATGAAGAACCCTTCTTGTCATTTGAAGCAGCACGAGCCATTCTGTCTTGAGGCATGAGCCAGTGAAGTGCAGTCCCTCGTTTGAAACAGGGGTATTGGTAACAGCCTTACGACACAGTGGGCAGACACGGGATGTGATACATCTACCGTGTTGTGTGTTGCACGGCTAAATCCCACCTGGAGTGAGTCCGCATGCATGGCACGTGAATGTCTCTGTGTTCGTGCACGTATTCTGTTTGTGCCCGCATTCTCCACAGGTTTTTCAGGATATTGTTTCATGCGAAGAGGAAAAGGAGAATTAATTTTATCACTAATTAAAAAATGAACATGACCCCCTTATTTCTCTTTTTACCCGTCTGTATAGCAGTGCCAAGGCCCAATAACTGAAATCAAGTCCATATGGCATTCAAACTCTAAAGACTTTCTTCCTCACAGTGAGCTTTCCCCAATAATTGACTGTGATGAAAGAAGGATGAAAAAAGGGCATTTTGAAAAATTGCCCTCACCGAGGAGAGTCTGAAAGTTCTTTTTGCCAGTTGCATTGACTTTAATTTTTGAACTAAACTTTGCATTTCAGATACTCATTTGATCATTAAACTCCCAACCAAGGTAAGCCTTGGAAGACTTGAATTATAGCAGTACTGTTAAGAATCCAGAGATAATCTCTTTTTTAAAAAAATCTCTAAACCTTTGGCAAAGGAGTTAAGCTTTTGTTTTACATCCAGGACACATTTCGTAAGGAAGTTATGAACTCCATATAACAGATTCAATTTGAAAATAAAATTATCTACTTGCCTTTCCAACTTTCTTATTTTTCTTTAATCTTCTAGTTCACTGCAGCAACATTTACCTCCTTTCTTTTGTTTGTAAGGATTTTTTGAAAGGTATATGTGACTCAGATGGAACTCAGGAGAAGCCTGAAACATCATTCCATCCCATAATACTCTGTTTCCAAGTTAAACTCTGCTATTTTATTATAAATATACAGTGGCACTAAGCATAATTCAGTTTAGCAGCTGCAGTTTGGAGGGCATTGTTGAAGAGCAATTGGTGGTTTAAGTCAAAACGCTGAAAACACTGTTTGCTTTCTTTTGCAACCTGACTCCTGTGTCATTTAAAACATGACTTGACTGACATGGTAATGTAGGGGTCGCACAATGTATCCTTCAAATAATAATACTCTTCTGGTGCATTCACCGTGACCTTTGCCTTTTAGCATAGACAATAAATTTGCTTCTGATAACCTTTCTAGATGGTCATAGCACGGTCTACTGAAAGTATGTCAAATAAAATGAGTCCTTTCTCCGTCTGAAACCAAAATGGGAAGCCCCATAGTTTGATAAATCAATTCTTTCATATACCTAGGGGGGAAGAAAAGGACCAGGAGTTTCTGACATATGCATCTGCAGCCTATAGATTTTCCTATGTTCTGGAGATGTGTGAGAAGTAATTTAATGTGCATCCTTTTTTACTGTCATATAGGAGAGAGTTACAGGATGGGGACAGTTGGCACCTGCCATTTATTTCAGCTGTTGCTGGAAAGAAGTGGGCCAGAAGTACAAGTTTTAGGCTTAGTGTGGCTTTGGATCGACTAGATATCTCTTAAAATTTCTAACCAGTGCATTTGGTCACGGCAGCAAAGGCAGCAGTCCTAGTTAAACGAGATGCGGGTATCTAAACGCATTTAAACTGCTGTTTTGTCAGAATATGCCAGTTCAAAAGCTACTATTTCATCTAAGAGGGTGCCCCTGGCTGCCCACCTCTCCGTATGTACAAATCCTCAGCTTCTGTTATCTGGCTGCGTACAAGGCAGGACCAACTGCCGTGGTGACTGTCAGGAGCTAAATGCCTCCCCAGATGTAGAAATGTGGTGGCCCCACTGCAGATGCAGTGGCCAGTGGCCACTGTGAGGCTGCTGCACACCCCCATAGAGATGTTGTGGCTGTTGAGGTTGGAAGTGAAGCCCAGAAGAAGCTGCATCCTATCTCTATCTAGTAATGGTGGCTATTTTGTTTTGGTGTGCTGGACTGGCTTCTCAAATAGCAGGGACAGCTGAGATAGGAGGAGGAAGAAGAAGGGGGAGGAAGGGAACTGGGTGGGAATGAGGGAAATACAAAGGACTCCCAGGCTGGGAGAGGTCAAACAGGGAGTCCAGAAGTGCATGGTTTTGGGAACCTGGGGCTTTGAGGCACTGAGAAGGGCTGTGGGGTAGAGGGAGTCTGGGCTTGGAGGATGTGAACGGGTGGAGGTTGTGCACCTGCAGCTGGTGGACAAAGCTGGGTAGGAAGGATCTTGGGATTCTGGCGTAGAGGTCAACCAAGGGAGAAACCTTGGAGGAGGAGTCTTGAGTGGAAAAAAGTAGTTGTTGTTGTTTTGGGGTTGGTTTAGTTGGTTGTGTTATTGTTTGGTTTTGTATTTGAGAGAGGCCATCTTTAGTTGAAGAAGTTAAGGTACTGTAGAAGTAACAATGAACGCTGCCGTACAGGCACCTGAGAGTCAGGTGTGTTTGGTAGGAGAGTGAGCAACATCACGTTAGCAGCGCTCCCAAGCTTCCTCTCTTTCATAGAGCACCTTTTAGCTGGGAATCAGAAAGTACTGTATAAACATATATGGATAAAGGAAGCCCGACCCCTGGGAATGTTTGATTTTTTCCTGAGATCACGCATTGAAGCCTGGTGAAAGAATCAGGAAGAGTGCCAAAGTTTCCTCATTTGTAGTGCTTTGTTCTTGCAAACAGACAGTATCTCCTGCAGGCTGTGTGCGTGCTGATTGTATTTCTTGACATTTGCATGTGCACATGAATGGGAATAAAATAGAATTAAACCTCTGATAAATCTCTATTTATTAACATGTCTGTGAGTAGTGAAACTAATGAAGCCTGGTTTCCTATGGATTTGAGTTTCATGGTTGGACTCTCTGATGTCCAGTAAAATCTAAGTTCCAATTGAAGCTTTTCCCACAGCTGGGATATTTACAGAGCCTCTTGTGTGCCTGGATTCTCTGGTG
Organism: Gavia stellata; assembly: GCF_030936135.1. Taxonomy (NCBI): domain Eukaryota; kingdom Metazoa; phylum Chordata; class Aves; order Gaviiformes; family Gaviidae; genus Gavia; species Gavia stellata. The sequence continues at coordinate 81,029,705 of NC_082597.1, read as the reverse complement.
TCTAATAAAAAGGGAGCTTATATTGCAGTCTTTCCTGTTCATGGGGCACCACTAATGGGGGCTTTTTTTTTTTAATCTTCTTTGCCTCTTAGTTTCATTAAGTTTATTAGAACAAAACATAATTGTGATCATTGCTCCTCTGTCAAATTGGTTTTAAAAGTCCATGTCAGGCATACTAAGATGGAAAGCCAACAAAGATGTAAAATTATGCAGAGTGTATGATCACTTTAATTTCCTTAGGAGACAGGGCTAAAAATTGGGTTAGCCTTTCAAGCATCGTATTGTTTTCTTTCTAAGTAAAACATGAATAAGCACTGGTATTTACGTGATGGTGTACAAAATGGAGGTAATACTTTAATATGATAGTATATGTTGCCGTCAAAGCCATAAAAAATGATTAGCCTGACTGATGATAATGGATGCAAGTGCCTCAGGACTTCTAAGGAGAAGAACAAATCCAGTACCAGCAGGGTCTGCGAAGACAGGCAGAAATACTGGAAATGAGAGAGTTGATATTATCCAGCAGTAAAAGCGATTGAACAGTCAATTACTTCTAGAAGTTGTTTGTTTAAACATTTAACCACTGCTAGCATTTAGAGTAAGTGCTCTAGCTATCCATCTGTGAACAAATAACAATGCTGCCGTATGTCCCTCAGCCATTAACTACAAACCCTTAGGACCAATTCCATTTTTACTCTCTTGAATCCACATATTTTTGACAAAATAGCAGTAATAATGTGGGTTGTAAATTGCACTTGGTTTAAAAAAAAAATTAAACTGCAATTTAGCACAGCCAATGAAAACATTTGTTTCACAAGTTTAAACTTTCCCATGGGAATGCTGGAGCAGCCCTTCTGATCTCGCTGTGTGTGTATTCAAAGGAAACATCTTTACAATACAGATGCTTGGGAAAACATACTGGAACATAGACGTTGCTTCTCAGCATAATCGCAGAAACACAACAAACTTGCTGGTGTTTGTAGTTAAAAGTTTAAAAAAATAGAACAGCAGATTTTTTTTTTTTTTTTGTCTGGGTTTTCATGCTAAGGGTCTCATTTTTTTCTAAACATGAGTAGACATAAACAAACCTTTGTACACCAGAAGTAAAGTAAAGAGGTGAGCTTGATGGCAGTGGATGTGGCTGCTACTAAGTCACTGCTGGATCTGGGCCAGTTAGATCAATGTCACCTTCCACAGGTCTTATATGAGGAGCTCCAACGAGACAATGGAGGAAACTTCTATCTGCTTGGTGCTTAGGTGATATGTCAGTACTTAAGACATGACAAATCCATAAGAATTCTACTCTTATGTCTGTGCTGGGCATGATTTTGTGTCTGACCATTGTAAAACCTTCCCTTCTAGGATGGATGGCTAATACTTGACAAAAAACAGGTGTCTTTCCCTTCAAGGCTTGGTCGCTGCTGGATCGTATCTCTGCAATGAATGAGCTACAGTGGCTCTGTTGAGTAGATTGTGGTCTGCTTCACACACATCTAAGCACCAATCTGTCCTGGGTATTGGGGGAACTGACAAAGCTTTCCTGTGGTATTCCTAGCCAGACTGGTAGAACTAGCTGGAGGAAGGACCAAGAATGATTATCTTCAGAACTTGCTGAAACTCTGGCATCGGCTCCCCTACTAGAATCAAATGGCTTTATGTCATTTTATGAACTGGTGAGAATCAGCAGGTGTTTGAAGTAGGTGTTTGTCACACAAGAAGGTGTAGTAATCAGTTCAAGACTATCCCGTTCAGTATCGAGTGCACTGCTAGACTCAGCCCCTGGGGCAAATGACTGGATACTATCTGTCAAAGGTGATGAAATGTCTCCAGACTGTTTTGAGTATTTCTTTGAAATATCTTGCTGGGGCTGAGTGCTTAAGTCTTGGTTGCCGTGATACCTTGTGTAGGTGATTAATTTAGGTGATATGAATGTAGTCTAAAGTTTATTTTTTTGTGATTCAGTCCTGAATTATGATTGCCATATCATGGTATTTTGACTGGTCTTCTAACTTGTTATGGTGCTGAGATTCCTCAAGGGCCAATAGTTCAGACCTGTCTTTTACAAGGACTCTCAAGATTGTCTTGCTAAAATTCCTATCACTTCCAGTAAACTATGTTTTGCATTGCTGAATAAAGCAAGTGGACTTTGATACTGTTTTCTTTCTGCTCTGACCTCACTGTGGATTCTCAGCGAGTTCAGCGTCATGACTTCCTTTTGGAAAAGGTCATCTTGAAATCACATTGCACATCCATCCTAATGGCAATCTCAGAACATAACCTAATTAAACTGCTAGCCTTCTTCCTACATATTGTGTGTGTGGTTTTGGCATTTGATCTGTGACTATGATAGGACAAAAGTTTCAGACCATCTTAAGTCCTTAAGTGGATCATAAAGTGGTTTTCTACGTGAGAGTGTGATCTTTCTCTCTCAAAATGTCAAAGCAAATTTCAGCTATGGCACAAAGCAGTAATTTAGTATAGTACCTTCACTCTCTACAATTACCTGAAAGGGCATTGCAGAGCAGTGGGTGCTGGTCTCTTCTCCCAAGTGACTAGCAACAGGACAAGAAGAAATGGTCTCAAGTTGCGCCAGGGGAGGTTCAGGCTGGATATTAGGAACAATTTCTTTACTGAGGGAGTGGTGAAACACTGGAACAGGCTGCCCAGGGAAGTGGTGGAGTCACCATCCCTGGAGGTGTTCAAGGAACGTGTGGATGTGACATTGAGGGACGTGGTTTAATGGGCATGGTAGTGTTGGGTTGATGGTTGGACTTGTTGATCTTACTGGTCTTTTCCAACCTTAATGATTCTGTGATTACCTTAACCACAGTTAAATACTGTGGTCTTGACATATGAGTAGATCTTGATGCTGACTTGAGAAAGATGTTCACGACTAGACTAATGAAGTTGAATACACTGAATCCCGCTGCCAAGTTCATCCAAGGGAGAGTCACGTAATCGCATATTTCAAGAAGAATACACTTGCAGTAATGTATTGCTCTTTGAGATGATGTACTCAAAATGGATCTTCAACATGGCTTTCGGTAGGAATAGAGACGTGGACTTCTAACACCGAGAGTTGTGATGGAAATGTGCGAAATGGCTTTTGGACATTTATACACGAACAAGAAGGTATATGCATGATCAGGAGACTACAACCTTGCCTGCTTCGTGTGCTCTTAGGGTAAGATATGCTGTGGCTACAGTGCTTCAAAGACGACAACTGCTATATATAAATGGTGTCCTTATTTTTGTTACTGCTGATTGGGTGCCTGTTTTATAATTCTCTGGAAAATATCTGGTGTTCAAAACTAAATATAAATCTAAATTCCTAAGAAAATTGCATCTGCTGTAGGAGACAGCAAGATAGCTTGATTCCCTGGAAAAGTTATTTGGATAGAATCAAAAAGAATACAATGTTCTGTTCTTTTTTGCTTCTAGGGTAACTAAGTATTCATGAAGATAAACTGTGCTTTAACCATTCATCATAGCCAGTTCTTGCTTAATGAAATTAACAGTTTATTACAATTTTGATTTTTTTTTTTGATTGACAGAAAGCATTGTTTATTTAAAAAAAAGCGCAAATCTGGCATAGACTAGCTGAAGAGACTGAAATGTCTGACTCAAACAGCTGTCCACAGGCATGTGTCTTTTTCAAATACCAGCTGCTTCCACTAATCCTCTTGCCAGCACACCTACACTGCAACAGCCTAATCACGGCTTGTAAGAGTAGCTATCCATGTAAATTGATAAAAACATTACTATACCACTCTCTTCCAGTAATAGTTCAGTTGAAAACTTCCAGCTGTTGGAGGCAAAAATATTCTGATTGGTACAATGTGGTGTTTTTCTAGTTCCCCTCACTTAGCAGTTAAGAGTATGTTGCCTTTAGCAATATTTGCCTTTGTTCAAGGCCTCCTGACCTGGGGGTTCTGTTTTATAGTGCACTCACGACCTCTCATTACTACGTATACAAAACAAGACATGGCCGGAATGACAGAAATACATCTGTTAAGTGAAAAAGCTAAAGGACATCTTACTGAAGACTTACATATCCTAAAAATAAGGGAACATTAATGGAGGGGACTGAAGATCAGTTAAAGCGAAGCTGACAGTGGCTCTGGCCTCCCTTATTCCGAATGAAGTTTTAGTTTTCTATCCAGACTGGTAGGCTGGCAGTTCCTTTTCTGAGGCATGCAAAAGCCACGTTGCTGTATCTGTCTACACAGTTGATGTTCATAATAAATAGTTATGTCAGTCTTTAATTACTGTGGAAACTCCTATATCTTACTGTTCGCACCCCTTGAGCACACACATGCTTAGAAAAAGAGAGATCTGTATATGACCTCCACATACTCCTGTGTCAAAGGAAGTTATATTTAAGCAAAATTACTTTTTTTACTGAGCTAATTTCACAGAATAGTTTTATTAAAAAATAGCCTTTTGAGAAACTTGATTTAAAGGGAGCGAGCTTTCAGTCCAAGTAGTGTCTGTATCCAGTGATATCATCAGAGTAACCTCATGGGTTGGAGCATCTGGGTTTCATGACTATAGTGCAAATATCACTAAATATCACATTTTATAGCACACATGTGTGTTGACTGTCTTGGTAGTAACTTAAACAGCATTAGATATGAAATGGCCATTTTCAGTGCTGACCAGCCGTTGTTCAGGACACTAAGAGGAATCACTGTGTGTGTAGAGACAAATGCTTCTTGGAGGTGCACGACAAAAAAACAAGATGCAGCAGACACAACTTTTGCAGCTAAGGGAATTTCCAAATACGCGGAAGGAAAATCACATTGAGGGTGATTAAGTGCTGGGACAGGTGTCCAAAGAAGATGTGTAATCTCCATCCCTAGAGATATTCATATCTCAAGTGAGCAAGGCCCCGAGCAACTTGATGTAATTCAACTGAGAGGTTGGACTGGGAAACCTCCGGAGGTCTCCTCTCCTCCAGCCTTCGGGGTGATTCTGCATATTGCAGCTCAGCGTAGCAGCTTGCCCACCGTTGTGGCTGTGCGACAGGCGTAGGTTGCCTAATCTAGAGGACTTGCTCCATGGCAGTGCTGGAACCACACTTCTAACACACTAACAGAAGCTGCATCCTTGTATATAACAGTGGAACAGGCCCTTCAAAGTAACACGTTGTTTACATCATACTTTCTTTTTGAAAACTCGCTGATTTCCAGCAGGAAACTGGAGATTCTTATCATACTTCTACGGGCAAAAAATCCCCAAATACTTCACATTCCATTCCTAGGAAATCTGCAGTCTATGAAAATCAGATGCCTTAGGAGTTGTACGGCTGGACTATCTTTGATAAAGCGAAAAAAATACAAGAAGGGTACTGAATTGTGACCCCCATCAGGAAAAATGGAATTTGCAGTTCAACAGGCTTAAATGATTTTTCAGTAAGAGCATGGTATCACTAAACGCATTAAAACTGCATGCAATAACTGACAAAATACTGAATTGTGAAAGACTTAGCTATTAAGCACTTAAGCTTCTTAAATGCATAACATTACAGCTGGGAAATTAACAGTAATATGAGCTAGCTCCTAATGGCCTAGATAAAGTCATAGAAACGTATGGCCAAAACTATTTGTATAAAGGTAGCTGTTGGAAGGATTTTGCGTCCATGTCATGTGTAGCTAGAGAAAAACACTTCTGTTTGAATTTCTGTAGGAAACCATACACAGTCTTTTGACCTCAACATTTTAAGACTGTAATTCTGAATCATTGGTAATGAATAAAATAAATGACTCTGACATTTTCACTAAAATATGTATTTAGAGGAGAATTTTAAAATCAAATATTGATACCATTGAGTCTGTCTTATAATGCTGACTTGATTGTGACATTTGTCATGCTGCAGCTGACAAATGACGCCAAGTTGGAGGTGATCTTAAAAGGTTCGGCGTACTATTAAAATGCATAAATACTGGTCAAGCTCTTTTTCTAAAATCTGACACTAATTAAGCAACTGTGATCATTTTGTTAGAAACTGAAGATCAATTACCTAGGAGGAAGAAAGGAATATAATAATGATGATTTTAGATATCTAAAAGGCTCTAGGCTTCATCGAAGGACAGAAGAAACACTTGGAAATGATCCAAGTCTCTCTGAGTGTCCCACTGTTAATTATTCATGTCCTGGGGAGATGCTGGTAACATCAAAACAAGTGACCAAACTGCTAATAAGCACCATTTTGTCTCCATTCCACATAAACTAAAATCTGGTTTAAATTTCAGAACTGCATTCGTATTGGTTTCTCCAGTGGGGTGGGGTTTTTTTGGTTTGGTTTTTTTTCGGTTTTGTGGTGGTTTTTTTTTTTTAAATGGAGAGCTCAATGTGTGGAACTCGTAAGCTCTTCAGCACACAGCTGCTAAATATGAATAATTTAAGGGGAGTTTGCTTGTCTGTGAGATTTTATAGGAAGGTTAAAATACGGATTTCTATCTACGAAACGAGTTAGATAATTATTAATGGTAATGTAATAGATATGTTATATTGTTGCGACTACCTGGGCCATTAGTAGGTAGCTCATATAACTGGTAATTTCTGAGATACGGTGCAGGGAATGGTTGCGTATTTAGGAAACTTTGATGTGATTGAGTTGGGTGATTGTGTGTGGTTAAGCTGCATTAGTGAAGGTTAGGTTTGTGAGAGAAAGAGTACAAGCAATAGCAAATAATTGTGTTTTTATAGACTCTCTGCATGTTTCTAAAATGATTCTTGTGTACCTTGACATCTATGGCTGTATCTATACACATCCCCATTCTGTATGTGATAAATCCAAAACAGCGTAGTGTACTGTAAAAGATAAGTTTCTGCTGGGTTAGGACGTTCCCCTTAAGTTACTTACGGATTCTCCGTTTGCCGCTAATGCTGTTTTTCTGGTCTCATGCTGGATGAAGATTCACCCGCATGACCTGTGTGCCTCAGTTGCCTGCTGAAATGTAGGAAGTATACGTTGTTTGTGAGCTCGTTGTTCTGAGTATTACAGCTTGTCATTTCTACTGTGAAACACTGAATAACGGTGCCTTTTGAAAGGTGGTTCTAAGATCCAGATAAGCCATGAAGACATGCCACAGAAACACTTGCAATACACAAATCGTTTTGTAAGATATGAGAGCATTGAGGTATGATGGGCCCTTTTCCTCTGTGAAATAACTTCTCTCTCCATAGTACATTGAAACTTCTACTTATTTTATACTTAACCAGATTCTAATACATTTTTTCACTGCATTTTAATCTGCAATTATTCCCTCTGACTTCAGTTGCCAAAGTGGCAGAGTGCCACCAATATGTTTAGGGGGCTGGAGTACATGAAATATCAGAAGACACTGGTAGAACTGGGTTTGTTCGGCCTTTAGAAGAGAAGGCTCAGGGGAAACCTTACTGCTGTGGGCAACCACCTGATGGGAGGGTGTAGACTTCATCTCAGAGGCATAGCGTGACAGAACAGGAAGCAACAGACCCAAGATGGTCAATGGGAAATGCTGGATAGGTATAGAGAAATGTTTTTTCATCGTGAGGGTGATCAGACGCCGGGACAGTTGATCATAGTGTGGGATCTCCATCCTCGGAGATACACAGAACTCCATGGGACAAAGCTGTGAGCTATCTGGTCTAAGCTGGCCCTGCTTTGAACAAAAGGCTGGATTAGATGGCCTCTGTGTGTCCCTTCCGAATATTGATGATTCTTTGATTCACGGGAGGATTTCTAAAGCAGTGATCTTTTATGAAACAAAGAAAATCAGCAATTAGCTTAATATGAGCCATTCAAACTTACTGAGGTGCTGTGGAGTAAGTTGTGCATATTTTGGAAAGTGATTGTGTGGCCACTGTGAACTGGTACCATGTTTGACCAGGAGAAGTTCTTGCAACAGAAGTAATGTATGGCTCTCCTGTAGCCATCATAAGAGCACTATAGTTTCCTCAATGTTCCAATACCTAGAACATTATCTGGAAGCCAATTAATGTATTTTTAATCCAATATCCAAAATATCCAGTAGACTATTCTACTGATTTGTCTTTATTTTGGGGGCAACATGGAGATTTTTAGCATATAAAATTGACATGTTAATGTAAAAGTATTTGGCTATGGAACATCAGTTAACTCATATTTGTCTCATGCTGCACCGTGTCCATATAATTATAACAGTGTTACTGCACGCATGTTCCTCCGTGTTAGTTATTGTATGATTAACCATCAGTAAAGGCTGGATCTTCTAACAGCACCTGCAGATCATTCTGTGCTCTTATTGCTGATTCCCAATATTGCAGCCCTTGCAATTAACTGTGAGGAGGAATTGCAAAGAAACTCCCATTTCCGCTTGAGGGTGTCCTGTGTCTGTATAGGCATCACATAAAGGCTCTGTAGAAATACGGCCTGCTTGGTTAAATGGAATCATTAGATCATTGAGTTGTCGAGCTGTAAGAAATCTCTGCTGAGTAACTGTAAACTCAGGTCTTTCGGAGACTTGTAGTTGGGTCAAATTTGGGTGATTTCTTGGGAAGAGCAAAAAGCGCATTGCTGACAGAAGTGCAAGGCTTCTGTCAAGCATTAGCTTTTTGCTTTAAAGCAGAGTACTGTTAGATCTTTTGAGTGACACTGTTGCTGTGACTGGACAGAAGGATCCTTTTCTAAGTACTTTTGTTACATGGACATAAATGCTTGTTTTCTCCTGAAATTCTCAGGAACGATTATATATATTTTTTGTAAAGCTGGCAAAGTTGCAAGGAAATAAAATTACGATATTGTAATGGTAAATACCAGGCAATCTTAATCATAAATTTTCCATCTGTATGCCAATTTTTATGCCACTCATTTTGCGTTCTTTCTCGTGATGAGCTGGATTATAGATAATTCTCTTTTTAATTAAAATATATTTGCAACATAATCTGCTTGGTTCTAATTGCAAAAAAATTTCCGAAATTTGAACAAGTGTTTATATATTATAGTTAATCCAAATACATGTTTTGAAAGGACAGCTTAAAATGGCAAAATCATAATATCATAACTCACAAATTAGAACAGTCATAAGGAAATACCCTAATCACCAGATTAGTTTGAAGATTTAAGTGAGGTCAGAGACTTGACTCACCAGCCGTACTCTGACTTTTTTCTGAATTAAAGGAGAGAACTGTGTATGGTAGCACAGAGGCAAATAAGCTGTGTAAATTCATCTGTAATTTTTATTCCATTCTCATTTGTTGTGCATGCTACTTTTTAGCATTCCCGGTTTACGATAACAGTAGGCACTATCTCTTACTATGAGTGCTACTGCGCATTTATTACAAACCTGGTTGTTGTTGGTATATAACTTTTCCAGAGCAGTATGCTGGAGGTTAAGAGTTTCCATTCTCACTCAGCTGCGAAACACTTTTTGTTGCTTTTCTTTGCTCTTTTCTTATGTAGCCATTGATAAATTAAAGGAAAGGAAATCGTTGCAGCAAAAAAAAATGTATGAAGAGAGGAAGAGAATTTCCTTATCTAACATCACTACTGTGCCATCGGCTGTGGCTTATCAGGTATCGTAAGCTAAGTAAAGCTAAGCCCGATCATTACTTGACTGAGAAATCATAAGGGAAATCCTAATTGCTTCAGGAAGTAGCGCAGATTTTTTGGTTGAAACATTCTTCTTTTGAGTTGCGCTTGTTCCATTGAGTGTTAGAAGTGTGTACTGGCACTGGAAGTATTCAGATGAGTTTTGAAATACAGATGCAGCAAAAAGATCAGAAGCACCATTTTCTATACTTGTCTTAAGCACGGTAAAAATCTGGTGTTGATTCCTGGCACTAAAAAATCCAGACATCTTTGCAAACATGTTAAGTGTCTTTGTAGTACAGCTGGTATCTCTTTTATCTGGAAAAGAAATGTCACAGTCCAAAATGCAACAGAACACACCTAAAGTTTGGCATTGATTTTTCTAAATCAAAGGTTGAAGCAGATATTTGATTTCGGTTATTCATTCTTATCATATCTTTCACAAGAAATGTCAAAGGTCTTAAATTGGCTGCTTTTTAAAAGCTATCAATCATGAGAATTACAAGTTTTGTAACAGGTTTGTACAAAAGTTGGTATAATTTCTTAGTGACAGATGAAATCAACATTTAACATGAGTCTCAGATGAAGGCTTTATATAGGCCTAGATATTTTCTGAAATGAAAAGATGTTCTCCCTCATTATATAAACAGCTAGCCACAGGAAAATAAAAACTTAGGCTTATAGGTTACAAAAAATACTCTTTTGTGTCTTTAGTAAGCATCCTCATTTAGCTTAATGACCATGATATGAATGGTTGATTTCAAGTATCTGGCGGTATTGGAAACAAAAGTATTTTACCTAATATTCAGCATACATGTTTCTAATGGAAGCACATATTCTTGCAGTCTCACTGCTCTGAAATTTTTGATCCATAAAACCAAGCCCTTCAGTTATTTCTGCTCACCTGCTTATTTAAAGATACATTTTATCCCACTCATAACTCAAATTGAAATCGTGGCCTTCACTAAAAGGGAAGGAGAGGAGCACCACTTTTCCCTTTGGAAAGGAAAACTCTGAAGAGCATTTAGCAGGGATCTGCAAAGGAAAACTTGATAGTCTGCTCCCCTGTGCTTTCTAACCAAACCAGTCCTTCCAGTTGGCAGTAATTAAGTTTCTTGTGGACAGATGCAGGACAGACAAAAAGGACTGAATGAATCACAGTGATCACACTTGTGTCTTCCCTGTGGTGGTGGACATGCCGGTGGGGTCCAGCTCCGGTGACGGGGCCGTACTTACCCTCAACGTGAACAGCCCCAAGCTCAGCATGGCACAGAGATCTGCTTCCTCGAGTTTCTCTTTATTGAGGCAAGAATCAGGATTTGGTCCTGCTATTGCCTGAGCGTTCAGAGGTCACCTTAAGCCGTGGCACTTCAGAATTTTGCACGATCGTTATTCTACCAAAATCACAATGTGATCCGAGCACTCATCACTGTAAATAGCGGTAGAAAGCAGGACAGTTTCTACATGCAGTACACTGGATTGCAAGAACAGTGTTGAGCCCGGCCTGTGAGCCCTACTGTGTTCCTCTTCAGCATTACATTGGTCAAAGAGCTTTTGGATCAGAGCTGACTTGCACCCTAAGAGCTGAGAGGCTGGGCAGAATTAGCTAGTATCCATGGGCATCCCCTCTGTGTGGCATGCGCTTCGCTGGCACGTATGTTGTTTGTTCTTCAGCCTTTTTTAGTATTTCATGAAGGCAATTGTATGGTCTCAAGACCTGGAGTTTCAAGAAGAAACCAGACATGCCATAAAATAGCAAGATCTGGAAAGAGAAATAATGCTGTAGGTCAAAAAAGAATTTAATACCATTTGTTTTGTTACATCTGCAGCATTTAAGGTATTCTCTGCTCTGTGCTGGGCAAACTTTTAAATACAGTTGTCCAAACCCACAAATAAGATATCAGGTCAAATAACCCAGAAATTTTGTTACTAGTTTTGTTTAGCTTCCTCCCTTGATAACTGTTCAAAGTTCACGGACAAAAATTATCATCCACGCAGGGGCTCCATCAAGTGCAGCTCCTACAATAAGAAGCAACCATGCAGTCGCACGTGGCTCGCACATCAGCATGTCTCAGAAAACCTCTTGGTGCTCCCAGGCCAAGCCTGACGCTTACGCTTCAGTTCCAGCAGTGCAATGGGTTGGGGTTTCTGTGCAACAAGGGCCGTGGGGTTCCAGATCGGGATCTGTGTATTCTCAGCCCTTTGCATGAAATCTGTGAGTGCTGCTTGGATTTAAAAACTCTCAGCGGGCAAGTGAATTGTACTTCCGAATGTGCAGAGTGTCAAACATTAGAAGCCAGGAAGACTGAAGTTTTTTTTTCCCTTTTAGAACAGGCACTTAAATACGTATTTTTTTTCATGAAAGTTTGGTAGGCACAATGTGTATAACGTAGGCCTCCGGTTAAATCAAAGTCAGCTGATCAAACTGCATCTTGGAAAATGCAGTAAACTTTTTGAAAAGGCAAGATTTTTAATTTGATTCAACATGCCTATAGCAAATGAAGTTAGAGAGCCCCAGGGCAAATTACTTGTTCATTCGTGGATGCCTCATGTTTATGACAACATAGAAAACTGGCATTCAATCCTCTCCCTCCAGAGCTTTTCTAGCGCTTTTCTGTCACAGCTGGAACTCTCTTAAATCATAACCTCCAACCTCAGGCAGAGCAGCAGAAGCTCAGCCAGGTAGCGTACTGGATGCTTGCACGAGTGAGAAGAATTGCTTTTGGCCTCCAAGCACCCTTTTTTCTCTATATGAGGAAGACCATCTCCATCTTCAGAACAAGGTGATATCCTGAAAAATTCCTGTGTTCCAAAAGCCAGCTATGTTTTCAGCTGATTACGTTATTTGTGACTTTGTGACAGCATGGTTACAGAGTGATTGTTAAAGTATTTTGCATGGAAAAGGTAAAGTAAATTGAACAGATACTATGAAAGGGGGAAGCCTTGATTTTTGCATGTCAGCTAGGAAGTGAGCATGATGAAGGCAGTGTTACTTCAATTTGGGAAGGAGGGGCGAGTGGGTTTGGGCTTTCCCCCCCCCCCCCCCCCCCCCTTTTTCCTGGATTCACTACAAGTTCTCTGTGGCAGACTAATAACTTCTCTGACCTCAGGTTGTCTCTCTCCAATTTAGGCTTATTACAGATAGCTATCAAGCCTTTTCTCCACATACATAAATCCGTAATTAACTCTGGTTGCAGCACAGACTGTTAGAGGACTTCTGCCTTATAGGCCCATCAAAGAATTTGAAATCCCTTAGAAGACACTGTCCATTTAGTCCTTAACTTCTTATCAGTGGCATTTCCTGTTAGCCTAAATACATCCCCAATTAAATCACATGCCTCAGCCTTGAGCCTGTTTTACTTAGGTAGTTTGTTTCTAGTGCTCAGTGAGCTTTCTTTCTGCCTCCTTTTTGTTCATTCTTTTTAAAGAAGGATTTTTGTACCCGAGAAAGCTTTCAGACATGCCAGAGGTAAATCCTGGCTGCTGTGGGGTGATGCTGACCCGAGTGAAACCACCTTGCTTCCACAGAGAAGCGGTTGGAGGGATCCAGAGGAAGGACTCTGCCTTTTCCATCCTGTCTTTTGAGCCTGTTACAAAAAGACTTGACCACCAAAAAGAATAGTGGGTAAAAGGGTGTCTCAGGTGCAAAGGGCAGTAGGTCTGTGAAGTGCATGTTCCTTGACGAGTGTAGTGATTACTTCTAGGCAGCCCCAGCAATGGTGACCCCCCCAATTCTTGACTAGAAAGAAAATAATCTCTCCTCCCCCTTAGGCACGATTGGTTTCTTGAAGGTCTGTTGACAAGGTGACAGCATCATTCTTTAAACAGAAATGATGTTGTTTGTTTTTCAAGATTTAGCTTTCTGTTCATCTAATTATTGAAAACATCAGTGGAAACTTGGAACTCTCTTACTTTTTGTGCTTGAGCTTTCCCACTTGATCCAGTTGTAGCAATTCTGAGTTGGATCAATATCATTAGTACAGTTATTTTATAGGTAACAGATTCCAGTGTCTCAAATCCCAGGACTGTTACTCAATAGCAGGATCAGGCAGAAATAGAAGTTTGTAAATTGTAGGACTCAGCTGTCAACTGAGAGTTAAAAAAAAATAGGGGAAAGCATGGTTTTCCTATTTTTATGTGGATTTGGTTTGGGTTTTTTGGTGTTCGGGGTTTTTTTTTTTTTTAAATTTGCTCAGTGTCCAAAAGATTGAAGAGAGACCTGGGAAATGTCCTGGCAGACCATGTGCTATGCGTAGATCTACCTATATTTCCTATTTACATATAGCATCACTTGGCATTCAAAATACTTTAGGTGAAATGTTATGCCTTCCTACTTTCCTTAGACTGCTGGAATATACATCGCTCAACTCTGATGGGTGATGATGGTATTTTATTAAAAAATGGCATAGTTTTCAAAGAGTATTTCTCTTAGTATGAGAAAAAAAACAGCACTCCAAAAAGGTACATGTAAAAAGACACTGATAATTTTGTCTCAGAGGATGCTTGTGTTGTCCGTGGCAGTGGATAGACGTCCCAACCGTAGACCTCTACATGTAGTATTTCTTCTGGGGTGTCTGTCCTCTCTCCACTATGAGTACAGGAAGAATACTTGTATTTACAAGAATCCTCTTGACTGCCTACTCATGAGAGCAGAACACAGGGATGACGTGATGTCTATTTTTCAGGTCTACAGTACCCGCTTTGACGTTGTCCTTTTAAATTTTTTTGAAATCTTAACAGACAGAATTCAAATGAACCTTTTGTTAGGTTTTGTTAGGACAGGACTGTCCATCTGGCTCTTTCCATCTGACCACTATTAAAACGCTGGGGTCAAGACACCCTGTTGTTCTTATCTTTCTTCTCCTGCGTTTGAGTGAATGATCTCTTTTATACCAGGATTGTTTGTGAAGGTCTATAATTCTCAGGAGCCTTTTTCTTTATCCTGCTTTTCCTGAATTAAGGACACTCCATGTGTTTTATCGTCAAGAATAGATGCCATTCACATAACCGTATCCTCCCATGAAACGAAAGGAAAATTTCCAGCCATACAGAAGTTATTTACAACTTATTACATATCTATTTGAAAATAACTTTCCTCATTCAGTATTTTATTCCAATTTTTATCATGGAACTGTAGTGAATTGGAATTCCCCGATGCTGGCCCACACCATTGGGAGTATGGTTGACCTACAATAGCTTGGTCTGCGATCTGTTGTTGTCTGTATGTTTTTTCCCCGATAGACTTGTAATACAGTGGTAATAATGAGATTTATTGCAATTAATGAAGTATACCTCTGCAATTTATGTAATTATAAAGGAATTATTTTTAATTTCAGACACACATTTGGAATTTCTCTTGCTGTTGTAATTTTCTTATTCTTACTTTTGGAATTTTCTTATTATTGTAAACTTTTTATGGTGTAAATCTGAAACTAGAAGCTCTTTGCTTTTTTGATCCTAGAATATATTTTCTGAGCTATTTAAGGTTTCCCACAGTCATTTATTTTCTTCAGTGCCTTTCTTTGCGTCTTGTACACAAATATAGCCCCTTATTTGGGCCTTGAAATACTAAATTGTACGTGGATAGGAGGAAGAAATGGGATTTTTTCCTGGATTTCAGTTTAAGACAGCTGGCAGGTCTGCCTCTTCTCCTCTTAAAACATAATATTTACTGTCCTAGCATTTCATCCTCGCGGGATGTTTTTATTTAGGGGGGAACCCAATATTACCCTCAGCGTGGACACATAAAGCCCAGAGCAATTTATTATGCTAACTGTTTTTCTTACTGAATTTCAAATTGCAACATTGTTGGCGTTTTTCATTGGGGGAGGGAATGCTAGAGATTTAGTTACAGGTTTTTGTTTGGTTTTTGCCCCTTAGGAAAATTCAGGGCTGAAACAGTAATTGCTTTCATATAGCAAGCCTAATAGGTGTTGCTTAAAAAAATCCTCTTATGTCAGTGTGCCTAAGATGAATTGGTAAATTTTCGTAAGAACCTCCATTACCACAATATGTTTCCTATTTGCCTAGTGTAGTATGTGTAGGTGGACAACTCAACACTTAAAGGAGGCAGACGCTTTAATGTTGAAAGCATTACCATTCACAGTTTGGAAAAAAACGGAGTAAGCCTAACTTTTTGCAAGCTTTGGCTTTCAAGAGCAAACATATACTCTTCATAAACACTCCATTTGCGCTGCGGGGTGGCGGAGACAGCAGCAGTGGCAGGGATCAGAGCCTCACGCAGCTTAGACTGGTGGCATGCAATTTATGCAGTCTGCTCTGCTGGCTCGCTTGCTTTCTTTATCTCACATCTTTATTCTGCCCACAAAGATGTACAGTAGGTGGAATCTGTCAGGCATGAAGCCAGCAGGCAATGTGAAAGTGGAGACTGCTGGCGTCAGATTGATTAAGCCTGTGCACGTGTCTGTAGAAAGGAGACATCAGGTTTAATCACTCTGCCTGAATTTCTTTCTGTTCCTTTCTCTGGTAGATAAATGTCTTGTGAAGTGTCTTGTGCGGAGCACAGTGGGAGCACTCCACTAAAGCAGAAAAGTAATCAAGGATAAAAACTTATTATCTTACCCCTATTGTTTTGTTATCAGCAGAGGTGTATGAAGCGTGTACATCTTAAAATAAGAATTTCTAACATGTTTGCTGAACTTTTCCTTTTACAGCATTCACAGGGAATAATAAGTGTTACATATGTGCTTAAGAACTGTTCAATAGCAAATTTTTGGAAACATCAGTCTTAGCATTTCTCAGCTTATAACTTTGATCTTCATTTTGTTTACTGGAGAGTATAAAGTGGGGAAAGTATTTTGGGTATAAGCTCTTCTGAGAGCAACAGGATCCTTTTTTAAATACATGTGTATTTATTTTTATTGGTTTACAAACACAGAGTGATTCCCAAGTCTGCAAAGCCTTGAGGCTGCAGTAGAAAACACAGTGTATATTCATCGTGCAAACTGACAAGGAACTGCCAGATATTGAATTTGCTACACATTTTATTGTTTAAAACATTTGGCCATCTTGTTTGAATAGAAATGTGAGGGGGAAAGAAGATGAAGGAAAGAAAAAGCCTGAAAGAAGAAAAGAAGTGTAAATAAAAAAGTGAAGGAAAAATTCACAGTTGATCTCTGATTGAAATTATTGCCTCTAATGTCTTTCAGAGTTGTTCTTAGTGTGCATAGAAGTATTTTTTTTGTAAGTGCTGGCCTATGCTACATAACATAAATTGTTTCCTTTCCGTGTAGTAAAAATAACATACAAACACAGCAGTTGTTCATTATCTCTAATCCCTCAGTTGAACAGGTATCAGAATCCCCTACATTTGTTATTGGAAGTAAGGGAATGAAATATCTTAAACCAAAAAAATTCTAAATTGGACCTTTCAGCCCTATGCTTTCTCTAAGGTGCTTTTTATTGTATTCAGGCATACAGTATATAATGTCTTCCATGTATCTCCAAGGCTCTGTCTGCTGGGCTGGTGCATTGTCTCTTTTTTGCTTTGAAGGTCCTGAACCAAAGTTCTTTGGGGACTTAAAAGAATATATAACTATTCCCAAATAGTTACACTATAGTATGTTTGGGTCTTTGTTAAGTAGGGGTTGCCACAAGTTAAAGGAGACCAGAGACAAAATACAGGCTCTGGATAGAGCAGTAATAATGGAGTGTTTTACCCAAAGAGGAAGTGTGGGATAAGAACTGAAACAGACAGGCATGCAGGATTTTAATTTTAACTCGCAGATCCTATTAAGTCACAACTATTTGGCTGAATGCCAAAGGTTGCAAATTAAAAGGATTGAACTGAACTGAAACTCCTTTGATAACATCTAGGATTAACTATTGCAACTCTTGTTTATTGGTCTTCTAGAAGGCAGTATAGGTAAACTTGATTTATTCAAAACTCTCCTGTTGACTCACAAAGTAGGATGTTTGCCCAAGAGACGAAAACAAAACGCTGAGCGCTTGTCGTTCTTAAAGTTCCCATGATGTATTTGCAGAAGCTGAAGGTGTTAATCCTGGTGGCCTGGCCAAACTGCTGCTTGAATGATTGCATTGTAGATTTTCTTTCACCTCTGGTCCAATTGCATTTGGCTCTGAAATTCATTCCTAGACTTAACAATTGTGTAATGTTGCTGAGTTTTGTAAAATACTGCCTTGCTTTGCTCATTGTTCTCCACGTATTCAAGGCTCAGATACTCCAGCTTGGACCTGTAGATGTGGCATAGTAACCGTTCTTCCACGCTTTCCTATACCAGTGGAGCTAAAGTGGGACTCTTTCCCTGGGCTTGCCTTCTGTTCTCTGAGCTAATCTTCATGTGCAAAGTCTAAATCACTTTTGTATGTATCCTAGTGCTGCAAATATCAGAAACTGTATTTCAGTTATGTGTAGATAGACCCTCCAGTCACAGAGAATCTCTCCTGTGCCTGGATAGTTCCTCACTGTGTGGAACTTGATGCTGAAGAAGTTTTTCCTCTCTCGTAGGTTGGGAATTTACAGTCCCACTTAGCTAGGCAAATCAGCGTCCTTTGCTTAAAATGTACTCATTGAACTTGATTACATTTTTTTCAGCTCTGTTTCCAAGAATCTGTCGTAGCAGTGAGTTACATCAGTACATAACTGGAATAACAGAGAACAAATAGTTTTGCCCATATGAAAGGAGCAGTTGTATTGTGTTTTATTCATCAAAAGGAACATCTTCAGCAACTAGAAGTGGTTCCTTGTTACTACAGGCACAAGGTCAGATACTTCTATGAAATTATTTGTGAAAGTAACTTTTTTCCTCCTCTGCCTATCTCTATGCCTAAAAAAATGTACTTTCTTTGTGAAATGTGTTTCTGTGCATTAGCAAATACAATATTTTGGACAAACAGAAAACGATTTAATGCTGCAATGAATGCTGCTCGCAGTAGAACTCTTCCTCTCCCTTTTTTTGAAGGTGCCCAATTCCACTTACATTTTATTTGATTGACTTCTTTGACCTGCACTGTCTACATTGACATCTTACTGTGCTGGAATGTAAATAACCTGTGCTGTCCTATGAAATTAAATCAAAACTTGCATTGGCAGGCACTCTCACTGAAGTAAACCTTTTCCCTGATTGTCTTCCATTGCTCTGCTACATGGCCTAGAAGACAGCCTGAAATAATGAGAGCTAATCATCAGTTGCAGGAGGAATCTGCTCAATTGTTTGTTCTCCCTTGGGCTAATTAAGCTCTGATTTTAAGGCAAGACATTATTCCGTTTCAGCTCGGCATTTACAAGTCTCCATTTATTTTGAGGGTTCATGCAATAGAAGATGCTGTAGGTTAAGCATGACTGTTTTCATGAGGTAAAGCAATCTCTTTTTTTTTCTTTTTTTTTTTCAAGCTGACCTAGTGGAATGCAATTTTTGCATTTTTCTTTTACTTTTTAATTCTTTAATGTCTTAACTACAAAGTGTAAGATTTGATTAACCAAGACACCGCGTAGTTTTTATTAGGGAGTTGGGCTACTCTAGGTAATGAAGGTAGTTTAGAGATATAACTGAAGGTTTTAGGAGCAGCAGCCAAATGACCATCCACCACAGTAATAATTTCAGGTTGTAATGATTAGTAAGAGGACTGTATCATTGAAAGCAACTGGAAAGTGTTTACATGGCAATGTTAAGCATTTTGGGAATTATACACATTTGTACAGTTACTCAGGGATATGGAAAGTGTGTTTTTTATTCTGTGTCATTGTTAGAACCATTTGCACTCCATGCCAGCTATTTTTAGTTTGTCTGTTAGGCACAGTCCAAGCAGAGGAAGTTATATATGTCACCACTGCCTTCTTGCAGATAGGTTTTTGGAAAGCGAGGTTACTATTGATCGCAAGCACATAATCAAAAATTAAATAAAGCATCATAATTCCGGTAAAGAAGCTTTTTGAGAGCAATGTATTCCAGTCATTTCTGCTATCTTCTTTTTTCCTTCAGAGAGTATGAACTAGGATTCAAGGCAAAGATTTGTTCAATGTAATGATTGCCCTTTCATAAAAATCAAGTGGAATCTTCATTTCAAAGTTCATGACAAAGATGGTTCCAGTTCAGCTGGATTCAGGGAAATGGTTAGAAGAGGATGGGTGAATGGCAACTCAGAAAGTCAGCACTGACTCAGTGGCTTCAAAAAGTAAGCTTAAATTAGAAATGTGAAAATATTAGAAAATAATGCCTTTTATAAAGAAACCTAGTGAGATTTTTCATGGTAATGTTCAGTTTTTAGAGAGGCAGGAAGACTGAATTATTTACTTTATTATTGCATCATTGTTTTCTACATTTATGCATGCTCCTTTATTGAAAAGTTATTCCTTCTTCACTTTGATTCAAATGGTTGGTAAATGTCTAGTGGCAATGGACTCCACAGAGGCCATAGAATGGTTTGGGTTGGAAGGGACCTTGAAGATAATCTCATTCCAAAGCCCCTGCCATGGGCAGGGACACTTTCCACTAGACCAGGTTGCTCAGAGCCCCGTCCAACCTGGCCTTGAACACTTCCAGGATTGGGGCATCCACACCTTCTCTGAGCAACCTCTTCCAGTGTCTCACCACCCTCACAGTAAAGAATTTCTTCCTAATAGCTGATCTAAATCTACCCACTTTCAGTTTAAAACCGTTACCCCCCCCTGTCCTATCACTACACTCCCTGAAAAAGAGTCTGTCCCCATCTCTCCTGGTGGCCCCCTTTAAGTACTGGAAGGCCGCTATAAGGTCTCCCCAGAGCTGTCTATTCTCTAGATTAAACAACCCCAACTCTCTCAGCCTGTCCTCATAGTGGAGATGCTCCAGCCCCCGATCATCTTCATGGCCATCCTCTGGAACCTCTTGAGCAGGTCCGTTTCTTTCTTATGTTGCGGGCCCCAGAGGGACCATGCATTACTTACAAGGTAATCTCACAACGTGAACAAGGCTGGGAAACTGGGGGTTGAACGAGGTGGAATGCTTTCTTTTGGTCAGGCAGCTCCCGTTCAGTAGGGTACTGGATGAATCAACCTGCTTCAGATGCTCCTGTTGGATAGCTTCTGAATGGAGTCCTTGGCTTTGGAGGTTACCTAAGGATTCCATGATGCTCCTGATGTGGAAACATCAAATTCAGCTGTCTCATCAGACTCCTATTTAAATAGTTACCTCAGATCCGCACTTCATTCAGGTATCACAAAATCATTGTGGCTGGAAGAAACCTCAGAAGATAATCTAGTCCAACCCCCATTCAAAGGAGAGTCAACTAAGGAGGCTGGTTAGGGTCTTCTCTAGTTGGATTGTGAGTATCACCAAGGATGGAGACTCCACAACCTCTCCGGACAAGCTGTGCCAGTGTTCAACCAGCCTCACAGTAAAAAAGTTTTTCCTTGCTTTGAAATGGACTATCCTGTATTTCAGTTTGTGCCCGTTGCCTCTCATCCCTTCACCGGAAACCACTGGGATGCGTATGGCTCCATTTTCTTTATACCCTCCCATCAGGTATGTATAGACATTGATAAGATCCCCCCAAGCCTTTCCTTCTCGAGGCAAATTCCTCTTCAAATTTTCCCACGCTCTTTTACTAGTGTCGCAATGCAGTTACAGCGTGGGCTTTTTAGTACAATACGTGTGTTCTGTACCTGGTTTTCACTGCCCATGGGGTTCCAAAACCATCCCAAATCAAAATGTAGAGTACAGTTCCCTCTCAATACTGCTGGATTAGCTTCACCAATACTTCCAAAATGTCTGTTAGATGTGCTTCTACCAGATACTCTAGTGAAACTGGTCTGTTCTTGCTGGCCTTTGATAAATTATTTCTGGCCATCTGCTTCCCTTCCCCCGGATGCACATTACCATGTGCTCAACATGCTTCGTCCGTTGCTTTATCTGTTCCTTTCGTGAGTCTGCATAGGCCTCTACACTGAAGAATAATCTCTCTTTCCATCTCACGTTTGTAGCAATATTTCTTCCAGCACAAGTTACTTCAAGTGTTCATCAGACTCTTCTGAAATTGCATTTTTTTAATAATTCTTCTAGCTTTTTGCATGTGCTTTATATGCGAGAGCTTATGTGTGGCATATGTCCTTCTAATCGTATGAGTTCCTAAGGCCTTCTAAGTAGAACATATTTTGCCCTTCTTCCTGCTTGCTGGTTTTGGCTTTTACAATTAGTTCCATCACATCATTTAAAAAAGAAAATCAAATATTTAAAATGTATTCATTGTTTTCAGCAGTTTCTTTAACATGTGCTGTTTGAGGAAAATTAAAATATTTCGCATTTGGATAGGTTTTCAGAAAATAGTTCCTGTAAAATATAATTGGTTTTCAGTCTTTTAACCACTTCGTAATCTAACTTGTCACATGGCAGATCTATAAGTAGAGGTACTACTAATGGCATCATCAGTCATCTTTGCCTGCATAGGCATTCCTTGGTGGGAAAGTTTAAAAAGAAAATACATCTCATAGATCAGGGAGTCACTGCTCCTCCTGTGATGAGTTTTTTCAGAGTCATGTGAATTTGCTGTTGTACTTAATACTGTTCGGAGTTTTATACGCTCTTGACAGTACACATATTGCTCTATCTTTAGAAAATAGCATTACTGTGGTCAAGAGGTTATATCACGTGTAGACAGCTTACTTCTACATTTGACCTTGTTCTATCCCTGCTCTGAGAGAAGTTCTGTAACTTCTTTTTTTCACCTACAAAATTGAGATAATAACACTTAGCAATTTTGTAAAGTTCCTTAATGTCTGCAGATAAATATGATTATTGCTAGCTAGAACTGAAAGCTGTGTGCTTTTTAAAGGAAACTGAATGATAGTGGGTTTATTTTGGCAGATTAGAATAGAACTGTAACTGAAAGGATAAATAAAAAAGAAAATGGGGGTTGGTCTCTTCTCCCAAGTGACAAGTGGTAAGACAAGAGGAAATGGCCTCAAGTTGTTCCAGAGGAGGTTCAGGCTGGATATTAGGGGAAGAATTTCTTTACTGAGAGAGTGGTGAAGCACTGGAACAGGCTGCCCAGGGAGGTGGTGGAGTCACCATCCCTGGAGGTGTTCAAGGAATGTGTGGACCTGGCACTGCGGGACATGGTTTAGTGGGCGTGGTGGTGTTGGGTTGATGGTTGGGCTTGATGATCTTACAAGTCTTTTCCAACCTCAGTGATTCTGTGAAATTATCTTGAAAGATGTTGGCCACAATGTAGAGTCAAGAATCAGTATTTTGAACCCCATATGAAGTGCAGTAACTTTATTTGCAATTTTTACATATTTATGAACGGCGCTGTATGTAATCACCATGAGTTGTATAACACCTTCCGGTTAGTGGGACTGACGGCACCCAGGCCAGGCTGGGGTATGCTGATGGAGGTGCTCCCTGCTCACCCCAGCCCACCCTGCAGTAACCCCAAACTCATTTTCAGCCATACAAGCCCACCTTCTGCTCTCCATCGCTGAGCTTTAATGAAGTTCTCACTGCAGCTAATACACACACACACAAACACACGATCCCCTTTGGCAATAGCCAGACCATAGGTAATATAAATCACTGAGAACACAAGAACTGAGTGAAACTCCACAGCTAAAGGGATGATGTGGGAAGCTGTAATGCAAATTACTTGTTTGCTTTATTGCTTGTATTGCCGTAACACTCCAGCCTTATTCTGGCAGTTCCCCTGGGCTGGCTGTCACTTAGGGTAGCCGAGCTCCAGGTGTCCCAGTCTGATGGCCCCATCTGCCATCTTTGCAGGGGGAGTGCCTGTCGCATGGACTATCTCCAAAAGTAAACACAAGCTCTATGGAAGGTAAATAATCCGATCTTTCTGAAGGAGGACAGTAGATACGTTTGCATTACCGTATGTTTTTAATTTGCCCTTGGGTTGTTCTCCAGCACATAAGCATCTAAGAGAAAGAGAAACTCCTCAGTTTAACGTGGAGCTATCAATACTGGAGTGGTTTGTTAGATGGCCTGCTAGAAAATCAAATATGAAGAAACACAAAGGATGCAAAGTAAGATCGTAAAATCATGAGCAGCATTCAATGAGCCAGTATTTCTAGAAACTTTGTATTACAGGCAAGTGAACTACACTGAGTCACTGTATCACAAACTGAAACTGAGGAATGATATTCTGACATTGTAGTCCGGTGAGAGAGCATGCGCTGGCTAACGGGAACCCTGGCTCAGAAATTTATGGGATTCCTAGGCCAGCCAAGTGCTCAATTTCTAGGAGAAGAGGAATTTTCATTTGGGGACCTGTATTGCTTCAGCTCCCAGCATGAGCAATATGTGCTTTTTATTTGTCTCTCTTCTGAAAATGTTCTTCCCTCTGTCCAGATTCAAAGGTAAAAGACTGCCACTGAAGGTATAACTCAGAGAGGCACAACTAGGATGTAGCAGTGGGATTTCTGAGATTAAAACAAGAGAGAAAGGGATTGGCTGGCCAGTGGTACTGCATTATTTTATTTTCATTGATAGCATCCTGGTCTATGTCTATCTCATGTTACCAATTTTCAACGCACCTCCAGTTTACTTGAGCAGATTATTGTGATTCCAGTCGCAGTCTTCATTTTTGGACCTTTTTCTCAAGGCCAGGCTACTGTGACGGTCAGCCTTGGGGGCACTCTCAAGGGGAGATCAAGGACCAAAGTCAACCATACGGAGACAAAATTATCCTGTCACCATGTGCCTTAGGTGTGGTTCCTTCCAGCCTGAGCAGAGATTTTATGGGGAGAACTCCAACCACCAAAGTTATCAACACAGTACATTTTAGCCACAGGAAATCCCCACTCTTTCCGAGACGTGCGGTTTTATCCGTGTCTGTGTCACCATCCGTTCCCGGATCTTCTGTATGCCTTCCCTTAAGATCATGCAGAGTGGGTAGTGATGACATTTTCTAAGGCTTGTTTGAAGCTTGTGAAATCCACGGCCTTTAGTCAGGGATTTAGCTCAGAGGTGGGGTTTTGTTTTTCATGATTATGCCACATTCAAGACTTGAAACAATTGCTTTAAGTTTTATCATGCTCATTAGGAGGCCCTGTGTTTCAAAGATGTTATCGGGTTGTATGACATCTGTAATTACTCCGTAATATCAGCCTCTGCAGCCCTGCTGAAGCATTTTGATTTTTTTTTTCCTCCCTTGCTCAGTCAGCTTCCTGGCTGTGTCACATTGTGTCACAAACAGCCTGTTGTTATAAACAGTGCAGAATCAGCGCCGCACACAGACAGCCTATTGACAACGGAGAGGCGACCCAGAAGATAATTACTAACATTGCTTAGAGAAGAAAAAAAAAAAAAAGCATAGCCAGACAAGGAAGGATATGTTTTTATGAAAGCAGACAGTCTTAATTCCAAAATTAATTGTGTCTCCAGCCACTGATAATTAAAGGGGGGAGGGAGGGTTGAAGCAGCGCATTTCCCTTTGTTCTGTAATTTACCTTATCAGAAAAATGTGCTCACATGTAACAAGACAGGTTTGGAGGATGAATCATCTGGCTTTGTTTTGGAGATGTAAGCAACAGTGAAGGAATGGTTTAGAACCAAGTGACTGCAAAGAGATTTGTATCCGCCAAGCTTTAAATGGCTTTAGGTGACAAAGAAGTCTCTTCCTGCATTCATTCCAAGTAACATTAAATGTGGTCATATCTCCAGAATAGCACAGCGAAGCGCACGAAACCAGCTCCCTGCTGCATCAGCAGACAGGGCAACCCGTAACTTGTTAGGTCTGTCAGCACCTAACCTCCAGGCTGTGAAACAGATTATGGAGACAAAGAGCCCATGCTATTTAAAGTGCAAAGCAGACTGCCAAAAGGTTTCTGGTTTTCCTGAAGCAAGTCAAAAGAAGGTGGTACTCAGGTGTAGAGCTGATAGCCCGAGGCTACACGGTTCTGAGTCTGCTTTTTGGAAAATACATCCTTTAGAATAAGGAACAAAGCCGGAAAGATTCTGTAGTCAGTTTTGGAGAGCAGAATTATACACCCACTGTATCCCTTGCTTCACTCTTGCGTCCATCCTTGTCTTGACACCAAAAGGGGACGGGTAGACGCTGCTGTGGAACAACACTTAGTGCGACATGGGGTGTTTATATGACTCCTGCAAGTTTCTCAATAATACCCCCAAAGAGCTCTTGCTATTCCTCAGTTCAGAGACACAGCATGAGTTCCTGCTGCATTTCGAACCACACACATGTATAAAATAGAGCTGGCAAAAGATTCAATCTGCACATATATAATTGCTTTATTTAAAAGCAGAAAATCATTACCAAAAAAAAAAAAAAATTTCGAACTTTTTGCTGCATTTAAAATAATAGTTCGCTACTACTGTGCGTGGACAGGATTAAAAGAATGCAACGTGCTAATTGTCATTTCTGATAAATATAGCTCTAAAAAAAATCATTATTGGACAGTCAGCTGAGGAAAAAGGGTCTAGAAATGCGGGGGGGGGTGGGGGGGTGGGGAAGAGCCTATCACTCCGTATCTTTCTGTTCCCAATAGCTGATTGCTCAGCTGGGCTTTCCCGTAGTTGCAAAATACAAAATTCATTTTTCCATTCTGTACAGGTTCTCATATCGCATTCGCTGCCAGATCTGCACTACACACTGTGACTAACTTCTGTCACATGTTGGTTGTTAGCTTGGTGCGTTAGCCCTGGCAATATTCACATACATAGCTCTATAAATTGAGGTTAGTACAATAACACTAGCGCTTAAAGTCTGAAATGAAAAGCAGCCCAGTATCAGGAAGGTGTGTTCAGTGCGGTACCACACATGTAAAAATAATCTGGAGGGGCAGCGCTCAGAACAGTCACTGAGAAGTTACGTACGAATTCATTCTCTCACTCGCCTATTTAGTTTGATAGCATGACATTGAAGGAAACAATGGTCCCAATTCATACAGCCGAGTAGTTTAACTTGGCTGATACAGTAATTTAGGATAAACAATCCTGATGTATATTTAGAGATGTGCATGTTCATAGACGTGTAAGGGAATTACCGCTTTAACAGTACAAGGAACCCTTACAGTGGTACAATTACGCTTATGTGAAGGCTTATATGCGTGTAAGTATTTCAGTAAAAATATTAGATTGTTAGCCAGATTAGTTAGGTTGTGAAAAGTAGTAAAAATGAATCTCTCTTGATATTCATCCCCAACAGAAATAAAAGCCAGAATTACACAAGTGGTTTTTGCATTTTGGAAAAAAAGGATACAATCAGAATTAGAAATAAATCAGAAGCAATGAAAAGAAAGTGATATTTTGTGACCATACCCTTTCTGTTTCCTGTTTTTAAGGCCTTTATTTTGATATGAATTTCTGTACTGAATTATTTTAAACAGTAGCTTACATCTGCCGTAATGCAATAGTACAGTATTTTTCCTTGAAGTAGTACTTGCAATTGAACTGCCTCCTTTCCACAAAAAAAACACCATAAAGTTTCAGTGATTTTAAACATGAAAAAGAGAAAGCAGTAATGGTGATTACAGCATTCGAATCAGGTATGTTGATTATTTCATTGGAAGGAGTGCAATTCTTACGATGCATGAATGCTATCCTTGGCAAAGCCAAAAAACTTCTCGGCTCACAAAGTCTGCTCTTCTGTTCTTGCAAGCAACGTCGTCATGCAATCCGGTTCGTAGTGTTGCCTCTATAAGCTCTGTGAAGCAGGGGCTCTGTGTTTTTCAGCGTGCATGGCATTCTCTCTTTTCTAGGGGCTGTAATATACAATCATATCAAAACTGCAACAGTTTTCTTCACATCTTTTTCTTTAAATGCTAGATGACAGAAACATCTCTTGGTCAGCTAATAAGAAATTATGATTCCTGAGGGAAAAGGAGGTCAAAGCATTACATTTTGCTAAATGGATAAGCATTTGTTACATTCAGGAAGGTCAATCAGTATTCAATGTCATTACTGCAGAAACACAGTGTATTTAATTCAAACAGGGAATCAGATTTCTTCCTGGGTGGACTCATCTACATCCAGTGCCACAGTGAAAAGGACTAACATTTTTAAAAATGACTAATGATGTTGGGTACCTAAGCTGACATCTTAAAGAAACTTGATGTCTGGAAGCTGTGGGTCATCTGTCATTAGAAAAAATATCCTACTTCAGGTTTCCAAGGGATGGAAAGAACAAACACATGTCACTTGGTTTTGGGAGAAGTGCTGTTTCAGCTGTGCATAGGTACTCACATGTGCACTTCTAAACAAACTCTACTGTGTAACCAATGAAAAAATTAATGTAATAAATACATGCCCTTCAATGGCGATCATATTAGATTGTTTATCAATTGGGTTACTGGACACCGAGGTGTCATTGTGCTAGGCATAATGGAAAACCAAAGAGCGTAAGTCTGATAAATGACACAAGAGAGTAAATATTAACTCTGTTTCACAGCAAAGGAATTGGCTTATAAGTATATTATTGCAATCCCAGAGCTGCCCACTCCTGTGACGTTAATTGCTATCAAACTTGCGCCTATCCAGACCAGACTCTGATAGAATTAAGGTGTTTGAGGTGTCACAGAACTGAGCCTTTTCCCGTAGAGATTTTGTTGACATTGCAGTATTTGAACAAGATAAAATAATGTCGCCACCTCTGTTGCAGAACTCTCAGCTCCTCTGTAGAGCATGCAGGACACGCATTACCGTGTTGTTATGGCAAATTGCACATGTGTGATTATGCTCTTTTACGATGGCTGTGTCATTATTTTCATTCCTTTTCCTCAGTAGTGGGATAGAGAATTTACACATCCTTTGGATCATTGTCAGCCTTTAAAATCACTTGTAACAGCAGTGGAAAGTTGATATTTTACATCTTTTGAAAGAAGATAGCAGCTATTTAGTAACAAATACCTTCCTAATATCCATGTTTGAAGTATACCCTGCTTTTGTTCTAAGCTGTGTTCAATGCTCTTTCCAAAAGCCTCTCCTGGTTTACTTCCTAGAAGTAAAGACACATTTCTGAATCAGCATTTTAATCTCATGTCGCCTTGCAGTAGATTTTAGTTTGTAATGAATTTGCTTTGACTGTATAGACAGGTGTTTTGAGTTTGCAGAACTGAAATACTAGGTTTTTTAGCAAATATTTTGAACAAGTACTGCAACTTGTATCTATCAGAACTAATCCTTGGGGATTGGTGGCTCAGAGGAGTATGGATGTTACATTATCTAAGCAGAACTAATAGAAAAATTTGCAGTCATTCTTCAGTTGTTTGCACCTTATTCCAGTGTTGTTTTATCATTAAAAGAGAAGTATTTGATACTGAGCTCAACAATAGTTTATGGATTACTTACTTTAAGATATACTGGAAAATCTTACCACGCATTCCATAAGAATAGCAGAATCTTTTCTTGTGGAGGACTGACCAAATCCTGCAAACGTTACTTGCATGCTGTGTGCTAGTAAAATAACGTCATCTGCTTCTGTGACTGCGGTTTGACTTAGGGCAACTGAAGATACTACTCTTCTAAAATGGGAAATCTACTTACAAGACCTCCAAATAATTTGC
The DNA here is from genome assembly GCF_030936135.1 of Gavia stellata. Taxonomy (NCBI): domain Eukaryota; kingdom Metazoa; phylum Chordata; class Aves; order Gaviiformes; family Gaviidae; genus Gavia; species Gavia stellata. Next base: position 81,000,663 of record NC_082597.1, on the reverse strand, counting down.
TTCAAAGATACTGGTCTTAATGGATTAGATTTACAGTCTCCACAGGAAGGTGAAGAGTGCAAAGCCGTGCATTAGTTTTCATTTCAGATCCAAATCTAATCTGGCACAGTAGTTTTCATTCCCAATGGTTTTTCAGACACTAGAGAGTATGGGGTTTTGGTTGCTTGATAGTTTCATTTTAGTGGAGAGGCAGGGCTCTGCATAGTGAATTCAAATTTGCTGATAATAGGCTTTCTTTCCTTTACAGATTCTAAAGAAGTAGTTCAGGGAAAGTGAAGTATTTGTGTATCACAGGCTGAGTGTTACTGATTTAAAAGGCTCCACAGGTCAGGCTGTGTTGCATTGTGGCGCATGACTGTTTTGTAATTTTATTATGACCTGGGCAATATTTGATATTCTACTAAGGGAATACATGGGTAGAAATTGGGAATACTGGGCTGAAATAGGTTAGATTGTAGCTTTGGCTTTTGTTGTCTTTTCAAATATATTTCAGGAAAAATGACTGTAGGGAAAAAAAAAACTGGAAAAAGGGACATCAACTCAAGAAGCCTACAAGTAGAAGGCACAAAAATGAGTTCTAAACTAGATAATTTAAAAACCTCTAACAGTGTCTGTCTTCTCATCCTAGGAAGTTTGGTTTGTAAGGCTTTGGATTGCTGATGATGTGTGTATCAGTAGGAGGAACAGTTTCATGGGCTGGTATCCCAAACTATCTTTTAAATATAATAGCTATCCAAAGTATCATAATATAATGCAAGTTAAAGAATCAGTGCATTAAAACGTAGTTCCACGTGTAAGAATATAAAAGACAATGAATGGAAAAAGCATGACTGAACAGATTTCCAGTGTGGTTGCCTAGCGTACCTACATCAGTTCATTTCTGATGAAGTCCTGTCTGTAAAATCACCTTACTCCTCCACAAAGCACATTTCACAGCATTCTTACATTATTTTGTAGGTGATGGAACATGTCTGTGTCATTGATAATTGCTATTCCTAATAACTGGATTGAAATACATTTCAGATGTGACCTCTCAGTCTGTTATTGAGCACAAACCACTGAAAGCACAAATGGGGCTAAAGTGAATAATTGTTCAGGGTTATTTTTAAACATAATTTTGATGGATTTGGTTGTCTGCTCATTAACTGTTTTTATTCACTGGTCAAAATGGGTCAATATAAAACAGCATGACATGTGGACATTTCTCAGAACATCAAGCATAGAGTAATAAGTTTTCTACATGTTGAAATAGATTCAAAACCTAAAGGCTAAAAATCTAATCTCATAGTACGACTTCTAAATTGGCATTTTTACTATACCCTTAAATGAAATACGACGTGGTGGGGCTGTTTTTCAGTTTGGATTCTAAATATAATTTGAAGTGGATGTGCAGAAACAGTAGATAAGTAAATAATCGCAGCTCTTCCACCTCTCATAAATTATTTATAGACCTCTTATTGTATCTAATGAGTAGCACAGCCGAAAGTTCAGCCAGTATTGCCATTCCAAGACATTCCAAAACTGCAAGCCAGAAACCTCAAAAATCACAAAATGTTACGTTATTATGATTAATTTTAAATTCTTCCACATTTCATTCCAAGTTTTGAATCTCAGACATCGTGCCCACAAGTTTTTCTAGAGCCCTGGGAACTGGACATTTCCCCTAATGAAAGCATTAATTCTTACATAATCCCTTGCTGCCAGTGACATGGGGTTCCGAGAAGAAAATCATGAAGTATCATGAGACTCTCCATGAAGTCACAAGAGTAAATGTTCATTAGTCGCTTCAGAGGTCTAATCTCACGCCTGTAAACAAGCATGTTCCGAATGAGTGCCCAAATTTGCTTTTTATCGGCAATATTTTATACACTTCTCTATGCCACGGGTAGCATACAGACTACTTTTAAAATTTGGCACGTTCACCTCCCAGGAATTCTCTGAGGCATAATTCCTGTTTGAAAAAGGGTTTCACATCTCAGTAAAACATTTTCTGAGCAGAAAATGTGATTCTGACCATCAATGGTGTGGTCCAAAATAATTTGTCCCGTCTTTTGAATTAGTGTTTGTTGCCAGATAGCATGAATATATTTTTATGACCTTATTTTTATTATTCGTTGCTGGGTAACCTATTGTTTTGGAGCCTAGCAAGAATGCAGTCAAATCCAAGTATTGAACCGCTGCTAATGACCATTTTGTTAGATTATTGACCCCCCTCTGTTTCGTCTCTGCCTGTGCTAATGACCAATTTTCAAGAGATTGTTTTTTAATTAATTCTGCCACATGACGATTAGCATTGTCAAATATTTAATATCTGTTTTCAAATTGTGAGGAGAACTTTCAGATTTCTGTTATTGCTGCCATAAGTCCACTGAGTTCCTGACTTGATGGTAATTCAGTTCTTTCTGTGGAGACCATGAGAATGTAATCACTTTCTGCAGGTGCTGCTTAAATAGGCACACGCATAAAATTTACTCTGTTCTTTGGAGGATTTTTTAATATGTTTTCCCGTTCCTTTAGGTAGAAAGGGAAATTAGGTAGGTATCCACTGCAGTTGGCACTCTGTTCTGCAAGCAGAATATGTATCAAGAGTTAAATGTTGAGAACACCTCAGTCCAGTAAATGGGCTTGTGACAAAGATTTTAAAGATTGTTGTTATTTTCCATTAGCCATTTTTTCCTGCTGTAAATAGACTCATGTTTCGTCTACTAGGAAAAATAAAAAGCAGATTTTCATTTTCTGCATATTACATTTATAATTCAGTGTTCAACAGCAAGTCATCCCAATTTAAGCACCTAGTTTTCCAGTTTCTTCAGTAATAATGGGGTTGCCAGAAGGGAAATGGTCATTCTGTTGCTCACAGCAGAGCTCTAGGGTTTTGAGAGCAAAGTGATCATGCCGCTGGGGCTTATTTTCTGGGTTAAAATTACCTAGAGCTGTGCATTATTCAACCTCTGCATATTTCCAGAGGAATTCTTTAAATTAATTGGAGGTATAGTTTGGCCATCTCAGTTTCTGGAGAGAAAGGTTTTCATTTTTTAAACTGCTTTAGATGTTTTAAATTCAGAAGGAAAATAGCCATGATTAACAACTTAGTTACGAAAAAGACTGTAATACTGGTTTAATTAAGCTGCATTTCAGATTCCCAAGGAGTAATCTGGCTTTCAGCTTCTCTTCCACGACCCGAGTGCTCTCTTGACACGAGCTGCCGTTTCATGCATGGGCTTTAGAATGAGCACTGCTGGGAAAAGTCCCACTTTCTCTGCACATGCCTTTTGCTCTGAAACCTTAGCTTGGATGTGCTGATAGTTTTGTTTCTACGTTTGCCAACAGAAGTAAACAACTGTGTGAAAACCATCAAATATTAAGAAAGTAAAAAAAAAAAATAAGCAAGCTGTGCAGCTTTTTTGTTTTGCCTTTTTTTTTAAAAGAGGAGCAAGAAGGTACAAAATAATAACATCTGTAACAGGAAATCCCATCCTAAGTGTTAGTGAAAAACAACTTTTCCTCCCCCCAACCACTTTGCAAGAGAGGTTTCAGTCCCTCGCCATGTCAATGGCAGACATCGTTGGAGAAAGCACAGTCAGCACTTTAGCATAAAACCCCTGAAACAAACCATTAAGTCACAGAGCATGCTGTCCCAAAGACTTGGAAGCCTGAGGTCACCGAGGTCATGGTCCTAATAAGGGAGTGTTTTAATTGGTTTCTACTTCTTCTCCCCTGACATCCCTCCTTTCCCTCCCTCCTCCCCTCCACCAGCCTTCACACCTTTGATCCCTCGACTGCTGTGATTCTGCAACTGTATGGAGAAAACTGCAATTACCCAAATATCACCATTACTGTGACACATTGCGGATAGGGGGAGCACAGGGCCTCCACTACTAAGTAATCCTGTAAATTGCTTAAAATAACAACGAAGAGCACTATACACTTTTCTCATCCATTGTCAGACTGACATAAATAGGTCTTTCTTTAACATGCCTAATCCTGCTAAACAGTACAAAATCCTATTACTCAATGAATTATAAATCCTGCTTCAGCACCTCATTTGTCCTGGAGTGTTTCATTGTGAAAACCAGAAATTCAATACCTTATTTTAGTCACACAATCCCTAGCACGACTGATTTCCCCCCTCCCTTCCCCCATCCTCTCCTCCCATGTTGATTGTGCTCAATAAGGTTTATGTTACGGCCACTACGAACCCTGGTGAGGAAAGTAAAGACAGCATTAGCCTGTTTAAAAAACAGCCTGCACGTTTCTGTACCTACATTCTCACTGTGAGCTTTTGGAAGGTAGTGCAAGACAGTTTTAAGGTCTTGTTGAGTTAATGTTGCAATGAACATCTGTCAAGTCACATTTCTTCTTCAGGCGCACCTATAGTAGCAGGACATCTTTATTGTTTTCCCCTTACTTGTGTTGTGAAACGTAAGTCTCAAGAGATGCTCACATTTTTCACCATTGAAGCCAAACTTTCACCAAGTTTCTGGGACCTTTGAAATGCATCAAATCTGCATAAAGCAGATTAAGTTACTTAGGGTCTTGTCTTTGGTAACGTGGTGATGCAGCCTGCAGAAATGGCAGCTCCCAGTGGGCAATGCCTCTCTCCACTCCTTGCTGTGATCGGTGGATTTGTTACTGTTCCTGCAGGAGACATGAGGTAGAGCTGTTTCAGATGGTGTTGTGAAAGTCAACAGCCAGTGTCAAGCTCATGAGACCACTGTGAGAAGCTCGCTATAGTGCTGAGGGAGAACTGGGGCACAGAGGAAGAGTTTTCTAGCAAATAAAACCCTCATGAAAACCAGCTGAGTAAGAACAGGGTTCAGTTTAATTGATTTTCTTTGGTTTGCAAACTGTGGGTCAGGCAGTACCTGACGATACAGGAGGGAGGAGGGAACATGAGAAGCCACACTTCTTTGCCTCACGCTGCAAGGATTTGATACAACCCAGGGTCCAGCCCCCTGAAACTGTCTCAGAAAGTTGATTAAATGTGCCCAGAGTTGCTGGGTGTGTTGTGGTGAGGGACGGCGTACAAGACATCGGCAGCCAGGTCATTGGGGCTAGAAATCATCCATTCCTCCTGGAAGTATGTTAGCTGGCTTTGCTAGAGTTCCTCCTGGGCTCTCCTGCTGTAGCTTAGATCCTTGTTACCCCATCCCGATTGGGCCTCTGGTTGTAAAATGAAAATCTAAACCTGGGAATTTGAAGGATTGTGTTTCAGAATATATGCCGTAAATCTCTCCTATCTAGTCTGAGTTCTGTTTTGCTTTCTTGCCATCTCCCTTGCCATCTTGCCATCTCTAAATATTATTTAAGATGTGTAAGTATATTTAATTTAACTAGGCCTTTTTAATAGAATTCATTTATAATGCATGACCACATTTGTGTCATGCCTGTCTCTGCATTTAATTTTTTGAGGGCTTTATGCGATAAAGAATTCCATTTCTCTTAATGAGTGTATTTTCCCCTACCTACAAGACATTTAAAAAATAATCTTTCTGTGTCAGTTCTGTTTTCCTTATAAAACCCAATATAAGCTGCTCAGGGATATATTTTGCTCAAAAAAACCCCGCTCTTTGTCATATATAGTAGTTGAAAATGAAACATGGAGGTTAGAATCGATTAAGCTACAGTCAGAAAGTCTCAGAAATCTTGCATCTAGAGAATAGTCTTTTCCTATCATGTTTTGTTTTTACGGTGTTGCCCTTCCCCACCAATGGCCAGGGTTCAAAACAGTTGCAGCACTGTGAAGTTATTAAGTTCCCTCTTCTGAATATGGCTGAGCATGCCTCTTCGTATAGCTGCCTGTTGAGACTGGCTGTCCTATCTTCTGATTCATCTCTCTTCCGATTCTTCCTTGGGACAGACTGGAGGCTTCTCAGGTGCCGCTGGATCATCACGGGTCTGATCACACTAGGAAAGACAATTTGAGGTGTTGAGCAGATGGGGAAAATGAATGCCTGCTTTCCCCAAGCAACCACTGCAGAGCAGGATTTGAGGGTGGAACAAATTAGTGTTCAGTAACGACTGGCCGAGGCCATTTTTTTCAGTGATGATTTACGTGGGACCCTGAGCTTTCAATGCGGATGACCTGTGAACTCAAAGTGAACTTAAGCCAAAGCTAGAATTACAGTCTAAGTACTGGAAAGATCACCTGTAGCTATGTCTGATTAAATACTTCAGATGATGTGGTTTTTGGTTGGACTTAAATTGTTCCTGAAATCAGGTTGCATTTATTTATTTTGGCCAAATTAAGACCAAACAGGATTATTTTTTTAAGGTTTTTATTAATTAATTTTATCAGTACTAACAGGAAAATTTTTACTTAAATCTTGAACAGGTTCCTATTTAGAAATATATCAAAACTTTGTTTTAAAAAGTAATTGCACAGAAACATGAAACATTTTTCTTTCTTTGCTCAGCCCAGCGATATTCATAGATGTCTAAAATTACTTTCCACCCAATGCATCATGTTGTAGACTCTAGAGTTATCCTAAAAATCCTTGAAATTTCTGAATAAACATTTTTGTCTCTAATGAATCGTAGCTGTTATCTAAACTATGAGATGATGCTTCCAGCAAATCATCAAATAGACCAGTCAGCAAATGTATCATGGTAATCTCAACCTACAGTCTTGACATAAATCTGGGAAGTACAAACATTTAATGAATTCTGAAATAACTCAAAACAAGTTACAACTTTTGTCTCTCTTCCTAAATGTACACAGTTAAAGATTTTTTTTTTAAAAAAAAAGAACAACAACTATCAGCAAACAAATTTTCTCCATGATGTGAAGAAACCAAAAGCATTGAGTGTGTTGGCGGGGAGAGGAGGGGGAAGAGTGAGGGTGTGCAAAAACTACATTGTTTCAGAAACAAGAAAAGAGGATGCTACAGCTGTAAGAAATGAACACAAAATAAGTATTTTACATGCTGATACTGATCAGAGGGAAAAAAAATCCAGATCGGGAGCACTAAGATTTTAAGATTGCAGGGCAAGTATTTACAAAAGACTTGGGGGGGGGGGGGGGGGGGGAAGCCACGTCTGTATCCTAAACTATGGAGTAACAAGAGTTATCTCATTCCTAAAAGTAGATTTATGCATTTAAAGTTTGACATCTTGGACATTAATACGATTCAAGACAGTATTGCTGTTGATGCATCTTTTTGTATAAAGTCCTACAGGCAAAACTTATGAATCTCTATCTCAAACACTTTATGGTTTGAGTCCTCAAAGTTTGCCGGTCTTTTCACTCATGAGTAATGTTAGCTATGTGAACCAATCCCCTTGAACTCAGTGAGACTCAGCACGCATCAGCTTTTGCTGGGTTATGGCCCACGCGAGCAAGGATACGAAAAGATGGGGGAGAGCAAAAATGCTGAATAGGGGAAATCGGTAGCAAATGCTTTGAGGAAGCAGAGCTGAGCTGTGCAGGGCTGCACCTCCAATTACACACACAGAAATGTACGTTTTTCTTTTGTCTCTCAGGATCTTTGATTGCTTCTGACTAATCCTTTCCTATGGGCTCTTTCCTTCTATTTCGGTCCGCACTGTGTTCCCACAAGTAGCAAAGTGTCATTTCACGTGCTTTTGCTGCAGTGAACCAGAGCAAAGCCTTTGTTTTCATAACATGTTAAACTGTATTCTTTAAATTCTTCGTTGATTCTATTAAGCTTTAAAAACAGCCCTTTCCCTCTCCATCCCTCTCTCTTCCCTATCCGCACCCCCCCAAAAGAAAGGAAGAGAAGTCCCCCCGGTCCCCCCAGGCAGTGGTCTGGAATGATTGGCAGGCTCTGCTCAGAAGAGACCCCTGGATCCTAATCGCGAGGGTTGCTGCAGGTCAGGATGGAGGCTTATTTACAGAGCTACGGAGGGGCCCAGGACTGCAAAGATAGCAGGAGGTGCTGCAGAGCACAGGAGCGGCCTTCGCACAAAGTTGCACGGCGGCTGGGGGAGAGAAATAGCGGGGAGCTCGGTGCAGGTCAGACAGGAGGTCTCGGCAGAACCTTTTGGGAGTCCCGGGACTGGAATAGCAAAGGGCGTCACAGGTCAGGAGTGAGGTGTTTTGGCAGAGTTACGCAGAGGCTCAGGACTGCAATAACAGGAGGTGAAACAGGTCATTGGCATTGGCAGGGATGCGTGGGAGAAAGTTGAGCAGAAGAGCCTGCCTTGCTTTAGCTGAAATGCTCTTACTCCTACTCCTTAACGAGTGCTCTATTTACCCCTAAATACAGGAAATAATCCTTTCCAAAGCCTGCTCCTCTACAGTCTTAAAATGGCATTTTACATATGGGAGAGAGGTGATATCACAAACTACAACAGTGCTCAGATTTTGTGCTGTTACGTAATTACTGATTCAAAAAGAAAGCAAACCGAGTTTTCAAAGGACCTTGGGAGGTTTGGGTTTACCAAACTCCCAGGCTAGAGAGACTCCACAAAGTCTGCAGATGACAGGAGAAGTCGTCGCTGTGTAGATTCCCTGGGGGCTCAGAGCAATAGCTAATAAACAGACGGAGGTCTTGGGTATCAGGCTGTAATCTGCTAACTCTTACAATAATGCGTTTGCGCTATTTATGAGGTCACCCACCTGTACTTAAATAAGGTCATTGTACTTTCCAGTAATATCTGTTAAAAAGACCATAAAATCTACCTCTTCTTGTAGGAAGATCTTCCTCCAGCAACACCAGGAGTTTGTGAATATTTGTCTGAGCTGCTCATCAAAACACAATGAGAAATTTGCTTCAGGGGAGAATGGAATTAAAAAGAAATGAAGTTAAGAATTGTATGGCTAGGTCTAGAGCTAGTTAAATCGTTCCCCCCCCCCCCCCCTTCTCTTTCCTCCTTTTCCCCCCCTTCCCCTGAGAAAAACAGTTTGGGAAATATTCAAGTTTTATGGTATACTCTCCTAGATTGTATTGATTCTGTCTTTTGCCAGTAGCAAACATTTACCTCCAGCAACATTTGATTTCATGTGACTAATAAGGAATATTTCCTAATAAAAAGGAAAAAGAACTGCTACTCCACAGTTGGTATATAAGTCTGCTGAAAACTATGTATTTTACTGTATATTAGGTATTTACTTATCTATTAAGGGGTTAAAAGCATGCTGTTGTATCCTGTCATACTTAAAATACTGAAATCCAAGTTTCACGAGCAATAGGCACATCAAATATTTTGTGAACAATCTGCTATAAGAATAATAGCATAAATATAAAATAGTAATGGCATCATTAGAGCAGTGAGATGATACATTTGAGATTACTGCTCTGTTGGAATAGGTAATGTAAAATATTCTCTGCCCGTCTGTGGGGAAATCTAAATGCAGTATTTTATCTCAAGTTACTAAGTTGGTGTCCTTAGCACAATATTATTTCCCCAAATTTAGATTATTATTAAAAAAAAAAGTTACAGAGAAAAGGCTAAATTAATCTGATCTTCTGTCCTGTTTCAGGGATGTATCTGAGCTTTCATTCCATAAATTTTCTGGTTTGCATTGTGCATGGGGTGGAATTGTTTCCCGCCCTTCCTCTCCTACTCACTGCCATCAACAATAAACCCTCACACTGCAAATGTCAGTGTGCGCATGTAAACGCATTGCTATAGACCACAAATTCCTCCAGTCCACTGGCTGAAATGCATCGCTGGACCCTAGCACAGGGGCCCATTTTGTGACTGAGGGCTCCAGGTCCTGTAACAATATTCAATATAACAATATACGGGGTCTGACTGACATATTTCATAGGGGTGGAAAATTGAAGAAATGTGGTAGTCTGGTAAGTATTCCTTGGCACACTGCAAACGATCCTTTCAGTCTAGAAGTGTGAGGGGCTCTAGGAGTAGGCTTTTTTTTAGGCATAGCCATATGTCAAAAGTAGACTACTTGTTTTAGAAGTACTCCTATTGCAATTGTCCAATATAGTGACATATTCTTTGTAAATTGCTTTGCTCCTTGCTCATCGAAACGCTTACAGTCCCCTTGTCTCTTGTGGCTTGAACCACATGATAAACGCTTCAAGTTCTTGCTTCTGCTTTCCTGGACACTTCAGTGCAAATTCCTTCACCTTCAAGAGGAAAACACCTAAATAACTTTTCTTGTAGCTTTTCTTGCCTTTCTTATCCTTGCTTATTTCTCCTTACAAAGCCAACTCTTTTTTGCATGATCTTCTTTCCAGGCTGGGTACGTCCTCTCTGTTCCATCAAGCTCCCATCCTCCTCTCTTCACTTACATCCATCCATATCCCTTTGCTTCTCAGAATCCTTCTGGTGATAACTCAGCAATAAAAATGTCATATTCCTTTTGCTTATTACTGGATCTATTCTGAAGAGGCATGAGCCATACGGATTTATCCTGGAGGGTCTTTACATGCAGCTCTTTCTCTCTTGCCCGTGCACAATCCTGTACTGGCAATAGGAATGCTTAGGCATAGCTTGACTGATCTCTCTTAAACAAGCGTGGCTTAAGACTGTATACAGCAGGTGAGATTGGATCCCAATAACCGGTGCAGAATCTCTCACGAAGTGCAAATGTTGGTGAACTGCGGTATTGGAAACCTCTCCCACAGCCGGAAGACTGAATGCCTGGGTTGACATGTGCGTTGGCAAAAGTGACCGTGTGACAGAAGTAACGGTGAAAATGGAAAGTCACTTGACTGCTCACCTTTCTGTCAAAGACAGACCTGTGTTCAGAAGACTGTAAGAGCAAAAAGAGGGGCAATCTGTGGTAGAAATAAATTTTAACAATTTAAATTGTTAAATTCCTCTTCCAATGGAAGAGGAACGTTGGCATAGTTCTGATGCATTCGCATTTTTACTAGGATGTGCAATTAAATACAAGGATTCTATTTTTGAGTATGTGTTGTTAATGAGGGACTGGTTTAAATAAGCTAAATATGCATTTATCATCAGCTTCTCTACAAATGCTGTAAAATGCCAGTTTATAAACACAGCTGAAAGATTAAGTGTGTCTCTGCATTTTAACGCACAAAATGGTGTAATGGGCTACAAACACGTTTTCCTTCAATTGTTTGTGTCTGCCATCACAGCACAGTTTATTGTGCTCACCATTCAGAAGAAAACAAGGCTGAGAAAACTACTCTGGTCTCTTTGTAATTTTTGACCAACAGTTTTAACTATAGCTAAAGCTACGGGGTCATCCTTTAATTCCCTGATTGCCTAGGCAAGAAATACAATTAAACACAGTTTTAGCACCAAGTAATAATAATTCTCTCCGTTTTCAGCGTAATGCTCAACTGTGTACTTAAATAAATTGCTTTGCTGAGTAACAAAGAGGTTATTCTTGTCCTTAAGTGCTTTGCTGAACTACAGACTATATCCCTGAGCTATATAGGTAGTCCCTGCAGCACAGATACCAACAGATTCTGCACTTTTTTAGCAGATCTGAGATGAAAACAGTAGAATGCAAACATACATATAACAGGAAATAGTATAGAACGTAGATAACTCATGCGAACTAAAACAAAGACATGGCAACTGTGTGTCGCTGCACGGTCAATTATAAACATTTTTTCTGTGGTTCCACTGTGAAAAGGAACAAAATACAGACAGTGTTACTGCAGAGTTGTCAGATTGGTATAGAACCACAACTCTGACAGATTGCAATTTTAAGCAAGTAATAATAAAAAAAGAGTAGATATGCAGTAAAATAAGCCATATTGTACATGGCTTTTGTAAAGAATCACAAAATATTTTGTAAATATTTTATAGCCTTTTCAACATTTAACAAGCATGTTTTGTTAAATGAATATACTTGATCCTTTTAATTTTGTTTGTTTATTTATTTTAGCTCAGAAGGCTTGTATTCCTATGAGTAGGGAATTTATAGTTACAAGGCTTAGGCCTCTATGCGTCAAACATCAGATTTGCAAGAAGTGCCATTGAAGGCAATGACGTTATTCATGTGCATGAAACTGGGAGTGAGCAGGTCTGGGCCTGAATAAGTGACTCTGCATGATATATTTCCCTTTTTCCTTTGCAAATATATCATGTTCCTTTGCAGGTACATTTTTACACTATGTAAAATTTCAGTGAAGTAGTTCAAAGATGGGATGGGGAAGAAAAATCTCTGCAAACATGAATCAAAATTTAATTGCTACTAAGAGGTATGCAAGTGATTAACATTAGCAAAATATTTAGCCTCGGTGCTATATTGCAGCGGCCAGAGCTTGTCATGACTTGCATGGACCAGCTCTGCAGAGCATAAACCTAGGGCCGGTTTCACAGCAGGTTAAGTGGCTCTTCTTTCTTTTGTCCAGCAATCATGTATGTGGCGTTGGTCATGTACTCTGGGAGATACCCAGCTGTGCAGGCCACACCAATATCATGCTTAATTTCAACTCTGACATGTACATTGCCGGCAAGTTCTGGCAGAAAGGGACTCCTGAGCAACCTGAATTAGTAAATATCTCTACTGCCTTCAGCTTTAAGATTTCTTAATAATGAAGTCCTAAGCAGGTGTTTAAATTTGACTGTTAAAAGTTTGACATATTTAAAAAAATCTCAAGTCTCAGTTTTCTTCTTTGTTGACATTCAAGAATTGACAACCTAAATCAGCCAGTTCTCCTTTTTTTATTCTCACTGTATTTCCATTTCTGTTCTCAAATATAATGTAGCACAGCCAGCTGCTTATTTCCACTCATTCGCAGAGGAATGTTTATTTACATCTATTCACTGAATTTAAAAATTGCAAACTAAATTTCATGGTGCAGATGATGACATCCTTCCAACTGATACCATTTCCTAGAGCGCACGTTTGGCCCCAATTCAGTAAAATGTGGTAATAAGGACTGACGATCACTAGGAACAAAGTCGTCTTCATTTCTACCTGGAAAAAACCTCTTCTCTCTCTTCATTAATGGCAGATGGAAACTATCCAGCCATTACAACATATCGCTCGCTGCCTCTCTGATATGATATAAACCCTCAGAAAGACGCTGCTTGTTTCTTTTTCATTATAAAAGTCAGAGATTTGGTATGTGAACAAAAAGGTAGTTAACATTGACCAACATAACTGTGGGAGCAGGTGGGCCTACTCAGAATGCCTGCAGTCTTTAGCATTTGATCTAATGATGCAGAAATGTTGTCCTAAATATCACATGAATTCTAAGATTCCCTATGGTATATTTGACAGTCGTTACTTGAGGAGAGAATTTCAGCCATCTATAAATTGTGCTTTATTTTTTCCCCTTTTTCTCCCCCTTCCCATCCCAGCCCAAGTATATTGGCTGAGGAGATCCTCCAGCATCCGTTCCTTTCCCTGGATCTTCTCCAATGCCACAGAGATCCTGATTATCATTATGCTTCCAAGTGCATTATTTCTTCTTTTTCCACACCCTACACAAACAGTATATGACTGTTCTTTGTAGAACACTTCATTCTATATCAAATGGAAGTGAGTTTCAGCATCTTGCTTCATTAGGAGCATCTTAAAATCTAATTATGCCTTTTGAATTTTTGGTATCGGGCTCAGGTCTGGGAAGAACGACATGTGGGCAGGCTATTCTTGTAATTAATTGTTTGCTTTTTCTGGCTGCTCTGAGAATCTGTTCTTTGTCCTGCATATCTGATAATGTCATGACTCTAAGGTTCTTTATAGCCATAGTAGCTAATGTACCTTAATGCATTTATATTTCAGAGTCTTCAGATGGGTTCCAAGCTGTGGTCTTATTAACAGAAACCAGAGCAGGGTGGAAGCAGCCTTCCTGATAACCACACATTCGAGGCCTCTCGTTCTGACTCTTCTCTCTTTGCTTTTTCCGTGACCTCTCCCATTCCACTCACAACCCAGCCACAGTCTAATCATCCTTACTACAGTAACAAACATCTTGCATTCTCTAATCTATTGTTTCTAATCTTACAATTTGCGCTTGTCCAGAATGTCACATTTATAAACACAGACAGTCCAGCTCCTTCTGTTCCCAAAGCACAGCCATCCACCGTGCGAGTGGATGAGGAATCCTCCTACGCTCTAGGAGATTTAGGCTTCATGATTAAGATAACAGTAACTTCCAGGTGTGAGGTGCTGGCTTCATATGGGGAGCAAAGGAGCGTTAAACTTAAAATGTAGTACACAAACAGCAGCTTTAGATGAAGTCACTGTTATTTTCGCCCTTTTGAAATGCTTGGTTTAAAATCAAACAGCAATAGGATCATTGTAGTAGAATCACGGCTAACAGTACCACGCAGACTGGCTGAAATGCTAGACATCAGAGGGACCTAAGAGGATTTAGCCCTTCTATCACCATCTCTCACCAGCACGATTCACACCAACAGGACTGCTGGAGACCTAAGAATGTACTGGATCAGAAGTCCATGGAGCCTCGTCACCTGCCAGCGATGTGGATACTTTGAGAAAACTAAGAGAAGAGGCGCCCAGTGACACTTGCTCAGCTTCCCAGCACCTGTGGCTTAGAAGTTCCTCAGATCCTAAGCAAATATTCATTCTATAGGTACAGTGAGTCAGATGCATCCAAATAACATGTGTGTGTAGTTAGTCTAGGCATGTTCAATTAAGTCTTTTGAGACTTGGAGGTGTCAGGTTTCCTGTAGGTGCGCTGGTGTTCCTTGTAACGCTTACAAGTTAAATACTGCAGGTCTGCTGCATATGAGGATCAGCGTGCCTGGCGCATGCACCAGTATTTCTTCCTAGGAGTCTGGTACGGATAACAAACAAGAGAAACAGAAAAAGAGAACAGAATATATCTCTGCTTGAGGAAAGAACAAAGGTACTAAGACTCCTGTCAAAGCAGGACTGTCAAAAGTTCACTCTTATCAAAATTACTCTCGGCACTGTAGGCAGCTGCTCAGTCTACGGATATCACTCTAGATATACCTGGTCATCAACCACTACCAGAGGTTGATTACCCCCAAACTAGGGCTGTCTTGAGCCCTGGCGATGTGTGCATCTCAGGTCAAAGAGATCAAATGACTATGACCACAATCATCTTGCCACCTTCTGCACAATCTAACCCAAAGTGAGAAGATCTGCTATTAACCAATAATTTGCAGAATCATCCATGCTCACTGAAAAGTCCTCATTGTTGTCTTCTTCCAGTTTAAGCAGATGAGAAGGACAGCAAGAAAGGGAAAGATACATTGCAAACACTCCAGATGGACAAGGTGAGGGTGTAGGAGCAGTGATTTCACTGAAGACTTACAGTGCAATTTCACAGAACTAATTAATGAGAAACTTAAAAATAAAACTAGTGGGCTATAAAAGGCAGTCAGAGGAAAAAGTGAGACAATGAAGAAGAGATTCGTGTAGGGTGGGCGGAAGTGAACAGGTGATGGGATGGAAGAGGAGGGGGTCTTAAGCAAGTGATCTTTTGTGCGCAAAAGCAGAGAACACAAAACTAGAGAATATCATGGGATCATTAGAATGGCAGCTGGATGTCCTTATCATTCGTAATTATAACAGCTTTTAAAAGTGAGGAAAAATTCTAACTGAATAACAATTCTTTTTTAATAAAGCGTCCGACTTTCACATTCAGAGGTTTCATAATAATCTCTGGTAAATAAGTGCTAATGGGTTCAGTTTTCACGTCTGCACTTCAGAGTGAAAAAAGGGTCAGAAATGAGTTGCGTTTTTCCTCTTCTCATTTAAAAAAAGTGATATTTTGACTTGTAAGGAGCCAAGTGCCGTTCACGTGCTTAGTTTCCTCTGTGCTGCACATAAAAACAGGAAAAGCCAGTCTTTTGGCTGTGCTTCTTTTTATTGTTGGTTGTTTGACATGTTTTTCTATTACAATTCACAGCAGGGAGCGTTTATCTCCGTTATGAAAACCAGTTGGCCCATTGTTAGGAAAGAAAGCTGCACTTCCCCAATAGGAAGTCAAGTGTCTCTACAGTGTCGTAGAAAGGCATTCTGCAGTTGAAGTCAACATACGTCGGTGCTAGGAGACTATGCGCACGCAGCACTAGTGCTCCTGTCTTTGATTAGAACAAGCAAGTTTCCCGTTGCACACGTTGGGAAACGGTGGCGTGCACAGCGGGCGACGACAAATCCAGTAGTAATCCCGCTTCCCGCCCATTAGAGATGCGGGGAGGTTTTGGTAACAGCGCCTTTTGTGCGACGTTAGCGAGCAGAAGCCATGAGGTTTCTTTCTCTCTCTTCCTGATGGTTATTTTGAAGGAGGTGCTCAGCCACTCTCTGAAAAATGTCTACTCTATTCACTTAAAAAAATGCAAATATTGCACCTCAAGTTTTTTCTACTTCCTCTTTTCTTCCAAAACAGTAAGAAATATAATATTGCTTTCTGGTTTATTAATATTATTTTTTTTTTTACAGTCTGAACAATAAAAGCTCACTTTGATGTTTTGTTTTATTTTTTCTCCCCAAATGCAAATTCCTGAAACATTCATGTCTGGTACTGACAATTATTCGTGTGGGCATTTCTTAGAATTTACCTTCCTGTTCAGCAAACATGGTAAATACGGTGTTTAGTTCAAAGGTGTAAGGGTGACCACTCAAAATTAAGCCATGGCCTGGTTTTCTTCTACCAGTCAGACTTCTGGCCACTGCTCGGGTAGCGTTACATCTTTGAGAAGACCTGTTAGTTACATTCAGTCCAGGGTGAATAAATGTAACTGTCTAGATCAAGTAATAAAATGTATTTTCAAATATCATCCAAATCATTCATCAAGGATAGAAGACTCAGTCTGGGTGATATTTCAAAATGGGCTTCAGTCAGAACTCAGTAGCTATTCTTTTCAGCAAAATTGAGATCCGAAGTCAAACTTTGTGTTTGCCTAACACTATTGTCAAAATCTGAATCAAGAAGAGGGAAAGTCAGATCTTCAACTTGATGCATATTGTATGACTTGGTCATATATCTGGTCATGTTTAAAATATGTAATTTAATTACTCTACTTTCTTTTTAAGTCATTATACACAGTGTATTGGATAGTTACAGTTTGTTTATTTATTGGATTAATCAAATTATTGTATAGTCCTGTATTTATTATTATTAATATTTCCCTTGGATGAGTGTTTGTTATTATACATGGGTTACAAGCTAATAACAATAGCTTTAAGACTGGAAGGCAAAACAAAGATAAAACATAACTGAATTCTCACCTTTTAAACTGCTAGTATAACACTTGGGTTTGTGCACTTGCCTTTTGGGCTCGGTTTGACCTTTGTAAACTATATAAAAGTAGGAGACCAGACTCAAGAGTTCATACTCTAGCATCTGCCTTGTGGGCTGTAATTTTTTTAATGCAGTCTGATTTTCACTGGCTCTTCAATGGATATGAAGCAATTGTTTTAGTGCAAGGTATTTAATGTGCTGTAAATTACCTTTGAAATTTGCATTCTTCCCTATTGCTTTTGTTCTTTTAGTAAGTCCTTAAAATTTCAGCGTACTAAATTAAATCTGTGGGAAAAATATTTATACCAAGAGATCTTGCAAAGATAAAAAGCTCACTGAATATAGCTCTTCAGTTCTGGCTTGTGTAAATACAGACAAAACAGCAGTACAAGAAAAATAATTGGTTCTAATGAAAAAATACAAAGCAAACAGATTCCAAATAGTGGGGTATTTTTGAGTTTGTTTCCCTAAGATTTTAGAATTCCATATAGTAAGGAACACAAACTTCCTCATCAAACTGTATTAAAAGTCCGAAGTATTTCAGACTTCAATTCCTCTGTGTTCTAGTTATTTTTGTTTGAAATTATGCAGAACTTTGTCCATGGGTAAATCATCTAATAGTATTAAAAGCTACAGATATTCAGCATTTCAAATATCCACTCACATACACTGCATTGTACAAAAACAAAAAAAAATTTTGGTAACTTTTGACATGATGTACAGTATTTTTTTTAATTTTATGCCCTGTTAATTGTGCCGTTTCTGCGCAGTTTCTTGTTTATAAAACTTATATTGAGATAGAAGTGACTAAGTTAGGGGCCGAAGTACTTCTGTCCGTAAGTCTCCAAATCAAAATAGAATAGGAAAGGACCTAGAAATCTTTGCAATATTTAGATGGTGAAGGTATATTTGGGGACTGTATCAATAAAAATCATATTGTGAGTCTAAAATGTTAAGATTTAGCTTTGTTGATCAAGGGTTCAGTGCTTTCCAGGAGAAGAAACTCATTCCCTGGCAATGGGTACATTCCAAAAACATTTTGAAAGGGAGATCAAAGTGGTTTTGCTGCCTTGCTAGGTCTGCATCCATTAGCAGAGGTTACTTCTAAAGAGCAAATACTTGCCTTTGAAATGGAGTGGACTCTCCCAGGTATAAGGTCTCTCCAAAAAGGTTCCCCATCGAGAAATACCAAAGATGTAATTCTTTACCTCTCATTTTAAGTGATCTTAGTTTGTATATTAAATCATATAATCCTAAAATGTATTTTAGGAAGAAAGTATAAATATTTCCAGCAAGGCCACTTAATCTCTTTGTTTACTATCTGCTACCTCCTTCTGAGACTGCTTTTTTCCTTGACATGAAAAAATAAATGAATGGCTCTCCAGGCATCAGTAGATTCTTCCTTCTCCTTAGAAGCATCCCTTGGAAGGAGCTAAAAATTCTGCTGGAGTCTACAATAAAATTCTCATGGACTTCAGCAGATGAGTAGTTCATACAGGATTGAAATGGGTTCTCCTTTTGAAAAGAAATCCAGGATAATGGTGAAAAGTCATTACACATATTTCACTAGTGCTTGAAAAACAGAGAGGATCCTCTTGAAGATAAGAGTTAATAAAAACCAAGTTATTGGTGTCATTATGAGGGACAACTGGGTGAAATTTCACTAACAGACACAATCACCCATAACTGTTTTCTGCCTCTCAAATCTGTTACACATCTTCCCGTTTTGAAAATAATAAAAAAATCTGCTATATCACATATAACAAAAATCAGCTCTAACAGGCCAACTATAGGTCCCTTGAACAGACCCAGAGTTGATCTTCAGCCTTCAGTTTGTAGAATTGTTCACCTACGTACATTTTCATTGTTGGTTTTGCCTGCTTGTATTAACTGTGCATTAAAATTGACTGTCGTAATAGACTCTTTAATAAGAGATCCGGTAAAGCTTCTCACGAGTAAATCTAATCCCTCTCATATTTGTCTAATTTGGTTACATCTTCGTTGTTACTATTGTTATTTTTTGTAATGCAATAGCATCTATAGATCTCATGCAAGATCAGGGGCTTGCTGTGCTAGACGCTGTATAAATAGAAAGTGAGAGACAGTCTCTATCCCTAAAGCACTCCTAGTCTAAATAGACCCAGTAGGAAAGGAAGCAGAAGTATGGAGCACTGAAGTGATTTTGCCTGAGGTCACACAACAGTTCATTAGTAGTTTTGGGGAAAGAAGCTGTTTTTTCTGCTGCCCTTCCAAAATCTCTTACATACACCTCTCAGATGGTGATTGAAATTTTCTTCAACGTTTACAGTTGCAATGTTGCCCTTACTCGAATTTGTGTGTAGTGTGCCGGTGATTTGCTTGCCACAAAGCTGATCCCTGCTCTCGTATTTTGATGTTAACAAACTGTAAAAGTGACATTTGTTCTGTCATAAAAATGCAGCTTCATCAAAAGGGAAGCCTTTCTCTTGCAAATTACTCTTTCTTATAGATAATAATATTTTGCCGCTGCTGGTGCCTGTTGCACAATTTCCAGGCAGTGATGCTGACTGAGCCCTTCCTTGCTCTATCCTTGCTCTAAACTCACTGCATACAGGTTTGGCCAGTGGTACTGTTTTGGTCAGGGAAAAGAGCTAATTGTTTCAGGATGTCCTGAACTGCGATAGACCTGAATGTGGCTAACTTGCAGTGCTGTGGATGAGGCATTGTGGGACATGGTTTAATGGGCATGGTGGTGTTAGTTGATGGTTGGACTTGATGATCTTACAGGTCTTTTCCAACCTTAGTGATTCTGTGAATTGAAGTCACTTACATGATCTGATTTTGAACCATCTTCAAAATCCTTTAGCATCCCCAGTAAGATTATGTTGTTCACAGGTACAATTTCATTCACTGTTTTGTTGGTTTTCTAAAAGAATTCTAGTCTGGAATTAAGGAGAGTACTTTTTTTACTGGGATCGTGTAGTGTGTTGCTATGATATTGCACAAACTGTAGATAATTTTCCATGTGTCTATTTAATGATGATTTTCAGCTTATTTATGTGATACTGGAATACAGCTTGCCAGCCTGCTGGGCCTCTGGTATTATTATTACCTGATAACTGGAGATTCTGTACCAAAGATTTTTCAAAACTTGAGCAACCTGACCTAACTTTGACATGAGCCGTGTGCTAACAAGGGATTGAACTGTACTTCCAACCTGGATGAGTGTACGATTCTGGTTTTAGTGGCGACTAAGCCACTTCATTCTCACACTTTTTTAATAGCTTTGGCAGAACATCATCCAATTCTGAGGGATTTTAATGTTACCCATTCTTTCAACACAGCATCTACAAGGAGCATAACCCATGTTTTTACTTTGCCCTTTTGTCTATAAAGAATGCCTGAGAGAGAGCTGCGAACTCAAGGCAAGTCCTTCAGCTTCGCTTGCTGGGTAGACCCACAACTGGTGGGTATTGGTCTCTTCTCCCATGTGACTAGCCATAGAATGAGAGCAAATGGCCTCAAGTTGCACCAGGGGAGGTTTAGACTGGATATTAGGAAAAATTTATTTACTGAGAGAATGGTCAAGCACTGGAACAGGCTGCCCGGGGAGGTGGTGGAGTCACCATCCCTGGAGGTGTTCAAGGAAGGTGTAGATGTGGCACTGCGGGACATGGTTTAGTGGGCATGGTGGTGGTGGGTTGATGGTTGGACTTGTTGATCTTACAAGGTCTTTTCCAACCTTAATGATTGTGTGATTCTGTAACTTTTTTTCTTTGGCAATTTAGAGAAAGTGATGACACTGCTCGCATTTCTGAGTTCTGGTAGACTTGCCAATGTTTCTTACCTTTCTTTAGGGACTTGAAAACATGTTGCATAAGAGGTGCCATACCTATGTAGCAGATTTATAAGCCTGACGCAGAGGAAGAAGGGTATGCTGCCTATCAGCTGCAGTCTTCCCTCTTCCCCATTCACTCATTTACGAGATGTTGCTGGCGTGGCAGCTTCCCATGTGAGCAGGAAGTTTTCTGGTGAAAAACTTGGGAAGAACATTTTCTTAGGAAAGCCTTCTGTCACTGCCATGCATTCTGTTCTCTTTTTTCCCCTCTCTCATTCTTTATTATCAAGAAAGTTTGCATGAAAAGGAGACCTTTTTTATCTTACTCTGGTAACTGTTGCCCACCTGAAGCCCTTAATTGTGTCCACAGTAGCCATTTGTGAAGTCTCATACAGAGGATTATGGCTTCAGGTGAGCAAGGAGCAGTGGGAGCAGATGGAATCCCAGGAAACAAAGATACCATTCTCATGCAAATCCATCTCAAAAAAGAAGGAAAAGAAAATATATTCAATGCAAACACTCCTTTAGTGAAACCTTATGATCAAGAAGTCAAAGGCACAAAAGTCAGAAGTTACAGCAGTAGAGTTTCCACAGCAACTCTAAACTTGGCTGTCTTGTTGAATTTTTCATGATACTTTTAGCTTTTGTGTCTGTCTCCTGTCTTGATTTGCTACTGTGGATCTGACCCTTAACGTCTGAGAAAGTTAAAGGTTTAAATTCTAAATTTCTGACACAAACCCATCTCCATTTAGCACCGTGGCTTAACTTTGCAGATTATAAGCACGTGCATGTGAAAAAAAAAAAAAACGCTGAAATTAAGTTTCTCTGGGAACTCTTGAGTTGAGCTATCTGACTTCTTCAGGTCTAAAAGGCATCTACAATTATGTAGCATGAATAGAAAGCTTTTGTACTAAGTTTCTTTTTCAAGACTTTTGGCTTTTTATATAGTGGGAAAGTATGTCATCTGTAGTTCATTGCAACTTCTTTTGTTGTTCATTTAGTTTGTGTTCGGCTTCTTGGACAAAAGTAAGGCCTCTGAGGGCAGAGGGAAACCTAAAGTAGCCAAGATCACTGGGAAAGTTGCACAGACATTTATCTAAATTGCTAGCCTAACTGTCAATTTGGTACAAACTTTACTCTTACATTGAATTTCTCATGTGCACATTAGTTCAGACTTTTAAAAAACGATTTTCTTGGAGCTGGCTCTGCAATGTAGTACCATGTGCAAAGGAAGGCACACCCTTGGTTGCTTCAGGTTTTCCTTCAGAGTTGAAGCTGGTTAGTAGTTGAACTGTGTGGTTAGTCCATCTTTAAGTGTTTCAGTCTCCCACCTTTGTTAGTTCAACCCAGGCAGTTAATTTTCGCACCACCTTTCTTCAGCTGTAAGAATGGGCAATCTATTTGGTTTAGGATTATTTTAATGGCTGTGCAGTGACCCAGATTTTAAATGAATAAAATAACTGAAGCTTCCCTACTGTGATGCTGCTTTACTGCACTGTATTTTCTTTAAATAAAAAACCCATTAAAATTGCAGTCACCTGAAATTTATTGCAAAAGGCAAGCTAAATTAGGTAAAGGAAACTGTATTAATGAACATATTGTAACGTGTGAACTTTCTCCATTCTCTGCTGAATATAGTGCAGTAGCTAATATCTGTATATATTTTCACTCATTCTGAAAACTCAAGCAAACCTATTAAAATGCATATGCATAGAGGCTTAAATTGAGTTTGTGAAGGTATTCAACATATGGCATTTCTTAATCTTTCGTGATTTATGCTATCACCCTAATATTATTTTTTAAAATTTTATCAATAATTTTTATTTCTGAAATGTGTTTGCTGTCATCCAATAAACAAAAAAATACCCTAACAGTAATGACACAGTGGCATCTTATCCTTGATTTAAGGCGTTAGTTGTAAAACTGTTATGTGGGCCCACACCAGAAGAAGTGCAGACACATACTATATAACAAACTTTTTTACCAGCTGTTTTCACTCCCGTTCCCCAGCTTCTGTCCCTGGATTTTCTCCAAATGTTTTTTGCATCTTCCCCATTGTTGGTTCCTCATCCTGGTCTCTGCTCTCTACTAGACTTGCTCTAGTTTACTTTGGCAGGTGGCTCTAGCCCGTCCTTCCTACCCCTACATCTCTCTCTATGCCTCCAGTCCCCTGACAGAGTCGCGTCCCCACTCTATTTCCTAGGGGCATAAATATAACAAAACAAATGAACGAAGAAATAAAATCCCCTAACATCTCTTGGGGGGTGTGTGTAGGAAATAGGTAGGCTTCATATAGCCCAAATCAGAAGTGGATAAGCATTTATTGCTGAATACATCATGGTCTTTTCTATTTCCTGGCTTACCAGACTCCATTGTATTGGAAAACAGGGAACTTTATGTAGAGATCTGTAATTTAGAGATCTGTCTCAAAATCGGGCAATATTAAGTGTGATTGCTGGTGTTGCGGCTTCTGTTGTTTTGAGGAACTACTGAGATGACCCTTAGATTGCTGCGTTTAGAGGTGACACATGAACTACAAGAAAATAGTGTTAAATCAAAAGAAGAACAAAAATATGCCCCATGCCACCCCTCCCAAAAAAAACCCCCATCTAAAACTGACATGAGCCCAATATGCATTGAGTTGTTGCTTGTTGCTGACATGTGAATGAGAGGAAGAAAAACTATTTCCATCTGCTGGGCAACGTGCTAACGCTGTGAGGGGAAAAAGTATTTGGGCACATCTAAAAGATTCATGGGGATTAATAAATTGCTGGTGTAAATTCCTAAACTTGAGGCTATGCCCACAGCCCATGAATTTCTCTGTGCTGTTCCCCTGGCACCTATTATCTGAAACATCCACTCGCCGCTGCGCGGCTACTTAGCGTCTGCACCGCTGACGCCTTTGAAGGGAGATTAGCAACCAGGTGTGAGGCATTTCTGCAGAGCGGACCTGCAGAGAAGAGTAGGGAACAAGCTTTGGCAACTGGCATTTGGAGGTGGTGGAGGCCAGCCAATGTGCGCAGGGTAGGGAGCAGGAGCTGCAGGCGCACGGTGAGGAGCGTACTCTCGCGGGAGCTGGGATCCGGCCAAGCGGAACAAAATGCCGCGAGTTAGGTGTGAGGTTTGCTAAAAAGGTGTCTGCAGGTATGCTGAGCGTGTGGTAAAACTTACTGTGAGCTGGTAGGGATTCAAGCTCACCTGATGGTAGGTCTTTTGGTGGGGATTTAGAGGAGAAAGAGGGGGAGAAAAACAGCTTTTTGTGAAGACGCACGGGCTCTCCTCCCGTGCACCGCCTAGGAAAACTGTTGATATTGTGCGTATGATTTGGGGGCCATTTGGAACCTTCCCGAGGCAAAATTACTGACATTAAAGGGACTTTTGTGCGAGCAGAAATGGTGGTGCAGAACAGGGCTCTTACTCAGCTATCCAGGAGGCTTCCACGGTGGGTGGTAAGCCATTGGGAGTCGCCAGATGGCTGCCGAGCTTGTGATTAAGGTGTCGGGACACCCGAAGGAGTGTGTTCGAAAATATATCTCAGACCACACATCGTTCTGAATACGGCATGAACTTTCTGGTTTGTGAGGAGTCAGATTTATTAACAATTTGTATACTTGAAGCTTTGTGTGCTGGGCAACACACCCTGCTCTCATTATTGTTAATGGCAATAGGAAATATGCACATAACCCCCCGCGTACCGCCTAGGCAATTTGCCTCTGACAGTATGCGTTTCTAGAAAACAAAATTAAATCATACATGTAAGGAAAAAAAAATGCTTACATCTTGACTTTATTTCACCTTAAACCTCAGTGTTTAAAAAAATGTTAAACTGCTTGGTATTAATCAAATCAAGCTGGTTAAATCTGCCTTTTAGATAGCTGAAATGGAACTCTGTTTTATAGCTTGAAATATTGTTTTTTAGGAAGATAAAGTTGTGAGAACCTTTGACTGATCTGTAGTAAAATATTTTACTGCAATTTCATTTGCCTGAACAAATATTTTTAGAACATTAACAGAAATGTATGGCATAAATTTCAAAGCCTATGGTATAATTTCATGTACAAATATTTATATACATGGTCCCAGGGAAGTTAAAAATGTAATGTTTTTATAGAAAATATACAATACAGCGTATACTCTCCATACAGTATATAGTATCTAAAAAGGGAGAAGAGAGAAGTTTCTTTCAGTACGTCCAAGAAAATAGCTTTCATTTAAAATGCAGCCGATAAATGTTAGCAAACAGAAATTTTATTTTATAGTACTGATAAACCAAGAAATGCAGATATAGGATTAAGGCGATACTTTTGATGGAGATTAGATAATGTCACAGTGACTGCAACTGTAGGAACTCGCTGTGTTACAGGGGATAGCCTTTGCCTTTACTCGCTAAATCTTCCGTCCCACACATAATCCATCCAAACCTATTGCTTTTCACAGTGAGCAGTCACAGGCTGCTACTCACTGCGTATTTGAGGGAAGGTTTGCAATGCAAGTTAAACCCAGCTCTGAGCCCTTGATTCAAGCCTTTGCCCACCTCCTGCTGATGTTGTTAAAACCTAAACCTGAGTTTAAGTCCCTCTGATCCTCAACTAGAAGCTTGCAGCCCTGAGTTCAGCACAAGGAGATGAGTCCTACCTTACGTTTATGTGTAATGTAAATAATACTTCGATAAGCGGGCTTGCAGGCAGCCAATTCAAGTACCCTCATTCTCAAATCAGTGCAGACTGTTTTCGCTGCTCATTTGCTCTCCTTCCCTGCCAGATGCAGTTACAAGACAACGCTCAGTTCTCAAACCTGCCGAGCTTCACCTGGTTTTGCACGAGCTGTCAAGTGCCTGTTGTAGCGTGCAGTCACCGAGCTGAAGTAGTAAGTCAGTCTGAGGCTGAGCCAACAGAACAGCTCACCGCTACTGACAGGGCAGGTCCTGCTCCAACTGCACACCCCTTTCCTCCCCCCTCTACCCATCGCCGTGTTGATAGCGCTCTGAGCCGATTCAGATAGCTACATCAGCCCAAGAGCAGTCTGACAAAAGCTATGAGCTGTTTCTGCCAGGTCAGTGCAGTGAATGGGCTTAACGAGCCTGAGGAGGGGAGAGGCAACTGCCTCTCGTAAAGGAAAAAAGGAAGTTTTGGTAGAGTTTTAACATAACTCTAGTGCATAACTAGTAGGTGACTGAGAATGAGTGGGACACTGGCTATTTGCAAAAAGAGTAAGAACAAGATGTTAACAAAGCCAAGCATAAAAATTTGCTGTCACACAGAATCACAGAATCACTAAGGTTGGAAAAGACCTTTAAGATCATCAAGTCCAACCATCAACCAACAAACCCCACCATGCCCATTAAACCATGTCCCACAATGCCTCGTCCACACGTTCCTTGAACACCTCCAGGGATGGTGACTCCACCGCTTCCCTGGGCAGTTTATTCCAGTGTCTCACCACTCTCTCAGGAAAGAAATTTTTCCTAATATCCAGCCTGAACCTCCCCTGGCGCAACTTGAGGCCATTTCCTCTTGTCCTGTTGCTAGTCACTTGGGAGAAGAGACCAACACCCACCTCTCTGCAACCCCCTCTCAGGTAGTTGTAGAGAGTGATAAGGTCTCCCCTCAGCCTCCTCTTCTCCAGACTGAACAACCCCAGCTCCCTCAGCTGTTCCTCATCAGACTTGTGCTCCAGACCCCTCACCAGCTTTGTCGCCCTTCTCTGGACACGCTCCAGCACCTCAATGTCCTTCTTGTAGTGAGGGGCCCAAAACTGAACACGGCATTCGAGGTGCAGCCTCACCAACGCCGAGTACAGGGGCACGATCACCTCCCTGCTCCTGCTGGCCACACTGTCTCTGATACAGGCCAGGATGCCGTTGGCCTTCTTGGCCACCTGGGCACACTGCTGGCTCATACTCAGCCAGCTGTCGACCAACACCCCCAGGTCCTTTTCTGCAGGGCAGCTTTCCAGCCACTCGTCCCCATCTTACAACCCAGTTAGGGTTGTACTAGATAGTGTGTCACAGAGGAGCAAGGTCTGGCTGCTCCCTAAGAGGGGGGCGAGCTGGGATCCATGGTGACTCCAGCATGAGCAGTGCCCTCACTGACAGGGTGTAGACCCTCAGAGTGGGCAGATCTGGGGGCTAGTGATGGGTCCATTGACAGCTACAGGTAAGGAAAGAGCCAGGTCCAGGACCCAAAGGAAACGGGGTCAGAGCCACGACTGGGGACAAGGCTACAACGTGGGTCCGAGGTCCGTCCAGGAGACCGGACCAGAGAAAAATGCACCTACAGCATAGCTCTGGCAGGGTCTGGGCTGAAACAGGACTCCAGAGCCCATGGGCAGGGGCGAGAGGAGGCCCAGGTGAGGCTGGTCAGGGCCACCCTTAGTGTCCTTGAGGCCCTGAAACAGTGATGGCCTCCATAAAGTGATGCTGATTAGGGCTAGTCAGTCAGTTAGGAGGGTTTTGCTCTGTGCTAGCGTTCTTTTTATTTAATTACCCAGTCTGGAAATGCACATTTGCACACAAAAAACCTTTGGCACCAAACTTGGTAGGTGGACCCTGAGCACTAGGACAGTGGGTATGTGTCTTGACAACTTGAACCGGTCTACATCTGAGCTACTGCAAACCACCTCTTCCTCCTTCCTCTCTCTGTCCCCCACCATCCGCTGC
The DNA here is from genome assembly GCF_030936135.1 of Gavia stellata. NCBI lineage: Eukaryota > Metazoa > Chordata > Aves > Gaviiformes > Gaviidae > Gavia > Gavia stellata. Next base: position 80,973,089 of record NC_082597.1, on the reverse strand, counting down.
TGTCACCTGCCCTGCAAAGGTGTTTTTGCTCAGAGCGCTTATCCAACAGAAAATGCTCTTTTTTCCTCCCCTTCAGGGTTAGTTTTCTGACAAACCGATGGCCTGACCTGGGTCCATGTGTAGCTGTGAGGTCCCGGGTACAAGCAGGCAGTGCGATCTGCTGACCATGCAGGGAGTAAGACTGCCTTCTCTCAGGAGGCATGGCCAAAGCTTGACCTAGGCTGATTGTGAAACACGCGTCTGAATGTTGGTTTGTGTTTTTAATATCCATTAAAAACCTGTTCAAAGGTCCCTTGAAGTTGCAAGAGGAAGGCTCCTTTAACGTATTCTGTGACATTCAGTGGTCTTTGGGTATGCTCCTGTGTCGTGTTATTTACCGATTCCTTTTTTGCGAATTGGTTCCTACTGTGTGACCAGGTCAAATGCTGTCATCCATTGCAGTAAGAGCTGTTGCAGTTTTAATTCTGATGCTGATATTTCTTTAACCTCGGTGTGTGTTTATTGAACATTAATCTAACCAACCGTTGGATTTCTATACAGGAATTACAGTAAATGTAAAAGCATACAGCAAAGTTAGTGCTCTTGCTCGGAATTTGAAAGCAGTGGAAGGAGATAGCCAAGGACTGTCCAGGACAAACATCTCCTAGTACTCCATAGATACCAGGAGAAATTAATATTCACCTGAAATCTACAGCCTTGGAGGTGGGGTGAACCTACTTCTAATTTTTCACAGGACTGCTCGAGGGGAACACTAGGTTATTCCTAATGATTTCAAGATTTCAGATTGTGATTACTGTTGAGTTTCTTTTAAATCAGAACTGAACAGACTAATCTGAATATACCTCTTGCTAATGAGTTCAGGACTGTGACGTCGGGCAAAAGAAATAACCCTAAACACTTTGAGGACCATTAACTTTAATGTTTGCCTGGTGACGAAAGAATAGTCCAGGCCGTGTGTCTGGGCTTTACAGTGTATTTTTTTTAGTAGTGTGATGACTTTCATTTGGAAACATTAAAAGGTTCAAAATTAGTAAGTGCTGCTATAATGCATGCTTAAATCTTGTATGGAAAAAATCTCTGTTTACTTCCCATCTCAGTTTTTCAATGGCAAATGTTAAGGGACAGAGCAAAGCCTGCACTAAATGAGCTGTTTCTGATTTTTTTTTCTGTATTTATACTTCTAACATAGCCTGCCAGAGTACTTGCTGGTTTGTTTATTTTCCCCCATATAAGATATCAAGTTAATAGGTTTTGCTTCACAAACCCAGGATTTTCCCAAATAACGTTCATGATGCAGTCTAATTTTTGTTCCTGAAGTCAGATATCTACACCTTTTTACATTCATGTTAGTTTTTCAACACCCTGTAGAAACTTGGCTTCTCACAGATATATCTGATTTTTCTGTCCCTCATTTAAAAATCCTGCATTTGAGCATGCTCTTCTTCGAAAGGGTTAATTTCACCTCTGCTAATATTATGTGACTCTATTAGTTATTAATGCAGTCAACTCATAAACACAGTTTAGGGGGTACTGGCCTTGGAAGAACTTTCCAGGAGACCAATATATCAAATCAATTCTGAAGTCCCTTGACCTCAGGATAGAATTACAGGTTTATAATTTACTCAACACTTACATGACCCAGAGAACAAAGGATTGCCAAATCGGTCAAAACTAAATTACTCTTGACCTTAAATTAGTCATTTTCATACTATTAAAACTATAGCTAAATCACTGTTGAGATTATTTTAAGTTTGTATTTTTCCATATTTATGCTCACAATCTAGAACTATACATATACTTTAATGCATATTTAATTATTTTCTGAGCATTACCAAACAGTCTGGCTTTATTCATGGAAGTGTATTAAGTGTGTTTATTTCTATACGTATATGCGTATCTCCAAAATGCCCAGTTTTCTTGTGAATAAAATGAATATATGTAATGTAGATCAGCAAGTTACAGCTGATAAGGTGGAGCCGTAAGAATCCTGCAGGATGATGCCAGCTGCCTATTACTGCTTGGGAGATTTTGCAGTCCTTCCTCGGGTGCAGGATCAGCTCTACCTGTGTTTGGCAGCTGAAGCATGCCAGAGCAGTATGTGTGGCTGACAACATACATTGTTGACAGTATTTGTCCCACTTTGCAGACATGCAAAAATAGTGAGGATAAATAATTGAAGAACATTCCCTCAACACCACTTTTAATTGCATAATTAAAGTACCATTTTGCAAACCTTACTTTTGAACATAGCTTGATACCTGTCTGCAGCCCATGTAGTTCCGTGAAATAACTCACGTACAGAATTACTTAGAAGTGGGTTTGCAGAATCAAACCCTTCATTAACGCTGATCAGATCTTAGCCTGTGCAGGTATTTCTCATCAGTCATTTGGAAAGTTAGCTAGTTGCTCCTTCTCTAGGCGCTTCCATTAAAAAGCTATTTTTGAAGGTGCAGGAGAGGTGTGTAGGTGCACAAACACTTTCAGGGTTTAATGATATGGCTGCCAGGAATGGAAGACTGCAGTTCCACAATGTCACCCGAGATATTTGAAAAACAATATGTAGAGATACTATATTTTTTAAAACTTCCTGGGCATTTTCAGTACCACGGTAATGCAAAATGTTTTCAAGAGTCTCCATAGTCTGTAATAGCTGTGTCCCCAGGATGCCTTATCTAGAAACACAAGTGGATGGGAGTTGCTTTGGACAGAAATAATGTCTTCACTGCAGCTTTCTGAAAACTTCCTTCACGTCAGGCAGCCACGAATTCCTTCAGAGTCTCTAAGCCAGAAGGAAGCATCTCCACACTGTGTTCATAAGCTCAATGTTTGAATGCATTTTATTTTTTTAGGCCATCTTAGGTCTTGATGTAACATAGACTGGAGCTGCACTCCGGTCAGCCAGGAATAGTCTTCAACAGGATGCTGCAGTCTTGATTTAAAGACTGTCACAGACAATTTATCACATAATTTACATTAATGGTTAATTTGTATTTGCTTAGTAGAAACTGATTTTGGTGATACTCGTTGACTTGTATGTCTACCAGAGCTCAGCTGAATTTTTTTTTTTTTTTTCCATTGCAGCTTCTGATCCAAATATTTGAAAAAAATACTCTGGTTTGAATGAAAATGAACATTTTTTCAATTTTTTCACAAAACTAACAATGTGTTTCCTGTTGGATTAAATTCTTTATTTGACTCAAAAAGAAACCTTTTTCTCCTGCAGACATGCAAAAATAGCAGAGGATTAAGGATTATGAAGCTCCTAGAAAAGAAGGTGTCCTTCTGTCGTTTAGTATCATGATGGATCCACATTGTGAGAGGCTTAGGTTCAATTCTTTCCTCCGTTTGAAGGGATCTGAGCACGTGGTTCCCCTCAAGCATGCCCCGCCACCAGATCTCAGAATATTCTGGGTTTGGAGGCCAAGACCATTCATGCTTTTCCATTCCAAAAGGAAACACCCACAGAGACAGGGACTTAAACAGCCTTCTCCCATCGGCCAGTGAATGCCGTAACCACAAGGCTGGACAGTTGCTTATGTTCTTTGGCTTGGTGAATATTTAGTTATCCATGCAACGCAGGGCAAGCCTAGCTGAGAGGAGACCGGCAGAGCCTCAGGTGCAGGTGCCAAGGTTCTCTTCCCCGTAAGTGAGGAAGAAGTAGGAGAAAGAGGAAGGTGTTAGAAATAAGAGATCTAAAGAAGGACATTAAACAAATCCTAGGTGGATGGGTATTTTATGTGCTGGTTTGTTAGGTAAAAATCATCTTTCGCAGTTCTGTGAATATTTTCCCTGGTATATCCCAGTTCCTAACATGCTGAATTTGCAAATAATTGTGTGGTCACCCATGTTATTTTATAAAATTAATGATGCATTGAAAATATGTAATTCAATTCTAATAAACATCCAGAATACTGCCCATTCTGTCATGAATGTTTTTTAGAGTTAAGAATGCATAGGAGATAATAACAGGTGTAGCATAGACATATCCTAACGTACAAATATATACAGGCGCTGGTTTTGAAGAGCTATTTTCTTATTTCCCATTAATCTTGGAGAATACTAAAAATTAGTTCTTTATTCTGTCCTTAGGTCTCTGAATAGTCTGTACAAGTTAAGAGGCCTGAGGAGTGTATGGTATTGAGGTGTACATGGTCAGTTTTTGTAGCCAGGAGTGAAGGCTGTATTGTGCTGTGTATCAAACTGAACATTTCTCCCGATGTGCTGGGGAGACAAGCGCACTCTCTTTGTAACAGAGAAAGACCTCTGTGCTTGAAATTGTTCATCTCTTTGACCAAAAATTGCTACGTAAAAAAAAGAAGAAAAAAAACCCACCCTGGTATTTATTAACTATTTGCCTGGATCTGTTTCCTTGAAGAAAGGTATTTTGCATCAGATAAGTGATAGTATCAGGTTGATTATCACTTGTGACCCTATATAATTCAGGAAAATTATCAGCTATCACTCAGATGCAACTGGTTCACCAGGTTGTTAGACGCATGTGATTATTCTTCTGAGAACAAATTTAAAGATGTTTTTGGGTAGTATAAAATGGCTTTATTTCCCCTGTAGTTCTCACAGCATGAGGCTTGAAAATTTGAGAAAGAGAAAGATTGAAGTGATGATAATATGGCCTCAAGCTGCGCCAGGGGAGGTTCAGGCTGGATATTAGGAAAAATTTCTTTACTGAGAGAGTGGTGAGACACTGCAATAAACTGCCCAGGGAAGTGGTGGAGTCACCATCCCTGGAGGTGTTCAAGGAACATGTGGACATGGCACTGCGGGACATGGTTTAGTGGGCATGGTGGTGTTGGGTTGATGGTTGGACTTGATGATCTTACAGGTCTTTTCCAACCTTAGTGATTCTGTGAATATGAATTTTAAGATGGGGAGAGGAGCTTAAAACTAGAGATTAATGGGGCTTCATGATTGAGAAGGCTGGGAATAGGAGAGATGAACTGTTGACTTGTTAAATGCGAACAGAGTAGATTGTGTTCAAAAAATGTTCCTGCCTGATTCCCGGTTTGTCAGCCTCTGCTTCATGTCATGTGAAGTTAAGTATCTTTGATTCATGGAGTGTTGTGTAAACGTTTGTTGATTTCTATCTGTTCTGGTTTACACTTCTGCCCTGAGGTTTGCTTTGAGATTCAGGTTTGGGCAAACCGAAATTGTCGAAGTAAATTCACTTTAAATTGCAGTGTTTCAAGTGGTTTTGCTGCGAATCCATGCCAAACCTCAGATTTTGCATAATTTCTTTTTGCATAATTTCCAAGCAAAAAGATAAATTGTGTCAGGCTCCTTTGGAATGGGATTGAAGTTTCTACGTTTCTGAACTTTTAGAAAACTGAGCCTGTAATTCGTTATCAAACCAGTTCAATATTGTGAGGACTTGTTGGAGGATGGGAGGATACTGGGAAACTTCTGTGTAACAGAAGTATATTGGAAGAAAAGAAACATGTCCTTATTTCAGCTTCAAATGGACAGATGGTCATGACTTATTTCACATTTTTGAGCACTGAAATTTTGGGCTTGAGTATGTGAATACTTGAGCTGCTTCCTCGTCTCTGCAGTAAGTGCCTTCACATCCGGAATAAAGTCAATTGCTCAAAGACAAGATAAAGTTAATTTGAGGCAACATCTGTATGTCTGTTCCTTGGAGAAAAAAAATAAATTCCACTTCAGTGGGAGTCTTGATAGCACGTTCCCAGTTTTTATTTCATTTCTTACACCGAACTTCCAAGAGGACTTCTCAGATTGTTGTCAGAGAACAATCAGTGGAAATGTGTCAAATGGAATAAAGATCCCTTTGTCTTTTGGGTGTTTTTTTTGTTTCTTTGAACATATTTCTGTATCTAGATCTTAAAAACAGCCTTCAGCATTGCTGACATAATTAATTGCTTGTATTAAGTGTTCTAATTACAGCAATTCAGGTGGTTAGCCACCTAAATGAGCGCATAATTATTTAGAAACACTTTTGATTGCAGTACTGGCATCCTCAAGGCCCAATTAAAAAAAACCCAAACAAAACACACAAAAAAAAAATCAAAACCCAAAAGGCTGAGACTTCGAAGCACTGATACTTATAGCTATTATCCTGTTAATTAGATCACCTCATATGTACTCAATACTGTATGGATACCTTTTGTTTCTATCAGATCTTCATTTGCTAATAACTTTTAGTGAACACAGAGCTGATGATCTTTCCAGTGGAAAAATATTCTGTAAAATGGAGTTTATCCATGAGAAAATTTTGAGGGGGAGAGGGAGTTTTATTAATTTGCTTTTATAACAGGAGGAGTTAAAATTCATTTGATGGAGGACACAGTTCAGAACACTGTGGTTAGTGGGAAACAGTCAAAGTTACCAGTATCTGAACTGGATCTGCCCAGCATGGTCTGCTGTTTCATAGGATTCACAGCATGCATGTGCCATTCTTTAATAGTATCCTGTAAACCAGTTTACATCTTCTGTAAGGCATGTGGTCTTCATTCTGCACCAGATGATGCAGTCTAGAGTATATGTCTTCAGGGCAGAGTCCCAGTTACTGGGAGGCAGAAGGGCACAAACCAGATAAAATGCATTCATTTTATAAGAGGATAAAATATTTCCTTTTTGGAAACAAATGTGTATTAAAGTGGGACAAACCAAAACATATTATCATTTCAGGCTCAAATACTTTCAGAATCTTTTGTTTCATAATGACTTTTAAAATATTTTTCCTGTGAGTTAGGATGGAAACAAAGACAGGAAAATCAGAATTCCCCAGAGCATGAAGGCACAGATTTCCTCACTTACTTTGAAAAAAGAATTTTTCCTGTTCTTTAATAGTAAGTCACGAGCAATGGGTATATGAACACTTTCCTTCTGTTCATCCACTGGCTGAGCTAAAGGTCTGCCAGAAAAAAAAAATGCCAAGAGATAGCATCTTTTCCTGAAGGTAAAGAAAAAGTGCACAATCTTTGCACGGAAAGTAGATACTCAATGAGCAAGTGAAATCTCTTAAAATAAGTAGCTCAGCAAAACTTCTGGTTTCAGTGATAGTTTTGCACAAGTGATGCTTCCAACATTTAGCAAGATATTTATTTCCATAGTAAACTATTGATAAGCGCTGCATCTTTTCAGTATTAAGCAAGTGAGGCCTGGAAGATTTTTATGCGTGTTCTTACATGAAATACAGGGTGGGAAAATAATAACTGTCTGTGGCCACACAGAGTTCCCTGTGAGGTTCTGTGAGTACGATCACTGTTGACTGCAAAATAGTTTACGGACACTAAAATTTTAAAAAAAACAAAGATCATTATTTTTGTCTGGTTTTGAAATGTCAGTTCCTCTAATGGCAAAGCGATATTCTTTCATGGCCCATGGGTTTGTAGAAACTGGTGTTGGAGCTCAAAAGTGGGCTGTGAGTTGGTGATGGGAGTTCACAAGGCCAATTATGACAAGATATGTGTTTTTGACAAGACCTTTGAAGGGCAGATTTGAAGATGATCAGATAGTAAGTCAATTTTAGAGCTAGCTTTCAAGAATCTTTTCTGCTGGTATGAACTGGTGGTTGTGTACCAAAACTCGATACAAGACGTTAGGGGAGGGCAAGGTGAGTTTATTTTAAAATGGCTAGTTTCAGTGGTTCATACTGTCATAATCACATGCTCACAAATACAAAGATGTGCGTACCCAAGCAGTCTGTCCACCATGCCTGTATCCCAGCTGCATGTATCCAGGTGGGCTGCTCAGGATTTCTTGCAATTGCACGGAGGGCCAAGTAATGCTCTGTTGAGTCTTCATCGTGGCTGGTGGGATCTCCTCGGGATGGCAACCGGGTGCCACTGAACCTTTTTGGCCTCTGGGAGCTGACAGTGGTCAGGATCTTTTACCTCCCCGTGCTCTCACAGACTCATTAAGGTTGGAAAAGACCTGTAAGATCATCAAGTCCAACCATCAACCCAACCCCACCATGCCCATTAAACCATGTCCCTTAATGTCAGGTCCACATGTTCCTTGAACACGTTCCCACCTCTGGGAATCATTAGGATTTATTCTCGGTACTCTGTCTCCTTACTAGAGTGTCTTAAGGCTCCAGCCCTGTTCTGTATTTTCCCACCATCACCTCTTCGTTGCTGGAGTCCTTTTTCAGTCTAGGCGGAGGCAGTTCCTGACTGTACCAGTTCCTTTGTGTTCCTGAATTGGGTATCTTCAAAAGCTGCTCATAAATGTGCTGTGATGTTGATGATCTAGGTCCCACAAGCACCTGCCCTCCTCACAGGGCTTTTTGAGCTGTTTTCCCCTTTTTGACACTTCCACAAGCAGACCTTCCCATTCATTCTCCATTCCTGCCAGTCTAGCATTTTCCTTATGCATCTCTATAATTACTGATAGCATGACTTAAACCACAGGCAGAAAAACAACGATAAAAATGTTTTAGGGTTTCAGTCTCTCCTTGCAATTCCCCTGAGAGCAGTACTCTCTCTTCCCTACACCAGAGCCTGGTCTCTCTGCCAAGCCAGAGGCAGTGCATCTGGCACCGCTGAAGGTCCCTGGGAGAAAGACAGGGCTGGAAGAGGCTAAAATTGCTGCTACTCCAGTTGGAGAGAGGAGCCTAGAAGCTGAATACTGACAGATTTAAATAAAAAATAAGGCATTTTTAAACAGTATATGAAGGTCTTTATATCAAGGCCAGATGCCTTTTTGGAAAGTTACTTTAGTCCAACACAAGGTTTTTGGCTCAGGGCAAGGGCAGCTGTGTGAAATGCAATCCCCTGCACTGTTGAGCAGGTCACATTCATGATCTAATGGTCCTGTTTGGCTTCAGATGCCGTGGGTGTCTTGCAATCCTGTGAGTGTCCAGGGAATGGGGAACTAATTCCCCAACAGGTCGCTCGGGTGCTCAGGAGAGGAGGAGCAGAGGTTGCGAAGGTGGAGAGGGGAGAATGCTTTGGAGAATAGCCTTTGCTTAGGGGGCAGTGACGTGGCAGTTTACCCCAAGCCCGCAGATCAGTCTCCCTTGCTCCTCATCATTATTAAGGGAAAAACATATTGTCACTACGCTTTTTTCTGCCGAGTCATTCTAGAAATAAAATACATCTTCATTTGGGACTGCTAATTGCCTTAAAACCCTCAGGGAAGTAAGGCTCCTGACACCTCCATGACTTAGGTTTTACACTTTCTTTATAGGCACACAAACTAGAGCGTAGCCAGGTAAAAGGACTTGCACAAGATCACCCAGAGAGACAGAGGCCAGTTAAATCAATCAATTCAAGAACCCAGGAGTTGTGTTTCCATAGCCCCTGCTGTAACTACTAAATCACAAGAGCTACTAAGGAAAGATCCTGCCAAAAGCCACTGTTTTCTGTTTTTTAAAACCACAAGAAGCATTTTGCTCAATTCCACAGGGTCTCTCCCTAGTACGTGGTGCAGATTAATTAATTACGTATTTTTTGAAAGAAATGTAAAGCCTCGGGCAGCCCAAAAGCCATTGAAGTTTTAATTCTCAGAACTATTCCCTGACTTGACTGTTATCCAGTTCCTATTCAGGCAAGATAGGAATTAAGATTAATGACCCCAAACAAACTGGTATTTCAGAGAATCAGTCTTTGCCAGGCATTATATTCTCATGACAGAAAATCATTGAGCCATAAATACAGCGCTCAGTCATTGGTGTATATTAACAACACCACGTTGTTCCCATAAATGCTGAATACAGTGAAGAGGAAAATGAAGTCTTAAAGTTCATTAATTTGGGTTGTGGCATTTTTTAAAATGAGCGGACCAGAGCCCATTGAATAAGGCCGTAACCATTCCAGTTCCCCCTGCACCACCGTGGAGGCTATTCGGATTCCAGAAAGGCATCTCCTCTGCTGGGAGGTTGTTTGGGCTTGGTGGTGGCTGTCTCTGCAGTGCCTGTTATTAGCTGGTCATTCAGTGCTGTTGGCATTTTTTAAAAGGCGACTCGATGAAAACCAAGTCTTAAGGAGAGAGAAGTGAAAAAATACCTTTATCTGCTAGGATCAGCGACTGTTGTAATACGTGGGGTAAAAACGTGTCATTGTCTGTCGGTGTTTGTCCACCTCCCAAGAATTGATTGTGGCTAGAGTCTGTTTTCTAAGCAAATGAGAACTGGCATGGAGACAAGAGCATTTCACCTATCCTGGGACCAGAAGTAGTCGTGGTACAGCGCTAATACAGGAAATTACTGTGGCAATTTCTAGAAGCTGTTTGCTCAGGAAAAGGAAAAAAAGAAAAACTTTCTGTGTTTGCATTTCCACACTGAAAAGACATCCCTATGACATCATCTTGTTTGTTCTGACATTGCAGGAAGAATGGAAGAAATAAAATGGCAGAAAAGAGACCAGGCACTTTTATTTTGCTGCCAACAAAACATAGAGGAAAGATGTAACCAAAATATCCAATGGTTACTTTAGTTCTCAGAGACAGTTCAGCAGATGAATTGTTGTTCAAGGGCAGTTGGGCTCCCAGACACAAGAGCATTCTGTAGTAAGCTTAATTACTCATTTTAATTATGCATTTTAATTAGCAAGGGACTAACACAGAGCTTTTCTCCCACTTTCTCAATAAACCCACTCTGTAATATTACAGAACAAACTTGTAACTGAAAACTCCAACTATCTAGGGTTGAGAAAAACAACTCAAAGTTCAAGGGGGTTTCTTCCTCATTAAATCACACTCAGTGAGCAGGTTACATCTACCTTTGATTATTTTCAGGAGCTTTCTACTTTTTTTATTCTGTTCATGGACAACATCAAGAAAACACCCCACGCTGCTGCTTCTCCCAGTGGTGTCTCCTCTGCCAATATATCGTCTTGCCAGTTGCTCCCTGAAAATGATGTCCTAGTTCTTCCTTTTCTAACAGTTTCTCCTCAGAGCTGTTCTTCTCTCCCTGCACTATCTGTCTTCCCTGCCCCAATCCCTAGGAGCACTGCTGTAGGAAATCTGCTTTCTTTCTCATTCACTTCAGGGCAGGCCAGGTTGGAGCAGCAAGTAGAAGCAGAGGCAATTGCATTCTGGAATGAATTCAGAGAGGCAGCAGTGTATATGGTGATGGATGGGTGGAGATAGCAAATGCCACAAAATCTTCAGCAGAATAACCAGATGCCAGAATGCAGCCCCCCACGAACACGTCACTTCTGTACTCTTTCCTACTTTGCCCAGGACTGTACCTGCTGAGGGGGGATTTGCAGAATCCGCGGCATTCCTTCATAAATTGAGGCTGTCAGCAGGGCTTGGTGAAGCCAAATAGGCCTCCAGGCTGCTCTGTTTTGAGAGAAGCCGATCCTAATTTATTTATAGTTTTGAGCCAAACATGGGCTTGAAAAGAAAAGGTTCAGATAAGGATATGGTTAGTACAGAGATGAGGTAGGTTTAAGGTGGGATTGTGATTAGGAATAAAGGGAAAAATAAAGTTGTGCCAACATTTTCTGAAATGTTCTCTCAGGTTTCAGTGCAAATGGCATCTTATAAAATTTCCATCATGTAAGTGGTGGAAATTCTCCAGAAGTATCTGTTCTTCACAAGGCTTTGATGAAACGTTACAAGACTGGAAACCTCTTCTGTTATATTTATGTTGTACTTCTCTGCTGCTCCTGGCTTGGGGCGAGCTCTGGAATCAGGATCATCGCCTGACATTTCCAGGTGTTTGCATGTCAGATTCAAGCTGCAACCTTCTCTTAACTCGAGTGGTTTAAAAGGCTTGAGGCATTTTGTCTGGCTTTGCTTAGCTGAAGGCAATACTAATTTTATTTTCGTTTATTGGTAGGAAGATTTTTTTTATTTTTATTTAGACATTGTAACTTCCCTCAGTATTTAAAAGACATTATATAAGCTTCTTTTCTTTATGGTTCTTGCGATGAGAACCATCTCTCTCCACCACTTGTCTCCATCAATAGAAGGTCCACGTAGTGCATGTGACTGCATACATACGAACTAACTGCTGCGCCTGTCCAGAATAAACTCTCTAATTTTATGTCCTTTATGATTTCTGTTTCCCACCCTTCTTCTCCCCCAACAACTTACTGGCGCATGCTATCCATATGACGGGATAATTACACAGTTCAGCTATATCTGAATACAGGTGATACTCATCTCTGCTAACTATTGCCCTTCAGTAACAGCAGGAATCTGCAGTTTAATGAAAAATCTCGCCTCTGAAAGCAAGTGGCCTGTGCTACGTGCATCTGGAGACAAAAAGTACCCTGTGATGCCAACATTTTGCGTTTTGCATTGATTCTGGTAATGCTTTCAGTGCAAATGAGGCTTGCTTTATATTTTACCCGATAAAATATCAGCCCATTTGAGATAATGGTACATGAGAAAAATTAAAGTTATGACTGAAAATCAAAATTCTTTCCCAGAAAGAGAGCTGGGAAGTGAATACTCTTAATCAAATACAATGGGAAAACAAAAAGGCAGATGGAGGGCTGAGCTTCTCAAATAACTTCTTTACATTTCAGTTGCCATCGCTGACCTAGTCACTGTTTGTGCTGGCTTAGAAACTAATGCCAAGCGAACAACTCCAGAATAGATGATGCCGTATGTCACCCTGGGCAGGAGTTACAACATTATCCAATGATCAATATTAAAATAGAGTTAGTGTGACCTTACATGTGTTTTTCTGCTAAGCAATCAAAATGTAACAAATGAATGAAGCTCAGCAGTAATCCAAGTGCTGTAAGCATGTATCCTCAAACCAGTTTTGCAAATTGGGACAGAGAGCTATAATTGTCCTCGCTGAAGTGGCCTTTATTTTCCACAGTTCACGATCAAAGTAGTTACATTACACTGAATAACTCTTCTAATTCACGACACCTGAATAAACGGGAGGAAAACCAGCCTGGAATGCACGTTCCGCTATCTGCAGCCATCCTGCAGCAGAGCCTGGGTGAAGTCCTTCCCCTTGTCTCTACACTGAAGTGAACTCTAATGATTAAAAAATGCTTCTGGACTGAAAGGTGCATCGCACTGATAACAGGCTTGTTTTGGAGACTTGAGCTGTGCCTCAGCATGGCCTGAAATAGTTGTAACTTTGCCTGGATTTAGGGTCCGTTTCCATATCTGTTTTTCACTTAAAATATTCCCTGGCTGTTCCAAAGCACATTAAGCTGAAAGCTGTCGGACTCCACACAAAAGAAGAAGAAAAAGAGTAGGTCTGAACTGGCCAACACAAGCTTTTAACAAACAGAGCGGTATATAAAAATAAAAGAAAAAATATCCCTGTGGATAGTTTCCAGAGTTGCTTTGGATTTGATCATCTCTCTTTCCTTCTCTGGTTCAATTATTTTCAACTGAAAATGTTTGGCTGCTTTGGCTTAGGCTACTGCCTTTGTGCAGCTAAAAAAAAAGTCTTAAATGCATCCAAGTGTTTTAAGCTCAAAGTAGTGACTTTTCACAGTGCTGTCTGAGCCACGAGCAGAGGACCAAACCCGGGGCTGCAGTGCCTCCTTGGCAGGCAGCCGTCCCGCCAGGCCCTGCAGCCACGTAGGCGTACCCAAAACCTGCGGAGGGGAAGGTCGAGTCAGCCAGCAAAGAGGGGCCCTGCTCCCCCTCGCCCTCTCGAAGAGTTGCCGGAGAGTTACTCGACATCAGATCAGGGTGGGGACTGCTTGTTAACGTGTTCCAGGCCCTCCACCCGCTCCTCTTTTTCCCTGCCCTACCACAGTGATACGACAGCCCAGGAGTCCGTAAGCCAAACTAGGAAAGACTCATGGTAATTAAGACTAGGTTTGACTGCTTTTAAAATTGAGCATCCTGCTGAGCAATCAGTTAACAGAGAGGTAAGGAACACACGCTGTTTTGCAAACGGGTCCAAGGCTTGGGTCCTACTTGAAGACATAGTTATAGATGATGTCAGTATCATTTATGGATCCAAGTATATGTTATTTCAGTAGACGTTTCATGGTATCCATTATAGTTACAGATGTTACAAGCTTCCATTATTAATTTTTTTATGTGCTCATAAGTTTCCAAAGCCCTGATCGCTTCTGTTCAAATGTCATTTTGTTCTCCTTTACAGTCTTTTGGGGGAAGGTTTTTAACAAAACCTTCTTAGCTGTTGTTCAGGTTAAAAGATGGGAAAGTACGCCATTGTCTGTCAATAAAACTCTAATCATATTCTCTTGAGCAAAACATACACAAAAACCAACCCACCCAATAGTAACACCCCACCTCAGCATGGACCCCGTCCTTACAAGGTCTAGCAGTTAAGCTTGGTTTTATGGGTAAAGTTTTTAAACAATTTTAAATGATTTTTTTAATGTACTGGAAAGCATCTCCATGTGCGTGTGTGCCACTTTCCTCTGCTGCACAGAGGCAGGAGAGCTTGGCTGCTTTCATAGGGGCAGAGGTGTGGTCACCCACCCACCCATACTCCTATTTAAAGCAAGTGTTCAGGTCCTACTGACTTCATTTGGGAGCTAGAGCTATGACAGTAGTTAAATCTTCACTTCCATAGCAGTTAGGCACCTTAATACCTGTGAAGAACTGTCTGTTTCTGTCTTCTCTCAGTCGAAAATACCACATGGAAAGAGCGTGCAAGTATGGTGTCCACCACAACCCCCCTGGGTTGTAGTTTCGTGAGTTGCGTATCTCAAAATATCTAGAAGATTCACTGTAAGCAGCGTTGTGTTTCTATTGAGCATTACTAAAGCATGACCTAAAGCATCTCTGGCCTTTTGTTCTCTCCTGTTGTGTGCTTCTGGCATGTAACAGACTGACATCCTCGAGGCTGAAAGGGTTTTGCCTAATCCAAGGTTTTGCGCTAAAATATAACGCTTAGCAGGATAAATGTATTGGGATAGATACAGGGATAAATGTAACCTGACCAGTAATAGCTGTAATCATCCGTTCTGGACATCAGTGCTAGGAAACTATGAAAATCAGCTAAAATCTCCAAAAATGTTTCGGATGACAGTCAGCCACACTGCACAACCCGCGTCAGGAGGATAGCTCTGCTTACTGTACAGCTCAGGGAGTTTAAGTCATCTAGAGCTGCTGTGCTCCTCATAGATTTATTGAGGTAATTAAGATAACACATCCACATATCTCAGTCTATGGATTTGCACCTTTTCACGCTGTCTTTTTTCCATTAAAGCCAGGTTTCATGTATTTCTGTCCCTCAGTTTAATACTAGTGACCATCAAATCTGAACAGTAACTCACTCCTTTTTCAAAGTTTGCTCCCAATGAGATCGGTGTGAATTTTGCCAGTTGGAACAGGCCAATATCAAGTGCTTTTGAATTAAAGTTGGGTGATTTTCTTTGCTGTATTTCACAAATAAATAACTTTTCTCTCTACAAACAAGGCCTGTTCAACTGTGTATCAGGTTCCAAGAGTCAGCCTCGTGGTTTAGGACACTTAAACTTGGTAACACATTGGAAAAAGTTCTGTAGCCCTGATTTCTGCCGAAGGAGGGGAATTAGGAGGAAATTACTGCCTTGGTTTGTTTCCATGTCTGACTTCTTTAAGCTTATCTATTTGAGGCTCTTTAAACAATGCATGAACCATCTCATATGGATTTCCCTAAAAAAAACCTTCTTAAGTATATATACGAAGTCTCACACCATTTAGAGCTAGGGGATAATTTCAAGCCTTTATCTTAACTGATACACAAAGGAAGTAGGCTAAACCCTAAGCCTTAAACTGTGATTCTTTTCTGGCTATAAAAATATATATGTATTACTTGTACGGGCTGACAGACAAAGATTTCTCTATCAAGTATGTGCCATTTACAAGCAGAACGTTGTCTCCTTTCCAGTCACCAGCCACAGGAGCTCAGCTGGGGCCCTGAGTGTCAAGCTGAGAGCTTTTCTTTCACCATAATAAAGGTCCTGTAGGCTAAACTACCGAAATCCCTTTGATGGGCTTACACAAATGCAAAGATTCGTACTTAGCAATGCTGTTGATGGTATACAACAATGATGGTTCTCGAATCATGCTCACCCTGTATTGTCTGCAGTGTGTTTGCATGTGCGAGTGTATATATATGGATGTGTACATGAATATACATAGATATATGAAGTGTGAGGGTATATGCAGTAGACACACCTGAGGTTCACACATATTTGTGCATGTATTTACTATTAAACTGGGACTTGAAATAGAAAGATCAAGAAAAAGCTGCTGAAAGTTTGTTTTATAAACCCTGTTCCTGCGGCATCTCACCCAACCAGAAGCAATAATTTTATCAAAGAGAAATTATAAAAATGAAAAACGATGCTAGTTCTTAAATACAGTCCCTGTTTGTTTAGCTTGTATTTACTTCACTTTGAAATAATACATTGTAATCTTTCCACTTTTTAAAGACTTTATCTCTAACTGTGGTATCCAAGTAGGTGGCCTAGCCAATACTTCCTTTTTCCCAGTCAGATACACTGGGAAGAGGCAGCAGATTGTGTTTTCAGGAGACTTGAGAAACTTGCTGGCAAGCTTTCCTAGGGTTATCATCACATGTCAAAGATGATGTCTGTATAGAACATAGATTTCCTCACAATTGCGGCTTCCTTGGAAGGAAAATTTTGTTTTCTTTAGTTCACTCATTTTGAATGAATGAAGTAGTCCATGGGGAAGGAGTCAGTCCTTAAATAAAATGCTTGTTCTTATAATTACCATATTCCTGCTTCCTTTCTGCCCTTCCAAAATTCACCATAAATAAGAGGGTGTGGTAATTAACTGCCAGCCAAGTGGCACAATTAATGTTCTGCAAATACAGTGAAGTGATATTGCTAAGTTATAATATGTCCACTTCTGTGTTTGGATATCAATACAGACAGCCACATGAACACACACACACACACACAAGTGTGCCGAGAGGGTGTGTTGTGTTAATTTTTTTTTTTTTCAATTTTTCTTCCCTCCCTAGAGAATTCAAAGTGCTTTTTAAAGGACTTAATTTCTGTGCAATAGAGCTCATGGGCAAACAATAAATGCAAAATAAGGAATGCAGGCATGGTTCTAAAGACATTTCACATTCTTCAAACTGATGCCAGTTGTATGCACTGACAGTAATCCTGTCTAATCCCCCCCACATATATTATCTTTGTACACCTGCTTTTATTGTCTCAGTTGTCACTTTTTTATACTTAGAACCACAATATACAAGAGGGTAAAGCAATAGAACAACATACACATGCACACACAGTGTGTTATGCTTAATTTTTTCATTGTAGACATAAAATGTATTTATAGATTTTTGTGTTTAGAGTCAACGTCTTCCATTAAGATATTTTTCCTACTTTTTTTCCCCCCCCACTGGTGCATGTCTGTGTTTGTCTTTTTTGGCAGATTAACTGAAGCACATCGAACAGCTGTAAAAGTCATCAGGAGAATGCAGTATTTTGTAGCCAGAAGAAAATTTCAGGTAAGCAGCACCATTAAACATAAGTACAATTTGTAAGCTTAAGTATATGACATTGGAAGTGCTCGGAGAGTGAACTTGTCCTTGTGCATGCGGTTGTAATAAGTCAAATGTGCTGTTTAGGCTCTCGGCCTCATACTTACCTTATGTGGTTTTTTTCATAGAGTGGGCAAAACTATCAACTATCCATGGGGATAGTACGGTATGAAAACCTTTTGAATTTGTGGAGTCAGCATAGTTATTTTTCACTTCTCTTTTTTATTGCATTTGGTTTGTTTGGGTTCTGTTTGTTTTACTATACTGACCAATATATGAACTACTTACCCATCTACTAGAAGAAGTGAAGAAAAGACTCTGTTGGAGTGTCTGCTAAAATGCTGTTACTGTCTATACTGATCATCTAACGACTGGTTAGAGAATGTTCAACTAATTGTGTGCTATGTATGGCTGACAGATCAATAGACCTTACTGATGAGTACTATGCTGTGTAAAGTTGCTTTCACATTTGTGGCCCGCATTTCCAAATTTGTCTCCCAGAATGGGACATTATAGAAAGGCTGTATTTTAGAAAATTGTGGAGCATCTGCCCTCTGGAAATTTGCTGTCTTTATGAAGTCTTAAGTTAAATTTCTCAATCAGGTTACAAAGTGCTCAAACTAAATGTGCTGCATGGGACAAACTGCCTTACTTTGACTGCTTACTAAGGCCCATTATAATAAAATCTGTTTGGAATGTGATTCTGGTATCATCATTCTCATCACCCATGTGCTGGTGATGCCATGGAAATGAATAATTAACTTCTGGCCTGATTTTCAAAGCCCCTGTTATTTCCATCTGAAGGTTCATGCTTTTTTGTCTAAGAGGGTCTACTGCAAGTTAATCAACTTTCATAATCCTTTTGAAGAGGTTTTAAAAAGATAAAGCAAAAACCTAAATTTCAAGCAAGTTTGATTAGAGCTGAGCACTTAATTGCCAGGGATAGAAGTCTGAGATAAGCTCACAGCACTCAGAAGACTCTGAATTAGGGCAGACAGAATAGCACATGCATTTCGCAAGCTCATGCAGAAATCTATCTCCAGATGACCTTACCTTATGAAAGAAGACTAAGAGAAGACAGTTTGTTAAACTCGGCAAACAACAGGAGAGCAGGTTTATTTTATAAATACGCCAGAGAGAGAAATGCTATGGGAAATTTAAAAAAAAAAAAAGAAAGAAAGAAAATTAAAGACACTGTTCCTGGAAAATAAAATCAGTATATAAATGAGTTAGGATAAAAATCAGGATATTTCAAACCACCAGAGACCTAAAGTTCTGGAGCTGTTAGCCAATAGCAGTCATGTCAAACCTTAAACACCAAACTTGATCAGTCTATGGAGAGGATTCTGTGAGTTGGTGTTAGTGAGAGGGAAGAAGGGGAAGGAATTCTCTTCTGGTTTTTTTCTTTCGTGGGACTGTGAAATATAGCTTATAAGACTCCCCATGCTAATTAGATTTTGGAAGTTCAAAGCTGGGTAATATTATTTTGAGTTTTGCATTAGGAGCTGTAAGCACGCTGGGTGTAGAATGCTGAGCCCAAATGGACAGGATTTGGGATTATGGACAGAAAGAAAGTTAAAGACCTTCTTCAAGTTCTGCATTTACCAAACCTCCCTGGAAGCCCAGTACCTCCCGCCTTGAGCTGTATTGTACCAGCATTTCCTAATAAAAACATGATAAAAGCTTGTGCCAAAGTTTGGCAGGATATAAGATGCTCAGATCTAAAGCTTTATGGGAAAAGAGAAGAGAAAGTTGGTGAAAGCTGGAAGGATATTTTTGCTATGCTTTCAAGAGAGCTCGGGCAGACTGCAGCGTACTGTACTTTGCAACTATGGGATTCAGAGCTGCTGATTTGGTAAAAGGGGTAATGGATAGAGGACTTTTTTTGAGGGAGAAAAGAAATTTCATTGGAAAGGAGTAGAATTAATTATGCACATAGTAGCCCATGGGGGAGACGGGAGGGAGGTGGGGAAAAAATCCCCAGCACATCTAGGCTCTGCGCCATGCATCGTGTTTAAATAGAGAGTGTCCAAAGGAAAGGATAGAGGATTTAGCCAAAATGCTCTCAAAGCACCCCCGCTAGTCAATCTAAAGAGTGATACTGGCACTGTTTCTCTGGGTGAAGACAATAGGCTGCTTTTCTGGCCAGAAATAGTGATGTGTCAGCGTCTGCAAAATGTGAAGCTGGGGACGGCAAAAAAAAAAAAAAAAGGCGATAAACTGAAAGCTGAAACCTCCCTCCCCCGCAAAGTATCTCTTCTCACAAACGCACGCAAATGTACATGCACACTACCAAAGCCATGAACTCTTCTGAAAGCAATAATGCAGGTAAGTGCTGACGGCTGAGTGCAAGGAAGGCGTTTTATCACGAAGAGCTTTTGCTTCTTCATTCATTTCACAGGATTTGTTTCCATTCCAGTTCCATGCTTTCATTTGAAATTTCTAGGATCCTGTGGCTGCTTTCCAAGCATGACTCCAGCACATACTGTAGGTGTTCAATGCATGTGTGCAGTGGTGCATGCTAATGGCTCTGGCTGAAGCTGTGACAGAGTGGAAACAGACAACAGGATGACTAATGAGCTGTTTTCAGTAATTTCCAATTACTAGATTTGCAGTTTACCTTTCTTTTTTTTCTTCTTTTCTTGAGTCAGAGCCAAAAAGGAGACATCTTGCCCTACATTTCCCATAGGGTTTGGTATGGCTCTGAAAACGCTGAAATTTTCAAAAGGACACCGTTTGCATTTATTCCGGCACGCACACACACACACGTTGATTTTACTTGATAAAATTTTGCCATGCTGCGCTTTTTATAATCACATAGCTTTAGGCAAATTCTCCAGACTTGTTTCAAAACTCTGCCTTACTTATAGCAAGAAACCAGAGCTCAGCAGAAGCATCTGGATTCTCATTAGAATGGGAATAAAGCTGGGCAGATGGCAGTTTTTTAGCCCTCTTGCATTTTTTATCTGTCCTTTTTTATTTATTTGAATTGCATCTTTTTTCTGACCTCGTAGGTATCATTAAAGATGGAGAAGCACAAAGTCTACGTGCAGCAGTCTTCAGACTTATGCAAAGCAACTGCCCTCCCAGTTACTTAAGCAATGATATTTCTGTCACCAGACATCTTCAGTCTTTAGAAGCATTTGATTCTGGGTCCAAGTGTTATGAATTGGGCCCATCTCTGTGGTTCAGTCCTCTGACATTGTGATTTAACATGTGGTTTTGGAATGAGCCAAGAGATATCACGCATGATAGTCTCAGTTAAATTATATATCTTGGTTTTGTGGTTTTTAAATGCACTGTGAAGGTCTAATATTTTGCTCAGTATGAAGTAACATGAAGACATGACTCTAACTGACAGTAATGGGAATCATTTGGCTCCATCTCCACAATAAATATGCACTCCTACAATGCCTACATATTTTTTATTCATTGCAACAACCGTTGCAAAATGGCAAGCAAATAACCTCTGGAAGATAAAAAAAATAGAATGAAGGCCTGTCTAAAATAAAAATCACGTTTAAACTATACTTACCTTTCAATCTCATGTATGACTCCTTTCACAGCAAGCTCGGAAACCATATGACGTACGCGATGTGATTGAACAGTACTCACAAGGACACCTCAATATGATGGTTCGGATAAAAGAACTTCAAAGAAGGTAGGCCCTGTCTGCCTCATGAAATATTTGATTTCTCTGGTGCCAGCTGGCTTTAGGAGAGATGTGTACTTAATGAACAGTAATTGTCCAAAATTGCAAGCACAACAGGGAGCACAATATCTAGAGGATTTAACTTGGAGTCATTTTTAACCCTTTTATGACCAAGTTTACAATTATCCTTTATCCTCCTCTCCTCCTCCAAGTGAAATTAAAAGAAATTAAGGTGCATACTGTGAAGTTTATAGTATGAAGCAAGCTTTTCTGCCCTCTTTGTAGAAAAGGAAAGCTTTTCAAATAATGATTTACCTTTCTGTCCCCTCTCTGTGGTTCTCCACAAGTGAGAGAAATCTGGTTTGCTTGCGCTCCCCTCTCTATCTGGAACTTTTCCCTTCCCACATTCCTCCATGCACATGCTTTCTCCAAGTTTGGGGATTGCAGCTGAAATATTTTGCCACAAAACTATTCTCTTCTGTTTCAGCACAAAGTGCTTTTCTCTTTACAAATGAACACTGCAGACTGGGACACCAGAGTGAGCTCCTCTGGTCCTTAAATGAAATGAAAAAAAAAAAATCCTATTGAATGGAATCTACTGTGTCAACATGTATAGATATTAAATCCGCCTGCATGAGATTCAAGGAATAGTTGCAAATGTTATTAAGAAGCCATTCTGTTTGTATAGTCTTTGTTATTAGATTACATATGACACAGGAGAACTATGTTTTAGTTACAACATGAAAGTCTAAGAAATAAGATATTAGTACTCACGAAAATAACAATAATAATTTGGTTTGATTTTGGAAAAAAACTCTAAAGAATGAAACTGCTGGCTGTACGTGCAGAAAATCATGCTAGTCTTATGTTTTTACTTGCTTTGGTTTAGGTTTAAAGCTACTGTAAATTCTCATGTAAATTATGCTCCTAAGCTTTTCCTAGCAACAGAGTTTAAGTTGCTTGGTAATTGCACTGCTGGTAATTCTCTGTTTGCTTTTCAGATTGGACCATTCCTTGGGAAAGCCAGGCCTTTTCCTCCCAGGTATAGTGACTGCATTTTATGAAAAATTATTAGCTTCATAACTTTGTGAAAATACCCATGGCAACAGTAATATGGATTTATAATCCAACCAATTATGCCTGAATATATAATTCTGTTAATAAGCCCTGGAACGACTGTGGAAAGAGAAATACCTTGCATTCAGGTGGTAGTGGAGTAAAAGGAAATTAAGGATAAACGTTAAAAATGTGTATCAGTGCACAATGAGTTGGAAACATATTGCTGGAAATTTTTCCACAAAAATATTCTTTCTAAATCTTTTGTGCTGGGGTTAGAATGTATGTTGGTTCCACTTTAAAAGATTTCTTCCTTTCTGAACAACCTGTGAATTTCAGTTTTGGAAAGCTCAGAGGAAGATCAAGGGTATCATTCAGGAAGAACTGGGATAGCCTTGAAAGCTAGAGCGATAGAAGTGGTCCGAAACTCAATCATAAAAAATGCAAGATCAGGCACGGGGAAACTGATAAAAAAAATTCCTACGTGCGAATAGTGGTGAAGAGTCTGGCATGTCTGAGAAAAAGAAGTGCCTGGTCTGCTAATGAATTGTAAGCAAATGCCAACTGAATGTAAGAAAATGATGTGATATATC
Source organism: Gavia stellata (assembly GCF_030936135.1). Classification (NCBI taxonomy): domain Eukaryota; kingdom Metazoa; phylum Chordata; class Aves; order Gaviiformes; family Gaviidae; genus Gavia; species Gavia stellata. The sequence goes on along the minus strand of NC_082597.1, from coordinate 80,950,393 downwards.
CATGAAAAAATTAGTCTGATCCTAGGATCAGGAGAGAAGTTTTTACAGGGAAGTATACATGTCTCTGCACATGACTCAGGTAAGGCCTTATGTGGCATATTGTGCAAAAATTTGATTCCACATCTTTAGGAAAGACTAACTGCAACAAAAACGGGGAAGAAATACTAGGTTGTCTACGGAAAAGGAGAACGTATTCTATTTGTGGGAAACAGAAGTTTGGTCTTTTTAATCTAGCAAAACAAAGGGCTGGAAAGGGTTGTCTGTTAATTCTGCAAGAGGACTAATTACCTGTGAGGCAAAAGAAATATGTAAGGGAAAGGACAGTGCAAGCAGAAGAACAAATGTTTGTGAACTGGCCATATAAATACATTTAAGCTCAAAATGTATGGCCAGGAGGAAAGTCCCTGGCCACACACAGTGGTGAGATTCTGGGAAAACCTTGTGGTGGGAATCATGGAGATCAAGAACCTGAGTGCTTGTATGGGAAGGGCTGAAAGAAGTGTTTGGTTTTTATCACAAGAGATTGACTTCAAATTTCCAGAGGTCTCATCTCATTCTCTGTCCCTACGAGCTCAAAAGTGACTTAGGAACTGAAGTCCCGTACCCCAAGTGACTGTGAGCACTCATGGGCACAAGTGTAACTGAGAGTGCCAAAGTTATTTCAGAGCCATTGAAAAATGCTGTATTATCAGTGGTTAAAATGTTTTATACTATCAGAATGAGGAGCGTCTCTCAAAACACATTTTTAACATCTGATTGCTGCAGAAGACTCAGTAGTACAATCCTCTCTCTCTGTAGCTGAGCTGGTTTTGGACCACAGGAAAGTAATCCGTCAGATTGAATACATCTATAAATATTTATGCTTGGGAATTCATTCCACAATGTGCAAGCTAAATTTATGGAAAAACTTTGTTTACTTCTAAGAATGTATTACTTTATTTCAAATACAGCATTACCAAATTAGAACTGTAAGTTGTGCTCAAAAAGACGAGTGTTAGAGGCACTTTTCATTAAACAGCTTCTTGTTTCAGAGGTGAGGAATAATTAGAAGTGTTGGCTGCAAAGAAGCTAAATGTGAAATAATGTTCTGAGAAGTTTGGGAAGCTGAAGATGTTTGGGAAGTTTAGTCTCACTAAATCTTGGGTCAAAAGGGTCATAGCAACCGTTGGGAGAATCTTAGGTGGGTCCATGGATTTCAACAAGTGTTGAAGCGTTGAAAAGAGTCTAAAGTACTGAGGAAGAGCTGTGGGGTTGTGTCCATCATTGATTCAGTCCTGGGCACCTCACATGCAAAGCCTACACCAGAACATTGGACAACAGAAGCAATGTGAATGATCTACTTGTAGGCCTGAGGTTACACAGCAACTTGCTGTACCAGCCACATCCTGGAGAGATAGCCTGCAAATACAGCCCCAGATGATTAAGGGGGGGGGGGGGGGGGGAAGGTTCAAGTCAAAATCCGCCACACATTTTTTATCATTCATTTTCATTTTTTATCAAAAATTCTTGCTTTGACTTAGTATGTGGAAAAAACCCACTGGCATCCAGAGGTAAGATAACTTAGGTTAGGCTCATCATCAGAATTTATGATGGATAATCTTACTGTGGAGAGCATCATAGGACTTCAGAGATATTTGGGAAAGCCATAATCTGTGCTCTGAAGAAGATTATGGCATCCGTGTCCATGCAACTAGCTTCCCTTGTTAGTCTTTTCTTGCAACATCACTGCTCAATAGCTGCTTTGAGACAGCTCTTAGGTGCAAAAGCATGGTGGCCCTGCTAAGAACGATGTCTGCCTCCACAGCATGCCAACTCTACAAAGTCATACCTCTTGCAAAGATATATGGCTCTGCCCTCAGCTGGACTGAATATATACTGACTGGGAAAGGTAAAATGGTTGTTAGGGATGCAAAACCTGGTAAGCTCAGAGGGGTTTGCAAGACCAAAACCAAAAGTTATTTGATCTAATAGTTATTTTATCTAAACCCTCCACAAATCCAAAAATAGGTAAGTGGTTCCAGATAAATGGTGTGCAGAACTAAAACTAGGATTAGTTTGTGATTAGTCCCAGTATTATCCAACCTGCCAATAATCAAGTGACGAATAGTGTTGAGTGGTTATAGTATTGGTCTGTTTTGGGTGGAAATAGACTGTTCCATGTCCTCCTCTGGAAAAAGAGTTCTTCCTGAGTTTTCATCAGAATGGATGGCTTATTCTACATTGAAAATGTATTTTCAATATGATATTTTTCCAGTTCAAAGGCATTGCTAGAAACCTCATTTGTAAACAATATGGGTGTTTCCTCCAGACTGTGTTATTTTTGTATTGATGGCAAGAAAAAGAGAAATGACAATGCAAAGAAAATTAAACCGCCAAGGAGAAAAACATGAGAAGAATTTTCCTTTCCAGCTCCTTTTTTTTTTTTTTCTGTTTTATTATACTCCCAGTCAAAGAATCTTAAGGTCTGATTCCAAGCCCGTTGAAATGAATGGGAGTCTTTCCAGTGACCTCAGTGGGTTTTGGATCAGGCTGTTACTCAAACCCTGTTGTCAACTTTGATAATATTATATGAAGTAATTGCAGTGTGTCTATAGTATTATTACCTTTCAAAAGTGAATGATGTCATAAAAGATCCAGAATCTGAATTCACTGGAAGCACTTATTGTTGTTTTTCAAGTTAGTTTCTCAAAGATAAAAAGCACTAAAAGCTGTGTTAAAACAAGATAAGGATACAAGAACAGAATAAAAGCCGTGCTGGGTCAGACCAGTCCTGACTCCGACGGAGCCAAAAGCAAGGTGCTTTGGGAAATGAACAACAAAAGGGCATGCATAAGCCTCTAACCTTCCTGTAAGCTTTCAGCCATTTGCAGATCAGAGGCTTCCTGACATGTTTTCTGTGTATTTAGTAGTCCTAACTGGTTTGTCCTCAACAAGCTTGCCTAGTTTCCCCTGTAAAATTTAAATATCTGCAATATTTTGTGACAAGAATTTTCGTGATTTAAGTTTCACGTACACATATTGTGAGGAATCCTCTCTTTTTGTTTGTTTTGGCCTTGGCATCTACTAGCTGTCTTTGAAATTCTTAGTATCATGAGCAGATTTAAAAACATTAAGATAATGAATAAATTTTCCAAAGACTTGAATCCCATTTTTATGAGTATACCCGGAAAACCGTGTCTTAGTTTCATTGAAAGCCTGTCTGTGTTGCAGGTAACGCAATTTTGTGAGATGAAACAAAGATTCCTGTAAATGTAAACAAACCCCTTAATAATTGAAAGTGTTGATATAGAGGAAAAGCACATGTTAATAAAATTTATTGAATTAACAAAGCAGGCACTTATGTAATGATACAAATAAGAAGAGTGTAATACTTGACCTTCACTACTGATGGAGTTAATTGCTTTTGAATGCCATTTTTGAGACTTACTGTAGCTTTTCAGGGGCAAAGGTGAAGAATAATGCCAAGGTAAAACAAAAGATCCAGTGTTTGGGTTCAGAAAAGTAGGCAAAATGCTGATGTTTATCTGAAGTTCATCTGAACCTCTTGGGTCTGCATAACACAGGTGGGAATCCCTGGAGAAAAAGGCTTTCTTGTGAAATATTGACAGTTCCGTTGTTTGCTTTTTTTTCCATTAAATGCCACCTAAGCTTTCTGATGCTATTTCCTTTCCAGCTGTTAAGAAGAAATTGTGTCACAATATCTTTTAAAGCATAATAAATATGCTTAGTTTAATTTTTATCTTTTTAAGTCAATTAATATTTGAAATGAGAGATACCATATTTCTGCAGGAACTGATTTATTCCACTCTTCCTGGAGACAAAATCCATGGGAACTTGGTCAAAAATAAATCCATTTAGGACATTTTCTGTAGCTGTCAGGTGTTCACAATCTTGTCTCTGAAAATTAATTTCATGACTGGGGTTGATTTACCTCAATGCATAAGAGCCAGCAGAAATATCACATATATCCTACTTCAATGGCTGGGAAACTGCAGCTAAATTACTGTTCATCCCAGTCCTCTGAACAGTGTTGAATCACATTCTTAATAAAAAGCTAATAAAGAAGCTTGCATTTTGTTTTGGATTTGGTATATTAGTTGTTTTATACAGAGTATATTGATAGTGTGTCTAAATCCTGCCATCAGCACCTTCTGGAGGAAGGGCAAAAGCGTGATATAGTTCATACCAGATTCAGTGTATATGGCTTCTCTCTAATAAATTGATTATATTGTTCCTCATGAGCCACTTGAGCAAATTGTGTCATCTCAGAGGCTGGATAAATGAAGTAGGTCGGCAGACGGACCTTTTGTTTAGGACTTTTATTTGTTGAAAGGTGATTGCTCGTCTTTAACCTGGCAAGTTACTCACTGCAGCTAGATTTTTGCAAACAACTTGAAAAAGCTAGAAATTTCTACTTTCGGTGTATAACGTTGAACCTTCACCATGGAACAGTTAGCTTTATCACAAAGTTTTCTGTGTTGCAGTACAGCCTTCTAAACTAAAATATTTTGGTAGTTTGCTTTTTTAATTTTCTTTAGGCTGTCCAAGGGAAATCAGAAGTGATCTAGGATTATGTCTTACCTTTCTTTAATTTCTTCTACCTATCAGTTGTAAAAGGCTCTAGCAGACAAGAAAAGAGACTCGAGTCAAAAGTCATGATGCCTAAGGCAACTTTGTTATTTGCTATTTTATGGATCTGGGGTTTAAGAGGGAAATCCCGACTTGCATTTTCAGAAGCATGCCTGGTTTATAAACCTAAGAATCTAGATCTTGCCGTAAGCTCATCACAGTTTTCCCCACATAGAGCTTTTACAGAACTTGAACAAATACAGATCCAGAAGGCTGTAGTGGCATTGAGTTAGACAAAAGAAGGTAGTGCTATCTCTTGCGCTATCCTGCTTTCTGCAGTCCCAGTACTGAACTTGATATAATTTGTCGAGGTTTTGAGACGTCTTTAGCAATATGGAGTATCCTAATTGTCACAGTGCTCCAAGTCCTCATTTCCTGCTTAAAAAAAAGACGGCTTTCAGATAAATTTTAAAGTTTTTGAGTTAGTTCCCTTCTAGCTGTATACACTATAAAAGTAAAAATCAAGGAAGAACTCTTACTCTGCAAAAGCAGAGTAGATGATTTCCAGCTTTTATCATTTTCAGACCATCTGTCTGCGATTCATTCACTGTCCTAATGCTCCCCGTAAGTATTTTTTCTGACCAAAGGAAAAAAAAAAAAATCTATTTTCTTAAAAGTTTGGTATATTCTGATGAGATGGAGCACACTAATTGAGTAGAAAATTAAGATTATCGTGCCGTCCCTCATTTGATTTGCTCTTCTCCTCTTACTCATTTCAGGTGGTAATTGCTGTTTTTTGTAAAAGGAAACAAACTTGAATAATATGTCATTTATGTTACATGCTTCAATTTGAGTTGGGGATGGCCTTTCTTGTTTTCTCAACTGGTGTGGGGAATACCTAAAAATTTTTGATTTTTTTTACAAGAGGCATCTCTTGTTATTCACTAGAAAAAGAGATGGGCCATCTTTGTGAAAATACTAGGAAATAAATATAGGATCATGGTTTTTTGAAAGTAGTATAGTATGTATACTGAGGAAGGCAAAGAATTTCAGGGAAGAAATTTATATATTAATAAAGATGAGAAATGGACTAGATGACCCAAGAACTATCCAGTCTCCTGAAGCATAATGCCTATTGCTTAGATACTAGTGTTTTATCTGATTGAAGAAGTCTAAGTATATAAAATGATGGGTTTGTGTCACACCAACCATGTGATACAAGCTTGTTTCAAGATTATTTTTTTCTTCTGAGCTAAAATTTGCCCATATGTATTTTCATCCAGTTAGAAATAATTGTGCCTCCTATCATGATGATCATGCATGTTTCCTTTGTGTCTGTGCCTTTCACATAGGTGTATGCGGTTAGTGGATTGCTTAGCTGGTCTATCTGTTTTATTGCAGACCAACGCAAAGAACAGACAAAAGTCAATACTAAAAGAAAGTTATTTTGGATTGCAAAGCAAAGAATGTAAAAATTAAGACACTTCAGATTTATAGTAAGCCGTGCAATCTTTTCAACTATGCTAAAGCAGATAATCTCATGTAGGAAGTCTAAAATCTTCTATCTTGAAAAGACTTGAGAGAGAAAGCATAAACGTGAGATAGAAATCTAATGTACTAGAGCAATGTTATCCAAACTTCTGCCCACCCTTCTTACCACAAGGCTCTGCACATTGTCTACACACCCCATTTACTTTTAAAGATGGTCTTTATTAGAGGAAAATGCTTGTAAGTTAGAGCTGAATGCTGATTTAAATGGAGGCTAATAAGCAATGGGAAAGACCGCAGCCTTTTGTGGCTTACACAGCCTGCATGCCAATAAAGGGGTGGACATGACACAGCTACATGCACGTATATCATTCTTTTCACTTTGGCTGATAGGAGTGCCACATGCCACAAAATAGCTTCTTACTGCTTATCTGCTTCCTATTTTCTCATTTTCTGTTCCACACCACATTCAAGAATAACTAAAATAGGAAACGTTATTAACTTGTTTTGGTCATTTTGGGATGTCTTGGTGACTATATGAAGGACGTAATTAGAGCTGGTGAGGAAATTATTATTTTTTTTTTTTTTTAAATCTTATTGGAATATTTCTTCAGGTCTGGGGGGCATTTTGGTTTTAGACCTAAAGAAAAACACTACCTTACCCACTGCTGTTCAAATCACACCCCAGTTTAGAAATCCTTAAAGGCATCCTTTTTTCTGGTATATACTTTGAAAGATTATAACTATCTACAGATTTACTATCTAGAAAGTAGACTGCAGAGTTAATTATTTTGTTTAAGCAGGGATGAACACATAGATAATCTTGAGCCTCAGCTACTTATGTTTTAAGAGGTTTCTGTGGTTGTGAACTAATGAATGATGAACGGTACACGTGTATGAGCCAAGCTGTGTCATCATTTATTTTCTGTCCCCAGACAGTGTCCTTGAACAATCTCTGAATTTTCTCGCTTTATGGTATTTACTCCTGCAGGTTCTCTGATGAAACACTTCCCTTTTCTAAGGCCTGTGCAGAGCTGCTAAGGGTCCATGACCTTTTTAATATTCTAGGCGGTCTGTAGAGGAGAAGGAAAGCAAGAAGAGTACTTTTGCTAGCATTGCTTTTCACTAAAGTCTTCCCCTAAGGTTGTGGTATACACACTACAAGTTACCTTGAGATGAACTTTGGTGCAAATATATCACTAAACATATCACACTAGCAAATGTATACACGGCTAATGGTAATGGTAAAGCAAGTATCATTCACTGAGAAATGCAAGAATGCGAGTTCCCTGCAGAATGAGCACACATACAGGCAGTTACGGTGGATGCTGATGCATAGTAAATTCCCATCTCAGCCTGCCTTCCAGGAAGCCCTTCACATTGTGCTCGCGCCCTAAGCAAAATGGACTTAAATAGCTTTAAAAACCAAAGCTCAACCACTCACAAAAGTGGAATAATTTATGGAACAAACAAGGGGTAATTACTCCAGCTTGGTATTGGAAATACAGTTTAGTAGAGAAAAATGTGTCCAACTTCCATTGCTATAGGCTTCTAAGTTACTTCAGTATTGGGGAGTATTTTTTTTCTTGTGAACATTTTCTCCCAGCTCAGAAGATATGTGTTTTTGTGCTTCATTCCCTGTGAAATAACCCCCCCAAACTATGGCATTCCTTTGTGATTGCCCACATCAACACAAAGAATAGACCCCACTTTACAGAGTTTTCAGTCTTGGCTCCCAATCCCACCATTTGCAGTGTGTGAGTGAAAAGAATCGCGTAACTGGGCTTCAATAACCAGGGCTCATGAAGGCTAGGAGGGAAAACGAGAATGGAGATGCAGGGGCTTTCCCCAGTGTCACTCATCTGCAGAGAGGAGATAGATCTCTGCCACTCCAGCCCTTGAACCCCTGGATAGTGCTGCCTTCTACATCTACAACCTCAATTGAAAACTATCCCGATTTCTTTATGTATAGAAAGCATACATTGCTCATGTCAATGATACTCAAAATGGGGGGTATGCCCCAGGGGGCACACCTATTCCATCTAACTACTCAATTAACTAATTGAGATAATTCAACAAGGAATCAAGTTACCTCAGACACTATCTATAGTGCTTCGTGTCCACAGACTACCTTTACCAAAGTCCAGGCTGCCCTTTAGACTAACTTAATCTTGTCCGTTAGACAAACTAATTCCCTTCTCTCCAGCTACCCTTTTTCACTTCTTTACACCATGAAGAAATTCCTTCCTGTTATGTTCATGTTATTTATACTACCCTACTATTACCAGCTTCTTTTTTACTTTAAATGCCATAGATATAATTCTTAGTTTGAGTTTATTCTCGACCTAACGAATGTCCCATTTTTATTCTTCTTTATTTAGAAAAAGGGGTAGACAAAGGATACTATACTGTAGGAGCCAGACTGATCCGTCTAGAGGATAAGGTAAGTGCATGAAAGCTTTTTTTTTTTCCCTGAGTAATGATATCTGATCTACAGACGTGCAAGATAGTATCTTGGCATGATTTACTTTAGAATTACAGGGCACCATAATAAAGAATAATATCCTAATTTTTGTAAGGGAGTTGATGAAGTATCATGTGCATGTTGTTCAGTGTTAACTATTTACCTGCCGTACAGATGTGGCTCTTGATTTTAAAAGGGCCTACTTTCATGTGGAAGCCAAACCACACATCTTGTAGATAAGTGCTGTGAACTGACAAGGTGTTTGTCGTACAAGAATTAGTGAGTTAAACAGAAAGGCTAGTATCAGGAGTCTTTGCAAATAGCAACAGTTGATATCTCAGTTAATAATCTTGAGGTTCTTTAATGTTTACTGCCTGGTTTCCCCCATGCAGTTATCTTTGCATCAATTCTACACCTCCCCCACTGTCTTCTTTCCAAGAATATGCTCATCTTTGTTATTATTTAGAGTTACTTAGAAGTATGCCTAAAGGCCAACGCTCAGTGAGGCTCTATTGTTTCAGACCTATTCCAAACATCCTCAAGACCTTTTCCCACTCAAGTGATAACAAAAATACAAGTGTGCTTAAAACTAGGAATCTATTTCTCTAATAGTTTTTTGGTCAGCTCTCTTACCTACCCCTCAAAGCTGGTGTCCCTGGAACAGTGTGCTTTCTGTGGATAGTAGCAGCACAGTAGCTTTGGTATGTGGTATGATGTAACAGCTGGGACAAAAGTCCATTTGAATTTAACATATCCAAGCATTTTCGTAGCCTTGTCTTACTCAAATTTGTCACGCAAATTTTCTTTTCGCTTTTTTCTGGGGAGGTGAGGCGAGAAAGAAAGAGGAAGCAAACTTGTCATTATTCTTAAGAAGAACTGTGCATCTTGCCAAAAAGCAGAAATTGAAATTAAACAAATACAATTTCTCCCTCTCTTGCCTAATATCTAGTGATCACTGTTAGGACAACATTGGAAATACGTGACACTGCGATGTCAAAGAACGGGTTTTCTTTGACTTCTAGCTTTCTTGGACAGTGTCAGAGAATCAGCTTCACAGACAAAGACAAATTATCTGAGTTAACTTTTAAAGTGGATTGGCCCCTTGTGCGGACACACTCATTCAAAGTGAAAATGGCTTTCGTTCAGATTACCTTAATTCACTTCAAAAGAGATACCATGTTCTCTAGCCTCTGTATATTCTGTAAATTCACACCACTAGTTCACGCAGATTTCTTGAATATGCATATATAGAGAAATCCACAATACAGATTTGAACATTGAGCAGTAAAAGTATCTGCCGTAACAGTTAGATTGCTTTGTGTGAGAAATATTACTAGTATTGTAAATACTTCTGGAAGCAGTTGTTCATGCTCTCTTCGCTGCTCCGTATTTATGAAGAAGAGAGGTCAGAAAGTTGCTAATGTGTCTGGCAATGGTCCAGCTTTAGCACAATATACAGTGGATTTTGTAACTTTTTATTTCAAAGCCTTAATTAGAGTGTTGCAGAGGTATCTTGGGGTAAGAAGAGGAACGTTACAGGAGATGCCAGTGTATACGGTAACTGCTGCAGTGAATGATCTCGGTTGCAGATATCTGCTTATGCGCTGCCTTTACAGCTTAAACCCGCTAGAAAACTGAACTCTAGCTGATTCAAAAACGTTATAATTTTCATCAATACTGCCTCGATGTAAATGCTTAGAGATGATGAAGCCACATGGTTTTGCCTTCTCATGTTAAACTTCTATTGTAAGCATGTGGTAACCAGTCTGTAACAAGGTTTCACAACAGTGTTCTCAGAACAACAGTCATGCAAGTTAAAAAACCCCATGATATAGCCATCTTAACTTCATTTAAGCATGATCTAAATATAGTTGGAGCAAGCTCAAACCATTAGTGTGGGCAAGACCTAGCTGCTATTTTGTTTGAAGAATTAAACTGTAGTGCTTTAACTGACCGCACGTTGTATGGTAACTGGTGATTCCTATCTCTCTACTTATTGTTCTGGAGAAAACAAATAGAAGGGAATAAAAATATGTCAAGATCTTTTCTTAAAATGACTCTATAAAAAACATTCAATCATTTCAGCTTCCTTTTTGTTCTCAGACCAAACTAAAAATGTAAAATAAAATGCCAGAGTCTGACAGAACTCAGGACATTCGTTCTTTCAGTACAAATTAACCTTCTTTCAGGTGTACAGGGCTTCATTCTCATATTCCTGCTAAGAAAGTAGACACAGTGCACAAAAAAGGCAAACATTTGTTGTGTTGGTTTGTTTGGGGTTTTGATGGTGTGGGTTTGGGTTGGGTGGTTTGGTTTTTTTTTTGTATTTGCATCTTTTTGGCACATTAGGCTAAAATACATATGTTTATGTAGTGAAAACAAAGTTAAGCTTCCCAGATATCTCTGTTTTAATGGGACAATAGAAACCGACCGCATCCTGCTGTCAAACAGCTTCCCCTAAACTATTTTCCCATGTCTCATGGGCTCTCCTGCTTTAATAGTTCACTGCGTAGTAGCTGTTATGTGCCCAAATGTGAAACAATATTGGAGTCAGGAAGGACAAGCTGGGTTTCAACCTCTGAGGAGAATAAATGAAGCAAGGGCATGTCTGACATCAGGCTCCAGCTGGTGGTGAAAAATGATCTCCCCCTTGGAACTAAAAAACCTTTGGGATCAGCCTCTTCCCCCTGGAGAAATTATTTTAACATTCAGTCACCCAGTATAGTCATGGCAGCCTCCCAGCCGAGTGACACATCTGATAAAATGGCACATTTTTGGACAAAGGCCAGTTGGTGTAGACTGATAAAAATGCAGCGCGGATTTGAACGTTTCATCTGCTTAAAAATCTGTATCAATAAGCTATTAGTACACCTCCAGCCCAGACTGATCTTTCCCACCAGCATTTTCCAGTTCATTTGTTTTATTTGTTTCTCCAAAAGGGAATCAGAATGCAATTCACCCATTCAGAGCGGTGTGTTGTTCTGCATGAAGCCATAATTACTCTTTTTATAAATTTTGAGAGAGAGAGAGAGAGAAGCATACATTTCTGATGGTTAAGATGAACTTCGTTCCCTCGAGAGGTTTGCTACTATTTGAGTTAAAATGTGGGATTTGCTGTGTAGAAGGGCATAGGCACAGATCTCTGAAGTGGTTGCTTAGTGATAGATAAAAGCTTTGAGGCAAAATGTTTCAAAGATTCAAAGATAACAGCCTTCCATTCATGTGGCATGAGCAGCGTTGTCTGCAGCCTCTCTTTTGTGACGATCCGGGCTCCGTATGTAAGTTTAAGGTAACAAAAGAGGTAAGAACAAGTTTGTGTAGGCTGAAGCACCATGTGAGTCCAGCGTAAAGCGGAGTTGAAGAAATACACTCCTATCACTTTGCTTTTAAGCATTGCAAAGCTGACTAGAAAGGTATAAAATGCATGGTGGTAGTTTCCAGACAACACGTAAAAAACCTTTTTGGCAACATCTGTGCTGTGTAAGGCTTTCCCCCTTTCATTAGCATGGCATGTTGCATAGCGTAAGTTTACCCATGACATTTTTCAACCTGTTTTTCACTGAGTAGGGTACAAAAATCTTATTTTGTTGTGGTCAGCGTAATAACCTAGTGTGGCTCTTTTCATAAAAACACTGAGATGCTTAGAGAAAGAATGGGGCTTCTTTCCCAACACGTGATGTGTGCCATTTGGCCGACCCTTTCTTTAGTTCGATGGCAGGGTTTAATTTTAAATTGTGGTATGTAGCCATTGACAGATTCTTTTGAAATGTATTAAGAGGGAGATTGGTTCCAAGATGATGTTCTAGAGCTGGCGTTAGTTTCTTTTCAAAATTGTAAACTAATGCTTCTTTATGATGAAATGAGTTTTCTTTCTTTTTCTTTTCTTTTCAAAATTAGAAACAAAAATCGTGGTGTGCTATGTCAAACTGCACGGCAACCTATAAATAAAAACAGGAGAGAAAAGAATCTACAAATGAAAGGTTAGAAGGGACAGCTGTGTTGTCTTTGAAAAAGAAATCTATTAGGTATTTTTATAATTATATGGCAGTTGTCTTTATGTGGTATTTACAGTTATGATTTACGTCCATATTACCATAACTATTTCCATACTTATAGACAACATGTGATAATGCTGGGAGCCAAAAGCAACCATTTGGTAGCATTTAAAAAATGCAGAAACACTAAGAGAAAACAGGGCAGTATAGCAGAACCCTTCTGAGCTTTATCCATCTGAGTAATGCGAGCCAGAGCAAAAGTGTCGTCCAACATAAACAAATGTAGAGGTTGCATTGTGGTGGTAAACTCTCTTTACCAAATTAAACACTCGTTTTAAAGTTGGGAGCTAAATAGATGGGCTCAGAGAAGAGTGGCATTTCCCTACTATCTTATTCCTCCTGCATAACAACGGAGAGATGGATGTTAGCAAATCTGATTCCTGCTGTGATTACATCAGGAGTCATGAAATAGTAAATTATTTATCATGACAGTGCCTGAAAGCACCACCATAGTGAAGGCCCTGTCAGAATTTGCATTATAAACCCCTAATTTGTGAGTGGGGTGATGGGCATAACTGAGCTGCATTAAAAAAAAAAAGGGAAAAAGCTGAAAATTGGTGCACAATGAGTCAGTTGCAAAATGAGCGTGCTACATTTTTGAGGTTTCAAGCATATGTCTGAAATAAACCCAGCAAATGCATTTGTTAACAAAAACATATTTTAGCGCTAAGGTGTTTGCGGGTTGTTTGCCCCTAGTTCCTGAAAGATTGAGTCATTCCATGATATAAAGCTTTTCAGAAGTCTTTTTGCAAATGGGTGTTTTGTGGATTTTCTTAGCTACTAAAAGAGGCTGATAGTTCTTAAAAGTAGCTATCCGAGTTGCACTGCTGTTCCTTCTTGTAAATAGAAAATACATTTCATCCTGGCCCTCTGTGTTTTGCAAACATGCATGAACACTGCTGATTTTTGGAGCATCTCGTCTCAACACAAATGTGTGTGAGTCAATAATTAACGTAGCTAATGTGGCTTGCAGTTACTGGTATAGCTCTTGTGAAGAAGGTGTATTGCTTGTTGTACGTGTTCTTGGAGTATGCCATGTTCAAGGTGGTGGACAGGAGGTTCACAGGGAGAGATGCTGTGAATGTGTGTTTGGAATGGATGCCAGTAAAGACAGTCAAAACCTGATCTTATTTACTCCAGGGCAGGCCAGCACAAATCCATTGATTCTGCACCATACTCATGAAGTCATTAGATTTTTATTTTGAAGCTGTTACCTAATGAAAAAAAAAAAAAGTGCCTGATGCTTCAAGCCAAACTGTGTTTTCATTTATGCCAGTGGAGTTACTCAAGATTTACACAGATGTAAATTGCAGCAGATTTCTTACATTTTTTTCTTACAAATTCCTTAAACAAGATTCCAGCTCGTGTCTTCACATCCTGCTCAACAGGAGCAAATTGTCAGAGATGAGGTGAAAGCAGAAACGGGGACTCAGAAAGTTCAGAATTAATCTGAGTGAAATCACGTTTTCATCTACTATGTCTAAGTGAACCTTTGTGGTGTGCTGGGGATTTAAGGTACCGTAGAACTGAAGTTGTTGCATGTGTTCTTGTACTGAAACATCAAGACGGGTTTTTAATCTGTAATGCTGATTTAAGAGCTTAGACCTCAGCCTCACAGCTTTTCTACTTTGCTAGCTGGCTTCTCAGTGCAGAGAGGAACTATCGCAGCCTGGACTTCTTTTGACTATCCGGGGTGGTTTTATGCTTCTCGGATAAACCTTGTTTAATACGGTTGAGAGGGAAAGGCTGGTTTTGAGCTGCCTGGTTGTGGCGGTAATGTCTGAAGGATCAGGCAAAAATAAGAGCTAACTCTGATACCCCTTTCAAGCAAAAGGAAAGAAGAGATAGCTCATATAGTCTGAAGCGTATCTGCAAGAATCCTGCCTGAATTCTTTCCTTATGGTTCTTGTTACGGAGCCTTATCATACGTGGTACTTGGTAGCACCCTCCTATTATTAAGGTTGTATACCACTTTCCATTATAGAGCTCTATTTTCAGTTGCTTACATCTTTGCCAAACTTTAGGCATCTGGGCTTAAATTCTCCGAGGCAGATGTCTGCCTCAGGCTGAGATTTTTTGGAAAATTTGTATGTCAGTGTGGGTCATCCTTTCTATATCACAGTAACCTGACCCACTGTGAAGGTTCTCCCAGAAGTAAACATAAAAATGTTGATGGAAAACACTTGAGCTTCTTCTAAATTTGAGCAAGAAAATTGGACAGAAATGGAATATTATCTGCCAGTCTTGAGAACCAGAGGCCTGATCCAAAACACAGTGAACTCAGCAGGAGGCTTTCACATGGATCAGGACCTGATTTTTAATGGGTGAGGGAGCAAAGAGTTTCGCATAGTGAACGTTTGCCAGGACGCACTTCACCACCATAAATCAAACGTTAAATAATTCCAAAGCCCAATAAATGAGCATGCAGATGGCAGCGTCTGCTCCCCAGTGATCGCACTGACTGTTGATTAGCGTCCAGCTTGAATAGTTTGATCTCATTTATAGCAGTCCCAAGGAATGCTGTGATTAGGCAATTGGTGCAATCTAGTTGCTTTTCTGCTCTCTTGGCTGAAATTCTTCTGGTGGAACCAAAACCACCCAGCAAACGCTGCCCATGACACCTTGGAGGATGCTGGGGTGGGGGGAGGCAGGGGCTCACAGCCATGTGCTGCATAGCAGCCTGAAATCAGTTTGCAGCTACCTTATGTTTGATAAGAAATGAGGAGAGTCGCTTGCAGAAGATGTACTACTCTACCCTAACGCTCCTTGAGGAGAGCACGCAGATTAACTGCGAATACCAAGGAAGATAGAAACAGTAAAGTGATTTAGGGCTGCTGGTAAATAACGGAGCCTTTGGGGAAGGGAGTCTTTCACAGGCTGTTACGACGTTGGAAATCTAATCATATCGATGCATCCAGGCTGGGAAAAGGTCCTGGAAATAGCAGCATTGACCACAAAGGCTGTGGTTGGGGGAGCCTGTCCGACTCTTCCTGTTCTCCACCAAAACCTTCTAAGCATCACAACTGGGTTAAACTGAAATTGAGAAGGGGGTCATGAGCTTAGAGATGTTGATTTCCTGTAAGTTTTAGAGAAAATAAGTGCCTGGGTTGAGGACAGACACTCTGTTAATCCCCCTGCTCCCAGAAGAAAAGACTGCAGTGTGAGCATGGGTCTTCTCAGGTGCCAGAGAGTCCGGCCACAAATGTATAGGAAACAAAGCTCTGTTAGTTCTGTTGCTTATGAAGCAATGAAGAAATTTATTTACTGTTGCTGGGTGAAAAACTATATTTTTATCTTCAGAGTGTTTTGGAGATCTTTACAATTTTTTTTTTTTATAAAAAGTCAAATCCTCCCACAAAGAGCTTTGACCTGAACTTCCAAAGAATAACAGAAATCAGATCGGCTATAGCTATTTTGCTTCTACCTTTTATACTTTTTAATAGGTTATTCTAAATTAACATAAAGTTCTAAATGATTAGTCATCCTGGTCCCCAAACCAAAATGCCTTCTAAATGAAGGCAATGAAATGTGAAAATGGAGTATTTCAACAATTCTTCTATCCTGTTCAAATAAAAAAAATTTAAAAATTATAAATTCATTAAAACTGTCTTTTCTTATGAACAGCTTTTTAAAAATTGTTATTTTCTGATGGAAATAACTTTCATTTGAACAGGTTTTATGACCTCCAATTGTTGCCGATGTTAAACAATTTAATTTAGAAAGCTATTTTCAAAAACAGATTTTGTAGCTGTTCTTAGTTGCTTATGGCTGTATGCTGCAACTGCTGCCCTCCCTACAGACAAGTTGAGAATTTTCCTTTGGAATGTTTCTCCATCTGAAAATGACAATTTGTTTCCAATGGAACATTTTTTTGAAAAGATGTCACATTCTATGGAACTGTATTTTCAATCATATACTGAAAGAAAATATTCCCAATTTTCCACTTCAGGGTGACTTTCTGAAAATCAGAATTGGGGTGAAATACTCTGATTTTTCTGAGCGTTTCACTTGAACTGATTTATTTCTAATTCATTTGTTTAAAATTGTTATTATTTCATTCTGTTTCTGAATGAAAGACATTCCAGCATCATCAAGAATTCACAGAGAACACAGAGAAATTTTCCTGTAGGAAAAAGAGTACTATTCCTCTAGTACTCCTTACTTCAGAATTACTGTGGTTATTTCATCTACCACGTTTTTCAGATCAGTAATTTAAAGGGCAGTTTTAATATTATTTGAATGCCGTGTAATATTGACCTCTATTCGTCTTGATCAGGGGACGTACACCGGAAAAACCCAGATTTATATGATTCAAAAGGTTACTGGCCTAGCAGTTGGATTTATGTTTCATGCAAGAACTGCGATGCTGAGTCAAAGCAAACATCTGTGTAGTCCTGGAGCTATTCTGTTGCTGTTGGTGGCCAGTCTTGGGCACTAAGGGATGGACTAGAAGAACAGATTGAGTCTAAATTGCTGTAACTAATCTCTGGGTGTTTGCAATGGATTATATATAATAAGCAGTATGAAGAATACTGCTGTACAAGGCAAGTTGCAGGATGACACAGCTGTGTAAAAGAAAAAAAAAACAAACTAAAAACCCCACCAAGATACACTGGAGTAGTGTGGCGACCTGCCCTGACGTGTTGGCTGTACCTAGGGACGAAAATTTTCACTCAACAGTAAATTCATACAAAGGACTTCATATAAAGGCTTATGAGGTAAGGGAGAGAGATATAAAATGTCAAGAAACGAGAAACTCTTTCAAGAAACTGAGAAACTCTTTTCTCCCTGTATTTACCACCAGGTTGTTATTTGCAACACATAGCTTTAAATTTTATGTAGCAGGAAAATGGTGAGCAGATCAGTAATACATACTGCCTTCTACAACGTAATTACTTTTCCTACTAGTAAATACTGCTGATAAATTATGTTCCTATTTTTCTTGTCTAGAAGTTTGGTTGTGATTTCAGTGCTGTGTTCTGGGGTGTTTTCGTAAAAGACGTGTTAGTCAATGTGTCTGTTACACGCTGCAGTCCTTTGAGACCAGGGGAAGGGCACTGGGTTCTGAGTCTGAGGAGGTGAGGTGGTGTAGACTACCTCAGATCTCCGCTGGTCCTGCAGGTACAGTGCTTGGTTTATCACAGGCTTCATCCTCGAGTGCGTTTTTATGCAATGTCAGAATACAATCAAATAATACTAAAGCACTAAGCGGTTTATCTAGGGATTTATTCATGGTCTTGTAACTGCAGAACTGTGCTTTTTTCACGATCAGCAAGTGTTTTTCTGCAGGTTAAAATGGCTTTGTGTGGAACGGTTACGACTGTGAATAGACTGAAAGAAAGGAAGCACCGTCTGTTGGCTCACGCACTGAGCTCCGGCTTCAAAAAGCCGGGGTGCTCTGCCAGAGAACCTCAGTGCAAATGCAAACTAGAGGTATCCTCCCCCTCTATAATACAATACTTTGCTTCTTCAGTTACTATAAGGTACTCGGATACTATCGTACAGAGAGAGACGTATAAATACCTCATCTAGAAGAATATCACTCAGCATCTAGAGGTGTGCCTCACAGTCTCCAATACTGCTTTCTTAAGGGTCCAATGCCCTTCTGTCGACTGAGCAATCCTAAACAACTCTCCTTTAATCTTTCTTTGAGCTTAAAGTGCCTATCTCTGCCCGTGAAGTAAAATATCTGCTTTCGCATCAGGCCATAGCCGGTGTTCTCAATTCTATGGTTGTGGTGTCATCAAATATCTTGGGATCACAGGATAATTCAGCTTGGAGGGGAACCTCAGGAGGTTGTTTAGTCCCTACAGCACCCCGCCATCTCCACTGTGGGTCTAGCACACTTCTCTAGTAGTATCGTGTAGCATGCAGATGAAGAAATAATCACTAAAAATGTGCTGGCAGGCTTTGCTCGTGTTTAAGGGGCATCAGTAAGTTGCAGTCCACCGAATTGGCAGGTCTGCATTTGTTGCTGAGACCCGCAGCCGACAGTTAAAGTGGACATATGGAACATGGCAGTGTCTTTGGCCTCGGTGTTTCCAAAACCTGACAACTGGAAGTACTGAAAATTCTGTCGTATTTTCTCTTCTGAAAAATGCTAACAAAAATAAGGGGCTAGAACTGACATAAAAAGGACTGTTTTTTTCAAGAGGTGAAGCATACAGCCATGGCATGTAAAGCAAGTTTAACAGGTACGGAAAGTGGCCAAAACAGAGTCATTTAAAATGTGGGCTAGTACAGAGCCGTGCTGTCTGCTGCCAGCTCAGGTTAAATGTCTGATCAGATCTCCGTCTGGATTCAGGATCTGGCTCATACAGCTTCCCTGCCTCTTCAGGAGCGGAAAGTGCAGGCCATCAGCTCTGCGATAATATCACAAATCTCCTACTACTCTGAGCGTTTCTTAAGGCTTCGGTATCTGGAGACACGCAATTATGTGAGAATTCTTGAAACTGCTCATTTCTAGCCTTCGCTGTGGAGATAGACATGAAAAACAGGAGTCCTGAAGCCTCAAAACTCAAAAGAGAAATAGGAGGATCATAAAATATATAGCATGTATTTAAAATGTCAGGCTTTTTGAGACAGTCTAGTTGTACTGATTGTAAATAGCTCTAGCAGACGCTGATATATATTGCTACACGCTGCCCAGGGGAGGCAGAAAAGCCAGCTGAAAGGCCAAGTAAATGCTCAAAACTAGAGCACCCTGGCCCCCCTGCCACCCTAAGTACCTTGCCAGCTTGCCCTGCAGTTAGGAGGTTTAACATGAGTCCAGGTATCTCCCAAGCAGCGGGCACTGCCCTGAGGACATACCCTAGGAGGCAGCAGAAGCCCACGTTCGTTCGCAGCAGCTCAAAACACATCAACCGTCTTTTACATTTCCTACTCTGCCTTCCCATGAGCTGCCTATTAACGTTAGTTTTGTTACCGACTTTCAAGGTGCTTAGCGGCTGCAGCCTTGACCTGCCTTGCACAACTTGTTGCTGTGTGATTCTGGAGGGTTTCTAAAGCCACCAGCAGCGAGTCTTCTTGCCTGTGAAAGGCTAAACCTGTACCCTATAACACGGTTGAGCAGGTGCCACGCAAAGAGCATTAACGTCTTTGTGCAGTGTTTGGTTTGCTTCAGTATTTGCAATCAAACTGAGGAAATTGCTGTTTTCTCTGCTCTTGTTTCAAAACTCTGTAGTGCCATAGAAGGAGGATGGTCCTTGATGAGTACCCAGAAGCTGAAGCACAGCGGTCTTTTCCCAGCATTGCCACACATACCTGAAATTAGTCTGGGCAAGCCACTTAGAAACCATTTTTTGAAGGGTAGAAGGACTATATACAAAGAGTACACTCACCATAAAGCCAAATTTATACGCACGATTACTGTATAAATGGGATATCCATCTTCAGAAATAAATGGCTAGGTAGACAAGAGCACACTAATGCCCTGGGGATAGGCATTTCTGGGCCCCCCCTTAGCTCTGACCTCTCCATTCACCCTCATCGTTAAATTAGTACAGTGGGCAACTGCCGCGGGGTAACAGTGTGTGTGCAGCGTGGGTTGGGAAGGCAGCTGTGAGGCTGGGGAGATGGCTGGAAGATGAGGTCCAACATGAGGTTGGGGAAATGGTAGTTTGACAGAGAAGGATGGAGGTGGAACATGGAGTCTCTCACTCTTGCTGGATTTAGAAACAGCAAACAAATTAGATTTTCTTAGAGAATTTTAGAGCCTGACCTCCCTGTCATGCTTCAGGCCGGATTTCATTTGAGCCTGGTCCTGCAGCCTTGCATGACTCTACCTTAGTCAACATTTCTTTGGTGTAGTTACTGTATATGTTAACTGGGTGTGCAGTAGTATGGATGTGTATACATATATATAGCTCTGATTTCTATTTTGTATTTTTGCATCTACATCTTCTCTTTTTCTGGCTATCTTTTACATTTTATGCATTTCAGCCTCCATTTTTTAGAGTCTAAAAAGCACTTTTGGAGGTCTATGCATACTGAATATAATTTCTATTTTTGACGGGAGCTTTTGCTCTCCTTCTGCAGCACATTCTGAACTCACTATCCAGAGGAAAAAAAACCAAAACAAAACAGTGTTTCCGATGTTGAGAGCAACATTTATTTCCAGCCCCAGCTACAGGGTCACTGTTACTGTAGGGATCACTTGCAAGTGGGTCAGATCCTAGAATCCCAGTGAAGTTTTACGCTGAGTTGGGATTGCAAAAATAGACTTCTGATCCTGTGGTAAAACATCTCTGCCTGGGGGGTGAGCTATTGAATGGTGACAGGAACTGCTATAAAGCTACCACAACCTTAATACGTAGGGAATAGAGTACTCCATATGCTGCTGTGTGATTTCCTTCTTTGGCTTGGGAGGCAAAAATAAACTGCTTGTATTTGGAAGGTAATTTTCAATCCCCAAAATATCTTTTCTGCATTTACTTAATTTTGCTAGATGGTTGGGCAAGCTGACCGTAGCTCAGGCTGATGGGAGTAATGGTTAGGTCATTCAGCAGAAAACTCCCTTGTGTGAGCAGAATTTTGTTTCATTTTATTTTTTTTTTTCTCCTCCCTCTTCCCCTCCAAGGCCATGCATACAGAGGGAGGTCACAAAATAGAAGTAAGCTGTAGCCAGCAAAGTTCAGCTTTTGAAATAAAAAAACCCTATGAATACTTATTAGAATTTCTTGTTAATGAGGTCATTTATGTCAGGGCAGGAAATGTACAAAATAGCACAGGATAGAAAAATCTAGACACTGTAAAACACGCCAACAAATTTGGCGCACGCATTACTCCCTTAATATGCCCCCAATGTAATCTATAGATCCCACAAGTGACCACATTCTGTTTATGTATGTAAAAACTCCTATATATGTAACACTCATAAGAGTAGCAATTTTACTAGTGGGAAAAGATTATTGTGGTCTTTTTATATAGCATATAGGTTTACTTAGAATGAGTCCTCGTAGAAAAATGCAGAACTATGAAAAACTGTTAAAATGTCATGATTATATTAATTTCATATTTAAAGGAATACTTCACTTTAAGTTATGGCTCCAAAATTACACTGCTCATTCATGATTTTTTTAATGTATAATTGGCTGCCTCCAAAAATGTCACAGTAGGAGGAAAAAAAAGTTCATTTTCCTTGGCGTGTGTACTGTTGCTATTCCTGTGTTCATTTGGCTTGGCTCGGGCAATGAAATGCTGCAGTCTGAAATAACTTTTTATATGTTGACATGTGCATTTAACTAGAATAAGCAGGCAGAGTGGAGCAAGTTGGATTCAGCAATGAACAAAATAGATCTTGTTTTGCACCTTTTAATATATCAGCCTACATTTATGATGCTTTTTCATTTCTTCGTCATAACGGCGTACACGCACCTCCTAGCTGCACACAGCCCCAGCACAAAGACATGGAAGATGCTAGGCAGCAAGTTAAGATTAATGGGGGGAGGAGGGGAGGGTAAGAAGAAAGGAAGGAAACCGAGGGACGCAATTTTTATCTCTTGAAGATAAAGTTGAGAGGGGATTACTATTGATCCATTGAAATTTATTTAGCCAAAAAAAGCCTGTTGTTTTCCAGACCAATAGACCTTTGCTTTTTGTTGGCTGTCCCTTGGTCCGCGCTAGGGAGAGACCTCTCATGCCTCACACATGTCGAGCTGGACTCTTGAAACCTCACCTCATGTTTCCCCCCCTTGCCTGGCCTGAGTCTTGTCCCTTTATGGGACTGTGTTGAGGCTTCTGCCGAGCTCCAGGTACTGGACTTTACCTGCCAGTCTGATCTCTAAATCACTGACCACTGCCATCTCTATTGGACATCAAGCAGCGGGAGAAAGGCTGTAGTCCTGCACTGCAGGTGTGGGCATGCTGCTGCATGGGGCCATGCTGGGCAGCACCTTCCCCCCCATGTCATATCTGCTCCCGGTATCGTCCCCAGCACATAGCTTGGCACGCAGGTCTCACCTGCCAGGAGGCACCTGAAGGCAGCCAGAACTCACCAGCGGCAGCTCTGAAATATGGATGATGCTGGTGTTCAAAAGCACACGGTTGTTGTCATCCCATGGCCAGCGTCCGTGAGCGCTGGGTGCGGGTGGGTGACAGCTTTCCTGCAAACCCTTCTGCTCTGGGGCGGCAGGTACACGGCGCGGAATAGTTTACCTGTTCATTGCACATCTCTTCCTCAGCTGGGGCTTTCCTCCAAGCCCAGCTTAGAGGGTTGCCCCATAGTCTGATTCGTGGTTACGTGACGGCGTCTAGACCTCACACAGAGAAAACCCTGAACGCTCACAGGGGTTTAGCACAAGCGCTTAAAGGCAAGGAGTCAAATAAGAAGAATCCCAATGAAATTTTGTAGGCAGTCCCATGATTCTGAATGTCTTGTTTTGCTGCCTTAGCCACTGTGGTCTCATACATTGCTTTGCTTTCTGCGTTTTCACTGGTCATTATTTCTGGGGAGATAAAGAATTCTTCTGTCCCCACCTCCTTACACTCACACGGCACTGACAAAGAACCGCAGAAGAGCAGATAGCTGTGCAGTGTGAGAAGTGTGACTGGGAAGTGCACGTTAAATATCAGCAGTGGGTAGTTCTGTGCTTGTTTTGCAAACTAGGCAAAAGACACCTTATTCAGCGATAAACAGGAAACCTGGGCCAAGTTTGTAGAGGTTCCTGCCCAGGGCCACTCCCTAGAGGAGCTAAGGCTCGAGGTACTTGTGGAGATGAAAATCATGACATGCCCCGTGATCTGCATGTTGTTGAGACCTGCTCCTAACCACATCTCAGCAGGGCTTTCTAGTTTTCGTATGTTCAAATCTTGTGCACAAAGAGCTAGGGGTCAGTAAAAAAAAAAAAAAAATTAAAGAAAAAAATCCAGGTAAAAAATGAAGCCTAAAGGAAACTTCAAAGCGTGTTGTTTAAAGTCTACTGCACCAGTCTAACAGCCTGTGATGGAAGTACCGAAAGGGTTGGGGTCTGTGGGCTTTTTGTATCATCGTGTCAGTCTTATGCCTCTGCAGCATTAGCACAATGGAGTTGGAATAAGGCAAACATGATGTAAGAGGGAAAGAATAAAATTCAGCATCCACTTTACAGGTACTTTTTTTTTCATCCAGCTTTCATTAGATATAATCTTTTAGGTGTATGTTCTTGAGGACTGTACACATACCAAATCTGGTATTTTAAAAAGAAAGTTTTTACATGTCATGCAAGTGCCATTCAATTTATTTTCTTTTATTTCTTTTCTCCATATTCAACCATCTTGCTCACATAAAGAATTCTAAGTAGAATTTTACTGAATGTGTCTTTGAAAGTCGCTATTCATCTGAAAACTAAGAATCTCAACCTGCATGGCTTACATGCATGAGATGATACCTACAGTGAAAGCTTGGAATGAACACATAAGCATTCCCAATAATTGCTAGGCTAGTACTGTGGAATAGCGTTTATACAAAGTGATGCAGGTTTTATGGGGAGATCCTGTAATGCAGAATAGTGCAGTATAGGAAGTGAACTAATAAATTATATGTAAATCAAAAGAAGCATAAATGGAGTGACCTTACATTTGTAGTTTCAGTGAGTTGATGTTTGGAAATAAATGTTCTGCATGACGTCTGTTGATCTTGCAAATGATGGTTTCTGTGTTTAAATCCCAAGGAAATATTTGTGTTTGTGCCACAGTTACTACTTTGAACTTTTTCTTGAGTGGGAACAAAGATGAAAACATAAGCTGTTTTCCAATATTTTTTGTTTCCTTTTTTTTTTTTTTTTTTGCTAAGTTTTTCTCTCTCCTGTGGTGGAGGACAAATATCTCATCACCAACACAAGCCATCTTTTAAAACAGCTTTATGGTTTA
Source organism: Gavia stellata (assembly GCF_030936135.1). Lineage (NCBI taxonomy): Eukaryota > Metazoa > Chordata > Aves > Gaviiformes > Gaviidae > Gavia > Gavia stellata. Next base: position 80,925,970 of record NC_082597.1, on the reverse strand, counting down.
CAGCAAAATAGATTTTGGCTTCTATGTCATTTGGGAGAAGTGATCAAGTGTAGTATTTATCAGCATTTAAAAAATCTGAATTTTACACGTTTGTCTGCACACTTCTAAACCCTCCCCACCCTCCACCCCCAAACCATTAATGAAGTTCGTTGTTCTTAAAATAGCGGTTCTGTTTGGAATACCTAATTGCTGGGTTTCTGTTGTCGTTCCTGCCTCGGTACATTGGTCAAAAAAAAAAAAAAGAACCGTAAAGAGCAGCCCATGCCTCCCTCCAATCAGTAGGTACCTGCGTTCCCCCTCCGGTAGTCTTGCAGCCTTCACCACCCTGTGCCTGAGGAACTCCGGTCCCTGTTTCAGCCATGCCGCGTTTAGACCTCTCCATTACAAGCAGCAGAGACACAGTTGATGGGGACTTCGGGACGTGGCACTGCGGGACATGGTTTAGTGGGCATGGTGGTGTTGGGTTGAGGGTCGGACCTGGTGATCTTACAGGTCTTTTCCAACCTTAATGATTCTGTGATTCTGGGACTGTAAAATGACTGCATTTCTTTCTGAGCTGAATGATTTATTTATTTATTGCTTCTATATTTATTTATTGCCAGTGTCAAAGAAAAGACTGTACTTAGGGCTTTTTCATCTTCTCCCAAGTGTTGCCTGCACACTTCACCAGCCCTGCACAGAAATATTTCCCCTGTCTAAGTGCACTTGCTGATTGGAACTAAATCCTCACAGGCAAACTGCAATGCTACTGGTACAGTGTCAATATTTCATAGGTCATTTTTAAATATTATTGCCAGGGCAAATAAATTTCTCCAGAGTACTTAGTCTACCTCTAATAAATAGTTTATTTAAGCTTGTAAGAATGGTGACATTTCACTTTGAATATCTTTGGCCTCTTAAAACCTCTTAGTGCAGAGAGGAAAAAAGGGAAAAATAAACTGGAAAAAATATGCAGCAGATCTTTTGATTTTTTTTTCCCCCTACATTTTTGCTTGTTTAGATGGGCGCTCTTGTCAGACTGCGTGTCTCTGTGTGAAGCTGGTTACAGTGTTTGTTTAATGTGTATTATTTAACGTCTCATTTAGTACATCATTGCCTCTCTTTTTCTCTGCCATAGCTGCATACAGCTGAAATAGTGTTTGAGCAGGTTGCCTTTAATATCACTGGTGGTAATTAAATCGCCTTTTGCCACTTTTCCCTTTTGGGGTAAGAACTATAGCTGTGGTAGTGGTGTTTTGTTTGTTCATTTTGTGATGTTTTGGGGTTGGTTTAGATTTGTCATTATTATTTGTCTTGCTTTTCAGCTTAAAAGGTTGGTGTTCAGTTGGATTTCTTTATCAGTGATACGGAGACAGAGACCAGGAGGAGGAAAGAATTTTCTAGCATCCTTGTAACCATGTTAAACTTTTGTGACAAATGCTAAAGAATAGAGGCACTGTACATATCTTTTGGAAAAAATGCAACCCACTAACAATGACCGGCAGGGGCACGTGGCTGCCAGCGCTGCATTTTGGACAATAGACAATGGTTTCTTGGTTGAGTTTTTGCAAGTAGGTGTTGTTGGGGAGTTTTTTGACAGCTCAGCAAAGGTGTTAACTCTCAGCTCTTTTCATACAACGACTGAATTCATGTCGAGAATAAATGCCAAAATATTCTTTCATGTGCTTCCCATAAGATGTGTCATTTCTTGAAGGCTCAGGAGGAGGTAGAAGGCAGATGATTTTATTTGAGCATGTGTGGGAACATTATATTTCTATTGCAATCATCCCTTATGGAAAAAAAATAATGTTCCAATGAAAATCTCCAGTGATTTTGGAAAAAAATCCCATTCAAAAATGGTAGTCCCTGCAACTCTAAAGATGGCTGATACCTCTTCTGGCAGATGAGTCCATACCAGTCTATACCGGATGACAAGCCATGACCAGGCACTATTCAGAAACTCTGGGAACAGGCAGGGAAAAACCTCAGCAAACTCCAAACAGATACAGGAGGGGAAGCATTTTAAAAGAAGGGAGTCAGCTGGAACATGGTCAAAGTCTTCTGGTGTAAAGAGCCTGGAAAATTTTGTACATACCTCAACCAAATCCCACATAAGACTAGAGGGAAAGGAAGCAAGCCTCCCATGTGCTCTTTAGATGGCAAATGACGGTGTTTCCAAGAGCAAAGCAGGAAATTCTCTGCACGTACTTACAAGTTTATGACAACACAGGTGTAGTCTCCTGCAGAATTTGACTTGCACATAATGTTGTCATTTAAAGAGATTGGGAGGAGAGGATAGCTCTTCTGACTTGGATTTCTTCGTTATGATGCTTGTGCTAAAAGCTGGACTTCCCCTCCGTTCATGTTTTTACCTCAGAATACCATGAGCTTGTCTTTTTAATTTCCTGTGTGTGAGATTTTTCTTTTTTTTGTCTCTTGGAAAATATCAATTGATTCTCTGAGTGGTGGTTTCATTAGTTTCCTTCCTGGAGGCATTTGTTCTGAGGTTCCTGGTTTGTTTAGGCTGTGGTGTCTGCCCATGGCCCCTCTGGAACGTTAATCTTGATCCCCAATGAGCAACGAGGATGACATCAAAAGGCAAAATAGGATGTTTCACTGGTCTGTCAGAGTAAGCGTCTGAATTAAAAGACAATAAAAGAAGGGAACTAAATTAATTTTCAACCAGATTTATACAGACGGGTAAGAAAAATACGGTCTTCATGTCCAGTAGTCAGTACGGCTGTCAATATAATCTGTCTGAATCACTTTAGGACAACTTGTACTCACACTGGTTGCAAACTTACTAGATAGATGGCTATGCTTTTTGATCTTCCATCTCTGGGATGGCGTACAGGAGAGGGAGGTATGTCTCCAAAGCATCAACATTGAAAGAGCTTCAGTGGTAAAGCTTTAGGATGGTTTTGCTGTGCAAAGACATGGGCTAGTCTGCAACCCTGGGCTCCAAGGACAGATCTCAGGGTAACTGAGTGTCTAACCTGAGAAGCCTCTGTGCTGATTCCTGGCCGTCCCACTAACATTTTCTTCTGAAAATTTAAATCTTTGTTCCTCATTCTTAAATGACCCCACAGCTTCTGGAGGTGCCGCAGTTTGGCCAATGCTTCTGCTGCAGCTGTAGTCATCATTCTCCAAGGAGGGGGGGGACAGGGAGCATAAACGACTACTGCAAACAGGAGAATTACCTTCCAACAATATCTACCATGTTTTGTAGGGGTTTTATTAAAACATCACCTTAGTCCCTTTCCTGACCATGCTTATATAGGATGGAGAGCCTTGCAGGAAGGCAGGATGCCTTCCAGCTGTTGATTTTTATCTTCTCTATGGTCTTCAGGGCATGCACCAAGCAGCATAAGGCTTTATGTGTGTTTAATATCAAAGGAGTATCTTAGTTTGGACTCTTTCCTTTATGGGCTGCATAAAGGCACGTTTTGTGAGATTCTAATTTCACTCATAAACCCCTTTGCTAGTAGCAAGCTGCATTCTGCTCAGTAAAGCTGTCAAAATTGCCAGTTTCAGCTTTGATCACAGTAACAAATCTGTTTGACCCCAAATTTTCAGAAGCGTCCCTCATACACAGGGGAAAAATTGTTGCCCTTTCTAAAAGCAGACTCCAAAGCTTGGGGAAAATTATGCTGTTGCATGTGAACATTTTGACTACTACTGACCTTTGCCGAAAGAAGTAGCTTGAAATTTAACTGCTTAGTGAATATGACAGCCCCTGGAAAACAACTTTTGTGCTTGCAAAGGGTGTAGGGAGATCAGGTATATTTGCAGAATGACTGTTTAGCCTTTTTTCATGCATAGATCTAACTCTTTAGATTTCAGTGGTATAACTGAAAAAAGTTAGATTTCAGGATAAGTAGGTGTTATAGCTTGTGCGTATGATAGATGTTATCAGTCTGAAAATTTACAGATATTTAAAACTGCTGAACGCCATTTCCAGATATTTAAATGTGCTTCAGGGAAATGACCGCTATAGAGGAGTTTACAGCTGTCTGAGCCCAAAGCGGGGCTGGAGCCTGGCTCTCATCTGGGTGAGGTCGGAGCCGAGAAGCCTGGCTGGTCTGCGAGGCTGACGGAGCTGAGCTCCTGCGAGGTTTCACAGCAAGCTGTCACAAGTCTCAGTTAAATGGGTTGATTGAGCAGGAGGGTTTCCTTGGAAATGCTGTTCAGTCTATCCAGAAGTGGATAAGGTGGCTCTCCCTTTGAGGTACCTCTCTTTCTCTTAACTGCAGAAAAAGCCCAGATGACTGGTTTAAATTAGACACCCAGCTTTCGCATAGCTGACATCAAATGGATGCATCCTGGCCACCTTGTCTGTAACCGAGCTCCAAACAGTGTTTGATGCCTTATTGCTTTGCGTGTCCTAGCATGATGTCATTTTCTGGCAGAGACAAGTCCTGGGAAAAATATGGCTGCATGTTTCCCCCCCCCCCCAGTGCAAGTCTGGTAGCACGCATGGTGCGCAGCGTTGCATAACACAACTCTTCACCTTCTGGGGTTTCAGATTCCATTACTGCTGCAGCCACTGGAGCTGTACCAGTGCTGAAAAGCATTAGGAGTTTTTTCTGCTGAGGAAAAGAAATCGGACTGAGGCAGTACAGGGCCATGGGCAGGAACTGCAAAGAAAGTACACTCGTCTTTCCTTAACAGTCTGCAGGAAAAAACAAAAACGATATGTTAAGATTTGATGAGAACTGGGTGGAGGTAAAGTTCCCAAACTCTTTTTTTTTTTTTTTTGCTAATTGTCTGTACATGTGGCCGGTGTAAGTTGAAAAATACTCTGATTCACCCGGAGAAGAGTAACATTTTTCATGATAGTAAACCAACACTCTATAAATACCTATAATCCCAGATCTTAACCTCAGGGACAGCATGGCACAAGCAGTTTAGAAATGTTATGCTCAGTACTTCGTCAGAACAGCACTTTCTTTCTCTCTTTCTGAGTTTTTAATAGACATCTCAAGTTGAGATGACTGTCAGCACTTTCTTCTAGTAAGACACAATTTTGCTAAATATATATTGTATGTGTGTATCTATAAATATATACAGACATAGAGTATATACTTTCTGTAGTAAGTAAAGTTCCATTTCTAGTTCATTTTCTGATTTATTCAGTGTGTATATTGCTGTAAATGTTGCTTTATTTTTATTTGCATATGTCCAGTTGTGAGAAATTTTGTGACATCATTTTACACATGAGTACTTTCTCGGTTCCTGTGCCTCTATAGCTGAAGAGTTCATTTCTGTAACTTGAATCTCTAGCCTGGTTAGGGCACAGCAACAAGACTGAATTTTGTGTTTTTGAGAAGCAAGGTTTTGTGCCTGGAAGCATAATTAAATGATCCTAAAAAAAAAAAAAATCAAACAAATAATACCCCATTTAGAAAATTAATTGTATGCTTTTATAGGTTGAAGGGGGTTGCAATTAAATGAAATAAGAAAGTATGTTAAAGGCAGTTCAAGGATATTCTTTATTTCCCCAAATAGACACACTCGCATCTGTGGAAGTCAGTGCCACGCAGATTATCAAGTGGAAGAGTTTTGCAGGATTAGATACTTCATGGGTAGTAAGAACACATTATTTAGTATTTTCTCAAAATCAGACTTATGTCTCGTGCCTCTCCATGCCTCAGAGCATCAGCCTAACCACTACATGATGGATTTAGAAGGAAATTTCTGCTATAGCCGGGTCATCCCTTATAACTGTCCACTAACAATGCCATCACCTCTCTGTGAGACATCTTTTTATCTGACCTAGATGCTAAACCCTGTTTTCCTTTGAAAAAAATGCCCCACAAGACAAACAAGAACCTTTTAAATGCCATGAGACTAAAATTTCTCTTACGTTCAGGACAAGCCTGCCAAGACAAGGTACCCCAACTTTACACTCTAACGGAAAGCTGTCTCTGAACAACGGAATAACGAATGTAAAAACATGGTGAAGGGTGAAGGAGCTCCAGTCGAGTTAGTGTGTAGCTCAGCAGCTATAGAAACTCCCTAAAGTAGAACCAGACCAGGATAATCAAAACAGCTCTTTGTGTTTTTTTGTAATCCAGAAGACTGTCTGAAACTAAACAAAAAAAAAAAAAAAAGAAAAAAAAAAGATTCTGTTTAAAAAGGTATTTCTGGCTTGGACTTTTTGTATTAGAGGACAATGCCCTAATCAAAAAGACAACTGACTTTAAGCCATTTTAACAAAATTGTTAACCAGGTTGCAGATATGTTTAGCCAATGATTCTTCATGCTTCTCTGAAGAAGCAGATGACATACTCATGGGCGGCTTATGGGGATCTGGGGGTTAAAATATCTTCAAATATCCTGTTCAGAAAATATGCAGCTATCCTGAGTTCACAGTGAATATCTAAGATTTCTATGGATAAAACTGCGGTCCAGCCTGTGCTGAGATCCTCTCTACCCATGGATTTCTCCTCCTCCAGAAAAAGGAATGGAAGGATGGATGGACAGGTACAGAAACCTGCAGCTGCACTCACCCACCTGAACTCTTCTGTATATTATCTTTATCACACGGTTCAATCTCTACTATTCTGCAGAGCGCTTCAGCCAGAGGGAGTTTCCCTCAGAAACGCATTGATTCCCCTCTGCAACTCCTCTCCAACACACACTCTGACACAGTTAAAGCAAATCCTCTATAAGCGAATTCAATGACCAAAACAATCTTTGTTAACACAGCGTTAAAATGGTTTCTCGTGCCTTTCCAAAATGCCTTGCTCAGCAAAACTCAAACCTCTGAAAAAAACAGAAAATTAGGAGTCCTGGCATATACCAACAGAACCTTAACTGTCACCCTCTGGAAAGTCAGAGTCCCCGGGAATTACTGGCATGCTTACCAGATGAGTTCGCTGCAGTAGGTTTTACAGAGCCTGATACTCCAGAACTGCATGTGCTATCAGCAGGCGAGCTTGAATCTGCATTTGGTTTTGTTTTGCTTTGGGTTTTTGACAGTAAATTTCCTGTATTTTAAACAAGGTCAGAGGCTCTCTGCCTGATGCGGGAGCAATGTATCTTTTATGTCGGCATTTTGGGGAGTTCAGACAGTTCCCCTTTCCCCTGTCATCTCTCAGATCTTAGCACACTTGAAAGTGAAGAATACACCACTGGCAGGCTTCTCGCACTTGCTGACTTTGCCAGCTGCTTCGTCTTCCTCCAGTTTCTCTCCCACCACCTCTTTTTGCACTCCTGCTTTCCAACCCCAACAATCCCTCCCAAGGGCTACTTTCCTCTGTATTTTTACATCACTTTGTACCCTGCCTCCTCTCAATTCCCACATCCCAACAGTATTCCAGTGAGCATTCACATACATACTTTACTTTCCTCTTCCAAATGAACTACATCTCCCCAGCAAAGCCCCAGCTTCCTGAGCAGGAGTTGGTTGTAGCTATCTGCCAAGGTTCATCACTTATGTCTTTTATTGAGCTTTGTGGGACTGGCTACAGGTCACCTTCCAAGGCCATGGTATCTACACTTGAACCATGGAGGATCTGTCGCAAAAGGCTGGCTGGAAATCTTACCCCAATGTTGTGTTTACATACATTGCAATCTGATTTGGACTGAGAGAGTTCACACACTAAGTAAGTGTCTCTCATAACAGCTTTATCATCACTTTTCCAACAGCTGGAATCAACGAAGTCAGGTAAGGAACAGTCGAGCCATGATTTGAACCCCAGGAACATTCAGAATAATCCCAACACAACTCAAACCTGCCCCTCTGAAGACAGGACAAGAGAGAAATTGATTTGGAGTGAAGGCTGGATTTTGGGAGCACTCTGCTCAGATTATTTCGACCTTGTCCATGATGCCAGCAAATTGCAGCGTAAGCTAAATAAGTCTCAAGGTTTTTTAGACACTTAAAAATCAGCCCAATTTCAGCCTAAGTTTTAGGGCTTTCCCACTTTAATTTTAGCAAAACCAGAGCTCTGCTACAATCAGCATTTCTCATGCAGTCTGCCTGTGTTAAAAGACGAAGCAAGAAAGCGATACTGTTATTGTTATCTTTTCTTCAGAATAGTCAATTGTTCATATACTATGGTGAAGGAGGGCTTTACAGTAACCTCAGCAGATACCTCAGTGGGAACAGAGGTGCGAAATGCTTTGCAAAATCAGGCCTTGTGTTAGAGAATACTCAATTTCTCACAAGCTCAAAACAATTTCATGGATGAAAAAGCAAAAAGCTTTAAGAAATCTCTATTTGATCTCTACTTCTTATATGTGGAGTTATAGAAGGAGCAGTATTCTCAGGCATAATTGTGATTTTTCTTTAAGTAAGCGTACAGCATCAGCTCTTTAGTTCCAAGATGGAGCATTGCCAGATCCTCGAGTTTTAATGCTGATGTTGGTAAATAATGCACAGTTTTTGGCTAACCATACAGGTACAAATTTGTGGGTTAGACCAAAAAAGCAAGCACAGCACGCTGACAGAAATTGATTCAAAGGTAGATTCTCTAATAGTTGTGCTCTTGTTCCAGCCTTTCAGTCACACAGAAATGAAAGCTCTGTGCCCTTTTGGTTTGAAGCAGAGATTTATGGTTAATTATAGCATTTCCCGTGATTACATGTTTGTGCTTCAGTAACTGCTAGATGAGGAGGAAAGTTGAAACAACTTTAGGGCTAGCACGTTGCTCTACCAGAAGATATAAATTCAGATATCTCAGCATGGGCCCTTCCTTATTTCCTTATGAAGGAGAATACATGACAAAAGCTATGCACCACTAGTCATTCAGAAAGCTGGCAGCAGGAGATGATGATTTCCTCCACTGCTTCTGTCCCTCACCTTTTCTTCTATAGGCGAGTCATTCAAATCCCCATCTGAAAAATGCCAACAATGGCCTAGAGTTAACAGTGAGTTCAACTCATCCAGACCATGAGTTCTGCAGAGGTAAGTAGATAACCCAGTAGGGCAGACAAAATATTTTACCATCAAGAGCATCTGGATTTGATTATGAAAAGGTACTCAGATGCCCAAAATTCTGTGACTGTATGTGGTCGATAGCAGTGCTGCCTTGGTGAGGCTGAACATCTAGGTATCTCTCTAGTGCCTAAAATCACTTGGGATTCATGGAAGAGGAGGCTTCCCTATTTCTTGAGCCCCTGTGGTCCGTGCCAGCAGAGTCCTTGGAGAATACCTCCCACACAGCAACAACGTGGTGAGACACTGGAATAAACTGCCCAGGGAGGTGGTGGAGTCACCATCCCTGGAGGTGTTCAAGGAACGTGTGGACAAGGCATTGTGGGACATGGTTTAATGGGCATGGTGGGGTTGGTTGATGGTTGGACTTGATGATCTTACAGGTCTTTTCCAACCCTAGTGATTCTGTGATTCAATATGTAACAACAGCTAGGGCCGTTTTCTTTCAAGGCATACCTGGGGGAGGCGACGCTCATATTTTGGAGATAAATTCAGGGCTTAGAGTACTCAGGGAGAAGGTGGGAGACCCCTGAACTGTGGTCTAGGGAGAGGAAACCTGAATCCGATAACTACGTGAATAAGTGAGTTGGTGTGGAGGGAGGCAGGAGTAACGGACTCCAAAGGGAGGCAAGATGACCAGGACTCTGGCTCACTGGTTATGACACCCAGACAGAAAGATGGGAGGTCTGAGCTGTAGACCCAGCTCTCTTTGTCATTTCTTCTTTTCAAGCTAATGAAAATGCATTAAAAAAGCATATTTCTAACAGATATACTGTGAGATTTTGTATCAATAATGTACTAATTGGTAAAACACTGGAGAGCATCCAACAGAGCATATCTAGTGTTCATGCTAAGTTTTTCTTTCAGAAATCTAAAATCCATTGCAATTATTTTCATGTTTTATTCCCCTTCAGTTCTTATCTTTCCATGCTGCATTTAGTATCTCGGATAACAGAAGTCTGTGTCTGTTCATACAAAATGTAAAGGAAATTTTAATGACGTTCAGGCAGGCAAACACGTCACATAGAACTGATCAGTCTTGACTAAGAAGGGTAATGGTTTGTTTCTAAACCGATTGCTTCAGGTTTTCTGGTTTGGTGTGAAAATTCATATAAAATGGCTGCTTGAGGTTTTGTATTTTACAGCCACAGCATGCAGTAGTTGCATCCAGTGTTATTTCCAAGGTATTTTCAGCATTCAGGGGAAGTCTGAGTGACAGACCGGGACACCAGGCATCCCATAAAGGCACTGATCTTGGCTTTTATGGTAATTCTGCTGTTTATTCAAAATGTATGATTGCCCATTGTGGAGTAAGCACAACGTTAGTACGTTCCCATCCTTGTTTCGTAGTCTGCATTATAGTTGCTTGAGGAGCTATATTTAAAAGAAGCTTTGTTTACTTTCTTAGCTGAAGGCTCCTATAAACAGTATATTTTTCTTCTAAATTTACGCACAAAGCGAATATTAAAAAACAAACTACTGTGCCAAATGTTCAAAGGCTTTTTCTTCCCCCAGCTACTACTTTTATGACCATGGAAACATTGCTTTTGTTTCAGTAGAAAAGCTAAAGTGAACCTTAATGAACTGAAAACTAAAGAACACATGAGATTTTAGATACGGGGTAGCTAAGTATAGCTATAGCTGTACTGGAGATACAGCAATGAAATACAAGTATACTTTGGAGATACTCAGTAACTAAATTAGAAGATTAGGATCACAGAATCCCTTGTTGTGGTGGAATGCCTGCTAAGTGAAAATGAAAAGGAAACTCTTGTCAAAATTACAGAATTTATATAAAAAAAAAAAAGGCAGCAACTTCAAAGTGGAAGGAAAATGAGAACAACTTATGCCAAACCTTTGAAACATATAGGATGTTTTATTAAATGTACTTACTAATATATGTTCCAAAGTAGCAAAGTTTTTCAAAAGCATACATTAACCTGCACTTTATAGTAATTCTCCTAGTCTCGAAGACGGTTGGAGATTGCCCAGCCTGGTGAGGAAAAAAGGCCATGCGTTCTTCTGGGGATCGCCATCTGGGACTGAAAGCAGCGATGCAAAGAAAGGAATACTTTAAAGAGCGCACAAGTAATGTTCCCTTAAGCCACTGACACCAGAAGGGAGGCGTAGAAACTGAGTTCTCTATTATAACTGACCAGAAGCTAGATTTCAGGGGTGGTTCAGGGGTGCAAGCGTGTGATCAGTTGTGTCAAGAGAGGAACGGATTTTCCCTCACTGCCAAAGCTGAAGGAGCAAAGTGAGGTGTGTTTCAGGTCCACACCCAGAAGAGCCAGTGCAGTGAATCAGCTGGGCTTCCACAATTAATACGGGACAGGTATTGATTTCGTACGTGCTCTGAGCACCTAATAAATCCAGATTGTAGTGATTTTGCAGATGGCATCCTCTATTTGAGCAAGGCAGGGAATTAGCCAACCTAGGATAGAATTTATCAAATGTGAATTTAAGTCTGAGCTAGCTCCCTGTATTGTCAGCGTAGAAAAAAACTCCATTTTTGACATATAATTCATCCTAAAGCACGTGTCTGATATAGGTCAGATGAGTCTTTCTCTGGAAGTCCTTGTTTCTCTCCATGGACTGCTAAGGAAGTGTAGATGTCTAGCTCAAGTGCAAAGGAGATGAGCTCAGTCACATTCCTCATGCCTGGTGTAGAAAGAGATACACCTTCTCTCTTTTATTAGCAGCGGGTGATGTCTTCCCAAGTGATAGCTGAGACCTGGAGGGGAAGGGTGCCTGGGGGATGGCAGTCTTTAACCAGGTGGAAATGATTCAGAATACCGTCACAGCCTGTCCTGGATGAGTTATTGCTGAGATGAATTAAAGAACATTGCAGTGTAACTAATCCTTATCCTTTCTGTCTTGGTTGCTCAGGACATTAAAGTTAGTATTTTCCTGTTCCCAGATACGTTTGGTGCATCAAAATCTCACTATGAGATGTAGGCACGCCTCACAGGCTGGAATTTTGCTCTTGAGATGTGGTCCTCACTTGAAAGTCCTATGATCTTCTCTATTTGCATTAGGCTCCACACCAGGCTGCGGAGTAAGACCTCAGTCATTTTTATTGCTGGTAAAAGACTGCTGGGCACCTTCGTATGAAACTGCAAAACAGGATACAAAAAGCAAAGAGAATTATTTTAAGCTGACTTTGAAAAGAACCAAGTACTATTTTTAGTGTGTTTACTACTTGTCAAAGGGATTTTCTGTTGTCTGAAACCCAGACCACTGAGGTTTACCACTGCTTGTATAACATTTTTTCAATAATGCTGTTCCTTTTTAAATAATTGGTATGGCTTCATATGGTTTTAGAAGCCCTCCTCTATCTGTGCAGCCTGGAAGGGAGGATTTACCCCACGGTGGAGGGGAGAGGGGGTGCAGTTTCTGGGTCTGGCTTTGAGCTCAGCGAGGCGGGTGGAGCTCCTATTGACTTCATCCATCTCGCTGGTGACAGAGTTAGGCCCAGGACTGTTTTGGTTTCACTGAAGCCTACTTAGTTTCCTGGTAAGGATACATTTCTAAATATAGCTCCTTACATTGGATGCAGGAATGTTTACCCATGCAAAGTCAGGCAAGGTAAACACTTTTTTTTTTTTTTTTTTGTGAGTATCTTTTTAATGAAAATGAGTCTTGAAGTATATTTGGCATCATCTTGGCATGCTGAAGCTAAATACAGGGACTGTCTTCCTTTTTTGGTATCAGTTATTTCTAATTTTATTTTCACTTGGAAAGGGGTGATTTAGTGATCCTTCGTTATAGATGTGTCAGTCGGAGTGGACGTTGCACGCCCTGCGAGTTCTGCATTCACTTTTTAAATAACACAGCCCTGAATGAATCTGTTGACAGAAGTTGAGCAACTTAAAAATACATTTGGAAGTATGCAATGGGATTATGACAGAGGGCTGTGCCAGAAAAAATACAAGCTCTTACTATGCTGTTACAGTTGCTTAAGCACACATTAAACGCATAGTTTGCACTCTCTCTTGCTCTCTCTCTTTCAAAGAAGGATGTATTGTGAAGTACATTTATTTAGGACCGCTCCATCATGTTAATTCAGCTTTGATTCTACTGATGATTTTTTTTTTATTCCTCCTGTTTCTTTGTGATGAGCTCTGACTTGAGATTTGACCTAAACTTGTCATTTTGTTAACATGAACGTGATTTAAAAGCTATTTATGAGAATGGTTTATTTGAATTCTTTAAACAGGAGGATAAATTTCTGACCAGGCTGTTATTTTCCTGTAGGTTACAATCGTCTTATCAGCTGGCACTACTGTACCTTTGAAAAGGGTAAAGACTACTCTTTGCCAGTCATACTGAAAAGGTTGTTGTGCCTTGTCACTCTTTGGTATTTTCTACTTACTTTTGTGTAGGGAAACTATTTTTGGTACAAAGATGGAGGAAAAAAGAAAACCTTTAAAATAAATTGTTGGCTTTTTAAAAATCAGTGTCCCTTCAGCAAGTTCTCTACAAAGGACACACTAGCGAATAGAAAACATTTGAACGTTACCCAAAGGAAGAATACAGTCGTCTTGGGGACACTGCGCCTCACTTAGATCTTCTATCTGCGCCGAGATGTGGGTTTCAGCTGAGTCCCTGAGAAATGTGAATTGACAATACTGCTTTTTTGCTCATGCCAGTTTTAATGACTGGTTTTCTGCTGTAGAATCAGGGAGATTCAGTAAATTTCAGCACAGAGGACTCCTGGCCCAATATTTAGTCTTTTTTTCAGGGCTTAAGTGTCTCCACTGTTACAGGTAGGCAGAGATTTTATTGAGTCTGGCCCTAAATTATGAGATGCAAGAAGAGCAACGCTAGTGGGAAAAGGGGGGACCAAAGCACCACTTGCCAAAGCAACAAGTTGTGCTTGGCAAAGAGGAAGGTAAAAATACTGCAAAGAAGATGGAGCTCTCCCTCCCTGGAGAGCAGCAAGTGCCTCTCTGCTGTGGTGGGCTGGAGCTGCTGGTAGGGTTTCCCCGGCAAGGCCACGAGCACCGTGAGCAGCAGCTACTGGTGCCTCGAACGGAGAAGAAAGGCAACTCCCCACCTGCAGCTGACTCAAAACAGTTTCGCTGTTCCTCCCCGGCAGGAAACACACAGCCTTGGGCTTCCTCTCAGAGTCCCACCTCGCAGGTGTCCTGCCCCGGCACAAGGAGCCTCGGGCCCAGGGATGGGTGTGCCAGGAAACATCGCCAGAGACGGGCTGTGCTGCGAACACGTACCCACACCCTCTATTTTAGCTCTAAGCACCCTCACGAGAGGCGGTGAGGTACGGGATTACTATCACCCCCGTTTTCTAGCAACCCCAAGTGACTGGCCCACAGGCAAACAGGGGGTCAACAGTGGAGCCAGGGATTTGGGACTGCACTATCCTGGTCCTTGGCGCCAGTGCCCTGATCCACACCCCATCCTGTGGCCTTCCACTGGCGTATTTCTCTTCCTTTGAATGATGCATAATAATTCCTTTCAATTAGTGTCATAAGAGAAAATTAATGTCATTTGGTAAAAGCCAGGTGGATTACGACTAGAGAGAGATCTGGAGAGAGAGAAGGATACCATGAGCATGTCTGTTAATTTCTCCACGCCCCAGTGCCATATCTATAAAGTGAGGGTCCCTTCCTTTAACTGCCCCAGGCACGGCACAGGTGAAATTCTCAGCGCTTGCGAAGCACGTGTGCTTTGTAGCGACAATAACCCCACGCTACAAACTCCATGTAATTTGGTGTGACAGTTGCTATTGCTCTTTTTTTTGGGGGGTTTTGGTCTTTTCATAATACATGTTTCCATTCATAATGGGCTTCCAGTTGCTGAAGCAGTGAACGTCAGTGGTACTCAGCTCCTGGGAAAACAAATTGAAAAGTAACGGGGAAGGAAAAAAATCAGTTAAGGTACAATTTTGTAGTTCAAGCTTCCCAGATAGACTAAGAGATTAAAAGTTCTTGTACATAAGATCAGTGTATATCCCTGGCTAACAATGTATACCTCCAGGTGAGTTAAATGGAAGCAGGATGCTCCTTCAGGAGCAGACTTCAGCCTTAAATAATATAGTAGTGTCCGTGATCTGATACCATATACGAAAGTTGACTGTTGCAGCAAGTTTTGATCTGCTTTTGTTGTCCATAATGTCAATATCTCCCTTATACAGAGGTCAGAAGTAACTTAGTATTTACTCTAGCGTATTGCTTCATTGTACAGCAGGAGTACGTCAGAGCCCCAGTTATGCAGCAAGGCACTCTACTAACACGTGGTGAAATGCAAAAAGAAGGAGGGTCTTGTGCTGTCCTTACTCATGCTGAAGGTCCCCATGCTCTCCGAGGAGTCCCACAGAGGTACCCCCTGTTCCCATAAAGAGCTGAGGAGCTGAGCAGCACCAGAAGCAGCCGGATGAGAGGGTGGGCAATGTGTATCTGAGACTTCATCTGGTGCTCTAGAAAGTCATGTTAATGGTAGATCCTGGAGAGAAATTTGGCGTTTGAGTTATGCTGCTCACATACGGTGAGTCACGGGGCTGGGAAGTCACAGGCGGATGAAACTTGCCAAGCATAGGCAGAGTTGGGGGAGCTCTGGATGAACTGGACTCCCTGGGAAACACAGGCCAGCTCTAGTTTACATGTGCAGTAGGCTCAGTGCTCCCCGCATCCGTAAGCCACAAAGTCTCCTGGGCTCGTTTGACCACCCCAGATGGTCAGCCGCACAGACATCACTCCAGTTTGGTGGATATCCGATCTCACAAATAAACGCTCTACACCAGCAGTCCTAACGGGGAGAGGGGAGAGGGATAACACTGCTTGAACCCCTGCTACTCTCTCCACTTCCCTGCTAGTCCTGGGCCCAGTGAGAGAGTTCTTGGGGAACTCGGCAAGAGTTGGTGGCAAAATGCACAGCATCGTCCTACGAGCACTCTGGAAGGAAGTGTAATATTGGAAATAAAAATAGAACAATTGATTTGTGAGCTGAGCTGAGCTCCACATTGACACAAAAAGGGTCATTGAAAGGGCTTTGCAAAAAGTAAAGGAGGATATTTGAGAAAGTGCCCAAGTTGCAGAAATCCTAAACAATGGGGTTTTTACTGTAAAATACTGAAGCGAGCCTCTTGACTCATACATAGCGCCGTGACAATGCATGTCATCTGTTGACATGCAGAGAAAAATTGAAACACGTTCAGACTGGAGCTATTTTAGGCTATTTGTTATAAGCCCTCTGCTTGGCTCAGGCTATGTGTTCGAATCACTGTAGACTGCCTTCTTCCCCAGTCAAGTAGCCGTGGGTTTGGCAATGACCTCCCTCCCACAGGGAGATAAGGCAGTTTGTACCATGTCAATGACCAGAGGCAGCCACAAAACATTAGGCAGGCTCCTGACTGTCGAGAAGTTGAAACTGCTTGAAAACAGCAGGGTCAGTCTGCTCTCAAACACACTGATATTATCTCATTAGTGGTGGCATTTACTGCACAGCGCAAGGAGCAGAAAAGGGAGTTGTTAAAAATAAAAAAAAAAAAAGCAAACAAATAGTTACAGTATATGGAATCCTTAGGCAGAGGGAGTGTTATTCACATGTGGGGTTTTTCTTTGTTAAAGAAAGTAGTCCTTCGTGGATTGTATACAAGAAGCAGATTATCACTTCCTTATCTTACCTCCCAATAACACTCTCCTTCCAGCTGGCAGGGAACAAAGGCGTTTTACCTGAAGCTCAGTCCTGGTTTGCAAAACATTTTCTTTTTTACTTTGACAAGCCAAGAAATACAGTTGCTTATAAGGTCCGGGTTTGGGAATAAGAGGCAAGCCCTATTGTGGGGCTTTTCTCCCTTCTCTCCATATTGACCTTCTCCTTACTCCCGTTGGACAGTTTTGCTGTCTGCTCCTCCACTGCTGATTGTAACGTCATAAATTTAGCATTGACTTTACTGTGGCGTTACAGTATGAAGATTCAAGAGGAGACCGGCCAGGAGGATAAAAAAAACTAGACAATTAACTCCTGCGATTAAGAAATAGCCTTTTTGTTCTTTACCTGCACAGCACCTATCCCGATGGGTGCAGGACGGGTGCCACCACAGCCACGCACATGAGTAATAACCAGGCAATCCCCAGGGGCCGGCAGGAGTGGCGGGAGACGCGAGAAGTGCGCAGGAAGCTGTTTTCTTCAGCAGCACTCTGATATGTCCGGCAGATCTATTTCCACCAGCCTGTAAACACGCTCACAAACATATGAATGTTTGAGATGTTTTCACGACAGGACCTGGAAATAGAGCTGCTTAACACTGTCCCTGCTAAGTACTTCAGGATGGACTTTGACTTGCAGCAACCCCAAGCTGGTAGCGCCCACATGTGCGCCCGGCCCTGCCAGCTGTTGGCACACATGGTTCTTGCAGACTTTGGGGGGCACTGGTCATGTGAAGGCTTTGCCGGATCAGAATTTTTCATTCCCACCGAAAGTGTGGATTGGGATAACTTCCACAGAAACAAATCCTTCTTTCAGTCATAGATAAGTACTCTCTGCTGTCATAGTACTCTCAGTTGCGACCGGCAAATTAGTAACTCACGCAAATAATCTGCTAGGAAAGTCATCAAAGGTACCCTTCTGTAATAAATAAGTCCGTGTGATACCAGAGACAGAGGAGCCTTCGAGAGAGAAGAGAGCAGCTTATAGAAAATCAGAGACCAGGAGTGTGTAGAGGAAGAGGAAGCTGGGGAAGGGGCACTGAACTTCCCTTTGTAGACATGCCTTGCAGCCGTGTCGTGGGGGACTTTCTTTTAACGAATAAGCAATAGACATGAAGATACGGTTTTTAAAAAACAGAAGAAACTCCTCAGGTTTCCAGAACACAAAACAGTTCTTAGTTGTGGTTTCCTAAGATGTATGCGTTATTTGGCAGATAACTTAAAATCTGTGCATTCACTCTGAAGGACTTTCTGTCTGAGCTGTGTCAGTGAATTGTACTTTCTCGAGCAGGATAAATTATATGATTTAGTTTCTTGCTTGTCTACAGGTGTGGTTCTGGCTCACATAAGTTCATATATACAAGTGCTAAAATTACAGGTTCCAAAAAACATTAAGGGGAAGAAAACCCCCTGCTCTTACATTCTTGACTGTTTTGCTGCGGTAGTTTTCAGACAACAAACCCAGAGAGGCGTATGCAGAGAACGAAAAACAATGTGTTGAAAGTGCAAAATGCACACAGATACAAAAATATTCTGGGACTTGCTCACCCATATGGGAATCTATAAAAAGATACTGAGTTAATGCTTTGCACCTGTTAGAGTGGGATTTGATGCAACTCAATTGTCTAGCCAATTTTTTTTTTCCTGAATTGCCAATTTCATACGTTTTCTAGATGGACTTTTCATAAAAGGCGTAACAATGACTTTAGAGGTTGTTATGTTAAAAAAACCTTTCAAATAGTCGGGCCCCTACTGTATTTGTTGTCATATATAGGCAGAGTTCTTTCTAGCGCTAGAGGATTTGGTTTCAGAGAAACTGAAAGTGCTTCTAATTTAATAGAAACAGTGCAGGCCAAGTTGTGAGCGAAGAAGTGTGTATTCAGAAAAGAGGAGGAGAGGAACTACAGTAAATAACACAGTTGCAATTCAGTACCAACAGAAAAGGGTTTGCAGTATTTTATGACAAAGGAGTGCACTTGGTCATAACCTCGTAGGGCAAAAGTAATCTTTTAAATTTTTGTCCTGAAAACCAGGATATAGGTATATGGTGAGAAAAAATAATGCAAGTTACAGCCTGGAATATATTTTTTAAAATATTATGCACTTTGTCTCAGAGGTGCTATTGGTAACATATAAATTTGTTTTGCTTCTGTTTCTTACAATGGACTATATTTAAATAGTTGTATATAGTATAGTTAAGGTCTTTTTCTTTTGCACAAGGTTACAAATGTAAGTGTACGGAAATTTGAGTATGAAATTACCAGGAAAATAACTTCTTAAATGCTTTCAGAACTGATATCCTTATGAAGCATAATGTTATCCTGGCCTCTGCACAGATTAATTTTTCTTTCCTTCTTTCTTTCTTTCTTTATCTATTTATTTTCTGTGTCTGGGACGTCTTTACACTAGGTTGCTATTCTTGGATCCATAAATGAAGTGGATGCAAAGAGGCTTTTTTTAAAATCACTACTCAAGAAATTCCCTGGAATATAATCAGCTGTATATCAGATCTTGATAATGAGAGACGTCTGCAGTTAGTTTGCAGGAAGGCTGCATGTTTGTTGTTCTCATGTATTCCTATGCGTACCTGGTGGTATGCCACCTGTAAAAAACATTAAGACTTGCATGTGAAGGCATACAAAAGGGTATGAGGAACGGGTTTTTCTCCTATTCTTGAGTAGCCATTTCTTCTTTCCATGTTAATTTTATTTGTTATCATATGCCATATTTAGCTCACTGATAAATTCATTCACTTCTACCCCAGTTTTCCTTTATGATTTCTTTGGGAATGAAAGTGCAATCGGACACAGATATCAGTACCGCTCACTACATGTGTCTGTGTATCAAGCTGCCTCCAAACAGACCCGTGGAGACAGTTAAAATACGTTGTTTATAGGTGAAACTAAGAGTGAATTTGATTGATCTTTCTTCACAATACTGCAAAGGGATGCTTAGAGTGGAGAAAGAGTCTCAGCCTGTCTGGCAAATATCCTGCAATTTTAATTGTACTCAGACAGGAAAAAATACAAGGGATTTGCTGGAGCGAAGCGAACAATCCGAAGCGGACAATGTATTTAACACATTAAGGTTAGGAGCCTGGGCTGCATCATGCCTTAACAGCTCTACTCAGGACAGCTCCAAGAACAGAGACGAAAGTAGCGTTAAGCAACCCTCACCAGTCCTTCCCTTAGCACTTAGGCAATCTCTGGCACGGCCTTTTTTCGCGCCGAACGTCAGCGTGGGTGTGCTTTTTGCACAAGTAACATGCTGGAGGTACAGAGGCAGGCATGTAGCATTCAGGCTACCTGGGAATTCTCCCAAAAGCCTCCCGGGACTGAATCTTGCAGCTTGTAGCATTGCAATGAACTTCTCTGATCTTTTTTTACTTGTGTGGTTTATCTGGGTAAACAGTGATTTATTTATTATATATATCCAGTCTTCTGATTTATCCTACAGTTAGCTTTTAGAACTGTGTACTGTGTGGGTTGATCCCAAATAGCCCTTTTTTAAATTGGCATTTATTAGCTGAACTGTCTGGCACTGTTTCCATTTTTCAGTTGGGTGAGAGTAGAAGCACTCCCAGAACAGATCATCAAATGCATTTCCAAGTCGTTTTTCTGTCATTCGTGGTGCTCGTGCAACACTCCCTGGAAATGAAGGACAAAGAAGCACAAGCATTTTTTGTGCAGATGTTGTTACCCTGATGTTATTTTGTCTCGCTGACCCGAATCCAACAGTTGAAGAGGTGCGAGGGAAAAGACAGACCTAAAGAGAGGCAGGAGTCAGTTGGTCCTTGGGAAGAGCAAGGTGTAGCTTGTTGTTATGCTACTGTTGTTTGACTTCCACTGTTACTAATCCACTCCAAGAGCAGCATTAAAACCAGAAAAAGGATGTGTCAACAACGAAGATCGTGTCCTTGAAAATACCATGTACACTTCAAGAAGACAGAGGAGCCATGAAGACTGAAATTATTCAAAAGCAACTATTTGATTTTTGCTACTTTTTATTTTGACATTTCTATGTTGGAACTCCTTGGCAGAAAAACACAGGTTTTAAAAATCAGACGTCATACAGATCTCTCAGAAAGAGAGGCACCAAAACTGCCGCTCGCTTTTAAAACTAAACTCTTGAGCATCTCTGAAAGAGCAAGTAGTTCAGAACCAGAGTTTAATGTGATATTGGAAATCAGGCTGCTTTCTACTATGCCTCCTGACATGAAGATAGTTCTAGATACTCACTAGTGAAATACTGTTGATAAATAATAAAATGATACAGTTTGTCTGATCACATTTCCCACTATATCTATAATACCCAGAGTACTTCTTTTTTTGCATTCAGAGAACAATTTTTTTTGCTTGAAGCTTATTATTCTATTTTCTTATAACTCACGAGGAATTAGGGAAGAGTCTTGTTGTCTGAAAAACGTATGTATAAATAAGCAATGAAGGGCAAATTAATTGCCATATGTTACAGAGGAGGTGAGGGAAGGTGATGCTCTTCTGCAACATATATCATTTAAACTTTGTTGATAGGTGTGTATACGCAGAATATAAAGAATAGAAAAATCTATGCTAACATCAGCCATAAGCTGGATATAATATACAGTGTTGTGTGCCATGAATAATACTAATGTTTCAGAGTTTGAAAAGGTACAAAACAGAATGGCCAGAGCAGCCTGTGACAGGGAGATGGGAAATGAATTATCAAGAAAGATTAGCCAGAATTAGGCAGCATCGATAATAGGAGACTCTCAAGAGATACACCGAAGACAATACTGAAATGAGAGAAACAAAGAGAGTGAATCACATTAATCTTTTTTAGATAGTCACTAATTTGAAGAGTCTGGGATCTAGGGTAGCAAGGGGGTGACTCAGAAATGATAACTATTTCCGGCACATTTATTTAGTGTTGTTGAAATATTGAACAAATAGCTGAAGTCAAGAGCAACAAGTCAGGGGTTTTAAAGGAGCTGGTTTGTTTTCTTTTTGTGAAGGATTTTTGAGATTACATTAGCTACATATTTGAACTTACAATGATAAGTTCTAGGGTGATTTGTGTTTATTGGGGTTATAAGGGCAGGCCTCAGTGGACCAGATGGTATTTTTACAGGGCTGTTTCCATAACAAAAATGGCACAAAACTGTATTAACTTTTCACAGATTGATAGAGAAACAAACTGTTTAAATAGACGTGTTTGCTTACAGAAGGGTTTAAAAAGGAGTTGGGGTGGGGGGAATCCCTGCATGTTTTCTAATCAAATGTGTATCTATAGGTTTGAAGTTTTAATTTGGGTTTGTCTTTCTATTCTCATAAGAAGTAGCTGAGAAAAGAGGCAGTGGGAATAAAAAATACAATTAATAACAAGGAGCAAGAAGGAAGGAGAATAAGGAAAGAATGTGGAACAACCCAGAGAGACCCTCAGGGGAAAAAAAAGAAAAAAAAAAAGAGAAAAAATTCTAACTTCCAGATAGTTTCTACAGGGCAGGATGGGAGCAAATTCACAGCTCCCCCCACCTTGCCAGTCTTGGTCATGTCTTTAGTTGAAGTTTCTTTTCCAGCTGTAACCCTCTTTCTTCTTCCTGTGTACTGTAATTTCAATGGAGTATTTCCAGCTTAATTCTCTGGAGCTGGCATAAAGATATACATTTGCTTCTAAAAATTAAACACAATTTTAAAAAGCAGATACCATGATAAAATCAGATTGAGTGACTGAATGCAAGTGAACAGCAATTTAATTTTGATTTATTGGAAGCATTACATGTCTGTTATTACAACACAACATTTTGGGTCTGTAAACCACTGATTACTAGAAGGTGGGAGGGTACAGCAGGGGAAAAGATCATTTTTATCTTCTTCTACACTTTCCCCTATTAATCATGGTAACAGACAGGATAGTGGGTTACATGGAGCATGTGTTTGGCCCAGAATGGCCAGTTTTATGATGGATGGTTTTATGAAGTGATGAATTCTAGAATGAAGGTTCCAGCGTGTTTATTTGTAATAACTGGGGTTTTTAACATGCTTTTTCAGTTACAGTAATGATTCCAATTCAGAAAATTGAACAAATGAAAAAGAGAAATGCAGAAAGTCGTTTTTACATGAAAAGGGGCTAAGCTGAATTTTGTATTGGGAGTTAACATTAAGTCCTGCCTATATTACAGAAAAGACTTGCTTAATTTTAATGACCTGAGGTTTGTTAACTAATAGGAGCTAAATTCGTAACTCAGACAAAGCAAACTGTGTTTTTTGGTGATCATCAAAGTGAACACGAGGAGATGGAGGGGAACTCCTACAACTCATATGTATTTTACTGGTTTTTAAACACACCTCTTAATATGTGTGTTCAAGCCAGGGAAGGCATGAAGTAGTAATTAGCTCCAACTGTGGCATATTGACATCATTAGTCTTAAAATTTTGGGACCTGTATTCTAAGACATATGTCAGAAAAAGGAAACAAATGGAAATGAAAATATCTTGCAGGCTTTTATCTGTGGCTACACAGTACCTTAAAAACGGTCTTCTAGATAAAACCTGTACTGTCTCCAGGGGCCCCAGGTGTCCTAGCCCAGCCCTAGCCATCTCCAGTGGGATGGCCGTGATGTGGTGGCAAGCATTTCCCGCCAAATAAGGATAACCTGAATTCAGAATGCCCACAGACTTTATCCATCCTTGTGACAGTTCCCAGAAGGGCCTCTGTGTCACCCTCGGTGTGCTACAGCCCCTCAGTGGCCCCAGTAGTTCATTCCCTTTCTGTCTTCAGTATGACATCAAGCTCACCCTATGGCTGTGCGTCACCACCAGTTCGTGTCCTCAGGTGAAGCTGGACTCAAACATGGGTGTGGGTCTGCACTTGATAAAGAATATGGATGTCAGTCTCCACGAGCAGTGTAATAGGAGACTCTGCACCTTGAATGAAAGTAGATTAGTTTTCTGGTCAACCTGTCGTATCCTTTAAGATGGGTGCCTCTACATCATCAGAAGAGAGTTCAAACTGCTTGAAACCCATCCTCTGTTGTGCCAGCTGTCCTTGGTTGTGTTAACTGAGTTTGTTACCTAGAGTTTTTGGTCGCAGCTATTAAAGGCAAGGGCATAGGTAAGTGTTTCTGTGGAATGGGTGTACTGCAGGCCACGGGCAGGATAGTAGAGCATCAGGCCAGAGGCCCTGTGACTAATCGTGCCCCAGAAACATGGTGCTGAGAGAGGAAAGAAGTCATAAAAATGCAGGGTCATGCTTTGAGCCTTTCCCAGTTATTACCAATAAAGTGCAATATCAAGTAGCAATCAATGAGAATGCTCTGTTTGTGACTCAGGAGCTGAGATCATCAGTCATGACATAGTCATCACTGCCCACCAAAGACCAGCCTTATGCAAGGCTTACACAAGCTGCTATCTGGACCTTTTTGGTCAGATTTTGCAATGTGCTTCAAAGCGCTTTGGATTAGGATTTCCAGTCCAGGTTTCTCGGAGGGTTTTTTCGGCACCAACTTTCCAACAAACTAAAGAGCCCCCACTGATATACCTAAATAGGCACATAAAAAGCATTCCTCTGCTGTAAACCTTCACGCATGTTCTGAAGTGCCTATGAGAACAGGATGGATGGAATGCAGACCAGACTGGGGGAGTAGGTTACTTACTGCAGGTCAGCTTTGTACCCTGGATGTACAGCAAAATGGGGAGCGCTTGTCTTCATTAACTCAAGCAGTAGCCTTTACCTCCAGGTCGGTCTGACCAGGTGCACACCAGGTTCCAAAGGGCCTAAGCACCTAAGCAGCCTTGACAAACTCAGACTAAATCTGTGTAAGCCTGAGGAGAAGCACTTTGCTTTAAGGAAAAGCAGTCATGTGATTAAGGCACTGAACTGGTGCTGAGTAGAAATGAGTTCAGTTTCCAAATGAGAAAGACCATCCTTAACAAGCTCTTTATTCTTTCTGCACATCAAATCCACATTATTAATTCTGGGAATTACACATCCTTTCTCCCATCCATGGTCTCTGATTTTTAAATCGACTGTAAGCTCTGTGAGTCAGGGTCTAGCCCTTCCTAGATGCATTCAGGTAATCCACTGAGATCGAGTGGAATTTCTAGGCTCTAGAAATCACAGAATCACACAGAATCACAGAATCATTAAGGTTGGAAAAGACCTGTAAGATCATCAAGTCCAACCATCAACCCAACACCACCATGCCCACTAAATCATGTCCCTCAATGTCACGTCCACATGTTTTTTGAACACCTCCAGGGATGGTCACTCCACCACCTCCCTCGGCAGTCTGTTCCAATGTTTGGCCACTCTCTCATCGGTCCAAAACACCTTTCTAGACAGAGAAGGAAGCTGAAGCCTTACACACGCTCACGCGCATCCATCTCTTGCCGCAGCGCCCTGTGTGCTGCTTTGCCTTAGCTCTCAGCACAGCAAAGGGTGACCCCAGATAAGTACTGGGTGGCGTTAAGCCACTCACCACCCCTATCCAGTCAGCAAAGTGATTCTTCAAATCTAGCCCGCTCAGTAGTTGTTCCAGTTTACATCAAGAAAGGTTGGAACTCTTCCTGTGGGCAAAGCCCACTTCATCTGGGGATCTCCGCTCTGCTCCTGGAGGGGAACCAGGGCTGCCCGCAAGGCAGCGCAGTCCCTGGTGTGGGGCAGTCCGGTTTTGGATGGGGGCCGTGTGTTTTCGAGAAGAGAGCTCTCCAGGCTTGCCTTTTCAGCACAAGGCACCTCGCTGACATGGCAAGCAGGTGGCTGTTTCTTCCTGTGCTCATGTCCCTAAAACCAGGCAGCAGGCTGGGTGACCCCAGGGCAGAGCAAATGCTTGCGCCCAAGAATAACCAGAAGGCAAACTGGGGAGAGGGAGTGGGGCTGAGGGAAGAGCACGCTTTCTGGGCAGCAGCAGTTCATCCAAAACCCCTTCACAGATGCGAAAGAAACAGCCCTGCCCCCACTCCACCTCCTAATAATTTGGTGTCTGTGTTTGTTGGCAGCTAGGAGCCTTTTTTTTTTTAACTTTGCAAGAAAAGGAAGGTAGGATTTTAGCAGAATCCTATTGCAAAGCGTGTATTTCTTCTTTTCTCTTTCCTTCTCCCCGCCACCCCACCCCCCCGACAAATCCCTGGGGTCAACATTGTAATAAACAGCAGGAAAGGCCCAATTTTCTGCACCTGTGGCCTTGTTTGTCTATATATTTCTATAGGTGAATGGGCACAGGGGACGCAGAAAGGAAGTGAATTCAATGGATTGGTTTAAAAAACTCAGCATGCTAATCAGCAGGCACTCAGGTGAAATAGCTTTAAAACCCTGTTAAAATAGACCCGGAGTGAAACAGGGTGTGTAGCTACAGTGCATGCAGCTTGGGGTTTTTTGAATATAAGAACGTGGCATTGTTAAGAATCAGCCTCTGGTCAAGTAGCTTGTTATTCAGGACACAAACCCCCGCACCTGAAATCTCTTACACAGAGCAGAAGAGTGATTTTGGTTTTAATCTCTTTTTTCATCCCATGAAAGTTTAGTGCTAACAAAAGGTACTAGACTAGCAGCCGCAGAAAATGAGGGGCTTTTTTTGTTTGTTTGTTTTTTGGGAATAGGACTGGCTTGGGCACTGTGAGCTTCCCCACCCACTCTCCTTCCTGGGAAGGCTGTGTGGGAAGCATCCAGCGCCTGGTCTGGGTGGTGAGACAGCCAACAAGGGTACTGTGTTAGTACCAGTGGTACTAACGGTGTCGGTGACGCCCAGAGGATGTGAAATGTCAGTAAGAGCGAACCCCTGCCCACTATGCGGCACAGCACACCCACCCTCTGCCCCTGACCAGCTCCTGCCACAGTCCAAAGGCGTAATACGCAGTAAGAGGTACGTTTTGGTGATAACTCCAGAGTGACGCTAGCCAAAACAGGAGGGCAAAAAACTTCCAAGGAAACTACCTAAAACTCTACCAGAAGTAGATGTTGATTGCTAACAACCTAGACTGGAGCCCAAGGGGAGCCAGGAGACTACGAAGGAGGTGCAGGCAGGGAAGCCTGCAAGGGCTCTTTACTCCCTGCCTGGTGGATGTAGGCAGAAGGCAGGCGGGCATTTCCTCTTTGCACTACGTCTGCCTTTACCACAAAGTCATTGGAGTTTGGGAACCTGGATTAGCTGAGAGGAGCATCTGCCCTGCTAACCCCCACTTGAGCGGAGCCGTCTATCTCTCTGAGGGCAGGTGGAAAGGAATAAAAACATTTTCTAGTGTCATGTTGCTGCAAGTTCCCTAATTGCGTGATATACTTCTTTTTTTCCAAACAAGACACTGCTTTACGTGTCAAAGCTTATGTGTCAAAGAGTCATCAAGGATGACTCTTAGTTACAAGCTAGACATGGCTACTAGCTTTAAACTTGCAAAACAGATGACTACATACATACATACCTACATGCCAAGAGGTGCACAAATTCTCTCACATCTAGACTGATGTATTTTCAGTCTTTTTTAAATGTCTAAGGTGAGTGATTTGTAAAGCCCAAATACTGCAAGAATTGATCTTCTCCCGGTATTTCAGTTCCTGGATGGTGGATGTACTGTGAGAAAACCAGATCTTGGGTTGTTATGGCTCCTTGAAGGTTTTGAAAAAGCCAGTTAAAAAAGGTAAACACAAATGCAAAAGCCAAACTGTTTGCCTTTATTTGGGTTTACCACTGGGTTATTTCTGGCTCTGTTGTTTGCTCAAGTCCCTACTGAAAAGTTGTAGTATCCGCCCATCTGAATACATGCCCACTTGCACTCTGCACTGCTGCAGAGGAGCAAATTCAGCCCCTGAAGCACTTGTGGCATTTAATTTATTTGCAATATGAAAAATTAAGCCTGAAATAGAAAAGGGTCTCACTGAATTTTTTTCCTGATGCTACCTCCTGAGGTCATTTGGAGCTCCAGCAAGGATGTGTGCTGTCTATTTCCTTGTTTTCCCAGAGGTGTGGGGAGGGAAGCTCTGCTATTGAACTACTCCTTTCAAAGGATACTAAGGCTTTAGACAAGATACCATTGGGAGAGGTGAAAGAATTTAAAACGGAAAAACCAAAAGCAACTCATTAAAAAATGATCAGGTCAAAGCTCGATATAAAGTATTGACAAGAGTCCCAAATAAGGGTTTAGATTAGATTCAAGGGGATGAGGACAAGTATGATCTAGTTGCATGAATAGTTTGCTTTTTCACCAAAATGCCATTTAATGCACGGTCTGATGTCTCTTCATAATTAGCCTCAATAGTTTGGCTGAACACATGCGTTCACAGTCGTATATGTGTACTTAATCTCAAATACAAATACTCAACCACGGATATGTTTGTTCAACCCTTTGTTGACTCTGGTGATCAATTTTGAAGCCTAAATACCGGTTAACAGCACTGTAAATAACTCAGAGGCAGCTGTTTATTTACTCATTATATTTGTCAAGTATTTTTTATAAAAACAGAGGCATAGGATTAGCTTTGTATTGCTTCTTTGATACCGGAAAGAGATAACGCTCACCTGCGTTTGTGTTTAGCGGGAACTATCCTGCCTGCTCTAACTCGTTATTCAAACATTCTTCTCAGATTGAGAAGCATCCGTGTCCTGACTAAGGCTCTTTCCCAGACTTAGCATGGAGCCTTGGACAAATCGCTTCCTCTAAAGATGAAGCAACGGTCAGTTGGTCAATACCTCAGTTTGCCCATCTGTAGATTGAGGATGACTCTTAGTTACAAGCTAGATATGGCTACTAGCTTTAAACTTGCAAAACGCATGACTACATACATACTAATAGTTTTGGTGTGTGTTATCAGACCGAGTAGGTTGGAGGCATTCAACTGATCGGCAAAAATAAGATAAAAAACAACCAACCAGCTAACAAAGATCTCTATTTACGGATCATCCTCCCTGTTTAACCAGGAGGAGCCTGATAAATTAGTCATCCATTAATTTTGAAGTGGACCAAAAAGAAGCCTATTTGACATTTTTCTCTGTACCATCTGACCGCTTGCTCTCACTCACCAGAGCAGACAAATCCTCACCCCGTGCTTATTCCAGATTTCTCTCTAGCACAGTCAGCTCTAACAGCAGAGAACACCTGTATCATCTCCAGTACTTCAGCAACAGCCAACAATAACAGTCAGCAGCTGGATGTCAGAAAAGCCCAAATCTATCATGCTATGACACATTGCATTGCCTTTGCAGCAATAAAATTCCTGGTGGGTCAGCAGAAACAGCATCCAGAGTTGGTTAGATCTTCCGTGGAAGACGCTTGAGATGACTTTTGAATTGCAACATTTTATTGTTGTTATTTATGACTTTGGTCATTAATTAATAATTCTACTGGTAAATTCAGTTTACAGCACGTGGCGTGACTGATATGTCACTGTGTTCCTAGAGCATTCTTAACAAGCCTCTGGCCGTGCTTCGCAGGCGTTAACTATTTAAGTCTATGCAGTAGTTAAGGGAAACTGTAGGGACCACTTCACTCATTGCTGATAAGTAGCTGCCAGTGAAGTGACTCCCCATAGCTGTTTGGCAGCGCATAGCAACACTAATCAATATCTGAAGACAGGACATTCGTGTATTTCTTCCACCTGCTGAAAAGAGAAAGTGCTGTTCTTTAGCCTGGCATTATTATAAGCGTTCATTGATATGGGGAAGGGTACTTTTTTTTTTTATCACCATGTTATAGAAAAAGTTGTGTTTATTCTACAAAAAAAAAAGAGAGAGAGGTTAAAAGGTAACCTCAGCTTTTTAAGTCAGGATTTTTAAAGCCATCTCAAGTCCCTGTAGCAGCTAATTTCAAATTTGTAGTTCAAGGCTCTTTGTCCAACACTGAATAAGGTAGTCTGGAAGAAAATCACAGCGTGAACTTGCTCCCACTAAAATAGTTTTGCATTTCTTCACTCGTGTAAATAGAATCAGAGCAGATCTAAAATTCTGATCTAGCTTCAAAGTCTCCCTAAGCTTAAAGACACCCTCATGCCAAGGTTTCATTTCTCAAATTAATAGCTTTATAATAATATGGTTTGATGGTAGTCTATTGCTTGTTTTGGGGGGGTTGGGGGTTGCCTTTGTGGGGTTTTTTTGCAACGCTATTTTCGGTTCCTGAAAAAATTAGGGAGGAAGAGGAGCTATTTAATATGATGAATACCATATTGATGCCGCAGTATCTTTAGACCTTAGCTGAAAAGAGCCTGGGTCAAGAAATTAGAGTGCTAAAAATAATTACTTCAGTAGGTGGCACTATTCCCTCTGTGTCAGTCCTAAGTCAACACCCTTACATGGTGCTCTGGGGCTAACGAGATGTAAAGCGAAGAACGCTGTCAGTTTTGATTATTGAAGACCACTCGTTGCCCCTCCCAGCAGTGGTAGTTGCTGGTTCTTCTAGTCTGATCACAAGACAAAAAGGCAGCCTACCTTCTCTCTCTCTTTAAATGGATGAGGTGTTTTTGCGTGGTAGGTTGGGTTTGTTTGAGGGGGGAGTCCCGAGATTCTGCCCGCAAAGTATCGCGTATTTATGTGGTGCTATTTTAATAGCTGCTCTGTTCCAGCCCAGAAAGGCTGCAAAATGATAGGTCAAGTACCCCCTCATACGCAGACCGAGTCATTCTTCATCTCTAGCTTGCACAAGGCATTGTTTAACTTAGTGCAGTGGTAATTACAATGATTTAAAAGCAAGTTCAGGAAAGGCTCAAACTTACCATGAAACAAATAATATTCTGTTAGAAATATACAGTCTGGTAGTCACAAAGCTCTATGACAGTGCATAAATACCTGCCATCCACTCCCAAAATACATTCATATGCAATTGCAGTTTAGTCACTTCTCATAGCTGTTAAGCAATATGAATTAATATATGGTTGTAGTAATTATTTACATGTGACTTCAATTTGCGCTGTAATGTAACATTGGATTAGTTTTTTAGGATAGCTGTAGAAGGATTTTTTTTTTTCTTTTTTTTCTTAAATAGTGTGTTTATTTTGCTTGGCTAAGCTTCTCTCTCGCTTTGGTGATAACAAGCAAGCACAACTGTAGGGCAAGGTTTGTAGAGGATTCCTGTGTTCACTGAGCATATTTGAAAGGAGAATCCTCCAGGTCAGATGTCTATATAATACGGCTGCAGCTCTAATGCATCTTTGTGGCATCCAGTGGTAATTGTGCCAGCCACAAATAGCACTTGGACCAGGTATGTTGTGTTTCCTATAAAGCGATTAAAGAGGAAGGGTATTGTTTAGGAAGTGGCTAGAGAGTTTCTCAGTCAGGGAATTCCCAGCTAAAGAGATCCAGCCTGGTTTTAAACCTGGCCAGATCCTGGGCTTGAATCTAGTTCCATAGGCTTTAACTGAAATCCCTTTTGCTTTTCACTCCCTGTCATTCATCCGGAATGCAAGCTTAATGCTAATTTTGTATGTTGGGGCAGCATCAGAAGGCAGTAGTTAGGAGTCAACAGCATCAAAGCAAATTTTCCGTAAATCCCATCTCCCTTTGCCAAGCACTGTTAGGGCCATCTTCTGTCCTTAATATTCTGCCCATGAACATTCCTGGGTATTCACCACATAAGGCTAAGAATAGTTCAACCATTTAAGGGCCTAAGCTTACACGCAGAGCCTGTATGAGTAAAGGATAGCTGGGCTGGATCACTGTTAAAACATTCTAGCAGTCCATGTTTATCAATAATAAGGTAATAAAACAACACGATCTGATTTCAGCTTTCTTACCTTAGCAAAATACTAGTTCTTTGTCAAACTGAGGCTCTGTTCCTATGCACGAGGAAACACAGGTTTGTGTAATTACCTGCTTTCTGGTAGGCTCGGTGATGATACTTAACCGTAAGTCAAATATTTGTGTATTTTCTTAATCTAGGTTTTCCATGTTCAGACGATGCATGAGCATACAGTACAATATGATATAACCAAAAATATCAATAAAATGAGAAATGAATTCAGCAAAAAACCCCAAATGTCTAAAGGGAATTTAGAAATCTATTTGTCAGTCCAAGCCTCTAGTAACATATTCATGTATCCTTTAAGATGCTAAATCAATCTTCAGTGGTTTTCTGTCAGATGCCTGGATTCATGACAGGAAGCACTTGAAGAATTGATGTCTGCCTGCACTGTCACCAGGGCTGTGTCATTTCATTTCCCACCATGTAGCTTCAGTCTCATTTCCTAGTAGATGACAGACCATTTGCAGTAGCCTGATGGTGACACTGAAACTTTTTATTTTCCTTTCTCCTTTGCTAGTCCAGTATTGTGGAGCCTAACCCACTCCGAAAGCATGGGATTTAAAAATGCGCACACTTAGAGGAGGCTGGGTGAGGGGAAAGGGGAGAGGAATTACTCTGCTTTCTACAAAGTCTTCTGGTGCTGAAGTGTGCAGAGTTCATGTTGGAAACGTTCCTCAGGACTCATAAGAGCTTTCTCTTACATTTATTTTGAGGAAAACAGATTCTTGTACTGACACCATGGTTTAGGAGCAGAGATGTTGAAAATCATGAATATTTGTAACTTCACAGCCTGATTATCTATATTTTCCTAGATAAGTACCGTTTTCATAACTAAGTATTGACATAAGCATCGCAGTACCATAGAACAGTGGTTTTCAGCTTGGGATCTGTGGCTCCATAGATGATTTATAAGGTGGCCACAGAAGCTAGTGGTGAATACTAAGTATGTAGTCAGGAGGCTTAAATTCTTTACCCAGAAGTCCACACCCATACCAAAAAAAAAAAAAATAGCGGTCCACATATTGGCAAAGTTTGAAAACCTTTGTCTAAAGAAAGACGTGGAAATAGAAGAGAAGGGAGGCACATTCAAGCAGATTGCAAGAGACTCAGTGGTGAAGAGGCCATGGGTTTGTCTCTTGGCAGATTGACGTACAACGCAAGTGGCTTTAAATGAGCAAGCCCAAATGCTGGATGCTTTCGAAGGAACAGCCACATGGAGATTTGCGTGGGCTCATTGGTGCTGCTAAAAAAGCCAGCGCCTTGGACAGGGCTTTGCTGCGGCTAAACTGCTCTGTTACGAATGGAAATTAACTTTAGGCTTGCCATGTAGAGTTCCCTCCAAAGGGAAGCTGGAATAAACTGCTAATCCGTACAGAGTCCAGATGAGGTAAATGTAAGGAAAGGAAGGGCACACCAGGGTGAAAGGACTTTTCAAGAGTTCCAGCACAGATGAGGAGCAGAGTGGGAAGCAGGGAGTGAAGCAAAATAAAACTGTGCCCTAAAATGTATCAGTGAACATCATGGGACTGGTTCCGCCACCCCAAAGCTGTACTTTGATCTACGTCTCAAGCCTATTTCTTACATCAAATGGGTCAAGAAAAGGAGACAAGATGTTTTCCTCAGCATTACGTACTAAAGATTACTTCAGAAAAAAGCCTTAAAATAAACTTGTTGAACTATTTTAATGACATGTTATTAGTACATTATTCCTACTACGTCATGAAAGAATAAAAAATAAGAAAAATCAGAACCCAGCTGGTAAAAAATTACTTCCTGAATTAAAAAAAAAAAAAAGATTTAAAAAATGTAATATCTTGCTATTTCTTTTGAAGTCAGCACATTTTTAAGTTTTTATTTGGGTGAGAACAGAGCTTTTCCTATGACAAGTGGTCCAGCTAAATTTTTCCAGCAGACTGTGTTGCTCGTTGTACAGTGTTTCCAGAGCGGAGGAGCTCCAGCTTCCTTTCCCATTGCGTAGAGGAAAGCAGGCCCTCTCTTCTATGTATCTATCCTCAACAGACCTGAAGCTGGGTTAGCAAGGGGCACCTGCTGCAGGCAGTTCAGTATGACAGGACTGACTCTTCTGCCTTCTCTCCTCACTGAAAACAAAGCGAATGAGGCACCAAAGTGCTTCAAGTTATGCAGGATTAATCAGGGTTGGGATGCTCTCATAGTCCTTAAACTAACACCAACCAACGACAGTCCTTAAACCAACATGTGTGAGGCTCACAGTGATATGAAATAGTCCGACGATACTCCCATGGATCTACGTTTGGTTCAGCAAGCAGCACTACAGTCGCCGACTACCTTATTTCTTCATAGCGGCGTTCCCAGGTAGATCCCGTAGAGCAGGGTTTAGCCTGGGAGGAGCACAGCGAGACGGCTGGGGTCTATACGTCAGGGAAGAGGGCAGGTTTCCCAGGCCAGCAGCCCTGGCCAACTGGCTTGCGCTGAGCATGTAGATACTTTGGCGAGTTAAGTAAAACCCCGTGGCTATGCATTGCTCTAGTGTTAAGCAGTCAGATAATGCCAGAAAAAAGCTAATATAGAGACCCCAGATCCTCTGAATGCTTCCCTTTCTCTGCCAGATGCTGGGGATCCCAGAGATTGTGTTTGGTCTGACAAAACCAAGCGCAGCTTGGTCTGATGCCCACTTACAGCTGGTGGGACAGTGTCCTCACAGCACTTGCAGTCCACAGAGATGCCCCCTGACAAGGGTCTCAGTCGGATGGGACTGTGCCACGGGGCTCTGTCAGAAGCAGGAGGAGTCACCTCATGCCAGACGGTCTCTGAGGTTGCTCTGAAAGGATTGACCCAAAATGCTCTTAGAGGATTCTGCTGGCTCCCTACCCTGAGGGCATCCACACCGACAGTATCGAAAGATCAAATGTGAGGAGTAACTGATCTGCCCCCTTTCTATGTCCTTTTGTGCATCAAAGCTCACCATTTCTGCTGAAGCCAAGTAGGTGAATAGAGTGGGACTCAGAAATTTCAGCAGAAATTGCGTGCTGCCACAGCCGCCCTGCCCAAGTGTGCGTATGTATGTTAAAATACAAAAATATTAAAAAAAAAAAAAAAAAGAAAAAAAGATGTTTGAGGTGAGCTCACAGGAGCATTGGTCTCCAATGTCATTTGTCCTGAGAAGAAGCTGCGGTGCCTCAGCTTCCTTATAGGTTAAAGGAAAAGCTCTCTAAGAGCGGAGAGCTTGTTTCTAGGTTTCTGGCCATCCAGAGTTGTGATGCAGAGGAAATACTGTATGTTTCTCTCTTTAGCATGATGGGAAGGAGATGTAAAGAGAGATTGCATGAGGTCTGATGGAAACCTCTAAAGGAGGCTGGGACCTCACCGTAGCTGGACAGCAGACCTGAAGGCTGAGGACTTATGCTGCTCAGTTGTTCCATCACTAGGAAGGAGCTGGCCATGCTCTTGGGTATGAGACCTTCCCGCACAGGGAGTCAGGCCGTGCAGCTGGGAGACCAGGCTGGAGAGAAGTACCAAGAAATGTGTAGTGACTGCTTGGTGGCACCAACATCCTGCCTGTGCTCTGGCGTGGGGGACTTTGTTGCTGTCTCCCCATTTTCATCCTCATCTCAGGTTGCCTGGTGTGCAAAAAGGTTTCTTCTAGTCCCACCGTAAGCTTCTCGCAGTCCCTTCACCTGCCTTTCACCCCGTGGCATCCCCTGCCAGAGGGAGACGCGGGTGAGGTGGGTTTGTGGCAGGACAGGGCAGCGTTCGCAAGAGATGACAGTCTCTGTGATACGCGCTGCGAGGGGGGTGCCCCAACGGGGGGCTGTTTACAACGTGATACCTCAGCAGCTGCTTCAGTCGCGGCCGTGAGCTGTCAGTGCTTACGGTTTTATGGCACTTTCATCACCATCTGTCACTCCTTTAATGGCATGGTGTGCGCATCTTGCCACCTTCCCCCTGCCACCCCCATGCCCCCCCGCCACACACGCACGCACGTTGAGGAGCTCAGCCATATGGCGCTGAGTAAGCCACGCTGCATGTCCTCATCTTCTGGGTCCATCTTGAGGAACTGCAGAGGACAGTAGGGTGGCCCAGGTAGCCCGGAGTTATGGCGTAAGAGTAGAAAACGTAATTTTATTGTACTAACATGGGAACGGTGGTCTGTCCCCAGGTCCGTCTTTACGTCTGTGTCTACCACCCTAATGTGGGCTGTTGGGCAGTGGCCTAGTCTTCCGCAAGGAAAAGTAGCCTAAAGGTTACTCCCTGATTATACTTTACGCTAAAATGAAAAAGAATAAAACACATACATACACATTTTTAAATAAAAGTATTTGTTTATGTATACGTAGACACACCCCAAGGCTTAATATCACGCCCTTGCCAAGGAACATATGTTATTTCAGCTTGACACATTTTAATTGCAAAATCCAGGGTGTTCTTTTCATTCGTTCAAAACAAGGGAAAACTCAAAGTGAGCTGTAGCAATCGCAATCCCCGTGGCTGTCTTCCATCACTAATCTGTATCCGCGCCGCGAGCACACGTGGTTTGAAATCAAAGCCTTCTCGAGCCTCGGAGAAGCACCCCCAGAAAGTAACAAGATCTGGTTTGCCATGCCTTAACTTTCAATTCGTGGAGTTTTTAATGCCTGTAAGCTTAATGCTGTGCATTATACTGTTATCTGCGTTACCTGGGGGGTTTTGAGGGAGAGTTTGTGGCTGAGAGTAAACTTCACCGTAGCAATTTATTTTTTTTTCCCTCTTATGTGTTCCTCTGATTGGTCATTTGATTATAGTGAATCCCAAAAGGCTCATGGATTAAAAACAAAGGCTGGTTTGTAAGTGAACTTGCTGTTGATGGATTAGGGCAGTGTGCCGGCTGTAACCAGATCCACAATACAAGTTCATTCATTTGGAGTGCAGCTCTCGACTCGCATTACACTCTCTCTGACTCGGCTCTTTACCATCCAGCCAGTGAAACTTTACACCTCTACGATTTTATCAGAGCCTCAGTTCACCAACAATGTGTGTCGTGCTGTGAAAAATATAACTATAAATCAAAGTCCTACATATGGTGGAGTGGTAACCTTTCCAAAGACCTTGTTTTGGAGGCCGTCGCTAAACAGATTTGTTTGTGTGGGAGTGTGTGTGTGTGTGTGTGATGCATATACACACATGACAATCAAAGGCTACCACAACAGAGCACTCTTATTTTCTGAACTGACACTTCACAGTATGAGCCAAAAAAGTTCATTTTGGAGCACAGTGCAATATTTGTGATATTGATATCAATAGATGCCTTTTAGATTTTCACTCTAAAGCCAAATACGTTCAAGGATGATATGTTTTTATATCGTTAGTTGGGAGGCAAAGCAAAGCATGCCCACATTTCTGTGATATGCAGAAGGGAACTTTCACCCCTGCTTTTTTTTATCTCCCTCACTCTCTTTGGCTCACGTGCCACTCTGAGCATTCCCAATCCTTGGAGAGTGCGATCTTTAAGAGCTGTCATTACACTTCTCAAGTTTGACAGAAGATAAGGAAGAGAACAACTGGTTTTAATCATGACAGATTCCAAGTCCTGGAAATCTTTCCAGAAGTTGCTCCCAAGAGCTGATGTTTTCTGAAGCCCCTTCTCCTTTCAGCGCATGTGTGCCTATTCGCACAACCCAGAGATCCTCACCTCCAGATCTTTTTGCTTGCCAAACACTGTTCCTAGTAGACAGGAAGACTAAACCACGATGTACTTTTGCAAATTATGCATGATCAACTATTTCTATTATGGAAGAGAGCCAGGACTAGGAATGCAATAGCCCAGCAACGTGAAGCCCCAAAGAAAAGTAGTCAAGCCAAGACTGTGCTGTGCAAATGGCAGTTCTGCCTGAGGAAGAAAGCCCCCTCCAAGGCCCATTTCTAGTCAGTGTTCCTACCGATGATTTATGCAAGTCTCATCTGCTTCTCTTGCCTGGAATGAGGTAGCATCAGAAATCTTACAGATAGCTTTTCCTCGTCTTACTTCTAGGAGCTGAAGCTATCTTTTGCATATTTCAAAGGGAAAACCAAGGTACAGAAAGATTAGTTGACTTAGAAAACCAGAAATCCACTGTGGCAGAATGAGTTGTGAAACCAGCTTTATACAAATCTCACTTTGCTCTGCTGCAAGAGCTTGACCCTGCCATGAGGCTAAAGTACACTGTGATGCTTGCTCTTCCCCAGGGAGGTGATTTACACCAGCTATGGCTTTAGCCATGCAAGAAAAAAATGGCGAGATTCAGGGAAGCTCTTAAGTTCTGTATAACCGCTACTTCTAGGCTTTCCCCAACGCTGCCCCAGTTTCCTCTTCTGCTATGCGTTGGTTCTGTCTTGGACAGAACGTGACAGACCATGCACTACCTGCACAGTTATCACACGGCCTTAGCTGTCATTAGGGCTTTTTTGCTTTAATTCTCTGAAACTTTACAGCACTTTCTTCCTCATTCCTTTTTAAGTTTCTAACAGACATGGAAATGAGACACGAACAAGGTCTGAAGAACAGCTTATGAAATCTTTTAGTGAACAACCAGCTCCTCTGTGTTTTATTGCCTTTTCTTTACAAGAATAGCTACTTTTGTATTAACTGTTGTTGACGTTTATCAAAATTCTGTGGAAAAACCTTTTTCTGGTTTTGTCATCCACGAATTTGACAGTTGGGGGGCTGGCTGTTGGAAAATGGATTTGATTTTTTGATTAAAAAACGGGGATTTTTTTTTTTTGGTCATTAGTTTTTCACAGAAAAATAGTTTCTTGCGCTGCTGCAAGCTTCACTGAAAAATTTTTAAACAGATAAAGTTATGCTAAGACAGCAGTATGAACCAGAGTTTCTTGTGCTGCCTCATGGCTGTACTTGGCTGGTATTAAAGGTTCACTTGTGTTTTCTCCATAAGAAAAAAAAAAAGACCTACTGGAGTAAAGACATAGGAATTGAAATATGTTCCCTTTATCTGCCTTGATAGTACAACTGTGGAACAGTTTTATGGAGGAGAGAGAGGAATCTCCCTTCTCTGTGTTTTGAGCTTAGTTTTAGGTTACTCAAATTAAACAACATTTTATGACTTGGCTTGGAATTTTTTATTAGTAACTTCAACCGTTCACAATGGAGCCAGTTTTAACATTATAGCAATCTGCAATACTTGGGCTTGTCTCCGCTAAGAAATTAACTGTAACTATGGGTTGTATAGTAAGAAGGAAAACAAGAGGGAGAGAGAAAGCATAGTGTATGCTTGGAGTATTTGAAAACAAATGGACAAACCTTCAAGTATCAATGTCTTTTAGTTGTCAGATTAAGCCTGTGGAAAAGCAACGGTCAAGAGGAGCCCATCTGAAATGAATTGTTAAGTAGTCACAGCCTCACTCTAGTTGCTTTTGGACCCGTGTCTGCTGGACGGAATGAAAACCACCTTCACAACTGGCATTCTTCTTGTCATTTCCAACAGCGGGGTTCAACAACTGAGCGACTGCAGACCAAACCAAGAGTCACTGAAATCAGGGACAGACTTCCCTGAGGCGTTGGTGACCACTGGACGTGGTCATTTCCAGACATGGTATGGATTAAACGGTGGACAAATGCTACCTGTATCTCTTCACTCCCAGTTTTGTGGATGAATGGAGGCGAGGTGTCAATCAAATGTCTCTTACCAGAGCCACATTCATTGCTGAGACAGAGAGACACACTCTTGACAAGTACTACCTGAGTTGGTCAATCGCGGTGATGCCTACTAATACGCTTTATAGTACAAAACATAGGGCCAGCGCTTGCTTAGACCAATCCAAGGACAGAGCTGAGAAGACAGAGATAATTTTAGGTTTAAAGTCATTGCATTTGCTGTAATGCAAGTCTTGTATTTGAAAGGGCTTAGAGTTGTTGATAAATGAGCTGGTGGGGGTAAGTGCACAGCTGCCAGCTGCTTCAGATAAAACACTGCATGAAATTGTGCCATTTATGTAACTCTTGTTTACAAACTTGGAGCACAAGGATAATCGTGGTTTTATATGAAGTCACACAGTCAACATATTGGGCATGCCTATGTTTATGAGAATTCTGCTGATGCGAGGAAACTCAGTAATTTTAAATTACCATACCTGGCATTGAGCTCTTTGGAATTAGGTATCAGGAATGTTTATGCAACATGTATTTCATATGTCCTTCAAAAAACTTGCAATTCCCAGGAAAACTGATTTAGATTTGTCACTGTTTTCCACCATGCCTAGGGAATACACTACAGTTTAGCTCCTCATAGTACTTGAAGATGATCTCATTCTGTTTATCTTTCTCTTGTTTGTTAATTTTTGAGCATTAATTAGCTCCAGACACCATTTTTCTGTTCCTTCCATGAGTTCTATCACAGATTTGTAGTTAAAGTTATTGTTATTTATTTATTGCCTAGATCCGGATAATTACTGGTTGAGTCTAACACCCATTGTAATGCATTTTAAACATGTGGCTTTGGCTAGAACAGTTTGAGAGGCCTTTTTTTCTGTGTTTATAATTGTATTAGCTCTGCTTGTTGCAGAAATGAGGCTGTCAGACCTTTCAAAAAGAACCCCATCTTCTGTCAAGTGGGTACATCCACTCTTTATTTCTTCCATTTACAGCTGCATGAAGTCAGACTTCACAACATACTTGAGTCTGGAGACCCTTTCATTGTTCAACCAATTTGAGATTACCTTTGATATCTTCACCTTATAAAACTTTTGCCTTGATTTCACTGGGGCCAGGATTTCATCGGGATCCTGCTTCTTGGCCCAGTTCCTGTGAGTGTATCAGATAGGTAGGGTACATAGAAAACCACCAGCCCATCTGGAAAATTGATCATTCATCTCTTTAGATTCTGTTTAGAACTCCAGCAAAGATAGTTA
This sequence comes from Gavia stellata, assembly GCF_030936135.1. Classification (NCBI taxonomy): domain Eukaryota; kingdom Metazoa; phylum Chordata; class Aves; order Gaviiformes; family Gaviidae; genus Gavia; species Gavia stellata. Next base: position 80,885,819 of record NC_082597.1, on the reverse strand, counting down.
AGCTGACCTTTCCTTCCAGATGAAGGAAAATAAAGAAGAGCTGAGCCAAGATCTCTCTCCAAATATGATTTTGCTTAGAAACCTAAAGAAAACATGAAGTAATTCCACTCATTACTCCATCTAGAAATCCTGAAGTCTTATGTCTTTTATCCAGTTCTTGGCTCCCTACAGCCACATGGTTCTTACCGTGTTGTATATCATGCAGCATTAGGAGTGGTCTTGAAGTTGCTTCTGTATCTCAGAAGGTAACGATCTGCACTTCTGGTCTCCTTTTGCTCTGGCTGCAGATTTCTGGAGCCCAGTGCTGTGCAGCTGAGTAACAACGGTTACAGAGGATAGAGTGGCGTGAGCTGAAAGCGTTCCTTATTTTAGTCCCTGCCGTCTCTATATTTCTGTACTATACTTTTCCCTGTCTTGACTGCCTAGGTATGATATTTAACAGAAACTTTGAGCTTGTGCTTACCCATACTCCCCCTTCTAGAAGAGGAGTGCAACTCAGCTGATTCTGCTGATGAGCTGCCACATTTAAATATATGTAATGTATATATATAAAAATACATCCCATTATGTAGTTATATACATATATATATATATGTTACTAGTACCTTCCAGAACAAACAATTAGCTACAACTCAACATTAAGTCTTTTTCAAACACCTAGCTCTTGATATTACACATTCTAAACAAACTTTCACATTTAAAAAAATCCAGATCTTGGAAAATGAACAGTTAAGAGGTCCAGTGAGTTTCTCTATTGCCAGGCGAGGCTGTGTTACTTGCCATCATTTTTCTTCAAGCTGCTGCTGCTGTGTAATGCCCTAATGTTGTTTATAAATGTACACACATACAAGTACCTACAACGATGAAATGAAGAGCCATAATATTTTTCATCCTGTTATTAAAAAAGAGAAAAAAAAAAACCACCAACACCAAGAAAAAGTATATGTGGGATTCGGTTACCACAGAAACAAGGTTTGTAGTACCATTTAAGATGTCCTAGGACATCTCATCTGGCCTCTAGCCTCTTTTCCAAAAGGACATGGGTCTTCGATGCAACCTCTGTTGTGCCTACCAGGATAAGAGACCTTAGATTCCAAGGGAGTCTAGAGTGTCTCTGGGCAGATATTTTCAAGCACCTTTATCACAGTATTTGTCCAGGCAAAGAAAAGTGATTCTGTTTCCAGCAGGTGAAAATTTTACAGGTATTTTGATGGGACTTAATAAGTGCCATACACAAAGAAACCTTGCAAAACAGCCCAGTAGAGTGTAACAGATCTATGAGATCAAGCTTTCATCATCCTATTAACAGTTTTCTAAGAGCTCTGGAATCAAAATGTTCCCAGTCTGTATCCATTCCTACTCCACCCCACTCAGCACATGCATAAGTGTTTTTTTGAAAGTCCCAGGCTTCCCAACCTTCCCCTGCAGGAACAGAGGTGATGATTGTAAACAGATAAGATTCCCAAATTCAAGGGGGGAAACAGCGGGAGGATCTGTTCATTTGTAACAAGCTTATTCTCACATACAAAGATACTGGCAAGATTAATTTCATCACTAGGAAATGGCACGAAGAAAATTACTACAAGTTTTCACTTTTAAAAATATTTTAAAGTAAATAAGGAAATATTTAAAGTAAGTAGGGAGGTATATAGAATGCAGATATCAAGAAAATACTGAAAGCAGAAAACTGTCAACTATTAAATTGCGTACCCAGTTTATCCAAGGATAGCTAAAGCAATGATGTGAAAGCAATAAATGATCTTTTCCCAGCTAACAAATCAGTCTGTAATGGGTGAGGCCAAGTTCTTATCTACACAAGAAAACAGAATTGTGCCAGCAGCTGGGTTGATGAACCAGCGCCAAATATCAGCTAACTGAAAGTATCCTGACTTGTAAAATGTAATCAATGCAGGTTCATTCTGGTGCTGGTTAGTCCCTGCTCCAAGGAGTCGTGGACATGGTGGGCTGATCCCCTCTGGATAAGTCTTGCTGCCATTGCAGCTTACTCAAGTTCAGATACGCTGTTGAAGAGGTTTTGTCTCCTCCTAGACAAGGTCCATCTTGCTCTGGGTTGCACACGTGAGGAAGGCTGTGTTGGAGCTGCTCACAAACCCCGCTTGGCTTCGCTGCTGTAAGATGTCCCCCCAGCATGGCCCGTTGTCCACACCATGTCAGCTCCCGCCTTTCAATCTATCTCAGGTTAGCAAAAGCTATAGCAACCAGCAAGGGGGCTGCGGGTGGCCCGTGTAAGGAAGACCTTTGGCAATTCCACTACCATTGCTGTTAGGAGGAACCGTAACATCTATAATGACATTGTTTGTTTGACTGCTATCCTGCTCCTGAAGGACAAAAGGCAGCCACCAAATTTGATCTTTATAATCAAGTGTGGGCAAGATTTTACAGGTTTTCCCTTTAGGGATGAAATCATATTGGTAAATCGCTATCTATGGCTGTATCTATATTATTTGTGTAAGATCAAAAAAATTCCGTCATTGGATTAAACTCTCTCACACCTTCCGTGACCCCGAGGTCTGTTGCAATGCTCCTGTAATTGCACAATTCTAATTACATAGGTGCTGGTGATATCCATATGATTGAAAATGCGTTTTGTCAGGGCTCTGAGCATGGAATAGTCCTGCGGCGAGGGCATTAACTTAATTAGGGATTCGGGTTTGGATTCAGCTTTCAACTCTGCCACAGAACTTTTGCATGACATAGAGCAAGTCACCTAGCCAGGTTCTCCTCTGCAAAATGTGGATAATGAAAACCTCTTTTACTCTACTGGAAGTAGAAATGCTTTCACTGTTGAGAACCCTTTCAGAATCTTCTGATGAAAGCCAGGTACTATTACTAAGATGCTCGTGCTGATGTCTTTTGTATTTGTTTGCTAGTCTGTCTTCTAAGGTTACTGAAACCTTTCCAGACTTCTGGCTAGTTTCAAACTAATACGTTAAAAAAAGAAAATGTAGGAAAAAATGTGCATAGGCAAAGCATTCCCCCTGCACACAAGCCACAGAACCATTTTATTTCTCTCAAGTGTGGAATTCCCAATATTTCAAGTCAGAATTTCTGAAACAATCGGCCTCCTTGGGTCATCTATTTGTGTGCAGCTCCACTCCTTCCCTTCCCCCCACCAACTGGGAGAAAACCCAACAGAAGTCCTTAAGCGTAACTATTTCTTTAGCTTTTTCTAACACTTGGTGACCCCGTGTGAACCCTGTCTTGACCCCAGCCCAGTGGGGTCATGACCTGCAGTTGGAAAACACTGGCCTAAATCTAAGATGTTAGTGGGGCTGCTTCTCAGAGGTGATTTGACAGCTGTCCGCTTCTGTGGGTGCGGTGCGCTCCCGGAGAGGATGCTCTGACCTGCCAATCACGAGATGCTGTGTTTCATCCACATCAGGGAGTTCGCCCCGTGGAGTTTAAGGAGAAACAAAGAGCACATAGCACAAAAACAAGACTTCTGTTTAAGCTCTTGGCCTGCTATGACTCCTGGGGACCTCAAGCTGTTTTCTTACGTCTTTCATTTTTATCCTGAAATGGCTCAGATTCTAAGACGAGATAATTTTTTAACATGACAGTCACTTTGCCTTGATTAGACATAACATCCCAGAAAAAAGAGAACTAGATGTCAGAAAAAGACCCAAATGAAAAGCGAGCGTAACATTTGAAAAGAGGGCTCTGTGTGTTTTGGATGTCCTCTGAGAAAAAGATCTGCAGAGCTGGCAGTAGCTGTGACAGGTTGAGTCAGGAAGAGCAGAATGCAATAAAGGCAATTGGCAACTGGGAAAATGAGGAGTGGATGGTGGTAGAAAAGGAGAGCACTGGAGAGCACACAAAAGAAGCACCAAATGGAGCAGAAACGTTGGAAAACATATTAACATTGCCATCGAAGGGGAGGAGAGACATAGGAAGGAAACCATTGGGAATACGTGGCTCAAGAGAGAGGGAGGCAGTGACAGTTGATTTATTTTTGCTGAAGAGCAAGTGAGAGAACACTGACGCAGAGCTGACAGCTTCCATTCTGGGCCACTCGCTACGCTCTTGAGTCTCAAGCCTCCATGCTCTAAACTGGACCGGTCAAGTACGGGTATGCCAAGTTATATTTTTCTTTCTCAAATTAGAGTTTATTGGTGCAGGTAGGAACTCAGCTAGAAGTTGGCAGTGGTTGGTGTCTCTCAAATAGGCAACATATTGTCTGCTGCCTATGAAGCCATTTCTTGCCCCTGTGATAGGCAAGAAATCCTCTAGATCTATTGGCATCAAAATCCAAGAGATGAGAACAACTTCTCCCAAATACATCTCATGGGGTATCACTGCTCATAGCTCCTCAACTGCCTTGTCCTCACTGCTTGCAATTCAAAATCCTCGTTCTTTGGCCTCAGTGCTACCAAGGACAGACCTGTGCCATCAGTTCCCCTGAAGCACATTAGGTTGTTAGCACTGGTTCTTTACTGGCTTTTCAGTCACACTTCCTTGGCAGAGTGTCCTCTGTGTTACCACTTCCTGGAAATGGGCACTTGCAGCCGAGGACAGTTTGTCTTAGATCCCCAGACTGATTTGGACTCCAAGAATCCCCAGGAGCTGCTCCAGAAGCACAGGTGTCTGGCTCCTCTGGCTAACATCCCTCTTCAGGGACACTCGACTGGCCATAGCTGACGATGAGCAGAGAGGCTGCGCTCAGGATTCTGAAATATTATTGTTCTCTCCCTGTGGCATAAAAATAACAAACTCCAGCAGATGCTTACTTCATTTTTCTCACTGCTCGACAGCATTATTTGGGTAAAGATTGTCCACGATCTTTATTCTGCAGCGCTCTCTTGACTTCTGAACTATGGATATGTTCTGGCTAAGCTTAACTTTGGCAGGCACCTCGCATAATCCAAGCCTCTCTGCCCTCCTCACAGAAAACCACTGTGCTTCTCGCCCCATTTCTTCCCTCACCCATAGCTGTTTCTCTGGTTATTTTGTGCCTAGGAATTTTCCATTCACTAAACATCTGCCTCCTGAAGAGATATTGGGAGAAGGAGTGATCTTAAACTTTAGTCAACTTCCTCAGCCAACCTGTGGTTTAGTCACAGTCCAGTTATTAACGCTTAATACCTTCCATCGTCTTTGGTTTGGTGCGTACATGCTAGGGCCGCTGCCAGCCGAAATGCTACAGCAGGACATGTTCTCCGCTACACCCATTTTCATAGCTTGCTTTCTTATATTAGTCCAAGTGTATTAGTGCCACAAACAGGTTTCTCCAAATAACCTCTTAAATTACTGTGTCTTTTTTCATTTTGTACAAAAGAACACGTTTTCTGGGGTATAGTTGGTTCCAGCATCAGGCACAGGGTGTCCGTTCTGAGAGAAAAAACCTGTTTTCAGGCATGGTTTATCTTGAAAAATAGAGCGATGTCTGATTGTTATTTTTTCCTTTGAAAATTATTAGCACTAAAGAAGACCAGAATTTCTGGGTAAAAGAGGCACTTTTTGCTTGTCATACATTCTTCGTTCTGATACCACCCGACAGGGAAACTAATATGTGTTGAGTTTTATATAATACATAGAGAAAACCAAGATGCCTTTGGTTAGCAAACTTTATTGTAACAAGATAAAGGTCAAGACCTTTGCAAGAGCCATGAAGATTCAAGGGAGTGTTCAAACGGTCTCTGCCCGTTCCGTAGGATTAAGCATCACCATTTGATCCCATTAATGTCACAGATTGAGTTTCACATCTCCATTGTACCTAGGACACAAATACGAAAGCGGTCCTAACAGATGCGAGGTTACGATTCCACGATTCATACAGTCTTCATCTGGTAGAAGCACTAGAAAAAAAAGTTTCTGAAATACCTCTCTGTAAGTGTCCCTAGCCATTGCCAATTTTACCATTGCTGGCACGATGGAAAGTCCATTTTAGCCATTTCTCCAGGGAACTTTAAGAAGCGTTAGGATGTTAATAACTTTGATTTTAAAAGTATCTTTTTACAGTCTTGGTCTTCTGCCTATTTCCACTGCTTTCTTTGAGACAACATGCCATTTTGATGATTTGCCTGCTCTTGTAAATCCGTGCACAAAGATGTGTGCAACATAAAGGAAACTGAAAAAAAAATTAAAGGAAGTATAATCTGAAAGAAAAATAAAGCCCAACCAGCTTTCAGGATTACCAGGATTTGTGTATACGTTAACAGGTTGAAATAGTCAATCGTGAAGGAAATGAAAAAATTAAATCCATATATGTTTGCATATTATCAGAGTGTCAAAACAGAGGGAATTCAGTAAGAAATCTAATACCCTTTGTTAGGTGAGCGTATTTGGAAAATCATGTTTTATAGTTGAATGTGGATTAGACAAGCCATAACTAATTTGTCAGGTTTTGACTGAATGCCAATATTTTTGTTACATATATGACATTTTAATCAACTTCATCTTTGAAGTGAAGGCCTGTTGGAGAAGGAATTTGCATCTGACCTGTCACTGGTTTTTAACAGTGAGCAAAAAAGGAAGAATGAAATGGTCTAGAAGCAAATTGCTAAGTTAGACAAAGTGTGGTAAAACATAATGAGATAATCAAATTGGATGTTGAGAAGGAAATAAAAACATTTCTCATGTAACTGATTGGGTTCCCTCTGATGTACTGCGACTTTCATGCACTGTGGGGTAAGTAAACTGCTTAATCAACTTCCCCTTATTGCTGCAAAACACATGATATAAATGGTCTGCTCATGATTCATTAAGTCCTCTGAAAAAGTAAGGGTTGATTCAAATGCTTCAGCTCTGCCTTGTTAACCTCGTTAGTACCCAGCGAATGGCAATGAGCTGAGAAAGAGCAGAGCTCATTTTGCAAGCACCCTGATTTACAGATTCGCCATGCAAGGACACTATCTTTGGAGCATTTATTACAGATGTCGGAATCCTAAGTCTTTAATCACTGTGTTGTTAATTAATACTCTATTTGTTACTGTTACTGGTTGAATACTGGATGTGCAAAATTCCACATGTGAAAGTACTTAATGTAATCAGGTAATACATTAGTGAGGTGCTGCTCAGCTGTCAGTCTGGTGGAATGTCAGGGGGTGCCAAGAAAAGCATTGCAAGTACAAAAAAAAAAAAAAAAAAAGAAGAAAAAGGAAGGTGGGAGGGAGAAGGGTGAGATTGTGGGTAAGATTTTCTTTAGACCTGGCCAATAAGGGGCTACCTCTTCAGCTAGGAACGCTCAGGCTCACTCCTTGAAATTGCCTTGCCCTGCCTTCTGTTGCTGGTGGGGTGGGATTTCTCTCTGAAGCAACCAACTGCATAAGTGTACTATGTGATGCTGACTGCATAAAAGGCTTCTACAGAACAAGTAAGAAATAAGACAAAAGCATGTGTGAAGGACAAATGTCTTCCAAACAGATGACAGACTGTTTCTGGGAAAGGGGGTTGCAGAGAGGTGGGTCTTGGCCTCTTCTCCCAAGTGACAAGTGACAGGACAAGAGGAAATGGCCTCAAGTTGCGCCAGGAGAGGTTTAAAGTTGATATTAGGAAAAATTTCTTTCCTGAGAGAGTGGTGAGACGCTGGAATAAACTGCCCAGGGAAGTGGTGGAGTCACCATCCCTGGAGGTGTTCAAGGAACGTGTGGACGAGGCATTGTGGGACATGGTTTAATGGGCACGGTGGGGTTTGTTGGTTGATGGTTGGACTTGATCTTACAGGTCTTTTCCAACCTTAGCGATGGTGTGATTCTGTGGGTTGAGGAATAATTGCCAGTTTCTACTGTTGTTCTTATAAAGAGAAGGGTATACTGAAACGTGAAATGTTGGTGTGCAATATTAAGGAAAGGATTCTGAGTAATTCAGGGGTAGGTAGGTTTCCTCTCAAAGAAACAATTTCATATTAAGAGGGGGTGGGTTTGCCTGTAAGCATCCCCCGTCTTTCAAAAAGGTGCAAGATGCCTGTGTGCTCCACGTTCTTAATAGTGTGGCCCCGTGCATCCCGCTTCCTCGTGATGAAGGCGTGCTGTGCCAGTCGAAAGCGCATAGGTGTTAGGAACCGAGACCCCTGCCAGCGTTCAAGGAGGGAGAGGGATGCCCTTTCTCAGAGTCATTTTGAGCAGGAACCAAAGCTGAGTGTGCTAAACCATTCCCTGAAGAAAGCCATTTCTTTCCCTTGAGAGTACGTAGGGAGAAGCCGGACGGTTAGGGTGAGTGCATGAATTAGTGCAGGTGAGAGCAAGAGTGAATGCTCTTTCATCCCAGCAATAGGCTTTTCTTTTGGTGGTTCTGATTTCTGGATGTATTATTCTAAAAAGCAAATAAAGGTAAAATAAGATTATTTCCAATGAAAAGCTAAGCTCGTATTGCAATATTCTTAATAGGATGGTGGCTTCAGGTCTCTGGTAACGTGATGATGGCCCCAGTTCACCACATTACTTATCCTCCAAAGGGATACATTTTTTTATGACTTCTGTCATATACTATTAGTTAGGCAGTGAATCCTTTAAAGGCATCCAAGAGGGAGCTGGGCTGTGCAATGGAAAGTCTTTCACCTCACTTCTAGAATCAAGCAATCACGTTATCTGAGTAACGTATTTGCCCAAGGCCTGAAAAGCTTATTTCTACTGACAAGCTCCTACTGCAAAAAAGTAGGTGAAAAGGAAACATTCCTCTGCATACGTGTTTGAATGTCCACATGTAATTCCATAGTCTCAAGGCAGATAACTAGCCCTTCTATATTTCATTGTTAATGACTGATTCAGAAAAGGAACCAGACTACCTGAACTGACTTGATAGAGGAATTAAATATTGTTGAAAACATTTAACTGAATTTTCCCAACTGTGATCTTCAGATGGAGGGTAAAAACTGTATAAAAATAAATTCATAGGGGATGTAAACAAGTGCTGTGGTGGTCCATTTAGTAATACCAAAGCTGGCTTTTGCAGTCTTGGCTTTGGGGCGCTTGGGGGCTTAAATTTTGCTTTTGTTGGTTTTCAAAGCTGTAAAGTGGTCAAAAAATTAAACTTGCTAGCTCTCACGATATGGTCAGTAATTTTCAGAGAGTAAGAATGGCTGTGCACAAAATATACCTGAATAATATAACAATTGCTTTGCATTATACTAATTAGACATAGTTAAACTGCATCTAAAAACATACATTGCTTATGACTGCTTTAGTCTTATGTTTCATCCATGCACCCCAATGGCATTTATTTCTTCCATTTCATTGCCTTTTCATTTTTTAAAATCTGATCAACAACAAAACCAAAAAGTGACAGGGTGTGGTCTAGGCACTGATGGGCACAATGCTATGCATTTTAGTGAAAAGAAGTTAAAAAAAGATGATTAAGAAAGTGAGAATGGGGTCATATGAAGAACCCCTGCAAAAAAATGAGAATGGGAGCCCTGGTATGAAGGAAAAGAGGAAAGAATGGGCAGAGGTCTGGGGATGAGAGGAGCAAGAAATAAACCAGTTTCCTGACGGGGGAGAAGATGGAAGCTTATGGTAAAGGCAGATGGGAGAAATAATGACTGGATGTCTTTCCTTTTCTTTTCAGTTACCATCACCATCTGTTACTGATAATTTCTCTGTTTTTGAAGGGGAGCTGGTACAGTAAGTGAGCCAGCCCACCAACATAGCCAGCAAAGGAAAAAGAAGAGAACAGGTTAGAAGAAAGGGAAATGCAGGGGTTTTTATATCTGATGGTAAACACTTTCATCCTTCCCTGCTGCTTGAATAATGCATCCTAATTTGACATGACTATACTGGTCACCAAGTTCATGCTAGGGTTATATAATCACAATCTGATCATTTTTCTTAAGTGCTGCTCAGCGCAGAATCCTTTTATGTGGATAAAGGAAAGCAGCTATTCTTTTTCTTGTGATTTTTGGCTTGGGTTGATAGAAGTGTCAGCCAAGAATAAAAATACCTTTATAATCTTTACCCTTTTTCCCTACAACACTTGTGAGTTGTACTATTATTTCTTCATTGTCCTTCTATCAGTTGAAACAGAACTTGGTGTTTATGCCTCGGTTGGTTTAATAGTATATGGCTTTCGTTCAAGTTTATTGAAGCATTCTCCAGAAAATGAGTGTGGTCTTCAGATTGTGTCTGGCCATACGTGAATGATTTGGGGTTTTTTATTTGACTCCTCTCTACTCAGAGGCGCTAAGCTGGAACTCAGCCCCATCTCATTGCTCCACCTCCGTGTCGTGTCTTCTACGACCGATAAGGTCTAGATTTTCTCGGAAAAATGAGAACGCCTGCAGACTGTGTGCAAAATGCCTGAACTTCAGTGACAGCTTTTTTCATTAAATTAGGAGCACTGCCTGCCAGTTACCCACCTTCTCTTCCTTTTCCAGCTCCCAAGTTGTCTCTGTGGCTGTAGGAATCCTTAGAGATGTGTGCGTTGGGGGAAGGAGTTATGGCACTGGGGGTTTTTATTCCTGTGTAGAGTAATCTTTTTTTTTTTATATTGTATTAGATTTTTTTTGTTTTAACGTAACGTGGCCACCCCTGTGGCAAGGAAAGACTCAGTTACTCAGAAAGCCCTTGCCAGTCCTTTTTTTGCTGTAAATGCACGCCTTGTCAGATGCCTTTAAATGAAATAAGGTAGTAGTGCAGACGCCATGCTTCCTCATCTCAGGATTTAAGTGTGCCTGGCTCTGCATTTGATGGGAGACTTTAAAGGTAAATGTTTTTGCAGCAAATAGCCTTGGTGGTGTCACCGTCTTCTTCATGAATGGAATTGCATTGGTAGGAGAGCTGAGCTCTTCTGGATTATATGCGATTTAGGCATTCACTATTCTGTGGTTTTGAAAAAGCCAACAGACACTTTTCCAATCCTAATTTAATTGACTGTAGTCAACTTGTACAGGCTGTGTTTCATATGGTTTGCCTGGTTGTAGTATAGCCTGCATTTAAGCTAGAACAGGTGGGATGAAGCATTCTTTGGAAGTTCCTATGCCCACTGATCATGGAGGAAGTCTACAAAGATAACTTCAGCTAGACACCCATCTTCCAGATGACTGAAGTTACGTGAGATGGGTCTCGGGCATCGTGTTTTCAGCTGTGGTGAAATGTGATTTGGGTGCTACTCATATGAATGACTAGCCACAGAAATCCTGTCTGTCCCTCTTCCTTGGAAGTGTACTACCTGTCTGCATATGTCTGTCCGAAGAACAGAAATAGGTTTATGTGAATTTTACTCACAGGATTTGTAGTTTTCATAAGAAGTTACTGTTCTCTGACTGTTTACTTTAGCAAAAGAAATAGGTGTATAGTAAGTACTCATACAGCTGTAGAGCTGTTGATACAAAAACACAGGATCAGCTTTATTTTCCTTGGGTTTTAAACATATGTTGTATTTAAATGCTTGCTGCAGAGACAGCTGTTGATTTTCATTGTGTGTGCTTGGTGGGGATTTTTTGGATTTTAGATTTTGCAACCAGCAGCAATGCACTGAATAGACTGTCCTTTTCTGACCACAGTGTTGCTATCTGTACGTCGTTTCCTTTCCTGTAAAGCACAGAAAATGCGTGCTCTGCGTGGAGGGCCTCTGTGCTTCTGCCTAGAGTTGGATATGTCTGAAAAGGGCTGGTTTGGGTCTGTGCTCCAGGCAGGTGGTTTGCTCACACACTGCAAACCCAACACATGCAGGTTATGCTGGTCTTTATATACAACTTCGTACAATTCAGCTGTACAGTGCATAGACAATGAATCCATCACTTCCAGAAAATATTGGCTTTACTTCATGGATGGAGAGGGAAAAGGGTAAATCCTGGGAAACCGGGACCTATAATAACACTTATATCATCTTTCAAGGGTGTCTTTTGCAGATAAATCCAAGAACGTTTGTGGAGCAGTCCGACACTAGGACAATGCATTATTTAAGAAAAAAAAAGAACACTCATCAGGAAATGAATAATTTTCTATTTAGTGCTGGCTTTGGATGATATGCGGTAAATAAAGGCACTGAGTAATTTGTATAATAGGAATTGTAAATAGATTCCCCTGCGCTGAGCCCCAGTGAACTTTTGCACTAAATGAGGCAGGGTTCCTGGGGAAAAAAAGAGCGTATGATCATGTAATTAAAGACTCTCTCATAATTAATACCCACAAGGAAGCTGAATTAAGGCTGTGGTCAACATTAACTCTGGCGCTTCCGAACTTTTGAATGTCTGACATTGTGTCCTTAAGCTTTTCAGGATTTGTTTGAGTTTTTCAGCGTAATAGATGTTTAAAACTAATGATCCAGTGATCTTAGCCTGGTAGGATAGAAAAGGTGGCTGGGATTAATGTACTGTGTTGCCTTTGAAAGATTTAGGATATATTGTAATTTCAGGGAGATTTACTACATATTTGTAAATGGATATACTGTAGGATGACCAAAATTTTTTAGCCTTCAATAAGAGGTAAACGAGAGAGTAGCCTAAAGCCTCAAGCAAGAGTTTGGTTAATTCTTTTACAATATTTTAGTTCCTAGCGTCTAAAACGCCTGACCCTTTATGATGTCTGTTTTCTTTAATGTGTGGTCTGGGACAAGACTGGAAGAGAAAGTCGTGCTGCCTCTGAAGCTGAGAATGGCTACTTAGCATCCAAATATGTAATTAGGGAGCTTTTCATGCCTTTTTAATAAGTTGTAGTCATTAGTAAATTGCCAGTCTCATACCCCTCAAATGATTCAGAGTCTTTAAACTTGACTGGACTGGCCCAATTCCATGCAGAGCAGATGCTTTTTTGTCTCATTTCATTCTTTCCCTTTTGTTAGGGGCTTCAGCTGCAAGGAGAAAAAAATGCTAGTTGCAAATAAAAGGCAGGACAGTGAAAACATAGCTCCTCTTCTATGCCAAAACCAGACACAGAGATCTCCCTCCTCTGCCTTTCCCCGACTTGAGAGTAAGTGCTCTGATACTGTGTCACCCCCCCCCACTCCTCTAGGGAAGACAGAGATAAAGCATAGATCCTGCATAAATACCTTTACAATTGTATTTAGGGCTTACCTACATCGACCCTGAGGAAGAATAACGCAAATTAACAAGAAGTATGAAAGTGGATTAAAATGCATTAAAGCTAAACTGTGTGATCCCGTATAGATGCTGTCACTCAAAATTATGATTCTTTTGTTTCATCAGAAATAATTGACCTCTAATGTAAATTCAGGCAAACAAAATAAAAACATGTTGGCTCCGAGTTAGAATGCTTATAAATCAGTAATCACATTTAAATCAATTTCTTAATTAAAAAAAATACTTGATTAATTACAAAGTTATTACAAATGGACTTTTAAATTTGGTTGTTTATGTGGCATTAGGCTGGAATTCTAAGTTTTAAACTGGATTATTTATGGGGCATAATTGCTTGAACCAGAAAGTCACCAGGTAGATGCCCACAAACCTCTGCAATTCTGAAATTGTCCCCAGTGTTTTAAAACGCTCTGGGTAGAAATTTTTGAGTCCGTTGAGTTCATTTTGTTTTGACTTTGGCTTATGGCCTACAGTAAGGATGAGGAGTTTATCCCTTATTGATTTCTGAACCATGTACGCTCAAAATACAGCAAGCTATGCAGCTGTCTCTAAGCTTACCATTTCCCTTCAGGTACATCTTTTGTTTCTCGTGGGATTCTCACAAGCAGATGAAATGCTGCACCAGCACAAAATCTTGTCAAGTCTTAAGGTAGCTACAAGAAGTGATTCATTCATCATTCTGTCTTATTTTTTTTCTGTATTCATATGTACGTTTGCACTGAGAAAGTACTGCCGGCTTTAAATTAATGGATTTCCAAGACCTTTTGTCATCCTCTCAGGATGTTCTAGATGGATAAACGGAAGTAGAAATCTTGCTGTATCATTTTTTAATTTACTTCTGCAGATTTTTTGCCTGTCTCCTCCTGAACATGTAACTAACTCAGGGACTATTGTACTTGTGAGATGAGGGAAAATAATTTGCTGTCATTCTGAAGATGAATGTAAGAACCATCTTCCAAAAAAAAGTATAATCTGAAACGACAGAAGTCTATGGATTTATGTAGACACAGTGGAAGGGAAACTTTTCACTTCTGGTATTTTCCAGGTTTTGAGACAACTATTTTGAGATGTATATGAAAAAAAGAAAAATATTCTTGAGATAATGTAGAAACCAGCAAACGCTATTGGTGCAGCATCACATGACATTGCGCTGGGGACCTCAAGTGTGGATGCCTTAAAACAGATGCATTAACAACAACCAGCCTATGGAAAGTAGATGTTGCCTTTTAGTGACACGTTCACCGTGTCCGATAGATCCTATAGAGTTCATTCAATTTTTTTCAGGCGTACATCAAATTCACATTCTGTTCAGCAGACCACAGGATGCATTTCAAGATCTAAGCTGGGCTGTGTTGCCAGTGTTATGTGCCATACCTCATCAGCTGCAGCGCATTTCCAGCGACTGTTACTTCTACATTAGAAGGGGGTTTGCCTTCAGTATTTGCAGGATGAAAGGAGCCTACACAGAGGCATAAGAGAATGCAGAACAGTTAGTAAACTCTCTGGGTTTTGGATGCGCAGGTGTAAAGGAAAAGCAAAGTAACTTTCAACCCATTGAAAACTAGTCATAGTATAGGACTAAGAAATATGCACAAAATGCCAAAACCATGAAGAAACAGTTAAATGGGACAATAATTTGGCTAATAGTGTATATAGGCATTTTTTAGCGTCAAATAGATGAATTATCACTTTATCCTTGTCCAGCGAGCCCAGCTGTCGCATCCAAGGGATGGGTATGGTCTCATAGGTTAGCTAGCGCTGCCAAAGATGTGGTTAAACTGGAGGCTGCCACATATGCATAATTGAGAAAAAATACTTTTCTGATGCTGGGAACTTCTGGGCAAAACATAACTTTCCTTTCAGATCCTACAGGATCTTCTCCTTTTTCTTTAATAAAACCTTTTTTAAGAGGATTAACCTTATAACCCTGGGTTTGCTCAAAGAAGCCCTAGAGTCTGCCTGTTAGAGGGAGATGTGCATGTTCAAGTCAATATGTATTATGATGGCTTCTTATTCTGGGGAGAATGTTACCCAAAACCTGAGATGGGTATCTCAGCGCTGGCTGTTACTTGGTTGTCCTGGCCTTTCTTGAGTCACAAAATACTTGTTCAGCCACTGCAATAATCTAGAAATCATTTAAACCCTTAAGATCCTTCCAGCTATGTTATTTTCTGCGATAACCCGCATAGTTTTTCACGTGCTGTCTCTGGTTTGAGTCTGCCTGGAACCACTCTCCACAACCCCTTCAGCCCCATCTGTGTTGCTGTGGAGAGCCTTCAGTCCACACACTTCAAATCAGGCAACCTTTCCTGGTCCTGATGCAACTCTGGACCAGACAGCTGACATAAATCCCAACTGTCCAGCACAGACCCAGATGCCTGGCTTCAGCCACAGGCTCTCCCAGCCAGGCAGATTAACTGCTATAGATTACTCATTGTTTTTAATGTTCATCCCTATCTAAACCATTCAGGCATGCAGTTTTCCAGAAGAGAAAAGAAAATGAAAAGAATTAAAAATTTCCTTTCACGCTACTGGAGTCTAAAAATTGTACGGTACCACTGTTTCTACTCTTCCCACTTATCAACGGTCTCTTTTTCATCTTGCTATGTGCAAGGCGTGTGGCACATCGTAGATTCAGAAATGACCTACAGTAAGGCCCAAGCGCTTTTTCTTGTTCTGCATCCAGTCCAATTTCTGTCATGTTAAATAAGGGGCTGAATTCATGTGGGTCTATGGTGGCCTGACCCCCACCACATGGTTGAGCCCCACTGAGTACATCAGAGAAGTTTTCTGAAGATACTGTCTCCAGTGTGGTGGCACAGTTGCCCCTTGGGTAGTTGGGTCATGCTTTTTTCCTTTTTTTTTTTCTTTTTTAACTCTCAAAGTGTGAACATTATTTTTTCATTTAAGTCGCCTTAGAAAACAGTTTTGTGGTCACTGTCACTGATTTCTAGGTGCTAAGGCAGGCCTCACCAGGGAGATGCACAGGCTTCTCCAATGGACGTGAGGCTTCCATGGAAGGAAGTAGCTATGAAGCTGTGTTGACTTTCTTGGCTTATTAGTTGTGGATGGTGGGTAGGGGGCAATCCAGGGAATGATAAGGAGGTTGAAACAAACGTCTCAGGATGGCAGGTGAGGATATGGCCTCAAGTTGCGCCAGGGGAGATGCAGACTGGATATTAGGAAAAATTTCTTTACTGAGAGAGTGGTAACACACTGGAATAGACTGCCCAGAGAGGTGGTGGAGTCACCCTCCCTGGAGGTATTCAAGGAGCGTGTGGACGTGGCATTGTGGGACGTGGCTTGATGGGCATGGTGGTGTGTGGTGTGGTTTTTTGTTTGTGGTTTTTTTGGGTTTTTTTGTTAATGGTTGGACTTGATGATCTTACAGGTCTTTTCCAACCTTAGTGATTCTGTGATACAGCTGCTTAAGTATGCAAGTCAAACAGGAGGAAAAAGTTGTGACAGCGAAGGTTTGGAACCAGCGGTCTACACAAGAGACCAGGAGACGTGGATAAAGTCACTGAATGAACACGGCAGCGCAGATAGAAATGTCAGTTCACAGAGTACATGATTTGATTGCTCTGCAAAGCGGTCGAAGTCTGATTCTAGCACAACCGTCGTTTAATTAGCTGCACTCTTGAAACTAGAAAGGGGAAGTGGGAGAAGCGAGCTGGTGTCGGGAAGCACCAGGAGTGGGGATAGCGGCGGCACCGCGGTAAAGCCACAGCACAGCTCAGGCAAAGATCCTGGGCGAGGGCCTGAGGGTAAGAGCAGCTTGCGGGCGAAGAGGGCCAGGCGCTTTCTCCCGACAGGCTGATCCCGGGCTGCGCGGCCGTACCGTACCGAGCCCTGCCGCCTTGCGCCCAGCTGGCCAGGCCTCTCGGTGGGGGCTGCGTTCAGGGCCCCCACTCTTGAAAGCAAGGAAGCTCAATGACATGTCTGCATCCTAACATCAGTGTAATGAGAAGATGCAAATTTTTTGCTGTCTATTTCAAAAGCTGATAAAGGGCAGCTCAGAAGGCCTCATATTTAGAAAGAAAACAATCTACGCAAACGGTATTAAACCTTTCCTACTTCAACGCGGGCAGGTAAACTGAGTGCTTATACATAGGTTCCTTGACTCATTTTTAAGCACAGTTTCAACTATTACTGGTATAAAGAGACACACCTGGAAATTTACTAAGAATGTATATTCATGTCTACTGAGGTCACGGCTTTACTAACACTCTAATGATCCACACTAGCTGGATTCTAGTTTCTGTTGCTCAAAAACAGGCACTGCTAGAAAACGCACAGGAAGAATCGTTGTGAAGCGTTACAAAGGCGGTGGTCTGTGTGGGTTCCACGGTCCCACTCTCTGCTATCTCTGGGGACAAGCCCCTCAGAAGAACAAGATCTCTTTCTAATTCTTTTGTTTGCTGATGGCTCACAAACCTGTTGAAAAAGACTTTGCCTGTCACCAGTGCTGTAATCCAAGTGGATATCAGCAGCCTTATTTCTCCATAACCACTTCCTCTCTGGTCCCAGCGATCACTGATAAATATCAAATGGTGGGTGTAGAACATCCTGTCCCATTCGCTACTGGAGTTTTTACGGTGACTTTGTATTTTCAGACCCCAGGAAAATGTGGGCACCATATGACAGAACTGCCAGGACAAACATGAGATTGTTGGAAAGCCAACCTAGAAAGCATAGTTCAAGGACGTTACATAAAGCACTAGTCTATAAATCCTGTATCCTTGACTGATCTAGTTGTCTTATTTTGCTAGCACTGTGCTCTTATTACACATTTAATGATAGCTTCTTGTAAGCTGCTTATGAATCATATCCACATGCACCTGCTTAGTTATTCCTGCCAGGTCCCAATACATTATTGACCAAAGCAAAAGTGATCTTTTTCCTGTGGACACATGTTTTTCTCTTAGCTCTGAGCTTCTGCAGCAAGGGAAAGGGCCAGAAGCAGTGTTCCTGCTAAAGCCAAGTGAAATGAATTGAAGCTGGGGACACAAACGGCTATTTCCTAAAATCTGGGAGCTTCCAATCAGCACAAAGAGTTTTGTCTTCTAGTTACTTTTATGGCTCCTGTTTTGCCTTTGAAAGGGACAATTTGGGAAAATCTGGAGTTTTTCAGGAGAAAGGTTTTGATGGGCTGAGAAGGATGCAGTGGAATCAGATCACAGCATATTTTTCAGGCTGTCTTGACGTATCTCTGTCTTTCTCTGTGTTCCAGTAACAGCAGTGGCAAATGGATTTAGTTCGTATAGGTCTGTGATTATCAGAAAACCAATGCATGTGTGCTGGTCACAAAGGTAGTGCAGCGGTGGCTCTTAGTTACTGAAAAGGCAAGATAAATTTTAGACACTGGTTTTCTGTCTCCTGAGCAGAAGGACCCTGCTTCCTCCTGCAAAGAAGTTAAAGAGGAAAGGCTAACAATTTCAGGCCTTTCAAAAATCAGCCTTTTTGTTGCATTTCTTAAAACCTATGGGGCTAACTTTGGGCTCCTCATTCTGTTTTTTAGGGTTTTTTTCCCTCACTGACCGGGGAAATCTTTTGATGGATCTTGCCTTGTACTTCCTTTGAAATAGGAAATGATTAAGACATATGGTTCATCCCTAACTTGCAGAATCATATATCCTGCCCTCTCACACCTCTCATTAGTGAGAATTCTTACCCTCAGAAGAGAGCAGTTGCAAGACCCTCCAACCCATCCATGTCAAAGTCTCAATGCCTTTCCTTCCGTTTCCTCTGGATGTCATCTTGGCAACTATGAAACGAATGGAGAGGCCTGCACAGAAATGTGTTTGTTTTTATAACCCACCTAAACCTGCCAAAAGACTGAGCAAAGCTATTTTTCTGGCATGTATTTGTCTGGCATATATTTGTCCGTGAAATTCATATCCAGGCATATGAAAATAGAGTTGTTACAGTTTGTGCGATTCAAGATAAAATATGGTTTTGTTGGCTTGTTTCTCTTGAGATGATTTCAAATACAATGGACAACTGAGAGAAGAAAATCCAGTGATTGCACCCGTGGGCTGGGTAGCAGAGTTCTGCCACTTTGGCAGTTTACAGTAATTCAGTAGTGTTTATGACGATAAGAAAGCAATTTGGTGAAA
This sequence comes from Gavia stellata, assembly GCF_030936135.1. Classification (NCBI taxonomy): domain Eukaryota; kingdom Metazoa; phylum Chordata; class Aves; order Gaviiformes; family Gaviidae; genus Gavia; species Gavia stellata. The sequence goes on along the minus strand of NC_082597.1, from coordinate 80,866,709 downwards.
GTGAGGTAAAACAGCTAATACAGAGCAAGATAAAACTGCAGTTAATTCAACCATCAGGAAACTGACCACTGAAAAATGGTCCTGATATGTCATTTTGAGTCAGTCCAGGTTGTGATTTTACTCAATCCGCTCCTTGTTTAAGTTTCAGTGCTAAAAAGACCATTTGTCAGACTGTCACTCAAACAAACTTTATGCAACAGATACAAAGCAACCATAGTACATTGCTCTGGCCCTTGCCAGTAAAGTTTTTCTTACACTGTTTGTATTTCATCAACCTTTCCAAAAGATAAAGATGGGAATCAAAATCTAGTAGTCCAATGGTGTTTATCAGCTGCTTAGAGCCAGAATTGTATGAGAAGTCAAACTGCAAGTGAGTAAAGACAATAAGCAGAATGATAGATGTACTGGCACCTATTTGCATGTTATTTCAAGTCGCTGACAGGCTGGGATGTAGCCTGTGCATACACAAACGTGCTTTTGCCCTCACGTTTTTGCCAGGCATTCTCTCTGCGAGCAGCAGTGTAACTCTGGCACCTACATTCAACAAAAAAAGCAGCTCACGGAGAATACTGCGTACCAGAATACTGCTTACAAGTCTTATTACTTTTCATAATACATCGTCAGCAAATAGAGAACATGAATCTAAAATTTTCTAGTAGATTCAGTCATGAAGCAAATGCTCCCATTTTAGATGAGAAGTTGAATAGGAGACCTACAACAAACAGTCCTTTAAAAACAACACGTCTTCAAGACTAAATTGTGGGGGATTTTCCACTTTACAAGTATCCACACTACCACCACTAAAACTATTACATAAACATTCACCACTGTGAATAAGTGTTTCCAAACATGATTCCTAACTGGCATTAAAAAAAGTGATCATTTTGGAAAGCAAGGCACCATATGCAAAAGTTCACTGGTAACAAAACAGAATTGCATCTCCTTTTCCACCGCCAAAGACTGGAACTGACAGAGAAATAACTCTCTGTTACTGGAACTGGATATCTGATGTTCTGAGAAGAGAGGAAAAAAAAGTGTTTTGATGTCAGGTAATTTCTCAGTAGAGAGGAGGAGGACAGCTAAAACCTGGGCTGTAAGCCTGTCAAGTTTTTGGAATTTAAGCCAAGTAACTATGGGGCTAATCCAGGTAATATTGATATTAGTACAAAGGCTCCCTTAAGCAGTCTATAGATCAAGAGCTGAATTTTTCCATTACTTCATAAGCACATTTAGATAATGAGGTTTCTGCCACTTGGTATCCCCCATTGTCCAGTAAGAGAAGCTGGCTCTGATGATAGATGGAGAAGATTGCTTTTCCACATTTTTAAGAACATATGCCGCCTTGTACATACTCCTACAAAGCTACTCAGCAACGGGCTTTCTAGTTAAACGTCCTCTTTGATTTTCAGATTCTTCTAGTTTTGCATCTGCTGACTACGTCGAGGGTCGGGGAGGGGTTATTGTTTTTTTAAAGGCAGAGATGTAACGCAATTGAACAAGCCATCTCAAAAATACTGTCAGATGCATACTACCTGAAACGTGAAATCAGCCCAGTGAATTTCTAATAAGGAGACCAATTTAGGACGATCTGAGTGAGAACTGTTGAAGGAATACAAAACCACAAGCCAAGATTCCTTCTAAAATCCCAGCTCTGACATCAGCTGCATGGTGGAAAGCCATCATGCGTTACAATGGGATTTATTTTGCTTAACTTTTGACATCTAAATATCCAAGCAAAATTCGTCAACAGGGCTTCCTCTGTAGCATCGTAACACAGACAGTAGGGTGGGCAAAATGAGCTGCTCTTTGGAAGTGCCATGAGAGCTATGGAAGTGCCGTCAGCTCACTTCTATGAGAGAGAAGCCTTAACTAACATGAGGCAGATGGCTTCAACACTTCAGGATAGAAACCTCTCTTCACATGCTGTTTTCAGAGCTGAATCCTGCCCCTTGAGCTGTAGCCGTGCTGCTGTTGTAAGTAATGGCATCTGGAGATGGTCTGTAAAATTTAGGGTGAGTCCACACTTAAAGCTTTTCATGATAGATTAATATTCTTTAGAGGCATGAAGTTATTTTTGACAGCACTTACCCTGGCAAAAGTCCTAATGTAAACAAAAATTGCCTGCCATAAAAGGGGGGGTGGGGTGGGTGGGTGTTGTTGTTGCTTTTTTCTATTTTACTCAGGAAATGGGTGCAGGTTGTTTGGGCACCCCTTCCAAGTAAATGTCTCTTCAGCGCAGGAGAAAGTGGCACTTTGATTGACATGATGGGAAAGCCAACAGCATGTGAATCATGTCCTGGAGGAAATGTTAGCATGTCCAGAGAAGGGCGATGAAGCTGGTGAGGGGTCTGGAGCACAAGTCTGATGAGGAGCGGCTGAGGGAGCTGGGGTTGTTCAGTCTGGAGAAGAGGAGGCTGAGGGGAGACTTCATCGCTCTCTACAACTACCTGAAAGAAGGCTGCAGAGAGGTGGATGTTGGTCTCTTCTCCCATGTGACTAGCCATAGAACGAGAGCAAATGGCCTCAAGTTGCGCCAGGGGAGGTTTAGGCTGGATATTAGGAAAAATTTCTTCACTGAGCGAGTGGTGAAACACTGGAACAGGCTGCCCAGGGAGGTGGTGGAGTCACCATCCCTGGAGGTGTTCAAGGAATGTGTGGATGTGGCACTGCAGGACATGGTTTAGTGGGCATGGTGGGGTTGGGTTGATGGTTGGACTTGATGATCTTACAGGTCTTTTCCAACCTTAGTGATTCTGTGATGTTGTTCTGGGTTGCGGGGTAGGGAAATGACAATACCTAGCACTGGGGTAGGCTCTTTTGTACAGTATTCCCTTGGCCTCATTCCCTGTTGACACTGTTCAGGTCACGGTCTCTTCCCCGCTCCATGAAATTGCAACCAAGGTGCATCTGGGCAGCGGTTTCTAAATCAGGGCAGGCTGCTCTATCTGGCATATGGCTCACAGAGGAGAGCGGCAGTGACTCTGTTCTGCACGCTGGTGAGACACCTACTAAAGAGGAGTGCCGACACTCACTGAACGAGTGTCTCGCTTAGTGCAGGGGTTTTGACAGGCCTGCTGCAAAAGCAATCTTTGCCTGATAGATCCTAAATGGTACAAAAATGTCACCACCCTCTCTCACAAACAAAGAAACACACAAAATTATTTTAGCCTACAGCCAGGAGTTTTACACATGGAAGTGGACAAGCTGCACCAGCCCACCTTCTGTAGACTAGGCCTTCCTTTTGGTCTCAATATCTCCATCTCCCTTCCGTGCATGATAGTACTTTACTTCACAGAGGCACTGCGATGACTAGTTTATTATTGTTTACTAAATGTTTGCAAGATTAAATGCAGTGTGTAAGAGATACATATTGTGACCTGACACACATGTGGCTTGGTTATGCAAGATGGGCCTATCTGTGTTCTTCTGTAAAGAACAAAAACCCTTTGATATTACAAATGGCTCGTTACGAATTAGGATTTAATTTTTTTTATAAAACAGTTCTAGAGTAATGTGGAAAGTGTAACTTCTCCGTGTTCTCTGGTTCTCCTTAGTCCTGACACATCAAAGCAGCAGCCACGGGGAGACATCTGTCACTAGTTAATGTCATGGTTATGGAGGTAGAACCTCCTCTTCTGTTTGGGCCAGTGTGGTCAGCCCTTTGATGGATGTGTTCAGCCTTCATCCAGTTTGATCACCCCGTGCAGCCCCTTGTTCAGATCTGCGTGTGAACAAGAATGTCCTGACCTGAGATCCTTTTTAATACAGCAGGGATCCGTGATATAAACCATCAAAGGAAACCTTTGATCTTTTGACTATCTCTTAGTCATCTGCTGCACAATGCAAATAATAATGAAAACAAAGCTAAGGAGCAGAGCAGCTACATTAAAGAATCAGGCTTGTTGCCGGCAACGAAGCTAATCACTGAGGTTTTATCCTATCGTCAGACTCAAAAAGAAAGAGGGGGGAGGGAAGAGAAAAAAGAGGAGGAAAAAAAGCTGTGCTCAGCAGTGAAACCTCTTTACTAAACTGAAATATTCCAGGAACACCAGTTATTTTATGTCAAGAGAAGTTTACAAGAGACACAAACATGCAGCCACTCTTTACAGTAGAATTTAACAAATAATCCATATTCCAGTGCATTTACTATTTCTTTTTTGGTCCAGTTTGCACAGAAATATGTATGAACGTCACAGTTTGAGTATCGCTCAGTTTCAAATTAAGTTAGTAGTACTGGAGTCTTCACTGCCTTTTCTCCACCTTTTTTTTTTTCCTCCCCTTCCTTCTCCCCCTCATAATAGGCCCTTGGGATGGAAAGCATGTTGATTCAGAAAGTGAATATATCACTTTAGGAAAAATAATGTCTGAAAAATGTGAATCTCTTTGCTGTATTCTCATTTGATTTTGTAGCATTTTCCGAGACCCATAAAACCTCAAACAAATGTGCGTGACAGTTGGAGCCTGAAGAAATGTGTGCGTGCATATGCACGTATGTCTGCATGTGCGCGTGTTTTTCTGCCTGCCTGTGCTTTTATGAACATACTGAAGGATTCTTTCAAGCTCCGATGCCAAGCATGTCTGTTTATATACATCCTTTCTCTCATATTCCTCTTGCATGTAATTATTTAGCTTAGGTGACATTTTGATCTGACAAAAAGCCTTGAAGTTTTAAATCATTTATTTAGTAAGTGAACAGAAACAGCCTAAAAACACCAGTAATTTTCCCTTTTGTGTGTGCTATCAGTATCTCTGAGCTCTGCTCAAACTGTCTTGGAGGTTGAAAATGTTGCACAACTTCTACAGCCCATTTGCAGTGCCAAAATGTGTCGCTGTTCTGTCAAGGTAACCAAGCTGGTACAGTGGGCTAAATAAATAACTCATAGCTGTTGGGCCAAATAATCCCCATCCCCTTTGTGTTGGTGTCAGTGAAACCTTAACTCAAGTACTTGAACCTGTGTAAGAGGAAAGATTTCATAGGTAAAGAGGCCAAATTAATTCAGAATATTGACTTCAGTGGACAGGTATTATGACAGTCTTGTTAAGTTCACAATCTTAATTTCAGTTATTCTGAACCCTAAAGGTTCAGGAAGAATCTACAACTTTGCTAAATACTGAAGTTAAGTGAAGTATGAGGTATTCTGGGGACAGAGAACTTTTTGAAATAAAGCTGGAAAGCTCCAAGGATAAAACGTGATATGGGACCACAAGCACATTAAGGTTGATGCAAAGAAACTTTCAAACAAGGATAGAAGTAGAGTGGTGCGGACAGGTTTGCGTCGGGAAAGGAAATCACTTTTTGGGGAGGAAAAATTGCTACAGGTCATAACAAAAAGTAAAAAATGCTAACTTTTCTTGAATGGAAATTTAAGAACAACCTCCAAGAAGAGAGGTAGAAAATGATGCAACAGATTTGGCCAGGAGGAGAGCAACAGTAGACAGGCACCCTAGACAGGGTGTCAAGCCAACAGGTAAACAAAGTTGGACAAAAAGCCTGCCTGGATTTTTCAAAGGTTTATCTGGAGCCCCGCAAACTGTCTCCATCTTAACAAACCAAACTGCTTCCATAAAAAAACCAACTCCATAGGAAGATGTGTTATCAGCACTGATCTAAACTGATGAATGTCGCCTAGTTTCTTTAGAGAAACTCTTATGCCTACATGTGTGAGGCCAGTGAGCTCAGTTTGCTCAGCCCACGTAGCTGGAGTTTCACGTCGGGCAGCAGTGCTCCCTCAAACTGACCTCCAAAAAGGACTGCTAGGCTCTGAGCAAATTGGAGCATCCTTCAGCCAGAAGGGTGGAGGATCCCTGGAGAATGGGAGCTATGGAGAAGAAGGAAGATGGAGGAGAAAGAAGTCGTTAAAAATATCCAGGGCTCTATCACGCTCAGGAAGTAGTGCATTAGAGAGGAAGGTAAACAGAGTTGTTACAACAAGCAGCTCTAAACCTTTGATTTATAAGACCTTTCCTGACGCTCTAAAGAGGACAACAAGTGAGGGATACTACCTACTATTTTCTGCTCTGTTTCACACAGGAGATTCAGCATAGCAATAATAACAGGCACTGGGGACACTGGTATTTGCTGTAACGTAACTCGCTGTTGCTGTACGTTAGCATCGGAACAAACTAGCCCTTTTACCTGCTAATTATTCACAGACAAGCCCAGACGAGCCCTGTGTAAGGGTTAGCGACTATCACGGTAAAAAGAGCCTGCTAGATGCCATTTCTAAAAGGTATCTCCTTTAAATTACCGTTTCCCTTTCTTAGAGGATATGAGGGAGACTGTTTAGTGCACAGAGAGTAACTCTGGGGTTTGCTAGATCTGTCAGTGCAACTGTGGTAGAAGGGACGCGAGCAAGTTTACTTTTATGGCTGGATGAACCTGAGCTGACACTGAAAGTGTAGGTGCTTTGAATTTTTATGGTGGCCCATCTCACAAAAGCCAGAGCAGTAGAGAGGGGTTGACAACACCATCATTTTTCTTAACTGTAGCTGAATTGGGAGGCCTTCAAAAGACTTATTGTTGTACCAGCGTTGAACCCTCAGACTGCATCCAGAGGACTTTAGATTGGTTTTATTTTCATATATGCATGCCTTCCTGATTTTGTTCTCCTGGCTTTTTTTAGCACTGTAGTTTTTAAGTAGTTATTGGCAAGGGAGTGGAAATTTTACTTAAATATGTCATTGGTGGTATCTGAAAGGAAAAAATAAAGATATTCTAAAAGACCTGCTTGAATAACAAAAGGGGTTTCCCCCTTTTTTTCTTTTTTAATTAACATCTATGAGCTTTTTGTTGTCTCTTGTTCCTTTCTTTTTGGACTTAGACTAAGAGATTTTTTGTTGTGTTTATTCTTACTAGCTTTTGTGCCACTTTCCTTTAATTTCTCTGTGTATTTTTAGCAAATCACCATCTGTACAATTAATGGAAAATCCCATTTTTACAGAGTTTTTTAAAGTTATTGTTTCAATTGTGTTACAACACAAAGATAGCCCCTGTCCCAGGGAGCTTCCAGTGTGAGACTTAAGCAAAATACAGCCACTAACTAAACAGACTCTGAATCTTTCACAAAAATAAAACATTGGTTGTCAGAAATAATATATAGAACTCTTTAATATGAAAAATTGCAAATCTTCAACTGACCACATATCCTGCAGGAGTAATTATGTCATTTCAGAAGAAAATAAAACAGCCATGTTTTGTCAAATATAAGACATTTCACACACTATCAATTTTACAGATATAAATACCTAGGGGCATGCACAAACTCTATGATCACCGATGGCAAATTGCCAAGTGAGGACAGATTCATTAAACATTAGAAGTATCAGGCACCCACCCAAACCCATAAATTAAAATTTTAAGCCTTGAACATTATGCCACTGCATACAAGTTAAATATGTTTGGAGACATTTTTATGCAGCCTAATTAGAACTGAATGGAAATCCCAGTTAATGTATGATGTAGCTCTTCCTTCGCGTAGTTTTCTTGGCTAAAATCAGTCTTAAAAGAGTCGTATTCCTTTCTGCAACTCATTGCAGCTAAAAGAAGCTGGTGGTAAATTGGGTCCAGAAGACATTAGGAAACTGCTGCAACTGGATGGTTAAAACAACCCCAGTCTGTTTAGGTTAGCGGGACTGCCGGTAAACCTTTGTAATCTGCAGGCAGAAAGAGTGAGGTCTCAATGAATATTCTCAATAGCAGCGACTAATCTTCTTTGAAACTAGCTCCTGTCACCAGATGAAATTGTCAGCAGGCTTCTGCAGCTACTGTTTGAGCAGCCAGTCTCTATTTACAGTTTTTAAAAGCTACGTGCATCTCAGCAACCAGATACAATTAAACGTGGAGTTTAAACACAACGGCAAGCCTGAGCCTCTTTTTCTCATCTTGCTTACTAGGTTATACCCACCCGCAGCAGCTACCAGGAGAGACCTTTGTGCTCTGGACACGGCAAAGAGAATAGCTTGAAACACGTGAGCTGCTTGATTTGCCATCTAAGGAAAGATTATGCAGTTTGGTCTATAATCTTAGTTACACTAGGGAGTTAAAGATGAAAAGCAATAACGGACCATTGCGCTCTTGTAGCGGGAGAGATGTTCATTCACTTCAACTGAGCTCAGGCGTTACCCATGAGGTACTTGGTATTTCATCCAGCTCCAGATTTCTTACTCGTCCTCAGTTACCACTTTGCTGGGTGCCATTTCGTAAGGAGCTTGCAAAAGGTTGCCCTCAGATGTGGTCTTTTTCTCCTTTTAATCGGGAATTGGTGTAACTGACAAAGATTTGTAGTGTCAAATTGCTTCTGAGATTTCAAATTACAGAAATATACACTTTTTTTTTTCTGTTTTTTTATAAAATTCAATGTGAATGTTAGGTTCTGGCCAAAACATCTCAGTGCCCTGAACTTTAAGGCATTAAAAAAAAAAAAAAAAAAAAAAAATCTGGTCTCCATAATTGTGAAATATTATGGAGGATATTCTCCATAATAGTCCTTTCTGTACCGCTATGTTTCTTCACATGCAAACAATGAGTTTCACAACAAGGCTTCCTCGTGTTTATAGTTAGCAGGTAACTATGCAGCTATGCAAACGGAAGCATAGGCGATGATAGGAATAAAGTTAGACCAACCAGACCTGCAATGATTCAATTATGGGTAGCAGCTTCTATGTGGGGAGAGCCCATTCCCTGCTCCCCCAAATCACAGCTGCTCCCAGAGGAAGGTCCCTCGTCCAGACGGGAGATGGCGGAGGAGCTGGATGCAGTGCCGTATAAGTGGGATGCTTATACGACACTGCATCCATATAGCAACAGTACGACCAAGACTCACGATCTCGGAGCTTTTTTGCCAGCACCGGTGCTTGTGCTTGTGTTATACCCAGGTGCGCCCCCACTATTTTCCCTCCTCTCCTCATAAGCCTGAACTTTAACTGAGCAAGTGCTAGGTAGTAATAATATTTTAGAAGTTACGAATGGCCTGAGCGATTTAGCCATGAGTGAAGCGCTCTTTTGGTCAAGGGAGTCATGGAAGAGAATGACAGGTATAAAGTAATGAATTTGCAGCAATTATGTTTCTCGTCTTGAGTTTCTCTTTAGAGATAATGATGAAAGGCAGTGGAGGTAGAGGACATGGGATGAATAATTGATTGTAAAGCATATTCACAAGTAAGAAACGGCAACGAAAAAGCTCCACTGACTGTTGCAAAGATCCTGCAGGGAATGCTGATTGTGGATCATTTCTGTGAAGGCCTGGATATTAGTGCCTTTCATGGTAAATTAAGGTTGGGTTACTTGGCATTAGCTCTGTTTGAAGTTCAAACAAAAGATAAAGGTCCCTTTAAAAATAACACAAGGAATTATTTTTCTTTTCATGTTTTGTTTTGTTTTATCAAATTAATAATGCTCATGTACTCCCCATTCGCCCTACGGCTATGATTCATATGTGTGTATATGCATAAATGAGAGATACAGGCTCTCAGAATTTACCACAAAAATTACAACAGGAAGGCAGATGGCAGTCTTTTATTCCATCTGTATTTCACTTAATCAGCGACTCTTATCAGAAGTGCTGCTTTGGAAATCAGTGGTTCTTATTTGTTCTTTGCAAACTAGAGACACACAAGCTGCTCTTTTGTGAATGTTCTGCTGGCTGACACATATGCAGTATCTATCTATATGTGAGAAAAGTGAAAGAAAGTGAAATTACCTACAAGCATTTAGCATATATTAGCTAGGTTTAACAGAAATACTTTGCCTAAAGACAGACAGGTCTGGGGCCTTAATTTTCCTCTATTTGAGCTATTGTAAGGGAAAATGTCAGTGGAGTCCCCCTGATGTAGGGAGTGAAGAATCAAATCTCTTTTGCATGATTTAGTGAAGTCTCAAATTAAATGAAGCTGGGGGGAAAGAGAGAGCGAGCGAGCGGCACTTATGTATCCATTCTTACCAGCCTGGTAGCTCGCTACTAAAAGAAAAGAAAAGAAAGAAAAGAGAAAAAAAAAAACCACCCAAACAACAAAACAAAAAAAGAATGGCTGGCAGGCTGGACACTGTCACAGCGGATTTGTGGAGTTAATTTACCTATTTTGCAGGCATGTATTTTAATAAGATTTAATGAGCTGCTGAAAAGAGGAGTGCTGCTTTTTTTCGACTCATGGCAGTAAGATGAAAACAAGCAGCTTTTTAGAATGACGTTAACTGGCACTTTAAAAGTTAATAGAGCTCCTATGAATCTGTGTTGGCAGCACCTGGAAGAAGCAGGTGGGAATTCCACTGAGATAAATGGCAAGCCAGGGGCAGAACAAAATAATAAAGTCTTATTTGCAAGATCTGGATACAGCATCAGTCCTTCTGGCAAAATCTTTTTCAAAATCAGTAGAAGTCTTGTCTGCAGTGAAAGGTAAAAAAAATGTTTTGAAGAAAATCTGGGACTAGTAAAATGTTTATAGTATTTCAAATGCGGACAGTTCTTTTAGAATAGTATTTTTAAATTTTTTGTAACAAAATTTCAAATCACAGGTGTGATAGGTGAAGGAACATGTAAGCCAACCACAAGAAACATGCTTGTTCCACAACAATAGGAGCTCATTGGCCCCGGGTGTTGGATAATGAGTTTTTCAGGATCGTATCAGTTCTCTGCATCGTAGAGATCAAGAGAAGGAAAGCGTGTGCATAAGCAACGTGTCCAAATTCAGCCCTGAAATGCACACATACTTCCCCCCTCCAGTGGCAGTGGGAAATGCACACCACTGCTGCTGAGGGCTGAATTTTGGCCTCTTGCTTGCAATCCAAAACCAGCGTAAAGGTAGAAACTGCTTTGATTTCATATGTTCCTTCCGAGACTGGGTTTGCAGTGTGCTGAAACACAAAGGCTCTGCTTTTCTGGTTTGGCTGAGCTCCTTAAAGAGCAGCATCCAAAGGGAGCGATAGCAGCAGCAGTGTTTTTCAGTCCCCTGTGTTCTCCCATGGGACCTGATGCCAGCTTCCACACTGTACACCCAGAGGACAAGTAGCCGATAAGCAAGTCTCTTGACTCTGTCCCGCAGGTTGTTCTCATCAACGTGGCAAAGGCAATGTGGCCCAGAGATGTTTACAAAGGGGTGGCTGGAAATCTAGGTGAAAACCTGTATTCAGTGGAAAATTATTTGGGGAGTGCCAAAGAGGTCCTATACCACGCGGTGTTTACATTCGTGATCTTGGTGACGGAGGAGGAGAACACGCTTCTGGAATTTGCAAATGACAGTTTGGGAGGGAGTGCAAGCGTGCTGAAGGGCAGGGTTAGAATTCAAATTGCATATGACAAAATACAGAAATGAGCTGAAAAAATAGGATGCATTTCAACAACAACAAGTGTCAGAAACTACACTTAGCAGTAGTCAGCTGCAGGCATGAGGAGTGGGAATGAATTAGCAAGACAAGCAGTTCGGTGGAGAAAAGCTTGCAAGCGGTATACTGGATCCAGGCGGCCCACAATGCCAGCAGTATCATGGTTTTCAACACGGGCAAATGTCAGCCTGGGATGTGTAACCAGGAGTAGAGATTGACATGCAAAATAATTCTTCCACTCTAGTTCTTCTAGACCTTGTAAATCCTTAGATCAGGGTTTGAGTGTTGTCCTGGACTGTAGTTTGGGATGTTGGAGAAAGCAGAGGAGAACACAGGATATGATCAAAGGTTTTAGAGAAATGGCCTACAAAAAACGTGACTCATCTCTGTTAATTTAGTCTGAAAAGGGGAAGACTGAAGGAGGAGCATGATGCCATAAATACATAAAGACAGCTAAAAGGAGGGAAAGGGGGCTCTGTTCTCCATTTGCATGCGAGGTAAGATAAACCGGGGCAAGTAATATGCAGCTAAAATACTCTTCACTTTCTAAAGACAGAGAAAATTAAGACCTGGACTAGATTACCTGGAGGGTTGCAGAGATCTTTAAGAATAGGCTTGATAAACATGTAGGAGAAAGAACGGGGATGCAGCCGACCTGCCTTGGGCAAGGGATGAGCTGGGTGACCTTCCTGCTCGCCGGTGCTGCCGTGCACTTTGGCTCTGTGATTCACAGCCCACTGCCAACAGCCTGGAGGGGCTGTTACAGAGCACAGCCCCGCTCCAGCACTTCCCCAGCCCTACCAGGGCTGATAGAGATTTACTTGGCAGGTGAATGTGTGTCATCAGGCAGGTTGTGGCTTCCCAGAGCTGCCAGGAGACGGACGGGGGTCAGCCTAAAATGCCAGTAATGTAACAAAGAGGCTGAAAGTAGAATTCAGATGACTGTCTGTAGGGTGAGGTGCCAGATCCAGATGTTGGGCAAAGCTTTGCTCTGCCTCTTTCAGTCTGCCTTATCTTCATCTTCTTTCAGTTTGCTCCCTCTGCCTCTTTTATCCCTTAGGAGAAATGAATTTTGAATGTTTTTGTGAACAAATAAAGATCAGTGGCTTGTGGTTTTCATAATGCATCGCTTTGTGGTATGTCTTTGTCTGCACATCACAAATTCCAGCAGATAAGAAAACTGAATAAATATTTCATGTAAAAAAAAGTACCACAGAAAAGAGCTAATTAGCTGGATTGATATAAGTTGTTCTGTGACCCATGAAAATATGTTAGTCATAATGCTGTTCTTGATAAACTCCATGCAAACTTATCCAGACATGCTGTCAAGTTAGGAAAGGGAAACGTGAAAAGCAAGGAGAGGCACTCAAGGTAGTACTAAAAGAGAAGTCCGAAGAAAGAGTTTTGTCTTAAAGCTATCCCACAGTGTCTAACTCGGTTCTCCCGAAAGCTGCTGATGGCACCATAGCCAACGTGGGTAAATAGCCTCCCAGAGTTATGAAACCGGAGTGGCGTGATTTGTTCTGCAGAGGGTGGAGTAAGAATGAGGGCAAGGCTTGAGGTGTGGTTTTTAAACGGTGCACTTAAGGTCACGGACCGACTGGCTCCAGTCAGATTATTGCCCTTATGTCTGCAGACAAGCCTCTTAATAGTATACCCCGCCTTTAGAAACTGCGCAGAGGAAAAACAGTCCATCTCCAGGATGGTGTGTAAGATTCAGCTACGCCCCTCACCAGAAAGGACTCAGTGTTTTGGTCTCGGAATATAATTCTTTGCTGAGGTCACAGAAATGAAAACTTTTCCATCATTGAAAGGTGAAGAGTGGAAATGTGTTTTTAGAAGAAAGAAGAGGGGTGTGTAAAGGTTCCCTTAAGAACATCTGTGTGAGTGTGCCTGCCTATTTGTATATTCCCCTTCATTTAGCAACCAGCAAAGTCAGGCTATGCACAACATTTCCATACTGGAAATCTCCTTTTAAGGCCAGGCAATCTGCCCTCCTGTAGCTCCTTCTTTCCTCCTCCTGTGAAGTCAGGCTTCGAGGCAGAGCAGGGAGCAGCGACAAACTACACTCCCTTGGAAGGCTTCTGGTGGGTTGCCTCTCTGCGGCATCCCCTGCGGAGTACAAACCTGCTCCTGTCGTCAGCCTCTCCTGGGGAACTGAAATGCCTTAGAGAAGCAACAATGTCCCAGATTTGAAAGTAAGCAAAATAAGCCACCACCTTCTCCCTTTATTATCTCAAGCAGAGACTGCGTCTCAGCCATGAGGTCCCGGTAACGGCAGCCCTGTCCATGCTCCTGTCCATCTTCCCAAAAGCACATCTCTGGCTCCGGCAGAGCCGGGCTCGGTTTCTCCTCTACAGTTTGACAGATCCCATAAGTGTAGTGGGCTGATTGCAACCACAAGACTCTCAACCTTCTTGACTACTGAATCATATCCCCCACATCTCATTTCTGTGAAAAACAGTATTTTACTGTGTATTTTAAAGTAATTTGAGTAAGTTGGTAATGTCTTGAGATTGTAATGGATTAGAGGTCCTGCTTCTGTTGTCAGAGTGACAGATGGAGTAACATCACGTGCCAATAATAAATGTAGTTTCTGAATGTCGTTTGCTTTAAAACATTTGTCTGAACAGGCATATACACAACTACACATGCAAAAATCTCTTTTAAACTTTTGGACTAGAGCTTCCCCTGTTTATTTCAGTAAAAAGGTGACAATTCTTGAGGAAAAGGTTTTGAGGAGGTAGAGCGAGCTGGAATGAAATCCTCAAACTTTTTTCTGTGATATCTACTAGAGTTTTGTCTTCCATAAGGTTAGGTTTTTCGGTCTGTCTTAGATCCAATGTCTCTATAAAGCACGTAGTGTTAAAAACAAAGTTGGTCTTATCAGGAGAAATAAAACTGCTTCTAATGGAAAGAAAAAGCCCTTTAAAAATATTAGAATCCAGTTTTAAGGCACTTTTCAGTATGTAGAGGAGTTTCTCTCCTACCTAGGCAGTCAAGTTCAACACCAAGCCAGGCCATCACGCATCTGGCCGCTGCTTCACGCACATTGATGCGCAAAGCCATGCCTTGCACCTGCACCGCAGCATCTTCCCCTCCCCGTGGCCTGACGCAGCGGGTGTAGCCACTTTGCTTTGCTGGCCGGCTTTGCCTCCCTCGCTGCTGGATGCTGTCATCCCCGGGCACACCCAGTGCTATCGTCATCCTCACCATCTGACTCACCCAGAAGTGCCTCGCTCGCTCCTCGCGTTGGGGTCCTGCCTTGCAGGGACCTAGAAACCTGCTGGGGCCTGCCCGAGCTGCAGAGGACTGGGGAACAAAGGCTCTCCCGCCCAGCTGAGCTACACCGAACGGGAGGCAAAGCCTGCCAGAGGGAGAGGGTGCAGCAGGCGGGAAGGTGAGACCAGCGCTGTGGCTCCCAGTTACGTGGCAGCGTACCTCCCTGGGAGAGCCTGCTCCCCACCGGTGGGGCTCCGGGGACCTCTGGGTCCTAGCCCGAAGGTGCTACCAAAATCACCTCAAATTTGGGATTCCGAGTTGCTAGGGGCACAGAGTTGATGTTTGTAGCAAATTTCGGAATGATTTCGGGGCTGAGACTTTTGAATACTTTGTATGGCTCTGGGCAGTGGACTCATTTTTTTCAGCAAAGACCTCAGGCTCCTTGGCAAATCTTGGCTGTAAGAGCAAGTGCAGTAACCTGCAGATGGCTGTAAACATGTTTTATTTCCATTTGAATTTCCTCTGTCCCAGTATTCCTATAATTTCACGCTGTCTTTTGAACACATGCGAAAAAAAAAACACAAACCCAAAACTAAAACACAGCGTTGCTCCAAGGAAAGCAGTGATTAGACTGTGACTGATTTGAGGGGAAGTAGATTCCAGAGAGCAGGGTTTTATTTTCGATTTAATTTGATATTCACATTCACCAGCACACAAAGTTTCCCCAAAAACATACCTTCAGAGGAAGCACTAGTCAGCATTTCCCTAATTCAGGGAAGAGCTTAGCTTAATGTACATAACAGTTTTCCGCTCACCGCTGGTTCTGGATAGCATCATGGTTGAGAAGGCATCTCATACCGTTCGCTTGTCCTTTAAAGACTGTTATTCAAATGAAAGCGAAGTCCAAAGAACACTTAATTAATAACAGTAATTGACTAATGAATACAAATGAATAATGAATGATGCAATAAATGGATTTAATTACAGTCACAGTTAAATACAATGTCAGCACCTTTCTGTGGAACATGACCAACCCACAAGAGTTTTGAAATCACAAACTCCCGGCCAAGATTTTCACACTGCTTATTTCAGATGCCTTTTTCGGGGGGACCCAAGCTCAAGATGAAGTAGTGCAGAACACTTTTTTTCAGAACAAGGGTGCTCTGGGCTTTCTAAGTCAGGTACCAGGATGGTATCCTGAATTTTGCATTCCAGAATGAAGGGTCACCAGTTCACCTTTGGGAATTCCAGGCATATGTTGAAGCAGGTGCCCAACCTACTGGACTGTGGGTGTGGGTTGTTGTGTTTTTTTTAAACAGACATAGACATGTTGAGAGTCCACTTTCTGTTTGTAAGACACATCCATGCCATTTTAAGCAGCTGCAAAGTTACAAAGAATGAGTACCCGTGTTTGGTAGGTTAAAAACTGCCTGTGGTTAATTCATGCCTCAGAGCTCAAAAGCTCTAAAAGTGCTGGGTGGATCGTTGTGGTTTTTCAAAATTAAGGTGTTTCATTCCCCGTAGTTTCTCCTTCTTTGTGTGTCATCGTTTTCAAAGCTTTTATGGCAGGCTTAAATTTAGAGTCCTTGTGGCTTTGCTGGGGCACCACCTTTACCCTATGCGGTCACAATTTTGTGCTTCCTGTCTTGAGAAGACGGTGCCAAGATGGGTGGGGAGCTTCTCAGTGAGGTAACCGAGGATGGGCAAAATAGCATCACATACCATTTATTTTCCAATTTCAAGGCAAGTAGATAGGCAAGAAGTATGCTTAGGTAGCTAACTTCATTCAGAAAGAATGGGCCAGAGTTAAGTGAAGGCAGATGGATTTCATGGTCCCAGTGCTAATGTCATGTGTTGGGGGCAGTAGTCGGGGCTGTATGGGTGTGTAAGTATAGCAAGACAGATAGATAGATGTATGTATAACATACCAATTATTTCCTTGGAACTTTAATTGCACTGTCTGACATGTCATCATATTTACAGGCCACCAACATTTTCCAACCCGGGTATCTAAAGTTAGCTTTCTAATTTTATATCAAGGCTGCTAAATGAAGGAGGCCTGAGCTTTTAAAAAATCAGTAGGAACTGCTGCCTGGTCAGCCTGTCAGGAAAGCAAACCATTTCCACAAGCAAACAACTCTGAGTATTTAATTTAGGAATCTGGATTTTAAATTCTGTGCTTTTTCTGCTGTGAAGAATAATATCTGGCTTGCCTGTATACAATCTGTTAGTGCACATAATACGTTTCTATGTAGTTCTAGCCCTGAAAACATGTTTCCTCGTAAAGGGTTAGGGAGAGAACTGTTCTGTGAAGCAGCAAATCACTTTTTGAGCGTAATGATCGTATTTTTTTTTCACAGTACGGAACAGTTTCTGCTTAAACTGCAAAATACTCTTTTTTCAATGGTTGTTTGCTCCCTTAAATGTTGTATTGCGCAGAGTGAAGGTCTGAAAGATATCTGTAAGGAGATTTGTTTCTTTGATTTTCTTTTGGGATATCATGTCTTCCTAAATTTCCAGCATAATCAGCATGTGTTTACTCTGGAGGCCTGTCACAGCCTCTGGAAGACCAGGATGGGCACTGCGAAGCCCTTTTACAGATAAGAGGGACTTTAGAGTTCTCCTCTAAATAGATCTCTCCTTAAATATCCATTTGGTTTTGGCATTTACAAGATTTTTAGAACAAGCAAAGACAAAAGGTGATTAAAAATGGCCTGTATTCTGAAATGGTCCCTTATGTTGTTTTAAGTCCAGTGGTCTTTTCAGTTGTCATGCAGGACAGGAGAGTCACATCTCCATTGTAAAGGAATAGATATGACATGTTTGTACAGTGCTCTGAGGGTTAAAAACATGAAAAGTGGTTTATATTATTGCTGCTCTTGTAGGGCAAAGCTCTGCCTGCATTAGTCATGCAAAACTATGGAAAGAAGGGGTTTTTTACACATCAGATTTTGTCCATGGTACAAATTAATTAAATGAAAAACGGAAGGAAGATACACTGTATTGTCTTTCCAGATACAATTACCTTGTTGACTTGAATTCAATTCAGGAAAGGGCATTATTAATAAAAACCTACCATGAATATGAAGCAGATGTCCTAATCTGATACAACCATAACCTGGAAAGAGAGGTTGCACCGAAGTGATTCAGTGGTAAATGAGGTAAGAGGTAGAATAAAATATATAGCAGATAAGAGGCAAGGCCAGTGGCTCAGGCTTTAAGATCTGTACAGTTACCCAAATATAAAATCCTAGTCTCATGATTTATAAGATCATATTATTCTCCTCTCTGGTTCTCTCTATTGGCGTGCTCTTGTCTTCTGCAGCAAGTCCCCTTTTACTGGACTCTTCGGCCGTTGCCAGAGTCGTCTTCAAACTCAGAGGTGAAAAAACACCCAACCCGTAAACCTTTTTAGCATTGATTTTTGGGCTGAGAGGAAGCTAATTTGCAATAAAAACTGCTTCTGGATAAAGCTTATTTCTTTTGAGAGCTCCACAGGTATCAGCCCATATAATAAAAGGACTATGAACACCTATTATCGAAATGGCAAATAAAGCTCCAAGTATGTACAAAAAAATAAAAAAATCCAGTATCAAGCTTTTAAAAGTGATCAAGTATTTGGGGCACATTTGGTTTTAGTCGTTCTGCTGAAGACTTCCTATATGCACCTAATGTTCAGCACCTGCCAGTCATTCCACCCCCACCCCCTGAAAATGACCAAACACAATACAGACCTTTTTTTAAATCAAATACACAGAAGGCTAAGTTACTTTGGAAGCTGTGGCCATAATTTGCAGCATTTTATGGGCTGCAGTATTTGTTTCTGCTCTTTGCCCGTCTGCTTAGACTGCAAGACCTTTAAAGAAAATAGCATGTTCTCCTTTGTGCTTATACAATACCTTGCGCAACGTTAGTTAATAAACAAGCACGCAAACGAAAGAACAAATTCCATTTAAAGCATGCAGAATATTTGAGGCTCTAAGTATCTTTTTAATGGGGTAGTGGTTATGGACGAGTCTGTTTTACAATGCATGTGGGTCAGCTGCAAAATAAGAAAACAAAGGCCATATTTGGAATCATTTTGTGGCGCTGATCCATGCTCCTTTCATTAAAGCTCCTTCCCTCCCCAGCCATCTCTTGCATGAGAAAGAGACAGGGCAACCTGGAGAACTACAGAATAACAAAATCTGAAGGGGGTTTGGGAGACAATGGAAAGAATAAACAGACTCGAATGTCAGGTTCTGCCAAGAAAGCACCTGGAACAAATGTATTTTTCTATTATTGTATGCTAAGTGGGTTCGCCCGAAGAATTGCTTGGAATTTAATAGCGGCATTTCCTGAGGAACAGGTTTGAAATGAGCTTAATCACAACCGAGTGATACTTTGCTAATTTCGAAAAGGCAGTTAATTATCGGACATTTCCCTGGGCATTTGAAGAAGTGGGGTTTTGGAGGGGCTGGGGGTTGGGTTTTTTTTTTTTTTTCAGTTTAGAAAAGAGCGAGCGAAAGCTTGTGAACCAGATGTTTCTTCTCAGATTACAGCAGCCTGCTTGGTCTACATGTAGAAAATGGGAATGGGTCTGTTGCAGTACCAGGTGTTATATCTAACATATAGCATTACTGTTACTATTGTTTATACAGTAGTCCTCTAGCTGAGTCTTGGGCATGCCGTAGGCTTACACTACCATGCTTAATATCTACAGGAGTGACTGTGAAAGGGCTCTGAAACAAAGTTCTCTCTGTGTTAGAGAAAAACCTGCTTTAAGCTACATCAGCAGGAGGCACTTAGGCTATGGTATCACGAGGTAGTCCAGCACCTGAAACTTTTGCCAGCTTGGATCGCAGTTGCTGTGTAGAAGGCTCCGTTGAGTGCAACAATAAATGGCTTAAGGTAAAGAAATTGCATGGGTCAGCGAATGCGGGGTAGCTTTACTGTGACTCAACATACATATTTCAGAGCTGTCTAATGTTTAAAAGTTACAGTCTGAAAGTAGGAAGAACACAAACAAGGGAGGAAAAAATCCAACAGAGCATCTATAAGCAAGCCAGACTGGTTTTTTTTATTCTTTACACCCCCATCATTGCACCGACAAAATGAAGAGAAGGACATTCTGGATGCTCACATACTAATGTTCATATACAGAACTACCATTCCAAGTGTTTAACACCCATACATTGGACTGCATTTTTACATGATCTCTGCTTATCTTTTAAGCCACAGCCAGACTTTCAGAAGTTACCCAACAGCTAGCATCTCCTGCTCGTTGCCAGCATTTGCAAAGAGCTCAGCATTTACTCAAGTGCTTACACTGGAGTTGCACTGTCTTGAAAAATTCAGTCATTAACATGGGTGCTTAACGGTGGTCTTGAAAGTGTGGCTGGCACTGGTTCAGAAAGACGGTGTCCAGTGCTGTCACAATAGGTAGCTTTTAAATTCAGAAGCGGAGTTTTCCCAGGCCAAACATTTTTATGGACACTTGTTTTATCTTGTCAGTGCTTGTTCGCATGGTACACTATTTATGAAGCGTAAGATAACATCAACCCTATAAACATATATTTCATTTGTAGGAGTGGTTTATTTTCCATGAATACATTCACATACGCAGTCTGGCTAAAGAAAGCAAGTTGTACACAACTGATCAGTGTTAAAGAAATAGCTTTCTTCCATAACTTGAGAAGAAAACAGCTGAGCCATTATCAGCTTTGAGGGGTAAAAAGGCATCTAACTTTTTTCTGCTGTAAAACTAATAGCCATCTTTTTTTTGTTCCTCACTCATCCTCCATCTCCAGGTTAGAAGGTATTGTCCAGACTTTTAAATCTCTATGTTCGCCAATTTTGAGCAACATAAGCCATTCTTTTAACTGTGAGGTATCCTTAAGGGGGCAAGAATCGTTCAGACTTCATTGGTACAGACCAGACTTTGTTAATACAGATTGCAACTGACCGGTTACTGGGCAGAAGAAGTGGAGAAAATAGAAATAGTTGGGTTCTTGCTGCCTCTGAATAAAAGATAAATGCTTAAATATGGAATTAGGAGCCTACCTGTAGGAACCTGCTTTCAGGGGGGGAAAACCTGTCTAAATTTTTGCAGGTGTTTATCTCCTTGAAGAAGTTAGAAGTCATTATAAGTGACTGTTTTACTCATATGAATTGTTATTAAAATTTTCCCATTAATATATTGATGTTACTGGTTGTCTGAAGTTCATATTCATCCATACAGTCTAATTTTTTCAAGGAAAGAAAAGGAGTTTATCTCTGAATAGCTAGGAGAGAGAGACAGTTTTTACTGTTTTCTTTGTGATAAGTTAGCTTAATTATGCTCCACAGGAACATAACAATGGCAGTTCTAGATCAGACCAAAGGTCCAACTAGGGCACCACCCTGTCTCCAACAGGGCCCAGTAGCAGATGCCTGGAGAAGCTTGTCAGTGCATGGCAAACGTGTAGGGCCACTCCCCACAGTATTTTCCCAGCCTCCAGCAATCTGTCCCAGGGAACTTCCCAAGAAAGAGATGCTATCTTTGTATTAAATGCAAAGTGGACCTCTCTTCCATGTATTTCTCTAATCACCTCTGCTAGTTTTTGGCATTAAGAGTGACTTGTGGCAATGAGTCCCACAGTCTAACTGCGTGCCACCTGGAGTGCTCTTTCTGTGCTGCAAACCGATTATTTCATTTCATGCCCCCTTGCTCTTGCATGGTGTGAGGCAGTGGACAATCCTTCCCAAAGGCAGCAGATTGAAGGGATACCGATCACAGACCTGCCAATTCTTGCCCAACTCTTCAACCACCATCGCATCTCATAAAAGGAGGAGTCTCCCAAACCTGATTTGTGTTTGCAAAGATAGCAATGTCTCCTGCTCAGTTTTTGAGGTGTTCTTCATGACGAGGCAGATCTGGAGTATGAATTCTGCCAGAATTGTCCCTGACTTGACAGTTTGGGCAATTTTGAATGGCATCCTAGCACCAGGGCCCTTGGGGCCTCCATTCAGGCAAGGAGTGCCCCAGGGGATAGGGATCATGCTCAGAGGAGTAGGATTGGTATTCTTCTACAATACACTGAGCTGTAACCCAATATGCTCTGCATGTGCTGTAGAGAGCGTAAGCACCCAGTTCCCACCCATACTGCTAATCAAAGGTCTTGTAATGCTCAAGTTCCTACATGGATCTGGGCACTAACCTTTTTACACTTTTTCTTAACGCAAGTGTAAAAATCCCAGGCAGAAATCGTTGCCATTCTTCTGTGTGGACAGGATTTTACTGAGCTGTTCTCTTCTGTAGTGCTACAATATTCAGCCTCACTGATGCACGTGATTTATTTTGTGCACATGTTACTGTATGTCATATGAAGACAGACATCATGTGAGCCCTGCTTAAAGACTGCTGATGCTTTTATTAACCCAGCCAATCCATTAAAGCACCAAATTTGCATAAGAAATCAGCATCCAGGAGTTCCCGTGCAGGCTGTTGTAGTAATGAAGGGCCAGATTTTCATGAAGGCACACTTAGCACAGTTGTCTAAAGTGGCCAAAGTGTCAGAGGTTGTCTCTACTCAGCTCTTTCCAGTCCTCCATCTCCATCTGAAGAGAAAACCTGGGGGGTACAGGGCACTTCTGGAAACCCAACAGTTTTCAGTTCCTTGGTGGAAGTTCAGCTCTTCGACAGTTTGGCCTTGGTTTTAACTGCTGAGCAGGTTTGGAAAAATGGCAGTTAAGGTGCTTTTTTAGTATTTTGAACACTTGAAGTTCTTACTAAAATAATGGGAGCTAAATATCTCTAAGAATCCATTTATATATTTAAATTCTTGAAAAAGGAAATGAAATAAGATGACTTTAAGTATTACGTGTTCTACAAGAACTACATTCTCAAATCTTATAAGGGTAATGTCTGCCTCAAAAGTTTTTTCCTCTCATGTTGTGGTTCACCATGCAGTTGCGTGAACACAAGAAAGGGTGTGAGACCAAGTGGGACTCAGCTCAGCTCACCATGACGTATAAACTGCATCGTTAATGAGTCTGTGTGTTTGTCCCACTTTGAATTCCTCCCTTCTAAGCATGGGTGAATAGAACAGTACAAGGTTTTCCGGAAAAAGTTGCCCTTGCCCTCTACAGCAATGCTAACACTTTCCTGTTTTGAGTGGAAATAGTTATCGTGGGATTACAGCAATCTTTTTGATGGCTGCCTCACACCGTGGCTCCCCGTCATGCTGTATTGACCAGCATTTTCAAGCTTTCCTGAGCTATTTCCAACTGGAGAGTTCCCAGCTTTTTCCAGAAACTGTTATCATTAGTTCATAAGTGCATGACCTACTCCACTTCTTTTATTCTAATAGTTAGTTCAGTTCTTCATGTATGACAGTTTGATCCTTTGCTGTACTGGCAATATCCCAAGTTCTCATCAGAAAGTTTGATGAATGCGTTCCTGTGCATTCCTATCATTGTGCCAAGACCATTCATGAAAATAGCTGAAGAGATCAGTCCAAAAGCTAATCCTTTCACTAGAGCACAGGAATGTTTTTGCTTCCACCTCCGATGTGGTAATCCCTATTGTGCATTTGTGACAAAGACACATCTTTCTCTTGACCCCAGCCCTGAAGCAACCTCCTCGCATAACTCTTGAAGTTGACCGCAGCTTTCAGTACTTATAGAGCCTGGCTGACAACTTCTGCTGTGGTTGTCACAGCATGCTATTTCCATGGCCCCACCAGAGAGAAACCCAAATTGACGCAGGCCCTCAGGACAGATCAGCAGTCAGAACGATGTTGCAGCAAGGCCAGATGATTTTTATGCCATAGATTTACGTTCATTGGTCATCTGGTACAGATGCAGAGTTCTCAGGTGAGAAACCATCTTAGCAAGGTCTTTGTCTATCAGAGAACAACTGTTCATGGGCTTTGAAAAACCCCATAAAACAAGGGTCAGCTTCTGTCTCCAGCAGACTCCAGCCTCGCCAGGGTCCTCTGCATGTGTGCCTTGCTGCCAGTGCTTGTCTAGCTCTTCTCACTCTCTCCTTAAGTTACTTGTCTTTCAGGTGACTCCTTTTATCCGTACTCTAGGAATACACTGTTGAAAGTTAATGTCAAATGAATGGTGCTGCCATTGCCTCTGAAGAACAGTGTTTTCTATCGAGTAATGTGCTATTCAGTCCTGAAGGTCTGTCCCACTCCAAGCAAAACAAGGAAATTCAAATATCTCCAGACTTCTTGTCTCTCAGCCCAAGACAAGACTTTAACCCATTCCTGCATCCAATACACCACACTGAAAGGCAGAAACACGGCAAGCATGCAAATTTAGAAAAATACTTCCATGTTTTTGACGCTGTCCAAATCTGTGCTCCATTTCCCCTCCTGTCTTTGGCACTGCGGCCGATGCCGTTGTGCTTACTCAAAATCTGGCAAAGTTTTTGTTCTGTTTTATCGTATATCTACTTTTTTTTTAAGCACAGAAGTTTTATATTTATGTTCCCTGTTCTCTTTCTATTTATATGGGTGAGGAGCCCTTTGCCATTTGTTTTAAGGCAGTTGAATTTCCTGAAAGAAGTGGACCAGGAAGTTTTCACAATGGCCCTCCAATTCTCCAGTTGTAAGACGCAGTTTTTCTTTGACAGGTCTTTTCTGAAGATGGATCCTTTTCTCCATATTAGGACGGTCTCTTATTATTTCTGCTATCCTGTTTTGAGATAGGGTTAGCTGTGAAATCCTTCTCCAAAGGCCAGGCTGACACAAGTTCCAGATAACTTTGTGTACCTTAATTCAAAGATAGTCTAGGTTTCCTCCACGTTCAAATCCTAGAAATAATCAGACCAGTCTGTGTCACTAACTGTTTCCCTAAGCTCACTGAAGTTTTTCCTTTATTATTTATAGTTTTATTTTGGTTTTTCTTCTCCTAAATTTAAGGTGGATTGAATCATGAGCATTCAAGCTAAGGTTACTTCTCTGAGTAGTTTGGCTAGCGTTTCCTCAAGTGCTCACCAAAACTGAATCTAAGGTAACATCTCCTTGTGTTGGTTCCACAAGAGTAGCAGTGAAAAAATACCGGTCAAGTACCCCTGCCAGGAACCTCTGCTCTCTGACATCATTGCTAGAATTTGTTCTCCAACATATTTCTGGAAAATTACAGTATCTCAACGTAGTACAACGCTCAGAAATGTTTCTGTCTCTACTAGCATTACATAGATCTTCATTCATTCTAAAATGTGACTCCAGCCTGTAGCTCATTTTTTTGCCATTTGAAATGATGGTGACCAGATAGTCAGTTTTGTTTCTGTTTATTCCTGTTATCGCTCTGTTAATGTACAGCGTTACCCATGGCTTTTGTCATTATGTGTGTTTTTGTGGAACAGCAAGTATTTCCAGCAACAGTGTTTTGATCATAACTCCTATTCTAACCATAGTTAGACCAGGTTTGAGTTATTCCTGCGATGATGTGTTTGATATCCTACACCAGGGGTTCTGGTTTCTTCATTTCAAGATACGCCCTGTCCTTTCTGTACAAAATTTCATTTCTACTTCCGATTGACTGTACCTATCACTAAGTATCACCTGCCTGGCTGCTGTTCTCATCCTTATGCTCTGTCAGCTGTTCTCCCTTGTTCTTTCAGCTACTGTAATACCCTTTATCATGTGTGCTCTGTGGACTAGGACCAGGCATGGAGACCACATATATCTTCTCCAGCCCTTGCTCCTTGATTTATAATATAAAGCTTTTATTTTCCATTGTCACAGATGGTCAATTCCTCTTTCCTGTCCCCCTTTCCTGTGCAGTCTCTTAAGAAACCCGTCTTGAAAAAAAGGTATTTTTTGTCTCTTTTTGTCTCTCCAAGAGCAGTCCAGCCATACCTGAGCCTGTCTTTGCTGGGGCCAAAGAGGGAAGTAGGTAGTAGTGTACTTGAATGAGCATAAATTGTTGTTTAAAACAAACTTCTTTGAAAGGAGTTATATTGAATTAAGAGATGTTCTTTTTGTTTGTTTGTAAACAAGCTGTTTATATCATTTTACAAATCCATCGTGGCTGCTGATTCTGTATAAAGGATTATGCAGTTTATCTTTGTTTTTTGGAAAAGTCCTTAATTAGACTGATCTTCAGTAATTTGAGGTATGGACAGCTAAATAAGCTGCCACATGTGCACAACAGTTACTGTACTGCTGCAAGTTCACACCGGAATTTACCTTACAGTAACAAGTTTATTCATCCTAACTCTTAGTGTAATCTTGGACATATTTCAATGCACATCCCAGAAGGATATCGAATAGTTTTGGACTCTTGGGAGCTATAGGAATACAGCTAGATAAATATTCATGATAATTTTTAAATATAATTATGTAGTAAGTTGGCTAACGTCCATTGGTGTCTCACTGAGGTGTGCCCTTAATACTTTAATATAGGGGTTTAACAGATTATGTCATGGATACAATGGTAACAAGCTCATTTGGAGACCCGAGAAAGTTTTCATATCAAATCTCTTTGCCCTGTCCTTCCTTGGAGACATAGGATCTATGATTCTTGCTTGAAAATGCAGGTCTTCTGGCAGCTATTGTTGATGAAACCTATTACGGTTTGACAAAAACCCTGTATTACACATAGGAATTACAGTGGCCTTTGGGAGATTTTGGAGATCACGTTGCCCAGAATTCAGAACCAGCTTTGCCTAAGAATTTGTAGTGATACCAGGAAGTAAATTTTCCAGGCTTTAATTCTTCCTTAAAAACAAACCAAAAAACCCCAACAACTGCTTAGCAGCAGCCCTGTCTAAAGGAAGCTTGAACTACCAGACTGAATACTCGTCAAACAGAAATCAGTATTCCTGCAATGGCCAGATTATAAAGTCCTTCAGCAGCAAGCCTCAATTCTGGCAACAGAGATGTCTTGGATTATAATAGCAAAGTACATAACGGTAGCACAACTGGCTGGACTAGTCAGTATGTTTATTTTTATGACAGCGAATGCAGAGTATTCATAATATTTTTCATGAGTAACGCTACATGTCATTCACAAGGAACTTAATTGTGCTGTGCGGCTGTTGCACAAGCTCCGTACATTTTGAGTTATGGGCCTGTCACAATGTTTACTAACCTCTGGTTTGACTTTATCAGTTCTACATAGGAAGGGAGAAGCGAGAGGAAGGTGACATTTCTGAAACCATGCATCTGTTCAGTGGGTAGTTTTTATTGCTGCTTTACCTAGCCCAGAGACCTCAACACAGCCAGACAGACAGCATAACCGTCCCCCTCAGGGTGGCCCAGAGCCAGCAGAGAGGTCCTTTGTCACCCTCATCAACCCACGATTTTCTAACCTAGCAAAGGTGGGACGGACAGAAGGGATAAGCGACTGGGGGCTGCTGCCTTTCAGCTCCAGCGACGACCAGCTGGAGCCAAATGTGGCCATGCAAGGCCCAAAGAATGGCTAAAGCTGTGCTGCAAGACTGTCCGGCATCAGGAAGAGCCGCCGGTAAGAAATAACCCAGCTGGGCAACCACTTGGCCATGCGAACGCAGGGCTGGTGCAGCTGGAGCTGCGTGTGCTGAGTGACTTGAGGCTTTCAGTATGTGAAAAGCTTATTCGTCTGGCTGTTTCTGATCCAAAACTTGCAAATTCATCTGGTTTTTTCACCACCAAACTAGCTAGGAGTCTTCACTCTGTGGACGCCAAAGAGACTCTCAAGTATTTGCAGTATTTGTATACACCAGAGTATTACAGATAAGTGGCTGGAAGTGAGATCGGTCCATCCCATGTCAGGTACTTTTTCTACTCTGTTCAGTTAGCCAAGTACTGAATTAAAAAAAAAATCAAACAAAACCCCTCTTACGTAGCCCAGATTGTATGAGCACAGGTCACCCAGCAGACACTGCCACAATGACCTGAAATTCAATTTTGAACTTACTGCTTAAAATGCCAAGGAAGCCCCAGAGGAGACAGAGGGAAATCTTTCTTCAGCCTGTGTATCTATTGTAAGTGAAGAGCTGATTTGGGGCTTTTAAGTTATTTGCTCAGAATGGGATTCTGTCTAAAAATACTAGAAAATGGAGACAATGAAAACGAAAAGTGGCATATTCAAAACCGATAAAAGGAAACGCTTTCTCACAGGGTGTGTAATAAGACTATGGGATTCGTGGCTGCAGGAAGCTGTTGAGGTGAGAATTTAGAACTATTCAAAGAAGGGATTAGCTTATGTATGTGGCGAATCCTAATTTCTGTAGGCAGAACTAAGGAGTGAAAGGAACAGAAAACCCACAGCACGGCTGCCTTCTGCAGCATTTCTGGAGCTCTCCTCAGAAAACGTTGATGCTGACTAGCGTCAAAGACAGACTAGGAGTAGCGGGACCTGTACGGACCAGTCTGGCTCTGCAAGGTGGACCTTACAGGGAAAACCCCAACGCACAGTCTTGTACGTCTGGAGAAGAAGGAGGGATCAAGTCCAGCTGAGTTTGTGATTAGTGCAGTACAACAAAGAAAGAAATTCATACTAAATTGTAAGTTTGATTTAGAAATCATTTTTGTTTCAATACCCTGTAGTGACCAAGGGGTTGTATTTGGAGGCAAAAGCACGGAGAAGAGGCAAGAGGTAGCTCCATCAGCTTGAGCGTCTTCCTTAGCCATGGGGCACACCAGCAGCAAGCAATGGTAGCGAGAGACATCTGCTTTTCCTTCCCATTCTGCAGTCTTCCCTGCTCCCATTCTTCAATTGTAGTTTAAAACTGTTTCTGGTAAAATTGCTTTCTTTGGACCTGATCTTGCAAACTTCTGCTGGTGGACATAGTGCTCTCCTGAGTTAAACATTTAGTCTTGCGGGCTGCAGAGTTGAGGGTTGGATCCTGGACTTGGCCGTTCACAATCAGCTTCAGAGGTGCTCCACAAGGGTGCAGCAGCCCTCCTACACGCTGAAATTATAGGACCTTAGAGGCCTGACAACTCTGGGTTTACTGGGAGGGGGCTAGAGGGGCTTTCTTCTTCCTTTTCCCCACTTAGTTTCTCCCTCTTGCTTCCCATGTGCTTCACGTTGTTCCCCCACAGCACTACGGCTTTTATCCAGCACCTCCATCCTTCATGCCAGATGCAACAAGCCAGAACGAAGCATCAGTGCTGGTGGGAGCCACGTGTACCTCTCCCCAGCTGCAGCCCCCACCCCAGGCTGCCCCATATCTCCCTCCTCTGCCCCATATCTCCCTCCTCCTCTGCCTGCTGCTTAGATAGAGCTTGGGCACCGCTCTGGGCCTGGCCCTGTCTCCTTTTCTCCCAAAGGGATCCATCAGTTCTTCCACAGACAGGAATACTTGGGAGGGAAGAGCTTTCTCGCTGTGGGTAAGAGTGGACAATACCTGGCCCTGCACTAGTTCCTGTGAGAGAGAGCAACGTAGGAACAGTGAGCTGTGCCATTTCGGAAGCCACCTGACATAAACTGTGATTTCAACAGACCGCTATAAAGTCAAAAGAGTAGTTTAAGGGGGAAAAAGAGTCAATGCGATGGAACATCCTGAGAACAGAACATGAGGTTTTTATATTTTATAGTCCCTAACTCTGTGTCACAGCTACAGGACTTTTAGGAAACCATGACTTTTTCTTTCTTCTCTCTTCTCTTCTCTTCTCTTCTCTTCTCTTCTCTTCTCTTCTCTTCTCTTCTCTTCTCTTCTCTCTTTTCCTCTCTTTTTGCTTTTTCTTTTTTCTTTTATTCTTTTCCTTTCTTTTCTTCTCTTTTTTCTTTTTCTTTTCTTCTCTTTTCTCTTTTCCTTTTCTTTTCCTCTTTCCTTTTCCTCCTTCCTTTTCTTTTCTTTTCCTCTTTTCTTCTCTTTTCTTTTCTTTTCTTTTCTTTTCTTTTCTTTTCTTTTCTTTTCTTTTCTTTTCTTTTCTTTTCTTTTCTTTTCTTTTCTTTTCTTTTCTTTTCTTTTCTTTTCTTTTCTTTTCTTTTCTTTTCTTTTCTTTTCTTTTCTTTTCTTTTCTTTTCTTTTCTTTTCTTTTTTCTTGCTTGAGTATTGCAGCCAATAGCTTTCAATTAACTTCTTTTACTGCGCCCATCAGTTGCTGGCACCTAAACAGAAGGATATTTAATTTTGCTGAACTGTGAATGGCAATTTGGTAGGAATAAAAAGTCAAAGTGAAGCAAAGGCTTTTCAGCCTCTGGCACATCAGTAATACTTTAGTGACTGAAGGGGTCTCTGCATTCAGCTGTCAAAATGGTACAATGACTATTACGATACTTCTTAGACAAACAAACACTGAGGGCAGTTTGCAGGGCTTTGGAACATGCAGTGAGCAGGTAGGCTGACATGCCCACTGGATATACGCAAGCTTCTTAAAAGCCTTGCTGGGCACCAGAGAGCTTGAGTGTCCTTTAAATGAAAGGAAGGCCTTGAAATTGTCTTCTACAGATGGTATTAAAGGGCTTGATTGTAAGTTCACTGCAGTCGGAAGAGAGACTCCTACTGATTTCAGCATGCTTTGAATCAGCCTTGCTCCCAATGTCAAAAGCCCATTTTAAATGATGTCATCCCTTACAACGAAAATGTTAGTGGATTATATGGGGTGAGCTCAATTCAGCCTATGACTACCTTCAAATATACGGCATCTCTCGTACTATGTCTTGAAACAAATATCTCCACATGTACAGGCATGCTTCTTGGACCTGATCTATCCCTATGAAAATAATAGTTGAAAAATCTTCACAAGCTTTCATTAAGAGAAATGCTCATGTTAAGGGAATGTACACTTGCAACAGCCAAGAAAAGGCAGGGCGGGGGGCGGGGGGGGATGACAGAGAATGGAGCAGAAGGCAGAGAAATAAAAGGACGGTTGTGAAAATAGGGCAGAAAAGAAGCTTTACTCAGTTTCAAATATCTCCCTTTTTTTAATCTATAGTAAAGTTTTAAAATGAAATACTAGTGCAGTGTTTGGGTAGAAAAATACCTTACATGGCATGAAATTATTTTCTTTAGAAGATTATATCTATATCTCTCATTACATTAAACATTCTTTTCCTGTGTTTTCCCCAATTGTTAGGAAAGGAAAGAGAGTAACTTATACTCTGGTCAACTGACAGTAGGTGTGGGAGTGTCATGGGTAATGAGAAGGTGTTTGGGTTAACTTTGCACCTACACTACTAACTAAAAGACTTAAAAAAACTACAGTTTCTGAAGGAGAAATATCTTGCCTTTATGCTGAAAAATCTTTTAATAATCTTATCTTTACCTGAGAGAAATATGATTAAATAGTGAATTATGAAGTGAATCACTATCATTGAGAACTCTTTTTTTTGCAAGGCTGCAAAAGTCGATAGCGTTCCTGCGCTTCAGAAAGAACCCGTTTTAAGTAACCTGATTTGCACTGTATCACTCTTCAGGTTTTCTTTCTTTCATGTAGTAGAAAAATTATTAAAATAATAGGAGTGGCCAAAATAATTCTTTTTATTATTGCCTTGATTTCTGTGGAATTTTACCAAGAACTGAGTTCTTCTTGGAAAACCCCAAAACTTGATTAGGAGAGATTATAATTAAATTAATAATATATGATACATATAGAAAACCTCTGACACTGTTAGGAAAAAAGCCCCTTCGTACCTCTTTGAATTTAAAGAGACTTTAAAATTGGGTGTAAATGAAGCTGTAGTGTAAATGAGAATGAAAATTACAGTTTATAATACCTCATGTCCCAGCTGAGCTTTCCGAGTAACTTTGTGATTGCCTGGAAACGTTGGCTCAGCTGTACAAATAACAGGAAGAATCATCAGAATAAGAAGAAGAACAGAGAGAATGTTAAGCCAGACACTTGAGAAGAACTGAAGTTTTATTTTTAGCTTTTTAGCTGTGAAGTTTTATTTCACGAGCCACCTCCTTGGAAGGGGCTTGGCACACCTTTTGCAAGTGACGGCTGCGTGCGCAGCCCCCCACCTTTTGAGAGCAATGAATGAGGTATGTAGTCAGGATCTGGTTTTGGTAGCTATGCACTCAGAGGCAAGAATGTGTTGGGGTTTTTTACCTTTGGCAGATGCAAAACCTCTTCTTTAATCCCAAAGCATGGGTAATCAGATTAAATTTGCAACATTTAGCGTGCTGTATTTTATTGCCGAAAGGGGCATTTTCTCTAAGGTAATAGAGAATGTAGGTAAAAATGTGAAATAAAGCTTTTGAAAGTTCTTCAGAAATTTTCACTGGGCACAGTATAAATAGGCCTGTGATCTGTGTTGTGCCTTTCTAAAATCCCAAGATTTTTTTTGTTGTTGGAACAGCTTTTGTTTTCCCCCAGAAAACCATTAACATCTTCCCTTGCTTTCGGGAAGTGCCTTCAAGCATCTTCCCCTTCCATTGCTCCCAGTGATTCACATCACAGTGGTCGCAGTCTCAGTGTGGAGGGCTGGGTGTCACAGTCTACTTCAGAGGTACTAAGACCAGTGCTGGATGGTCCCCCTCACTCCAAACTGGTGCAGACTTTTTCCTGGGTGTAGCAATTCAGCAATCCTTCTACTGTCTAAACGTACTGATGCGGAGGAGTCGGCGAGACACTGAAATGTAGATGTGGTACATGGTAGTACCAGGCACTCCTGCTTGCCTGGGAGAAATACTGGCTCTTCTCCAGGAGCCAGAGAATTTGCACTAAGCCTCCAGGAAAAGACCTGCTTGCAACCATTCTCATGTTCAATATGAAGAAGCGTTTCCGCGTGTTACAATCAGACGTAATGCACTGCAGGTTCTAGCATCTCAGTGTTTTCTTCATTTTAAACACCCAGCACTTAGATTGGCAAGGAGACCTAACCTTAACTGTAGTCATGGTGAAAAGCTGCACCGCACACTCAGTTCCCGGTTGGTGACAGCTTACAGTGTGATGTGGAGGTCAGTTTGGGCTACCTGTGTACGTGGCCATGAAGTTTTGCCGCAGTTTGCAACAAGTGGAAATCTCAGCTGCTGCAGCAGCGCTACTAAATTTTCAGCCAAGCTTCAAGAGGCTTCAGTGCTCTTTGGAATTTGGCCCCTCCTACGCATTTTGGCTGTAAATTAATTTTTCTATCCAAACGACTAGCCAAGCAGGGCATTGTTCAGGTCTTGAACTTGGTCCCTGGCACAGCTCCCTAGGCTGTGAGAAGGAGCGCTGCACATTGCTCCTCTCGAGCTTCCTCCGAACTTCGGAGTGTTTCCAGATGGATGGAGGGCTGCCACAGTGCAGCGAGGAGAGAGATTGCGCGTGGGAGGGGGACTCTGGAGTCCTCCCCACCACCCCAAAAGACACGGCTGGCTTTAGCCTTGACTGTTCCAGCTTTTCAAGAAGGGCAGTCTAACATGAGGCTTCATGATGGGGGTTTGTTTTGTTTGATTTGTGATTTGTTCTGTGTCAAATCAAATAGACCTGTCCTCCACAGCTGGGCTAGCAGCTCTCTAAAACTTTCTAATGGTCTGGCATGGCAATTGTTAACAAGAGGCTGAGATTTACTGCATGTGTTGCTGCCTTCTCTGCCTGCAGCGATAAATTCGAGGACTGTGCAATTCAAACATGAAGGCTTAGGAAAAGTTGGGTGACTTGTGTTGGATGTGTAGATACAAGCGGGCAAATCCCAGTCTGCCTTCAGATATTCTCTATTGTGCTTGGACGTATCCAGAACCCCAAGCTTCACGTTTGGCATCCCCAGGATCCACCCTGAGTGTATGAACACCAAGCTTTGTAAAATGTAGCGAGTCTAATTGGATAGCATTGATAGAATAGCGGGCCTTAGCAGGGTTCTTGCTAAATTTTTCTGGGAGCCCGCTAAATCACACGTAATTCCTGAGTCCTAGCTTCTCTATAAAGTGAATTTCCTGTTCTTTATTTCTTTAATGTAACGAAATGTGATAGATCCTCAATTGCCAGACATCATTTCAGCTCCACTCACTTTAGTGGAGCTTGACTAGCTTACCCCAGCTGAAAACTTGGCTTGCTGGTCTCTGACTTGTACATATTTTGCTGGATTTCCTCTTTCCTTTCCACTTCTACACTTTTTCCTTCCAGACACTCTTTCCAGCACTTTGCATCCTTCTCTCTTTTATTTTTCTAAAACAACCTTCAGCTTTTTCTTGTTTTCCCTTCCAGCCTCTCCCCACAGCTCTCTTAATTTTTTCCCTCCCTCCCATTATTTGTGGAGGGAGCCCAAAGTCTCTGTGATGCATAGAAAAATATCAAGAGGGAGTTTGGTGCAAAAAGGGCTGTATGAATCACATTGTATGTGCAGGTGACATCATTACACAAGAAAACTTGGGTTTATACTTATACCCAGAATCTTGTAAAATCTTCAGTTTATGCCAGCATTTTCTGGTGTTCCTGTTCCTTTTTTTTTCCTTTTTTTTAATAATACGGGCTTTTTTCCCTTGTAGTTATTCCGTATACGACAGTCAGTTGACGATGGTGTCCACAAGACTGTATTTTCCCTGGAGTCAGTGCAGACAAAGAGAAATATGTTAGATAAACAATGAGAGGAGCAAGATCTGTTCCTTACATCCACAATGTTCAGAAAATGACCAAAGAAACTTGGAAATACCGGATGAAAAATTACTTGCTGTGTCATTCAGGGCTGGTGGACAAGCTGATCGGTTGGGGCATGCCTCCCTAGCATGTAACTCTGTTCAGACACCTGTATGAACCAGCCACCCAACATTATACTCTTCACTCCTTTGAATATACTTACCCAATACACTCCATATACTGTGGTTTTACTTCGTGAAGTCCCCCTTGATTCAGATTCAATGGTGCGACGTGGATAAACTGAAGAAAGCACAAGGCAAATGCAAAGGTAAGATGGACTCTCTCACTCTCTGCAAAAGCAAAGCCTTAATCTGAATCTAAAAAAATACCAAAGTACGCATGCAATTTTACTTGCTTGAGAAATCCCATTAAAATCAGTAAAATTCATTGCACAAGTGAAATCACACCATGCTGTTTGGCAGCAACAGACAGTGCTGCTGGGGAACCTGGCCTTTTAATATGAAAATGGAAGAATAAAATTGTCAGGAAGGTGATGGCTGAGACTTTTGACCTCTTAAAAAACCCTAATATTTCACCTAATCATTCCGGGGAAGACATTGTTTGTGTGTTTTCTCCTTAAAACATTTACACAGTTGAAAGAAACAAGATACTAAAATCCATCGAATATTGTTTAATTGTTGTATTTGCTTGCACTGCTTGTCTCTTGGAGCTTGGACTGGCTTTTCTCTTTTTGTATGTGCCAGTCCTGGGAAAGCCCTTGTCTCTGCTTAGCCACAATGCAAATTAACACAATGGCAGTATCACTAATTTTAAAACAACTTTAGAGAGAAATGAACTTTCCTTTATTTATAGTGCTGCGTTTTAAGGGAGACACATCAAAGTTTCAACCCCTAAAGCTGCTTTGAAAGACTCCTGAAACTGCATGATTAGTTTTCTGCAGTTGCCTTTTCCAGAGACAACCAGTCATGCTTTTGCCCTGATGGAGTAAACCCAACAAAAAACCCCTATTATTTTTCCCCCCACTCTGACAGTAAATTAATTCCATGCACGATCCTTGTTAGTCAGTTGTTTCCTAGTCAGGAAAGTCAGGGCTCAAGAGAGCTGCCCTAATGTCATGGCTTGTTCCGAGGATTTGTTTTCCCCACGCTTTAGCTTCGCATCTTGAAATGACATTACAGTCATCACTTGTCACCGTCACATGCCCAATGTCTCTGGGTGCCCTTATAAACCCTTTTAAAAAGCAATTCTAATATTAGCTGTGCAAGGCAGCCTTTTGTTTGAGGTTTTTTTTTTTTCTTTGGTCTTCCTCAGGAGCTTGAAGGGAGAAGGAAAGAGCAATCTTATGATGGCAAAGAGGTTTATTTCCTATATTTCTGCTACTGTTCCTTCTTGTCATATCCAGGGCTCAGCTGATCACCATACCTGGACTTAAGATATGATTTTCCCCAGATCGGGTTGGTAGAAATTTCTGGCTGCCATTTTGCTCTTGCTCTTGGGCTTTTTTTGCTTTGTTGTCTTTGATCTGGGGACTCTCCCCTCTTTCTACAGGGCAGGGTTGGGTTTGTCTGCTGGTGTCAGCTGGACTTCTCTCAACTCTCCTCTTCTTTGAGACTGCAGAGGTCTTGAGCAGCAATGACTTTTCATCTCTCCTGTTTTCCATCTGTGGCACATAGTCCATTCCCCCGTGTACTGTAGTCTGACTTTTTTCTTTGAGCTTAATATACTGGTGTCCGGGTGAAACTTAGTGGGCTGTGCTACACAGGAGGTCAGAGTAGGTGATCTAGTTGTCCCTCCTGGCCTCCAACTTCATGAAGCCTGCCTAACTGATATTATATAATAAATCAGGAGAAACAAACTAAATGGGAGATCACAGTCTCTCCTACACACACACCTGCTGACTGTAAAAACTGAGGAGAGAGGGGTTGAGTGATGAAGGGATACAGCAGCTCTTACGTATGGGCTGGCAGTTGAAATCCAGCCATGGATGACTGAAAGTTGTTGCTGACTGGAGGATTTGTAGCAGCCTTTGTGAAATGAGTTTGGTGGCCTCTGTCCATTTCCCAGTAAGCGTAAAATACTCAACACCCTTTTAATAGCTCCTATAAACTGGCGTAGGATCTCCATTTTAGAAGTTTTATTCATATCAGTGTAGGGGTACGTTGGCTGAGTAGTGATTTTTCCTTATGTTGTTGACTGGTTTGAGGGACAAACAAGGGGGTTTGGTTTTCAGAAGTGCCACCTTTCCAGCAGACACAAATTCTTTCTGAAGCATGCTGAGCCACACTGCCGTACAGTGAACATAATAAACACAGACACTCCAAAACACCTTGTCATGTGAAGTTCAAGTTCTTAATTTCTTTTGTTTTGAATATATAAAACTTTCACCGTGAAAAACAGCTTCATGAACATTTTCTTCTGAAAATATTAAAAAAAGTAAATAAATAATTGAAACAAACCCACAACAATTCTTTTCATTTTCAAGCTAACTTAAAAATTTACAAGTCCCACAGTCAATTTCCCATCAGGAAAAAAAAATATAGCTGTGCTCATGCTTCTGCCCTGGAGCAGTCAGCTAGTCCGTGCAACTTATTTAAGAGTCTGAAGTAACAGTGTGAAAACAGACAGTCCCACACTATGCAGTTGACATTCATGGGAAGTATGTAGTGACCAAGACAATTCATCCATCCCATGCCTTGTCTCTGGCTTCTTCCTGGGGCCCGAGAGCCCCTAACCTTTCACATATCCAGGAAGATACCGCAGGGTCCATGGGAATGCTGGCAGGCCTCCAGCTATTCCCTGGCTATTTCCTGAAAAACAAAGGCTGACAGAATAAACTGTTCTGGGGGTGACAACCTGTTTTGACTGTCCTCTGTTCTTAGGACTCTTTGAAAGAACTGGGAACACTGAACACATCTATAGAAGCAGTCAGGCATATGTGCAAATGTATTATACTGCATATCTTGGTACACCTGGTAACATGGGTGAAGGGGTTTCTGAAGGGGTCTTTACCCACAACTGAAAGAAGCTCTAAGGTCAAAGTGCTTAGCCAGTCAGGTTGGACCACACATCTGGTGAACAGATCATTTTCAGGGATGCAAATATGCTGGAATTTAATTTGCAGCATGCAGTTGCTGCTGTCCTCCTTTCTTAGTTCAAGAGCTCATCCACCAACGTTCTGCCGGAGCTGAAATCTCCAAGGAGGATTGCTGGATGGTGGTGTTTTCTCAGAGCAGCTTCAAATAAATTTCAGTGAAGTAGTCATCCCCTATCCATGATAACAAATTATAACAATTTAGTATTTCAAATTTGGAAAAGGCCACGTCTTAATTTGCTAAAGCTTGTATAACCTTGGGTAGGAAGAATGGTCTAGAGAGATCTATATGGTTCATGAGCAAAAGCAGCTCCATGAAATATCTGGCCTTCAATGTCTGCATTACACTCACTTATGTGGCTAACAATAGGTGTATGTTATTTTACATATTCAGCGTGCAGTACAGAACTTAATCCACAAAGATGCAGCTCAGTGATTCCCTAGGTATTTTCTGTATCGATTCAGTAATAGAATAGACCATTGCATGCATTAACTGCTCTTGTGAATCACTCTCTGTGAATCACAGAGATAACACAAAAGCTGAATGCAACAACACTGCAAGCTACGGCCAAGCGTGTCCACAGCAGACATTTAATTCTTCAGGCATGTAGTCTGATTAGTGCTCTAGGTGGTTTCATCCATCCATTGCGCAGCCCTCTGCCACAGAAAGACTTTTGGGGGCATCTGAGTAAAAGCAGATAAGTGGGTTCTGGCGAACCTCTCTGTCCCCCACCCCACGACGGCTCTGTCCTTCAACTTACGTTATTTCGCAGGCGCTCGCAGGCGGCATGTGCGGCGCTTGCACAATAGGTACTTCAGCCCTGGCACGCTGCAGCTGTGCATATTTGGTCCACAGGTGTTCGGTTTTATGTCAGCTCGCCAGCCAGCTGCAGCCAAATCTGTCTATTGTCTCCGAGCGGGGCTGGCGGGGGTGAGGAGAGAAGCGTATCGCTGGCAGTTGTTGCCCCGAAAGGGGAAAGAGTCATTCTGCCATTAATCCTTCCCAACCGGCTCGCCCCTCGAAGGAGCCCAACCCCTGACCGTGCAGCGGTGCCTGAACAAGAGAGGCTCTGCGACCCGCCGCGCTTCTGCGCCCGTCTCGGGTGGTAGGTGATGACTTTATGGGCACAGGTGCCATTGTGGTGCCGAGCGTTTCCCCACAGAACACCTGCTGCAGGACCCCCACCGCGCAGTGATATATATGCAAACATGAATCTCATTGACCAAGAGTTGAACTCTAGTAAAAATCACTTTATGGCCTTCTTTGTGACCATTGCAATGAACCCGAATTTCTCCTGGGTTTTTTTTTGCTCAGGCGAATAGGTCCCAAACAGCAAAACAAACACTTTTCTCCCTTCCTGAAACCCAGCTCTCAGCTCGCGCGGTGTGACAAACCGCGCTAAGGAAAATCATGAAGTGGGTGACCGCCTGTCTTCCCTGTCCATTTAACAGGCCTCTATTTGAGAAGAGCATGTTGTGGTAATAGGACCTAAAGTCATGCATTGGAAAGAGCTCATAAAGCTTGAGCGAAAACTTCAGACAGGGAAAAACAATTTAAAAATTATTATTTCTAGTACACCTGAATTTCCACTTCCATCCCTAACACTTACCACAAGCCTCCTTTAAGCTAGGGAACATATCTTAAATAGATTTTCTTTTTTTTTTTTTCTTTTTTTTAAGAGAACAAATCATAAGAAAAGAAATTTTTGTAAATTAGTTTCTCAAAACAACTTGACTGATTTGCAAAGCCTAGTCACCTATTACTTCACCCCCCTAATTAAAACCAAATGAACTTTGCCAGCCTTTCTTCCTGGAAGAATTAAAGTGTTAATGGAATTAGGAGAAATGTTAAATACTGTGTACCGGTAAGATGGCTTTGTTGTTATACATGTCTTTCCCCATCAAAACATGTTTTATAAAGACACCAAAGTTCCCACAGTTTTTTGATGGGTGTTTTGTCTCCATGCAATACTACTTATCTGTGAGTTATATTTCTTTCTTGCAGTACAGCCTGCCGTGGAAAGCACACCGTTCCTGCTGCGTCCGTGAGCAAACAGGCAGGCACACACTTGTAAAGCCACTATGACAAGTTAATGCACAAACAACCCTCAGGCTTGCACCTCCCATTTCCAAAACACGCAGTACTTGCTTATTTTTATTGTTCACGTGCAGATGATTCCTTAGCATTCAGAGTCCTTTATTTCTACTTACCCTTTTCTCTCAATTCTTTTTGGACTTAAAAAAAATAACACTTCGTAAGACAGTGTGGTCCACTCCTCCATCGGAGGAGAGGTGCTTCGTTTGTTACGTTCATTTTACGAGAGGAAAGTTTGTGAGTGTTTTTAGTGAGAACTGGCTGCTTGTGAAAAGTTAACAGCCTGAAAACTGAATTCATCTCCTTACTTACAGCACCGGTCAAACAGATGCAGTGTCAGCAAAGAGAACAAGTGTCTGTACAAGTGTCTGACCCAGGAGGGTTTCTTACGGATGACCGTTTTGCAGGGACTGTACGCAAAGGCATTTATTTTATGAACTTGCTCTTCTCAAGCGCCCTAGCACTCCTGTGTTTACACAGGATACATCCTCCAAGGATCCTTTCGTAAATCCTTTATAGGAAACTCCACTTAAAAATGGGTATCTGAAGTTTTTTTACAGCAGCATGGGAGCTTAGTGTTTTATGTGGGCAGTGCCATTACCTTGCTGCTTGTAAAGCACGGTGAAGAGAAAAGAAGTCGGTGAAGGCACAGGTACTGTGGAGGGAATTGCACCTCTATAAGCCTCTCTGCTGAAATATCCCCCCGTTATGTGCTGGAGAAGGGTGCGGCTATGTGTGCCCATCCAGTAACCCGCAGGCTGGGGTTGCAGCCGGAGCAGAGGAGTGAATTCATTGCATACCCATCCCTGCCTCCGCAGAGCCGGAGGATGGTAGGGCTGGGCAGTGATGAGGCGGGCACAGGTGAAGAATTTTTCAGCAAAAGATGCTTTGCTCGACAAAAACACTGACTTACCACAAACATGATCTTTTGTTGGAATTTATCACTGGCAGCAACTTTAATGGGGAAGATTTCGCCAAGTCCAGGGAAGGATTTCTGCTCAAGAGAGCAAATCTGCCCTGGCAGAAATGGCACAGGCATCTCCAGGTTAATCCCCGCCCCGGCATGAGCCTTGTGCCAGGGGAGGGAGAAACTGGGGCGGCATCTCCCTGAGGTGTGGAAGTTCTTGCTTTAAGAAAGATGTGATTTCGTTTATAAAGGCAGGAACTTTTAGCATCTTGGTTAATGTCATTGAATAAAAAAATTATTAAGAGGTCTTAACAGTGAAGGTAATTAATAAGTGAGTGTAACTGATTCAACGCTTACAGATGAGTTTTGCATGAAGAGAGTATGCATTTTGTCAGCTCTGAAAAGTCCAGCTGTTCAGAGCTCAGACATATTAATCATCTCTTCACATGGGACATGACTTAATTGTGGGACATGACTTAATGGGCATGATGGTGGGGGTTTTTTGGTTGATGGTTGGACTTGGTGGTCTTACAGGTCTTTTCCAACCTTAGTGATTCTGTGATTCTGTGATCCTTTAATTTGTAATTTCCGGGAACTGCAAAGGAGGCTCAATACCAATGCAAAAGTCAGGCTACCACTTTGGACAAAGAATTCATGTAATATATCTATAAGGTGGTGTATGTGTGTAGTAATACATATGTGTATAATGCTTTAAGCAACACAGGAGTCAGTAAAGTGCATGCAGTTATGTCGAAGGTGTAATCTACAGATATGATTGCAGCATCTGAGCTAACTTTAAGCTAAATTTGTGACCTTGTCCAAGACCCAGTGCCTCTTCCTCCAGCACACCTCTGCAGTTAGCGCTCCCTGAACTTCATGCCACTGCCGCTCCACTTGCAGTGGTGAGTGGGGCAGCTTTAGGATAGCTTGGATGTGTCTGGAGCTGTGGTCATATCTCTGATTGCAATGGGAGCATACCAACAGGGCAGTTCCTGCTCTGAGGAACTCACAGCCTGTTACAAAGTTGTGGAATATCACCAAGACCCAAAATGCAAGGTCAGAAAAGAGAAAAAAATAATTTTGGTATTATGTGACAGTCTCTTCCCTGTACTGCTGCTGAGCGTGATCTTGGACAAACGTCTCTTCCGACACTTTCCTCACTTTCCCCATCTGTATGGCGACAGTGGAAGTGCCTTCCCTCAGAGCAACCACGACCTTTCATTTTCAGGGTATCAAAAGACCATCCCGGAACTATCTGGATATAAGTAATTGTTCCGATGAGTTAATTATTTGTGCCACAGGGTGACCCATGAGTACAGTATCTCAGGGAGAACGAGGAGAATTTGGCTGGAATGAAGATGGCCAGTGCTCTCCCAAGCAGACCCCAACCCAGGGAGGCTTTCAGAAACCTCGCTCTGGTGTTTTGGCCTTTCCTTAGCTCTGGTTTGGATTAATTTCCCCAAAACATTTCTGAATTATGTAATACCTTCCGCAGCTCAATGTTTTTTCTATGCTATCATCTTAATTAGCGCACTGGGTTGCCAGTTTGTCGTGTAGCAACTGATTGTAATGAGCTGATCAGAGACCAGTTAGAATTGCCTCTTACTGATCTGGGTGCCAGATCCGGAGTCCAGCAGCTCCCCTGGGTGATCTGTTCGCGCGGTTTTGCACCCTTAACATAGCGTAACACAAGGCAGCGAAGAAGTGCAAGGGAAGCTGTATCATCCTACGTCATCCCAGGGTTTTCACTAGCTGTAGTTATCAGGAAACTATGTCAGTGTGTATTAGATGCTGAGCCTATTTTGGCGCCTTTTTGAAAAAAAAAAAACCTTGCCAAAATACCTTTAGGAATTTGGCCTTGGGTAAAGGCCAGCATGAAGTCAGTTGACAGAGTCAGAAGCTGTACCCAGGCCTTCAGAGTCCCAGGACGACGGCTTAGCCATGAGACTGCTCTTCTACACAAGGTCTGTTGGCAGCATATGGCTCCTGCGTTCAACAGGTAGTAAAGCCAACCAGAGAGTTTTGGAGAAATGAAAACTGTTCCTGAATCCACTTATATTTAGGAATCTGTCCCAGCAAAAGTAATGAGGGAAGGGTTTTGAAAATATCAAGAAAAAACAATTCAACATTTTTAAAAATGGAAATGTGTGGCTTATGGAAAGTTGAAATGTTGTGTTTTGTCAGTCCTGAAATGAAACTTCCTCTTACTCCAAGATGACCTTTAAAAAAAATCAAGCCATATTTTGTTAAAAACAAGGGAAGAAGGGCTTTAAAGGGATAAACATCCCCAAGCGAAATGACACATTTCAAGTAAACCCAAAAGAAAATTTTAACATTCCTCTATTTCGTTGTAAAATTCATAAAATCTCAATACCTTGCAGATTGCACTCCCCACCTCGGGTCGCTCCCTGTGATATATGTATGGATTTGGCTGGGATATTTTTCAAGACCCTTCTCCCCTCTCTTGCACTGCTTCCCTCACGAATCCAGTCCTTCTCTCACCACCCTACCATCTCTCCTGTGCTGACCTTCAGTTTGTTCGGTTACGTATTTAAAAGCAGAGCAAGCTGCTAGTTCAGCGCAGCTCTGAGCTGGAGCAATCTGAAGAGACCCACAGGCAGAGGCTGACTGAATCAACTCCCCAGGGATGCTGCAAGTCAGCAGGCTTAGCCGTTGAGCTGCCGGGAGGTTCAAGTGAGGCTGCCCATGGAAAAAAAATTAAAAAAAAAAGAAAGAAAGGAAGTCGGATCAGAACTGAAGCTGGGTAAAGTCAGACTGGAAACACTTCAGACAACTCCTGGAAAGTAAACAAAGAAAAAAGAAGGAAAGAGAAAAAAGAGATAGGGAGAGTCTCACTGTTGGAAGCTACACACGGGGCACTCAGCCATGGTCCTGATGGATGTGTGCAGATCGTACTGTAGGCTGATTACCTGGCGTAAAAGATACTGAACTTTTCAGGTGTTTCTCACTGAGAGACAGACACTGGGGGCCAGCAGTGCTCAACTGTTGCATAAAGTACATTTTTCTGAGGGCAGGGGAGTGTCGGGGTGCAAAGCTGCTGCAAAGTTTTAGCTGTACCCCAGAGGCTTGCGATCTTTGAAAGGAGCTCTCTCCACAGGCATGGAAAATGACTGCTGTCTGCTCAGTGAGGACGTGAAACAGCGGAGGAGCAGCCCAACTGATGTGGTGGTTATGGCCCCGTGCAGCTTTGCCCATGAGATTTTGTGCAGAGCCTGCACACCCTGGTGAATGGAAGAGCTGTTGCTATGTGCAGATGCTACACATCTGCTACGTGTGCTCGTGCCTCTAAAGGGTTCTTGGACCAGGTTATTCCTCATAATGCTGCTATTATAATTTTAAATGTCACCAAACACTGGCTTGGAAGCAAAAAGTATCCCTTAAGAACCATTAATAAAAAACCGTGTGTATGGATCACGAAAGTAATATTTCAGCTGCAAACTGAAATTTCCCAGATAAACTAGGTCTCTAAAAATAACACTTCTTTCCACAGTATCCTATTATAAAAATTAAGACTGCAGTTCCACAGGAACTGCTCTTTAGCCTTATCTCTGCCTAGTTGCCTCTGTCAGGATAGGAGCCTGGTGTTTAAAAACAGCAATACGCAGTAGCAATTGTAATATTCTTTCTGGGTCATTGCTCGTTTGTGCAAGCGTGGCCTATTCAGAGAGAGAAATTAAAAGAAAAAAAAAACCCACATATTTTTTGCTTTTGATTCAGGAGCTTCTCTGTGGCAGGAGCGAGTCCAGTCTTAGCTGCTGTGAAACCTTCATATCTAGCACTTACAGATCTGCCATGGTTGGTGGGCAGTCTGCAAAAAGAGAGGAAGGTAGCCTGCATGTAGGAAAGTCGGTCCCCCGTGGCTGTGGCAGGGAAGGTGCTCCAGAAATGCCAGGGAGGACTGTCAGTGATAGGATGGAGGCTCAGAGGGGAAACAGTGCAGGGAATGAAATGTCAGGACGGTGTATATCATGGTGCCCTGTGTTACGAAGCTGACAAATAGCTCTGTCTTGTCATAAACTGATCTTTCAATGCTCTTTGGCTTCCTTCCCAGATAATGTGAGGAGTTTCGGGAAAAAGCAGAGCCAACACTGAAACCAACAGCAAGGTGCTGAGCTAATAGTGAAACTGGTTGAGTTATCGTTGTTACGGCTATTTGGTCATGAAGTAAAACTTCTGATACCACGGAGATAGAAGCATATAATCATAGAACGGTTTGGGTTGGAAGGGACCTTTAAAGATCACCCAGTCCCACCCCCCTGCCATGGGCAGGGACATCTTCCACTAGACCGGGTTGCTCGAAGCCCCATCCAACCTGGACCTTGAACACTTGCAATGATGGGGCATCCACAGCTTCTCTGGGCAACCTGTTCCAGTGCCTCACCACCCTCGTTGTAAAAAAAATTTCTTCCTTATGTCCAATGTAAACCTACCCTCTTTCAGTTTACTACCATTGACCCTTGTCCTGTAACTACAGACCCTGGTAAAAAGGCTTTCTCCATCTTTCTTAGAAGCCCCCTTTATATATTGAAAGGCCACAATAAGGTCACCCCAGAGCTTTCTCTTCTCCAGGCTGAATGTCCCCTACTCTCTCAGCCTTTCTTCACAGGAGAGGTGCTCCAGCCCTCTGACCATTTTCATGGCCTCCTCTGGACCCGCTCCAACAGGTCCACGTCTGTCCTGTGCTGGGGGCCCTGGAGTTGGATGCAGTACTGCAGCTGGGGTCTCACCAGAGCAGAGTAGAGGGGGAGAATAACCTCCCTCGACCTACTGGCCACGCTTCTTTTTATGTAGCCCAGTATTTCTGGGCTGCAAGCACACATTGCTGGCTCATATCTAATTTTACACAC
The DNA here is from genome assembly GCF_030936135.1 of Gavia stellata. Taxonomy (NCBI): domain Eukaryota; kingdom Metazoa; phylum Chordata; class Aves; order Gaviiformes; family Gaviidae; genus Gavia; species Gavia stellata. Next base: position 80,821,779 of record NC_082597.1, on the reverse strand, counting down.
ACCAATATCCTCAAGTCCTTCTCTACAGGGCTGCTCTCAATCAATTCATCACCCAATATGTATTGATATTGGGGATTGCCCTGACCCATGTGCAGGACCTTGCACTTGGGCTTCATATTTTGTTATCAGCAGCTGGCCTTTATACTTGGCCTGATATCTGGTCATCAGCAGTGGGGAAGGTAGGATGTCCAGCATGGGTCTGCTTCCCTTATCTATGGAGAGAGACAGAGGTCCTCCTCTGGAGAAGCAAGTGACACCTGTCATTCAACACCAGCCTAAAATGTCCCTACGTGTTTTCAGCTCGCGAGTGGCACTGGAGAGCATTTTTCATGACATTTCATTCAGTTCTGGTATTTAGAGCATACTGAGTTGTAAGGGTCAATGCTTCACTAAAAGAATACCCGGAATGCAGTTTGCAAAATATGTGATGCAGCACTGTAATACAGTATCACAGAATCATGGCTGAGGTTGGCAGGGACCTCTGGAGGTCATCTAGTGCATCTCCCTGCTCAAGCAGGGCCACCTTGAGACGGTTGCCCAGGACCATATCCAGATGGCTTTTGAATATTTCCAAGAAAGGAGACTCCACCACCTCTCTGGGCCACTGCTTGGTCACCCTCACAGTAAAAAAGTGTTTCCTGATGTTCAGATGGACTGTCCTGTGTTTCACGTTGTGCCCATTGCCTGTGGTCATGTCACTGGGCACCTCTGAAAAGAGCCTGGCTCTGTCCTCTTTACACCCCTCCTTCAAGTATTCATATACGTTGATAAGGTCTCCTTGAGCCTTCCCTTCTCTAGGCTGAACAGTCACAGCTCTTTCAGCCTTTCCTTGTAGGGGACATGCTCCAGTCCCTAAATCATTTTAGTGGCCCTTTGCTGGACTGTTTCTAGTATGTTCATGTCTTTCCTGTACTGGGGAGCCCAGAGCTGGACACAGTACTCCTGGTGTGGCCTCACCAGGGCTGAATAAAGGGAAAGGATCACCTCCTTCAACCTCCTGGCAACACTCCTCCAAATGCAGCCCCAGATACCATTGGCCTTCTTAGCTGCTAAAGGCACGCTGTTGGCTTACGTTGATCTTGTTGTCCACCAGGACCCCCAGGTACTTTCCTGCAAAGCTTCATTCCAGCTGTGCAGCCCCCAGCATTGTCAGGTGTACAGAGTTGTTCCTCCCCAGGTGCAGGACTTTGCACTTCCCCTTGTTGAACTGCACAAGGTTCCTGCCAGCCCACTTCTCCAGCCTGTCCAGGTCCCTCTGGACAGCAGCACAACCCTCTGGCATATCAGCCACTCCTCCCAGTTTGGTGTCATCTGCAAACTTGCTGAGGGTCAGCTGAAATGGCTCCCTTAAAGCAACTACTTTCCCACCCAGCAATGTAAGGCTCAGGGCACAGCAGCAGATGCTCAGACCTGGGTAGGCTCATGCATAGCTTGTTGATTCACAAATGTAGGTGGGTTAAACTCAGAGGGTCTTCAGCTGCTTAAACAGGTAGGGACAGACTCAAAGAGAAGAGCAGAAGCTCATCTATCCATCTGAGCTTAACCTGTTAGATATAAGTCAAAACTGTCACACCATTGACGTTTTTCTTATGTTCCCCCATGGATAGGTGTAATTCTATCCATGTGCAGCTCTGTACAACCACTTGCCATCCCAATCAGTGTCTTCTGTACCAAGCTGATGGTTGGCCTCTGCAACAATTCAGTCACAGGCTGGATCTAATATATGGTTTGTATAGGTGTGTATGCATATGTATTTGTTAGATAGGGACAATGGCCCTGCGGCATTACAGCTGGAGTGCCTGACACCTGGTGGGACCCCAGACTCAGGAGTCCCAGGAGACAATGTGCTTTCTCATTCCAGCTGCAGCACCTCCCTCCTGACGGCACACAACCTGCTGCCTCCCCTGTTACACGGCCCTGCGTAGCAGCCGCATCGCCCGACTCATGATACTGCACCTCGCACAAGATTTGAGAGTCTGACCACTCATTTGGTTCACTTCTCCTTGGGCATTTGGAGTACCCACAGCTGAGGCAGAGGCACAAAACCCCAGGGTGGCAAAAATTCTGCCATGCTGCCCTCCTTGCTGAGCTGTCAGGCTACAGCCCTTGCTGTTGTAGCTGTTGGCAGCGATCCCTATGCTAGTGCTTGCCAGAGGCTTGTGAATGGTTGTCAAAGAATGAGGATGCCCCTCAAGATCAGCAGATTTATGATCTGGGAAGTCAAGTCAGATAAAACTTGTGCATTTCTCTGCCACAGCTGCATTGCCTCCTTTCCATCCCAGCAGGTTTGCAACTGCAGCCCAAACACAGTATCATCCTTCTTTCCTCTCCCCTTTGGCAGACATTTCCATTTGGTACTCTTCAGGGGCGCAATAAGTGTGGAGCGACTTTTTTCTTGGGGATTGCGGTTTTTGAGTGCAAAGTGAGAAAGTCCCCAGGGCAATTTATCTTGGAGCTCAGTTACTTTGGAGAACCTGCTCCTAAATATCCTCTGATTCAAAAAGTATAAAGAATGTGTACGGGTTTTGGAAACAAGGCTTTAGGGGTTTTTTATGGTACTATTAACTTCCAGCTTCCAATATTGTCAGCTACAGAATGGAAAAGATACTAACTTTCAGAGCTATAAATTAAAACCTAGAAAAACGTTATGTTTATTGAAAAAGTAAGGATGCCTGCCAAAAGAGCTTTCTCTCTTGACAATACTGAAGGTCTTAAAGTACATCTGTATGTTATCCTCACTGGGTCTGACAAGGGAAAATAATCATGGAACATAAATACCTTTGCTTTGTCATACCATGTCAAGCTCTGAGAGACCTTTGGACCATTTACATGTTTAAGAATAGAGGCTGGCAACTTAAAGACCACTATGTCTTCCAGCCTGGAGACAAGCTAGGTTTTCTACAACTGCAGCATGAAGATCTTTCTTGGCTGAAGCTCTAGCAGCAAGTGCTGTAGAATAGGACATCCTACTTCAAGGCTGCTAGAAACCCTAGCAAAGCAGGGTAGACTAAGGTAAGAGTACTCTGCACTTGAAAACCAGTTTGGCATTTTGTCTGAACACCGCTGTTCCAGAAACAAATAAATTCCAGATTGTACAGGGAATGTTTTCTATGCTTTCCTAACACGAGGAAGAGGCATTTCTGCGTATGATAGGGAGAGGGAGATTTACTTCATACACCAGCATTCCCTGCTGGCTAGAAAGAAAACAGCAAATGCAATGGCCAGCCAGAGTTTCCAAGAAACAAACAGCTGTAAATCCCCTCTGCAAGGCAGGTATCAAGAATGACTGAATATAAAAACAATCTCACTGCATATAAGGGAAATTAAAAAATTATTTTCTTGGTGTCGTGATTTATTTATCCACCCCAGATTCAAGATGTGCTCGAGGCCCAGCAGCAGATTTTAAAGCAGAACTTGAGTGTCCAAAGCTCCCAAGTGGTTTGAGCTGGGATTTGTACCACTTGCCAAACTCACATCTAGATCTTGGCTTTGCTTCTTCCTCACCAGTCTTCCAAATTTTCAAATACAGAAAATGGATTTGAGCACATTCCTTTCTAGAGTTTCTGATCTCCCTCCTGCGTCAGGGTTAAAATGGGTGTAGCTCCATCAACTTTTATCTAATATTGTCGATATCAGAGAACAGACTCCTGCTTTTGGACTCGTGTCCTTGCTTTTGAGCAACATGCAGAACTCTGAAATGTGTACAAGTCCGAATATATACTCATTTACTGTGATAGACATAGGCTAGTATTTAGCATTTATAGAAGAGGAGTATGTGTACTGAACAGAAACTTTCAGTTTTAATATATGACCTCAAGGAGCCCAAGCTGAGCATCTGCCCTTTCCCGTTCATTTCATCCCTTGAACATCTTACCTGAATAAGACTTTAAGGATGTAGTCTGTCCAGCGCAGTGTGCCCATATGCTTTAACACTTGGCCTTCAGATTGGAAAGGGGGGGAGTGTCCTGTCCTAATTTTGAAATTATACTGTCTACTGTCTTCTGAAAACACACATCACCTCTAACGCTTTATTAATTCACTGAGCCCTTGACAGGATTTTTGCACCTTCATTCTGCTCTGACTGGGTGTTCTGTGAAATGCAGTAAAGCTTTTGCCTTCTGAAGAGTCTTTCTTCCATTTAATAATATTTTTTAATAGCCAAGCAAAGGAGCATTTAAACATTTTGATAAATTATAAAATAACAGGCTAGCAAAAGGATTCTGGCTATTGTATTTGGCTTACCCTAGCAGCCGTTCAGTATTACTGCATTTTTACATCCCCAAAGAAGTCTTGTTAGGGTTGGAGGCAAAGAGGTATTTCTGAGTAGTTCCCTTTTTTTTTATTTTACTGCGTACGGTGTCCTCCAGATGCACAGGTCTGAAGGTCCCTTTTCTGGAAAAAGTACGTAGCAAAACCAAGATAGGATGCCAGTCCTTGTGTATGTTTCACAGGTGGTTTCCAAATATTATCATGGCGGTTGGGAAGCAACAAAGGTTGAGACTGTTTTCAGTTTGTTCAACGCTGTATATTCATTTTTCTAGCTGTTGAGTAAATTTGCTCTGAAGAAATTGCTCCTTTACTGCTTTAGCTGTATCGTCATTATTTCATATCCAGGTCAATGCGCTAACACCAGCAGACAAAAGTTCTCTTTATTTGGCAGCTACTACACATGCACACAGAAGTTCATATATACATGTATGTGTTATGCTCAAATCAATATATGTGTGTTTGTGTGTATACATTACATATGTATGGATGTGATACATAAAATTTTAAAATATGATTCAGACTGAAAAGAATAGAAGTGGATTTCATGGTTGATCAAGTTTGGTTGAGGTGTGTTATCCACTGCGTTTTCATGCAGGCAATCTCCTCTAACCCTGGATTGTCCTCTCCCTAAAAATAAATATTTGGAAGGCACTTCATAGCACTAATGTTCTAGTTCAGAGTGTCTCACACAATTCAACTATAGGTTTGCTTCAGAAAACTCACCAAGTCATACCTGTGTTTGGATAACAAAAGGTTCACCAGATCTCTTAAGGATTTGATCTAATCATTCTACTTTCTGTAAAGGATATTGATCGTAGGCAGTCTCCAGAATTTTTTTTTTATTTTATTTTTTACTTTTACTGGTAGGAGAGAACCTTGGCCTTGCGAAAAAAAAAGGACTTTTTTTAAGTTCAACATAAGTGTAGACTAAGGAGAAAAGGACTAAACAAGAGGAAGGGGATGGTATTTTGGGAGTCAAGGATATCTTCTACTGAAAGAAAATTTCTGTGAGTTGTACCTGAAGCCTGATTCTTTTATCTTTGATAATGCAGTCAGATGAGGAACTCCAGAATATGACGACGTTGTCAGTCAGAGGAGATTCAGGGTCACTCTTTCAGTTGGTCCCTTGAGTATTTCTCACATGAAACTGGGAGGTGGGACTACCTGACACTAGTAAAATAACAAGACTCCTCCTTCTTCTGGGTAGCTGGACCATCATGTGAAGAGACAATCACCAGCCATTTCATTTGAGAAATGTAGCCATAGCATCATGGACCATAAAGGACACAAGGTTCAGAAATCTGAAAGCATCTTCTCCTCCATATTTACTTAGACAACTCCCTTCAATTATTCCTTCCTCCTATATAGGTAGTAGTTGAATTTTCCTGGTGTTTGGGCTTATGTAATAACAAAACAAAAAGCAACTAAGATGGCAGGCAAACATCTCCTTCCAGCTACAACTGTTCCAAGCCAAGGAGATTACTGCCTCTGGCTACTTTTCATTGCTGCCATTAGCATCAATCTTGGCCCGTTCCCATATGCAGCTATGCTGCCCTGATGAGCGCTTTCCAGCTAGCTGCAGATTAAGAAAGAGATACACTGCAGTGAGGCACTGATGAGTTTGGGGAATGCAGAATTTAATACCCTGCATCCAGAGGAAGATTGGATGCTCAGCATAGCTGAGCCTTCTGCTTTTTTCCTCCGCTAAGTAGCTTCTAGCTTCTTTAGGCTGCTACAGAAGCATTGCACAGTGCATGCCAATATGCATATTCATTTTCAGATGTGTATATTCATTATCACTAGCCTGCTAGCAAGAATCAAAACTTCTAGTATAAACACTTTCAAGCGATGACCACATGTGCTGTATTTTTTTCATAATGCCATCAATTGATGAACTAAGCAAGCTGGCGTAAGAGGTCTAAGCTAGTGTCATGACTGAGGACAGGGCAAGTGGAAAGGCCTGGAGACTAAAGACCCCTGCTCCTGGAAAAGGCCTTAACCAAGGCTTTGCCATTGGTCATAAACTGGATTCTGCATGTTGTGTGCATGTGTAAGAAGAGATGATCTCTGTCCCACACAGCTTGGCACTCATCTTCAGTAGTTTCTACCAATCAGCCTATTTAACACCATAGAAGACAAAACCCATTGTGCAGTTGTCAGGGGTCTCCTCCCTCAAGAAACACAATTATTATTTTTTTAAAATGTCATTTAATGCACTCCAAAACCAAATATTTGTTCTTTGAATGCATCCTTAGGAGCCAGGAATAAACATCCCAGAGTGATTAATGGCAGTCCATGTGGGTGTGGATTTGCTGTGGGCATGCACACGCACACCCACAGGCTCACACACCCACACATTCGCACAAGCCTGGTAATTGTTTGCATATTTAGTTGTAGAATTTTTGGCATTTGGACGTTCTGCTAATTTTTTAAACTGCAGATACATTTGGGTCAGATTAGCAGAAGCAGCCGAGGAGCCGTATCACTCTCTCAACCCTGAGACATCTGTTCTTACATTTACTTGGAGCAGAAGTAAAACAGAGTTACGGACTTCTGTTTCATGAACATCCACCATAAAATCATCTTACCAGCAAGCCTACAGTTAACCTAGCAGGGACAGCTCAGGTCAAGAGACAGATGGATAACTAGAGCGGGGTCTGAGAAGTTCAGAGTGCTGGGGAGTGAACCCAGGGAGTAACAAATGCTTGTTAGTCACTCATTTTCTTGGGCATTAAATTCACTTGCAAACACATAAATATGCTCTATTCACATTGTAAAATGAGTCATTTGCAAAATGACTAAAATTTCCAGTCATTTTGCAAAATGATTGTTTCAGCCAGTCATTTAGTAAAATTACCGTTTCATTAATTTCCTAAGATTTGGCATTATTTTTCTACATGTGTATTTCTACAGAACCATATACTCACTTACTTCCACACTTGAGACTATTCTGTAAAATTATTTAAATTGTCAGTCGTTTCACAAAATAGACACATATCTCACATTGTAACTGCAAAATATATTATGGGACCTTTAAGGCTATTAGGAGGATTATTACAAACTATGTAATAATTATGGACACATCAACAGGGTATCTCAAAGCATTATAGGTACTGGAAAATAAACCTTTTCTCTGAATTCTTGTCCATGAGCACAAGCAATACTTCCGTTTTAGTTTTGGGTGCATAGCAGCTTCCTGAACCGGTCTGCCACATATGGCATCTCATCAAAATGCTTTGCAGTGCCGTGGAGCTTGGATCCCCGGGGGCACTGGAAAGGGAAGTTCAGACCTGCATGAATGGGTCAGATGATCCCCATGCCCCCCACTTGTTGTCATAGACCCAAACGTGTTCTCCAGAGAAAAGAAGACTGTTACCCTACTTAGGGTGTCCTTAATGTGGTCTCTCACAAATGATTTTACTGCTCCTAGCAGTACTGTGCTGTCATGCCCAGCGTCACAAGAAGACTCCAGAAGTTTAGCCTGCAGAAGAGGAGGCTGAGGGGAGACCTCATCGCTCTCTATAACTACCTTCAAGGGGGTTGCAGAGAGGTGGGTGTTGGTCTCTTCTCCCAAGTGACAAGTGACAGGACAAGAGGAAATGGCCACAAGTTGCACCAGGGGAGGTTTAGATTGGACATTAGGAAAAATTTCTTCACTGGAAGGGTTGTCAGGCATTGGAACAGGCTGCCCAGGGAGGTGGTTCAGTCACCACCCCTGGAGGTATTCAAAAGACGTGTGGATGAGGCGCTTAGCGACATGGTTTAGTGGTGGACTTGGCAGGGTCAGGTTTACGGTGGACTTGATGATCTTAAAGGTCTTTTCTAACCTAAATGATTCTATGATTCTATGATTCTAATACTAGCCTTTTCATAAATGTTCTAAATCTTTTAGATGTAATGTGGTTGTGGCTAGGATAACTTCAGCTTTGTAGCATTTCAGGTAATACTGGGGACACTTCTGGTGGCTCAGATTGCCCATGATGCTAGTCAGTCACAAAGGCCTGAAACTTTTAGTCACTGATTTCATAATATGATAATACCTTTATTTATGTGTATATACACATAATTATACACAGGGTTTTCACAGCCACCCAGATTACAAGTCTGAGCATCTGACCTGACCAAGTACTGAGCAAGTCTCCCTTACAGTCAATTAACAAAATGGGCAAGTGAAGTAATTTAATATCCGAGATATTTAATTCAACTAGTAATATTTTCATCTAAACTACACTGTGGTGTTTGTGCTTCATTTTAATTCTTCAGGGTGTTAGGGGGAAGGGGAGGAGGAGGAATTATTTTATACCTACTGAGCAACCATAATTATTAGCAGTTTTGCCTCTTCTGTTCCGCATAAGTTTTCAGCCTCATGTTGTGAGTTGCAGTGGTTTTTCCATCTGTGGGTTTTGACTGTAAGAAGGGAAGGTTGTCTAGAGCTGTATATATGTGCCAGTCTGAAAAAGGGAAAATCCTGATCTTTAAAGACCAATTTAAAGGCAAATTTGTATTGCAGATTGCTTTGTAATGGGTGAGATACCCACGTTACCTTTGCGAACGCAAACTTGGGTCAACGTTGGATGCAGTCACGATGGGCAGCCTCTTCCCTTTTGCCTCTCCAAGTAAGGGCCCTGCAGTGACTCAGTCATGATGGGTGGTTTGGTCTCCCCTTCTTTCTTCCCACACCACAACCCCCCCACCAGACTATTTGTAGGCAGGTGACGACTCTACATTGCTTCACGCACCCAGCATTAGTTCTTTAGACCCAGTGTGGAAATATTTATACTGGATTACAGGCTCTAGATAGCCCTACCTGAGCACCGTCAGACACACATTTGTCCAAACAGGACAACCCAAAGAACGGATACCTGGTGCTGCACTGAACACCTGAGGGTGGTGAGTTTTTCTTATGGACTTGATTTGACTTCTACAGGCATGTGGACCAATTCCATTAACTTCAGTGGGATTTTAATCAAGCCTTAGTTAGGTGAAAAGTTGTCATCTTCTGTGAAAACATTTGCATTAACACCCAGGTCGTGTAAATATTTCCTTATAAAGATGTTCTTCAGGCATGTGACCTCTGTCAGTTGCAGTTATTTCAGTAGGCAGTCCCAGAACTTGCCACATAAATGCGTGCAGGACTGGGGCTCTTGTGATGCTCAACAGTAATTGCTTGTTGGTATTTGTGCTTTAAATTGCTATTTTTCACAGTATTTAATGAGCAGCTTCCAAAAATTAAAAAAAAATAAATAAATTGTGCATTGAATTTTCTTTCAGTTTGGAAGTGAAGTGAGTTGCCCTTCCTTTGTTTTTTCAACACTAAGTAGGCATTAAAACAGAACTGTCCCTAAACATGCAAGTATTCAAAAAAAAAACCCAAAGCCAAAAAACCCTGAAGGAAATACATCTTTCTGCAGTTGTTAGCAGATACATTAGGCTTTTTGTGGCAGCCGAAGGACCGTCAGCTGAAACTCCATTGTCTTATCCTTTGCCTTCTTTTGACAGGATCTATTCCCATTCAAGCAATTGGAAAATTTTCATTTTACTTTCCTGAGCTCTGTATTTGTCAGTGTTGTCCCCCTGTGACTATGAGGACTTTTTGAAGTCTGTCAAAGAGATATACAGCAGGTTGAAATGAGAAAGATGCCATATGTTATTTGGGTAAAGTAGCTTATTGTCTTACAATAGTTAAAAAGAGTTATGATGGGGTTTTCCCCTGATGTTGTTTAAAGAAGAAACAGCGTTTGTTAGAGACAAGCCTTTGCCAACATACACTTTCTAAACCATAAAAAAGTCACATGGTTTTATCTTATTCCCATTGAACATATTTTTTCAAAGCCAAGACAAAAGCATCCTGACAATGGAGTACATAGCTCAGAGTAATTGTCCTAGTGCTCTTTGTGTCTTGGTGCACTCCTAAATAAGCATTGACAGATGTTGCAAGTCATTGTCAGGAAGATAAGAAAGGGGGGGCTGGTTCAACAACTGAGAATAAATCTCGTGTGTTTTAACTACATAAAAGAATTAGAGGCAAACCACCATACATAGCTTCTCTTACATATTTTCTGAATGGAATCACTGAAGGATTGCCACAGTTACATAGTTAAAGGTTTATCTTCTGACGCAATGGATAATACACGTGAAGAGTTCAACAACTAGGCTTAGGAATTAAAGAGGATTATTATATTGGTGGTGATAAATCCTCAGTAACTTCAGTTTGGGACAGCACTTCTGTATGCACAGACCAAAGCAATGCCCTGGGGGTTGTAGAGACATCAGACTCCTCTGAACGTCCATGGCAGGCGGAGAAAGAGGTCCCTGGAGTTCACTAATACTTGCTGATATAATTGACTTGCACCATTGACTCTTTTACGTTTTTGGTTTCATTTCACACAGACTTGAGATGTAATAGGCAAATTCCTTCCATAGTACAGACATGTTCTTCTGTCAGTATGTCTGGTTTTCTGTTGATCTGTTCCTTCTCTACATTACATAAAGAATAGATTGATTGAATACACCCTTAATATGACGGACATGCAAGATCAAAGTGTTAATGAGACTTGTTCTCTCTTGTGAGCAGTGGCAACAGAAGTCAGTAATTTAGGATTATTTAGCATTTTATGGGTGGCAGTATTCTGTTGCCACAAAATTATTCAAGGTACCCAGAAGTATAATGACCATGAAGAGCTTCAGCTGACAGGGTAATAAAATAGTAGCCTGAGTTCAGAGTCAGTAAATGCAAAATAACACATAATAAGAGGAGAAAGAACCCTAAGAATTTCTGTACTGGGAAGTCCCTGCCTGAGCAGCTAGCACTCACAAAGGAGACCTTGGAGTGCTTTTCTGCAACTCCCTAAAATGCTATCTGAGGCCAGCAGTGAAAAAGGCATTTGGGAATCACTGGGAGAGAAATGAAAAGCGAAGAGAAGATGTATTGCATTATACTGCAACACAAATCCCTGGTGACCCCACACGGTGGATCTTGCATGCAGTTCTAGAAAGACTGTGATAGAACTGGAAAGAAAATACACCTGGGGAGCAGGAATGGTCAAAAGCACGGGAGGTTTCTGTACAGCTTTAGATTGAGTAGACTAGGACTCTTCAATCTGGAAAAGAGGCACTGGAGAGGGTCCATCAGATCAAATATAACGTACAGAAGAAGAAGGAGCAATGGCCATTCCCTCCTTCCAGTTGTACAAGAAATAAAGGACAGCAAGTGAAAACAGCAGTTATCAACTTAATCAGAGGAAATACCATGTTTGTGACTAACATGTTTCACTCACCATTGCAAGATAGTTTAGATATGCATAAACAGGTTCAAAAATGTAATGTAGACCAATTAACAAAAGCAAGGTGTATCAAGTGCTCTGACAACGTGGTTACAACCTTTGGTCACAGTTTGCTGGGAAAATAAAATAGGGAAAGCAACTCTTTCCTTGTCTCTTCCTGGATGCTGTATGTATAGATGGACCTGGGCTATTCTTACATGTAACAGACAATGTGCTGTTGTATTTCCTTCTCAGATTTATCTCCTGCACTAAGATCTCTGGCAACTCTCGTGGGCTTTTTTATCAGCAGTTCTAGGATTTGCTTCGGGCTTGCAATGTGAATGCTTGTTGAGTGGGCTCTGTTAGTTTCTATACCAGATGTATATTCTTCTTTCTTTCTCCTCAAGCATATCTTGACCCTCATTAATTAACAATATTTTACTCACATGCACTATATGACTGATAAAATAGCTCTAGGCTACTCTAGACTTAGCATTTTCTTTTTGTTTTAAATTTTTTATATTGTATATCTTACACAAGATGTTAGCTCTCCTAAGTTCAAATGTATTCCGCAGTCTGTTCTATCCATCCATCCGGCATCCTCTTCTCCAAATTAGCATGGTAATAGTACATTTTCCCCTGGGATCATAAGTAAAACATGGGCCTTCACGGATGTTTTGTGGCATGGAAATATTCACAGCTCGATTTAAGATAAAGCCCAACAAAACGTGGGGAGCAGGGTGGGGGGGATTCAGCCTGTGTGTTTCATTAGATGTGACTTTAGATGCATATTCACTTCGCTTTGGTGGGTATAGTGTTGGTCAGGACATGCAACACAGATATGAAATGAAATTTCCTATCATTTCCTTATCATTTCCTTTCTGCATCAGAGGTTTCAGAGTAGAGAGTGTTCAGCAGCAGCACGGCTTCAGATTTTCCAGTATAACACTTCTCATTCCTGCCTCTAGGAGAATAAATAGCCTTATTTTAAAATTAAAAATAAATGTTTTGGGGAGGATCTACCAAATTTCCTGACCTTCTTCACAGCCGGGTCTCAGTAAGAGTTTTGCTGGCAGAATTCAGGGGGTAGGAACAAGCAGGGTGCAGGCTTGAAATATCTCGCATTACTGCTGCCACCAAATCATGTCTCCTGAGATTACCACTTCACGATATGCTTCTAAAAGGGTTATCAAATCAAAGTTACCAAAATATACGTACAAAATTATAAGATGTCAAACATAATCTGCATCCTTTTCTAGCACATCTAACAAGAAAATTGATATAGTCATGTCATTCAGACTGGAAGCATCTGGTAGTGGCCTGTGCTGGAGAACACAACACCACATTTAAAGCTACAAGAAGGATAGTTTTGGTGACTAGAGCATGGGTCTGGCGTTAAGGGAGCTGGAGCTGTGACATGGGCCTCCCATCTGAACTTGGGAAAGGCTCTAAATAACTCTTCATTTTTTATTTCCTATCGATAATAAGGGTGTTCGTGTTTCCTTTTACACTTCACTAATCTTCACTCTGTAAAACATTTAGGACAAGTGAGTGTTTCTGCAGCAGCCAGCACAGTGTTTACGGATCACTGGTTGCTACCATAAGGAAAACACGAATACCGTGACTTGCTATGCCACTTGTTACAAGACAGCATTACATGTACTGACTAGAAACTAATAGGATGTGCCTGAAAACATAGAAAAAAATACTTTTCTTCTCTATTCCAAAAACTCCAGTACGAAGCCTTACATTCAGATAGAAATTTAAATACCTTGTTAGTGCAAAGTGAGGTGTCTGCGGGGAAGAGGAATAGATTAACCCTCCAGGTAAGGTACCTCATGAGCTAAGACCGAAAGGCAATAAAGCGTGGCATGCACGGGGTGGCAAACAAACTGGTTCAGAAAAATTTTGACTGACCGGATGAAACAGTGTCCTGGGATCCAGCTGCAATACCAGGAGGTGTTTCTTTCACTCCAGGTCCTAAATTTTTACAAATTTGTTACAAATGCGTAGTGAATTGAAGACATTGAGGCAATTTTTAATTGAAGGGATTGAGGCAATATGACAGTTGCCCTAAAATGTCAGCATAAAAACTTTAATCGTTTTGTAGGGAGAAAAGAAACTTACGGAAAAAATATTTTCAACTTCTGTATTGTTTTAATTTTTGTCTTCTGTGAGCCGCCTTTTAAATTGGCCCATTATGTGAATCACCTGCCTTTCGTGACACCTGAAGCACGCATATCTAATTGTAATGAATGCAGCTCGTAAGGTACACAATAAGCAACCATGTCCATGAGGAGGAGATTGATTAAGCATTTTTCAGCACAAATATATGTTATTCTACCTCCTGCGGGAAGTTTGTTTACTTACAGTGATGCACACAAATGCAATTGCAGTTTGGGCTATCTAGAGGCCGGAGCAACTTTGACCTGAACAAAAGCAGAGAAATACTTGATTATATTTTTTTCTCTGACAAAAAGGATTTACCAAAAATGGTGACTTTGTTGTCCCAGAACTATTGCCAGCTTTCAGCCAAATCTGTGGAGACAAATGCTGTCGGAAAGAAATGCAAAGGTAGAACACGGATATAGATTTACAAAGCTGGAAAAAGAAAATGTGATGGTTATCAAATAGCTTAGCGGTTGGAGCATTCCTTTGCTGTAGGCAAGACATGTCGGTGGTCCTTGCGTGCTAAGGCTCATAGGCAGCACCTCTGTCCATAGACTGCAGCTGGCAAAGAGAAGGGGGATTTTGTGACAGTGACAATGACAATGATACAAAAATTGAGATGGTTTAAGACAGCGGCATCTATCTCTCAGCTCTAGACCCTTCATTTTTTTTTTTGTTTTCCCAAGTTTAGGGAAAGATGGAAGCCCTCCTCCTCCTGTTCTGCAAGATCAACTGCAGAAGAACTATTTTATTTTTATTACGTACATATTCTTTTAGACTTAAAATGGTAAATGCACCTGTACCAAGGCTGGAGCTGCCTAGTTTTATTTCTCAAGGACTCTCAGACAGTAGCGAAGCCTTCTGCCTTCCTTGTGCATGCCAGCAGGCAAGTGTCTGTGAGCCCAGCGCTACGGGAAACCCTTGAGCCAAGCCAGCTGCAAACAGTGGCCTCACAAACATTTTTTGGGAGCCTTTCTCAGGGTGCCCAACAATCAGTTAGCCTTGCAGTCTCAAGCAACAAGGATAAGTATTTGTGGCAGTCTATTAGCTACTGAAATACCAAAACCAGTTCCTGGGTGCTGAGAACATGGCTTCTTTCACCCCGCAGGGGACATGTCAAACAGGAAAATACCGCAGCACTGAGTTCAGAAGGTCCTCAAGTTTGGATCACAAAAAACCTCATGGTCTCCTCATTAAATTTAGTAAAAATAGTATTCAAGTTCTTGGTTTTATGATTACACTGAATTTTAGAAAGAAACCTCTAGAGAAGTGTCACAAAAGGAGAGTCTTGGCACTACGGGATGGTGTGCCTTGGGTTTTGTTATCTTAATTTGACATTGCAAAGAGTTGCAGGCAGAATGAGAATACGTGGGAACACAATTCCTGCAAATTTGTGCATTGATTAAACCTGTCTCTAGAGCTACCTAGGTCTTTCTGTAACTAAAGGTGTTTTAATCGTTTCACTGCTGTTGAGCTTCAAGGTGTCCCTAAAACCCTTATACAATAAGTCAAAACAGCAGAAGGGAAATTATTTTATTCTTCCAGTAAAGGAGCTAGAGGGTTACTTGAATTCAGAAAGAAATACATTGTAATTCTTAATATAAATTGGATATTTTGAAAACACTTCCTACATTAGATTAGTCCTTTCTTAAGACAGAAGGGAGAGTTTGGTTTCCCTGGGTTCCTTCTTTGGAAAGTGTTTCTGCCAATCCAGATTTGCAAAGGCGCACAACAGGGCTATTGCATCTTTGTTTATAAATCATGCTAAGTTCATATCAGGCAAATGTACAAATCTACTGCTTGGCATTGTACCCTGTACGTTGAGTGATCCACGTGCCATGGGTGTGTTCAAGTGAAAAACACTGTGTTGATTTTGGACACTTTATGCTTATATAGATGCATTTTGGCCTGTGTGGGCCGGAAGAGAAAGCAATGACCTGAATAGCCAAGCATGAATTTCAGTTAAAACATTTACACAGCTGAGACCAGGAATCTCTCCTGTGCATAGAAAAAACAGTTGAAGCTGTGAAATGCTTTCCAACGTATCACTGCCTGAAAGAGCAGCGTGAGGGAAGGCTGGTCTGGAGATTACATTTGGAAGGAACAGAGAGATGTTTCCATTCCCATCACTGGCTGGTGCACAGCTCCGGTTTTTCTTCCTCCCTTTTGTTGAAGTTGCCATTTATCAAAGCAGAGCAAAAATAGGAATAAAATGTTCTTAATAAGCCAAAAAGTTTTAAATTTCATGTAGTGATAGAATTGCTTCTGTAATTAGCAACTTGTCCCTCCTTCTTTGCCAGAAGAGTTTGCGTGTGTACCTGTTTATGTATACATATCTGTATGTCCATGCACAGATAGATACACACATGCTGTGATGACAAGTATTCAGTTAGGGGACTCCAGACTTCCCCCTAGCAATTAACCCAAAGGACGAAAAAGCCTCTCGGCGGACAGTTCCTGTGCATCACGCAGCATTTGGGGAGCCCAACGTGTTTTGAAAAAATGAGGTGGCAACCTAAATACTCACATTGCGACCGGGGCCTCACGTAGTCTCTGCTGTGCCCTTAGAGAGGCTGCGGGAGATTTTGAGAGAGCTCTTTACTCTCAGTGGATTTGGATTCTGTGGAAACAATGGCAGTTGAAAACTTTAGGTCTTTTATTTTGTGGAAGGCCAGCACCCTTTGCATGGAAGACAAACGAAGCCCTGTCACTCATTCTCTCAGCAGCCATCCTTTGAGGGGATGTGACAGCTCATGGAATAACCCTGCACAGAAAGACCTGGGGCAGGGCGAGCAGAATATCTTCTCAAAACTAAACCACCGAGGGATTGCTGGGTATTGTTTTGGCAGTCGCCTGAGACTGTTTGAGGGTAGCCAGTAGACCAGCCCTGCCTTACTCCCAGCCATGGGTCCCCCCGCCCGCCTCGTGCCGGCATCATTAAATCACGCAGCTGCATCTCCTCATTGATCCGCATTACCTCTGTGTTTTGTAGGGTTGCTTTTCAGCCAGAGCTGGCCAGAGTAGGGAGTATGTGCCTGGAAGTGGTGGAGGAGAGCAGGTCCACTCCTGTCAAGTAGCAAGGTGGTTTTAGATTGACTCAAGCCCCATGTGAAACCACACTCATGGGCAGAATGAACCCAAGCAGAGGCTTGGCCAGGAGCACTACGGTTAAACCTCCTCTACACTTAGGATTAGCAACAGTGCATTTTTAGTGCTGAAACATTCGCTCTTATCTCCTGGATCTGACTTTTGTCTTTTATGCTGAAGTAAAGACTCTGCAAAGTAGTTGAAAATACAGCCATTTCTCTCTTGCAATAGTCTGTCCCTACGAACATGCTAAACGCTGAGACAGCACCAATTCAAAGTGCCAGCTACAAAGTCACTAACACAGCTTTCTGAAATAAATCTTAACACTGTCTGGAGATCTCCCATCCAAGTAGTAATGAGCCCCAGCCTTTCTTAGCTTGTGAGCTAAGCCAACCAAAATGTTATCTCAAATATACTTTGAACCAGAGTAACTTACTGCCCTCCTGACTGTGCACTGTAGTTCAGTCTTTTGCATTACTTCAGATGTCACCAGTTTCTGCTCCAAGTATAAAGAGGTGCTCTTCTTCAGCTCTTCTTTCACTAGTAGAAATTTGCAGTGCAACGTACACGCACACAAAAAAAAAAAGAAAAGAAAGAACGAAATTATTGCTGCACAGGCTTCTGCCTGTGAGAGATGGAGAGACAAGGAAAAAAAGAAAATACCTCTCAGGCAATAGTCATGTTGCTTCATAAACTTCTGAAAGTCTTTGAGATACACTGTGTTGAAGGGATTGGTCTCAAGAGCCAGTACAGAGAATTGTGACAAAAATATGTTAAAATACGTTGTGTGATTCTCTAACTCAAATATAAATATTTTGCAAATTCTGTTGAAATGCATAGAGTTAAACTTATATAACTGTTCTCAAAATATTGTACCTAAGAATTACTCCCATGTTTTCAAAATTAAAAGTAACACTGTGATATTTTTCTAGCAAATTCACATAAGATACTGGCATTATGGAGAAAGTCAGAACCATGTATCTTAAACAGCTGTCGTGAAGGATTGTGTGAGGAGTGGGGAAATGGTATGTCTGTCATTAGGCATTGTATAATTTTAGTTGGATTTTCTAACAGCTAGCATGTGTTGCTGACAACACAAATTAAGTGTTCACTGATGAAAAGGAAGGCAGGAAGAAAAATATAGGTTTAGTAGAACGTGATATTTTTGTTATTTTGAATAACAATGACAACAGGAAAGTCAAAGAAACTTTACAAAGGAAAACTGACCTTCAGCCTTTCCTAGAAACATACACCAGAAAAAACCACCTAGAAATGACCTCTCTATATCAACTTATTAGTCACGATACATTGAATTAGGAGTTCTATATGTGCATCAGGCCTTGTAGTCTATCTATTAAACCCTGTCATCTACACAGTAAGCACAGATATCCGTACCCGACAAGAAATTTCTCATTACTATAGTGTGACATTACTATAGTTGCAAAGTGTGCAAAATACGCTTAGGATACGGTGACGTAGTATTACTACAGAATATCAGATGGCAAACACATGAAATATCTGCAGTATCTCTGATATTGCTCAGATTCTTCCCACCTGCAGTGGACGTCATGTCAGTGCCGGACTCAGAGTCGATATGGCCGTTACCGTCCCCTGTTTGGCATGTTTCCGCCTACCTGGGGAGCTCCTATTAAGGAAGAAATAGTCGTGGCTGATGAGTCAGCTCTGCTGCTATTGTGGCTGGTAGGATCAAAGGAACAGATGAGCTCCAGGAAGTTCGCACACTGTGTATGACACAACACAACGCAAAGGCTCTTCGACTTAATATAATGAACCACTAAAAATATACGAGTGTTGTAACAACTCCAGAAAATAGCTAGCATACACAAATCTAAAAATATTGGTCCTATTCTCTCGCCACAGGATACCAATAACGTCAGTGGGAGCCCACTTAAAGATAGTGGGAAGTCTATGGGAGTTACTCACATCCTGCATGAGTCCATGTCTCCTTGAAATCCGCAGCCATTCCTTTAGGACGGCTACTTGTTGTTATTTACCAGGCTGTGACATTCAACTTGTTTATGCTTTCCCACTCTCTTTTAACTCGTGCTTTTCCATAACAGAAACTCCACGGCTGAGAGTGATTAAAGCTTTAGTTAAAGTAAACTTTAGTTTACTAAACTTTAAGTTTGGGACCCCAAGGAAATGAAGCCCTAGGGGTGATGACCTTTCTAATTTCTCCCCAGTACCCTTTTATCTCAAGGCAGTGCTGTTATTTAACATGTGTCCAAGACTGGTTTTCACTGCATTTTCTTTGTTTGGGGATGTTTTCCTTTTTTTCTTGTGAGGTCTCAAGAGCTTGGTCCTGAAACAGCTGACCTCTAAAGGAGTTTGGGTTTGAGCTGGCAACTTTTCTCTCTTTTAACAAATCCTCAGTGCTAAATACGGCTGTATATAGAATATTGCCTTACTTGCTTCTGTGTGTGTGTATTGCCTCTTATATTTCCCATGTTCAGACACACAATATCTTTTTTCCTCTGCTTTGCTTTCTGCAATCCCAGATGGAAAAACTAGTCTCTGTTCTCAATGCTGAAAACATGCTAGTTTGCTTTCTAGGTAAGAAGCAGTATACCAGAAGCTGGAATATTAAATCACAAAACATATACCCCCCCATTTGGCATGCCAAAAAAATTACAGCAACTGTAAAAGGACCATTATAGCAATATCTAAAAGGTACCACGTCATAGTACCATTGCTCCTGATCAGAAACAAACACATTGTCTTTGCTTCACTCTAAGGGAGCACTTATATACAGAGGTTATTCTGTTGACTTCAGCAGAGTCACTTCTGGCTATCACCAAGACATAACAGGCCACAGTTAGGACTTAGTGGAACAGCAAGAAGCCATTCAGTTAATGGTACATCATTTCATTAAGGAAAAAAGTCCCCTTATAAATCATTTGCATGGACTTAGTGTCCTGCTGTTTTATGTTTCTTTGGCGTTCTCCGTTTCTAGACGATCTGCATTGCCCCACAGTTGCATAACCTTAAATTTGGGGAATATTATTCTTTTCCATTAACATTGGCTCAGTTTCTGCCCTGCAATAATTTTCATGTAACTGTTGCTGGAGTCAGCAAGGTTACGTTGCTGCATGAAATGACACGGGATCTCGTTTATCGCATTGTCAAGATACCAGCAGTAGCCTTAAAATTATAGTGCTTTTATTACACCTCGTCAGTATGTCTGCTGACTTAATCTGGATATTATAAATATCATGCCGGTAGAATTTGCCTTGGATGGTTTGCATATTGCCAGGACTTTCTGTTTCAGATAAGGTTTAGTAGGTAATAAGCCTTCTGCTCAGTGTTTTCTGTGGGGCTGAAGTGATAAACAGTGAGTGAAAAATTGTATAATGCTGACAAAATTCTGGGTAACGATGAACGGCGCTTTGTTTCCAGTGCTCTTCTCTCTTTGTTTTTATGGAAAACTGAAACAAACGGTTGCAAAAAAGCACCTGAGACCTAGTCTCCCCATGTGGATATGACTCAGGTAGCTGACTTACATTGACATAAATGCCACAAATACCAGGTCTGCTACTCACCGACTCGCAATATGGCTGTGTCCTTCATCAGAGCAGCCGTTGGCTCGATTAAAACATGTAATTAAAACTGGTCACAACAGAGAAAGTATTATATGCCATCATAGCCCCTGAGGACAGGTAAACTCATTGAGACGTGGCTAGCATTAGGAGGTAGGAGGGAAAGGACGGTGGGACTGATTAATATGTCAGTGTGGCAAGAAAAGGATACCAGCCTCCGTAGACTATGTCAGCTTTTGCTTATTTGCCATGTATCCTGTGTTCTTCTGCCACCGTCGGCTGGATAGTGCTGGGTTTCTGTGCTTTACTCCTGCAGAGCTCTTCCACAGCTTATCAAACCTTTCAGCAAAATTCAGATTACACCCCTCCTCTATCCTTTGACCACTGATGTAACACTGGATTGCCTTTTTCTTTTATTTTAATCTTTATTTCTGTGAAGAACGAGTTGAGTTCCAGAAAAACACATCTTCTTAATCAGTTTTATCATAAGCACAGCAGAATGTGTATAAATATAGAAGCCTGTTTATTTCAAGATATTTTTTCCATGTTGCATCCGGTCAATGGTTTAGATTAGAATTGAGAGAGCTGAGTAAAAACAGGGCTGGGGCGCTGGATCAGCTGTAAAGGGTGGGGAAGGAGCGGTCTTCCCATTATTTGAATTGTCTGCCTTCTTTACGTAAATTAATAGCCATGCTCCAAACAGTAAAACAGTCAGGAGTGTTTAGCAGCCAGTGGATTATTTTTAAATACCTAATTTGAAAATTATTACCTCCTTACTTTTTTAAGAAAGTATGTCTTATAGATCTTTCCACAATCACCCAAAGATTGAATTTGAGATTTTCAAATGTACGTGCTATGATTTTCCTTAGGTGATTTTTATCTCCAGCTTACACGGACACTTACTTTCTTGAAGAAACCATAAATACCTTTGGGCTCAAAGGGCCTTAATTGTACCTGTTCATCCTTGGGAACATAATTTGAGTTTACAAAGAAAGGAAAGAATTTACCATAAATAAGGTCTATCAAGATGATCTATTTCTTATCTTACTGGTGTTTTGAGCAAAATTACATAGACTTCACAACTCCAGATGAAACGGAAAAAGTAAGAAGAAAGAAAAAGTCATAAGAGGTTTCGAATATGCCTTAACTCTTTCTTTAGTAGCTACCCTTAGGCACAGAATCAGAGGAATGAAGAGCAGGAGTGGAGGCCTTTAACGCCACCAGAAACATTGTGTGTATGCCAGGATCACACATACGGATGTGAGAATGACACAGCTGTCATCCTCACTCTGCTCTACATGGGACCTCCAGGGAGACAAATCCTTGTGGTTTAGGCTTTATTGGACAGGGCTCCCTTTTATAGTAGTTTGGACCTTGGTCAAGAAGGTCTGGGGTCTCCGAGGAACTTTTTTCCCAAAAAAACAAATTTCCCACCTGAGAAACTGCCAAGTGCTTCCTCCAAATTTCTAGATGTACTGGTCAGGCAGCCGTAAACTAAGCCTCCAGGTTCTGCCATCTTAGCCATCAGATTGCTGCCAGCATCCCCAGATACACCAATAGCTAAAAAACCCTTTCTGAAAGCATGACTAGAATATGCAGGTCTGATCCCGAGCCATTTCAGGAGACTGGAGAACTAGAGAAGGCCCAGCAAAGGTCACAAGGATGAGCAAAGACGTGTGTGGTTCCACCACACAAGTAGCATAGGCTAGAAGCCCTCAACCTGGAAAAGACATGATTGAAGGGAGATACGGGAGAAGTCTCTGAATTCATAAATGGGAAGAGAGAGACAGCAGTTAACCATTAGTCACTAAGTTTTACAACATAAGCGACAGGGCACAAAAAATGACGTTAGGAGGTTGGGGAGCAAAAAAGCTCTATGTTTTATTGGGCATCATATAATAACTTTGCAGAGCTTCTTGCCACGGGACAGTGAGGAGAGTGATATTCTAATAGGTTCAAAGAGACACTGGACAAATTCATGCCGGAAAGCTGTATCAGTAGGACATGACTGCCCATATTGAACATCCAGCTCAGGAAGTCCCTGAAGAGCTGATTACCCAAAATGGGAGGCCAAACAAGGAAATGAATAATGTAGCACATCCTCAGTTTTATACTCTCCCATAAACATCTGCTGCTGGCCGCTGCTGGAAACAGAAGACGTGCTAGGTGGCCATTTGATCTTCTGTACTGCATTCCACCTCCTCCTCCTCCTTTTCTTGTGGCATACTCTCCATCTTTAAAAGGATCATCTTTAAAACCTGTAAAAGGCCTGTGATGTGTTATGCTCTTCTTAAAAGCAACATGAAGGCTGTACAGATCTGGGTAAATTAAGACACACTTCTTAGTCACGCTCTGCTGCTCTTTCCTCGTTGTTCACTAGTGTTCCTTGCGTATTACACCAGTGTCTTCTCAAGATTTCAGGTCACCTCGGATTTACATAGCTCACGTTGGCTACCTTTGAGTCTTGCAATGAGATTCTTGTACCTTTAGCATGATCCTCCCCTAAAGGCGTATGCCCCTTTCCCCTTCCATCCTCCCTAAGACTTCTGTCTCTGCAGGTCCTTCTGAGGTTTACATGCCGACTCGAACACCTGGCTCCTTCTCCTCCCTCCTGGGATGCATCCGCTTCCTCGAGCCCTTGTTCTCCGCAGAGGAGTTTCAGAAAAATGGCTCTAACCAAGGAGCAATTGCTCCTTCGTTCTTCCTGAGCCTGCTACCGCCCAAACACAGGCACCCATTAATGCTGAGTCTATTCCTGGGCAGAAGCACTAGTGGCGTTCACTCCTCCCTTAAACTATAGAGTGTCAGCTTAGAGCCTAGTAAAAGGTTGTCATAATACTTAAAGATAAAAGCAGTTCTGAAAAACAAACAAGAATATGCATCTGTTCCCCATACAAAATTTAAAATACAATCATCATCACACAAACCTAAAGCTTGCCCCTACTTGCAGCAGCAATACATTGTATTTGGGAATCAGCAGTTGCTGTGGGGCCTGATCCAACTCCCACGTAAGTCAGTGGGAGCCTTTAAATTCGCTTCAATGGAAGTGAAGCCACAGCACTTGGTTATTTTGTGAACGTTGACACTATGCGCTATAAAAATGATGCTTTAGTTTTCGATGGAAAACCAAGCAATGCCACTGACGGACTGATTCTTGAACAGGGGCCCCCAGTGCTACCGTATTGAAAATAATTAAGTACAATTCATTGTAAATCTGTTTGTTATTCCTAGTGTAAAAATAGATCAGTCCAGCCAATGGGATTAAACACTCCATTATTTCTTGGCTGATTTCTTTATTGTTGTTGTTGTTTTTAAATAGTTTTCCTGTTCTGTTGTTACAGATGAATTCTGGTAAATATTTATTCTTACACTTGCTGTAAACGTATTCCTTTCCTGGTGGGGCACCGCACTGCTCCAGATGTGCAGAACTGAACCTTTTCAAAAACAAAGGGGGCCCCAAGTGTAGCCACACAACAGAGAGGGGGCAAAAGGCTTGTTGCATCTTTAAGAAGTTGCTGCGTGTGGCTTTGCTGAATGCAGCCGTCTCGGATCTTAGGGATGTTTGACTTGGCCGCAGCTGAAAAGAGTCAGGATGAAGAATTACAGACAGGAAAAGGGTAAAATCTTGCCTCTTGAAAAGTCTTGATTAAGTTTGAGTGCGTTTCTCCTTACACCTACTAAGATCGGACTCTCTGAGCTGAAACTGCCACAGTTCATAGCCAGGCCTGTCACCGTCCTTTGGAGGGGCGGTGGGAGTGTGCCGTGAGTGTCATCCGCACGGAGAGCTCTCCCAGCCCCTGGTCCCTGACATCAGGATGACCTGCTGAGTTGAGCAGGACGAACCCGGGGTGCAGGGCAGGAGCTGTGGGAATCCTGGGGCATGCAGTGCAGGAGCTGTGAGCATCTTGGGGCACGCAGGGCAGGAGCTGTGAGCATCCTGGGGCACACAGGGCAGGAGCTGTGGGAATCCTGGGGCATGCAGGGCAGGAGCTGTGAGCGTCCTGGGGCACACAGGGCAGGAGCTGTGAGTGTCCTGGGGCATGCAGGGCAGGAGCTGTGGGAATCCTGGGGCACACAGGGCAGGAGCTGTGAACATCTTGGGGCACACAGGGCAGGAGCTGTGAGCGTCCTGGGGCACGCAGGGCAGGAGCTGTGTGTGGGAATCGTGGGGCACGCAGAGCAGGAGCTGTGAGGGTCCTGGGGCACGCAGGGCAGGGAACTGGCATCGCCCCTGGGATGCTGACACCAGCCTCTCCCACAGCAGCCCTGGGCAGGTGCAGCCGGTGTGCGCACAGCGAGTCCCTGCATGAAGTGCCTTGCGTCATTAGCCTCACCACCAGATCTGATGCCCCAGACTGCTTCACCCGCCTTCCTCTCCCCATCCTCTGCTGTTCATCTGAAGGCCTGCCTTCTTTCCCAGCTAGGGCCGCTCCTGCTTATTACAGCTCTGCTCCCTTCAGCAGTCCCACTTTTGGCGCAGGGATCACTTGTCCTGCAGAGCTTGCTGGCTGTAAGAATGGCAAGCAAAGGAGCAAGAGCTGTGTTACCCAAGGAAGTCATCCCGCACGGTATCCAGCCACGTGCTGGTGATGCAGCATGCGAACAAGTGCAGTATCACGGGGGTACCCGCAGCTTCACTTCCATCAGCTCACCTGGCTTTTGCTATCTTGACGATGCGCCTGGTCTTCTCGAAGGGAGAGGGACCAGCGTCCCACCGGAGAAATGCGTGCTGGGTTACATGCACCCAACCATGAGAGGACCCAGGCTGAAATTGTGTTTAACTCAGCGAAGAAGATAAATTCTTCCTTCTGCTTTTATGTGACAGATGAGTGGCGCATTGACCATTCGCAGCTAGAACGGACTTCCAGGGCCTTTTGGGTGCCTTGAACATAACTACCAGTAGAATGTGAGTAGCAGCAGATCAGAGGTAGCATCAGCTTATGGAGGTCAGGCCCTTGCTGTAGCCACCTACCCCCTCCAGACCTGGCTGAGCAGGACTGGCCTCACTGCGCTGGCCCGAATGTGAAGGTCTTAATCCCTCATGAGTGTCCTCTGCAAAACACAGGGACCTAAGGAGGCAACCCACAGAGATATGTAAAGAAGTGTTTGTTCTTGACATGACTGAGCATATTAATGAGAAAAAAAAAAAAAAATTCCCTGCCTTCATTATTGATACGCGTGACTTGGCTGCAGAAACCTAATTTTTTGCCTAAAAAGGGGAGCAAGGCCAGTGCCTTCTCTCAGTGGTATTTCTCCATGTTTTCTGGTGCCTTGAAAACCAGCAAAAGCCGGGTGCATCACCCCCCCTCTAGGCAAATATTATACAGCTGGTTGTTATATGAACAAAGTGGCTGACATGACCTTCTAAACATACCTAAGTTACTGTTTCCTGGTGCACATACACATTGAAGCCGGAAACGGAGTTCCAGAACATCAAAAGCAAGATTTGCTTGCTTATCTCATTGTATTCTAATGTGATTTGAGGTAAACAAAAGACAACTATGGGCTTTGTTATCTTAATTATTCTGTACAGCCAATATAGAGCAGGATCGCACTGCATAATTAAACGTAACTCTTACTGGCTTGCAAATTATTAGCATAATTCCAGAAATTGCACATAATTCAGGAATTATTTTTCCTAATGGCCTGTCCTGACTAAGGACAGCTTTGTTCAGACCTATGTCACATAATGGGATAAAAGGAGATCTACAGATAATATTCACCTGGTATTCAGGCACTGCCTGTCAGTTCTGCACGTATTTTTTACATATCTCTTCGCTGGGGGTTTTGGAACCAATCTGACTGTGTAAATAGTTATATTTTATGATATGCAGTGAAATTAGGGTTCAGTGCAAAGCATGTGGGAGTCCTTCTACAAGTCTGGATTTGTCCTGTGTACTTACTCTCTCTAGCACTTTTTAGAGAAGCTAGCAATGAAATACTGTGATACTCACTGAATAACTGTGGGGCTTAGGAGGAGAACAGTTTGTGCCTTGTCAGGCTGGACTTTTAAAGGGGTTTTTTTGCAGGTATTGAGAGTTACCGTCTTTCAAGTATTGGTTATGGGTCAACTAGAGCTTAATTTCAGCTAAGGTGGAGGAAGGTGGGTGATAAGTGGAGAAAAACTGAAAGAAGCTGGATGAATATTTGATTTTTAAAAATGGGAGAAAAATTCAAATTAATCTGAGAAGATCTGCAAAGGAAAGATTAAATTTTGCCAACTCCAGTCCTAGAAGTAATCCCCTGTAAATGTACCAAACTAGTCACATGAGCCAAATTTTACTTGCAGACTCTTTCCTTAGATGTGTTCCCACCCTTCCAGTATTTTTCTTTTTAAATATTATTTCCACTAAAAAGGCTAAAACACATTTGGCTTTTCTGATTACACATATGTGATGGCGTGATGCATTTTGATGATGTTTTTGCAATATTCATGACAGACAGTCCCACCCTCTAGGCTGTAACTCCCTTTGATTTCAGGTGAGATTTTTGCCTAATGATCAGGCCCTGGGGTGTTTGGCTCATCAGTAGCAATGTAATCAGCTAAGAAAAATTTGAATTGATAAAAAGCAGGAATAAAGGCACAGACTGCTGGCATAGCAAATACATTTCAGGGTGTATGTGTAAGAAAAAACGCTCCCTCAAAAAAAAAAAAAAATAGAAAGGCAATTAATGTTGTGTATGCTACTGTGTCGTCCAGTCACCATGAAAGACTCAAGGAAGGATTCAGACAGTGTTGTCAAATGTCAAAACCAGTCCAGCAACTGTTTCAAGTTGCTGAGAGAAAGCAAATTCCCAACATTCTATGGGACTGAGTCCTCAAAGAGTTTGTGTCCGTGCAGGAAGTCCTACAGATCTAGCACAGAGCTTTGAAATCAGCTCCCTGTGCCTGGACATCTGCGCCCCAACATCTGCGGCCATCTGAAGGTACTCCAGTGATGTCAGATAGATGCCGCATGGGCTTAAGGATAGGCCAGTAGGGACATCACTGTAGCGGTGGTTCACAGGTAATGGACCTGGGTGTTCCAAAACTGGCCCATGGAACTATATGAAACAACTGTGTAATATTTCGAAGGTTTGATGAGAAAGGAGCACCATGGTATGAAAAAATTTTGTAAGATGTCATTAACTCATGCAAGTAGCTGAAGTCCCCTGTTTTGGGCAAAGCATCCCCTGACTGAATGTGTGAACCAGGCAACCTCATCCTAGTAAATACACTGCATGTCTTAAGTTTCATCAAGGTTTCCCAGCGAAGTCATTTTGGATGGCTTCTAAATTCAAGTCAAAGATCTAGAGAAGTCTTCCCAGGGAATAGCAACAAGTAATCTTAATGAAGCCAGATGGCATAACATATAGCTTCCCTTCTGTTACAGAAATCTTACGCAGCATCAGAGACTGGTTCTCACTTTTGTAATAAAATGTTTTCTGTCCAAACACTGCACAAAAAGCATCCAGTCTCTGAGGCTGCTTTAAGGTGGCTTTTAGCCACCAAAGCTCCTGATGTTTCTTTAGAGCATTTTCATTTTCTGAACAGCATAAATGATGTCACTTATCGATTGCCAAACCTATTTCATAATTTCAATAACCTCCAGGGGACTGATTAAATCTGAAATACTTTGGCCTATTTTAAAGGAAGTCTAATCGTGTTTTTAAGTCAGCCTTGGAACACATGATTCTTTATTAACCTAATAAGCCTCCATTATCCCATTCCCAAAGTTCTGTTCAAGCCCTGTATTTAGTGTAAAGTACCGTGCACTGGTTAATTAGAGCATATTATCTTGGATGAAAATGCTGAATCTTATTCTGCAGAGTCAGTGCTTGGAGAATTTGTTAATACGCTGCGTGTACCCAGATTGGTTCTTATCTGAGCCTTGGCATGTGTTAGCAGTGCAATTACCTACTTGCAATTGCTGCCTGCTACTTGGCAAAGGGGAATGCTGAACAGAGGGTTATTTCACTAAAGATAGAAAGTGACTCATTTTGATTACTCAGTCATGTCCTCTCCTACTTATGCATGCACAATGGGAAAGTCTGATGGTACCAGAGAAAAGAGAAGCAGCATGTGTTCGAGTCACTTCTCTTGTTCACCATTTAGTTGTAGCAAAACTAAAAAGCCAATAATTATAATATAACAAGAGCGAGTAATAAGACATTTCACCTTTGCACACTTAGAAGGCGAATCTGATTTTAAAGGGAAATGGCAAGTTGAATATGGCAAGAAGTAAAGGATGTCGGTAACTCAATTTCATTTTTGTTTACCGCACTTTCCAGTCAGCTTGGCTTTCTGGTCTTTGTCTTTCTGTTAGTGTCGCAAAAAGGAGACGTGTTTTTGTCCAAACAGCATCCTGCTTTACATTAGTATAATACATTTTGCATTAAAAGTGCATTTATAAAATACGTTCTTCCTAATCTAGTCTAGGAAGATTGAATAGATGGTACATGTCAGTTAACATTTGTAAAGCCTTCTACTGACTTGGTAGCCTCAGTCCCATGTTTAAGTGACCCAGGCCTATGGAAGTCTACTGAGACTCACAGATGTTCAAAACTATCCCTTACAGACATATTCCATTATTTTAAAAGATTTTTCATTAAACTGCTCACCAACCATGTCCCGTTTTCCTACTGAAAAAAGTATTATTAAATTCAAAATTTTGCAGCACTAAAACCTGTATCGCTAAAAAGTCAGAACTGTTTGCCTCTATAATAATCTATTCTGATTGATGGTCTGTTCATTAAAACATTGTTATGCATTTTCAATGTTAATTAATTTAGTAATACTCCCTTAATCTAGTGCAACCTTATTTCAAAAATGGGGAAACTATTTCTATTCAATGTTTCATTTCATCCCCGTAAGGTTTAGACTAACGGTGTCATTCGAAATGCATGCGTATTTGTGGTTATACATCTGACAAACTTCTGACAACGGGACTTTAACATAGTAGCAACTTTCAAAAAGAACATTGAGACAACACATATTGTGCCCTCCTATCACACAGAATACACAGTGGACATTTTAATCTGGAAAAGAGACTAATAAATCTCTATGCCCTTCGTGATTTTAAAATAAAATAGCCTATTTCGGCTCTTGGGACATAGTAGTAGGACATCGAGTAAAACAGTAACAGTTTCAAAACCATGAAGTAAAAACCTTCAAATGATTTTCTAGAACTTTCTGAAATGAAACACTTCCTTAAAAAACCACGTCAACCCTGAGTTACCAGGAAAGCCCCCTCATATAGTGACTACAGTAATGATAGGTTCTTCTTGACCTTTCACCAATGCGCTGTGGCTATCCCAAAACCGTCTACAGCAAAGTTCACACCTCCCACTGCTGAGACTCTCTCCCCACTCTCCGAGTCCCAGCTCCCAAGTCATTTCACGGGTCTTTTATTCCTGCCCCTTGCAAAAACCGTATCATCTCTCTTTTCACCCTTGCCTCCCATAGCACTTCCCGCTCTGAACCGTGTTCGAGGAGAGGGATGAGACCGACTGACAGAACACGGAGCAGCTTCCAAACCAGGGAGCGTGAATGAGGCTTGGAGCCAGGACTGAGGGTTGAAGCCAGCTCTGCTACAAGTACTTAGGGTGACAGTCAGGCTGCGGTGACGAAGGCTGAGGACCCGTGCCTGTAACATTTGAGCAGTAGACCTTTCCTAATGCAGTTTACTTTGGCCACAGTGCATCGAGCGCGCTCACAAAAGCGGCGCAGCCCGCGTCGCAAAGGGGACTGTGACTGCCAACCGGAGGAGCAGTGCTGAGGGGCAGGAGGCAGTAATCCTGGCACCAGAGCACACAAGCCGAAAGGCTTTGGGCAGAAAGAAGAATTTAAGACACTTTCCAGTGAAATAATAATCAGAAAGCTTGACATTTCCTTGTTTCAGTTGAAAATAGTCTTCTTTTAGGGAACAAAAATTGTTGACCCACAAATTGCCCACATTGTTACATTTTTCATTAAACAAAACCTATGATCACTGTTTCAATGAGACTACAAATTTACATGGCTTTAAATTTCCTTTTAGTACTCTTTCTTTATCTAAGAGCTAGTTCTGAGTGGAAAAGTGTAACGGTTCTCTGCAAGTGGGAACATTAGCACATGATTTCAGTAAAAAGAATGCACAAAATTCTGCCCAAATGGATACATTTGAACCTTTCAGAATGAAAATAACTTCAATAATTCTATTTTTTTTTCCACAAAATGATTTCCCCATTTTGCAGCCATCTCTAATTATAACAATAACTTGCAGGTGTTTCCTGTTAAGTTGGTAATAACTGTGTCCTGGGATAATAAAACTCTTGGGCTTGGCCCATTTATCGTATTTAAATTATAATTTAAAGGTGCATCCTGTTTACAGGGTAATAATTATATATGGGACTAAACAAACTCCTCTGGAGCCAGTCCGGTCTATTGTGTTATGCCGGAGTGGACCATGGGCTTGAAGAAACCTTAGATGGATAATGCCATAGATAGTAAAAGTTGACTCTCCCCTCTTCGCAAAAAATGCAAAAAAAAGCAAGCAAGAAAGAAAAAAGGTTGGTGTTTTGCCTATTTAGGAAATGAACTTTGAAAAACTAAACAGCCTCCAAAACTAGCGATCAAATGATCTTAAAACCTTAGCTGATGGCCAGAGGACTCCGTCAAAACACACCCTTACAAGTTCTTTAGGGTGGACGTCAGCACAAGATGTAAATGCGCAGGCGCGTACCCCCTGTTTTGTCTTCTGTGTCCTTCCAGTGGGTCTCGTGCCCCTCTTCGAACCCGGTCCGCTGGCTGTGAGGCAGCAATGCCATAGCCCCGTTTGAAGGCCATTGAGCTCAGCCTCCCATATTCCTCCTTGCTCTGTGTGGTGGCTGGGATTTTAAAATACGCCCTTTTTTGTCAGGAGCGAAAACCCAGAAGGTCTAAAAAAACAAAAAACCACCCCGGGGAAGGAGGTCAGCTATTGAACGCGCAAGTCCTCAATTGCATCAAATTGCATCACAACGAGACTTGGTTTTCCATGCAAAGCTCACCACCTTGCCCCAACCCCTTACCCTGGTGTGGGCCCAAATTTCCAGCTCCTTCCCCAGCGCCAGCTCCCTTCGGCCGGCCGGTGCTTTCCACCTCAGTTGCTTAACAGCCTGAGGAACCTTGTGCAGTGGGACAACAGTCATTCCTTTGTCGAGGTCAGGACTTAGGGGGCTGGGGAAGGAATTTGGCTTGTCCTGTGTACGTAGGAAAGGAACAACTTCAGCGTGAAGCACAGAAAGAGATACCAGCGTTCAAAAAAAACCACTAGAAAAATAAACTCCAGAAGCGACCCGTGCATTCCCTTGCATTGTAGCTTTGCTTCAGTGTTTCACTGTTATTTCTTAAGAGCAAAATAAGCCCCAAACTTTTTTTTTTTTTTTTTTTTTTTTGCTACATACTGCACAGTATGAGTAATTCAAGAAGAGAATAAAGGCCGGCATTGTATAGCACACTTTCTCATGCGCACACAAACCTCCTTCCAGCTTACTGAAGGAATCAAAGGGTGGAGGGAGTGTCTCCAGCGTTTCATGTAAATGACGTCTTTTTTTCTCCAGTTTTAATGCCACCATAAACTCAGTGTGATGAAGCATTGATGAATAATGAGCCCATGACACATCGTACTTTTAGAACAGCTCATATATTTGGCATACACCAGGCCCCGTTTGTGTCAATTTTTTTTTTCCCCCCCACTCAGGCACGGATTTGTAACACTTTTTTACCCTAACTAAAAAATGCAGTTTTATTTTCACTCCTCGGGGAAGCCACACTGAGGCTTCGCTCTTAGCTCACCTCACCGAGCACGCAACTGTCATCTTCCCTGAAGTAGAGCGGTGATGGCACTGAGCAGAGAAGTCAAGGCACCCTTGTGAAAAAAATGCAGCTGCTTATTTATCAAATGACTTGGAGAAAGTTGGGGGTTTAACTTGCATTGTATTGAGGAGAACGCCCTTTTTCGGTGTGGCATTGTCCTGGATTTCTTGGTAACAATCGAACCTGTAACTTCTGGATTTAAAACCGCCTCGGAAAGAGGCAGTAGGTCAGTTGTACGTCACCAAGTGTGACCCGCCTGCCAGAGGGTTCCGGGGAGCTATGCTGTCAGATGGGAAATTAAAGGTCCTGGTCCTGGTGTTTCCATCCACATCTGCCCGTCCTACCCCTGCAGCAAGGTCTGTCGTTTAAGGTGATTTCAGCTCTCCCTCTCAAAAGGGTGGGTCAGAGGTGGTCTCCTAACAAGAACGCACTGCAGACCTCGGTCTTAACTTCTGGTCTGGCCTCCTACGGATTTGCGTTTGGCTGGCGATGTAGATTTCCCCAGGTGAGGACACCCCGAATGGGGAGGCAGAGTAAAACTCAAGAGTGCTAGAGGCATAGTATGGGCAAGATATTTTCCCAGGAAAGGAGGAGACTGGACGCAGTCAGCAGTTTTCAAGTTTGGCAAAAAAGCCCACCATGTAGGTGAAAAGGCCTGCTTTCTTATTCTTCAGCGTAAGAAGAATAAAGAATACCAGCAGCATAAAGTTTCTTTCTTATTCTTCAGCGTAAGAAGAATAAAGAATACCAGCAGCATAAAGTTTCATCTTACAAAAATCACCTGTAGAGCCTAGCCCAGTGTACGAAGTTTTCTTTCACTTCTCATTTGCTTTTATCACTTTGTCTGTGTTGAGATACAGGACAGTATTTTTTTTTAACCTCATTTTTTCCAATAAACATTTATAAGTTTTCAAAGATGAAAAAGGACTTCTCCCTAGTCTCCAGAAAGGTCCTTAATTTCTATAATTGAGGCTTTCAAAGCAACGTAAGGGAACGGGGCATAAGGAAACTACTTGAATCTTCACTGCTTTGAAAAAACACATAAACATACCAGTTTAAAATCAGACCTCTTTTTTCCCCTATAATGCTTCCCGCAAGGCTGTTTAAGCGAAAAAAGGTGACATCAGGTATCCAGGCTCTCAAGAAGATCATAAGGAAACCTGGATATTCCTGACAAACCATGAGCGTTCCCTTCATTTCCAAAGTTATCAGCGACCTACATTTAGGACACACGTGACACTAGCACAAACGAATGCCATTTCTCAATGACATTACGCTTATTTCCCCGGGTGACAATCCCTCCATGGGCTAGATGAGCCCCGGCTACGCAGCCCACGTTTCACAGCACTCGTGCTGGGAGCCGGTCGGCTGTGCTCCAGTCGGGGCTTTTGGGTCACGTGCAATTCAGAAACCGGGATGAATCAACTCACTTCATCTCCTAAAAAAAGCCATTACCAGCAATTTTCTCAGTTTTGTAACAAAGCTCCAGAAGGTAAATGAGTTCTGACATCAGTACTGTCTCTTTTTTCCCCTTTTTCTTCAGGCAGGTTACACCGAGGATTTGAAATAAGGAACTAAATGAGTTTCTTGAAATTGGCTTTTCCTGGCAAAAATGTAGCAGTGCTACGGAAACCACATTGATTGAAATTAATTCCTCTGGGAATTAATTTCTTCTGGCAGAAATAACAGTTTCTATAAATTTTATCAGTCTTTTCACACCAATAATTTATATTTAAAAGCTTATTTAAAGCTGAGGTTGTGTCTGAGGCTAATTATTTGCTTCTAGAAACAGATAAAGCTAAAAACGTGCTGATAATCTGCTTCTAATCTCGCTGTACCAACTGCCTTTGGCCCCATACAAATCTTCTGGTCAATGATAAATTTGGCAGCTCTGTTTTCAGTATTGGCTCAAACTCAGCTGATCTGAATGCTCTTTTTAAAACAAAAACAAAAACAACTCCTCCTTTACAAAATACACGGTCACTATTCACTCCAGGCTGCAACTGCTTAGGCTGGAAAAGGGTTAAATCCTAGTTTTGCACGATTGCATTGAGTGCTCCCATTTTATCTGCCTCCTTGATTTTATGTCAGACACATGCCCGTGCTGAAACTACAATACAGTCAGTGTCTGGATCTCTGACAAAGATTAGGCTTTCATCCCTGTTATTTGTGTTCCTCCTCAGAGTTTTTTAATGATTTTTAGCAGAGAAAAATAACAGTCGTGGCTTGGGAGTGCTTCAGAATGATCCAGCGCTTACCGTTGTGCAGCCTTTTGAGGGGTATTTTGGGATCCAGGTTCTGGCTGTTGCTGCATGGCGATCTATGTCTCTTCAGGCAGGTTTCCAGTGACTGGCACGGGAGATGTAATGGTCTGTAATAATAACGAGCAAAATTCTACATTCACCCCAGGGACTGTGGCTCAATACTTTCAGAGAAGCAGCAGCCGAGTGGAAGAAACATTCATTCGATCAGGTCAGCCAGAGCATGTAAGATTTCAGGTCAGCATGGTGACGGGCTGGTGACACCATTCCATGTCACCTGCAAAGCTCTGCCAGAGGAGTTGTCTTTATTCACCTTAAGCTTTGTCTGGATCTGAATCCAGACTAGAACAGTTACTTCTCCACCTTTTTTTCTTAAAACCGTTTTTGCAAGGAGCTCTTTCCAGAGCTCTCTTCAAGTCTTAGAGAGCATGCAGAGAGATTTATATCTCCTCCTCTGCTCCACCTCTGCAGCATGGCTCGTCCCAAACAGCTTAAATAAGTGGAACCTTGAACTTCTTTTTCACATGTGGTATGCTAGGACTAGACATTGAAGTAACAGTTTTTCCATCTCGGAGTATCCTTTCCTTTAGTCTTCAGCCATCATCCTCCACTAGACAACATTTTACACCTCTTCTTCTTATAAAAGCATCTATTAAAAGTCACCATTTGCCGATGGCTATCTGACTTTACACACAGCATCATACACAACCTACTTTTCCTCATGTTGGCAGTTTGGCAAGGAAACACATCAGATGGCTGATAAACGATCCTTTTATAGGGGTGACAGAAGTAGCCTCAGAACTTACCGTTAGGTCTTTGGTTTACAAGGTAGACTTAAAATTTTCCCAGAAGATTAAGAAATTCACATGCATAGTGAACTTGCTGTTGTCATTTGTGTAAAGATTTGAAGATGAATTAGTAACTGTCTGATGCAAAGTCCACTGAAGCCACTAAAGGCCATAAAGAATCAAAGGCAATAAAGATACAATAGAGTACTGACAGCCAAGATATTATTGTCCTTTTTTTCATAAAACAGTTGAATCAACTCTTTCATTTATGCTCCACAGTGTACAAATAAACATACCATGACACATTTTTCTGTCTTCGCAAAAACAGTTTAACAGAATAACATCAAATCATCAGTATCAATCAATCCATTAATTTCAACTGAGTTATGCAAGGAATTAATTTTGGACTCAAAGACTTAGTAATCTGAGACTGCAAAACAGTACCCTGTTACTAAATCACAGCTGCAGAGGGAGAGACTGGGCTTATGATGGGCAAAGTAAGAATCAA
Source organism: Gavia stellata (assembly GCF_030936135.1). Classification (NCBI taxonomy): domain Eukaryota; kingdom Metazoa; phylum Chordata; class Aves; order Gaviiformes; family Gaviidae; genus Gavia; species Gavia stellata. The sequence continues at coordinate 80,786,060 of NC_082597.1, read as the reverse complement.
CAACTTTCAACTGTCCGATGTATTATGAACTTACTTGGATATAACATACTTACACTGCCTCTACACAAGCTGTAAAGTACGCCGACAGCAATTATATATGCAACTCAGACAAGATTATCGGGCGTCCACCAGCACACTAGGGCAAGTGGTATTTAACCAACAGGAGGTACAGGAGCCCCCCCCCGCTCCTGCTTCCCCTGTGTCTGATTCCAGTTTTTCTGTCCACAAATCTTGCTCAGCTGAAAAAAAAAAAAAAATTGGCCATTTGTCTGGGATACGATTTTAAGTCTTGTAGCCAAGTCAGAGCTACTGCTACAGCCCATACAGGGACATCTACAAACCCCAGAGAACTCTCGCCATGCATTTGCAAATCTCTGGTGCAGTACATGCACAGGGTAAAGTCACTGCATAAGTCACGCATGCTTACATCTCTCTAGGAAATCCCAGAGAGAGATATGGGGGTCCTGCCCTCAACCCTGTCCAAAACAGCTTGATTTTAGCTCTCCTCCAAAGCCTAACAAATAGATGGCCTTTGTCTGATGCCCTGGAGGGCAAATGCAAGCTAATAAAAACTTGAGTCCACACAGATAACATATAATTGTAACCGTTTTTTAGGTAATGGTCTTCCAGGCTATCTCATTATTCTCTTTGAACAGGCTTTGAATTACGCTTTTTCAATTTTAGATAAAAGTGAACCAGTGGTTTTGCAGCATTAGCAAACTAAGTTAGACCAAATAGTTAGAATTAATGGGCGCTTTGATTTCATCATTTCTCTTTAACCTTGAAACCAGCAGTCAGGCAGCAAAATCATTTTTTCCCTCCTCACGTTTTCTTTCTCCAGTTGTCTTTCTCCATTCTGCTCCCCCAGCCACTTGCTTCTGGTTTGTCCCTGAATGACTAGCTATGCCAGGCTTTGACCATACTGCATTTCCTTCACTTCTAATTCACAGGTGCTCTCTAGAACATCAGCCTCCGCTTCACAGTGTTTTCAGTATTTAAGTGTGAGTATTTGTAATCAGGATGAAGTGAAAATATTTCTGTTGGTGGTGACACAACCAAATGGTTGTTCTGCCTGTACTTTTTTTTGATCTTATTCTGAATTCGTTTTAATGGCCATTAGTGCAACTGCTCTGTTGTGGAGTCTGAACGAATCATAACAATCTCCATTTACCTGCTGAAGGCAGGAACACTCACTTGCCAACTTGCTTTTGCTCCAGTGGCTTATATGAAGCAGAAGCAATCTCTGAGGAGCTCTCACACATGTTCTCCCTTACCCTCAAGCAGATATGGCACCCCAAGCAAGCCTAAATCACCCATTCCCAACCATGATGGACCAAAGGGCATTTGGTAGTCCTGAAATGAACTCAGCCTCACATAAAACTAATGAGTCTGCAAGTCCTTGGTTTATATGGCTATCCAAGACAGCTGTAGACCAGGCACCCAGCCTCACCAAGCAGTTTGAAAACCACTGACCTACAACAGCGGGACACCTAAGTTTCCACTGTAGAGGGCACAGATCTTCTTCTGGTGGAGGAGAAGGACCATACGTCACAGCTCCACCAGACCTACTGTGCAGGCATAATACAGACAGCTTAAATGAGCACGCAGTCTGATGCCAACATTACTGCAAATAAAATGTGTCCAATAAATGTAGAGGTGACACATGCAACAGTCTGGGTTATACGAGTATAGTACGTAGGCTAGATGTGTCTTTTCATTAATTTATCGCATAGTTCACACATGCTAGTCCACCTCTCAGTCCTCTCTCTGCTTTGAGCCAAAGAGGACATGCAAATGATAATGGTGACAGAAGTTGCCACAAGAGCAATGTATGGTCCCAGTGCTATCTTTTGCAAGAGCTCCACAATCCCCCTGCTTTGTTGCCAATCTCACACATTTTTCAGAAGGTCTGGGAGGAATCACGGTTCACCAGGACAACTCACATCTGGTGTCAGGTGAATTGTCACGTAGGAAAGCCCCTTCTGTGGCCAAACGCCTTGGCCAAGAACATTCTGTTAGACAGCTGCACACCACTGATAGTCATGGAACTATCTCAGCCCGGTACCCACCTCTAGGATGCTCTTCCAGGTCATCCTCATGCCAATGGCTGGAAAGCACCTGCAGGAACTTGTGGGGCTCATGCCTAACCTGCAGCTATGTCTGCAGGGCTGCACAGGCACCATCTTGAGGCTGGGCTGCTGGACCAACACATCACTCATCTGTGTTGCTAATCTGACAGCAGGCCCACAGGGCTGCCTCCGGTGCACTCCAACCGATGGTCTTGCAGAGAAAGACTCAGCACCCGTAAGAGCACCCTCCAAGCTGTGCTTGCCTGCCAGAGGAAGGGTGCCCGTCCTTTTGTGCTTGACCCATTGGCCTTCCTCTAGCCTAGCTGCCTTTGCTGAAAGATAGAAAACTGCTGTTGGACAGGCAAGGCAAATCCAGGGCTCACACAGCCCCAACCTGTCGTTCAGTAAGGGCAGGCGGGGGGTGTAGCCAGCCCTTGTTTAGCAGAAAAAGTACGAATGGCAAGAGGCATGTCTAAGGGAATTCAAAGCCTACCCAAAGGCTCAGGTGTAGGAAAGATGAAACCGGCATGGTTTTGTTCTTCTCACCAGCACCGTTTTTCCTCCCCACTGTTTATGATTATTTACTAACTTCCATCACCTAGGGGAGAATTTGGGGCAATAGTCAGTGACCCCTGAAAGGGCTGAAACCTTGGGACTGTTTATCAGAGTTCAGCTTGGCTTCCCTTTACTCCTCTTTTTATTTTTCCTCCCCAATATTTATTTGAAAAAGTGTTTTGGCAGGATTTACAATCCACAAAGCCCTGCAGACTTGGAGAGAAAAAAAATATCTCAGGTGCTGCTTAAGAAATTCCTCATTTCTAAACCTCAGTGGATTAAAGTTTCTGCCCTAATGATCTGTGTGAGTGCTTTTGTGTAAAACTTTGAATAACTTTATTGATTGCATTCTGTATAGTACAAGTCTCTGGACCCTTATTCTTATTTTTCTTTTCTAAAAAAGCTTCTGTAAAGACATACAGTACCAGAATGGATTAGTGCATTAGCCCTTGCCTTTGCAGACTTACTTGCAATCCAGACAGGATTTGGATGAAGAGAGTCTTACCAGGCAGGATCATGCTTCTCAATGGAAAATATTTCCATACTGAAAAATGGAAAACATAACATTTAGCACAATTCAGCCTCTTTGATAGCCTTTTCTGTGCTGAGGCAGAGGGATGGCTACAGAAAGAGCACCACCAGTCAGCACCGAGATGCTTCGACAGAGCTGTCTCAGAACTAGCACGGTTTTCAGAAAGAGCTTTCTCAGAAGAAAAGGAAAGAAAGCACTTTGGCAAAGCTGAATGGGAGACTCCAGCTGGCATAACAGAAGTTACAGGTGAAAAATGAAGCTTATTGGCAGGGTGCTTGGGTCTGGCTAAAACAGCAGCACAGTGCCCACAATTTTCTCTTTCCACTCGCAGTGTCTCCGTAACTAGTTTCTTCCTGATGTCTCCCAACACCAGGCTCTTTCACATAAGCAAATAGATGAGAATGGGAATACAAGTTTTAGCTTTAAAATAACCTACAGGACCTTCACTCTGTTTTTAGAAAGGAAACAGGATTTCTGTCTAAAACCAGACTCCCCACCCTCCCTTTTACCCTCCCTTGTCCTTTCCACCTGTTTAGATGTTTTCACAGTGGGATAACACATTCATTCCCTCCAGACCAGGGCTCAGCTGTTAGGAATGGAAAATAAAACCAAAGTTTGCAGAGTATTTTTAGCCCAGAGAAAATAAAGCGGTTGCAAATACCGTACACCCACCAGCTCCTCCGGCTTGTGGAGATCTGTGCCCAGAAAGAAAGGAAACCGCAAGACCAGGCTGAACCCATTGATTTGATACCGACGCCAAATATTCTGGAGTGACTCACCCAACAATCCCACCCTTCTTTTTCTGTCTGTTTAAAGGTGCCCTCCCCAGAAGTCACATCATCTGGTCTTTCCCATCTTTGTGGCACTGGTGCTTTCACTACCATATATGCACTTAGCTGGCCTCAGCCCATTACCCTCATCCCTTTGTAGGAGATAATCTGTTGATGACTGGCTAATCAGCAGGTTGCAGATGGGTCTCCTGTTTCCCTCTGATCTCACAAATCTCGAGGGACTGGCCTTCTGAGAAGAGACAGTGCGTAAGGGGATACAACACTAAACAGATGACACATATTTTAGATCCACCTAATGGCTGCTCCTGGTTTCCAGACTCCCCAAATGCCATTTGTTTTTAACAAATGGCCACACAAGCTGTGGAGATGATATTTTAAAAATGTCTTTGAAAGAGCTGACTTGCCTCCAATGGCATTTGCAGCATGTGTGCCCCTGACAGTAGTTCTCTGTCCTGTCAAGCTACTCCCACTGCAGGTACAAATTAAGTATTCTGAAAAAGAAATTATAAACTGATGACAAAATGGGTTTAGAGGAAGCTCGTCCTGAATGGGAGAGGTGGTTTAAGAGCCAAAAAGAGGAGGATCTAGGTCTCACTAGCATCCATGGTTAGGTCTGAGCATCCTTGGACTGTGAGCTGTAAGTAGAGTTTATCCTTAAGTTGTAGCAAAGCAGCGATTTCTCCATTGCTGCATTGACTGTGCAGCATCTTGTATGCAAGAGCAACACAGGATGCTGGCAAAACTGTCATAAAAAAACCGCTGAAAGGAAGTTATAAATCCTGAAATATCCTTTATGCAAATTCATCCAATTTTCTGTTTCTGTCCCAGGAAAATCTGAAGATTTTGTACAACTGTCTGCTTGTACAAACTGCACATCTAGGACAGGTCCCCTGTAGAGCAGCAAAAGGCATCCTAGCTCAGTTTTGCAGCCTGTACACAGTGGTCATATTTTTAACATGAAACAAAACAGCACGGGGCCCGTTCTCCTGCGCTTGGCCAATGGGCTCAGCACAGTTCCTGCCCATCCTATTTTACCTTCTGTCACAGAGAAGTGTTTCCATACCCACATATTGTCTGGGAGGGCAAGAGTTGGCCCAAACAGAGCCGGCACCATGGTAGCAATTTAGCAGTGCGGATGATCAGGTGTCCGGGCTTAGCCCTGTGTTACGAGTACAGGTGCAGCCGCTGAGCCTGAGGCGTGCCAAGTGTGTTGGACCCATCGCACACACCAAAACATTGGAGCAGTGCACGCGTACTAGGTCTCACAAGGACCATACTCATTATGAAGGCATCACAAACAGCTCAGACATATACTTCTGTCCAAGAAATCCTGGAAAGAAATATGGCAACTCCTTTGGGAGCCATTGAACTCTCCTCCTCCATCTCCATTTACTTAGTCATCACCAGCACGCTGTTACGGGTTCACTTAGTTGTAGGAGTATTCCCAACAGACCTCCTTAAAAAGCACTTTCTATTTAAGACTGAAAAGCAGCTGCTGATAATGCTGCCTTAAGCTGGCCATTTTGCTTCTGGCTTCTATAGGTTCCACATTTTTCCTATCCAGCCAGCACAATAAGCATTTTAGCTCCCATTGTCTGGGATTTCAGAAATGCTCAGCACTGACCTAACTGATCTCACTGTAACCAACACTAAGTGTGTTTTGTTTTCCTCTTCTTTCTATTCTTGAAAAGATGGAGCATCCACAAATAAAAGATCCTCCGCAAAGTTAAGGCCAGCACGCAGTTATTCCAGTAGCTGACACACTGCTACGTGAATGCTATTTATGTAATCCGAGCTTATCTTCTACAAAATCTTTAGCACGTTATTTCTGGAAGTTCATGTTATAACTGCTATGATTTGCAAGTAAGTAATTCAAGGAAACAGTTCTATTAATCCATCCAGTTTGAAGGGGTGGGGGGGCAGAGAAAATATATTCCTCAAGCTTTCAGTCCTTCTGCAGGGAAGTGGGTAACATATGCCTGGAATTATCTATTAGCAAGTGTTTTAACCCTCCCCTGGCACGCCTGGCAATATTGCTGCTAATATATTGTGTAAATTCCTTGGGAATTAGGCTTTTTTTCTTTTAGTAAGTCTCAGATGAGGCACCCCCACCAAACTGACTGCATTTACCCGGCTTGCATCCAGGGTGTCCGTAAAGAGCCATCTAGACGACTCTATTTCAGGACTGCTAGCCTCTCCTTAGAAATTACCAGAGGAAAAAAGAAATCACAACAAAAATGAAAACGTTACAACATGAGCCAGATTTTTAAATGGCAGAATCTCTGTTTATCAAAAGATATCTTTTAATTTCAAGCAAGGGCAGTGTAAAACACTGGCTTTCAATTCTTTTCCAATTCTGTGAACCCAGGGGGGCAGTATCCACTGACAACTATGCTACAGCAAATTCAAGCACACAAGCCTAAAACAAGAAGTCTTCGTTTTCCCTTTTTAATCTCCAGGGAGCCCAATAAGAAATACGCAGAACTCAAGTGAGTCTACCAACCGTAGCAGAAAATAACTTGTGTGAAGTAACATTAGCAAAAATCTGCTTACAGGTCATGAGAGAGGAAAGCACACAAGTTTCTTCAAGAGCGGCTTTTTTCCCAGATGGACTTTCTAAGCAGCCTCACAAAACCTTTGGTACAGTTTCCTGTTATTTGCAGGATGGAAGGGAAAAAAAATGGGCATTTTAGTCAAGGCACACATAGCCAAAGCCCTCTATTCAGAGTCTACTTCCACTGAAATTATTGTTAAACTCATAGTGACTCTGTCAGGACCAGGCTTCAGCAGGCACCAGGTACGTCTGAAGAGTCCAGTCTTCATACCAGGAAAACTGGAGAAGCAGTAAATTTTGTAACTTATGACAAGAGCACTCTGGATGCTGACTGGAGCTCAGATGTTAGCATTTTTGTTACACAACACGAGGAGGATACACTTCCTAGATGAGTATGAACAATCTCTATATATCTATTCAGCAAGATGTGCACTTAAATGCTTACTTACAGCTGCTAAAAATCTCATTTTCCAAGAGCTCTCAAAAGAAGTTTAAGGGCTACTCAGCCGTGACTTGGATGTCAAAAATGGTATCTGGAGGAATCTCAGTTGTTCTCTGACGGAGAACAGATTTTTATTGACTTACCCTAGATAGATGGTTGATTCAGACGACTGTAATTGGATTTCTGCTTTCTCGGAAGCTGGGCATTGGCCTTGGCTTGCAGTAACAGCTTCTGGCTACCTGGTCCCACATGTAAGCAGGTAAATAATTGACAGATGGTTTTCTTTATGCAGCTAAGTAATAACTTTCAACATTATGTCAGGAGAGATTAGGAAACAGGGGAAAAATGCATTGAAGAAAGTTTGGGCTTAAGCTGCCGCGCCGTTGTTACTCAGCATCCCCACCACGCCAACTGCAGCAGGCGGATTCCACCGGCGCCTAAAGGTGCTCGTTATAGAGGGTGTTTACAGGTATGCCATTATCAAGTACTGATGTAAAATACTACCATGGAAAATCATGTTTAATAAGCTCCAGCTGCCTGCTAAATTAAAACAAAATTCCTGCAGCAAATAGTCAATTTGAAAAACAAGCAGTAGTAGGACTGAAACAAAGGAGCTGAGCCTTGACTGAATCAAGCTGCAGTTTGGAAAGTATATCAAATGGATGTTTTCCTAGTTTTGCTTTTATGCAGATACTTGCTCCTGCCAGCACAAGTAGCTGCTGAGGCCACAGCCTATCTTCTTTTGCCTTTGTATTCCTACATGTGCCCATAGACTTTGTTTCTGCAAGATCGTAGGCTGTATCGCAGGGCTGGCTTATACAACTCAGTACTTTGCAGAGGTGTAATAAAGTGATTTATTTCAAAACAGAACTTAAAACAGAAATACAAACACAAACAGCAAGGCCTGGCAGCCTCTTTCCCCTCCCACTCTGAAGAGCTGGTTGTCCTGCTTCCCCTCCCAATTTTCTGTTGGCTCAGCGCCGCCCCAGCTGGCAAAAACTGGGGCAATTAACCCTTTCTTCCTAAGGCCAAATGCTAACAAGACCTAGCTGGCTTTCCTCGACGGAACAAAAGAGCGTGGATCACCAGAGCTGCAGGGCTGTGCACTGCCCCATCACCCTGCGGCAGGCACCGGCGCCTTTCTCCTCCGCTTGCACAGCACCTACCCCAACAGCCCCCGTGCCGTGCTAGCGCTCCTTCTCGCTAGGGCTACAGCAATGCAAAATAAATACAGCCTACGGGACCTGAACAGCTCTTAACGTTCTCCTCGTTGAAGGGAAATAGGGGTTGAGAACCTACAGGCTCGTTTTCTCGTTCATTTGAGGAAGACCCAAAGGGGTTATCAGTTGCAGAAGAGGGCAGAGAGACCCACACAGGCTGTAAATGAACTGCTTTGGGTACCAGAAGCAGCACAGCTCTGTACTGGATAATTTACTGTTGTTGTTTCCTGACTAAGGGAAACAGAACTGGCCTTCTCTCTCATTTTCTTTTCAGGAGGCCTGGCACATCTGGGGCTACTATAAGCCCAGACTTCATTTGTTTTATGACAGGACTCCTGTAACTGCTGCCCATAGTGATCTTTCTCAAAATGCTTTCCCAGGGCAGGATAGGATTTTTGGCCATGCACCTTCATTTCCATTATTTTCCATGGTTGAATAAAAGATTTTAGACTAGAGGTGTGTTTAGTTTAGAGGGACAGTGCTGTCCAGAAAGGATGCTGGAGACCCTTCCACATCTGAGACAAAGGCTTTTTGTTATTCCCACAGGTTCCATCGGAGTAACAGACTTGCATCTTCCGTCAAAGCTGACTGAAGATGTTTTATTATGGCTGTGCACCAACAAATCACAACAATGAAGACTGAATGCAATTTCCATTCTGTCATCTATGAATACAGCTTTTTAGTTGCTCATAACTCTCTCAGTCAACTTTTATTAGATCAAAAGTGTCCATTCTGTTCATTTTTGAGTATCAGGAAAACTGGCATAGCTTACTTGTGCTTCAAAACGCAAACAAGCAAATGCATAATTGTGCCTTAGATGCCAACACAAACACTGCATGTTTATTGTAATGGTTGGACATACTGGCAATATATTTTGAGTATACTAGTGAAATGTAAAAAGCAGATTAAGTACGCAGAAAGCTGGTTGAGTAGCTTTGAAGTTGTGACAATAACCATTTTCATACACAGTAAGAATTTCCATTACGTTTCTTGGCTTGGTCCAGATTCAGGAGGCTGGATGTTGTACACTTGGTAGAACTTGCTAATGAGTTTTTCTGTTTCATCTGAAGTACTTTTCACTTTGGGGGCAATTGTGAAGCAGAATAGAAACAAAGAACAGCACACTTTAAAGACATTTAAGGTAGACGGGAACAGTGTACTCTTGGAGGCAAGACTATCTTGAGACATGAGCAGAGCTGTCTTTTTTGTTTCCATGTTTGTCTTCACCAAGACTTAATAATACTTTCTAAAAATCTCTTAGGACTTCATAAACTTGTTAAGTCTCAAGGTGACCCTCTCATCATCCAATCCAACCTGATGGGAATTTAGGTATTTGCTGAGTCTCTGTAATGTGTTCCAGCTAATCATCTTTCAGAAGATTACACTAAAAATTTCCTTATGCCATTCAGTAGCTTCACATCTTCTTCCTCTTTTCCCTTGGCAGGAACGCAGCTGGGACCACCAGCAGTGGTGAGGCTCTGCTGTCAGGGTTCAAAAGACCCTTTACAGAATGCATAGAGTCAAGGGGGCCATGGACTACATTTGTCCACATGGGTTTTTTGCTGTTTACTTTCACAGTTTGCAAATTCATAGAGCTGAGGGCTTCCAGAAACTTGTCCTGAACTGAGTCCCTCCAAGTTATTTCTTAGTCCTGAGTCCTGCCCTGTATTTTCTTTTAGTAGTAGTTGGGAATTCCCTTCCCCCCAAGATGGTAAAAAAAGAGGTAAACCTTCAAGCACCTTTCCCTTTTTAGTGGGTAGGAGAGAAAGAGTGCAACTCCCCAGCGGCAGCAGCGTGTGACTTCCCAGATCCTCTGGTCCCAGTGATGGTGCAGCTGATGAGGTTGACAGAGGCAGAAGCAACGCCACCCGAACTTGTGGGTCCGTGGACCTCATGCTCCCTTGCTGGGTTTCATAGCAGAATGGCTTAAAAGCCCCCACATGCCACCTCCCCAGACAGCTTGGCCAAAGGGCAGGTCAGACTGAGATAGTTCATTCCCTTCTCCTTGATCTTTCCCTTTTCCTTGATCTTCAAGGCTTCACAGGAAGCCTTTGAAGCAGTGCATATAAGGGGAAGAGCTGCTGCCTTAGGTTTAGATCCTCACAAATTACATCCATCTTTTACCCAGCTCAAGATGTTCTGTTGAACAATAGACGCAGATACCAAAGACTCATTAAGGCCCTTTTCTCCAAGCACCAAGTTGGAGTATATCCAGGTTTTCAAAGGCTGGACATCATTTAGCCAATCTGCATCCTCTAGAGCATCTCGGAGGCAGACATTTAGCCTGTTAGCCTTAATATTCCTTGAAGATTTCAGACATATGGCTCCTGACCATTTTTCAAATGTGCTTCAGATTCAATCTGCAGAAAAAAAATCCAAATTATTCCTTTCTCCAGGAAAATATGTTACAATACTAGTTGCCTTCCCAGAGCCGTTTCTGATTTCTTTGAACTTTTTTGTGAAAAGTAGGAGAAATAGGCTGTAAAGGAACATTTCATTTCCATTCATCTGAAAGGGTATGTTTCAAGTGCTGCATAGCGTTTTCTAACACAATTAATAGAACAAATTAATATTTCTTTCTGCATTCATCTTAAGAATTTATTACAAGTGCCAAGTGGTAATTTGAACACAGATTAGGCCACCAGCATCAGAAAAGAAATTCAAAAGTCTGGGTGGCAGATTTTGAAGGGCAATTATGATTTATAATCTGTGATTTATAAATTGAGATTTATAATCTGCGATTTATAAACTGTGATTTATAAGCTATGACTATTCTTTTATTGTGTACTTTGTTTTGTTCTGGTATCTTCATCTTGCTCACTTTGAATTTAATACATGTCATGAAGCCATTTGTTTATTTGCAAAATTTGCTGAAAATCTCTAGGTTAAGTGGAAACAGCATTATGGTACTTTTGGAGAATTATGACATTAGATCTTCAGCGCTCGTGTAATATATGTACTAAATGAACTTAAAAGAGGACTTGCAAAGATATTTCTCGATTGCTCATTTTTTATGCGAGCTGCTTGTATTAGGGGTCTTACAATATTTGTTTTATTATCTCCAGTTTCTTGTAACCACTTTCAGCTGGGATTCCGTTTGAGACTTTGATCATTCTTGGGGCTTGTATGGCAGAATGAAAAGGAAATATGGCCCCTAAGAAAGAAAATGCTTCAATAAAAGAAAATTCGTTGTATAGTTGGAGGTGTTCGAACGGATCATAGAAATCATAGAAAGTCACATCTTTCAATTAAGTTTGGATTTGGACAAAATGTTACTGCCTGAAAATCATTCCCATTTGATGAGACACCTGTGAGCAATAGGTTAATGCATCAAGTCCAGCTACTAAAAGACAAACAGCTTCAGCACTTTAAAGTATTTCCACTGTTAACACCTGCGTTGGTTTCAGCAGACGGAAGGTAACTCTCCCATGTATGCTATAGCGGCTTCAATAATTTTGGGTGGCGTCAGTGTGGTCTAAGAGAGTGACGGGCATCTTCTGTTTTGCAATGGGGGCTGCAGGGGACAGGACAGTCAACACCAGTCTGCACAAAAATAAGATAGCCGGTAAATTTTGGGGGGAACATTACTCAGAGAACAGCTCCTCAGGTTCAACTGGGCTAGACGTGGGGACGATTACTGTGTTACTGGGTCTGCCATCCTGTTCACCAAGGCTCCCATCCTTCAAGCAAACCGGCCTCAGAGGACATGACATTATTTAGTGTGCTGTGTCATGGTCTAAGGCAGGACAGCCTCCTGTTTTATCACAGGTTTAGATCAGCATAAGCTGACTATGAATCCCCACCTTCAGGTGCAGGGGGGGTTGCTGAGTCTTTCCAAGATGCTTCAGATCCCGGTGCTAGCAAGCTGGCAGCTCTCCCCAGCCCAAAGTCGCTTCCAAATCATACATTTGGGCACTGCATTAAATATTTGGCTTTCAGTTAGCAATAGCATGAGCAGAGCTCTCTATGTGCCGAGTTTCAATTTCGCACTGCCCCAGCCTCATCCACCACCTGAGGAACACAGGAGGGAATCCAGACCCTTCATAGCCATCACGCACACGCTAAATAAAGCAGCAGCTTGTGGCATGAAATTTGTCTCCCTAAATGATTTTGTTTGGATGTATTAACACAGCGCTGGCCAGAGTGCAACCGCTGCCAAGCCCTCGCCCTCCCCTTCCACCATTCATCCTCCGACAAAACTAATGTTAGTGCTGTTGTAAGTAGGATATCTTAATGCAACACACACATACACAGGATCCCTTTAGATTCTGGTTTATATCTTCAATGAGAACCTTGGCAGCTGTAAAAATATATTTTGGTCTGGTCACTAAGCTAAAGATTTTTTTTCCCTCTAATTTCATACACAGTTATTAAAAGAGCGGGGACTTTTGGCAGTGACATTGTGCAGTTCCGTCAGCTAATCCCACCCCCCCATACACAAGTTAAAAAATGATTAATTAAAATCCATCCCGGCTCATATGATTAATATATTTAAACAATTTGAAAATGGACATGCTTTTCACTGTTGTCTGCTTTACAATGTGATGCTTCATCAGAATGAAAGTGGAATGTTAACAGGGCTAGGATGTTAATTACTTACATCTGAGCCCCCCAAGCTCAGTAACGAGCTACAAGCATGAGCATCTGGAAGTGACAAACAGATTTTTCACAAGGCATTACACCGAATTTATCCAGTATTAATGGCTGGATAGATCAGCGTGTCTGCATCAGCTCTTTAATTTCAGTTGAACACAGTGCTCTCCGTTCGCTGCCTTGCACTCCTGGGCGAGTGTTGCTGGGTGCTGTCGGACAGCTGGTACCATTTGATCCTGGGGGCAATTTCATCGTTAGCACTGGGACTCCCATCCCGTGATTGCCATCTCACTAATGAGTACATAAACCACTTCTTAGGGCTGGGTTAGGGAAGGGTAGTAAATGCTTCCAACTTTGCTGGTTTGCAAGTTTTAAGGGAAGGCACAAATATAAAATGTTTTCCAGCATCTGAGCACCTATCTGGTTTGCTGCTGCCAATGCTACTGCTGTGCTTTCCAAGAGCGATAGTATGAACCCTTATCCAAGAAGAGGACCGGAGCAGAGGTTTGGAGATGCCGTGTGCTTTTGGTGTGTGAGAACACGGTTGGAGTGAGCAATTTGATGCTCGCAGTTGGGGAGATCAGGGTGTGATTTAGAGGTCTAGTTTGCAGGGGGTTGTGCACAAGGCAGGTTACATGGGCTAACTGGAATTGGGGGTATAGAAAGTAGGAGGGTGAATGGGCATCCTAGAAATCAAAGGGGGCGGTGGTTGCTGCTGCCATCGCCGGTGGTGGTGTAGATGCTGTGCTTGGACTCCTGCATTTGTTGAAGGACTCCTTCCTTGCTATAGAGCAGCCTGGCCATACCAGCCCTGGTCAGTGTAGCACTAGCAGCCTGACCTTGTCATTAACAAAGGTGTTTCTGTGGATTTAAATGGGCTTTTTGTAGGCATATCTAGAGCTATAAAAGGCTTTAGGCACCCAAAATAAGACTTCAGCACCTCCCACTCAAACCTTAGACCCAGCACCCGCAGCTTTGTACACAGAAGTGTACAAATGTACTTAGGTCTCTGCTGCGGGGTGTGCCCAGCAGTGCCCCTGCCTTGGCAGGACTCCGCTGCTCAGCGTCTGCCTCATAGTTAAGCCCTGTCACGACCACAGATGTGGCATTTTTCTACATATTTCACACAAACGACTCGATTCATTCGGCAATCTCTGAGCAAGCCCATTGAATGATGCTCTGTATGAAATGCTGTGGTCAGTGTGGCTTTCCCTCTGAGCCCAGAGGGTGACAGCGGTGGTATGACTCCTGCTTTAACAATGGCTATATTCCTCTGGGTACAGGGGATCTGACTTCAGCTCCTGGAGGGGGTCAGGCACATATTTCTCCCCTCCAAGTGTCACACTCACGGGGCTATCCTGAGAGGGTAAGGTCATTCCTGGCCTTTCTGCTCAGCCTACTCCGCATGACTACCAGCCATGAAAGATGCATTTAGCTGGAGTCAGAGAGGGCACAATTTCTTTCCCAGCTGTGAGTGCAGTCACCACTAGAGACGAGAGTTTCCACCCCTCAGGCAAAGGAGAAAACTGACCCCTTCTCAGTGGGTGCCTTAACCACTGGGTGCTTGCACAATCAGGAGCTCCTATGCAGCCATTACTGAATAAAGGGCTGGCCCTAGTGAGGTCCTTTAGAAGAAAAGGGATTACCACCTGAATTCAGGAGAGTTCCAGGTTGTTAAATAGAGAAAAAAAAAGACTAGTGCTTAACTTTTTTAATCTGACCTTTTTTTTTTAATAGCAGTGTGCAACATAGCCATATTAAGCTGCATAACTCAAAGTTTCCCATTCCTGACTTCTTGTGATTTGAACTACCAGATAGCAGAGGGATGGCAGGGGTTTTAAGGACGTTTTTGTTTCTAACTCCATTTATTAAAGACAGAACATTAATATGTTAATGTAGCAGTAACTATACGAGCACTCAAAAGTCATGTGTTGTTTCTGTGCAAGTAAATCTGCTATGTCATAGCAGAAACCTTTTCTTCCTCCTCTTGCCTCTCTGACTGACATTCGCTGTCAACTTTAATTTAGTGTCACTCTTAAAAAGCCTACAGTACAGACAAGTACAATAACTTGTACGTACCAGCAGAAGTAACTGAATAGCTGAATCAAAGGCGACAAATATTGCCACTATTTTCATTAACTTGTGCTGGGTACTTTTGAGTAATCTGAAGAGTCGGCATTGACGTGAACAAGGTTGCTTGATCAGCCAGTGTGTGAATGCATGGGAATGTTGGGACATTGGCTACAGAAAGGATGGCTGTTTTGCAGCTGGGTACGGCTAGTCTACTAGACAGCTGGAGGCTGTAGGTCAACATTTAGTTCTGTTTGTTGTTCTTCAGAAAAGACAAATGTCTCTTCCTCCAGTATTTTTCCCTTTTAATATCCAGTCATTTGGTACCACAAAGAAGAAAGTACTTACTATTCAGAACAGTATCTTTGCAAACAAGAGATAAAACAAATGCCAAGCCAAGATGCCTTAGCAATGCCGACATCTTCAGATCAGGAGAGGACTAGGCCAGAGGCAAGAAAATCTGTCTCGTCTTTCCACCGCATGACATTCAGAGAAGTAAATGAATCTAGGCATTTTAATGCCATCAGGTTTTTAGGTTTCAAGCATTTGCTGCAGGATGTGCTCTCAGGGAATGAAGAAAAATGAGAATTAGCCCCACAAGATGAAGCTATCTCCAAACTCACACAAATAAGTGTGCTAGTAAATCAAAATCGCGTGTCCTTGTGTTTGGAAATGGACTTGTAGGGAACACAGCAGTTGTGGTCGTTATTGCAAAAATATGTAATCATTTAAAAGCAGATGAAATTCATTTGTTCTCAGTTGGCTTACCTGAAATCAAATTGATCCCAAGTAAACTGTCTGAAGTATGGACTCTGAAGAATGGTGCTGGATTGCTCATTCTGACAAGGACTTTGGTATTACAATGAGTTCTTAATATTCAGCATTTAAGGACCCTCTGGAATTTGTAAACGAATATGCATTGCCCTCCAAAAATTTCAAACCCTTGCTTGCCTTGGACTAGATACAAAAGTCATATCTACATTGTTTCCCACTAGTGTGTGTGCACACATGTGCACTAGGAAAGTCTTCTCATTTTGTGGCTGTAGGGTGAAAGTCACTTGAACTTCCTTTTAATTGACGGTGAAGTGTGAAGTTATGAATATGGATAAATTTATTAGTCAGTCCTGTTCCAAGTGAAGTCTGAGGGACACTGTTTCTCAGTTCCCTGGAGCTGGATCGGGCTCTCAGGTGCTTGTACTCCATATGTTGCCTGTGGACCTCCTCGTGTGGGTACCGAAGTGCCTTTGGTACCAGCAGCAGAGAGTTTAATCTTGGTTTACCAGGTTTAATCTTGGCACTGTGGGATGGCACAGTACAAGAAATGAGATCAGTCATATACTAGAACAGATTTTGTGCTTTGCTTTGTGGTCTGTCAACAGATACCTGGCTTTCTGACATTGCTCATAGCTTGGCTTGACCTGAGAAGACAGGTAGCTGTGGTAGTGACCTCTTCTGCATAGGCTAGAGGATGGCACATCCACTTTGCTTTTTGTAATTACTTTATTTGGTATTAAAGCCAAACCATAGGGCACATGCCTGTGAGGCATACCAGGAAGCAAGCATACACTGTTCGTTTGCATGAGACGGTGTGGCCCCTGTTAAGAATACAAAGAAGCTGCATCAGAATAAAAATGAAAGGTTCACCTAGCAATCCTCTGAACACCAAGATTCTGCTGCAGAGCAGCCAGGCAGGTAAGGTGTAGGGTTCAGGGGATCTGGTTAGGGGCCTCCCACCTCTTGTATGCTTTGAGGGATTGCAGGGGAGAGGGTGCAGAGGGTGGACTATATAGATGACTTTCGTAATGGAACTCGAAGACTTTAGATTAGCCTCCACATGGGATTTATTTTTTATAAATGCTGTAAGCAATTCCCATCTGTCATCACAGAAGATGCTACTGACATCAGAGCTGCAGGTTCTGGAGATGTCACCTGGGAGCACTGGACTCCACAGCCAGTTCCCTGGCTCAGAATGGGCCTGGGACTTGCGATAAGCAATGACAGTGACAGTGGCAGTTGTTGGTGGCTTTATCAATAGAAGGCTGCACTGGCTTATACCCTTAGGCTGCAGGCAAAGGTAGCAAGGCAGCACTTTTAGCAGGTAGCATCTTTGCTCTAGTGAGGTTCTAGGCTGTCCTACAGGAAACATGCTTAATTAGGTACTTCATCCAAATGAGCAGAAAGCACAATAAGGAAAGCACAGGAATAAAGAAAAGCAGCAGCCGTACCCCATTGACCTGTAGTGGCTGTGACAGAGCCTGCAGAAGTTCACATCACCATCTGAAGGGTGGATTTTGTGGCAAAGAGAAAGTTACATACACTCCGTGTAATTGTACATAGCATAAACCTGTAACTCTTCCTGCCACCTTTCTGGAGAGGCACAGCCAACTGCTCACACCATTTGCATCCAGCCCAACATGCTATGCCAAATGCCAGGCAATGGTAAAGTCAAGTGATACTGTTGAACAACTACAAGGAGCCCATTGTCCCCTTGGCCGCTTCCCCTTCAGCAACTGAGCAGGCTCTTAAATGTCTAGGAGTCATTAGTAAGAAAACCCAGGCGGGAGGGCTTTGCAGCAGGTGGTGCCACCTGTGGTTGCCTAATCCTGCCCCAAGCAGACAGCCATCACCCAGTTGTAGAGGCGGTCAGGCACTGCGTGGTGGTGAGTCAGAGCCGCGAATGAAGGGAGTTGGAGCCCTGGCTCAAAGCAGAGAGTTTACACGCTGGAGTTGTGCCTCTCTGACAGTTGTACTAATGTCAGGGTAAAACAGATGCAAAGATCTCATGCTGTTAGTTCTTCTCTTTTTGGGAAATACAGTTGAGATGTTGGCTGGCAGGCTGGTTAGCTAGCAAGTAGCTGAAGTTTTTTGTATGGATGTGATATACACAGTCGTGCGTGCTCCCTACTGAGTCATCTGCAGCGAGGACTCCATGTCAGCTTCCATACATAAACTGGGCTTGGAAGGAGACTTCCTTCGAGCAAGCTCACACTGCAAACTATCTAGCAAACAGTGGCACAGGACACAAGTACTTTCAAGAGGAAGCGCTTTTTAGCAGCGTTATCTGTGTATCCAGTTCAAACTAACTCTCTAATAGCTTCCTGCATTGTGACCTGACCACTGAAAAATGTGCAGTAGGACCCAAGTGCCAAATGGCTTGGGCAGTACTACGCTTTTTTGGCAAATCATATGATAGGAATCAATGGAAAAGGTGTTCTTATTTTGCAGCTGCTAAGAACCGGTAGGAGTCTGGACATCAGCATCTCAAATAATGAGGCTCTAAAATGGTGCTACAGATCCTCCTGGTAGTGGTAGCTGCATTTATTCATTAAGGCCAAAATAAGAAAAGGTGTAGTTTTAAATATCTGGCAATAACTTTACCTAGACATTCGAAGAGCACAGGAAAAGGGTCCTCTGGGAGGAATTGAACATAGGAGTCCCCGTACTGGATATTAGCATTTGTCCCTCTTGTTCAACAGAATGCAGCGCAGGGAGGTCTGTGTACAACTTCAGAAGGCTCAACAAAAGATAACTGAGAAAAGCAAGCTATTCTCATGACTTCACTGTGCAGGAGTCTCCAATTCCACTGGGAAAAATTTAGATAAGCTTGAAAACCACTACTCTCATCCAGGAGAAAACAGAAGACTTTAGATGGGTGAGAAAGAGCTTTTCCATCCTGCCAAGTTTTTTCAAGCTTCTACAAATTTCCCTCATTCATGTTGAGTTGAAACTGAGACCTTTTGAAATGTTGCATGTCAAAAAAGAAAGCCAGACCCCAGAATAATCAACAGGTCTGAAATTAAGGCTGTCAGCTGGGACGTGGGAGGCCCAATTCAGCTCCCCATGTTCCCACCCCACTTGGGAGTCAAGGTTCCCCAGTAGTTCTTGGCTGGCAACCTAGGGGGGAGCTTGGTTTTTCAAAGCAATGAATGCTCCCTCAGAGCTGGCCTCTAGGTTCCCAGCTCCCCTGCAAACTGCCAAAAAGCTTGGGATTTCAGGGCATCTGGCTCTGCCAATGGAGCTGCAAGGAGATGGTAGCCTTTGCACCCAATTGTCTTTAAGAAATGTGGTTATAAATGAAGTCGGCTCTTAGACCTGAATCCATCCCTGGTTCCTGAAGTAGAAAAGGCCATACTGCATCAAAAAGAAAAGTCAGCAAAACATTCTGATCACTCGGAAACAATTTCTGACATAGCAGGTTTGAAAGGTCTTGGTTATTCAGTGGCTTTATTGCTTGCCTTTCACTTCATGGTAGAAAATATTGATGGGGTCCAAGTGAGTACAGGGAAATTAGTAGAGCCTAAATTTATGTGACAGTGAGAAAAGAAAAGAAAAAAGCATGCACCTCATTTGTTTAATGGGATTTCAGTGAGCAAAGTGAACATCTAAATCAGTTGTGTGCATTTTACTCTGTACTAGGACATGCACCTGCAAGAAGCGTTCTCAGGGATGCAGATGTCATGGATGGGGGTATGGTATATTGTTTCAGAATGGTTTGGCACATCTTCATATTCAAGGCCATCGCCTACGCCTTTTAATTTCATTGTGAATGAAAGCGCAGGCATTCACCAGGGCCACGTAGGCTCAGAAGGAGGACAGAGGAAATCCTTTTATTTGATTTTCAAAGTATTCAAGAATAAATAAAATAGATTTTGCTAAATTAACAATGACTTATGAATAGAAATTATAAGAGTTAGCTTATCTGGAGGCCTGTGGTAGTAGTAAAACCGGTATCACAAAAGAATAAAAATTAGAAAGGGCCAACTTGCTCCTCCAAGACGTTACAAGGTTGAAAGGGGCCCTTAATACAGACTGCGAGCACAGACCGTGCTGCCAAGCGTCATAATGAAACCAGCAAATACACTAATCAAGGCGAGTATTTGCTTAACAAATGATCATGCAAAGTGGGTTGCTTTATTTGGGATTTTATTCCTTGCTAATTCTCCCCCCACTGCCCTGCCTGCCCTCTGAGCACCGCAAGCCAATTCAGGCTGAGTGCGAGCAGAGGTAGCTCTCTTGCCTTGGGTAGGTTGTCCTGCCGTTAGCCCTTGCTTGAGTTTGGGAGGCTGGGCCAGGCCATCCACCGGTGCAAGCCATGGTGGTGCCACAGGATAGGAAACCTCTGGACAGCTCTGACATTGCTGCTTTCCATTTTCCTCCCTCTGACTTGACGAGGCATCAAAGCTGGAGTCTCAGCTACTCCAGAGCCTCCCGATTTAAAGACATCGGCTTTTAGACACACAGTCCACCCTTCCCAGACCGTGACCAGCATCCCCTGATGTAGTTTGGCTAGTCACTGCTCCTTCTCCTCGGCCAGGCGGAAGTCCCAGGGAGGTGGGCACCCATCATCAAGTTCAAGGAAAGTGCATCCCATTCGAGTCTTCCCCTGTTCCACGTCCTGTCAGCGAGTCCGGGCTTCATTTAGTCCTAATCCATCCCAGCCGCATACATGGCTAGGAGGGCTTTTAGACTTCAACGTCTGAATTTCAACGTTGCCGCATGACTTTCCCATTAAGGAGACGGGGAGAAAGTCCAGCTCATCTGCTGGGAGGGCTCGGCCCTTTGCTGGCCGCTCCCCGGCAGAGCGGGGCATGCCGGAGCTTGCCTCCTTTGGAAACCCCAGCCATCCTCAGGCACAACAGGGTGAAATAAGGACAGTTTGCTTTATCTTTAAATTTCCTTGTTTTCTTGGACACCAGCCAGACCCTTTGTTTTTTGAATATAGTTGTTTGTGGTTTAATTTCCTTTGGGTTTATTTTTTTTAGTATTATTATACCAGCAAAAACTCAGCTTCTCACTGGAATTGTATAAGAAGAGGGACAAGACGGAGTGCAAAAGCTTGATGAAACGAAATGGTTTTCCCATGAGATCTTGCAAGGTTGTGCAGTAGATCTCGCACAGCAACTGGGAAATTACTGTGTGCCACCAATACAGAACAACCTGTCCTTAATGGCATTGGTCTAACTTGTACAAGCAAGAGCCAGAGGAAACAGGCTGCCATGGGGTCTTCATCTCCCTTGTTCTGCCAGACTCTGTTCAGGGCCCAGAACAGGGTGTCATCCTGAAGACTTGCACCATCTTCTGCACTGTGCCAGCCCAGCTGTTTGTGGGACTGTGCAATGAACCAGGTCGGGGAACTGATCCTGCTGAAAAATAACCATTTTTGTTTTCTGAATTCTCTTTCACTTGCATCAGTTTCCTCCACCGGTTTCCTGTGTAGCCACACAGACAGCTACGCGGGCCCACAGGGTGGCAAGCAGAAATAAGTGCCCACAGGTGCAGGAGTGGGGGCAAAGAGCTGCTGAAGTTGGTTTATGAAGTTTGCATGCTGAATGTTAGCTTCAGCCTTGGAAAGGATCTGATTTTAAATTGCACCCAGTAGCACACCTAATTAGTGAAGTCATTATCAATTACACAAGAAAATCATCACAAAATAACCATTTGCACATGCAAATGTATCAACAATGCACATCAGTGGTGTAACAGCACAAGTGAGTTGTGTCCCGTTGAGCACGGCTCATTTTGAAAAAGATTCAAGTGCGAGATGCGAAAGTCAACTCTGATTATCTCAAGGGAAACCAAACATGAGGACAAAAAAAAAAAATTCTCTGACAAACAAACCTCATTATAGCATTCCTCTCAGTCATTCTTTTAGTGTTTTACAAACTGATGGCCCTGCACCGCAGGCCTAGAGAAGGCAAAACTCCCATGCATCTCAAAGAGAAGTGTTATAGAAGTTCAGTTTACAAGAACCGTGCCAGAACAATATGAAAATCACTTTTCCCACCGCTGAAATGCAGCCACCTCTAGCATGGGATCTGCCAGATTTTTAACAGCTCACAACCTGGGCCAGAGAAGATGTTTCCATGCCACAGCTGAGATTACTGTGCAAATAAGTGATTATTATACAGAGAAGGAACACGATGCCCTCTGCATCGGTGCGGATGTGAAATAGAGAGGGAGCCCAAATCCTTCAGCCATGGGAGTGGAAGCTCCTCCAGTGAACACAGGGTTGCCAACCATCACAATTATGTTGCCAGCAGACTTAATTGCAAGTCTCAAGGTACTTGGTGGACTGGGGTTGGGATTGGGAGTGGGGGCTAGGGCACAAGGTCCTGGGGGGAAGCGGTTGTGCAAGAATCTCAGCTTTCTTTCGAAAGAAGAAGGACCTTCCTTGTCTGTATGATTGCAGAGAAAAGTCTGAAAGCTCTACAGCTCGAGTGCTCCAAAACCAGGAGGGGCTTTTTTGTTGTGCTCCTGAAAAGCAAGCAAAAAAACAAAACTAAAACCCCTCTAGGTTTCAGAGACCTTAATGAAAATCTGTTAACCTTTGCGTTGCAAGCTGACTAGTGCGGTTTCAGTGACAGTAAACTGTTTATTCACTCCCGATACAGAGTTTTCATTGTCTCCCCTGCAATGGGTGACGGCTGAGCTTACCCACCGTCTTCATACAATCCCCCTCTTGTATAATGGCAAATGCCCGTCACCCTGGCATTTGGGCTTGAAAAGGTTTGCAGGTTTGTTCTCCATGCCGAACCAAGGCGTTGCCACTGTGCAACCCCTTTCCCATAGCCCCGCTCCTTCTAGGAAGGAAGCCACCTCACATTTAGAGGTGTTAAGGTTTGAATCCTAGGGGGAAAACTTGAGTGCAGAGAAGGGGGCCAGCCTTTGTGGGTGGACAGCATCCGGACAAAAAAAAATTGCCAGGTATTGCTGAGAAAGAAAAAGCCTCAGTTTGGCAAGCCTCTCTGTCCTCTGGATGTCTGTGCCTCTTGTGAAATAAAGCTGTATTTCTGCACCCAGGGCAGCCTTTGTTTACGATTAGCATCAAGCGCTTCCTGTGTCGGAGATGGGTCCATACCTCTGAGCTCTGAGGGTCCCACGGTTCTCCAGGAGACGTGTTCCCATTGCCACCCTCCTGCTGACAAGGACTGGCCTTCCGAACCCCGGCTGCTACCCCTTTCCGGGCCAGTGGGGCTGTGACACAACACCCTCCCCGCTCACCCGGGGCTCATCTCTGCTCGCTCAGTCTTTGCCATCCCTTCCCTGAAGGTGGGAGCAGAGAATTTCAAGTTCCAGTGAAATAACACCAGGTCCCCCTGCTAAGATTTCACCGGCAAATAACGCCCATCCTCCTTTTCTCCTTTCTTTGCTCTTCTGCTTCTCCTCTTCCTCCTCCTCTTTCCTCCTCAACTATCAGATGATGCTGCTCTTTTTACTGGAAAGCAGCGAAGGAATAAAACGCCTGTGAGTTTCAGCAGGCAGCATCTCACGATTCATCTGTCCCAAGAGATAAAAGCTCCACTGGACTCAATCCAGCAACCCAGCATTTTCTCAGTCCGCCCATGTGTATGTATGTGGTGATGTGCATTTCCTGGTAACTGCCTGCAAATAGGCAGATGCCCTTTTTGGAGCCTAACCCTCAGTGCCGTTCTTCTAACCGGGTAGCACAGAAGCCTGATGAATCTGCACGTTCCTCCTGAAACACTGAGAGTGCCTTTTGCTGGAAAAAACACATGCTTTCAAAGTCTCCCAGCCCAGATACCTAGAAAATCCCCTGGCTGCTGGGAGAGTTGCTCAGAGCGCTGCAAAGTCATCCCTTTGCAGGAAATACAATTTTTTCTTCCTGAGGGATGGGAAAGGGGAAGTGGGCGCTGTGGTCAGGGTTAACCCTGCCCGCTCTGCCCCGGGCTCCGCTGGACGGTGGGGTTGGCAGGTCCCCTGGGCTGTGCGTGCACCACGCTTGCCAGAGCCGCTCGGGCTGCCCTCCCCTCCTGCGCCCCACAACCCTCTCCCCTCACTGCGGTGAGGCGGCAGGTTGGATAATCCGAGTCTTGGAAATGCTCCGTTTTCAGGGAACGGGATGGCGTTTTCCCAAGTGATGCTGCGTCCGCGCCCCTCCGTGTCCCAGCCAGCGCAGGCGGGCATGGCAGGGCACGGCCGCTCGCCTGTTGTTAGTGATTCGCTTTTAACCCAACCTGCCAAGTTTAACAGAGACGCTGCCCTGAGGTAGATCCAATACCCACACCATTTCCCTGCCTTGCAGTTTGGAAGAGGAAAGGCGTATTCCGAAAAGCCCAGATACTGCAGACCAAGGGCGGACAGAGGCTGCTTGCAGTTATTCGTTTTCTGTTCTCATGGTCTCTAAGTGCAAATGTAAAGCAGGGGATTGCTCTGGGGCAAAAAACACACCGCAACATAGCACGTACGACTTTGCAGTGTCGTTAGTGTGGGCAAAATCACCTCCACGGTTGATGGTGTCTTTTTCTGCAGTCAGGCTCACTGATGGGGTAAATAAACTGAGCCTCTTCTCCCAATGTTTGCTTCCCCACACCTCCCAGGTTTCTTTGTTTTAAACCAAAGGTTGGGATGAGTCAAAGTTAATATTTGCCCAGCACTTCCACTATGTGCAGTGCCCTTATAAAGCACATGAGTATGATAATTAAAAGGCGGCATGCTCTTCCCTTGTTTGAACACCATATAACTTCTCACTAGGCAGGTGGGAGAAGAAAGGTGACAGCTGGGGATACTGCTTGATTTCCTAGGGATTTCTCCAGACTCCCTGACTTTCTTAACCTCTTTTTCACAAGCTATATAATTTTTTCATCCCTTCACATTCTATCTACCTTTTTTTCTTCTCCACTATCCCTTAAATATACCAGTAAACCCTGGGTCAATCGTAAAGCTTTTGGGAAAGGTGGAAACTAGGTGACTGACTTGTTAATTTTCTCCACGGGGATTAGCTGTACCCTGTAGAAAGCCGTTGCTTCTGCTTGGAAAGCTGGCGAGCGGAGACCCGATTTCAGGTTTTCAGAGATGTTCAATTTCCTTTGGGAGGAAATAGCCGGTAGGAAACCAGGAGAGATGAGTCCTTGCTTGAATTTAATTATCGAGGAAACCATATTCCATCACTGGCATTCGGGAGGCTGTTTGGTTTTTTTCTCCTCTCCGCAATACTGACTAAGCCGTGCTTTGTGGGCAGCCTCCCCGCATTGAATTTGTTTTCTTTT
Source organism: Gavia stellata (assembly GCF_030936135.1). Taxonomy (NCBI): domain Eukaryota; kingdom Metazoa; phylum Chordata; class Aves; order Gaviiformes; family Gaviidae; genus Gavia; species Gavia stellata. The sequence continues at coordinate 80,761,227 of NC_082597.1, read as the reverse complement.
GGCAGTCCCGATCCTGCTGGCTGACTAGGGAGCTTGGGCCCCTTTATTTGTACGAAAATGGCAGTGGGGGGAAAGGGAGGGAAGGGAATTCGCATCGGTGGTAAATCACGATAAACCCTCCCTGATACCGCTTGCTAGTTTTGCCTTACCGTGCGTTGTCCTGCAAAACCTTATAAGAGGAGGGGGGGAACCGAACCCCAAGAAGCCACCGGGCTCTAGAAAGCCCCGAGCAGACCGGGCTTTGCAAAGCCGCCGTCCCTGAGCCCTGCCTGCTCCCGCAGGTAGCTGCTAGCGATTTGAGCCGAATCTAGATGGCCAGGCAGCTCGGAGGAGCTGGCAGAGCTGCAAGCACCAAACACCCCCAACAGTTTTGTTACAGGACTCGGTCGTTTCAGTCTTAACTCCGAACCCGTTCACCAGAGCTCAGTGCCCGGCAGAATCAGGCCTATTTTTAAAAAGCATGCGTTTTGCCAGCGTTTCGTGCTCAGCGTATGCAGAGGAAAAAAAAGGGAAATCCTGCAGTGGGGTAAAATGCAAAGAGAGGCTATTACCATAACGTGTAGTAACGAGTTTTTTTAGGGGTTTGATTTTTGTTTTGGAACGTTGAAGAAATAGACTGAGCAAGCTGTTTACCACATGAAACAAAGCCGGACCGGGATATTTTCAGGCCACTAAACTTGGATTTCAGACAGCCAACTTGGATTGACATACTGGATGAGCTACAGCCGATTGGCATGGAGAAGTGAGCAAAATATGCATCTGTCCTGGTGCCAACTTAGGCTAGGCTGCCGTTTTGTTTGGTGTCTAGAGAGCTGGTTTTCGTAATTAAACCAGCCTTCAAACCCTTTTTAAATAAAGCTGAAGAAAAGAGGAACTGAAAGGGATTCCTCTCGAGCGTATGCACACTGCTCTAGCAACTCTTGCGCCGTTTTCTGTGCCGTCCCTGAAAATGTTTCCTTTTTTTCTTTTTTTAATACTTCCCTAGTAATACAGACACACACACGCACAAACCCCGGCATGCACTGATGTGCAACGCTACCGCGGGTCAAGGGCAGAGAAGAGCCATCCCGCTGGGCTGAGCCAGGGAGAGGCATCCATCCGCTCTTCCCAGGGGAGTGTCATCCCCGAAATCACTGGGGCTCCCCGGAATTGTTTAGCAGCAGCAGGTCGCTGTACCTGTACACAAAACCACGGCCAGCGCTGCAGCCAAACTGGCTGAATGGAGTACGAAACACTCTGTTCTGTCCCAGGAAGGGGCTGGAGGGAGGGGGGGGTGGCTTGTTTTGGGTTTTTTCCCTTTGTTTTTGGGTTCCCCCCCCCCGGCATCAGAGCCTGCAGTGACTTTGGTTATATTCGCCTGGTGGAGTATGAATTGAATCCTAAACATTATTCGTGTTATGGTGAACGCAGGTCAGGGGTGGAGAGGATTAAGCCGCATTCAAAATTCTGTTGGGCAAATAAAAATGTCATTATAAATCGTGAAGAAAAGTGTGAAAGCTGTTGCTAGTTGCATTGTTAAACGAGGCAAACGAGAAAAACGAGATATATATATATATAGGTGCCATAAGCGTTAAAAGCACGAGCGGAAAGGCAGGGCAAGTAACTTGAGCCTGTACCCATCGAGGTGGGTGGGAGGTTGGGCAGACCCCCAGCAGTCACCCCGAGGTGTCCGCGGACCCCTCGCCTACCTTGTAAGACGTGGCAAATGGCCAAGAGTTTTTGCCTGTTTAAAAAGTGCGCAGATCTAGTGGAATTGCACACTTTGTCATGCCATGTTGTTGGTTTAAGTCACAGGTGCTTGGGATTCAGGCTTTTATTTGCCATTGGTGCTGAGCTGATTAAAAAAAAAAGGCAATTATGAATGGGGTAGCAGAGTGGGGATGTATCCCTTGTTTTTATCAATTTTCTATTAATTTTCTTCCATTTTAATAAAAACTTGAAACTAACTTTTTAATTCCTTAGAAAAGCCTTCGGTTAAAATAAGCACATTTTCAGTAAAAGGCTTAAAAAAAATCAAAAGCTGGAAATTTAGAGTGTTAACTGCACTTTGTTTTTAAAAGGAAAGTAGAAAATTCTGAATACCTCTTACATCACTAAAAACAAATCAGTAAGCAGTATAATTCAGTCAAAACCATTTACAGAAACATTTTTCAACCCTTCTATTTTTTTTAGTACTGCATAACCAGAGCTGGGTCATTTACCATTTCAAATGACTAGCATACATGAAAAAAATTGTGCAGCAAAATAAAATCTCATTAAGTCCCTTGCAAAGACATTGTTTGCACAGGAAACGGTTTTGTGAAAATCACTGGCTGAATTTCTCCATGGTGTTGATTTCCCAGGAATTCAGTCACGAGGACTGCAGGTTAACTCGCCGCGGATGAAATACAGTTAAAATTAGTTTTGAGGGTCAGCATGCACAACAATCTGCAAAACTACATGCTCTGCTCTGGAAGTTGGGATTTGCTTCATGCCATTTACAAAACTCTGTGCCATGCCTAACAGCAGTGACCACCGTGAGCTGGCTTTCACACCAAGTAGTCTAACTCCCCAGGAAATCATCCGCCTTCACCTTATTCTCATAAAGGCGGACATTTGGAAAGGGCTTGCCCCCTTGCTTTCATAAATTTTGCACCGCCGCTTTCTCAGTACACTGTAATTTTCCTGCTGGCGTGTTTCCACCTTGGGAATTTTTTTCACTCCCTACTCGCACAGATCTCCTGTCAAACTCCGGCTCCTATCTCAACAGCCTGGGCTTCCTACCGCTGCGGCAAAACAGCAGCACTCTTTGTGACAGACGACAGAAACATTTGCATTTAAGAGGATGATGGGGCAGCTACGGCAGAGGAGCTTCGCAAAAATAATAACTCGTCAAATTTTTGGCAATGCTACAAGGAAGCGTTGCCCACTGTCAGAGCTGAGCTTTTCTGAAATCTCCTCTCTTCTGTAGTGAGATGGGCTGCAGCCTCGCTAAGGACATCGTTTCTATAGGAGCATGACCTTTAAATGGCAGGGTTTGAATGTTGGGACCGCCAGTATTTTGTCTGGGACCTACTTAGGGCGGGTTGTGCCGGGCGCTGGCTCAGAAGCTCAGCATGCACAAAGCAGTCGTGACAACGGATCCTCCTCGGTGGTGGGGCCAGCTGTGCTGGAGCACCCTTCCTGCGGGCTTGCCCCATGCAGCTGCGCTGGGGCTTGCTCACGCCCAGCTACAGCAGTGCAGACGTCCAAACAGCCGTCTAGCATCAGCACTTCCAGCTCAGGAGGGACGAGGACCCGGACTAAGGTCTGCGGGGAACAGACAGGAGGGCAATGGGCACCCTGCAGCGACGATGAGCTTGCTGCAGAGTTAGGCCGGGTGTTATGGTTACCCCAGCAGCTCTGCAAAGCCACGTGCAAGCATCAGCCTCCGTATGGTGTTTCATTAACATCTGTCTATTGCCAAGACAGCATTTGTTTTGCGCTGCTGGGAACTGAGGTGTTCCCCTGATGCCTTGTGGGAGGGTCAGAGGGAAGTGGGGGGAGTGCAAGAGGTAGTGGGAAAGACCTGCAGCCTTTTTGGCTGGGGGACTATCAGCATTCAAGTGACCGCTTTGGTCATGTCAGAGAAGTAGACACACTGCTAGCCTGGGTGAAGGGCAAATATGGACCATAAATTCTCTCAGCTTGGGTGGCAAGGCTGTGCGTGAAGAGGGAGGTGGCCTCAGAGCATCATCTGAGTTAAATCCTAAGCTGACATCAAGGAAGATTTGCCAAAATACCTGCGCTTGTCCTCCCAGAGACACTGTGTTTCTCACAGGCAGGAGCACTCTTCAGCAGAGAGCCCTCCCGAGCTCTCCTGCACAGCCCTGGCCGCGGCTGATGGTTTCCCAGCCACAGCTTGACCTCATGACTGTCTAGGAGATCTGAAGCATTTGCAGCTGACCTTCCAAATGAAGGTTTAATTTAGAGCCAGAAGACTCCTTCCTGCTTTTGGCTTCTTTTCTTTGAATCCCCACTCAGCCTGAAACCCCAGCTCCCAGCCCAGCACGCAGGATGGCTACGAGCAAGCGCGTGGGGCGTTTGCATTTGTCCCTGACGGGAGCAGAGCAGAGCTGCTCTCCTGCAGCTGTCCCTTGGCCACTGCCGCTCAATCAGCCCTTTGCCGTTGGCCTGGGGACAGCAGAATGAGAGGGGCAGGAGACAGGAACAGAGAGAAGAAAAGAGAGAGAGACAACCCACGTATCCAGCCATCGGTGCCATAGAAAAGCTGGCTTCCTTAGGTCCGTGCTTCCCAGAACCGCTGCTGCCATAAGCTCTGGTTAGCCCCACTGATACGGGCATAAGCACGGTTTCGCATTTATTTTCCTCATCAACTTGGCAGAAGCTAAATCAGTGAAAGCGCTGCACTTTTGGTAAATCGTGCATTTCTACTCAGAGCGTTTACTAGCATAGCTAGAAATTTAGATTCATCCAGAGGCACAGCTGATGTTGTGGAAGCTTCAGTCATACAGATATATAGAGTATTTTTTCTTTTTCTGCATTTGTATATGGCACAAGAAGACCATGTCCCATGACTTCAGCTCCTCTCCTTTACAGTATTACAAATGAGAGATTGTAAGACTGGCTTCTGGATCCCTTCACAGCTAAGCCACAAATTATCTTTGCCACTGAATCTCTCATTGCTTCAGAGGAAGATATTTCCCTACCTTAAAAAGTGTGAAAATAAACCATTGTGATGTGTTCATGGTGAGCACAGCAGAAATTAATGGACTCATGTACTTTTAAGAATTAGACATCAGGTTTTTTCCACAGGAGGTATATTTATACTCACTTATTGTGTGCATGGTGGGATGTGCAAATAGAAGCTACTGTGTGCACAATAGCTGCCTGCATTGGGCACGCCACTAAACATTTTGCTCACAGAAAAACCAGTTTATGCATAAAATAGCGCCGAGATAACACATTTCACACAGTAAGGACCATTTGTGTTCCCTCAGCAGTCCTTTGGCTGGCATACTTGAAAATACCGGGCGTCTCAGAATCAATAACACCTCTTGGCACTAAAAAGTCCCCAACCCAACCAAAACTCTTTTCTTTGATGATCAGTTGGACAACTATAAACTTGTGGGAAATGTTTTGATGTCTTGCCAGGAACAGATAGTTTTTCTTTACTGGCTGATCTCTTTGATATTGTATTGGGATCTCAAGAACTTTTTTCTCTGGAGGGCTTTGAGAAAAATAGGTCTTGTTCTTGGACTCTCACAATATGTCCTGCAGGGATTAAAATAAAACTTGTTTATAATCTATTGCTTCCTGCATTGAAGGGGCTTGCAGAGTCTGCCAGAAAACACTGTACTTTGTTGCTATTGCCACTGTGGTTTTTTACATAGCAATTTCACCTAAGGCCAGGCAGCAGAATCAATAGCCATGGTTAATGACAAATTATTAAGAGAGTTATCTGAGGATTAACTCATTCCTGTATACAGGACTGGTTCCCATTAGCAACATTTAAGACGTGCTGGTTGTTGACCAAAACAGTATTTTACTGCTCTGGTTTTCATGAAGTTCTCACTTTTCCTGTATGTACAAACCCCAAAACCTAGAACTACTCCATTTTAGAAATCTGAAGTAAATCAGCTGATGGTAGCAGACAGCAGACTTGTTTGCAGGCTCAATGGCCCGTTATCTGAAAGGATAACAAGAGTAGTCCAAACCCATTAGATGAATCAGCAATATGAAATCAACTTCGCTAGAACCAGCCACAAAGGAGCAATTCACAACAGAGCAGTGTGGACTGTGGATGTGCCCAGAGGCTTTGAACTTAAATAAATAACAGCAGCTGTAAAATAATTTTTTTTAAATTAAAAATCCTCCATTTTTCCCAACACACCAGCATGTCAATCTTCATTTTTCCCTTTTCTGTGAATGAGTAGTCCTGGAATCAATTTTGGATGATATGAACCATAACCCTTAAAATCCTTAAATGACTGCTCACATCTGTATGACTTGAAAGGGCTAGAAATGCAAATGAATTAATTTGCAGGATGAGCTTGATGCAGAAAAATGTTGTTTACTTCATTATGTTTTGAACAGTCCATGGTTACCCCCTGCTTTGAAAAAAAGGCAAAAGCCATATGACACCAGAAAAAATTTCCAGACCTTTTAGCAACTACTGAAATTAACCTGATGAACCCAACTCTTGCCACAGGCAAGGTAAACAAATTGACCCTATGACTTACACATAGCTTTGCTTTGCATGTAAGTGGAGGATCACTGGCGTCAGGAGTTTCGACAAGAAAACTGAAGCTCTGTTTGCTCACACAACAGTCCTCTTCAAAAGCAAAGGACAAAATAAAATGGCATAAGTAATCATTACAGTGAGGGCATTTCCATTTTAATCTACAAATCTGCCTAAGTCACTTTGACTTTGTCTTTACAGCAGAATTTGTCTGGGCATGGCATTCTTGAGTTTAAGCCTCCAAAGTCTTAAGTGGTGCTTAAGTTTAATTGCACGGTTGTGCCAACAACAGGGCTGCATTAGGTGGTGGGCTTTTCTGTGAGGGTACATCCCACAGACTTGAGCATTGTACTGAGGTATTTTCCAAGTTATTGTGGGATACTTGCCTGCCTTTGATCCGTCTGCAGAAGAGTAATAAAACAGAAAGCTCTGGTTTGACATGTCATTCCTTCCAGCAGGTACCCAGTTGTTCAAGCTGTTTACCTTCATGCATCTCTCTGGACACGAGTACCGGGTATACGATGTTTTGGCTGGAGACCACTTCAGCCCTGCCTTGTCACCTTGAGAAGACAATGGTGTGCCTTGCCTAGCAGCTTACACAGGCTGAGACATGGCAGAGCAAAGACACTTGACGTAGGTTCTACCAGCTGTGGGTACCCCAGTGCTGACTCGTTCTGGACCAGAACAGCAAGCACAAAACAGTAGGACTGCATCAGCCTGCACCCTTGGGTTGATCAGCTGTGGCTCCAGAAGTATGGGGAGCATGCCTTAACCCTTCAGCCCCAGCGGGAGAAGACATCAGTTCAGGAGGGGCTGCCATTGCCCATGAGAATTTGGCTATGCCAGAGCGTCCGTGGTTGGTGGCTAAGTTGTCTGGTGTTGGCAAGCAGCCCGGTCTTCTGCAGTAGTCATGATGACCTGTGAGGCAGCTATTGCTATGGCTTATTGGCAGGGTGTGTTGCTGAATTAACAGCAGGAATAGAAAGAATGACGTTCCTGAAGTGTACTGGGGCAGCTGGCAGCACTAGTGTGTCCAACATTTGTCTTCCACCAGCTCACAAAGTATGTGTGAAACAGAAAGGACAATACCGGTTCATTATTGCATGCCTAACCCTAGCCCCAGTAGAGATCCACAAACATTCATAATGCAAGGTTCTCTGGTGAATAGCGGCATTTCAGGGTAATCTGGCATTTATTCACTCATGCAAGAGAAGATTTATCTCTCCTCTGAGCTATAACTGTCTGCATCTGTTGCTGGTCTATAACTGTCCTGATTCCTGAAGCCACACCTTGAACTAGAACTCAGGTTTCACTGCACCCTGAAGAGAGGTGCGAATTGTACCCATGTAAATTAATACATGTAGACCACATATACTGCAGCATGGCTATAGACCATACTTTCAGCCAGCTGAAAAGACCACGTTCCTCCCAACTGCCTCTTCTGGGATCCACCCTGCCTTTGGTACACAGAGGTTATTGCCATGTGCAATACGGTAGCACAGGTATATGCTACAGGTAGCATCCGCGGTGGCAAGAGAGGGAGACCCTCCAGCAGCAATGCCCTGAATATTGCGCTGGTTTGCAGGCCTTTTGCAGCCATCTGGCAAGTGCACTGTCTGCAGCAGGGACCCACTCAAGGGGAGAAGGGAAGTCAAGGGTGGTTTGTTCTTTCTTCTGCTTTCTTTGAGCAGCGCAATTCACCTGTGACTACAGTCATGAGGTTTTGTGTAAAGCTTTGGTATCATCTTCCCATCCTTTCCTTCCTCCCAAGCACCCAACCGCCCGTAAGCAGGCACTTCATTCAGAACCAATACCAGTATGTCCAGCCCAGATCCCACCACGTGGAGAAGAAACTGGGTAGAAAACACCCACGGCATTACCCTGGGTGTCAACAGGACCTTTCCTCAGGGCTGTAATGGTGAGAAAGCAGAGGGGGGTTGCCCTCTGTGCTCACTTCCACGCCTGCGGGCATGGGTGGGCGCAGGGTCCGGCCAGAGCTGGCTACGGATCCCTGCTTGCGTCCCCGGCTCCCATCCATAGCTTGGTGAACAACGCACGCCAGACCTTCGCGTGTCTTCAACTGCAACCTCGTATAGCTATTTTTCCACACGCAAACATTCTCATTTTCCTCCTGCTTGTGTTTCTGTTGTGCTCTTCGTATTGGTTTTCCGTTATTAATGTCCTTTAGTCACACTGGTAATAGCTAGGTTCCTTCACTGCAGACGTATTTTTCTCCTCTCCCCAGAGGGTTTGTGGGCACGGCAAGGCGGGGAGCGGAGCAGTGAGAAGTACAGCCTTCATAAATCAGGAGGCTGAATGAACTTTTCCCAAGGTAAAGGCGATGCCTCGGTTGCTGTTTCATGTAAAATAGGTATTTTGTACTGTGATACGTAGGGGTTTGTTTCATACACTGGAGCTACCTTCAGGAATGAATCTTCCCGTTGTATATAAAGCCCATCTAACCACTGAGAAAAGAGGGCTTTTTAAAAAAATGCATTTCATCATATAATGTTTACATTTGCTTTACATTGTTATAGACTTACTGACTATTTGGCAGCTGAGAGTTTTTAATAGTTCTGTTTTTCTTCTTTTTTTGAAAGCTAAAGGGATCCTGTCAGATTTGGGAGGGCCAGAAATTGACCTCTTGTCTCTGTTTGCCAAGTCCGTCTAATTCCTTGCACAGGATTTTTTCATAAACGAATGCCTCAGTAAGGTTGTTTTAAAAGGAAAAAAGTGGCAGGAGCCCAGCACCCAGCGATAACAAACACGTGCGGCTCAGCAGAGGGGTGAGCAGCCCCTCGGCGAGAAACCTCCGGGTAGCTATAAGGCGATGAGTAACCCCCACCATGGCCATGCTTTGGCAGTCAGAATTCATGAGTCAGCCCCCCCCTTCCAAATTATAAGGGGGAGGCTGGCTTAAGAGTCCTTAGGTTTTAAAAATAATAATACATGTGGGGTTTTCTTTTTTTGCCCGCCTTTCTGATGTTTGGACCCTTGACTATACATTCTGCTCATGTTTTCCCATTTCTCTCACCAGCCCTGTGGTCCAGCGCAAAGTTACATCATTTTTTTAACTGCAAGCCGAAGTTCTCATCTAATCACTTCACTCCAGGAGCTGGGGCTTAACAAACAATAAATATCACAAGCCTGGCAAGGAGCTCCGAGAGCTCACGCTGGTGATTGCTGCAATAACAAACTTGGATGTTTACGCAGTGTAGAAAATAGACGCAGTGAGAAAACAGGCTTCATTTTCAAGATATAAATCTTCCCCGGTGTGAGAAATAGCTTCAGAGAGCTGTTTATTTTAATTAATAGTTGCAGAATGGTGAATAATTGGGATAAAATAACCGGCCCAAACCTTCACCTAAATCCTAGAAGAAAAAAAAAACAAAACAACCCAGACATTACAAACTTCTTTTAAGATATGAAGTTTCCAGCTAGCTTGTGGCTAAGCATTTTCAAGTAAGAACTTATAGCTAGACTCCTGAACCCAGTTTTAAAGAAATAACTGTCCTGATTTTAAATCTGGCCATTCATTTAAGTTCCTATATATAGATTTAGGAAATCTAACTTAAGGCTTCGTTTCTAAAAAATAAACCTTGGCCTCTTTCATAAATATATTTTTATATTCATATATATATATATATAGTGAGAGAGATATATGTATCTCTAAAATTCCTGGCTTCTGGCCTTGACTTGGCAGGGAAAAGAATATGTGAGGAGGTTTATGAAAAATAAATCTTTGCATTCCTCTAGCACCTTTCACCTGAGTATCTCAAAGCAGTTTACATCAAGGAAGAATTATGCCATATAGGGAAATATTTTTAGCCCTGCTCAACCCTAGAGGAAATCGGAGCGCGGAGCGGTCTGGCGACTTCTCCCAGGTCGTCGTGGCACGTGCGATGGGTTTTCTGGCCTGACCCAAGCTAGGGAGTGCCGTCCGTCTCCTCCACACCCCTCCGCCGGTCTCCCCATCGCCTGCCTCCCGCTGCCACCCTCACCACCAACATCCAGCGATGCTGCCCTGGGGGCGGCCGATCCCACTGCCGCCCCCCAGCACCTCCGTTTCTCCACTCGTTTCTCGCATCCCATCTCCCTCTGCATTTTGGAAAATGTGGCCCTGACGCCAAAGAGTTTACGGGGTAAATAGACGCGATTTTATGTGGGTGAGAGAGACGCTAAGAAAAAGTAGTTGTCTTGCCAACACCCCCTGATCACTTTGCTTATGTGTTTTATGTCTTTCTCTCATTCTTTATCTATTTTGTTTATTTAGATTGCAAACTCTTCAGGCCAGGGATCCTGCCTCCTTCTTCTGCCTTTACAACACCTACCACAGCGCGGCCCCAAAGCTGGTTGGAGCCCTGCGCTGCTACCACAGTACAAACAATAATAAATAAAACCAGGACTGTGAAGAGATTATAATTAGAGCTGTGCAAAACTCAGCAGTTTTGGTTTGCATCGGTTCCTCCCTGCTGAGTCTACATTGTGTTTTGGATTTCTATGCAAAAAACCCAAAGCAAAACTCCCGAAGTGCCAAGTGTGGCCGGGTCTGGGCTCAAAATCGTGCACAAACCAGGGTGTTTTTAACGGTTCCTCCTTGAAATTATAAATCTGCCAAGGCTCAATCCAGGTTTACTGAAAGGTTCTTGAACCTTTGCAGATTTTGGGGGCCAGCCAAGTTTTCGGTTTCATTACAAAAGTCTCTCTCAGCTCTGCTTAACATACTAATTGCCACACCACGCTGCCCTGTAGCTAACAAGAGGATTTAATCTTCCCTGGCTGCCTGTGCAGATCCACCTATGAGTGCCTCGGCTGGCTTTAAAATCATATTTCAGATTGCCGCATTCACCAGCGGTGCCCCACTGCTGCGGGTAGACAGAACCGCGTCCGAAATCCTGTACCGAGGCGTTTGCTCTGCCCTGGGGCATAGCACCACGACCGCTTTCAGCTGAGTAATCCCTCACCTTGCTCGCGTGAGTCCCCGGGAGAGGCCATCGGGAGGGAAACTGTGAGCGAGAGGCTGCGGGGGGGGAGGCACGGCGTTTTGGCTGGCAGCACGGATGCGCAAGCCTTCGCCGGTACCCCCTTGCATGCGCGGTTCCCGCTCCCCTCCGCCTCTCTTGGAAGGGCTAGGGATAGAGGTGAAGGGCACCAGCCCCAAAATAGTGATGATGCTTATGCGGCCAAAAGACCCAAGGGTGGTAAGTGGGGCAACACCATGCACCAGGGCCCAAATCAGAGAATCAGGGAGAGTAGCAGCCTCCCCAGACCGGGGGAAGCCCTGCACCCAAGGGATGTACACGGAAAGGAGGGGAGTACCACAATGAACCTGCCCGTTATAGGGCTCAGCACAGTGCCCGCTACAGCCTGGTGCCCCTACCCGAGCATCCAACACCTTGGGGGGAGTAGAGACCTCCTTGTCCTGGCTTGCAGGTCGACCAGACTTCTCCCGAGGCTGTGCAGGCGAGGCTGGCTCCTGGGGCTCCCGCGCTCTCCGTCTGTGCAAGACCATGTGCGCTTTTGGCATATGCCAAGTCACAGGTGTTGGAACTAGAGCTGGCGGGAGATTTTACATCGAAACGCTTCTTCCCTGGCAAAATGTGCAGGTTCTGCTGTATTACAGGCAATCGTATTGATTTTGATGAACTTTTTTGGGAACAATAAGTAAAAACAAGTGAAGATTTGAATGGAGGTAGTTCAGTGCTTTTAAAAATGAGAAGTTGTGGGGCCATGTATTTCACGGTGATTTTGTCTTCTGCAAATTACTAGCAAATAATAAAGGGAAAAATTTATATTTCATGGCAAAGAAATGATTTGCTTTTACCCAGTTTTGGCATGGTCTGGGGGTCTGGAGGATTTTTTTTTTTATTTTGAATCTTTTTGCAGGATAGAAAATCCACTTCCTTATTAACAGTAATTAAAACCTTAGCTCAAATTCCTAGGAAAAAAAAGCAGTTATGTGCCTTCCTATGGATATTTCAGCTGACTATACCAGAGGTAAGGGAAAGCAGGGCAAAGAACCCCAGCTTTTTTGACGGGGTGCAGAGTGCCTCAGCTGGAGCGCAGCAGATGACCCCGGTTCACTTAGGGCTTTTGCTTTTCCTTCCGTTCCTGTGTAAGCTGCAAGCAGTAAAAGAGTCATTTAAGCATGGAGGAGGAGGCATCCATGGCCCTGGCATCCAGGTTGGAGGCAGCCCTCCTACATGGGTAGTCTTTGCCGTGCTGCAAAGCTCTCCTGGGCTTGCTCCTGAGGCCAGCCAAGGGTGGACCGGGGTCCTGTACAGCACAGGGAGGGCAGGAGGGTGCAGCTGGGGCAGGCAGGGCCATGCCTTGCAGCAGCAGCAGGGCTTAAGCCCGCTCTTTCATCCTGGTTTTGGGGCTGGGTGTGCAGTGACGGAAGCCAAGCACAGTGATCAGGCAGCCAAAACCAGAGCCTCAATGTCATGGATTCATGGTGATGGTCATTTTTGGTTTACGCTCTACTGGTGCAGAAAGACAAGCACCCAGTCACAGCTGGGATTTTTAATATGCGTTCAAACATGAAAGTGAAAGCTTTCTAAAGCATTAGTTAGCAAAAAGATAGGTATTTTATTTTTCTTCTCGCTGATAACTAGTTCCATGTGGAGTTAAACAAGCTTGCTCTGAAGGGATGAGAAACACTGCAGAGCAACAAATAACCCAGGCATTTTTAAATACAGCTTAGACTTATTATAGATTATATTGAGTTAGTAGATCAAAGTCATAGTTCATGGTGAGTGAAAGTAATATCAGAGCAATCAGATGTGAAGCTAAGCAATTAAATCTGTGAGGTTCTCGGTAGTCCCAACAGGTACCTATTTTATTAATGGATTTTAGCTTATTGACCTGAAAAAGATCTGTTTCCTGCTACGGCAGAAAGTTGCATAAAGACCTCCATAGCTTCCCAGTTCTACCTCTAGAACCTCAAAAAAAAGCCGGTAACCCAAAATCTTAATTAAACTGTAGCACCACTTTGAATTACTTTACTAAATGCTGGGACAGTGAAATCTCACCAGGCCATTCTCATATTCCTACACCTCAATGTTCATGTTAATACATGTCCCTTTTTATTGCTGTGCTTTTTCTCTGCAATGATATATGAAAAAGAAGAGACATGCAAGAGAAAAGTGATTGTTTCTCTGAGCAAGATCTGTAATATTCTTCTCTCCAACAGTATTCCCTGCAGTATAAGGCTAAAGAGCTGTAAGAGCGATAGTAGGTATAACCGACATTTTTTTTCCTTAATTAACAGCGCGGTGCCTTGCAACAGAAAACTAAAGCAGGTTTCTGCTGACTTAGCATATGCCTCATGAGGAAGAAATCTATCTGGCAATTATGGCTTTGTGTCTCCTGCCCTGTCTCCTGTTGTTTGTATAAGACACCGGTACTTCTGCCACAGGCTTCTTCATACAGCTGTCCTGTCAATGCCAGCTTTCATAGGTAATCCATCTAGCTCAGCAGAGTTCAAATAAGACACCTCCCTTTCTTTACTTTAATTAATGCTTTATTTGAGTCTCCCCTGGGGATGTAGTCATGCTGATTTTTCAAATTTCTCTGTTATTTTTCAAGCGCAAAAGAAACGGAAAATGTCCACCATTGAGATTCTGGGTTTGGAAAATCTGCTTTACTCAGTTTCCTATTCTCAGTCAGTGTTTTAAATGCCCTTAGACATCTCTTTAGCTATAGAACGTATTATGCAATTAATTCTCTAGCTTGGGAAGGAGAAAAAAGACAAATCCAGTCAAATTCATTCTCCCTGCAACCTCTTCTGATGTTCTGCATCCACAGTTACTGTAGCTATAGCCAGTTGATGCACTGATTTATGCTGTCACACACCACTTATTGCTCAGCCCCTTCCAGAGGCTGAGCATTCTCAGCTCAAGTCACAAACTGTTTCTTGCTGCGTAGTTGCTTTTCCTGCACGGTTTCTGCCTGTGGCTTTTGCTGATCCGGGACCGAATGCTGTGGCTTGGTATGACTGAACAGACAGACAGACACCCTCAACGTCGGGTCACTGCGGCTGCAAAACCAGACCAGACAGCCCTGAGTCCGCCCACTCGCCGTGACTTTTTCAAGAATTCATTAAAAATATGTGTGTGGCAGTGCTGTTAATCAGGCCCGGTATACACAAGCAAGCTAGTAAAATCCATCAAATGACAGATAAGCCAGACAGGCTAAAACCAAAGGGTTTAGCAAAGCATGTTTGAATCAGTAAGAATCAAGAACTGCTACACCCTCAATCAGCACTGTCTGATAATATTTTACTTGCTTTGGGTTTCTGTGTTTTAACGAGCAAACAATGGTGTTTTGTAATCCTCGTGAGTTAAATACGTAACACCACATTGTGCTTCTGTAGCTTCTTCCTCAAATCGCGTTGCGTGCGTTAAGCAAGGCTTGCGGCATCCTTCAAAGGGTGTGAGAGTTTCAGTGGGCTTGTTACATAAAGGTGACCCTAGAGACTTGTCCCATGCAGAGTAGAGAAGAAATAAGGGCAGAAGTTTTCATTCGCCCTTCTCAAGAGCGCATAGTACAAAGGCACAGTTTTCACTTTCCAAGACCCTAATGAGTTAGCTCCTATCAAGCTTACTTCATTGCTTTCACTGAAACAGAGCACAGCAAAATGAGTGTCCGGGCACAGGTTCCCCTGCAACAACGAAAGGCATGTTGTAGGCTTGATTTCCTGACACCAGCACAAATCTGCGCACAGACCAGCCCTTAGTTTTGCTGCAGGGTTTGGCTAAAATGGAATGACGATTCTTTCGCGCAGCTGAGAACAGAAGCCCAGATGGTGGCCTCCCAGTGACACCCTCTGATCCCTAGACAATCGTCCTTTTGCTTCCCGATTAAATGTTTTTTCCTGGCATGACCACCATGCCACACTTCCAGCCTTGCTCTGTCATTTCCGTTTCAATCCTCACAGAGCCAACAGTAGGAAAGACAAAGGAGCACCACCATCTTCTCTCCTCCTGTCCTCTCCTAACAGGGACTGATCTTCTTTTTTCCATACACCTTACTTCCTTCCTACAGCCAACACACCAGTCAACATTTTACATTACTCTTATCTTTTGTAGGTCTGTGTCTTCTGGTTTGTACCAAGAATCAAACCTACCCAATTTCATGTGATTTCATGTCAGAAAGATAAGAAAATGGCAGATTGTTTGATTCATGCAGTTAAGAAATATTGATGAGGCTCATCCAGAAAGTGACTCGTCCTCAGTGCAAGAAGGCTGTGCTGGGGAGTAGACTGGAGCTTGAGTTTATGAAGTCCTGGTCTAGTCCTACAAGAACTGCCTGGAACTTTTCTAGTACCTACATGTCTTACTATCTAGATCGCCATCACCATAATGCCTGTGCTCCTCCCAATAATAACACTCCCTCTCTCCCTCTTTCTTTGCCTTTCTTGCCAACCTATAAGAAAAGATGGACTGATAACTTGAAGTAAAGCTTTTTGTGCGTGTGAGTGTCAACGGAGGGCAGTTGTGTATCAATACTTGTGATGAGGCATATAAAAGTTACCTTGTCATACACAGTCCACCAGCTGTGCTAACGAGATGCTAGCTTAGCTAGCTGTCAGGTCAGTAGACCTGGATTAAGTGAATTTGCCCGCTGATTTCAGTATCAGTAAGTAATCCTTGCAACTAAGCTGAAAGAAACAAACCATCTGCAGCACAGCCCAAAGTGTCCTCCCTGTTACAGGAACTGCTCAAGTCTATCTAGCTGGGAGGCTGGTGGGGTTAGATTTTGTTCTCACGGGGGAGATTTAATAGAGCTCAAAAAAAGCGAAAGTTAAAGGCAAGACAATCAGCGCGCAGAAGACTTGATACCATCTCCTCAAAGGTTTAGGTGAGGCGCAAATACTGAGTTCATCACACCCATCTCAGATGCTGAGCTTATCACACCCAGCTAGTGAAAGGCTAAGGTCACTTCTTTCTCAGTGCTCCTTTGGCACCATTTAAATACTCAGTGCTGCATTTTCTCTTTCTTTTTTCTCTCCGTCCACTATTGTTTAGAGATTTAAAAATTAAATTAATCAGCATCTTGGAGCATAAGTCCCAAGGCTGCTTTATTGTGAAATTAAGGTGTGACTCACAGTAGCTGCATATCCACCTTTGAGGCTGGACTAGCTTTGTTATTTTTGTGTGTTGTTTCTTTCCACGCCGGTTTTGCAGCAGGACTTGTAGCCACACAATATAATGAACTGAGAAATGGCAGTGCGTCATCCAGGGTGTGGCTGGAGAGCGATGTCGCAAAGAGAGATGGCAAGATTACAGGGAGGATCTGGGCAGGATCTGGAGGAGGGTGAAGAATGAAACGTCCTGCAACAACAAAAATAACCCTTTATGTATGTAAATCAAGGGAAAGAGAGTTCTGCAAAGTCTGATTTACCTACCGGGGGGGAAATCGGGGGAAAAACCCCCAAACATTTCAAAGCACTGGCTGCAAACAGACAGGCAGGTGCACGTGCACATAGCTAGAATGAGACAGACGCCCTCAGCAGTTACAGCACGCCCGGCAGCCAAGTGCTGCTGCGTAATGGCGGCTGTGGAAAGTTATGGTTGTGTCCACTCGAAGAGTGGCACCGCTTGAATTTCTTTTGAGTTTCTTCAGCTAGAAACAAGTACTTCTGGGAGCAGTAGAAATTATGCTGCCTGGTTTCCTGTGACTCTGTATTTTGTGGTTGATTATCCGAGGCTAATAAGGGGCAAGAGCTGAATAAAGCTTTTCCTGTGGTCAGGGCATCCTGTGTGGATTCTCCGGGGTCTAATAATACAGTTCACCTTCCTCTTCTGCCCTTCCTTCAATGAGGCACTAATTTGGATGTCTGTCTTCTGCACAAGTGCCAGACTTTCAGAAATCTGTCTGAACTTCTTATCTGTAAGGACTCTGTCTCTCTGGCAAACACGCCTGAAGCTGGCCAGCTTACGCCAAACCTGCTGGGGCAACATATACCCAGCTACACCATCAACTAAACCTCATTTACTTAGGAAGCCAGGATTTATTTAAAAAAAAAAAACCCACACCTTCCCCAAAGCAGTGACACTGCTAACATAATCTGCGTGCTGACCAGAAACCTGCTTTAGAAACCCAGGGCTGAACTCTTGAGAGTTGCTTAGAGATTAAGCCAACAGCATCTTACCCCAGAAGCAGCAACCACAAAGGCAGGGCTTACTGCAGAGGTTCATCGGTGCAACTGTGGCATAGGAAATACAAAAATATAATGCTCACCAAAAGGGTACCGACAGGAAATACCCCAGGAACAAAGTGCAGAGGGATAGACCTTTGTGTTTTCATTTAAACAGGAAAGGTAGATGGAAACCAAAACAAATGAAGCTATACTTAAAATAAAGATTACTATATTCTAGGCCACCAAAGGTTGTAACACCTGACCTAAGAATGGGTGGGGATGTTTGGGATAAAGGAAGGGAGGCCTGGAAAATTGTGGACTTATCTAGATAAGTTTCATGGAATGAAAATAAACAACTGATATCTGCTAAGGGGTACACGGAGCAAGTCAAACAAGACAGTCTGGTGGTTTATGTATTTTTTGGTGTTCATGGAGAATTGGGTCTGCCAGAAGAGCAGGCTGTCATGGCATTGTGCTTTGTGTATCTTCTACTCATGTACCTGTTTACCTGACCTCTGAGGTTAGTGGTAAAAGCTCCCATTGACCGAGGCTGGTCTTCCTGCGCCCTTTGCACCCTCAGCAGAACGAAGCGAGGAGCTGCACGGCTCAGTGTTGGGGCAGGGAGTGCTGGCAGTTGGCTATGAGACGTTGACATACCACACTGAGATGTTTCCCTGTGTACGTGCCACCTGGCAACCTTGCTTTGGGATACAGCATCGTTTTAGGAATCGGGCCAATTCCAAATCTGTTACAACTCATCCCAAAAACAGTCAGTTAATGGGAGCCTGTTCATCAAAGCCCTCTTGTTGCTGTTGTTGTTGTTGTTTTAAGAGGAGAGACAAGCTGCCAGGTCTCTGCTAATATTAATGCCAAAGTCATTTCATGAAGGATGCCACGGTAGATGCCAATTACCATTCCTCAGAGACTTGAAAAATGGTGCTGTAGATATATTTCTGTGCATATGTGTGTATGAGTACTTCAGGAGACTCCAAAAGCTTATCCTAAAGGTATAGTCTTGCAAACTGTTGACCATTCTGGCTCCAGTCCAGCAAAGCACTTAAGTATTTGGTGAACTCAGCAAGACTTTTCACAAGCTTCAAGCTAACACATCCGTAAGCACTTTGTTGGACCAGGCTCACACAGGCTGCACTACAGCCGCACCTTGCACAAGAGGAATCTCCCCAAGCTATCTGTGGTCTCTATGGCTGGCATGTCCGTTGGCTTCCTCACAGGCAGCTACCAACAGGCTACATCAACATTCACATTGTCTGGCCATGCTAAAAAGAAGAGAAAAATGCTTCAGAGGCTTCAGCATTTCACCTCAGTGAAATTTCTCTAACAGGGGACACACAAGGTGGGAGGGAGGCAGTTTTGCATGCAGTGCTTTAGAGAAAGATTTCCCTTCCCAGAATCAGCAGTCTCTGGACACCAATAAATCCACTCAGGGACATGCTAAAAAATAAAGCAATTCCTAAAATAAACAATTCAGACTTCGAACCGTACGATAGGCAATTAGTATGTTTGAATAATTGGGTGTAACTGTAGGCAGAGAGAAGCTACAAGACCAGATGTGCATATAAAGCTAAACATAGGCTTTACAGGATCTAATCAAATCAGTCCACCATCTGGTATGAGAAGAAAAATCGTGTGACAGACCTGGTCAACATGAGAAAATGGCACGAATTTCTGGATAACGATCTTAAGCTAAATCAGTGCGTTACACCAATCAGAAATGGAAGCATCCATAAAATGTATTGCACTAGTTCAACTAAATCACATCTGATTTTACTAAATTAATACCATTTTCTCCTATGAACTAGACCTTAGGTGACCTATCACAGATAACAAGCTGGGAATATTCAGAAATAAGTACGTGCAGGCAGAATAGCTCACGGCAGACAAAGGTTCACATACACTCTTCTCTCCATACAAAATAAATCCTACCCGTTGGACGACTCTTTTCCAAGTAGTTGGGGTTAGAGCCCTCAAATGAAGTGTTTGTAAGTCAGAGCTGCAGCAAGTGGATCCAGCTTCATTTTAGCTACCTTGGGAGCAACAACTGGAAACAGAGGAAATGGTAGGGTCTTGGTGGGGCATGGCTAGGTGGTGGTGAGCCTGGGAGCCCAGAGGTGGGCCACTGCTAGAGAAGGGGTGTTCAGTAGGCTGAGCTGAGGACTCCGGTGGTTTGGAAGCCCTGGGCTGGGATGTGGTGTTTGCATGCACCGGGGCAGCTGGCCATGGCAGCTCTGGCCCCAGATGTGGTTGACTTTGCAGTGGCAGCTGGAAAATCCCACATAACACCGTGTAGAAGCTCTGGGAATGCCCTTCCTCGCCTCCTGTGGTCCACTGTGCTTTGGTGGCTCTTGGTTGTCCGTGCTTAGGTGTGCAGTTTGTTGCGGGGTGAGGGTTGCGTGTCAGGGAGAGGAAGCCTGGATGTCTTGTGGGGCTTCCAGAACCAAAGCACCCCATCGTCCAGCGGCTCCGATGATAGCAGGGGATGGGGCTCAACAAGGCAGTGGCTCTTACAGTCCTTCACCCCTGCCACGACACCTCGGGCTGTCCTGTGGGCACAGCTTCATAGTTTTCCTCCCTTGAGTGAGGCTAACAGGAAGCCAAAGTCAATCCAGCTTAACCAAAAGCAGAACTTATTGCTGCTCTATGACATTCTGATCGGCAAGACGAATTCGGGCTGCCTTCTCTCCCTCCTCCATTTTGTGCTGCGTCCCCAGTACCAGCAGCCCAGACGTGTTGCAGACAACTGCACGAAGGCTGTACAGCTCAGCCATTTCGATCAGCAGGGAGAGAGCAGAGCCTTGGGGAGGCGACAGCAATTTTATTTGATTTATGGGGTTTAGCTTTTGATACCAAGCTCCACCTACTTAGCAACATATGAGCGTGTTTGTGGGTTTACAGATTTACTTCAGTGCTCCAGCAGACCGTCTTCCCCTTCTGCTACTCCTCTGGAAATAGTTCAAGTCAGTGTGTTGTGCTTTCCCAGCCTCCAGAAATCATATTAAAAAGATAGGCACAACCTGGGGGGGAGGGATTTTTCTGGCTTAAAGTGAGAGGATTTGGGGGAGACCATGTGGCTACTCCAACTGAGTTTTCCACACATGCATTTTGTTTATGGAGTGCATGTGCAAAACATGTCAGAAAAAAAGCTCTCAGGGGAGTTAGGAATCTGCCCGGCATGTGGCAAATCCCCGGCACCATCCAGCGCTCCTTCTCCATGCTGCTGCCGTTCCTAGGGTTCCCTTCTCCAACAAGGCATTTCTGCAGCTGGAGCCCGCCAAGGTAAAATGGGGTATTTAGATAACGGGTCGAGACAGCGGCTTTCACAAACAGAGGCTTAAAAGCAATAGCTCAAATAGCAGGTAGGTATTGAAAGCCAACCTGGTGCTCAAGGGGAAGGGCAGGGACGCCCCGCGTCCCACAGGTTGACTGACCGAGTTCCCCTTCGGGGCTTGCTGTGGCTCACTGGACCTGGTTGGAAGATACTTTCTTTGCCTACCAGTCCTGCATGTCACCGTGGAGTCCAGCCCCTTTTCACGGGGGGGGGTGTTAAAATGAATATACATTTCAACACTCCTTCAGCTCACCTCACAGCCTCAATAACAACAGCGTAATATTTTAAACTGCTTTTGCAAGTCTCCTTTCTACAGGGCAGTTGAAAGGCTATAAAAGCTTTTTAACAATTTTATAGATCATCTCCGGAGCGCTTTTGTGATGTGGGAGAACAGAAGTTTTGTTGCCATTTGCCCGTGGACAGCTGCCAAACTCACCTGTCTCCACCGAGCCTTCGAGGGGCATATCACATCTCTCTGGAAACTCTTCGGCCAGCCCTGGATGGCTTCTCACTTTACTCAGCCGAAAAACACATTGCACAATTTAACCCTTCGCTCGCGCGCTTGCCTGGGTGTGTTACTCAAAACCAGCAACCATTTGGGCTTAAGGAAAGTTATAGCTGCTAGGTGGTTTTGGAGAAACCTAAAACCAGGACTTTCTTGTGAAAAACCTTCACCCATGTGAAAAGTCTTCTAACCCTGCACGTTATCCTCCTGACTTTGGTCAAGCCTTGAAGAGTCCACAGCTCTCCTTTTGTCACTCCTTAATCACAGTTAACCAGCCTCCAAATCTGACCCCTTTTTAATAGGCTCCAATTCGACAAGGTACTTAAGAATTTGTCTTTTTGACTAAAGTTTTACCAGCCTCGTTGCATGTTCAAAGTAAGGCGTATTTTAGAGCATCTGAAGCCAGAAACTGGCGGCTTGATCCTGTGTATAAAATACAAAGCTAAGGATTAGAAGAGATCTGCCACTGACCACATCTTCTTATGGGTCACTTAATTTTGCAGGGTCCTGCTTCTAATCTCAAAAATGGCCATTAAACCCCTCCTATGTATATGGTTGACACAGGAGAACTGGGCGGCTTCATTTGTTAATGTTCAGGAAATATTTGCAGATCCTTGTGTGGAAAGTGCGACAGAAACGTAGTGTAATCGACTCCCTTATGTATGAATTTCCCTTTTTCCCTCCTTACAAATGAATATTTACGTTCTCCACCCAGCTCCTCTCCTGGAAAGAAAAGTGCATAAAATTATTCCCCATCACATTCTTTCACTGAGTTGGCAAAATACAAAGAAATACAGCAAGTTTAAGTGATAGGGAATATGCATGCATAACTTATCTAAGATCAAAATCAACAGAGCCTCACAAAAGAAAGCCCCAAAAGATCTTTCATCTGCCTGATCCCATTTCCCTGCCTACACCTCTTTTCACCCTAATGTAATGTATTAGTTCTGCTTTAGTTTCTGCTCTGCGCAACGTTTCTGCTTAAGAAAGATTCTGTTGAGTCATTACCAGCATCAGCCAAACAGGCTTTTCAAGAATGGAGGAGAAAATAAAGGCTGTGGTTTTTAAATTAATTCCATGCTGCTTAACCCTTAAACCACTCGTGACTTCCAGACTTCCAACCAATTTAACGCTGAGCAGAATATGTAGCTGTTGTGCCCGAGATGAGAGCACTGTCAGTGCTTCTCTTGGTGACCACACTAGAGAGGGAAGAGACCTGCCACAGCAGCATCGCCCGCTCTCTCCTAGCAGCTCATTAGATACGGGAAAAGGCAGAGGTGAGATCATCATGGGGCAGCGAGCAGCCCCCATCCTCCCATGCCCGCACACCTTGCCCTGGTCGCTGCTCAGGCAGTGCCAGCCATGCACCTGAAAGCACTCAGGCAGAAATCGTAGTGAAGGGCTATACTATCTAACCCATACCCTGAACACTCCCTCCTTGCTGCTTGAAAATCGATAACCCGCACCCACACCAAAGAAGAGACAGGGAGAGGGGCTTTTCTGCTAGAAGATAGCAGTCGTGAAAGTGGAAATGAAGGGGAGACGAGCACATGAACACATCTCTCCCTTCATGAGGTTGGAGAGACACTCCACTCCTCCTTCCCCCAGCAGGTTGTATATAGGAGAGAATAGTGGTTGCCAAAATGATAGAACTTGAATAAGCTCCTGGTACCTTGAGGTTTGAGGGGCCCGCAGGGGAGCAGACACTTGGAGTGAGAAAAGGCAGAGGAGGGGGAAGTGGATAAGGTGATTTTCTTTGCCTTGGGTTTTAAAGCAATCTCAGCCTGCTAAACTTTCAGTCCCTGCTGCCAATGGCTATGTCCAAAGTTATCTTTACACAGAAAAAGGTTGGAATCCTTCTCTCTCTCTCTTATTCTCTCTGTCTCCCTTTTTAATGAAAGCTCGGTTTAGATCTGATATCACGTTAAAAGGTTTGTTATCAAAGTTTATTAGACCCACTGGGACAGATCGCAGTTTTCAGAGGCTCGGCGTTTCACAGCAGATAACTGTAAAGTGAACCATCCAATGTTCTTCAAAATGCTCATTTTTCTTGGGCTCATCTATTACACAAAGCTGCACTGTATTCAAGCATCCTTAGAAGCGATCCCGGTTGCTTACAGGATGCTGACAACAGTTTTGCCTTTAGAGCCAAACTAGAGTAGTCAGCTGTCCCCTCGGCTGATGCTAAGCGAGCGGGATGCCGTCTGCAGTGAAGGCAATCCCTACCAGCACAACGGGATAATGCCTGCTTGGGGCTCCTAGGTAAAGGTCAGGATTTCAAAAAGCGGTTGAAAGTATGAGAGCAGCGTCCCTTTAAAAATCCAGATTTCCCTTTCCCTGCTTAAAAATGACTAGAAAAGACTCCTCTGCCTGAGAAATTTCAGCTGGAAAGCAAAGCAATGAGAGGAGGGATTAGCATGTCAAGCTTCCTATGGAACGGTTGTTCTTTTTTTTAATGAAATCATTGGTATTATTATGTGGTTTTTAGTAGGCTATCCTCCTAACAATGCATGGGAATAAACACCGTATCTGGTAGGATCTCTGACTGCAGCATGTATCACAGAGGCATCTATTTACAGTGTGAAGGGAGGGGAGCTGTTTTGTTTCCCAAGACAGTAATGGAAAGCATGATGTCCTACGACTAAGGGTGGTGAAGCACTGGGAGAGGTAGTGGGAAAAAACACGATAAACCCGAAAGCGAAAAGAGAGTTTCAGGGCAGATATTTGCAGGATGCATCATCACCGAGAGAAGTTGGCAACCCTGGGAAAAGGCTGAGAGACGAAATGGCTGACTCAAGCGGTCAAGCGCTCGGGCCACCGATGTCCTGTCCTTCTGCTGCCACTTCACATGGCTTTACACCCTTCCCTGTGACTTCGTAGCCTTCTTCAACCTTTCTAGAGCAACAGGCTAGACAAAACTCGGGGGAACTGGTGGTTCTCAGATGCCAACGCTCCCTGCCGGGCTTTATCCTCTCAGCGCTTTTGGCCAGTGAGTGCCTCTCACCAGAAGCATGTGCAACCATTTGACAGCTCATCTGCTTTCTGATTCCTTAACAGGTCATGCAGATGGACCAGAAGCTAGATGACATCCTGAACGCGCTCCAGGCTCAGTTCGGGGATCAGCCACAGGCACAGATGTCAGGGCCGGCCACCCCACCTGTCAGCCCGCTACAGCCAACCTCGGATTCCCCCCCAGCCAACCGGAAAATTTGAAAGCCGGAGGACAGCCACATGCCACCCTCCCATTCTTTTACGTCCGGTTATTTTTAAGTCTCGGTGTCTCAGGGTTCGGCTGTGTCGTGGGTGAAATGAAATATTCTGCTGTAGTAGGTTAAATGAAAAAAAAAAAATGAGAAGAAGCAGCAAGAAGCCAGTCACGACCCAGTCACGACCCTACGAGAGCACATAAGTTTTGCACCTGTTTTATTAGCCATCGTTAGCTAACCCCTGTCAGCCTACGGCGGTCCCATGCAGCTAGCCCCATTTGGGCTGACTGCACACGCACAGGGCGCGCTGTTGAGGTAAGGATCCCAGCGAGGGTTAGGATGACCCATTCGTGGGCGCCGAAGGGGAAAAGGACTGGTTTTTTGGCATTTAATCACTAAGTTTAATGCTCGCAGCATGCCCAAAAGGGGGAAAAGAGCCAGCATTTGAACATGAAACAAATGGAAATCAGTGAACAGGAAAATTAAACAGCATGTTTTGACTTCTACCAAGCAGTGAGGATCATAAGAAGGGCAGATTTATACGCTAGTGCGAATGACAAAGTAAAGACAATAGGCTACTGATTAAAAATATGGAAGTGTACACAGGCTGGTTGACATATGAAAGACTGAAGCAAAGACTTCAGCTAATTAAAGCAAAGGGTTGCAAATGAGATGAGATGCATGTTGGAACAGACAGGCGAGAGAGATAGTATCTGCGTAGGCTTACTGCACAAGAACACTGTAATAGCTATCAGCTACGCTGATGACTGTTATGCAAAATGTTCTCAAGCTTTTACCTTCATTCAGCAGTGGTTGTTGACTCCGGTTGCCTTAATTTTAACATAAGAAACCTGTATGGTAATTGGCTGTGAAATATCTGTAAAGCTCGATTCAAGTCACTGAGTAACAGGGTGCTGCAGGAGGGCTGCAGCTGTGATTGAGAATGGCAGGGTTTCTTAAAGAAAACAAAAATGCACATACTGTTGATGAAAGTTAATCGGTGTTTAAATAAACTGCTGCATATCATTTTAAATGCTAGCGGGTTTTTTTTCCTCCTTGTAATCTGGTTGTAAATCGAGTGCGTATCTGGCTGATACACTGTCACTGTGAAATGGATCTTACCTGGCACTCCAGAAAAGGGACGATACAACACTGTTGCTAAATATGTAAATAATAAACCAAGCTAAAAAGGGTGCAGTGTTATTTACTCAAGTCTTTTTAATATATTTGCATAACCAACCATTTGAATGAGCAGAAGTCTGCAGAGCAAAGACCTGATTCCTGGGAAATCCCAAATATATTCTATTCCCACTCATATCCATGGAAGCAAAGCCTGCAGTGCATTTAAAAGCAACCTGAAAGACTGGTCCCTTAATAAGCTTTTATTTGGACCAATGACTGGTCCATTTCAATGTAATCAAATTAGCTTCTAACTATTACCTGTCCCTTTAAAACTCTTTCCCAGGTTTGTGTGTCTGGGAATTCAAGCTTGGAAAGAGCACAATGAGACTGATTCCAATCTTTAGATTGCAGGCGCGTCTTAGGCAGAATATTAATGATGTGTGAGAGGCAATAAAAAAAAAAAAAGCAATGTGGTTTTAATTAAATCAGCTGACAAGCCGCCGTTCCATCTTGTCTGATTACTACAGAGTTACTGAACATGACCAAATACAGCATGTAACATGGGAAAACGGTAAATAATCATTGTCAGAACACAGAGTTGCTCCTGGCTTTCAGTCAGGGTCGTGAGCTTCTGCAATGGTCCTTCATATAACCTCATTGACTCTGGCCACTCAGAGCTAAACGAGGAACTGGACACCAAAGGTAGGTACCGTTTCATCAGCCGCAAGTAAAAAATCTCCCTGGAGATCCCTTTGCCACAGAGGTTCGGAAGACGAGCAGTGCAGCTTTCAGCAGAAGGGCTCAGGGACTTCCATGGCCAACACAAGGTGAAACTTCCTTCTGCTACACTGCAGATGATAGTTTCGTGAGGGGTGTGCGTGGTCGCTGTTTTGTGGACCGAGGATGGTTGGACTTGATGATCTTACAGGTCTTTTCCAACCTTAGTGATTCTGTGATTCTGTGATTTTACTTACTAATGAGTCTCAGTAGAAGTGTTAAGGCACTATACGTACAGTAACACCTACTACTCTGAAGTGCCTGGAAAACATACTAAACACCCTTCCCCAGAAAATTCAGTTAAGCAAAATAAAAGTGGTCTCAGCTACAGAGAGTGTCAGAAGGGATGAGTGGGTGGGAGGAAAGGATAAAGAGGCCCACAGTGGTCCCTTCGGAAAAGAAGAATGCGTGCAAGTGTGCGTGCATATGTGCGCGCGTGTCTTTTATTTTAACCACAAGCCAAAGTTTCCCCAGAGCCTGAACCTTTAAGGTTTTGAAAATCCAGCAGTGCTGGCCAGCCATCCACTTTATGGGGCTGGCCACTGCGAACACTGCAGTGTGGCGTAACACCTTCAGGCAGCACCATCAACACGTGCCGGCGACCACCACTACTGCCAGGATGGAGAGATAAGGGTGCGGCATGAAGACATTGCAGTGAGGGAGGAAGAAGGCTGGTGGGAGACACCCATTTTCACACCGTATGAGGAGGTTAATGGTAAAAAAATAAAAGCAACATAGCTTAGCCTTACTGAAGCAAATCTCCACACCCACAGCTAAGACGAGAGTTGCCGTCTAGCAAAATCTTTCTGATTGCCCCGGGGTAAAAGTATCCAGGAGTAGCACTGATGCGACCGTCTGGTAATACTGCCTGACCCTTTTTCTCAGCAGAGGTGGTTTTGCACAGTGAACAGACTGCATGTTAATACATTTGCGTGTCATGAGTACTTTGAGTGCCCCTCTACCAAGACGTGCTATCAGCAAACATTCGGCAGCAAGCTATGATTTCCCGAGGCAAGAACTGACTTCTACTCAGTGGGGTTTTGTCAGGCCTCGCCATCCACTAAGCAGGTAGTAACAGCATCAGATCTAGGCCATTGTGAATGCAGCAGCAATGAAATGGAATGAGCAGGGAAGAAGCACAGGGATGAGCTTCAGGAAACTCCAAAACCTTGAGGAGCCCTCTTGCAATCCCAAGTCCTATGATATGAACTAGTCCATCAAGGAACAGTATCAGAAGACCATCAGGTGCAGCATGGCAGGATTTGCTAACTGGCTAACTGCTAACTTTGCTAACTGCAGCATGGATTTCTTGGAGAAGCACCACCAAAGGTGTCTTCTAGAAGAGTTCCTTCTAAGGGAAACTTGTCATAATGTGTCTGGCATGTGATTGGAAAGAAATTAAATTCTTCATGAAGATTATATGCTCCCACAGTTGACTGCCTCGATCCACCTGCCTGACTCACCTGAGGTTACATGCTGGAGTCCTTCAGGGAATAAATATGCAGCATAGCTGCAGAGAAAGTTTGACTGCTATGTATGCCATTATTTAAGTAGTTATCTGAAATCCTGGTTGGAAGATTATTAGTAGAGGTCTTGTCCAAAACTATACCTTCTCTACAGGTTCATTAGAAGGAAGAGAGCAAAGGTGGACTTAAAAGAAGAATTCTGCCTGTGCATTATCTTTTTGAAAATTGTATCATAAAATCATAGAATCACAGAATGGTTTGGGTTGAAAGGGACCTTTGAAGATCACCTAGTCCAATCCCTCTGCCATAGGCAGGGACATCTTTCACTAGATCAGGTTGCTTAAAGCCCCGTCCAACCTTTTGGTTGGTTTGACTTTGAACACTTTCAAGGATGGGGCATCCACAGCTTCTCTGGGCAACCTCTTCAGTGTCTCACCACTCTCATCATAAAAAAAAAATCTTCCTTATATCCAATCTAAATCTACCATCTTTCAGTTTAAAACCATTGCCCCTTCTCCTGTCACTACAAACCGTGCCAAAGAGTCTCTCTCCAGCTCTCTTATAAGCCCTCTTTAAGTATTGAAAGGCGTCAATAAGGTCTCCTTGGAGCCCTCTCTTCTCCAGGCTGAACAATCCCAACTCTCTCAGCCTTTCTTCACAGGAGAGGTGCTCCAGCCCTCTGATGATTTTCATGGCCTCCTCTGGAACCACTCCAACAGGTCCATGTCTATCTTGTGCTGGGAGCCCCAGAACTGGATGCAGTACTGCAGGTGGGGTCTCATGAGAGCAGAGTAGAGGGGGTGAATCACCTTCCTTGACCTGCTGGCCACGCTTCTTTTGATACAGCCCAGGATATGATTGACTTTCTGGGCTGCGAGTGCACATTGCTGGCTCATAATCCAATTTTCCATCCACCAGTATCCCCAAGTCCTTCTCCATGGGGCTGCTCTCAATCAATTCATCCCCCAGTCTGTATTGATATTGGGGATTGCCCTGACCCATGTGCAGGACCGTGCACTTGGCCTTGTTGAACTTCATGAGGTTTGCATGGGCCCACTCCTCAAGCCTGTCAAGGTCCTTCTGGATGGCATCCCTTCCCTCAAGCGTATCAACTGCACCACTCACCTTGTTATCATCCACAAACTTGCTGAGGGTGCACTCGATCCCACTGTCTATGTCATTCATTAAGATGTTAAATAGTATTGAGCCCAGTACAGACCCTTGAGGGACACCACTTCTCACTGGTTTCCATTTCGACATTGAGCTGTTAACTGAAACTCTTTGGGTGCAACCATCCAGCCAATTCCTCATCCATCTAATAGTCCATCCATCAAACCCTTATCTCTCCAATTTAGAGGTAAGAATGTTGTGGGGGACTGTATCAAAGGCCTTACAGAAGTCCAGGTAGATGGCATCAGTTGCTCAGCCCTTGTCAACTGATGCAGTCACTCCAGCGTAGAAGGCCATTGGATTTAGGCACAATTTGCCCTTTCTGAAGCCATGTTGGCTGTCTCTAATCACCTCTCTGTATTCCATGTGCTTCGACATAACTTCCAGGAGGATCTGTTCCATGATCTCACTGGGCACTGAGGTGAGGCTGCCTGGTCAGTAGTTCCCAGGGTCCTCCTTATCACCCTTTTTAAAAATGGGTGTGATATTGAGAATTCCCTCTCAGCGGTGGTGCTAACACAAAGCAGAATCACAGAAAGTATTCCTAGGGAAGTCCATTTGTGTGTTTTCATCTCCACTTCTAATAACATTAGTGCACTGAGTAGGCTATCATGCTTCAGCAGTGATCTGATGTTCATCCTATTCATTTCTCCATGATGGGAGTCCAACACAGACACCACACACCCAGGTGCTGACCAAAAAATACGTTCAGCAAGCTCATTCCTACAGCAACTCTGCTCACATCAGTAGAATAGTAATAACACCATGAATTAACATGGTCCAATGAAGTTATCACCTGCACTGTGCAGCCAGGTCTGCAGTGGTCCCACATTGTCTTTTGATTCAGAACAGAGGCACAGACCAGGCGGCCAAGGTCTCTCAAGGCCACGGTATCAGCAGGGGTGGCTGTCAGGAATGCAGCTTAACTGATGCATCAAAAGACAAGAGTACAGGAGATCAAGTAAAGATTAGCTATTTATTTTCAAAAAGATCACATGTTTTTCTACCTGATCCAATTTCACTGTGAAGATACATGGTGTCCTCCCTTACTAGAGACATCGACACCAACCAAAACAAGATTTTCCACATTCCTTTTAATAATGCATGGCATCCTGAAGCCTGCTGTCTGCCTATGATGATGCAAGATGCTCAGAAGTCATTACAACAAAGCCTGAGGGGATTATTTTCTCATTTCCATAATTACACAGTCAGTGATATTATCATGAGCCAATCTTATCTCAAAATGTATACCCAGATCTTCAACGACAATATTTCTGAAGTGATGTGTGGGATTAAAGTCCTGTGTATGATAAGGCTGCAGCAGTGAGGGGGATGAAAAGTTCAGCTTTCATCAGCTGGGGGCTTTCATTCCTGAGAAAAGGTAACTGTGCCCCCAAAACAGCCGATACGGGTCACAGATCAGAAGTCTGCTGCCACATCTGGAACACTCCACCTCTGGAAAGTAAAAAGTGAGAAAAGACTCTCCAGCCACAGCTGTCCATTTCAGATGTGGGTGCATTTAGTGGCCCTGGAGGTTTTCCATCCACCTGCCTCGCCCTGGAGGAGGAGGAGGAGCATGTGCTGGAAGTCCCTTTCATCTCCATAGGGCCATGACTTAGCTCCCAGCTCAGTAGCTATGGAGAACGAGCAGGATTATTTTGGTGCCTCTTTTCAGTACCTCACGCAGTTTTCTCTTCTTGCTGATGTTTCGAACCTAAGCCCTGAAGGGTCTGCACTCATAAATACATGTAGGACGTGTATTAGGATGTGCCCTAAATGGCAGGGCTCATTCAAGACTCTTCCAAACTGTCTCAACAACTGTGTCTAAAAACAAAAGCATGTTTTAGGGAATAAAATGCCACAGAGTGAAAAATCTCAACCAGCAAAATTGCATTATTCAGTATTCTGAAGGAGTACATGCTAAAAATCATTGTAACGGCCTAGGAAAAGCATGGTGCAGACCTTTCTCAGGCATGATTTTTAGCTCGAGCAGAGCCCAGCCAGCAAAACTAAACAAGATGGTACCATTCTACCTCGGTGGTAGGAACAGGTTTGAGTTCCTCTCAGTCTGCCTGAAGAGCAACCTCTTTTCTTAGTTAAAGCAACCTCTTTTCTTAGTCAAGGGACCGTCAAAGGTAGCTGGAAATATTAAACACTGGAAGAGAGCAAAAAGTCTAACAAACTTTTTGAATCTCCTGTTAATGGTCATTATCCTGTTTCCCACTGCAGACCACCTGCTTTCCTAACCTCCAGAGAACCCCGAGCTCTGGATTATATTCATGTCATTGGTGCTGGGGACGTGCATCTGCTCTCTCCTGCGCTCTCCCCGTCCTACGGCAAACAGTGTCTGTTAGACACGAAAGAGTAAAACAGCAAAGAGTATCTTCCCTACAATGAGCTGCTTTGCGAAAATATTTATTATGTTGTGTTTAGCCCTTATTATGGTTTA
Source organism: Gavia stellata (assembly GCF_030936135.1). NCBI lineage: Eukaryota > Metazoa > Chordata > Aves > Gaviiformes > Gaviidae > Gavia > Gavia stellata. The sequence goes on along the minus strand of NC_082597.1, from coordinate 80,729,823 downwards.
GAGTGGCTCCCGAATGACTCCGCAAAAGTACAATGTCTCTGCTTAGATTCCTGGCTGAGCACCCGTTCCTCTCGGGGTTTGGATTTGGTACATGTGGGTTTGTGAACGGAACTTTAACTCATCTTCGTGATGTTATTTGACCTCCCCCTGGGGTCACGGAGCTGCATGGAAGGGACAGACTCGATGCGAGTGCCAAAGGGAAGGGGATTTTTGAACTCTGTGATTAATGTAACTGCTGTAGTTCGCCTGTCCAATCAGACTGGCAAAGCTTGTTCCTTGTTTAACCAAAGAATCATAATTTTCAAGAACAATGCCTGCTAAGCATTTGCCTGAGCCTTACCTTAGCCATAAAGGGGAAAGAAAATTCACATTTCAAAAATAGCTGTCGAGCATTTCTTATGCACAGCTAAAATGTAGCTTTTCTTCTTTATTGCTGTGTACCACGGGTTGTCACATCTGTTGTTAGGAGAGCCTAAATGAAGTCAAATAGCCTAGCAGCATTTTACACCTACTCTACCTAAGGACCAAGCTAGAGAGAAGCAAAGTCCCAGGTCTTTCAAATGAAGCAGCCTCTGGCTGACTCACAGGTTATAGATAACCCTGACCAAAAAGATCTAAGAGGCCGTTTTCTTTGCCAAAAGGCAAAAGAAATGCTCAATAAAGCCTGCCTTGAGAGATGGAAATGCTTACACCAGGATGAGGACAGGTCCATGAGTACCACTTGCTGCCAAGACGTTCAGAGCTGCTGAGCAGCAGAAGGGACAGGAGTGGGCTCTTGCCACATCTCCTGACCTCTGCTTTGTCAAGTGAGCAATGATTTGCTTAAGGCTAGCCCAGCTCGTCGTTCACTCATCTCTGACACCACGGGTGATGTGACAGCAGGCAGAGGCAGTGTGTTGGTTCTTCTCTGCCTACAGCTTACCCTTTGTCATCGTCCTACAGTGTAACATGAAGATACTCCGCTCCTGGAGTTGGGTGACTTGGGAGATTTTGCAAGTAGCTTCTGGGTTTTGATCCAAATGACCTCAGTTCTCCTTATGGAGAGAAACTCTTACCATTTCTGATGCAGAGATAGATCCATCCCACACCTAGTCAGTAGGGCCCTTCAAGTAGCTTAGTGTTTGTGGTGGAGGGGCTGTGTTTTACATCATCAAGGTGTGGGGAAGGGGAAGCAGCCGTGCACTATTCCTGCAGCAGAAGAGCAATTGCCTGATGCAATGTCCTCATTCTTTTTGTTTTCTTCGCTGAGAATTTTCCCCTTTCTGAAACACTAAACAGCTCATTTCTTCCAAGCTAAACAAATGATTCTGCCAACTACTGATTTTTTTCTCCTTTCTACTTCTAATGGTTGGTACTGTAAGTACAAGCTTCCCTTTGTTTGATAGCAGGTCAGGAGGCCAAGAAGAGCTAGGGACGGCTCCTGTAACACATCAACACTGCGCCAAATTCTTCAGTTTGGCTACATCATGGGTGTCATCACTCTTGGATTCCACCAAACCCGTTGGCCAACTCCCAGGAGGCTACTGCTTTGGTCAGAGACTAGCAGAGTGCAGTAAGAGACCAACAGAGCCTCTATCCTCAGAGCCACGTATGTCCCTTTTACTGTCCTGATGCTTCCTCTCCTCTTTGTTATCATGTTATTCCCCACACAACAGTCCAGTTAAGCCAGTCTTCCAGATTAGGAAGGCTATTGCATTAGGAAAGCAATAGCAATAAACTTCAGCATCAACCAAGATCTAGTCCAAAGGGCTGCAGATGACAGCCTACAGTCATTCCTCTCCACAGGGTTTACAAGGAAGAGCATTAGGGACAAGAATGAACATTGCTGCAGAGACACAGGCCACTGAGAGGTTACGTACTTGATGGGGTCTGTGGTCAAAGCAGCCTAAATTCAATGCAGGTATGAATCTAGTGGAGTCAATGGACTCGCACCACAGGTGAATTTGGCTTGATCTCTCTTACCATGTGTCTGAATAAACAGTTGGTAGGTTAAAAGAAGACCTAGTTTCACTAACCTTACTGGAGCTCTGAATTAGAGTCAAAATTTTCCAGTGGCCTGCAAAACCTGTATATTACAATGGCAGATAGTAGGTTTTATTCCACAGAAAATGCATGCTTTTGGAAACAAATGGAGACAGACATGATGGAGGTGCCCGATGGCTGTGATCAATTTTGCGAATGGCATTGCTTTGAGTGGGTTCTCAGATCCCTAAGCTTCTTTTTGGGTTTAGTACATTAATGAACCCAAAGCAAAAACAATTGAAATTGCACCAGACCCTGCACATTCTGCCTGACTTGGGATCAAAGTCTGAGAAGGTTGCTGCATGTTCAATGCTGAATTAAAATGGTAACTTACTGAAAATATGTCAGTAATTATCAGGTGGAAAAAAAAGCTCCCAAATTATCTGGGCCTTGCCCATGTACCCATTTCATAAAAATAACATCATTTTCACTGACAACGTTTTGCATGAAACTGAAAATTAAGGTGACAGTGGAACTGTTGAATAAGCATAAAACCAGCTTATCCCTTCAAGCATAAATAGCTGAAAGAGTGGTTTGTGGCAAGGGATCACCTATGACAATCATGCTCTTTCATGTTCTGGGATGGAGCTGCTCCGTGTACTCCCCCCTCCACCCAGCCCACTCTCTAATTTGGGTGAAGTCATGTGTTTGGCCTTCAGTAGGCAGTCCTTATCTACATGACTGGTTTGGAGAAGCACTGCAGCCCTGGAGCCACAGATCACTGGAAATGAAACAGCAGGCTGAGGTTGCATAGCTTCTTCTGGCTTTTCCTAAAGTAACCTGGAGCAGGGAGTGAGGGGGTATGGGGGCTGGCTGCTCTGTGTGAGGAGCGGAGATGCCCGGGGTGATAACGAGGTCAACAGAGGCCATGGCCTCGCCAACGAGGACCCGCTCCCACAGGACTCAAGCAAGACCAGCAAAGCAGGTTCAACCAAGAGTCCCGATCACCTGCCAGGTCCATGGTGGTGAAAAAGGAGGGAGGTCAAGGTGGGAAATCAAGGCATGGGGTCAGGCTCCAGGTCAATGGGGTACATGGCACAGGCATGGCTGCAACACAGCAGCAGCATAGCTCAGGTGGGCACCCACAGGGAGAGCCCCGCAGCTTAAAAGCAGCTCCCAAGAAAAAGGGGGACACAGGGGCATCCTCCCGGCAGCAAGACGACCTTGAGCGCAGCCGGCCAAACCCCGGGAAGAGGGGAAACGTGCCCTGCGTCCTTCCCACCACCGCCATCCTGGACACCCGGCCACGTCGTGGCACGGTGTCGGCAGGGCAGGGGAGTGGGGAGGGGGGCACCCCACCCAAGCAGCATCACCCTGTCCCGCAGGGAGTTTTACGCGGCTCTCGGGGACTCAGCAGTGCTGCTGAAGAGGGGTTACAGATTCCCCTGCAGGAAAGAAAAGCTAAAAACAAAAGGATTATAAAAGTGACTGGGAACTTGGAAAAAATGCATACAAAAGAGTAGGGTGAATTGGAGGAATAAAAAGCGCCCCCCCACCCCCAGGTGCCAGCAAGGTAAACAGTGGAAAGGTTGGACGCAGAGCACTCTAACGGCTTGGCTTTCATAAAGTGCCTTTTTTTTTTTTTTTTTTAGACTTTTGGTTCTGTTTTTCTTCTTTATCTCTCCCCAGCAGCCGCTGACAGATGACCTTTAAAGCCCCAGAGAGCCGCACCAGCAGGTGATTTACTAACAGCTGTGCCAGTCAACAAACCCGCGCGGGGCAGAGGTCGCCGCCGGACGGGGCTGCCCAGCGAATTCAAGGGTGGGATTTAATTAAAGAAAGATGCATTGCACTTTTTATCCATTTCTGTGCCTGCGCGCGAGAGAGCCTTTTTTTTTTTCTTCTTCTTCTTCTCCTCTTTTTTTTTTTAATTTTTTTCTTCCCGCTCCCTGCACCTGGACATTTCATCCTGGATGTGTCAGCCCGGCCAGCCGCGCTCTGCCTCCCACCCCTGCCCCGTCCCAGCTCAGCCCCCCCAGGACGCCGCTCGCTGAAATCCCATCTCACACTTGGAGAGGCGCCTGGGAACAGGTGGGGCGGAGGCAAGCGGAGGGGAACCCAGCAGCTGACGGTGCGCGGCGTCCCTGCTTGTCCCTCGATATTCATGGGGTGCTGGATGGGTATTTTAGGGGATGCCGGGGTTTTTCCCCCCCCTCTTCCCCTGCAGTAAACCTTTGCCCTTCTGCTGTCTTCCAGATGATCCATTAGGAGAAGGCGAAAAAAGGCATTAAAAGGACAAGTTACAGTCTCTTCATTTTGTATAGGATCGAGGGCTCACCCACTAAAGACAGTGGACGTTTTCAGAGCAGCGAAACGCACAGTAAAATGGAAATTCAGTGGCTCTGTATTCACAAGCCAGTGTAATTCATTACTTTCACTCATATGCATCTGATCCCCTTTTTGGCTAACTGAGACTTTAATTATTACTATTATTCTGCTGTTATTTGTACCTGATTTTTTTAAATATAATATTCACATATAAACAAACTTCTCTTCAAGCTAAAACTAGAAATGAGTGAGTCTTTAACGACCTAGAGCTTCAAATGTGGAAATTCAAGTAAGCACAAGCTGAGTACTGTCTGACTTAAGTCACAACACTTTTGCTAAGAGCTGAATCCCGTTGGGAAAGAGCACCTGCATATCATGGGACCGTTTTTCTAAGGGCTCAGGACCAGGAATGAGACCACCTTTCCCAAAGAGCACAGCGCAGGGAACACTGACCTATAGCACACGAGGGATGGCCACACACTAAGTGCTTTTGAAAATTGGGCCCCGCAGTGACCTCGAATACATTAGACAATCCTGTTTGGGGGCCCCTCCAGATCTCATCCGAAGTTAGGAGAGAGCCTGCATTCTTAACTTGATTATATTTAAGTATGCATTGTATCCATTACATTGACTGATTTCATTAGCCTGAAATGGCTGGCTAATAAATTCGCAGGACACTGCAAGAGCTCCAATCCAAGAAGTCTTTTGCATGAGGACGAGAAATATGCAACCTTAAAGGAAATACTACAGGAATTTTTTCAGGCCGTTATCAATAACATTCCCTTTCTATTTGACTTTCCCAGCATGTAAGTTTAAAAAGTGCAGTGACCATCTTGCCTCACTCTTACACAGCATTGTCCTTTGCTCCACACAAAGTAACTCCTGGATGAAACGGAACGCTTCTGCCTGGCTAAGGCCACAGCTTTGAGAAAAGTTTCAAGTTTGCTGTCAAATCTTTCAGTAATGGAGAATTCATTGCAGATCCCTTTGTTGTTCTAGTGGCAAAATTAAGCTTTCTCAAAATAAGTAAGATTTTGTGCCCTATTCCCAGCCCAAATTTGTCCATGGACACTTTTCAGTCACAGAATCTTACAGAGGTGGGTCAGATATAAATTAAGAGAAAGTCACGTTGCTTCGTTCCAAAAGTCACTGCCCATACAGACGTTTCTACTAAATCACTTTGCAGCCTTCCCTTGAGTAAAACACACGGAGCTTCTGACGACTCTCAACATAAGGCAGATTTCCTAGGCTTCAGATCACTTGGTGACCTTTTTTTCTGAACCCTTTCCAATTTTCCAAACTCTTTCCTCTGCCATGTCGGTCCCTTTCCAAAACATGGTGGTTGTCATCGGCCTGGAAATTCCTGTGACAGGTTATGTTTCTATGGTCTTAGATGCTTCAGGCACAGCTGCCAAATTTCACTTAAAAGCGTTCTCTACAGCTAACCAGCCTGGGCTTAGGTATCCAGTTGCGATGCAGTCAAGTCTTGGTGGGTTTTGGGTGGCTTCCGCAAAAGGCAAGAAGAGGCAGCCACATGCGCCAAAGACAAAGGAGGTTTCAGAGTAATTAAGGTTCTGTGGGTTTCCATTTCCCTCTCACTCTGTTTTCTACCTATTTGTTTTTATATCCATACATTGACAGCAGCCATTGTCCATAGGTCGGAATTCTGCAGCCCTAACTTGGGGCAAACTCTCTCCAAAAATGGATGTTCCTGGCATAGCAGACTGGCCTGGAATGTCTAGATCTAAACTAATTACACATCCATCACAGACTTCCCGTCATCCCGCCAAAACTGGGATGCCTGTGTTTGGCTGAGCCTTTCAACACAACCAAGGCATCTGTACGTCCAGTTCCCTTTAAAATGCATGGGAAATAAATATCCAACATCACTATGTGGCTTTGAAAATCCCCCTGCAATCTCTAACTCTCACTCCCCATCTGTAAAACAGGAATAACAGCAATTCCTACCCCATATCTGCTTTATCAGTCTTGTCTATGCAGACCACAAGTTCTATGAGACATGAACTGGCTGCTACTAAATATAGGTACAATGTCTAGCACAGTTTTTATTAGAGCCCCTAGGCACTACAGCTCCATAAATAACCATGTTGACTTTTTCCAGATTAAGAACACATCAATGGGAGCTTTGCTTGAGCAAGAACTGCAGGATCTGGCACTACTGCTTTTAGACCCTAATAGGAATGAGAGAGTCTGAAGCCTCTTCCAGCCTCATTCACTGGTATCAATGCTTTTAATACCAAGTCAGCTGTTGTGACACAAAGGGTATGTTTCTCTTGGTGCTGTTTCTTGGAACTGAAGAGCCCTCCTGAAGTTTTCATTTTCTTTACTGAAAAGCCCTGCTATGGTAAATCATCAACTCACCAAATTTATAGGAGGCACAGCACTTGGTATGTCACGTCTCTGAGCCCAGCCTAATGATTCACTTACTTACGCTTTTGTTCCTTTGCTTTGTAGTTCTCTTGATTTCAGCAACTGTCGATCATTTTCATGTGGCTTGCTGGCTAGAATGCCCCCTACTATTCCAATAATCATTGCCCTGCTAGAGTGTTTATTACTGACTGAACGGCACACAGACTGGTAAAATGACCTGAGCTGTATGAATTTTCCCTCAAGTCTCTGGGGCCTCACAATTCTTGAAAGAATGTAAAGGAAGAAAAAAAAAAAAAAAGAAGCTTAGTTATAGGGAAAGGTCAAAGTCAAGTTTTTCTGCAATAGCAGATTTCTTCGCTGGCTTCGGTGTCTCTGTTACTGAGCACTCACCGTATCACCTTCAACATTCAAAGAGCAGCTGTGAACTTGCCGTGCGGTGAGAACTGAGCCAGGTAATGTTTGACAGCCTGTTGTGCATCTCTGCATCGAGGGACTGTTGCTTAAATCGTATGTGCTCATCCTCTACAAAACGTGCACCCTGGATAGGGTCCCAACATGCTAGTGACTGCCTGGTTGGTTGGGTTGTATTTGAATTGAGGTTTGTGGTAGGTGCACTGTAAAAAAAACCCAACAAACAAACCACACATACACATACGAAAACCAGTGACCAATAGGAGATAATGCACAGATGTGTAAATAACTGTGGGAAGATTTCCAAAACACAGACTCTGTCGAACTTTTATCAGTGGTTTGTTTTCCCTCTGGCTAAGATTCTCAAAAGTGGGTGCCTAAAGTTAGTCTCTCCTCAGTAAAAGCTTCAAAAGCATCTTAATAACACAGGAATCCAAGTGCCTAGTAGAACACTTCTTAAAGGCTCTGGAAAATCTCAGCCCTCCATCCACATCTTTAGCGATATGATTTTTAAACGCTCCGAGCTCACAGTAGCTGCTATTGCAGCCAAGGGCGAGGATTCTTCCGAGGAGCCAGAGGAAGGGGGGCATCCATCTCACTTTGTCTCCTGGCCTGACACTTTCCAAAAAAATCACACCTAATACGGATTTCCATGGGCAACACAAGTCTAACCATAAGCCTCAATTTTTTAAAACCCTGGAGTCAGTTTCTATGCCATGGATGCCACACCGTGGCATTTGTATTTACAAATCAGACACTGTGGCATTTGTATTTACAAATTCAACCATAAGTACTGTCGTTTTGGGGATGATTTCACAGCACGGTGGATTCCCATATCCACAGCCCATCATTGCTGTCAGATGTGCTAGCTCTAGGCAATGGGGGATACAAAGGGCAGCAAATAAACAAGCATAAATTCTTCTCTCATGCAAATTTTATTACAGCTTTATGAGGGGACTGTAAAAGATTTCTGTGTTTAGCTGCTTCTTATGGAAAAAGGACTTTTTCCATAGTACTCAAACAAAAATGAAAACAAATTTCACCCTGGGAAGAAGGGCAGAAGGACTCCTGGCACAGCTATTTTGGAGTAAGCCGTTCCACGCTCCTTATTCTACAAGAGCTCCCCATGGAAAACATAGAGCAAAAGGCATTTTTTCCTTCTAGGATAATTTCACTTACTGAACAGGCTAGCCCGTGGAGCAGAAATCAGTTAGCGAAGGAACACCAAGGCCTGGATATATTACATGTAACTCTAGGTATGCGGTGTGTCTAGCGCAGGAGGCTGGATCTCTAGGTTCTGACTGTACGTAGGGGAGAACGTCAGCTCCCAAAGGCAATGCATCCCGTCATGGAATAGGTACTTCAGAAACAGAGGATGCAGCAACCTTTGCCATTGCCTACCTGTCTCTCCCATGAGGGCAGAGGGAGGCAGCTACTAGGTGCTAGAGACAGCTGAAAGTAATCCCGGGCCAAGGACTGGAAGGGTCCAACACAGCTGCAGAAACCCGTGCAGATGCCAAGGGAGAGGTGTCTTCAGAAGCACTCTCCAACCACGCTCCCAAATCACTGCTGGTGATGGGAACGGAAGCTTCACTGCTGGCAAGGAAATCAAAGAGAAGCAGTAAAAAATCGAAGGCAAAAATTAAATCGATGCAAAAACTCTTCATTTCGGCTAGACCTAAGTAAGCATTTTATTCATTGACTTTAGCCTTGCTCTCATTGCCATATGGGTCACCTAGAGGTTATGGCTTCCTAATCTTATGTATCGATCTCATGTCTGAGCCGTTTTCAGGATGGATCATATGTCTCTGCACTGCTTGTCAGCCATTTGTTATGATATCAAAATTCATGCAATACCAGTCAGCTTCACTATATACAAGGTCACACAGTATATCATCTTTGGTCCCCAAATGAGGTTTTCTGATGCAAAAAAAAAAAAAGAATTTATTCACAAGGTGACATTTCTCCATGCAAGTAGTCTCTATTGTTAACTTAACATTTTCTGTTGCTATTAATATTATTGCCAGTAAGCTATTCACTGTGGAGCACGTACAATGAAGAGGCACTTGAAGGTCAGAAGGAATCAATATTAATGAAAAGTAAACATACAAGTCAGGGAGGAATCACAAACCCAGCTTGAAGCTAATTTGGTTTTTTATTCCAGCAAATATGCATGGTCGCTTTTGCATTGTATTCACAAAAGTTCTTGTTTGGAAGTGTTGTTAGGAACTTTTGAACTCGCCTTCAGTTTCTAAGCCACTGTATTGTCAGCCAAACATCTCTTGTTCACCAGGGCCCCAATGCAGACCTAATTCAAGAAAATGGCAAATTTTCTTTTGCTGTCAGTAGCAGAGCTCCTAACGTCCAGTTTCCTAAGGACCCTAGAAAAGACACCAGCCATGTTACCTGCAGCCTCCACATAAGCCCTTTTCCGAGCTATCGTTCTGCTCGGATGTAGAGCAGATCTTCCACGTACTGATGTGCTCCATGCTAAATATGGAACAGCAATCAACATCTGTGGAGAGTTCGTATTTGGCATGTTTACACGAGTATTTATTCCTCCTTTGTCTTCAAGCAACAACTACTACATAATGTATTTGGTATGATTAATTGTGGGAATGTTGCTCATCCCAGCATAGCATGACATCTCCAATTACATGACATCTTTCTCTCATTTGTAAGGGAAGAACTGATTTTTGTATCTTGACATGTTTATCATTGCGAGGTTGAGCTAGTTATCTTATATGGGCCTGCTCCCTAGTTCTCAGGGTTGACAGATTATGGTGTCACATTAAAATCACATATGCCTTGTTATTGCAGCTGCATCTTGAAAGGAAAGCAAATAGAGGAATCTCCACCACACAAGAGCTGTAAGATGTTTTGCTCAATGAGCCAATGGTTTGCAAGGTTGTTTTAGGCTATTACAATTTATACAGTTATTTGGTATTTGATTTTCCCAACATTTTTTTGAATCTCAGTAACGGAAAATTTAACACACATTTCCATAGTCCTGCAGGAGCTTCAACTGATCAGAAACTTTCCTTCTGGGTGGGATTTGCCTCACCTAATTTGAGCCATCCACTTAAAAGCTGGGCATCTGCTCTAAATTAAGCACTCAGTCTTAGTCACCAGTGACAGACAGATGCTTCTTGAGGAGATGACTTATCCCACCTGGTTTCAACTGGAAGTTTAGAGGAGGCAGTCCAGCACCCTTGCACGTGAATGCAGAGCAAAGCAAAAAGAGGAGCTGTTGTTCCCAGGCAAGACCATTATTACAACCCCATCAGGACTGCTCTGCTCAGTAATGGTCCTTCCAGGTGAGGGGTACATCACGGAGGAGACATCAAGGAGCAGGTAAAAAATCAGATGTGAGGAAAGTCTAAGGATTCGATATTGTTGCCCAATTTGTAGTGAAAAATGCACCTTTGTAGCTCTGCTTCAAAACTTGCAACTTTTTTGTCTTTAAGGTTTTTCAAATGCATTAACGCAAAGACGTATTCAAAAAAGCTCTCAAAAGAGCTATGAGATCCAGGCTAAAATTCTCATCCCGGTGGACTGCACAGAACTGTATACAAAGTTCAAGACACCATGCAGCACGAGAAAACTATTTTGAAGCAATCTCTAGACTTTACGGGTTTGGGTGGCTAACTTAGCTACTGAAGCTCATGCGGTGCAGTTTAGCTGGGGCTCACGTGTCAGAAGAACCTAGAAGCCCCGCTGTGTAGTCATGAAAAGAGGGAAACAAGCCTCCATCATCGGCTGAATGAAGAGTCCCCTTCACTTCCTCACAGCAGGACTCCAGACAGCGTAGCTGTTTAAAGCAAGGTGCTGCTTGCCTGCCCTGCAGTTTGCAAACTAACTGGGAGCACGCAAAGGTCCACATGCAGTTTACTTCATGCACTACTGAAAATCTGCCCAGCAGCTTGGATGGGAACCTAAAACTGTATTTGTTTCTGGAGTATAAAACTTACTGTTTCTGAGAAAACTTAGGAATCTGAGATTTGGGAAAACACAGGCGGCCAAGATGATGGTCTGAGATAATTTTCACCTAAATATGAGAGCGCTTCTGGTGTCCTGACAATGTTTCTGTTTGTTGTAGATGTTTTATTGTCTCTGAGCAGCAGCAGAAGTGACCCTTTGCATATACTCACTCGGATTCACCATACTTCAAATAACTATTATTTTCAGGAGGCACTCACAGTCCAAGACACAAACATGTGAAGGTTTCTTCTGGATGCACTTGAACAGAAAAACAACTCCACATAGAAATCGAAGAGGCCGGCATTCTAATTTGCAAGCACATGGGTGTTTTCCCTCACCCTACTCATTCCACAGTTGCTTTTATTGGTGAAGGCAAAGCTGCAGAGGCCAAGATCAAGTGAACGATCAGTTCAGTAATTGCTGAATTCCTCAGCCTGGAAACTACATTCTTACAGGCAGGGCAATGGGCTGAATGAAACCTCTTTCCATCCCTGCAAAGCATAATCTTCTGGAAACACTACCTTGTGTTTTTCATTATAGTTATTGGTAAGATAATTACTTGGTTATTAATACTTAATGCTTAGCTCTTGCAAACATTTTCAGCTCCAGTGCTGCTGCTTTATTTCTGCTGCTGTGGGAATGCGAGGGATGAATTGGTAGTCCTTCCTTTCAGAAAATGGACCTGCATAAATTCCATCCCAGTACATCATTCTTTGGTGACCTACCCATGGGGTAGTTGGAAGACCAAGTCTCTAATTGTTCATTAACCTGCGCTTGCCACTGGTAAGTGTGCAGTTTCTTAAGTTGATGATTTGTGTATAGACACAAAAACGCAAGAAACGCACGCACACACGTAGGACTAATGCTCAAGGCAGCAGCAGCAATACAGATAAGTTGTCTCTTCCATAGCTTAGAATTAAGGGTTATCATTAATGGACCTGGAGAACTTCCTAAAAGGACTAATTAGTGCCTTAATCGGTTCTCTCCTCATCATATTTTTGTTTACCCATGCCCATAGGATCTCCAGCTGTGTTAAGCAGTTTTCCAATTAATAACGCATTTGAACTTAATACTCCACTTCTTCTGACTCAGCCATTTCTCCTCCTTGTTTATTTAGCTGACTTACAGCATGTAATTTCCACGTATTTCTCAGCAGCTGGAACCCACTGAATGCTGCCACTGTCCCTGGCCAAGAGCTGCCTGGTACCCACCATGTCCTCTGTGGGAGCCATTGTAGCCCTTTCTCCGCAGATGGAGAGGGACCGCCTTTGTAAACGTCCAGCGCCACATTTGTGGTTTCTCTTGAAGTTTCATGGCCAGCCTCTTCCAGTCCCCCCCTTTCCTGAAGGGGTTTTTTTTTTGCAGTAATGACTCAGCTGTTTATTTTCCTCTTCCTTCTTCTTCTTTCAGTCTGTGAGCAAGTCTCTTCCACCCGCTGTGCGGTAAGAGGAAGGTGAGGGACTCTTCGTTTTCTTTCATGCAAGCAGGAGGGGGCAGGGAATGACTGAGAGCATTAAAGAAAGAAAGGAGAGCAAATAGCCTGTCCCCCCAGGCTTCTTCCTTCTGGCCCCCAGAAGAGTCCCTTAGGAGAGTTCATCTCGCTGGCCTTGCTGGATTGCCGTCTCGTTCAGTGTGCCCTGTGCATCTCCTGCTCTCAGCTGGTGGTGGAAGAAGAAAACAAAAATAACATGAGAGAGGCTAGTCCCATGTCCGAAACCAGAAAGTATGCATCGCAAATGAGAGGCTCAAACTGCTCAGATACGCTCCTGAACCAGCTACCAACCCTGCTGTCAAACCAGCCCTTCCCCAGTTATTTGAAAGAAGCCGCTGGGGATCTTTCACCAACCGTTTCGTATGTCCTGAGGAGAGGAAGGTTACCCCCAACCTGAAATAAGGAGCGTCATAAAATAAAATAATGCATGGGAACGTGAACCGCAAAACAGACAAAAATGCAATGAGTACAGTGGCTCCAGCACACCTGTTTCAACTTCCACTGGAACAGAAGAGCAAAGAGACAAGTTTTGCAAATCCCTGCACAAAAGCGGCTCTGTCCAGTTCCATCACCTGGATCAAAATCCCATGGGAGGGAGCCTTGCTAGCAAGCACCCGGCAGGCAGGCAGTGCTCAGCTTAGAGCCCACTGCCAGCCCCAGGAAAGCACAGTGAAGAGACACCCTGTTTTCTTCTCTCCGCAGTAGCTCTTTGGCATGCCTAAGAAAAGAAGATGCTTTAACACAGCAGCAACAGTAGCACCAAAAAGAACACTTGTGTGTTAAATCATCAGGAAAAAAACAATGATTATCCTTTTCTTCTTTGTGTTCTTTTTGTTTTCCTGCCAAATACCAGAGAGAACAAAATAGCAGGTTTTTTTGCTGTGCAAGGCAAACTTGTAAAGTCAGAGGGAAAACAAATCCTGAGCAAATAACTCAAAGCAAATAGCTGGAGGAAGTGAGGGTGGGGAGGTAGGCAGCGGGAAGACCAGCTGATCCATTTTCAACGTTTGCAGTATTAAGCCTTGAAGTAGGAAGATAAATGAAGAATGGACATCTCCATAATCAAGAAACGCCCTGCTTTCTCTGGTGAACAACAAAATGCTTGAAGTTACATCCCAAGCCTAAAACTGCCACTAACAACCCCCAGCGCATCTCCAGGCACTCGGGGGTTGACACAAAAACATCCACGGGACTGAATCTGACTGGGGAGGAAAGCTGGTGCTTAGAGGTAGCTCTAGCCAACCTAAAGCAGAGTGATGGCTCAACTCAAAATACTGGCTTTAACCAAATGTCTACAATTCAAGGTTTTATGTTATAAACTTTCAAGACAGAGAAGCACGTGCACCCACATAGCCAGGAGAGTCTACAGGTTTCAGGGGGACTGCGGTTCTGCCTAAAGCTACCTCCAGAGCCTGGGGATGCTCCTGAAGACCCATCTCCAGTGGGTGGTCAAAATAATGTGAAGGGATCTTACCAGCCCCGGACTGGCAGGAAGGTCTCAGCCTGGCATCCTAGAGACAGGAGCCGGTCTGATTCAGCGTGACTGCGGACACCTCAATGGGCTTACAGCCTGGTGCCCAAACTCAGCAGTGCGCTGGGAGTACGGTAAGAAAAATACCATCTTACAATATTCACCAAGGGCCAGACTAGCACACACATGTCTGTTTTGGGTAAAAAGCTCCCCCCTGGGCTGACATCGCCAGGATTACCTGATGCCACCGATTTCTGAATCGTAAATCAGAGGGCTCCTCTGCAGGACTGGGGCCACGCTAAAAGTGATGGAGGGTAAGCGTGGGCAGCCGGCCCGTTCGGCATCAGCGCTTCATCCCCTCTGGGCCTGGACACTGACTGCTCCAGGCAGTTCTCCGGACCTCGGAGCCACGCTGGGAGCGGAGGTGTGCTTTGTTTTCCATCCCTGCACCCATTCCTCTGCAAGAACAACTCCTTGAGGCCGAGCCAAGCCAGCATCTCTTGTTCTTGGACTCTCCCACCATATTGGACTCTTTATCAGGGTATTGCTTTCTCTCCTTAGTTACTCTTAATTTGAAAAATGAGCTCCAATCCCCACCTATTGGCACATAAAGGAACCTTCCTCTTTCTCCTTAACCCTGGTGTGACCACAACAGCTGCTACAACGCAGAAGTACCAACGCACGCGTACCTCCTAAGTCAGTTTTCCCCCTCCTTCCTTAAAAAAGAAAGGTGTCTTCCCATGCAGCAAGCTGAAAATCCTGCCTGTTTAAAAGACAAAACAGCAGCAAGCTGAAAGAGACCTGGAGAGGCCACTGCCTGCTGTAATAGGATTAAGGGCTATATCTCCAGCAATGCTTCTGGAATCAGCTGTTTCTTATCTGGGCTTCTTTGTAGAAGCTACGATCTCTTTGTACCAGACTCTGTTACTGGGCTACCTAACAAATGCTATTTTTGGCTGACTGTACAAATGCCGTATATAAAACCTGAGTTTCTAGGAGGGAAGCTACTTTGTGACTGAAGAACCAGAATGCAGGTGCTTTAACTGGTGAGCAACTCTCCTTCCCCAGCCTTTGCTAAGGAGGCTGCCTCAAAGAGCAGATCGCACTTTCTCCCAGCTCCTCCATACCACGCACCGAAGATTACTTTTTTTTTTACCACAATTAAGTCTCTGAACTATTTTGAAATCCCACACAAAGACACTCCGCTACAACAGGCATTATGCACACATGCTTCCACACGCCTCCTGTTTATTTCCAGGCACACCAGTATAACCCATGCTATGTAAACTTGTTCCCCGACGGTCTCCCAGACACATGTCCTGATTCCCAGCATCAGAAAATGACAACTCTTACAGAAAACAAGCAAGTGGGCTAAAAAAGTGGCATAAAAATGACTTCTTGGTGCCCTCCTCTCTCCTTCTCCCAGAAGAGCCATTTCTCCTCCACCTAATAAAGCACCCAGACAGCTAATTAGCTCCCTCTCATCCTTGCAGTCAACACACGTTGCCCTACTGAGAGGCTGCTGGTTTCCAGGAGGAGCAGTGGAGAGGAGGGCTACAGGAGACATCCCTGCCTCTCCCACTCCCCGGAGCTGAGTGTGCTCCCGTTTTACACAGCCCTCAGTCCCCGGAGCCCAGGCCCAGTGCAGAGCAGGAGAAGAGATAAGGATAAGAAAGTGCCAAGATTTTCAGTCCCCCTTTTCTCTTCCTGCACTCCGTTCTTAACCTCATTTTATGAAATGAGCTGTATGACTTTCATAGGCAAAAGCTGCCTGCACAATGATTTCTATTCCATTCACTCCCAGTCCTTTTCCCCCACGAGTAAGAGCCGATAACCATCTCTTGCAACTCAATAGGCTTCATATCGTCTCCAGGAAATAATTGAACCCTTTGTGGCTTTCAGAGCAACATTTTGGTATTTTCCCTGGCATCAAAATACTGCTGGATTCTGTCTAAATGGAAGAGATGGCCGGTCCACATTAGCCGGGGGAAGAGAGAAAGCCAAGAAGACGACAAGTCAGCTGCCTGCGAATAAACGGGGTGAGCAGGGCAAAACCAACGGTTCCCGATGGGAAGAACCAGTTCTTTCACTGTGTGTTAACCAGCCTCCCTCTTTGCCTCACCGTAAGAAACAGAAGAACTGGGAGTCTGAGCCAAAATCCGTTATTTCGATGGGACCAGTCCCCCACTTCACCCCATACCAAAATAACTCGACAGGTTTCTGTTCTGGCACGGGTTTCCCCCTCTCCCCTATCCGTTACAGAGCATCATCACCATCACCCTCCTGCAAAGTTAAGTCATTTCAGCTGATCTAGAAATCCCAGATGACATGCACTTTGTAAGAAAAAGCTAGAGGAAGGAACTGCCAGGCTTACCGAAGCCCATGCCCAAAATAAAATTAGCTGTTTATGTATCATTGTGCACTTGTCTGGTGCTCTCCAGTGACAGTTTGTTGGGTACAGGAGATCCCTGGATACTGTCAGCCTGGAGCTGGAGTCCCACCCTGTAAAACTTTTCAAGCAGACGGAGCCTCCTTACTTTAGGTGAAACACCTTCATCTGAACGGTCAGCCCACAGTAGCTGACGGGGTAGCCCCCGCCACGCCTGCGTACCACTACAACCTTTGCAAAACCTCCGAAACCTTTTCTATGGTGATACTCAAACACATTCCTGCAGGGCTTTCACACGCCACATCCTTCTGCCTGCCCGCCATTGATTTCGTGCCCTGTCTCCTCACTTTAGTGCCCACAGACTTCTGCTGGAAGCATTAATGAGAGCAATGTGCAAACAAATGTGGAAAATAATCTCTAATGCTGCAGGCTCAGAAGCCAGCGGAAACCAGAGGATGTTTTCTGGCAAAACAGCAGCAATAAGAGCTGTTCTCTAAATAAATAATGTCTCAGCGCATACAAGCTTAGCCCTAGCAAAGAGACTTTGGGCTGACGGCTCTAACCAGTGTTTCCACCCCCCTCCAGTGAAGCACTGACACATAAGCCCCTACCATTAAGCCGTGCACCCAGGTGGGCATGGTGGCCAAAGTTCACTCAACAGGCAAAATTGCAGGAGTCCTCACCTTTCCTGTTGCCTTTATAAAGATGCTTCATCTGGCTATAAAGTAATTTAATACTCTCATCAACCTCATTTTACGCAGGAGGAAAGAGCACCTCAGAAAGGTTACAGCTAAGAGACTCCTCGCTGGGCACTTGAGAAAAGTGTAACAAAGCTAAGAGTGTGGCATGACTCTCAACAGGAGTGAAACCATATGAAGCGCCTGACTGCCAGACCATCTCCCCAGATTACAGCTCCGGAGCCGGCAGACCATAGGAATGGCTGGCTCTGCCCTACCGGGAAGGACCAACAGTGGCCATCAGCGTCCTGCCGCCGTGGGGCCAGCTCCTGCCCGCTCCCTGTGCGCGCCGTGCCCCATGGGCAGCCGTGCCCCATGGGCAGCCCGAAGCCTGCCCGCACAGGGACGTCTCACCCCGTAGGCTTCTCCCTTTGCTCAGCCACTCAGCTCTGCGCAGCAGACGGTCAAGAGCTCATTCTGAAGCCCAGGGGCCGCTCAGCGGCTACCCCACCTTGCACAGAAATGTTATGACAGTTGTCTCAGGGGTTGTTACCACTGTGTATCACATGCGCTGGGGCTGGTGAGGTGGAGGAAGCCAAGACCAGCGGCCCATTTGTTGCCTGCTCTGATAGACATCCTATTGATAGCTCCATCTCGCACTGGCAAAGCCCTTTGTACCACTCTGGGACAGCTGCTCCGATGCCAAGAATTCCTCGCGGGCCAGCCAGCCCCTCGTGGTGCTACCAGGGAAGCTCCAGTTTCAGCAAAGAATTTGATGGTTGTCTGGCAAGTGTATAAATCATAAAAGTAGCTTTGTTCTGCAACACTTCAAACCTTTCGGGCTCTCTCGTACGGCTGCAGTTTGCTGGCACTTGCTGTTCAATTTATATAAGCTAAGCTGTGCAAACTCATACCTTTCCAGCAGTGTTATACCACAGAGAGATGCTGCCCCGCTACCCCGAGCTGCATTTTGCTGACAGCAGGGCCTTTTTGGAAAAGGTGCAGCCACTTTTTTTCGAGATTTCATTTCACAGGAAACCAGCCCAGCCTTTTAAAACTGATTCAGTTAAATAAAATTAGGAGGCTGCATCCAAGCGAGCCCTGTGCCCGGGAAAGGAGACCTGGAGAGCAAAGCTCTCAGTTTTCCCCGAAACAACTGCAGCCCAGCCGGCAGCAGAGCGAGTCGCCTTGCTCCGGGAGATGGAGAGGATGCGAGGCAGCCAGGGACTGGGGCTGCGGGAATTTTCCAACCCGCAGGTTAAAAAAGGAGCCTGAACAAAGAGGAATTCAGACACTTCGTGCTGGATTCCCACTAATCTGTAGGCAAAGTGCTACTGGCCAAAAAGTCCCTGCAAAAGTGCAGGGTATGGGTGCAGAAAAAGACCCCGCCGAGCCTGTCTGCAGTACGTGGCGTTTATTGCCCAGACAGCCCCCGGCGGAGAGGGCATCGGCAGGAGCGACGGCAGCCAAGCGCGCCTGTGCCTCCGCACCCACGGCAGCATCAGCAGCTGCTGCCTGCAACGGAGAAGGCGGCAAGCGAAATTCCCTTTGTAGACACAGCCCGGGGCGAAGGCAGCTTTTGAGTCTCTGGGTGCCTCCAGCAGAGAGGGAACGGGGGCAGAGGCTGCCATGCTGAGCAAGGGTCCCACCCTACCCCCTACCCACAGCCAGCCAGGTGGGAAAGCGGCATTACGTGGGCAGGGAATGGGTGTATCCCAAGAGGGGTGGGCCAGGCTTTTATCTGGTGTGAATCTACCCAGTGCCTTTGATGTTGGTGGGTCTGACTGGTAGGTTGGAGCAGGAGCCCTGGGATAATAAGGTGAAGCCAGTGGAACCTGCTCAGACGCTCGGCTCGTTTGAAAATCAGGCTTTTTACGGGGCTGCTGAGCACGGAGAGCATCCGCGCAATGCAGCGTGGGGCTGTGCAGGTACCCAAGCCAGAGGCAGCTAATAAATGAGCAAAGGAAGAACTGGAAAGAAAAAGGAAAGCTTCGCTTTTCAGCAAAACCTCCAAACTTCTTCCCAACGCCGAGCACTGTGTTCTGTGAACGGTTAGAAATCTCGGCCATTTACGCCTTTTACTCAACCTAGGCCAGGTGTTTCCAAACTGTTCTTAAAAAAACACCAGCTAAACACATGGGATGTCAGGAGGAGAACTGCATAAAAAAACAAGAGTTAACACTGGTCCAGGCTCAACACACGTTGTCGCCCTTCTCACCTCCTCGGTAGCTGCACCGCTGGACTCTCCCATCCCGGCAGGTTGCCAGAGCGGCTTGCTGGGCTGCGTTTTCCTTTTCTGCCACTCCCCAGCCGTGCAGGCTGTGGCACAGACCTGCCATAGTTTCTCAGCACTCTGCCGAGGTGAGCTGGGGGAATTAATCAGTATAGCTGGGGGAGGTCAGTGTCAGGGCTTTGATGGACAAATCAAGACCCCTGAGCACCCACGTGTTCGGCTCTCTGGCAGCTGGAAGGGACCCTGCGGGCAGCAGGACACATGTTGAAGGTGGCCATGGTTACAAATTCTCTTTACAAGTGATGTTTAAAGGCCCTGTGGACCACGGGAGTCCTGGGGAAGGATGATTTTATCAAGTCCCGCCCTACATCCTAAGGGCCAAGGGAATCTGTGAGTTGGAGTGAAATGAAAAAGGAGTATCATTTGGGATCCCGGATGGAAAAAATTGGGTGGGGAAAGAGACGTATTTCAAAGCTCAAGCTATGTATATATATTTATAGATGTGTCTCTATGTGTGTAAGTGTATACATACGCCTCTCTTTTAATCACCGAGATACACAAACATGCAGCGCACACGCATACACGCACATGCCCACGTCTCCATCCATTGCCCCTTTGGTAAGTGCAGCCCAGTGACACATTACAGCTTGCTGCCCCCGACCCCCCTGGAAGGTCAAGACTTGGCCCATTGGGGAAATCGACTGTCCAAACCAATTAAAAGACCGCGAGCACAGGGATGAAATGAAAGCAAAGATTGCAAAATGCCAAGGAGTTATTTTTACAGCTAGCTTCCACTCCTGTTGATCACTGAGCCTCCAGGCTTGGTGCAAAGCTTGGAGACCGCGGTCCCAGAGCACTGTCACCCCTCTTGCGTTCATCACGTCAGTCCTGCCCTGCTGATGGCCGGCACCGGCACCGCCGCCATGTGTGCATCCCTGCCTGTGCCATCTGTGGCACAGGCGGCACGAGCCATAGCCTGTTTCACGCTTCAGCAGGAGATAATCATTTAGAAGTTGTCATGGGGCAGACCATTTCACCTCCCTCCCTCCACCCAGCGTCTCCCATACCAGACAGACCATTAAATGCACTGCTGTATGCAAGAATGCGCTAGTGCTGAATGTTTCCCAATTGCAAATATCAACGTGGACAGGCTGTTTTACACTTACCGAGGAAAACCCAGCAAATAATAGACTCTTGGTTTTCCTCTCACTTACCCAAGATGTGAATGAGCACTAACACCACTGAAACCAGTCAAGATACATCTCAGCGTAAATGAGATCCAAAGGGGCTCAGGATCTCAAAAGGAGCAGCTAGGGGCACAGAAAAGCTCTAGAGCTAAGGAAAGACCTGATGGGGGAGGCAGGGGAGGGGAGGAAAAATAACAAAGCACCTACCTGCAGGCCATAAGAAATGTTTCCCACAGGAAATTAAAACTCGTAAGTCATGCATGCCCACCTAAGCCCATGCCAGGAAGAAGAAATAAAAGACTGGGGAAGGGGAGGGAGTAGCAGCTGTAGCAGGAACAGTACTCAATAACCAATGGTTCGGACTCGGATTTCAAAGCCTCAGGACATGAGCTGATGTGGAAGGGGATGGGAAGACAGCATTGTGGCATGGCTTTGGCAGCTGGAGCTCGTGCCAGCACTGTGGACCCGTGCAAACCCTCCAGATAGGTGATGTCCCAGCTTAGCGTCCCCTCATTTGCTTGGGCACCTTGGGCCACGTCTTGCACACGGGGCGATGGGGAATGCTACCACCCCACAAATCCCAGGGCAGAGGAGGGGAAGAAAGGGCCGTTGCTTTGCAGATGCTCCTGGCTGTGGCTATGGGCCCTCCTGCAGAGAGAGAGGGGAGGCGGTGGCAGTAGCAATCAGCAGAAGGAGAGGTTCACGGGTAAACAACAGAAAGGAGAGTGACCAAAACCATGCAGAAGACTCACTGTGCATGAGTGGGGGGCCTGCAGGAGGGCAGGGAAGGGCTGGGGAGGACTGAGAGGAGGACAGACACATTGCGCTGCAGGATAGGGCATTTTCTGCAGTCAGTCAATGGGCTATGGCAGAGGAAACACTCACGTGCCTTATAAACTATAAAGGCCAAAGCAAGTTTCCCCAGGGGAAGCCCCTGCTTCTTCCTGCAATCTTTCACACTAGGGTTTTTAGTTGTTTTCTCCATTTTTTTTTTTAACATTTCCTTCCTGAAAACCCCCCATTTCTAACCAACACCACATTTCCATCACCTTCAGTGCCAGCCTCCGCCCAAAGCTGACAGAAGGCAGAAACGCCTTTGCCCAGCTGCTGCTGCTTCTCCACGCTGGTGGGGAAAACCAAGCCTTGCAAGGATCAGCTCTGTTAGGACGTGTGGTCACTCTGTGGGATGGGTACATCAGGTCTGCACCTCCTTCATCCATCTTTTTGGAGGCAGCTGCTGGAGGCAGCCCTGGACCGGCTGCATGGGGGATGGATGTCCTCCCTGGGTGGCCCGGCCCAGCCATGCATTATCGCCCTGTCTGGGGACCATCTTTTCTCCATTCTCTTTGAAATCTTACAGTCTGCAGAGGATATTTCTAGGCTTTCTCACTGTTGGCTGTCTTTTCGTCTCAAATGCAACGCCTGCCGCTGAAGCTCTCACGGAGGAGGCCACACTGCTCTGGAGAAGGAAAGGAGAGATACCGACAGTTGTTGTAAAGAAGGAGGAAAAAATGCTCTAATTGCTTTTGTTTTTTCTATTTTTCTAACTTTCTGGTCATTTAATTAATCTTCTCTTCACTTTTTAATTTCTCCATGTATTTTTCCTCTATAATTGTTTGGGGTTTTTTCCCCTCGCAGACCTCCTCATCCTCACAGCACACCTGCTCCCTTGGGCCTCATCCAAAGGAGAGCAAATTACATGCCACTTTGCTTTGTTTCTGGCAGTGTTCATACCTGCACAGCACCTCTCCAGATTAGGGGTGAAATCTCTGCCCTAGTCACATCAACTGTGAAAGCTCAAAAGAGGACAGGGGGAGCAGCATTTCTGCTGGTCCCGAAACAACCAACTTCATGAGACTTCTCACAGAGTCCTTTTGGTTTTTTCCTCTACATTTAAAACAGGGAAGTTGGTGCACTGGAGTCCCTCGAGGCTGATGTTTATTCCTCTGCCAGAGCAGGCTGGAGTCAGACCGTGGCAGAGACAACCGCGTGGTCTGATTCTGGTCTGACACCACTGCTGTCTTCTGCACCAGGAAGGACATCCCTAAAGACCTTCTGCCTCCACATGTCAGCCCAACCCTGGTTTAGGCAGGACAGCAAAGCTTGGCTCTCAGGCCCAGTCAGAACCCAAACTCTGCTAAAAAGACTGCTATTACCAGCTGTAGCTTTCACAGCGTGGAAACCTGAATCCACGGAAAACAACCTGTGGAAGAACCAAGCTATTTCACACAGGCTCACAAAGCTTGCCCTCAGGTGGAAACGACCTCTGATTGCTCTCCGGCAGGACTGCCCTGGCCCCAGCACCTTCCAAGCAAAAGACTCTCCCATCTGGAGACCTCAAACCATCCCAGCTCTCTGCATGATTATCTGCATGGGGGGGTGCCTGGAGGCACTGCTCAGGAAATACAGTCACTTCTAATGAAAAGGGAGTCCTTGCATTTAACAGCTACAGGAAAAATCTAGCCAGCACAAGATTTTTAAATAATATTTTCTGAATATTCACGACCAATTTTTTCTGGCTCGCCTGCAAGGGGAAATCTGCATACAGCACTCATGTTGAGTCCAAGTATCTGACACAGCACTGGCCGGGAGCTCCTCTATCAGCATGACTCACTCATGCACACCAGAGAACTAAGAAAAAAAATAAAAAAGGTTGTTTTGCTTGTGCTTTGGAAAATGCTTGAATAAAAAAGAATAATAATTTTTTTTTAAAAAAAAGAGACCACAACACATCACCACATCCCACGGACTCCTAGACAACATTCTGCAGGGCCTCAAGAAGAAACAAGGTCTTTGTTCTTAAGCTGGTGACCTGGATTCAGCGAGGCGGGCCAGATTCACGAGGCAGGCCAGCACACTCCAGCAAACTGCAAAACTTAGCAGCAAATTTTGCTGACTGCTGGGATTCACAGCACTGAGTTATGGACTTCACCACGTCCATGCCACTCGCAGGGATGGAGAAAGAGAGGAGAATACAGCAATCTAGTATGTCGGGCGCTCATCTATGAGTGAGACAAGTGACATCCAGTTCCCAGTCTGAAGACTAGCTAAGGCTGATTGATAGACAAGTGCTTCGATTTCTGGGGCTGAGAAAACCCAGGCTTGAGCACCCAAAAGCCCAAGTGTCACCACATTCACCTGGCAGAGATGGGCCAAAGTCCCCTGAGGCAGCAGTAGGACTTGACACTGGATTTCTGACAGCCTCCATGAACACCCTCCCAGCAAGGCTATGGGATAAAACTCAAGAGGGCACTTCATGTTGGCAAAAACAAGGTCTGAGATGTCCTGAAAGCCAAGTCACAGCAAGCAAGATGGGAGAAAGGTGATTTAGTAGAAATGGGCAGGAATACTCACAGCCCTGTGCTGTGAGTATGGCACATATCTAGCTGTAGGACATGTCTGAGATGTTACCAGCGCAAACCTACTATGGGTCTCCAAGCAAAACAGAAGTGTGAGGTTAACATGCATGAGCGTTTGGGTCCTTCTGCATTCACTATGTCCTCCTAGCAAACACCCAGCAAAACAGATAGAAGAACAGTAAAACCAAGGGTGGTGTATCACATGCATTTATTTTTAAACATGGGAAAAGATGTACTGCTCCTCCTAAAGTAATATTTTAAAAATAAAGCATCCTCTGACTTCATCATCGCAACTATATATTTTAGGCAGGAGTTGCCACAGTGGGAAAGATTCAAGCTCCAGCCTGTTCAATATCCAGAGGCTTCATTATGTGCACATTATGAGTATTTGTCTAGTCTTGGCTCTGATGTGTTACCTTCGCAGCTTTCTGCATGGAGAACACCTTAAAATTTCTGATTTTCCCAGGGTGGAGGTAATTTTCTGTATTCTGTGGGATTTACCTTCAGCATGGCTCAGAGTCTTGAGGTTTTGTACCTTACTATATCTCAGCATAGCTTTAGCCAGAACCCGTCTGAGTACAAGCTGTATTTTATTATGTATTTTTGTTGCTAACTAATTAGGAGTGCAGCTGTAAATAAAAGATACAGGGCTCTCTCTCTGCCAGATTAGCAATAAGCCAAATAGCACTTTGTCAGCAGCCTGAAGCTTGTGTCTAACCGGCTGAAAAGAAGACGCAATAAACCTCTGCCCTCTTCATCAATAGGACAGCAACGCCTGACGAGGTGGCAGATCTCTCCATTCAGCTCAGATGTTTTGACCTCAGCAGCCCTCTGTTCTCAGGAAAACAGAAACTGACCCCTGGGAATCAAAATGTCCGGGGCTGTCAGGGGCTTGGACATGAGCAGGCTGGGCCAATAATCTGCGATGGGCCCAGAAAGCTGGAGGAGAGACTTCTGCATCCAGGCTGGAGCAGGCTGGGGGAGCAGAGGAACCATTTGCCAAGAGAGGAAAACATGGTCCACCCCTCCGGTGAAAAAGCGGCGGTGGCAGGGAGCAGAGCTTGCAGGCAGCAACTTTGAACAGGCAACCTTGGACCCAGCTATAATTTTTAATAACCAATTTTATTGAACCAGGCCAACACGCTCATAGATAGCTAAGTAAATAACTAACAGCTGCTTTGAAGTTGTGCGTGAGTTTTTTGTGCTAAGGATGGAAGATGGCGACGGGATCTGTCAGGACCAGCTCGATCTCCTGCAACGCCCCTCACAAGTAGGGAGGCAATCGTTAGGGGAACAAGTAGTCTTCAGCCAAGCAAGAAAGCCTACTCCCGCTGAAGTCAATGAAGACTTCTTTTCACTTAGTCCTCTTTTCCCTTTGCGCCTTCACCCATAAACCCAGCGAAAGGCCAAGCATTGAATAAAGCCCTGTTCAAATCATGCTTGAATGGGATGGGAGTTTGCATTGCACCCCGGACAGGTGCAAGACAAAAATCTTTGTGCGAACAAGAGCTGCAGGGTGAAGCTCCCAGACCCCGGCTGGCACACCTCGTTTCTGGGTTTCGGGAGCAGAAGCCTTAAGCCTTGCAGGAGTGTCTTGCTGAACGTGTGGTTTCTAACAACCAGAGCAAAATGCTCAGGGACTAGGTTTTGAAATAATTAGGAAACACTGCTGAGGAGAAGGAGGGGATAGTTACTTTTTTTTCCTAGAGTTATTTATTTTTTAACAACACAAATAGTCAGGACCAGGGACATGTTTTAAAGACTATTCCTTCCCCTAAGTGATGCTGCACTCTTCTGAAAAGGGGCAGTATGTCAGAAAATTACAAATACACTCCGAATGAATAATTATTCTTTCAAATAGGCACCTGTGGCAAAATGAGATGTGTAAACCACCTGCATTAAACTAGAGGCGAATAAACCAGGAGACAACTCTGAAGGGCTTTGAACAGCTCAGCAGAAAGTGCTTACAGCTTCTTTGGCAGGTGCTGCCTCCGGAGGGTGAGTGGGAGGGCTTTTAGTCCCAGAACGCTAAAAGCAGGCTAAATACCAGGAAAGACAACACCGCCTTACACTTTCACACCTCCTACCAGGCCCAGGTAAATGCTAGACCAAAGCAGCGCATTTACCTTGATTTGCCAAAATCAGGTTGTTACTACAAATGGCCTTCGCTCATTCTTGCTCCATCACTGGCAGGTGAAATAAGGCTTTGGGCACCAGGATAAAGTAAATTGCAAGCCACAAGAAGCAGAGGACACCATAAATCCAGACCTGCCTCGTGGCTCAGCCAGACCACGTCTCACACCTGGAGCAACAAGCAGGCCACCAGCCATGGTGAAGTTCAGGAAGGCTCTGCAAAAGCTCCCGTGGCCCTGAAATAGGGCAACAGCTTCTCTCATTCCCACAGAGACCTTCCTGCCCCAACTCGTTTAGCACAAGCAACCACCTAAAGCAACTCCTACTGCAACTGGCACAAATTATCACAAGAACTGAAAGCCCTGTGGCTTGGAAATCTGACACGTATGTCTGTGTGTTGATGGCTTGAGTATCCTGACAGAATAACATGACGTTTCTACTGCCGCTACTCAGGCTGTATTTGCACCAAAAGGTACTAGTTCAGAAGTGACTTGTCTTCTGGGAACCTACGGATAAATGCTGGCTTGTACTGAAAAGGGGAAGGAAATCCAGAAACGCAGACTTCCATGGAAATCGACCTTTCTTCTGCCCTTTAAACACTCCTGCCCAAGATGAGGTGCCTGCCGCCCTGCAAAGACTATCCAGCCTGGCAAGGCTGGATCCAACAGAAAATGTTGTTTCTGTAGCATGGCCAGCCACTCCTCCCAAACACTCATTCTGGGATGGATCCACTCTCGAACCTGCAAACTAATTTTTATGTATATGTGGTTTTTTTAAACAGCATTTTCAACTCTGTTTAGGAGAAGGGGGAAAGCAAGAATGGAGGTCTTCTTTCCCCTTGCCTTTGCCCTGTAGCAGAACCACACCGTAGTGTCAGCACTCTCATTACAATATCTCAGTATCAGGCAACTGGAAGCTTAGAAGACAAATGGCCAGCTGTTGACAGGCCAAATGTGAGCCTCCGGTGAACTCTGTTATCCTGACCTTCAGGAGAGAATTGGCATCTGAATCTGACTTCTCCAAACCTTGGGGGAAGGGCAGCTTCAGTGGAGGCACAGGGGTGAGGGAGGAAATTGCAAGCCGGCACTGATTGCAGAGAAGAGCCTTCCAGACTAGTTCATTTACAGGTTTGGTGGCTAAACACACAGTGACATGTCTTTGCGATGGCTTTCCACGCTCTGGAAATGCGTTGCCCTCTTCAGTGCACTTTGCAAGGGGGTATCCATGCCTGGAAATCCCTACCGTGGTGTTAGGATTTCATCTGTAGCAACAGCAGCTGTGTGAATTTTATTAGCAAAGGCTTTCGGTCTTTAATAGTTTCCACTGAGAGAAGAAAAAAAAAGAGGCAAAAGCAAACAACAATGCTGTGAAGTGGTTTGCTGCATTCATGTTCTGCAGACCATATGCACACACGCTGGCAAGCAGGATGGCAGGCGGGACTTTACTCATGACGTGAGTTGTGGTCAGCAGAGGAAGCTAAAAAAGGAACTCGGGGTTTCTATTAATCGAGGTGGGGGGGTATGAGCTTACAGGAATCTAGGATGTATTGCTGCAGATTTACATACAGCACAGGAGATGTGTGCCTCAGAGATACGTAGCAGATCACCAAGAACAAGCAGTCCTGGAAACTGAAAAGCAGCTTCCAAGAAATGTTGAATGTCCGAGCTGCTATTGCTCAGCGTTTTCTAGGCAGACATGGAAGAACCGCACTGGCTTTCTTGCCCCTCTGGGATGTTTCAGATATCAGGCACAGTTCTCCCAAGAGGAAACAAAGATAAAATCAACCAACTGTGAGCTGACAGCACAGCGCAACGGGGCCATGTCTCCACACACGGCAGGGATCCTGCACCCCAAGTCCCTGGCTGAGGAGTTTCCCAATGCCCCCCTGCTCACCTCACCCTTGAAGGTCTCAAGAGCTGAAAGAAAGAAAATGAACCAAACCTGGCAGCTCATCCCCTGGTTTAAGGAATGCCTTCGACCTCCCCCTAGAAGATTTAGACTTTTCTTTAAAGAAGACAGTCCATGGGGTTTTCCTGTTTGTAAACATTTCATCATAAGAACTTCCTCTTACCCTTCTCGTTGGGGTTAATAGTTTTCTCACTAATAGCTGGGAAAAAATAGCACAGTTTCTCTTGAGGATCACTGTGTTTGGAGATTGATTTATCTGTTTGGAACAGCCACCATTCTTTACAGCCACAATTCTGCTCGTTGGAAATCCCCCCTGAATTTTCCTGAATTTTTGGGGGAAAAAAACAGTAGTGCTGTTTCCAAGAACTAGTGCCACTTTCTGTAGTATCCTCATGCCCTCTGAGTAACACAGAACTTCCTCCTCCATAAGAAAAAGTCAGTCGCTCATTCTCACAGCAATCCTGTGGTCCAGTCCAAAAGCTAATTGCTTTCTTAGTGATGGCAGTGAGCCTGGAGGAGTTCTTCTTCCTTTTTTTTTCACTTATTAAGAGATCATTTAATGCTCTTGTTCACCTTGAGAAGGAGTCCAGCTCCAAGAATGAATGCTGTCAGGCAAAGCTAATCCTGAAGCTGATCAAAATTATGTCAAATTTAGGATCAATAGCAACCACACTCATTTATCATTTGTACTGTGATAGGAGTCACATCCAAATGAGTTAGGTTACAGATCTCACCACCTCTCAGGCCAGCCACTGCAAAAACACAACATGAAAATTATTTTTTTTCCTCTCTGAGGAGCTTAGAATCTTCATCTCTAAGGGACCTTAAAATAACTGTGAAGGGCCAAAGATGGTCAACAAGGCAAAATTCTCACATCAGTTGGGTTTGGGACTGCTAAGGGGCTAAGGATGATACAAAACAACCGAGAAACCGAAGAAGCTGTTGCCATGACTTCGGCTTCAGGTTGGCCAAGGGACCAGCTCATCTCGCACCACGTCCAGTAGAACCTTGGGGTCTTGAGCACTGCCACCTCAAAACCCAGACTCAGCCCCTTACCTCCTAGGGTCTCAGCTGGGGCAGGGTGGAAGAGAGACAGTCCTAATGAAGAAACCGTTATACCTTCATCCCTGCGGTTCCAGGCTGTACAGGTCCAAGATTCCGGTTTTGCTTTTTTCTCTAATTTTATGTGAAACCAAAGCCCAGGAAACCAGAGTTATTTCAGGAGAACTTACCGACAGCTTCCCCATGGACCCTACAAATTTAGAGACCACTACCTCTTTCTGTGAGTGCCTATTAAGGGAAATCGTTGGCTCATGCAATCATCATGTAGGAAGAATTAAAGCCCCATTCCCCACAGATGGAGAGGGCAGAACATTACTCATGATGCTACACATCCAGGATAGTGACCTACCTAACACTGACTGCTTGCCTGTGTACGCTTTCCTTTGCTGCAATCTCACAGCGCACGTCACAAGAGTACAGGTGTTTTCTCCCCGTGTCCTGGCCAAACTCCAACAATTACATTCCCTCTACCTAAAGTCCCTCTGCAGATTCAGCCAAGCACAATCATTAGGTCTCCTTTGCCGAAGTGTTCTCCTGTGCAGTGTAAAGCAGCTGCCATACTTCGCACCAGAAGCAGCTGCATTTAAGTGCACGGAAACCAAATTGCCTTACAGGAGCGTGATTGTCCATAAAGCGGAATCAGATCCTTCAAAGCAAGAGGAGATTTTGAAATGCAAGACTTTGAGATTTGCATCCCTTCCACCGTGCTCCATCCCCACTCAACGTACCAGAATGGCTCGATGAATGCTGAACCCAGGCAGGTTGAGCTGCCAGCTGGGTCAGGGCCAGGGCCAGGAAGCAGGAGGGATAAGGCCAGGATGGAGAGCTAGCAAGGGCTGGGCCCTCCACAGATGGGGACAGAGATTTTTAGGTCTGAGCCGGCATGGGTGGGAGGAGGAGCCATGCACAGAATCCAGCCTGGGAGCCTGGGTACCGGGAGAGACGGCAGCAGCTACTGGGAGCCAAGCTTGCTAAAGGTGATTTTTTTAACAGCCAGCTCAGGAAACTGCTATGATTTTAACAGCCAATTCTACAAAACGGACCTGAAGTGCCTTTAGCACAGCCCTAGCCCTAACAGCATCCGAGCTGTCCCTGAAGCCTCCCCTGACCCTGCTCTGCATTTAAAATGAATTCCATGGAGCATTATCATCTGGACAAAGCGGAACAGAATTAGATTTAGGAGAGAGCAACTAAGGTGACTGCTCAGGGCCCGAAACTGGAGGGGAGCCCCACTAATCCACATTAGACAGCAGCAAAAGTCAGCCCCTCCAAGGGGGGCAGGCAAGAAGCGACCAAGCCCTGCCTTTGCCCTGTGCCCCCAGAGTTTAATGCCGGCTGTGCGGCGAGAGAAGCGGGGCTAGGTCAACATAAGCGGGAGAGGCGAGGAACAAAGACCCCACACAGGATAACAGTGAGGTGACTTAAACATTTACAGGCTGACTGCAAGTGGGGGGTGAGGAGAAGTCAAGTTTTGTGCAAGAAGGCAGTAAATTTCCTGGTCAAATCTGTACATCGTGTTTCCCAGAATTAAAGCTGCTATTTTCAAAGCTGCCCAGACTGGTATACAGGGCAGCGTCTCGGCAATTGCAATCTGGTGCTGAGGGGCTGGTTTCTACGTTTGCAGGCGCCGCAGACAGTGTCAGCCTAAATTCAGTGTGAGTGACTCTGATTGAACGAAACCAGTTTTCAAAACCTCACAGCATCATAGCACACCCGTGTGCTCCCAGGCACATCCCACCAGACCTTTCTGGAGAAAAAAAGCTGTTCCAAGTAAAAAAAGCCACCAGAGAGGGGGAGAGGGGCATGGTGACTGCCTAGCTGACTAAGGTCGATGCTCCACCAAACGGCACCTCTCTATAGAGACGTGGAAGAAGCCCCGTCGCAAAACAAGCTCCGGGATTGCAGCGAGAGAGGAGAGCATTGAGAGCTGTGAGCAAAAGTGAAGACATCCTGGTTTCAGTTCTAGCCACAAGAACTGGGTGAACCTGAACCTGACCCAAATTACATGAAGATATTTGCATCACAATGAAAACACGTATCTGCGGCTGGTGTCCTGCCTCCCCCACCCCACTCCCTTCCCTGGTTTTCTGGAAGAAAGATTTCTATAGCGCAAGGTTTTTGCTCAACACACCGCTTCCTCATTTGTCCCCGGCTACTTCTCCATCCAGGGCAGCAGGGGCTCAGCCCAAGCCCACAGGTCCAGGATCCCAGCCCCGAGAGCAAAGGAAGGACTCCAGCACCCTACTTCCACCATCCCTGCAAGCGCGTGGGGAGGGGAAACTAAGGATGAAACTACTTCTCTTTGCACCTAGCCAGCAATGTGAACTGGCCACCCGATGAAGGAGAGCGTGAACTGCCTGCAGGCAAAGGGCATCATCCCTTGTGCACCCAGGCTGGCTCCGAGCCGGAGGCATGGCTGTGACAGGATCACTGGTTAACCCCAAAACGGCTTCCCAGGAAGTTCGGCACCTTGTTCAGAACAGCTTGTAAATGCACCAGCCACCTCCCGGCTTCTTCCCTCCCTCCAGACAATCTTCTGGTCCTGCTAATTTGTTACTTCCTATGTAAAAGCCTTTTCTTCCTGCATTCTCCCCTCTCTCCAGAAAAGGCTCCTGGGTTAGGTTTCCCAAACCCAGTCTCCTGGGTTCCCTTGGCATGCAGTTACTTCTGCATCCTTCAAGGACTTGTCATCAGGACTTTCTGGGGGGGAAAAAAAAGTAACTACATTATGTTGCTTTTCCACATATAACACTTCACCCCCTTGCCCCCACTGAAGAGAGAAAGGAAATACTCAGAAATATGCTCAGCTAGCTGTGTTTTCAGCAGTATATGAAACAAAACTCTCCCGCAAACCTTATCTCAGCAAATGTACATTCATTGTGAAACTTCAGTTTCAAGAGAAAGATTTCCTTGCTAAGAGGGAAATGAAGTGGAAGCTGAAATGAAGTGTCGTGCCAGCCGTGCTGCTCGCAGGCGTCTACGGTCCTCACATGGCATGTCTCGGTACCCTGTGCAAGCGATGGCTGGAAGGATGTTAAAAGTGACGGCGTGCTACAGGGTGACTGCTTCCAGGGGTGGACTTTGAGCTGGTGTAAGCCAGCACGGCTCCTGTCGGTTACATGGGCCTGGCTGATTTACACCACCGCACGGGTGGTCTTCACTGCTGTCTGCTGCCCTAGCGCGGCAGGGACAGCGATCCCAAGCCTCTCAACGATGCTTTTGCGGCAGTCGCTGTCTAGCACTGCTACCTCATTTTCTGTGGAAAATAGCAAGTGTTTTTCCCACCAGGAGGGTGACTGGACTGCAGGGTGAAATGCGCCTGCTGCCCCTGCGGAGCCCGGCATGCAGGGAGCATCTTCGGAGGAAAGCCAGGTCCTGTGGGCAGAGCAGAAGAAAAGTGAGACATAACAACAGCTGGTTCTCTTTGCTTTCCTGCTTCCAGGTGTGGCAGTGGTGGAGTTACTAAATCAGACTACACCACATCTCCGAGACATGTGCTTGTATCCCCCTTTCTGACACACCCTACCGCATGCAGAGGCTTCTTGCTGGTAAGAAAGAAGGACAAACAGGCTGTAGGTAAAACACCAGCCTAGGGCAGGTGAGACTGGCCCTCAAAGCCTTGTCCAGCAACACCCTTTTTCCACAGCCTAGAAAATAACCTACAGGCAACAAGTCTTTGGCCCTTAGAGCAGGTCCCACACCGCTGTGGCAGGTGCCTGCCTTCCCCATCGCCATACATGGCCACAAAGCATCACTGAATGGAGGTCACGCACAGAACATGATATATGGAGACACCTTAAATGTCTACACAGCTCTTGATGCGGGTTTCACAGCCCCACACACACTTGAAGACCCATGACATTAGGCCATACATGCCAAGTGCAGGTATGTACCTCCTGCCCCAGCCTCCCTGCCCAGTCGTCTTCTACAGTCACACTTCAGCATTAACACTGGACCACGAGAAGGAAAGAGGACGTCTCGTCCTAGGCAGGGCTGATGGGACCAACCCGGGCAGCCGTGGGGAGGCCAGGCTGCAGGACATGCTCTGACCATGGCGAGGGAAGGGAATGATCCTGCTCTCTGGACCAGGCAGTACTGCAGGCAACTGGCTCCCAATCGCCTGGGGCAAATGGTTATGTTTTGTTGTACTTCAGTGTTACACATAAAGACCTCAAAGGACTATCATGAGGATGAGCACATGAAGCGAAGCAATGCCTGTTGCAAAATCACAGCAAGTGAATGCCTCAGGCACCAAAAAGGTCTGATCTGTCTGTCACTACTGATGTGCCTGTCTCTCACCATCACGAGCTAACACCAAGAGATTCAGTTACTGCTGCGATTGACCTTCTTGCATATCCTCTGCATCGGTGCCTGCTCGACGCTGCCCCGTGTAACGCTGCCACAGCCCACTGTGCACTGGCAGAGAGGCGTGGGAGCCCATCAGCGCTGATGCCCAGATGGGGAAGCAAGCGGGCATAAATTGGGAAACGAGAGCAACCCTTCCTGTGTTGTTGTGTTTCTGCTTGTGCAAAGAGGAGGAAATGTTTGTAAAGCCCATACCCCAGAATGACTTGCCCCTGACTGCAGGAGGTCCTGCCAAACCTCCCGGGAGGACCTTCTGCCTGTGCACATGCAGTGCAAGGGTCACCTCTGCTGCCTTTGCTGGGTACCATCTATCTCGAAAAAGGACACAGACAGTTTTTAACTGCATGCCAACACGGACAGTGGATTGCAGTGGTTTGCTCTCTTGGCTTTTGCACAAACAGCAAAACAACCCATCCTGGTGGCATAGCCACCAGTTTCACGGGCTTTGCTGACCGACATTCCCACAGCATTTGCTCCTTCCGCTCTTCTTTCAAGGAAACTATAACGCAGGGTAGATTTCTTACAGGGCTTGGCACGGACTGTTGGACATACGGTCTCAGTAAAGGTTTTGAAAAATAACTTCCAGTGAGTCACAGCCACATGACTTTGCCTAGTCTCCCATCCCCACCCCAGTGTCATCCTCCAGCCTTTTGTGCCACAGTGTCAGGGCAAGTCATCTCCCAGGCCACAAGAAACGTCTAAAGAAACCATAGTGGTGGTGACGGCAGCTATTTCCTAGCTCAGGAAGCACAAACTCATGGGCTTTCTTCATGGTAAACAGCTGCTTCCTCACTTGTACTGAAGAAAAGTCTGTCCAAAGCTTTTCTTCTTAACTTCTGTAGCAAAAACAAAATGAAAAACAGAGACAAATGTGTGAGGCTGCCTTTGATTTTCTGCAGTGGCAGCAACCAACCAGGGGGGGAAAAAAAAAAGAAAAACTAGAAAAAACAGTCTTGGACTATACCGTTCGCCTAGGCAGAGAAGAATGCTGGAGGTGGTATATGCCAGGATGACATCAGGGGAGTGATGCAACTGATGTGTGGCCAGGAATCCTGCGTAGCAGGGAGCTATGCAGCATGTATATAGAGAAGGGTGTATATTTTTATACATAAAATCTGCTGTTCGGATTACATACACCCAAGCTGACGAGCGCAGATGGTAAGCTGCATACTTTGCCTATGTGTCTCAGCTAGGTGGAGCAGGGAACTCTGCCTATCAGAGGTCACCCAACACTTTTCCACGAGAAGAACGTGTTTCAGTTTGCGTTCAACTTTGCCAAATTTCAGCTGTTTGGGCTGGATTTTTTCCACGCATGCTGTCGGCCCCAGGCTAAGTGGTTTTTGAGAAAGCTTCAGCAAAATGGTTCAGTCGCTCCTCAGCACAAGGCTAGGGGAAAAACACATTTTGCCCCAGTTACAGACTCTACATTTGAAAAGAGCTGCTTGGGGGATCCTGTAATGGCTCCGCACACTGGAAAAGGAATATGGCATGTGCGCAGTCAAAACCGGGCCTCCTGCTGCCCCTGTGTGATTTTGTCCAAATCAGCCACGTTATAAGCTTCCCAGAAACCTCAGTCTGTGCAGGCTCGGGGGAGACTTTTTAGGGTTTGAAAACTCCACCTGCGTGCTTCATCCATGTGCCTGGACCATGACAGAAAGACAGGGTAAGTCTCATTTCAATCAGGAGATGGGGGGAAAGGATGGACAAACTATGAGGGGACTGTCTTCCCCAGCTCTGGGGTCTCCAAAAGCTTCTAGCTCACAAAAGGTCAGTTGCTGCCAACCAGCCATTGCTAGAGAAGCAATACCTCCAAGCCCACTAACCTCCTTCCTACTCGTATGCTTAGCCTCTGCTTTTGTCAAGCATTGTGCAGCACATCTTCCATTAACGGTGGTCAACCGTTGCTACAAGAACACAAAAGGAATGGGGCTATTCCTTAAGAGTACATGTCCCTCTGGAACGAGAACCGGTTCTTTGAGTCTCACCTCCGCTGATATCAAAACCTACTGGGGTGTAGGTTTCCTTCAAGGGATTACTCCAGAGAGAGGCTAGCCCAGAGAAACCCACCCCGAGGGCTCTGGAAAACTTGCTGATGAATCAGCCTCAGACTCGGGAAGGTCCTTCACGTAACACAAACCCACAAATGGTTCGCCTTGGGGAGTTTGGTTTCTCTTTCGCTTTTTCTAATTTAAGAACGTTAACTGTATATCCAAGAAATCCTAAGCAGAAAGTGAAGGTGACAAAGCCAAGCCTGCAACAGTTAAGAAATCCAGAATGAAAATGAGCTTGTGCTCGACCACCTTTCCTATGCACTTTTAAAAAATGTGTTTTCATGTGATGTGATCAGGTATCAACATCATGAAATATTGCTTACGCTGCTCTGGATATTTATCGCAAGCAAACAGAAGTTAAGCCAAACTGCACCGATAAGCCCCTATCCAAGTAAGTACGCCTACTAATTCAATGGGACTATCCTCACAAGTGACCACTGAGTTTCACAATCCAGCCCAAAATACCTATACTTTAGTAAGTAAATAGATAGGAAGAGTAATTAGTGTAAAGAGCTGAGCCAGGCGCAAACTCCCATTACCTTGACAAAGAAACACCTAATTTATACAAAAACATCGTGGTAAGAGCAGGAAATATCCCATCAACTGATATAAATCACTCACTATCTCATCCTCTGGCCCTAATCCCATTCAAAATTAGAAGAATGCTCTAATCAGAACCTGCAAGAAGAAGGGAGGAGGTAAAGGATAATGAGATGGTTTTATGAGGAGAAATACATTGGCACAGAAACATGTTACAAATCTGAGATGAAGTAAAAAAAAGAAAAAAGCTGGAATACCTTCTGGTAGCACATACATTCATTTTTCTAAAGAATTAATAAAATTGTCAGAAGGCATGAAGCAGCAGGCACTGGAAGTACAGCTGATGCTCCTGTGCACTTGCCGAACGCTGTGCAAGAAAGAATTGATGTGAGCATCTTAAAGACCAGCCTTCTACCGAGTCTTTGAAAACTGCTTTTTTGCTTAATCCTCCTTCAGACAGGTTTCCCCGTCCAACATGACTGGAACAATATAAGTCAAGCCCTCTACTTTAAAAATCCATTAATTGGTAAAGAAAGGAGGAAAACATGTGCTATTGATCATGTAATTTATGTGTTATGATATCCCGGTGGGCTGACATGTTTGGTGGTGACCTTAGCCTTTGAAACGGTGGATTATATCCTATAAATCTGCCTCTAGGAGTAGTGGACGTTTTATAGAGAAAATCTTTCTATTAATACGCCACAGCTTATGACTGCTGAATGTATTTTTGGTCCAACCTCGAAAGAGGAAAAAATGGGAGGGCTTCTGCAATTTTCTATCTAAAACAACAAGCCAAAATCCCTCAGTGGCATTTCTGCAGATGTTCCAGGCAGAGAAAATTTGGCCATTTTATCTTCACTCGAATTAAAGGCAGCGAGCATCTGGATTCCTTTCTGGAAGAAAAGATTTACACATTTGCCGCTATGAAAGGCGCGTAAGGTGGAGAAGGCTGTGTGTTTTATATATCCAAGTGAGACGCTGTTTTTCTCTGACAGAAAAATACCTCCGTTTTTCCTGTCCAGTTAACCGTTTCTCTGGCCATGGCACTGCTGTTATCTACACTTCCCTGCCTTTTGGGAACATCTGGATAACCGTTGCCAGCGTGTGGCATTAAATAATATCAGAATAACAAATCTCCTACAAACGGGTCCAATCCTCTGCAACATTTCAGGCTAGTTTCCTGCAGAAATGAGCCTTATGCAACCATACAGCATGTGGGTGGGTCCGTCTGTCTCCGGTTATCTGCCCTTCCCCTTCGCCCTCCCAGGAGCTTTTCAACTGCTTAGGAAATTTCCATCAAATGTGACAGAGGAGCAGTTGTATCCAAGTTAGTACGAAGCCTCGCACTTTGTGCAAGAGGGTGGCAAAGGACAGAAAAGAGACTTTAATGATGCCGATAGTGATGGACACAATAAAATAGCAAAAAAACACCTCACCCCTAATTAGACATCAGAGACTCTACACGACAGAGGGCAAGCAGGTTTATTTCCACCTATAGCAGAACAGTGGGACATTTCTATTTTTATTTTTAATGTAAGGGAACCCACAGTGAATGTTTTGATGGCCACAGGGACAGATCAAGGAAAAAAAAAAAAAAATCATCGACACTGTGTGTTGCTCCTTCTGCAATGCCTGCACGGTTATCTAAGAAGCAACCATCTTTTTACTCTTCATTCCGTCCTCGCCTCGACTAATTTTGTTCTTTAATTATGACTCCTGGCAACCTTCAGTACAAATGAGGATTTTCCTCCTTTAGGTAATGCATGTTCTTGGCTCTGAGGAGGAGGCTTGTCTGTCAAAACATTAGCTGCCTCTTTTATATGTTAAGTATTAATTCTATTTATCTTCGAATTATTTTCAAATACTGGAGGCATTCTTCCCTGTATTGGAATGCAACAAGTGCTTAATTTCAGGTTTTCATGTTATTCTTGCTCAGATAGGAGGCCAAAACCAAGTAATTAAATTCTCATTTAAACCCCATTTCCTGAAATACACCTATTCTCTTACCACACACAGCCTCTTTACTAGCCCCATGCTCTTTCACAGGAGGCAGGAGCCTGCAGCCCATGGGGACAGGTACAGCCCACAACTTCATTTCAGATGGCCTGTAACCGCATTATTATTATTCCACCGTTTACGGGGTAACACTAAGGCATGTGTTAATGTGCGGCAGACCAAAGGTGCTCAAAAGACTTATTTGTCCCTCAGCAAGGAAAGAATTTCTCGTCCCTGATGTAAAGGAAGGAGTTAATGGCTTACCACCGCCTAACGCAGAGGTCCTTCTCCCATGCTAGGTATCCCCAGTGACAGTCTTTACCCACGCACGCATCTGGAGCCATCGCAGGTCTATGCTTCCAGCAGAAAGAAAATGAAGGGTTAAATCTGGAGTGACCCAAGGAAAACCGAGAGACAAAGGTAGTTTGTGTGCTCTGTGCATTCAGGGCCAAAATCAGTACTAGTATCCTGGCAGTGTAGGTCCACGCTGACCTGCGTGCTAGCCCTCCACTGCCTCCGACGGCTATTGGCATTATTCTTCTCTTCTACCAAGGGCTTCTCCGCGTGAGCCAAAGAAAGGGAGCTGCAACATCTCTCACTGACAAAGGCATCGCTCCTCTATAAACCGAACGAAACCACCACCTGCTTTCGTTCTGCCAAAGGAAGAGGTGGCGGAGGGAACGTCGTCGCGACCAACCTGCTCTAAACTCCCACAGAGGCCACGGAAGATGCGACTTCAATGCTTTGAGCTACCCAGGACCCCAAATCCTAAAAATGCATTTAAGGCACTGCAAGATGCAGGCAAAACTGAGGCAAGAGGCACAGAAACAGAGCCCTGTATCCACAGCAACACAAGCACATGAGAAGTCAAGAACTCCAGCGTGCCACTTTTTCAAGGCTCCAGCAAAGCTCTCCCCAGAACCAAGAACGGGTGCCTGAAGAGCAAAACGCATTTCAGAAACACTTTCCTACACTCTTTGGAGGGGAAGGCCTCCATGCGTCCCGCCTTGTGCCACCTTCCCGTTTTCCCAAGGGACAGCCTGCCCTGCCGGGCGCCTGAGCAAGGAGCGCAGCACCACGGTGATGAATCCGTGTTTTCCATTGCGAGGAGGAGCATGACTCACAGTCCCCGTCATGACCCAGTGCCTGGTGGTATCCAAAGCAAACACAGCTAGCGAGGCTTTTCAACAAACAATCAACAATCTCCTGCTAGCTGCAACGGTCCACCCCATGAAACACAGCAGTTGAAGGTTTTTTTTCTCACTTTGTCCCTCGCCTTTGCCTTCCCCCATTCATTCTCAAAGAGGACAGTCATGAGCAAAGTCTGCCACGTATAACCTCACCTTCCCACCCAAGCTAAGCCTGGAAGAGTCTGTGGAGGCCTCAGCAACATCCTTCTTGGTTTTCATCACGTGTCCCAATGCCTGTTGGACAATGCTGCTAAGAATATTCAGAAGGAAACTAAATCCACACCTCCTTCAGGAAACTGCTTTGATTTTAGTAACCCCATCTCCCCTTTAGAAGTGGGGAGGGAAACAGCTTTGCACAGGGACCATGGTGAGCGATATGGGAGCTCCCTGCTGTGCCAAAGAGGAGACTTAGAGCCTGAGCTCCAGCATCTGGACCACGTTCACAGCCACCAGTTTCATTCTGTAGCCTGGCAGGCTCCATTGTCACTTGTCCTGGGTGACCTGGGAGGAAGAGGAGGAGGAGAGCAGGCAGCGACAGTCCTCTGGGCTGCAACACCAGGGATGGGAGCCAGCCGAGTTCAGCATCCTCAGGCATCATGGGGAAGGCCACTAACACACCACCTTCATCCTCGATGTGAGAGGACTTCAGGTCCTTGCCTCACCCCCACCAGCTCACCCACATGCCCAGCGGCCCACTGCACATACAGGTTGCAGACAGCTAGTGTTTGCAAGGAATCTGGGTATGATTTTGCACAACTTGCAATGAGTTTTTAATCTCTTTTGATACCCTCTTCAAGGGTAGCAACTGGCTTTGCAGAATCTGCCCGTAAGGAGTGGGTATGAAACTGCTTCATTCTGGCCATCAAATAGCAATCATAGGTTAACGACTTTCAGTTTATTCCCTGCGGTACCTGGTTCAGATTTGTGAAAGCAGGAAAACTTGCTAATATGTTTTCGGATTAAATGGACCTTTTCTTCTCTTAATGTATGTGCCTAAAAATAACAGGAGTTGCACAGTCATGTCAAGAGATTAAATTACCCTGAAGTCTGCAGAGGGATTACAGCTGTCTGAAAACAATACGTATATACTTATTCAGCAATGGTGTGCTTAGTCAAGACAAATTTGAGTGGTCATGAAGACTGCTTTGTTTCTCTATTAGTCCAGTGCTTGTGAAACGCTGCATAAAAACACAGTAGTGTGAACCGCCTGACATCCACGAACAAGTCTGTTTTAGCAACCGCCCTGTACAAAGCAAACCCAAAAATCAGTAAAGCCACCTGGCAGGTTCCAGGTTTCACTTTCCACAGGGCTGTCGTATGCAGCAAAGTGTACGATACACAGCCGTATACATCCGTACCCAAACCTGCCTGCAAGTTTACAATATAGAGCCATGTTTTCAGTAATTTATGATCCTATCAAACTAAATAATAGAGTGACGCTTTCCCTGCCCGAGTGTCTGAATTCTCATTCTTTGCCCCTCTAGGAGTATTTGAAATGTCTGAACCAGGTACCTAGACATTCACGTTAATTTGTAAGGGGAATTGCATGCCTACAGTGGCAGCCGCAAAGCCCAAATACAGGGAGGATAAAGCTGCCTGACCCCAGCAAAAGAGAAATCCTCATGAGAAAGGTATGCCTGTCACCCTGCCTGCTTCAGCATTTAGGCCTGTAGAAAGACATCTCCTTGCCGGCAAGCAGCCAGCCCTGTGTGCTCTCTTTGAGGAGAAGGCCAGCAGTGGCAACACCCTACGAGTCTCCAATAGCTGGGCGCGGATAACGTGCCTACCTGGTCCAGCACCTCCCAGGAGTGACATAGAGGGATACCTACAGGAGGGCCTCATGGAAGCAAGTCAGCCACGCTTGGTACTTCTGGGCAGACCTTGACACCTCAGCACCCTCACACGTAAAGTAGGTACTGATGAACTTGAGGCACCTTCAGAGATGGGTGACAGATGACCCAGAGTTTTAAGGGCAGACATTTGGGATTTAGGCACTTAACACGACAAGTCAGGCTCTGGCTCCCAGTCTCTAGTAGATTTACCTGCAGTGGTGGTGTCACCTACCTCCCAGCCAGAGGCAACCACTCAGGTGCAGGGGGGACACGTGCCAGATCCTCGGGAGTGACAGGGACTAACCCTGAATATTAGCACAAACCGCCAGCAAGAGCGGTTTTGGATTCAGAGGCCAGTTGCAGGTTGGATGAAAAGCGTAGAGAAAATAAGGACATATTGCAGAGAATAAAAAGACGTACTGGACGAGGAAAAAGGACTAAGAACAAAAGGTGGCAGAAGGGTAATACAAAGACATCTGAGCATTTGCAGAACTCGGTGCTTCTCTGGAATGACTCAGCCCTGCCCAGTAAGCTCTCTGTAACACAGACAAAACCTACGCAACACGCCACCCCATCCCACGCTGGAGGCAGATTAGCTGGGACTGGAAACTCTGCCTTTACCTGAGCTCCAGATCAGCTCAGAGGGACAGAAAAAAGATTGAGGGCTTGGTGCCAGGCAGGGCAGCGAGGTCGGCCCTTCCCAAGGACTTCAGGCCAGGAGGAGGTTAACACAGACCAGCTCTGTTATGCCTCCGCTTCATCCCCACTTGTTGCGTATTTTCCATGAGAAGTGGCTGGTGGAGCAGCTGAACCTCCGTCTTGCAAGCCTTCTGCCAGCAGAGTCCCCTCTGCGAAGGGAATTTGCTGCTGCCCGTCTGCAGCCAAAATCTCACCCTATCTGTTGCTACTCATTTGCCCAGAAAAGTTCACTTCAAAGGCAACAGCTGCTCTTCAAAGAGGCAACAAATTGCAGTGAAGTGGAGAATCAGTGGCCTCCCCAGCCTTGGCCAGAGCTCCTGCAAGTCTTTGGAGGGGCCCTGGCCCGGACTGTAGAGATAAGCAAGCCAAATTTTAGGGAAGGGGTGTGGGGGAAGAGGGGCAGGTTGTTTGTAAATTTTCTTAAAGAAGGAAAAACTTTACATCTTCTTTGGAAAAGCCCATTTGTCATTTCTAATCCATTTCAGTGTAGGTTAAAGATGGAGTGTTATCCACCTTTGCTGAGATCCCAGAGAAAATACTGATGGCCATCTGTCAGTTCTGAGCATCCCTGTAAAATTACAGGCATCCAGCCTCTGATGGGGTACTAATGAAAAAGTGAAAACTGCTTTTTTGCCCCTCATCCGACCCAAGAAATGCTGCAAATCTTTGTGGCCGGTGTAAAAGAGCAGAAAACGATGTTCAGATTCTTCAGCATAATCCAGGTGTCCTCAGTTTCTTTTGATCTTTTGAGATTGCCACCCTGGGTTACCATCATGTATTACTGAAGGGTCATACGTGACAATAAATTACCTATTTCCAGACAGAGAGACACTCTGGAAAAATTCCATCATCCTGTGTGCTGTCTTACATGACTGAAAAAGGGTTTGTCATATACAAGAAAACTTTACATTTATCAGGCTTCAAAAGCAAAGCGCTCTTACTCAAAGCAACTATTCACAACACTCATTCAGGGCTTCGTGCAAAACCCACGCAGGACATCCAGGAACCGGGGAAAAAAACCCACCCAGAAGTATCTGGCTGTTCAGTTAAAAGCAGGCTGTTTTGGGAGCAGGACCCGGTTTGCACTCTAAGGTACGGCGGGTCTGTCTTTCACGTGCCCATTTCCCACCTCAGTAGCGCTGCCACCAGTGCATCTTATCCTTCCCAACTCTGAAGTGATGGGGCACTTACTTACAAAGCACCATGACGACACAGCTTCACCCCAAAAAGCGTTTCCTCAAGCACCAGTTCTCTGCTGCATGTTTATTACCTCGCAGTGCTTTCTCTACCAGATATGTTTCATTTACTAGAAAAATGTTTCTCTTTTCTAGACCGGATAGGTTCGTAATACCACCCACCTGAGCACAGCAACTGAGAAGCTTCCAGAATTGCATTCAGCAACATGCCTAACATCTGCCACATGTGGTTTGCTCGCTCGCTCTCATCCTCTTGCCCAGGGAAGGTCTGTGTGTTCGGTGGCTTGTTTCGCTTTGGCGTTTTATTTTATGGTGCTTGTGGACATCTGCTAGAGAAATCAGCACCAGGAAGCATACCTTAAATGGAGAGCAGAAAGAAGTAAGTCTGGGATTCTCCTTGGGAGAATTTCTGCCATTTGGTCTTGGACTGGTCCTCGAGAAAACCTCTGTCTCCTGGATAGACGACCTTACAAGTCCCCCTGGATCTGAAATTTTTTACACTGAGGGTGGTGAGACACTGGCACAGGTTGCCCAGAGAGGTTTCAGATGCCCCATCCCTGGAAATATTCAAGGTCAGGTTGGACGGGGCTCTGAGCAACCTGATCTGGTTGAAGATGTCCCTGCTCATTGCAGGGGGGTTGGACTAGATGACCTTTAAAGTCCCCTCCAACCCAAACCACTCTGTGATTCTGTGATTCTATCTGAAAAGCAGAGGGTTTGAATATGATCCTCAGACTGGAATTCAAATTTTTTATAGCTAGGAGATGTTCAAGCAACCGAGCACCTGGAACATAAAGACAAAAGACATGAACTTCATGCAACTCTCCTGTTCCAAGCCACTGAGATCAGAAACACAGGGCAGGTTACTGTCAGAAGCAGCAGCGATTCCTTAAATCCCATTATATAACGTA
This sequence comes from Gavia stellata, assembly GCF_030936135.1. Classification (NCBI taxonomy): domain Eukaryota; kingdom Metazoa; phylum Chordata; class Aves; order Gaviiformes; family Gaviidae; genus Gavia; species Gavia stellata. The sequence goes on along the minus strand of NC_082597.1, from coordinate 80,686,060 downwards.
TACAACATGGTCAGCCAGCAAAGCCCACTGCAACACCCTCGCTATGAATGAGGGACATGCAAACTGCTCCACTGCTGCCTAAGAAAAGAACCCCGAGACCCTCTTTCTTATTTGTGCTGAACAGATTAGCTAAATAAAATACCATCAGCATCGCTGTTTTCAGACCGGAGCCACACCTAAAGGTGAGAGTGACAGGTAGGACGTGATGTGGTGGCACCGAGAGCTATTTCAAATAGGGGCAATACAAATGCAGATTAGACAGGGCAGTAAATGGCATCAGGAGGGAGTGACCTGCAGTAAGCTCTAGAAAGCAGGGGCGTGCCTTTAGGTTAGATTTTAAATGAGCATAGCAGAGGGTTTAACCTGCTACGACGAGGTTAGCTGGGCTTGGAGCCTTCCAAGGACCTGAACTGATCAGGTCTGTCAAGCTTTTCTTTCCACTGGGACCTCAAAGATCTGGAAAGAAAGAGGAAGGCTGAAAGGAAAGAAAGAAGAAGAAAAAAAACAGGCTTCTGTACTTAGCATCTGGGACACTCATCTCAGAACAAGGAGCTCCGAGCTCCAGCTTCCACCCAAAAGACTTCTGGACAACACACAGTGAATCTTTCACTCTTTTTCAGAGGATGGAGCAGCTCACAAGGACAGCAGGACCCAGGCAAGCCAGGAATCCAGCACCCAGAACACTCTCCAGAGAGAAAAGAAACTTTGGTCCCCCCAGGCAGGAGACGTAATTATTGATGTCCACAAAATACCGGGTGCTCTCACCACTCAGTGACTGGTAAAAGGGGAACAGACGGGGAAGGTGAAAGGAAAGGGCATAAAAGGTGGCCGCAGAGCAACAACTTCTTTCAGTGTCTCTTGAAAGAAAGCAAGCGCTTTTGCCACAGAGGTCTGTCGGGAAAGGTACAGTGAGAGCACCTACTACACCGAGCTGCCCAAGACATGCAGGGGGAAGGGCTGTCACACCAGGTGACAGCCAGAGCTTGTACCTTCTCACAGGTCCATCAGCTCAGGGGCCTCTAAGTGGCTGCTGGGCTGCAGTGCCCTCTCCCCTTTATCGTGACCCTACACCATGCACAGACCACAGACCAGGGCAACAGCTGGAGGCAGAGTGACAGCAATCCATGGGGTACACAAGCAAGGCACGGACCTGGCCATGGGACAGGAGCGCTCACAGAAGCTTCTCACTGCAGGTTAGGATTTCCCAGGGATGGCAATGACGAATGCAGGGCCTGCAGCTCCAGAAGCCACTGTTGCACCTTTCTCTGTCTTTGCATCCAGTGCACCAGGTTACTTTCCTACAAAAAAATGAACAACTGTGACTCAGTAGATCTCTCTAGAACACCTCTGTGATGGAGATCCCCTGGCAGACAATGCGGAAACTTCAGGCCATCGGCACTAACCACTATCTCCCTAGCTAAGCAGCTCTCAGGTCATTTGTGGAGCAGATTTCGACGGCCAGAGATATGAGGTGAAAGCTGGGAGGCAGAGCCCTGGGCTGCAGTACCAGAGATTGCCCAGCACCTCCTTGCAAACCTCACCGCTGTAGGATGGACGGCAGTTGTCCCGCACAAGGCTTTAGTTTTTGCTCTACTGCAAAGCACAAGGAAGACGCTACCAGCTCGCAGGCTGCGATTTCATGGTAGTGCTGCCAGCGTGCTCATTCCCACCCACCGTGCTGGTCGGGTTGTTAGTGCAGCCGCGTGTTGAACTAGACCAGAAATAGATCCAGCTTGGGGGGGGGGGGGGGGGGGCGGGGGGGGGGAAATCAACACGCAAACCAACAACAAAGAAAGAAAGGTGGGAAATCTCTGCCAGATCCATTCCCTGATGCAGTTCCTCAAGTAACTTCACCAGCAATGCCAGGGGCAGGAATGAGTGGGCTGGATGAGGAAGGAAGGGGATGCCTAAGCCAGTGTTTGAGCACTGCAGACTCAGCTGTGAAACTACCGCCTCCACTGCTTTCAGCCAGACTGGCAGCTCAGAACTTAAAGGCCGTACGCTCCACGAACAACCGTGGCTCACCCGGCTCCACCTGTTTGCAAACGCTAAGCCCTCTTTTGCATTACTTGCGCTCAGATGAAGATAGCTTTGCTAGACAACAAAATCTATAGATTAACTTTCCCCCAACCCAGAAAGATAAGTACCCACTGATTATCGACCCCAGGTATGGCCCAGGTAGGAGTCAACATCTATCCAACCGCCCGACAGCAGACGCAAGATGCTAAACAGCACTGAGCGAAGAGAGATGGTTTCTGAAGCCATCCTCACTGCAGCACTGCACAGCTGGGAGGAAGAACAGAAGGAGAATAAAAGGCAACTGAAATCAATGAAGTGGATGAAAACACCCTGCTGCCTTGTCCTCCAGTACCAACAAGCCTCTAAGCCTCTCCACGCTTCAGCGCCCAAGGTTCATCCCCTCCTAAAGAAAACAAGCTACTTCACTTACTGCCTTGAGCACTGCAACAAATTCATTCGCTAGCAGTTGCAACCGAAAGACTCCCTACATGCTGGCTTTTTTTAAAAAGAAGGGAAAACGTGAAAGGTCGCTTCTTAGCTTTCCTTGGCAAATGCCTGCGACCCAGGAGGGAATTTCCAAAGCAGGTGAAGCGAAGGCAAGCGAGAAATCCCACTGGCAGCAGACCTCGGCTGCGGCCAGCCGCGCGGCCAGGGCACGGCAGCGGCTCTTCGGGCTGAGCCAGTAGAGGTCTCTCTTCCACTAATCCACTAATAAAAATAAATAAGTATCTACCTATATTTGTCTGTGTGCGCATGTGCCTTCCCTTCCGATCCCCGGGTCCCCGACCAGAATGAAATAAATACAGCAGGAAGCCGGCAGCTCGGATGGGAACAATTTATCACTTCACCCTAGAAGAAAAAAAAAAAAAAAAAGAAGTAAGTTTGTGGTCTGCCAGGTTACGGCGTTGACTCTGGCAGGAAAAATTGGTGGTATGGTCAGTCCCAGACCTCCAGCTTCTCTCCCCAAGGAAAGTGAGGACCACAGCTGCGACCGTGCTTACCGGGGCACGGCCATCTGCTTGCAGAGCTCTTCCAACCTGCCCAGGTGGCGGGGGACAGGGAGCCCTTTCTGCACTTGTAGGTCCCTGGTTTCATTCTGGGTAGAGCCAGTCATGACAGAAAGGCTTTATCAGGCAACGGTTGTTTTTTTGGCCTCCGTGTAAAAGACTGCTCGGTCTTTGTGGGAGTAGCGTCTGGAGCACACAAAATGGGGCATCTGCCCATGACTGGAATCCTTGCATGAAGTCTCAGATGTGAGGCCAAGGATAAAATTGGAATGAAACTAATGTTCCTGCCTGCTGGCTCCTCCAAACAGCTGCAGGCGCAGTGGGACGGCCAGGTATAAAAGCCTGAACTGGCACAGCCTGTCTTTGCGGATAGGGAACGCTAAACCACAAGGTGTGTTGCTCCGCGCTTCCACCCGGAGCCAGCTGGCAGGTGCCGAGGTGCCGAGACGCAGCGGGGCACCCCCCTGCCAGCGCAGCCTGCCGCCAGCACCCGCTCAGGTCAGCTTGGCTTAGCTGGGCCATGAACCCGCCTCTTCTGCTGCAGCAGCACCCAGTACCGGCGTCACCGGCTGCGGCAGCCCACCACGTCATGTCTTAGCTGCAGCTGCAACGTTCCCTTCTCCAAAACCCAGAGCTGGAGACCTCCGCGGGATCGTACAGCACCTCAACGGCAAACAAACCGCTTGTGCCCTTTGCTTGCGGAGAACCTGGGGATTAGCAAGGTTTATTAAGACGGGGAGGGTGCACGCAGACACGCCCAGCTGGGGAACGGGGGGAGTCCAGAGGGGTTACCCCAAACCCCGCTCCGGCAGAGCGTGGGAGCAGCGGGGACGAGGCAGAGCTGTCCCCTCGCCCGTGGCAATGCACAGGGCAACCGCACTCCGCTCATGCACAGCTCCACCCCTGGTTTGGGGCTGGGGGGGCAAAAAAAAAGGCAAAGCAGCTGTATCCGTTTAACTCGAGTGTGTCTCAATTGGAGACAGACCTACCTGAACGCGTGTCTGCTCCTTGTGAAAGACGGCAAGTTTGGTTAGAGCACATCTTGACTGCGGATGAGGCCTTGGGAAGCTGAAGGTGCCCTGCAAAAGGAAAGTCACTCTGGGAATCATGCCGGCTGCGGGACGACATCTCTGTATTTCGCCCTGGTCCTCTCCACCCATCCATTCCTTTGAACCCATCACGCTTCCATACCGCTTCTCCCACGCAGGGAGCTGCAGGCTATAAACCCTGCGAGGCCGGGATGCTGTTCACAGGCTGCAGTGGCAGCTCGGGGCTGGAAGTCAAGCCTGTAACAAGTGGCAAAGGTCCCCATCTACCACAGAGCACCCTGCTACAGGAGACCTGGGAGCAGGTCAGCTCCCGCCTTTGCACCTCAGCAATATTTTTTCATCCCCATTACTAAACCGAGACTTCTGCCTCTCGCTCTCTCCTCCCCGGGAGTCCCAGGGGACGCCCAGGCACCTCGCCACATCTGGGCTGCTGCCCCTGCACCGCCGCAGCCGGGTAGCCGGGAGAAGGCGAGGAGAGAGGAGAGGGGGCAAAGCTCTGCGGCGAGCAGAGCACCTTCACCCGTCATTTATTAGGGCCGGGTTCGCATCGCCAGCCACCTCCTTCGGGGGATTTTTGTAGCTGCTGTCAGTTTTGGTTTGTTTTCTTCGGGCAGAAGCAGATGGAAGAGCGGGTAGTCTGATGCTGGTTTGGGTTTAGGCGGTTGCACTTTTATATGATCATTATATATGATCATCTTTTTATGTGATCGCTATTGATTTTTTGTTATAGGAAAAGAGACATTTGCCTCTATTTTAAGTAAAGTGAACTAGGAATTTATTTTTTTAATTAAAAAAAAAAAAAACAGGGAAGAAAAACACGTTCCCCTCTATTTTTTTGCCCAATTTTGAGTCTTGCCGTGATTGACGTGGGCAAGGCGGGGAGAGGAAAGGCACACCAGCTCCCTGGACGGAGGAGGCGGCCGAGCCTGGGCGAAACATGGCAAACCACAAGTGCAGATACTCCCCGCCCAGTGTGAAAAATGCCTTTTTTCAGCTCAGTAAGTACACAAAACATCGGAGGTGGGGGGAAAAAAAGAAAAATCAGTATTAGAAAAGAACAGAAAGTCTTCAAGTTTTTTCCAGTAAAATCAAAGCAGAAAAGATCTCGTTTGGGGAGAGAGCAAAACACCCCGGACAATATCATCTATTTCACTGCAGATCACACATTTTGTTAAAGCTGTGAACACTCTCTTTCGGTGGGTATTAAAAAAAAAGCAGTGACAAACAGGAGAATAGCAGATTCCTTTTTAAACGCAAAAAAGAAACATCTTAAAATGAAAAGTCGAGAATATCAAAATACCGTAAGAAGACGCTGAAACAAAACACATTGCCATTTCTGAAGTGGAATATTTTCTTTCGCAAATGAAATTCAGCGTCTCCGCAGGTTTTTGGTTTTTTTCTTTCGGCTGAAGCTACTCAGATGTGCAGATGGGTACGGATGTCGGGAAACTTGGTTTTCCAGTTAATTTCCCCGTTTGCGGATGAGCAGGCTAGTTCTACATCTGAAAAGGGGTGGGTGTTAATATTGACTTTAAGGACACATTGTTAGTACTTTCCCTTCCAGACCAACGTCTCTAGTGACAAATGGTCAGACCCACGGCCAAAATATTCCGCCTGAGGAACCGGCCATATCCTTCTCCTCCGGCATGGCAGCAGGCAGCTCCGCGGAGGGGAGAGCAAACCCTTTCTGCCGCAGGCCTGATGGGCTGCCCCGCACGTCCCAGGCCCCGCGGGGCCGTCCCCCTTCCCCGGTGTCACCCCCCGAGCGGGGAGGCCAAGCTCCCGCCCTCGAAGGAACGAGGCGGGAGGAGGTTACCGTCGAACTTTGAAAATGGGCGAAGCGGGGGCTGCGAAGGGAACGCCGGCGGGGCCGCCCGGCTGCCCCCACCCCCGGCACCCACCGCCGGTGGGGCCCCGCAGCCACCCCGGTCCCCTGACAGGCGCCGGTGCCCCCCCGGCCCCATAACCCGCCTCCCTCCCCCGAGGGTGGGCCGGGAGCCCCCGGGGCCGGGCCACGACCCGTCCCCCGTCCCGCTTCCAGCGTGGCAAGCTGTGGCCGCGGGGGCCACGGCCCCCTTCCCCGCGGTGCCCCGCCACCGCCCTGGGCACCCCTTGGGGTCGTGGCCCGCGGTGGGGCGGGGACGGGCCCCAGCCCTGCCCCGCGGCCCCCCGGCCCCGGGCTGCTCCTCACGGCGGCACCGCCCCGCGCAAGGCAGGCGGCTGCGCAGGGGGCGCGCGTGCGCGGGCGGGCAGGTATGTGCGTGCACGCGCGCCCGCGTAAGTGCGTGCGTGCGTGCGTGCGTGCGGTGGGGCGCGCGGGCCAGCAGGGCGTCCGCGCGCCAGCTGCCGGGCGGGGCGGGAGGGGGGGGGAGCGTGGGTGCGCGCGTGCCCCTCCGCGC